>NC_090322.1:74596050-75904812 GCF_040869045.1 Eurosta solidaginis
GTGCTAAAATGAAGTATAATTTTTGATTTATTCCTCAGCCCGGAGACATTCTGATAATATATTTTCAGACCACTATTACAATCAGAAGAAGGACTGGTGTTCAGGGGCACATTTGATGAGATTGAGCCGTTTCCTTTTGAAAACAAAAATAAACGGCTTTAGGTTAACATTTGCTGGCCAAAGAGATGACTGCATAGTAATACTGAATAAAGATGATGGTACACCCAGTTTGAAATTGACAAGTCTTCGCTTATTTGATGGGTTATCTTTTTTGATAAGAGCATAGCAATTGATAATATTGATATCTGCGTTTTTCGCAACATAGTTTTTTATGTCATCCGCTGTAACTGTATGTCCAAAAGACGACAAATGAACCCATCTGTTGCGAACAGAAACAGACAATTCAGTGTTATCACTTGTGCCAACAACAAATTGTTATTTCTTTTGCCTTTTCTTCCATTTATTTTCTTGTCGTTTACAACAACAGTCCAATCAGTAGCACTGTTCGCATTTAGAGACGATTGTGACGAAGTGCCGTCAACACGAGGCTCAGAGTTATCAACATACTCTACTGCAGATGATGAACGCAATTGCCATCAGCAATTGCATATGACAAATCAGCACGAGTCATATCAGTAGCCGAAAGAGCACTTAATTCGGTATGATTATTATTGCTGCTCAGCATGGGATAGTGAGTACTAGAAGAATTATCAACAGATGCAGCAACAACATCGGTAACACTGATATCAGCCGCGGGAGTAATAGCATTAACAGCAACTATGCAAGAAGCAGCTTGTGCCTTAACGGGCAAGCCATCCCGTTCAGCGACCTTTGTTTTAGATCGTGTAACAATTAGATTATTAACATCCACATCACCATTGTTAACAGCAGTGTTACTAACATCATTGTTTTAGATTTGCTAGGCAAATTATTATTTTTTTGTTATTGTCTTTAGCTGCAGTGGCAGTGGATTCACTAAATTGAACTTGTTTCTTAGATCGATTTACATTTTATGACCACTCAAAGCCTTGTGAACTTCACTTAATGAGCTTGTGGTATTTTCAAGCTTATTCAAATAAGCTGGAGTAGAAAATTCAACACAATTGTCACATCTAAAGATCACATTCTTACATGAAGTAATGAGTTTAATGTAGCTAGAGCTCAACTTAGTGCACTTTTTATGATAATTAAAAGAGCAGATACCGCACGATAGGAATCCACCTGAAGCACACTCATGGCGAATAAATTAATGGCGGATATTAGAGCAGCATGCGATGTGTCAATGACTAGAAAGCCCAAGCGCAAACAACATTGTTCCATATTTCGCCTCGCGAAACCTGTCATTATCACCGACAAAATCCTCCCCGACCTTATTTACAACTTTGACGTCCCAAATGTCGACCATTTTGAACATCCACCGCGATGGCACTACGCTAATGACTGTCCTACACCCCAAAATCTTGAGTGTGACGTTTGATCAGGATCTACATTTTATTTATTTATTTTTTATTTTATTTATTTAAGTCTACAGTACCAAATACCTTACAGACTAGAACAATATATTTTGAAAAATCCCAAACAGGGAAGTAAATACTATATAGAATAATACAAAAAACACAAGCTTTTTGCTAACAAATTGCAATAAGTGTTTTTACAAAGTGTGATTTTGAGGAAGCAAAGTCAACATGATTTGTGATTGAAAATAAAGCATTCATTTCACGCACTGCCCGAGCAATAGGCGCCATACTTGCATATTTTGTTTTAAAATTTTCTAAATAAAAGGGCAACATTTACGTCGAGCATCATACGAGGGAGCTGCATCCTCGAACCGAAGGGAACGTAATGCGTGTTTCAGAAAAACTTTTTGCACCCTCTCGATGCTATTGATCGAAATCTGATCATATGGTCGTCAAATAAAGACTGCATACTCCATGTGTGACCGGACAAGCGACGTAAAGAGTTGTTTATGTGTGTACGGGTCGGCAAATTTAGACGAACTGCGACGAATGAAACCCAAAAGAGAATATGATTTCGAAATTATACCATTTAAATAACTGTTGAAATTAAACTTTGCATCAAACACAACTCCTAAATCCTTAAATTCTGTAAGGGATTGCAGTACACCAGTACTAATAGTGTACGATGTACTCAGATTGGACTGACGCTTGGAAAAAGATAAATAGAAACACTTTTTAATATTTAAAGGGAGGCGCGATTTCACACACCATCTATAAAAATTGTCGAGATCCTTGTGTAGGTTCAAAGCGTCGACTAAGTTTCTAACATTACAAAAAATTTTTAAATCGTCGGCATAAAGCAAAAAATCTGCATGTGAGAAACAATCGCGTATGTCGTTAATAAATAGCATAAATAGGAGCGGTCCTAAAATACTACCTTGGGGGACCCCTGAAGAGGCAACAAATTGGTTAGAAGACACACCATCAATCGTAACTACGCAACATCTATTCATTAAATATGAATTGATCCACAATAAGAAAGATGAGTGAAATCCTATGCAGGCCAATTTACTAAGTAAAATTTTATGGGAGACTTTATCGAAAGCCTTAGAAAAATCTGTATAAATACAGTCAATTTGGAGACCAGAAGAAAATGAAGAACACTGAACACAGCTAAATTAGTCTTAACAGCAAAGTAGATTTTTTCTTTGACTATGTATTCAAAAAGTTTAGAGATACATGAGAGCTTCGCTATCGGCCTATAGTTGCGAACATCACTTTTACTACCATTTTTGAAAAAACGACGTTATGGAAGTCAGTTTCCAATCATTTAGGAATGTACCTGCGGATAGGGTTTTATTAAAAATGATCACGACTGGACTAACTAATGCTGCACAACTTTTAAATAAAGTAGCTGAGAAACCATCGACATCTGTCTTAGAAGAAAGCTTAAGGTATGCTAAACCATCAATAACATCCTTTGAAGAAATCTCCAAGTTCCCAAAGTTCAAAAATGACCAGATTTCAGCAGAAAAATCAGGGGCACCCCGTCATCAGTCACATAGTTTTACTTAAAAAAGTCTGCAAATAGGTTTTCAGCCTCAACTGGGGTACTAGCATAATTGTTATCGTGTACAACCGAGGTAGGTATACTTGAGCAAGCCTTTTTCGATTTAACAAAATTCCAAAACATTTTTGGATTAGTTTTAATGTTACGCTCAGTGTCATTTATATACCTTTTATAAAGCTTTTTATCTAAAGAATTAAATTTTGTTTGAAAATGCTGATATTTAACAAAATATGCGCAATTATCAGATATTTTATACTTTTTAAGATACTTAATTTTAAGATTTTTTAAGCTTTTTAAACGCAAGTTGTACCAAAGAGATTTATAAAAAGCCCTCTATTTTAAAGGAATATTATTTAAACAAAAGTCATTCATAATTACTTTAAATTTAGAGAAGCAACTTTGAATATCTAGATCCGTAAGTAACTCAGCCCAATTGAATTCATTGAGATAGTTATTCAGACTCGGATAGTCACAAGATGCAAACTTAAACGCGACTGAATCGGTATGGCTTAAGGGTAGAAACTCATAGAAAGTTAGCTTAATATCTAATGGAGCATGATGAACACCTTCATCAGATATTGGAGAAATGCATTTTGATAGAGAGTAATAGATGTTATCAGTAATAAATATGAGATCTAAAAATCTATTTAATTGATTGAAGATGCTATTAATTTCCTTAAGATTTATACTTAGAAAGCTATCAACCACATAAGATTCATGCAGAGTAACAATATTATTAGTTGTAAGACCTGAATTAGCAGAATGACTGCTCCAATTAGTGTTACTTAAGTTAAAATCACCTAAGACGCATAAGTGATTATCTCGCAAATGGTCTACAGCCAGAGAAATAACATTATCCACATTAGCCTTGTATAAAGTCGGATCACTGTTTGGCGGGATATATGAAGCAATGACATACAAACAGCCAAACGTTTTAGAACCTCTGATCCAAATACAAAGTTGGTCCAACAACGAATCATCATTAATAAGCGTGTAAGAAAATGCACGATACTTTCTTCCAACAGCAATGAGAACGCCACTTCCTCTCATACAGCCAGTTTTGACAGCATCACGATCCTTACGAAAGACATCATATAGACTCGGATAAAAAAACTTACTATCATAGAAAGCCATGTTTCTACCAATACAACAACATTAAAGGCCTCTTCGGTGCTAAAATGAAGTATAATTTTTGATTTATTCCTCAGCCCGGAGACATTCTGATAATATATTTTCAGACCACTATTACAATCAGACGAGGAACTGGTGCTCAGGGTCACATTTGATGAGATTGAGCCGTTTCCTTTTGAAAACAAAAATAAACGGCTTAAGGTTAACATTTGCTGGCCAAAGAGATGACTGCATAATAATACTGAATAAAGATGATGGTACACCCAGTTTGAAATTGACAAGTCTGCGCTTATGGTATTTTTAAGCTTATTCAAATAAGCTGGAGTAGAAATGTCAACACAATTGTCACATCTAAAGATCACATTCTTACATGAAGTAATGAGTTCATTGTAGCTAGAGCTCAACTTAGTGCACTTTTTATGATAATTACCGCACGATAGGAATCCACCCGAAGCACACTGTAAGCCACAATTAGCACACAAAGACATAACAAAGTATTTAAAATAAAATAATAAGCCAAGGAGAACAGAAAAACACGTCTGCATGCAGCGACGAACAACACGATCGATTGGTGAGCATGCAGCCGCAATTGTACCGAAAATCCAGAGCCGTAATAAAATCCTCAAATCCCCTGGCGGTACTTGGGGAAAATACAAAGAAACGCTCATTACCACATACAAAGCAATTGGCCAGCCGATTGCATGCTACGCGTCCCCTATATGCTCGCCAAGCCTAAAAACTACTCACTGGAAGAAGCTACAGGCCCGCCAAAATACTGCTCTCAGAACCGCAACGGGCTGTCTTCTTATGTCCCCAGAACACCATCTACATAATGAGGCGAGAATACTGCCCATCAGGGAGAGAAATGAGGTGCTAACCAAACAGTTTCTGTTGAATACCTAGAAACCTGGGCATCCCAACAGACATCTGATTGATGAGCCAACACACCCCCAGCGGGTAAGGGGGTAAGAATATGCCCGCGGTAGGTATGCCTGTCGTAAGAGGCGACTAAAATACCAGATTCAAGGGGTGTGTAGCGCAACCCTTCAGGTTGCCAGCGCAATATATAGCTTCTCCAAACCTAATTGTCGACCTCACCTATCCGCGGCGAATCCTGTTTCACTAAACACGAGGCTCTGGCGACCCCAAGCTCCTCATGGGACTTGGTGGTGGGGAGGGAGGGGATGGCCTGAAGGTTTAATGTGGCCACATAAATCGTTCCCGAGATGGTCGGGCTAGCACCTTAATGGTGCTGTGGTACCGGAGCGTACCGGATCTGTATCCGGCAAAGGATAACACTCCCCAAAGCCTTCGGGGAGCAACCTTATCGCTACAACAACAACAACAACAACATGAGCCAACAGCGCCTACGGGCTTAAGGAGGCATTATGAGGAAATACGGCAGCACCTGAGAACTCAACCGTATGAAGCAAAAAAACACAAGCAGGTCCTCACTGAACTCCACAAACAGGTGTCGGATCTTTATGCCAGGAATTGCCGGTGAATCCAGTACAAAAGGAACAGTACCCAAAACATGCGGAAGAGGAACGCATACTCCCCAGTGGAACGCGAGTCACTCTAGCCCAACTTCGTTCTGGATACCGTAACAGGCTAAACTCTTACCTATCCAGAATCAACCCCCCTAATCAAAATGTATGCCCGCTTGTAATACGTCCCCACATGACACCAACCATCTCTTTAATTTTAATGTGGAACCAACGCCTCTAACACCCCTTTCATTATGGTCCATCCCTGTTGAAACAGCAAGTTTCCTTGGACTCCCGTTAGAGGATGTTGATGACAATTTGTGATCGGTCGCAGCTATTAGGTAGGGCGAAGCACTGCTACTGCAGACATAATCCCTTATATGCGGAATTAGCACTTAAGGAACGAGGATTCGTATGCGGTAAGATAGATGACATTTACGTTTACAGTTGCTATGTACCACCTAGTACGCCGCTGAACGCGTTCGAAGAAATCGTTGGGAAAAATAGCCATGGATGCGACGTTGCGGGAGCGTTTAATGCATGGGCTATACAGTGGGGCTCACAGAGAACATCTACCAAAAGGAGGGCTCTGCTCGAAGTATTTGCATGCCTTGATGTAGCGCTCCTTAACGTGGGCGTGCAAAACACCATCTCAAGAAACGGGTTCGGCTCCGTAATCGACATAACGTTTGTCAGCGCCAATCTCTACAGGTTGGCTGAGTGGAAAATCAGTGATTGCTATACCCAAAGCGATCACTCAGCGATTGTTGTGGACATCAATCTTGAGTGGGGAGGGCGGCCCACTATACAGCCACCCTTAAAAAACAGAGTTGGAATATCAATACTTTTGACCCCCACATATTCAAGCTAATGTTGACAACAGTTGAACATATAGGAAGTGTTAACGACATGGCGAATAAATTAATGGCGGATATTAGAGCAGCATCCGATATGTCAATGACTAGAAAGCCCAAGCGAAACCAACATTGTTCCATATTTCAGTGGAACGAGCGCATACACTTCCTAAAGAGAGAGTGTATTCAAGATAGGAGGCGCTATCAACGAGCCAGAGGGAGACCGGACTTTCTAGAGTGCAGAGCACTTACAAAAGAGCGCGACTGGCACTTAAGAGAGCAATAAAAGATAGTAAGCGCGAATGCTTTCTTAGGTTTTTAAGAAATTAAAACGCAAAGGAGAGGCGACACCAACATGCCCCTCTTTTCTCTGAAACGTGGTAGATACCTTATTTCCCATGCAAAGGGAGGTAGTTTCTCCCACATCAGGCGCCGCACTATACTCATTTGCGAGGTTGCCGTCACCGAGGTCCTTCAAGACTGCAATACCGCAAGTTCCCTGGCCCAGACGGGGTACCCAACGGATCACTCAAACTAGCTCTCACTTATAACACGCCAACATTTGCGAAACTATTTAAAGCATAATTAGCTGAGGGGACATTTCCTACAATATGGAAACGATACAAGTTGGTACTGCTGCCAAAGCCTGGTAAAAATACGGCGGAACCATCTAGCTACAGACCCATTTGCCTGCTCGACTCCGCCGGTAAAGTTCTTGAGCGAGTCCTCTAGAATCGACTCGAAAAGGATATCGAAGATGTGGGGGTTATTTCCCAAAACCAGTTTGGGTTTAGGAAAGGAAGATCTACCATCCAAGCTGCGAACATGGCGAAGAAAGTGGCCCAAAAAGCCATAAGTGACACTCGACGGCTCTAAGGAATATTACCCTATCGTTACTTTAGATGTGAACAATGCCTTCAACACTGCAAATTGGGCAAAATTTCTAAACACGCTGGACCAGATAGGCATATCTCTTTACCTGCGTAGGATCATACGCAGCTACTTTGAAGGTAGAGTGGTGGAATATGAAACGACTGCTGGAGTAGAAAAGCTTCACGTCAAAGGCTGTGTTCCTTAAGGCTCCGTGCTGGTGAAAATTATCGGCTTCGCGGACGATATCGCATTGGTAGTAACGGCCAAATATGCGCCAAATCTAATGCAAGCATAGCGATCGTGGCTTAAGGAAAATGGACTGCAGCTGGCGGAACAAAAATCAGAGGCTGTTCTCATATCAAGTAGAAAGAGGGTGAAGCAGGTCAGTATAAGAATCGCCCGCCATAACATCCCACACGCTGCCTGCAATAAAATACTTGGGGTTGTGATAGACAGGAGGGTGTCATTCAAAACCCCCTTAGAGTATGCCAACGAAAAGGTAGCAAAAACCGTTGCAACATTATCTAGGATAATAGTGAATGCACGAGGACCGAAGCAACGACGGCGTCAACTTCTTGCTGGCCCTATAAAAGGCCAAATACTTTAGGGGGGTCCTGTTTGCCACCAGACCATGGAGTATAAATCATACTTCCGCGGGTAAAGTCAACCTACCGCCTGTGCGCGCTACGCGTCTGTAGCACCTTTAAAACTGTCTCTGACGACGCAGCACTAATCATCGCAGGAATGAGTTCTATAGACATATTAGCAAAAGAAGCAGCGACGATTTATCAGGATCAAAATTCACGTGATGGAGCACGAGAGCTAAGCGTGCAGAACTGGCAGTTCAGGTGGAATGCCTCAACAAAGGGGCGCTGGACGCACCGATGTATCCCAGATATTAATATATGGATATTGAGAAAGCACGGCAAAGTAGATTTCTACACAACACAGTTTCTGAGTGGTCACGGATGCTTTAAGGAATATTTGCACCGATCCAATCACGAGCCTAACAACATATGCGATCACTGTGGTGGCGATACAGTAGAAGATGTTTACCATGTATTTTTCGAGTGTCCTAGGTTCTATAGCTCGAGATGCAAAATACGCAGCATTTTTGGAGAGGATTACACTCCTGAAACAATTGTTGGATACATGCTAGAAAGCAACGTAAAATGGTCCGCGGCATGCGATATAATAGCGGAAATAATGAAGTGTCTACGTAGTCTGGAAAGGCTCCGGCGCACCAGCGAACATTGAACAATCGAGTTTGTGGGTGGAGAACAAACTGCAAAAGTGGAGGGATCGAGTTGAGCACGTATTGGATGCAAGGCCTGGGTACAATTAGCGTCGTCAGAATGATAAAACAAGAAAAGACCGGAATATTGGTAATATAATAATAAACCAGGCGACGGATTGGAGACAAGGCCTCTTCAACCGTTCGAAAACGGCCCCAAGTGAAGGAATAAAGCACGGACTGGAGACAAGGCCTCTTCAACCGTGTGACCAGAGGTAGTCAACATACAGGTAACGGCAAACCTGCGGATTAGAGACATGGCCTGTAGAAATAACGAGTAGGAGTGTAAACGCGGTAGCCTCACATGTAATCAGGCTTTACACACGGATTGGAGAAAAGGCCTCTCTAACCGGGGAAAGTACCTACATGGGGAGGAAATCCCTCGATACGTATTGTGAGAAAATTACATATATAAAAAACCACAAAAAAAAAACAAAAATTACATAAATCCCTACAATGCAAGTAGTCGAACGCACAGCCCTGATAAAAAAAACATGCCACAAGCACTGTATGCACATTGTTTAAGGTATGTCTCCAAATATTCGTAGGAGTCGTAGGTGTCAAGCATATCTCTACCTATGCCGCAGGACTATCAAAGTTCAGAAACGTGACCCCGACAGACGTAGAGCTTAGTGCTCAACCTACCTCCCGACGGAATACTTGACGGTGGTACCGGGGGGTAAATGATATTCAGACGGTAGGAGGTTTAGTGCGGTTAAAGTCCCACACTGACTCTTATAAACCTATAGTAGTAGTACTTTTTTGAATGTAGGAATACATTTTGAAGTTTTTGAATGTTGCTTGGTATTCTACCCAAGATAATAAGGTAATTGGTTTCATCTGTCACTCTGCATCGTAATGGCATAAACTAAAATAAATAAATGTAAGGCGCGATAACCTCCGAAGAGATCTAAGGCCGAGCTTCTCTTCCAATTTGCGTCGTGCTCCTCTTGAATTTCCCTACAAATTGGCCGGACGGGACCTCCATGTCAGATGAGTTTTCACTGAGAGCTTTTCATGGCAGAAATACACTCGGAGCGCTTGCCAAACACTGCCAAGGGGCGACACCGCTTAGAAAAATTGGCATAAAATAATCGAGATAAATATAGATGTACATGTACCAAAATGATCACGGGGAAAAAGAAAATGATTGAAACCGATGATGCAAACTTTACAGGTTGGTGGAAAACTTACCGGAGATAACTTTTTCTTTTCCAATTTTTACCGTGAGAAGGTAAGTAATAATTCTTCTAAATTTAAAATGCTTCTGCCTACTGAAAGAGTCGATTGCATTTGTGAAAGCAACATATTATTCAACCGTTATTTGCAAAGTTAAAAAATTTATGATTTTTCTGTATAGAGCGGGGTTTCTAGGGTTCAGAGCTGTAAAATCTTACGTTTGCAATTTGTGTTATTTGGATGGTTTTGTACTTTGTCTATGACAATTTCCAAAAAAAAATTTATAAGCATTTATTTTCCAGTTAGCTTTATTTTTTTTAAGCTGTGACAGCGAATTTTACCTTTCTCCACATTTTTGCATCCTTCATAGGTGGGCCTACAGCGTTAAGTTTTTTGAAAGAGCCTCCCACAATCTTTTAGATGTCGCCTTTCCTTGGGCACAATTCGGTATAATGTTTTTGGCCAGGTTGGGGTGTTGCTGCATATATTCTCCCATAACCTCATTTTGCTTATAATTCAGCTTTTTTAGATACGTCCTTTGGGGAAACAAACATTTTATATTATAAATACTTTTAACTAATTTTATATTTTTTGATAATTTTATATTTGTTTACTTACATCATTAACCTTGCAAGTTTCCTTTTTAGTTGTCCTAAGATCACTTTTTTTTTAATGCAAATTTAAAGCGTTAGAACTATTAATTAATCCGTTTAATTTTCAAACCACACAAATTTTAAATGCACTCCATCGTCTTTTTGCTATGGTATGCAAATTTTTTAGGTTTGCTATTTATTGGCTACGTTCACGTATCACGTAATACCAAATAAGTGCTTTTAAGAGACGAGTGTTCAGTTCACGGAATACATAATTCGAGCCCTGGGGGTCAATTCCCTAAATGTGCAAAACTGGAAAACTTACACTTACTGAAAACTCATTTGCACACACAATTTACACTTTAAATTTTCATGCGATTCTGTAAAATATTGTGCACATTGTTTTGCTGAATGAGCGCTGAATGTAAAAGTCTTATGCCAGTGAAAAAAAAATTCATCAAACGCCATGAAAACAAAAAAGTCATTCTACAACAGTGCGTATGAGTTTTGAATGCCACAATAGTGTACACTGGCTGCCAAGAAAACTCACGAAGTTTTTATCAGTGAGTTTTTGTTCACAGTTTTACTTTACAGATTTAGAATTTCAAAGTTTACGTAATTTCTTGTATAAACTTAAAACTCACAGTTAGCGAATAGGGCCCCTGGTTTCATTGGACGACTTGAGGTCAGTGCGCTGTCACAGCGTCCATAAAAAAAATAATAATATAAAAAAACTTGCCGTTCTGAACACTTTTTGTTCAAAAAAAAACTTTTCTAAAATGCCCCATTTACTTGATGGGATCATTTAAAAAGAAAGTAATAAAAAACTTGAATCCCTTAAGTCCTTTCATTGGTGGTGCTAAAACGTACACTAAGAATCATGATTTTCCACTTTGGTTTATATCATGAAAACAACATCTTAGTACTGAGAGTAGTACATATATTTTTCTAAAAAAAATGTTTGGGAAACGGTTAAGCAGAATTAATGTGTACGGTGGGGGCCGTCAGCATGCAAAAAAGTGTAAAATAATACTGCGGAAGTGCTCAGACTTCAGTTGTTCAATTTAAGGGTGAAGTTTATGAAACAAACTTATAAAGCCCTTTCCGCACTCTTGGCAGTGGACATGTTTGTGTTCTTTTCTGGAATAAATATTGCATGGTTTTCGCAGCTCTCCCGAAAGTTTGCGTCCTCATTTAATAAAATATTGTCCGAAAAACATCATTTTGTACAAATTTAGTGATCGTTACATTATTAAATAGTAACAATAAGAAAGAAAGGAAATCCCCATTAGATAGGCTTACAGAAGCTTTCCCATACATGCGCTCATTTCCTACTGGTGCGCTTGGTGTGTAAAATTATTTGAATATAGTGTTTATTTTTATTTGACAATTGCCTAAACATGCATGCTAACGATGCAAATTCAGACACTTCAACTTTAATACAAATTCTAGCATTTTCAGTACTCCAAACTTCTTAAGAACCATAAGCCGTATTTTACAAGCATATACGTTTACATTTGCGCGTAAAAAGACGCTTATCCTCCCTTATATAATGCTTAGGAGACCCATCTAGTGGCAGTGGTTAAATAACTATCTACAGAACAGGGCGTACCTAAAATCGGAGACACAAACCTCTGATGGCCATAGTGTATAACATATAGCTGAACAGATTACGATGAATTGTGGACACGCACCTTTTTAAGAGGTGATACATAGAGTTAATGTAGAGGTGAAGCATAGACACATATTTCAGTTACATCCCAGTATAATGCGTATTGAAATTTAGTAGTACTAATTTTATGCGCAGCAATTTCAGAGGTGTATTTAAAGTTTGACGCTTCGCGGTCCATATGAAGTTTAAGCGTAAACGTCTATAGATGTAAAAAAAAACAAACACAGCTCATTTTCATTCGGTATTATTACTTTCATTCGATCAAGACTAGTGTCATTGTTCTATAATTCGATAAATTCGACCGTTCAGAAAAGCACATTCCCATCATCTGTCAAATAAAATGAAAGAAAAATGATTTATTGTAAATCACTATTAATTCTCAACTCTAAGCGTCATAAAACAAAGCTCAAAAATGAGTGACGATGAAACCAAAAAAAGTGGCTCCAAAACTCAAGGAGTTAAAAGATTTAAAATCTCGTCTGGCCCCAAAAAATTTACATCCGAAACGGACAATTTTATGGAATATTGTGCTCGATTTAGGTCGACGTCGCTCCAAGACAACACTGAGTCCTCACTTAACATAAAAAACTCAAAAAAAATTCTGGAATAGAGTCCAACACGCTTTCGATAAAATTGTCGAAACCCCAGATCAGGACCTGCCCGAAGATTTTCCAACATCTGCTAATAGCAAATGCAGGTCCTGTCTAATAGCGTATGAAGACACGAAAGCCCAGATAGAAGACCAGCTTCAGTTGCTTAAACAAGCAAATGCCCCGCGCCCCCTACCGACACACCCGGTTCACCCGATAACTCCGGTATTGCGCTGAAAATCTCTCCCTGCGATACCGGAATATTTTATGGTGGTTATGAAAAATGGCCCTCATTTCGTGACATGTTCACAGCCGTTTATATTAACCACCCGAAACTCTCCCAAGCGCAAAAATTGTATCACCTCAGATACAAAACCCAAGGAAAGGCAGCTCAAATAGTCAACCAATTTCCCTTGACTGATGACAACTTTGCCTTAGCGTGGGAAGCCCTAAAGTACCGATATGAGAACAGACGATTTCTCGTAGATAACCAAATTCGGGCCCTGATGAACTTAAAAACTATCACTACAGAAAACAGTGAAGACATTCAAAGGTTGCAATTGTCGGTTAATAATTGCCTTCAAATTCTCGCCACGCAACAAGTCTCCACAGATAACCGGGACCCCATACTTATTTATCTCGTGACTTCTAAACTCCCTGAAAATACAGTCACGTTATGGGAGCAGTCTCTGACTTCAAGAAGAGAACTTCTCAACTGGTCGCAAATGGACCAGTTCCTCACAACTCGATATGAAGTCGTAGAGCGAGTCGATCAATTAAAATTAAATTATAAATTAATTTAAAGCCATCCCCCAAACTAGGCCATCATTTAAACCCCAGCAGTCGCATCCCTTTCAAAATAGATCGACCTCCCACACCCAGTCTCATATGACAGAGCAGCGGAAAATGTACAAGTGCGCTATGTGTAAAACCTCATCTCACCTTCTTATAAGTTGCTTCAAATTTAAGAAGCTGTCGACCTCTGATCGCAGAAGGTTTGTGAGAGAAAACAATATGTGTTTCAATTGCCTCTCTCAGTCACACATATTATAAGACTGTTCCAGCACTCAAACTTGCAATCAATGTCAAGATAGGCACAACTCAGTTCTTCACGAAGACACATCTCAAGTGCCGAAAAGACAACGCTCACGATTGCAAAAGACAGCCTCACAAGCCACGACCACGCATTCCACAACCTCCTCCGGTAATACTCCCGATAAAGCGAATCCCCTAGATGAAAGCCCTTCATGCTCGCAGAATAGCCAAGTCCAATCGTTTTATTCCGAAAACGATTGTGAAATAATTTTACCCACGGCTATCGTACCCGTAGAGCATAGGGGAGAAATTTTCAAACTCAGAGCTCTTGTAGATCAGGGATCTTAACGAACCTTTATCTCTACCAGAGCCCAAGATAGACTCAAACTCCCATTCAAACCCTCGAGATTTGAAATATCAGGAATGGGCGGCAAGGTAGTTCAGACCTCAAACAAATTGTGCTCTCTGACTTTGGTATCCCCCGATTTTAAAACCAGAATAAGTGCAGAGGCAATAGTATTACCTCGGCTAACAAAAATCCTCAACCTCGCAGACTCGAACTGTCACTCCCCCTCGCAAATAGATCTCGTCCTAGGCAGTGATGTAATACCGCAAATCATCCAAAATGGCGTTGAGAAACTTTCCCCCATCTTCTAGCGCAGAAAACCATTTTTGGTTGGATTCTGAGCGGCAGATCCCCTGTGATGGTCAACACTTTCTGCATGCAAGTGTCAGAAGTGACGAACGAAGATCTTAACTCTCTATTGCGAAAATTCTGGGAATTGGAGGAAGTTCCCACCAAACCCCAAATAACCCCAGAAGGCGAGTTTTGCGAGAATTTCTACGCAGCCACAACCTCAGGCGATGATAACGGTCGTTGTATCGTAAGGCTGCCGTTTAAACCCAGCTTCCCAGAGTCAATCTCCTTATCCCACTCTCGGTCTTCAGCTCTAAGCCAGTTACTTGGAATCGAGAGAAGTCTCCAGAAGAAAGGGGATTTAAAAACTCAATATGAGTGTCCTAGAAGAATACTCACCCTCACCCGGCTGCTATGAAAAATTTGACGGAGGTAAATGCGTCTCATCATGCGTATCTTCCCCATCACGCAGTTATTAAGCCCGAGAAAAAGACATCAAAGGTGCGGGTCGTGTTTAACGCCTCAAAGAAGTCGGCATCTGGACATGCGCTTAACGGCGTTCTTTATACCGGCCCTACCCTCCAGCCCGATCTGATGCTTCTGATTCTCAAGTGGCGGACATAGCAGTTTGTTTTCAACGGAGACGTAGAAAAAATGTATCGTCAAATCATAATGCATGAAGATGACAGAGACTATCAGAGGGTCGTCTTTCGCTCATCTCCGAGCGACCCCATAAAGGACTATCGTCTGAAAACAGTCACATTTGGTGTGAACTGTGCCCCCTACCTCGCCATACGTACTCTTCACCAACTGGCCAAAGATGTAGAAGAAACTTTCCCCAAAGCCGTCCCTGTTTTGACGAAAGAAACATATGTAGATGACATTCTCTCTGACAGCCATGAAATTCTCTCTGCTGAAACATCTCTCTCCAAAGTCATCCAAGTGTTAGCGTCAGCAATAATTCCATTACGGAAAATAACGGCCAATCACCCCAGTATAATAAAAAACATCAAAGAAGAGGACTTGCTAGATACCAATCTTTTGGAATTCGAGAAAGCAAGCAACACCAGAACTCTCGGCACAGTGTGCAGTGGACTCAATACCCCTCTCGTCCGCTAGTACGAAACAACAAATTCTCTCCTCGGTCGCAAAACTTTTTGACCCCGCAGGGTGGCTTACGCCGATTATGATTCAGGCCAAGATTTTACTCCAAGAGTTATGGATAGACAGAACCGGCTGGGACGAACCAGTGAAGCCCCTCCGCTTCATTAAATGGAAGCAGTTCGCAAAAAATTTACCCAACATCTCAAATATAAAGATACCTCCATGGGTTGACTACATCCCGAACCAGCAGGTTGAACTGCATGGTTTCTGCGATGCGTCAGAAAAGTCATATTGCGCCACGATATATCTGCGAACAACCCACGGTGCCACCACGCCGTCTCACCTTCTGGTCGCTAAAGGCAAGGTTGCCCCTCTTCGCACTACCAGTCTTCCAAGACTAGAACTATGTGCAGCTCTACTCCTTGCCCGACTAATCGCCGTCGTACAATCCCATCTCGAGCTCTCTTTTAAAAATATATACATTTGGTCTGACTCGGAAATTGTGTTAGCATGGCTCGAAAAGCCTCCCCACGTTTGGAAAACTTTCGTATCCAATCGAACAGCTGAAATTCTGGATCTCGTCGGAAGCGCCTCCTGGAAGCATGTAGGCAGTCGCGACAATCCAGCAGATATGGGCACAAGAGGATGCAAACCCATGGACTTGGCAAATTCTTCGCGTGGTGGAATGGCCCTGCGTGGCTGACCCAGCCCCCCGAAGCTTGGCCATCTACCCGCAGCATCAACCCGCCTGAAATGCGCCGAGTCGAACCACTACACTCAGCTGAAGATGACCCTGATGTATTGGATCGATTTACCTCTTTTCCTCACTCCCCTCAGGGTCATGGCATATGCCTTCAGGTTCATTAATAATCTCAAGGACCGAATACGAGGCATTAAACCCGCTTACACTCCCTCTCTGTCTCATGAAGATCTCCGCAAAACGAAAAATAAACTTGTGACGTTAACGCAAACCCGATATTTTCCTCGCGAAAGAGCATGCTTGGAAAATGCAAAACCCATTGATAAAAGAAGCTCTCTACTAACCCTCAACCAATACCTCGATGAAAACGGGCTCCTCAGGGTTCATGGTAGATTAGTTCATTCGACGTTGACTTACAATGAAAAACATCCCGTTATTATCCCAGAAAAATCTAGATTCGCTGTCCTCTATATACAGTACCTCCACGAACTTCTCCTCCACGCCGAAATACGTCTAATGCAGCAATGCCTCAGACAGGATCTCTATATTCCACGACTCAAACCCCTCATCAAGAGATGCATCCATCAGTGCCAAACTTGTACCCTCTCCAAGCAGCAAATGCGATCGCAAATCATGGCGGCCTTGCCCCAGGAACGATGCACATACGCTCCGCCTTTTACCACTACCGTTGTCGACTTTGCTGGGCCTTTTCAAATAAAAGCCTCCTTGCTAAGGTCTCACACCTTACTGAACGGCTACGTGGCCGTTTTTGGCTGTTTCGTGACAAAAGCTATCCACCTTGAGCTGTGCTCGGACTTAACAACCAATGCCTTTCTCGCAGCATTTGCTCGCTTCGTCGGACGTCGTGGATATCCTGCCACAATGATGAGTGACAACGGCAAAACGTTTATTGGAGCTAAAAGAGCGACCGAAAAGGAGTTCGTTGACTTCATGAAAACTGCCTCTCAAGAAGTAATCGCAAAATACTCTCCCCAGGGCATCAATTGGAAATTCATTCCGCCCGGAGCTCCACACATGGGCGGCTTGTGGGAGTCTGCAGTGGAGAGTTTCAAACTGCACTTCAAGAGGACTGCAGGAGCCCACAAGTTCACCTTTGAAGAATTTACCACCCTCTTGGTAAGAATAGAAGGCGTATTGAACTCTCGTCCTATCTCACCTTTATCCCAAGATACCACCGAGTTTACAGCGCTGACCCCCGGCCACTTTCTTAGAGGTGGCCCCCTCCTCGCTATCCCTGAAGTGGATCACGCGGATTTATCTCTTATAAACCGATGGGACAGGGTAAAAAGCTTACATCATCAATTCAACAAAAGGTGGAAGGAAGACTACCTAAAGGATCTCCAGAAAAAGCAGAAGTGAAAAAATCCACAACCCGAACGCAAGGTCGGTGAGTGTGTCTGCATTCACGACGACTCACTTCCCCCGACTGAATGGCGCCTTGGACGTATTAAAAAAAATACATCCAGGTCCTGACGGCCATATACGTGTTGTTGACGTTCGTACGCAAACCGGCACCCTCACACGACCACTTGTTAAGCTCTGTTTCCTCCCTCAGACTGAAAGCCCACTACCTCGGGCAAACCCGGAGAATTCGTAGCTACTCTCAAACCACCTCAGCCCACTCTTACCACATCACCGTCACTAATATGTCGTATTTCGCAACATAATGCGAGCTGAAATCCCCTGTATCAATATTTCTCTCCACTAAAATACTTTTACAACTGTAATTACAGATCGCTTCGGAGATCGTTGCTCCCAACCGCGCCAATGAATTACGCAGCTCGACGCTAATAACGGATTACCGACGGTGCCGCCTATGCACCCGTCAGCACGCTCTTCGGAACTGCGTCATATTCAAAAAAATTAAACCACCCCAGAGATGGATACATGTACGAGCCCATAAGTTTTGCCTGCATTGCTTGGCATTATCTCCATCACCAGCGAGTGCAGCTCGTACGACAGATGCCGGATCTATGAAGTGCGACATCACTCCCTACTCCATCGGCGGAACGCTACCCCAAGCGCCCAACGCGCCATCCAGGCACCCCGGCCTGGCAGATCCGCCGTACCGGCACCCCCTGCCTCCGCCGGGAAACCCCGTTCTCCCCCGGGAAACAACATTCCCTCAGCAGCACCCAACATCGCACGACTCACCATTCGATGCACCGCACAATGGCTGCAGACTGCCAACGCTAGAGGAAAAGTGTCCCAAATCCTCGTGCGAGATGCGTTACGGACTCTTCAAGCGCTGCAAGAGGCTCTAGCCCGCTCTAGGGCGGGGACGATGTTTGAGCGACTGTCGTAGTCGCCAACAGCCAACCCTTCTATTTAATAGAAATTAGTCTCAGAAAACTTGAATATTGAAGTTTGAATTTATTTACATATGTACCTTTTACGTATAAGTACGCATTCTGAAGTATTTGCACGTACAAATACGTAATATCCTATATTACGTACCTATTCTTTATTAAATTTAAGTATTTGAAATGTTTGTATTGTACGCTAACACGTAAGCGTATTTCGCCCCTTTGGCAACCCCAACTGATGAGTTGACAGTGACATGTACGTACGTACATATATATATATTTGTTTTGACATTACATTATTTTATTATACTTTCGAAATTTTTCTCTTCTCGCGGTGTGACTTGAATATGTAAAAAAGCGGTTTATAATTGTAAAACCTTTATATATATAAAAAGTTAAATTTGCTTTAAAGTTTAAACAAACCCCAAGTGCCTTTTCTCTTGTGTAAAGTCCAAAATTAATAGTGGTTTGTGTGTATACAAAAGCAGCCACAAGGTTGTGCAAAAGGTTATACGCAAAGTGTTTTGTAGATATCAAAGAGAATAGCTCTGGTCATCATCCAACCGGATTCAACAGGATCTACCGCCACCACAATCATCCAAGCATCACCACCATTATCCCAGCCGTGCCATCAGCCACATCCCAAAAAAAGGAAGGTAAATTTTGTACTGCCAGCTCCCCTTAACAAAGCTTAAGTACTGGAACTAGCCAGAAGTATGTAAGGTGGGTTTCGTCGAAGTCTGGGGTAGCACTCAGCTAATCCAGAGTCGAAAAAGGACACCTATTTCCTTTTGAAATGAACACACGTCGATTTGGTGTTGGTATTTTGTTAAACCACACACACACCGTTGCAGAGAGGTAGACCTGGCCGAGGAATGGAAGAAGGACTGTAACCGAAGGTTGGTGAGTCGGTGGATCGATTTCCCCAAACGACCGGAGGATGGTGGAATCGATGCACGTCACAAGTGGGCAGCTGGTGGATTGCAGCGGGCCGGTGGATATGGCTGGTGGATCGTTGGATCGGTTTCCGAGCAACCGAAGGTTGGTGAAACCGATAGACGTCGTTGGTTGACAATTTGCTGGATTCTGACGGGTCGGTTAATACGGAGGGGGCTCGTTGTATCGATTTCCAAGCAACCGAAGGTTGGTGAAACCGATACAAGTCCCTGGTTGACAAGTTGGCGGATTACGGCGGGTCGGCGAATACGGCCGGTGGATTCCGGTGAGCCGGTGGACACGATAGGTGGATCGTTGGATCGATTTCCAAGCAACCGAAGGTTGGTGAAACCGATACAAGTCCCTGGTTGACAAGCGGCGGATTACGGCGTGTCTGTGAATACGGCCGGTGGATTCCGGTGAGTCGGTGGACACGGCAGGTGGATCGTTGGATCGATTTCCAAGCACACGAAGGTTGGTTAAACCGATACAAGTCCCTGGTTGACAAGTTGGTGGATTACGGCGGGTCGGTGGATACGGCAGGTGGGTCGTTGGATCGATTTCCGAGCAACCGAAGGTTGGTGAAACCGATACACGTCGTTGGTTGACAATTTGCTGGATTCTGACGGGTCGATTAATACGGAGGGGGCTCGTTGGATCGATTTCCAAGCAACCGAAGGTTGGTGAAACCGATACAAGTCCCTGGTTGACAAGCGGTGGATTACGGCGTGTCTGTGAATACGGCCGGTGGATTCCGGTGAGTCGGTGGACACGGCAGGTGGATCGTTGGATCGATTTCCAAGCAACCGAAGGTTGGTGAAACCGAAAACGTCCTGGTTGACAAGTTGGCGGACTACGGTGGATCGGTGAATACGGCCGGTGGACTCCGGTGAGTCGGTGGACACGGCAGGTGGATCGTTGAATCGATTTCCAAGCAACCGAAGGTTGGTGAAAGCGATACAAGTCCCTGGTTGACAAGATGGCGGATTACGGCGGGTCGGCGAATACGGCCGGTGGATTCCGGTGAGTCGATGGACACGGCAGGTGGATCGTTGCATCGATTTCCATGCAACCGAAGGTTGGTGAAACCGATACAAGTCCCTGGTTGACAAGTTGGCGGATTACGGCGGGTCTGTGAATACGGCCGGTGGTTTCCGGTGAGTCGGTGGACACGGCAGGTGGATGGTTGGATCGGTTTCCAAGCAACCGGCGGTTGGTAAAATTGATACAAGTCACTCGTTGACAAGCTGGTGACTATGGTTAGCCGGATGCAGGATCGATTTCCGAGCAACCAATGGTTGGTGAAACCGATACACGTCACCAATTAATAAGGTGGTGACTTCCGGTGAACCGGGAGTTAGTTATTGAACCCAATTTACTCCGTGGTATCTTCCTGTAGATGGGGAGATGACTCACCAGTGTCGGAGGGAAATTGTGAGGTGGAAATTAAATCTCCTCACTCACTACTCTCCGCACACACCAAAAGGAAGCGACCAAGGTGGCCCACTTCGCACAGGAGCGAAAGCACCAGACAAGGTAATGGTATCCGCTCACACGCATGGGGTGCGGATCTTACCTTGCTTAAGGTTGAGCTCTCGCTAATCATGAAATGCAAATTATTTGTACTTAAGTAGAAAAGGTTGAGAATTAAACGTCGTCTTAGCTAGACGATCGGTGCGTGAATGAAATGCATGCACATTATTACTTGCATTTGTCAGTGGCAGTCATGTGGGATACCCGTTCCTTAATGCTAATTATGTATTAGTAATATATAATAACAAAACTCTTCTTTTTTTTTGTTGTCCCCTTTGACAGAAATGGGACTACCGTTTAATTTTGCTTACCTTCTAATTATGTACTAGTCTAATCTAATTCTAATATCTAATCTTATCTAATCTAATATAGGTATATTATAAATGGGAGAGTTTGGAAGCTTGGATGTTTGTGTGTCCAGACGTTTGTCTTTGTGACTCAATCACGCGACTGGACGGATTTGGATGAAATTTGGCATGGATATAGCCAATAGTCTAGAAGGATCTACTAGCTATATATTTTTCAAAAGGGCGTAGGTCCCAGCCCCCTAGGAACAGTTATAATTTAATTATTATATTTTTTCGTCTTTGTGACTGAATCACGCAAGAACGGTTACAAGGATTTTGATGAAATTTGGGACATAGACAATAGTCTACTAGCGAAACTTTTTTCGAACTAGGAAAGGGGGGTGGGGTCCTACGGCCCCTTCAAACTATTACTTTTTAATACTTTTTCTACATAACTTTACGTTTACTGGCCTTCACCAATATTACAAACTAAATGGGTCAAATAAGTCGAGTGATTACAAATTGAGCAGTGACACCCTCTGCCCGCCCCCACCCCCTTCTCACCCTCTGGTGTAAAATCTATAAATTGTTATAATTCAATATAAATTTTCCCCTAAATCAATAGTTTCTGGTATATGGCACATACAGATCGATGGAAAAACGAGCAGTGGTGCTGTCCTTCTCCTCCCGCCATCCGCCATCCGTCCTCCTTCAATTGTTTTTATTAGCACGCTTTTATTAGCTTTACCTGTATGTTTCTTTGTAACTCTTCATTCACTTCAACGCGCTTGCTGCCTTATTAACATGGTTTTATAATTAGCTTCACCTTATTTGTAATCCCGTTAGGTTCATATCGAGACCCTTCCGGGATCATTTCTGGATGGTTTTCGGGATCCGTCCGGCATCCCGCCGGGGTCATTTCGGGTCTTTTTCGGGACTACTTCGGGATCATTTTGGGACCCTTCTGGGATCATTTCTGTATAGTTTTCGGGAACCGTCCGGGATCCCGTCAGGGTAATTTTGGGACATTTTCGGGACTATTCCGGGATAATTTCGGGACTATTTCGCGTTCATTTGGGGACCCTTCCGGCATCATTTCTGGATGGGTTTCGGGATCGGTCCGGCATCCCGTCGGGGTATTTTCAGGACTTTTTCGGGATCATTTGGGGTACCTTCCAGCATCGTTTCTAGATGGTCACGGTCATTTCGGGACTATCAGGGGATCGTTTGAGGACCTTTCCGGCATCATTTCTGGATAGTTTTCGGGATCGGTCCGGGATCGCGTCGGGGTCATTTCGATACTATTTCGGGATCATTTAGGGTACCTTCCGCCATCATTTCTATATGGTGTTCGAGATCAGTTCGGGATCCCGAAAGGGTCATTTCGGGACTTTTTCTCGATTGACACGGGATCATTTGAGGACCCTTTCGGGATCATTTCTGGATGGTTTTCGGGATCCCGTCAGGGTCATTTCGAGACTATTAGGGGATCATTTGGGGATCTTTCCTGCATCATTTCTGTATAATTTTCGGGATCCTGCCGGGATCCCGTCGGGGCCATTTCGGGACTTTTTCGAGACTAATGTGGGATCATTTGGGGAGACTTTCGGCATCATTCCTGGATGTTTTTCGGGATCCGTACGGGATCCCGTTAGGGTCATTTCGGGAATTTTTCGGGATCATTTAAGGATGGTTTTCAGGATCCCTCCGGGATTCCGTCAGGGTAATTTCTGGACTTTTCCGAGACTATTTCGGGATCATTTTTGGACCGTTCCAAGATCATTTCGGTATGGTTTTCGGGATCCGTCCGGGATGCTGTCGGATTAATTTCGTTACTTTTTCGGGATCATTTGTGGTCCCTTCCGGCATAATTTCTGGATGGTTTTCCCTGGACGGATCCCGCCAGGGTCATTTCGGGACTATTTGGGGATCATTTTAGAACCCTTCGGCATCATTTCCGGATGGTTTCAGGATCCGTCCGGGATCCCGTCAGGGTAATTTCGGGACTTTTTCGGGGCTAATACGGGATCATTTGTTGACCCTTCCGGCATCATTTCAGGATAGGTTTCGGGATCTGTACGGAAACCCATCAGGGTAAATTTGGGACTGTTTTGGGACTATTTCGGGGTCATTTGGGGACCCTTTAGGGGTAATTTCGTGACTGTTTCTGTATTATTTCGAGATCATTTGGGGGCCCTTCCGGCATCATTTCTGGATGGTATTCGGGATCCGTCCGGGATCACGTCGGGGCCATTTCGGGGCTATTTTGGGATCATTTGGGGTATCTTCCGGCATCATTTCTAAATGGTTTTCGAGATCCGTCTAGGATCCCGTCGGGGTCATTTCGGGACTTTTTCTCGACTAATACGGGATCATTTGGGGAACCTTTCGGCATCATTTCTGGATATTTTCGGGATCCCGTCAGGTTCATTTCGGGACTATTGGGGGATCATTTGCGGACCTTCCCGGCATCATTTCTGGATAATTTTCGGGATCCGTCCGGGATCCCGACGGGGTAATTTCGGGACTATTTCGTTATCATTGGGCGTACCTACCGGCATCATTTCTGAATGGTTTTCGGGATCCGTTCGGAATGCGGACGGGGTCATTTCGGGACTATTTCGAGATCATTTGGGGTACCTACCGGCATCATTTCTGGGTGGTTTTCGGTATCCGTCCGGGATCCCGTCGGGTCATTTCGTGACTTTTTTGGGATCATTTGAGGTCCCTACCGACATCGTTTCTGGATGGTTTTCGGGATCCATCTGGGGTCCCGTCGGAGTCATTTCGGGACTTTTCCGGGACTAATACGGGATCATTAGGGGACCCTTTCGGTATCATTTCTGGATGGTTTTCGGGATTCGTCGGTGATCCCGTCAGGGTCATTTCGGGACTATTAGGGGATCATTTGAGGACCTTTCCGGCATCATTTCTGGATGGTTTTCGGGATCCCGTCTGGGTCATTTCAGGACCTTTTCGGGATCATTTGGGGTCCCTACCGACATCGTTTCTGGATGGTTTTCGGGATCCATCTGGGGTCCCGTCGGAGTCATTTCGGGACTTTTCCGGGACTAATACGGGATCATTAGGGGACCCTTTCGGTATCATTTCTAGATGGTTTTCGCGATCCGTCCGGGGCCCGTCGGGGTCATTTCGGGTATATTAGGGGATCATTTGGGGACCTTTCCGGTATCATTTCTGAACAGTTTTCGTTGGGGTCATTTCGGGTATATTAGGGGATCATTTGGGGACCTTTCCGGCATCATTTCTTGACAGTTTTCGCGATCCGTCCGGGATCCCGTCGGGGTCATTTCAGGACTATTACGGGATCATTTCGGCATCATTTCTAGCTTGTTTTTGTGGGTCCGTCCGGGATCCCGTCGGGTCATTTCGGGACTTTTTCTCGACTAATAAGGGATCATTGGGGGAACCTTTCGGCATCATTTCTGGATGGTTTTTGGGATCCGTCCGGGATACCGTCAGGGTCATTTCGGGACTATTAGGGGGATCATTTGAGAACATTTCCGGCATCATTTCTAGATAGTTTTCGGGATCTGTACGGGAAACCATCGGGGTAATTTCGGGACTATTTCAGGATCATTTGGGGACCCTTTAGTGGTCATTTCATGACTTTTTCTGTATTATTTCGGGATCATTTGGGGACCCTTCCGGCATAATTTCTTGATGGTTTGCCGGATCCATCAGGGTCATTTCGGGATCATTTTGGGATCATTTGGGGACCCTTCCGAGGTCATTTCTGGATCCGTCCGTGATGCCGTAGGAGTCATTTCGAGATTTTTTTGTTTCTTTTCCGGGATAGTTTTGGGACCCTTACGGGATCATTTCTAGATCCGTGCGGGATCCCATCTGGGTCATTTCCGGACTATTTCGGGATCATTGGACCCTTCGGGAATCATATCTGTATAGTTTTCGCGATCCGTCGTGGATCCCCTCGGGGTCATTTCGGAACTTTTTCTGGACTATGTCGGGATAATTTAGGAACCCTTGCTGGATATTTTCTGGATGGTTTTTGAGATCCATCCGGGAGCCCGTCAGGGTCATTTCGGAACTTTTCCGGGACTATTTCGGGATCATTTTGGTACCCCTAAGGGATCATTTCTGTGTGGTTGTCTGGGTAAGTCAGAATCGTGTCGTTGTCATTTCGGGTTTTATTTCGGACTATTCCGGGAACTTTTGGAGACCCTTCCGGGGCATTTCTGGATGTTTTTCGGGATCCATACGCGATATCGTCGGGGTTATTTCGTGGCTTTTTCTGGATAACTTCGTGACCATTTGGGGATCCTATCAGGTTATCAGCTCATCTAGATTTTTTTTTCTCAATTACAAACATAAAAGCATTAGACAGAAAAAAATGTTCAAACAGATAACTTGATAAGCGGCTAACGTGAATAGCCCATATATTTCATTTTCTCCTTGCGGACTGGGCCGCAATCAATCTAATCTAATCTAATATATATTATAAATGGGAAAGTTTGGATGTTTGCATGTTTGCATGTTTGGATGTTTGGATGTCCAGATGTTTGTCTTTGTGCCTCATTATTATTATATTTCAATTATTATATTTTTTCGTTTTTGTGACTAAATCACGCCAGAACGGCTACACGGATTTCGATGAAATTTGGGACACAGGCAATTGTCTACTAGCGAAATTTTTTCCGAACATGGAAAGGGGGTGGGGGTCCCACGACCCCTTCGAAAAATTAGTTTTTAATAATTTTTACACATTATAACTTTACCTTTACTGACCTTCACCAATATTACAAACTCAATAGGTCAAATAAGTCGAGGGCTTACGAAATGAGCAGTGACACCCTCCGCCCCCCTTCTCTCCCCCTCTGGTGTAAAATCTATAAATTGTTATAACTCAATATAAATGTTCTCCTAAATCAATAATTTTTGGTATCTGGCTCATACAGATCGAGATCTAAGCAATTTTGGAAAAACGATCGATGGTGCTATCAGTCTCCTCCCGCCATCCGCCCTCTTTCAATTGTTTTTATTAGCACGCTTTTATTAGCTTTACCTCTATGTTTCTTTGTAACTTTTCATTTGCTCCAACGCGCCTGCTGCCTTATTAACATGGTTTTTTAATTAGCTTCACCTTATTTGTAATCCCGTTAGGGTCATATCGACACTCTTCCGGGAACATTTCTGGATGGTTTTCGGGATCCGTCCGGGATCCCGCCGGGGTTATTTTCGGGACTTTTTCGGGACTATTTCGGTATCATTTTGGGACCATTCCGGGATCATTTCTGTATAGTTTTCGGGTTCCATTCGGGATCCCGTCGGGGTTATTTTGGGATTATTTCGGGACTATTTCGCGATCATTTGGGGACCCTTCCGGCATCATTTCTGGATGGGTTTCGGGATCCGTCCGGCGTCCCGTCGGGGTATTTTCGGGATCATTTGCGTACCTTTGAGAGATAAATTCTTGATGGTTTCCGGGATCAGGGACGGAAAATAATAATTTTTTTTTCGGAGTCGAAAAAGTCCTGGTCAAAAAATTGTCTTAGGTGAAAATGTTTGAGTTCCCAGGTATCCTTATAGCAATATCATGTCGATCCATGCATCCTTTTTATTTTTCGAACTTTTTCCATAAAAGTCCAGATATAAAATTAAAATCTGTATTTTTATTTTTTGAATCCGAGAGAACTAGTTAAGCTCGGACTTTTAAAAATAAAAGTCCGGAAATAAAAGTTAAATCCGGACTTTTATTTTTTAAGGCCGAAATAAAAGTTCGGCTTGATAACAAAGAAACGGCTTATCCGAATTAAAAAAATTTGGTACGAATCGATTCTCCTGGATTCCTAAAATTTAAAACCTAATGGAATTTTGAAAATTTCTGTTAATAATACTAGAAATTTATCATAAACAAAATAGAACGAAAATCTCGCAGTGGATGTTTGCAATAAATTTCGTTCCAATACAACTTTTAGAGTGAAAATTGGTAAACCACATTCTGCTATGATGGGAAAGCTTTCTAAAAAATGGGCGTAATCGGTCAGTAGCTACGCCTCTTTCTGTATATAGAAATTTCCGCACAGAACATACGATATTTGAGTATCTAAAGAAGCCACGTTATTTAAATTTCGCACGTAAATTACTGACATTGCATGTAGTTGATCCACATAATTCTTTTGGCCAATGTGCGTGGCACCGCCTACTTTGCAAATAAGATTTTTTGGACTTTAAAATGCGGTAACTCGTACATACTTTGAGCAATGTTTTTGCAAATTGGTAAGCGAACTTCATATTTGTATTTATACATGCCGACAGACAAATTTTAAAAACACATTAAAGTCACACCCACTTGTATATAAAAATACAAAACTGGCTACTTGAATTAATTGCTAAGAACGTAATTATGTCGGCGTTATTTCGGGACTATTGCAGGATCATTTGGAGATCCTTCCGGTATCATTCCTGGATGACTTTCGGGATCCCGTCAGGGTCATTTCTGGACTTTTTCTGGATCATTTTGGGGCCCTTCCGTCATAATTTCTGGATAGTTTTCGGGATTTGTCCGGGATCCCGTCGGGATCATTTCGGGACTATGTTGATATCATTTTGGGACCCTTCCGGGATCATTTAAGAACTTTTCGAAACTGGTAGTTCAGCACACATGATTTTTTAAATTATAAGCTTTTATGGCCATGGATTTGCTGCAAATTATTTGTAATTAAAATTCGGTATGTTTTATTTTTAATATCTAACACAGATTTTTCGTTCTATTTTTGATTATTCTAAATGAATCCTGTAACGAACTGTTATAGCTATAACTACACTTTTTGTAATATTTTAACCAACTAAATACACGAAAAGGGAAAACACTATTTTCATCTAAAAAAAATTTCTTTGGTTTTAGCTAATTGTAGTTTTACTCCTTTATTCTATGAATAGTAACTCCTTCACCCCTGCCATATCAGTTAATTTAACTTAAAAACAAAATTTTAACTTATTGGTTAATTATTGAGCTCAAGGCCGCAAAGATAAATAAAACACCATATATTTTGTTGTATTATAACGTTAGCTTAATGTGAAAGTGTGCTAAGTCACTTTTTTTTTTAATTTTTATTTTAATGCAGTTTTAAAACTGATTTCAAAATACATCGATCACAAAAAAAAATATTTAAATTTTTCATTTTTACGTGCTGTGGGCAATGATGTGTAAATGTGCTAAGTCGTCAGCTGTTAAAAAAATGTGCTAAGTCAACCTGTCAATAATATCAATCTGAATTACTAGTTATTTCTTTGTGCGGGCATTTTATTTATTTATTAAATTCATTCAGTCTAAAAGTAAATGCTTTGTTGTTGTTGTTGTATTAACGATAAAGACACTCCCCGAAAGCTTTGGGGAGTGTTACTGATGTTGATGACCCTTTGCCGGATACAGATCCGGTACGTTCCGGTAACAAAGCACTATTAAGGTACTACTAGCTCCACCATCTCGGGAATGATTTATATGACCACATTAAACCTTCTAGGCCATCCCACCCTCTCCACCCCCTAGTTCCATGAGGAACTTGGGGTCGCCAGAGCCTCGGCTGTCAATGAAACAGGATTCGCCATGGTTAGGTGAGTTTACAATTGGGTTGGAGAAGCTATATATTGTGCTGGCAACCCCTTGAGTGGGTTGCGAACACAACCCCTTGAAATTGGATTTACCCAATTAAGAAATGCTTTTGGTGTATGATAAATGCTTTGCGCTGACCATAATCTACTTCAATTCTTACATGTCGATAACTACATGCTTTCTTACAGACTAGTTAAAAATAGAAAACAAGTCAAGCTTAAACTTATATAAGCTGTTATTAAAATTAATAACATTACTGAATCGATTTGCTAGATGTATAGTCCTACTTATAGCTTCATTCATAGCATAATTCGTTTTATGAGTTATTTCGATAAATAATCTATTATGCCGAAGATCACATGTAATGAACAAAGTAGATAAATCAGGGCAATTCGTGCTAAGGTTTATTACATTATAGGCAAGCATGAGTGCGATAAAAGTTCTTCTGTAATGCAAAGCGTGAAGACCAAGCAATTTGTGACTGCTGGTATTTGATGGGAGGCCGTCCGGCCAGTAAAGCATACCTAAAGAAATTTTGTAAACATTTTTGGAACTTTCTCAATTTTATAGGAGTTAGATTCACAGAAAGGATTCTATATTATTGAGCAATATTCAATACCACTTTTGAGCAAGGATATATAAAGTGCCTTCAACGTCATATGGTCCTTAAAGTCACTGGTGTTACGTCTACTGAACCCAACCATTGCAACAAATTTTTAAACAACGAAATCAATGTGACTAGAAAAAGAGAGTTTGGAGTCAAAAATTACACTCTTGACAACGATTAAGAGATTTAGCATTTAGTTTGTAGATAAAGTATGTGGAAGTTGTCTTTATGGAATAAAACACAACACAGCATTTGTTTGAATTTAAAAATAAGTTATTGTCTGCGCACCATCCGGCAAAAGAATCCAGATCAGAACCGTTAGAAATAAAATAAATAAATAAATGTAAGGCGCGATAACCTCCGAAGAGGTTTTAGGCCGAGCTTCTCTTCCAATTTACGTCGTGCTCCTTTTTTTAATTTTTCCTACAAATTGGCGGGACGGGACCTACTTGTTTTATGCCGACTCCGAACGGCATCTGCGAGGCAGATGAGTTTTCACTGAGAGCTTATCATGGCAGAAATACACTCGGAGTGCTTGCCAAACACTGCTGAGGGGCGACCCCGCTTAGACAAATTGTCTTCTAATTGAAAACCCTTATTCCTAAAATTTTGATGTTGCTTTGCCCGGGGTGTGAACCCAGGGCATTCGGTGTGGTAGGCGGAGCACGCTACCATCACACCACGGTGGCCGCCAATAGTTAGAAATAATTTGACAAATAAATAGTATTTTTGTGAAATATATAGTTTTAGTGTTATATTTCAATCATTAAAGGGGAGGAGTGATGGGGAAACATTTTGAGTAAAAAGTGCTAAGTCAGGAGAAAAAATTTGTTTTGAGTGAGGAAATTGTGCTAAGCCATAAAATAGCTGCTGGGTTAGCATACATGTCTTTTATTTATCTTATTCAAAGCTTCTGTACTCAAAAGTATTGCAACTAAGGTATCCTCATCCACAGTTTTGAAAAAAAAAGGTTATTTCAAAAATTATTCAGTTTTTTTCGTCTCCTGTAAAATTCGTAAAAAGTGACTTAGCACATTTTCACATTAAGCTAACGATAATTTACATAATTGGTCGATATTTCGGTTTCAATCTGAAACCATCGTCAGGACTAGAAAAACACAAAATAATGAATAAAAAACATCAGGCATTTGCAGCAAATCCATGGACACAAAAGCCCATAACTTAAAAAATCATGTGTGCTGAGCTACCGGTTTCGAAGAGTCCTTAAATGATACCGGAAGGATCCCAAAATGATATCAAAATAGTCCCGAAATGATCCCGACGAGATCCTGACAAATCCCGAAAACTATCTAGAAATTATGACGGAAGGGTCCCAAAATAATCCCGAAATAGCCCCGGGAAAGTCCCGAAATTATCCTAACGGGATCCCAAAAACCATCCAAAAATTATACCGGAAGAGTCCCCAAATGATTCCGAAATAACCCCTACGCGATCCCGAAAACCATCCATAAATGATCCCGGAAGGACCCCCAAATGATCCCGGAATACTCCCGAAATAATCCTCACGGGATCCCAGACGGATCCCGAAAACTATCCGGAAATGATGCCAGAAGGATCCCTAAATGATCCCGAAAAAGTCCCAAAATGACCCTGACGGGATCACGAAAGTCATCCAGGAATGATACCGGAAGGATCCCCAAATGATCCCGCAATAGTCCCGAAATAACTCCGACATATTCACGTACTTTGAAATGAATTCAAGTAGCCAGTTTTGATATTTTTATATACAAGTGGGTGTGACTTTAATTTGATTTTAAAATTTTTCTGTCGGCATGTACAAATTTAAATATGAAATTCGCTTACCAATTTGCAGAAACATTGCTGAAAGTATGCATGAGTTATCGCACTTGAAAGACCAAAAAATGTTATTTGGAAAGTAGGCCGTGCCACGCCCATTGTCCAAAAAAATTATGTGGATCAACTACATGCAATGCCAGTAATTTACGTGCGAAATTTAAATAACGTGGCTTCTTTAGATACTCAAATATAGCATGTTCTGTGCGGAAATTTCTATATACAGAAAGAGGCGTGACTACTTACCGATTACGCTCATTTTTTTTAGAAAGCTTTCCCATCATAGCAGAATGCGGTTTACCAATTTTCACTCTAATTGTTGTATTGGAACGAAATTTATTGCAAAAATCAACTGCAAGTTCACCATACTACGAGATTTTCGATCCAGTTTGTTTATGATAAATTTCTCGTATTATTAACATAAATTTTCAAAAGTCCATAAGGTTTTAAATTTTAGGAATCCAGGAGAATCCATTGGTACCAAATTTTTTTAATTCGGATAAGCCGTTTCTGTGTTATCAAGCCGAACTTTTATTTCGGCCTTAAAAAATACAAGTCCGGAGTTAACTTTTATTTCCGGTCTTTTATTTTTAAAAGTCCGAGTTTAACTAGTTCTATCGGACTCAAAAAATATAAATCTGAAAATAATTTTTATCTTGATCCAAATATATTAAAATTCCAAAATTAATAGTTTTGCAAGGAATTATATTATAAAAGGAATAACAGTTTCGGCCCCTGTCCGGGATCATTGTGGGACTTTTTAGGGGTCATTTTGGGTCCTTTCCGGCATCATTTCCGGATGGTTTTCGGGATCCGTCCGGGATCCCGTCGGGGCCATTTCGGAGCTATTTTGGGATCATTTGGGGTATCTTCCGGTATCATTTCTGGATGGTTTTCGAGATCCGTCCAGGGTCCCGTCGAGGTCATTTCGGGACTTTTTCTCGACTAATACGGGTTTTCGGTATCCGTCCGGGATTCTGCCGGGGTAATTACGGGACTTTTTGGGATCATTTGAGGTCCCGTCCGGCATCATTTCTGGATGGTTTTGGGGATCCATCCGGGATCCCGTCGGAATGATTTCAGTACTTTTCCGGGATCATTTCGGCATCATTTCTAGCTTGTTTTTGTGGGTCCGTCCGGGATCCCGTCGGGGTCATTTCGGGACTTTTTCTCGACTAATAAGGGATCATTGGGGGAACCTTTCGGCATCATTTCTGGATATTTTCGGGATCCGTCCGGGATCCCGTCAGGTTCATTTCGGGTATATTAGGGGATCATTTGAGGACCTTTCCGGCACCATTTCTGGATGGTTTTCGGGATCCGTCCGGGATCCCGTCGGGGCCATTTCGGAGCTATTTTGGGATCATTTGGGGTATCTTCCGGCATCATTTCTGGATGGTTTTCGAGATCCGTCCAGGGTCCCGTCGAGGTCATTTCGGGACTTTTTCTCGACTAATACGGGTTTTCGGTATCCGTCCGGGATTCTGCCGGGGTAATTACGGGACTTTTTGGGATCATTTGAGGTCCCGTCCGGCATCATTTCTGGATGGTTTTGGGGATCCATCCGGGATCCCGTCGGAATGATTTCAGTACTTTTCCGGGATCATTTCGGCATCATTTCTAGCTTGTTTTTGTGGGTCCGTCCGGGATTCTGTCGCGGTCATTTCGGGACTTTTTCTAGACTAATACGGTATCATTAGGGGACCCTTTCGGTAACATTTCTGGATAGTGTTCGGGATCCGTCCGGGATCCTGAGGGGGTCGTTTCGGGTTTTTTTCGGGACTATTTCGGGATCATTTGGGGTATTTTCCGGCATCATTTCTAGATGTTTTTCGGGATTCTTCCGGGATCCCGCCGGGGTCATTTCGGGACTTTTTCTCGACAAATACGGGATCATTTGGTGACCTTCTCGGCATCATTTCTGGATGGTTTTCGGGATCCGTGCGGGATCCCATCAGGGTCATTTCGGGTATATTAGGGGATCATTTGGGGACCTTTCCAGCATCATTTCTGGACATTTTTCGGAATCCGTCCGGGATCCCGTCGGGGTCATTTCGGGACTATTTCGGGATCATTTGGTGTACCTTCTGGTATCTTTTCTGGATGGTTTTTGGGATCCGTCCGGGATCCCGTCAGGGTCATTTCGGGACTATTAGGGGATCATTCGAGGACCTTTCCGGCACCATTTCTGGATAGTTTTCGGGATCTGTACGGGAACCCATCAGAGTAACCTTGGGACTTTTTCGGGACTATTTCGGGATAATTTGGGTACCCTTTAGGGGTCACTTCATGACCTTTTCTGTATTATTTCGGGATCATTTGGGGATCCTATCAGGTTATCAGCTCATACAGATCTTTTTTTTACTCAATTACAAAAATAAAATGCATAACACAGAAAAAAATTTTTAAACAGATAATTTGATAAGCAGGCTAACGTGAATAGCCCATATATCTCATTTTCTCCTTGCGTACGGGGCCGCGGGTAAAGGCTAGTATATATTATAAATGGGAAAAAATGGAAAATTTGGATGTTTGTATGTTTGGATGTTTGGATGTCCAGACGTTTGTCTTTGTGCCTCAATCACGCGGCTCAACGGCTGAACAGATTTGGATGAAATTTGGCACACATATAGCCAATAGTCTATAAGGATCTACTACGTATTTTGATGAAATTCGAGACACAGACAATAGTCTACTAGCGAAATTTTTTTCGAACATGGAAATGTGGATGGGGGTCCCACGACCCCTTCGAAAAATTACATTTTAATAGTTGTTACACATTATAACTTTACTTTAAACAATTATGGAAAAACAATCGGTGGTGCTCTCCGTCTCCTTCCGCCATCCGCCCTCCATCAATTGTTTTCATTAGTACGCTTTTATTAGTTTTACCTGTATGTTTCTTTGTAACCTTTCATTCGCTCCAACGCGCCTGATGCCTTATTAACATGGTTTTATAGTTAGCTTCACCTTATTTGTAATCCCGTTAGGGTCATATCGAACCCTTTCCGGGATCATTTCTGAATGGTTTTCGGGATACGTCCGGGATCCCACCGGGGTCATTTCGGGACTTTTTCGGGATCATTTCTGTATAGTTTTCGGGAACCGTCCGGGATTCCGTCGGGGTTATTTTGGGATATTTTAGGGACTATTCCGGGATCATTTCGGGGCCATTTCACGATCATTTAGGGACACTTCCGGCATCTTTTCTGGATGGTTTTCGGGATCCGACCGGAATCCCGTCGGGGCCATTTCGAGGTTTGGGATCATTTGGTGTATCCTCCGACATCGTTTCTGGATGGTTTTGGATCCGTCCAGGATCCCGTCGGGCTCATTTCGGAACATTTTCTCGACTAATACGGGATCATTTGGGGAACCTTTCGGCATCATTTCTGGATGGTTTTCGGGATCCGTCCGGGATCCCATCAGGGTAATTTTGGGACTAGTAGGGGAACATTTGAGGACCATTTGGGGAACCTTTTGGCATCATTTCTGGATGGTTTTCGGGATCCGTCCGGGATCCCACAAGGGTAATTTTGGAACTAGTAGGGGATCATTTGAGGTCCTTTCCAGCATTATTTCTGGATAGTTTTCGGGATCCGTCCGGGATCCCGTTCGGGTCATTTTTGGGATCCTTTGGGGTCCCTTCCAGCCTCATTTCTGGATGGTTTTCGGGACTAATACGGGATTATTAGGGGACCCTTTCGGTATCATTTCTGGATGGTTTTCGGGATCCTTCGGGGATCCAGTCAGGGTGATTTCGGGACTATTAGGGGGTCATTTGCGGACCTTTCCGGCATCATTTCTGGATAGTTTTCGGGATCCGTCCGGGATCCCGTCGGGGTCATTTCGGGACTTTTTCTCATCATTTGGGGTACCTTCCGGCATCATTTCTGGATGGTTTTAGCGATCCCGGGATCCCGTCTGGGTCATTTCGGGGCTATTTGGGGATCATTTGGGGGCCCTTTCGGCATCATTTCTGGATGGTTTTCGGGATCAGTCCGGGATCCCCTCAAGGTCATTTCGGGACTATTAGGGAGATCATTTGAGGACCCTTCCGCTATCATTTCTGGATAGTTTTCGGGATCTGTACGGGAACCCATCGGGGTAATTTGGAGACTATTTCCGGATCATTTGGGGACCCTTCCGTATCCATAAGGGTAATTTCGGGACGATTTTGGGATCATTTGGGGACCCTTCCGAGGTCATTTCTGGATCCGTCAGTGATGCCGCAGAAGTGATTTCGAAATTTTTTTGTTACATTTCCGGGATAGTTTTGGAACCCTTCTATGATCATTTCTGGATCCGTGCGGGATCCCATCAGGGTAATTTTCGGACAATTTCGGGACCCTTCCGGGATCATTTCTGTATGGTTTTCGCGATCCGTCGTGGTCATTCGGGGTCATTTCGGAATTTTTTGTGGACTATGGCGGGATAATTTAGGAACCCTTCTTGGATATTTTCTGGATTGTTTTTGAGATCCGTCCGGGAGCCCCTCAGGGTCATTTCGGAACTTTTCCGGGACTATTTCGGGATCATTTTGGTACCCTTCAGGGATCATTTCTGTGTGGTTCTCTGGATAAATCTAGAATCGTGTCGTTGTCATTTCGGGTTTTATTTGGGACTATTCTGGGAACTTTTGGAGACCCTTCCGGGCATTTCTGGATGTTTTTCGGGATCCATCCGCGATATCGTCGGGGCCATTTCGTGGCTTTTTCTGGATAATTTCGGGATCATTTGGGGATCGTATCAGATTATCAGCGCATTTAGATCATTTTTTACTCAATTGCAAAAATAAAATGCATTAGACAGAAAAAAATGTGTAAACAGATAACTGGATAAGCAGGCTAACGTGAATAGCCCATATATTTCATTTTCTCCTCGCGGACGGGGCCGCGGGTAAAGGCTAGTAATATATAACTTGGAAAGTTTAATATATATATATAGCGTGTTATCAGTTCATTTTACGAAAAAAAACGAAAAAAAAATTTACTTTACATGATTAGACAATACATATATGTAATTATACATATAATTATGTACAAATTCGGGAATGCTTACATGTTTTTTTTTTTTTTTTTTTTTTTTTGTAATGTAATAACAGTTTCATGTTCATTTACTAATTGTACTTAACGTATGTTGTTGCGCCCTCGTGCTCTCTTGGTTCGAACGTAGGCACTAAATGCGGCGCGTAGATCAGCTGCGGTCTGTGCTTCTACGAAGATGCTTTGCCGTTTGCATTCCTCGACCAGTTTCTCCTGGGTGTGTGTGATAATCTGTTGTTCTGGTATGTTCGATGAACTCGCTCCTCCAGGGTTGATGTTGGTTGATGAGTTTCCACTGTCGCCTGTGGAAGCGAGGATCTGCTCGGGCGCCATTTGTAAGGTGGGTTTCTTCGAAGGCTGGGGTAGCACTCAGCCAATCCGGAGTCGAAAAAGGACACCTATTTCCTTTTGAAATGAACACATGTCGATTTGTTGTTGGTAGTTTGGTAAAACAAACACACATGCTTGCAGAGAGGTAGACCTGGCCGAGGAATGGAAGGTGGACTGTGACCGAAGGTTGGTGAGTCGTTGGATCGATTTCCCCAAACGACCGAAGGTTGGTGGAATCGATGCATCTCACAAGTGGGCAGCTGGTGGATTGCAGTGGGCTGGTGGATATGGATGGTGGATCGTTACATCGGTTTCCAAGCAACCGAAGGTTGGTGAAACCGATACACGTCCTTGGTTGACAATTTGGTGGATTCCGACGGATCGGTGAATACGGAGGGCTCGTTGGATCGATTTCCAAGCAACCGAAGGTTGGTGAAACCGATGCAAGTCCCTGGTTGACAAGTTGGCGGATTACGGCGGGTCGGTGAATACGGTCGGTGGATTCCGGTGAGTCAGCGGACACGACATGTGGATCGATCTCCAAGCAACCGAAGGTTTGTGGAACCGATACAAGTCCCTAGTTGACAAGTTGGCGGATTACGGCGGGTCGGTGAATACGGCCGGTGGATTCCGGTGAATCTGTGTACATGGCAGGTGGATCGTTGGATCGATTTCGAAGCATCCGAAGGTTGGTGAAACCGATACAAATCCCTGGTTGACAAGTTGGCGTATTACGGCGGGTCTGTGAATACGGCCGGTGGATTCCGGTGAGTCTGTGGACACGGCAGGTGGATCATTGGACCGATTTCCAAGCAACCGAAGGTTGGTAAAATGGATACAAGTCCCTGGTTGACAAGTTGTTGGATTACGGCGGGTCGGTGAATACGGCAGGTGAATCGTTGGATCGATTTCCAAGCAACCGAAGGTGGGTGAAACCGATACAAGTCCCTGGTTGACAAATTGGCGGATTACGGCGGGTCGGTGGATTCCGGTGAGTCGGTGGACACGGCAGGTGGATCTTTGGATCGATGTCCAAACAACCGAAGGTTGGTGAAACCGATACAAGTCCCTGGTTGACAAGTTGGTGGATTACTGCGGGTCGGTGAATACGGCAGGTGGATCGTTGGATCAATTCCCAAGCAACCTAAGGTTGGTGAAACCGATACAAGTCCCTAGTTGACAAGTTAGCGGATTACGGCGGGTCGGTGAATACGGCCGGTGGATTCCGGTGAATCGGTGGACACGGCAGGTGGATCGTTGGATCGATTTCGAAGCAACCGAAGGTTGGTTAAACCGATACATGTCCCTGGTTGACAAGTTGGCGGATTAAGGCGGGTCTGTGAATACGGCCGGTGGATTCCGGTTAATCGGTGAACACGGCAGGTGGATCGTTGCATCGATTTCGAAGCAACCGAAGGTTGGTGAAACCGATACATGTCCCTGGTTGACAAGTTGGCGGATTACGGCGGGTCGGTGAATACGGTCGGTGGATTCCGGTGAGTCGGCGGACACGACATGTGGATCGATCTCCAAGCAACCGAAGGTTTGTGAAACCGATACAAGTCCCTAGTTGACAAGTTGGCGGATTACGGCGGGTCGGTGAATACGGCCGGTGGATTGCGGTGAATCGGTGTACATGGCAGGTGGATCGTTGGATCGATTTCGAAGCAACCGAAGGTTGGTGAAACTGATACAAGTCCCTGGCTGACAAGTTGGCGGATTACGGCGGGTCTGTGAATACGACCGGTGGATTCCGGTGAGTCGGTGGACACGGCAGGTGGTTCGTTGGATCGATTTCCAAGCAACCGAAGGTTGGTGAAACCGATACAAGTCCCTGGTTGACAAGTTGGTGGATTACGGCGGGTCGGTGAATACGGCAGGTGGATCGTTGGATCAATTCCCAAGCAACCGAAGGTTGGTGAAACCGATACAAGTCCCTGGTTGACAAGTTGGCGGATTATGGCGGGTCGGTGAATACGGTCGGTGGATTCCGGTGAGTCGGTGGACACGGCAGGTGGATCGTTGGATCGATTTCCAAACAACCGAAGGTTGGTGAAACCGATACAAGTCCCTGGTTGACAAGTTGGTGGATTACGGCGGGTCGGTGAATACGGCAGGTGGATCGTTGGATCAATTCCCAAGCAACCGAAGGTTGGTGAAACCGATACAAGTCCCTAGTTGACAAGTTGGCGGATTACGGCGGGTCGGTGAATACGGTCGGTGGATTCCGGTGAGTCGGTGGACACGGCAGGTGGATCGTTGGATCGATTTCCAAGCAACCGAAGGTTGGTGAAACCGATACAAGTCCCTGGTTGACAAGTTGGTGGATTACGGCGGGTCGGTGAATACGGCAGGTGGATCGTTGGATTGATTTCCAAGCAACCGAAGGTTGGTGAAACCGATACAAGTCCCTGGTTGACAAGTTGGCGGATTACAGCGGGTCGGTGAATACGGTCGGTGGATTCCGGTGGGTCGGTGGACACGGCAGGTGGATCGTTGGATCGATTTCCAAGCAACCGAAGGTTGGTGAAACCGATACAAGTCCCTGGTTGACAAGTTGGTGGATTACGGCGGGTCGGTGAATACGGCAGGTGGATCGTTGGATTGATTTCCAAGCAACCGAAGGTTGGTGAAACCGATACAAGTCCCTGGTTGACAAACTGGCGGATTACGGCGGGTCGGTGGATTCCGGTGAGTCGGTGGACACGGCAGGTGGATCGTTGGATCAATTTCCAAGCAACCGAAGGTTGGTGAAACCGATACAAGTCCCTGGTTGACAAGTTGGCGGATTACGACGGGTTTGTGAATACGGTCGGTGGATTCCGGTGAGTCGGTGAACACGGCAGGTGGATTGTTCGATCGATTTCCAAGCAACCGAAGGTTGGTGAAACCGATACAAGTCCCTAGTTGACAAGTTGGCGGATTACGGCGGGTCGGTGAATACGGTCGGTGGATTCCGGTGAGTCGGTGGACACGGCAGGTGGATCGTTGGATCGATTTCCAAGCAACCGAAGGTTGGTGAAACCGATACAAGTCCCTGGTTGACAAGTTGGTGGATTACGGCGGGTCGGTGAATACGGCAGGTGGATCGTTGGATCAATTCCCAAGCAACCGAAGGTTGGTGAAACCGATACAAGTCCCTAGTTGACAAGTTGGCGGATTACGGCGGGTCGGTGAATACGGTCGGTGGATTCCGGTGAGTCGGTGGACACGGCAGGTGGATCGTTGGATCGATTTCCAAGCAACCGAAGGTTGGTGAAACCGATACAAGTCCCTGGTTGACAAGTTGGTGGATTACGGCGGGTCGGTGAATACGGCAGGTGGATCGTTGGATTGATTTCCAAGCAACCGAAGGTTGGTGAAACCGATACAAGTTCCTGGTTGACAAGTTGGCGGATTACAGCGGGTCGGTGAATACGGTCGGTGGATTCCGGTGGGTCGGTGGACACGGCAGGTGGATCGTTGGATCGATTTCCAAGCAACCGAAGGTTGGTGAAACCGATACAAGTCCCTGGTTGACAAGTTGGTGGATTACGGCGGGTCGGTGAATACGGCAGGTGGATCGTTGGATTGATTTCCAAGCAACCGAAGGTTGGTGAAACCGATACAAGTCCCTGGTTAACAAGTTGGCGGATTACGGCGGGTCGGTGAATACGGCCGGTGGATTCCGGTGAGTCGGTGGACACGGCTGGTGGATCGTTGGATCAATTTCCAAGCAACCGAAGGTTGGTGAAACCAATACAAGTCCCTGGTTGACAAGTTGGCGGATTACGACGGGTTTGTGAATACGGTCGGTGGATTCCGGTGAGTCGGTGAACACGGCAGGTGGATTGTTCGATCGATTTCCAAGCAACCGAAGGTTGGTGAAACCGATACAAGTCCCTAGTTGACAAGTTGGCCAATTACGGCGGGTCGGTGAATACGGCCGGTGGATTCCGATGACGCGGTGGACACGGCAGGTGGATCGTTGGATCAATTTCCAAGCAACCGAAGGTTGGTGAAACCGATACAAGTCCCTGGTTGACAAGTTGGCGGATTTCAGCGGGTCGGTGAATACGGTCGGTGGATTCCGGTGGGTCGGTGGACACGGCAGGTGGATCGTTGGATCGATTTCCAAGCAACCGAAGGTTGGTGAAACCGATACAAGTCCCTGGTTGACAATTTGGCGGATTACGACGGGTTTGTGAATACGGTCGGTGGATTCCGGTGGGTCGGTGGACACGGCAGGTGGATCGTTGGATCGATTTCCAAGCAACAGAAGGTTGGTGAAACCGATACAAGCCACTGGTTGACAAACTGGTGGATTCCGGTGAGTCGGTGGGCACGGCAGTTGGATCGTTGGATCGATTTCCGAGCATCCAAAGGTTGGTGAAACCGATACACGTTACCAATTAATAAGGCGGTGAACCGAGAGTTAATTACTGAATCCAATTTATTCGGTGGTATCTTCCCGTTGATGGGGAGATGGCTCACCAGTGTCGGAGGGAATCTGTGAGGTGGAAATTAAATCTGCTCACTCACTACTCCCTGGACACACCAAAAGGAAACGACCAAGGTCGCCCACTTCGCACAGAAGCGAAAGTACCAAACAAGGTAATGGTATCCGCTCACACGCATGGGGTGCGGATCTTAACTTGCTGAAGGTTGAGCTCTCGCTAATCATGAAATGCAAATTATTTGTACTTAAGTAGAAGTGGATATGAAAAGGTTGAGAATTAAACGTCGTCTTACTTAAACGATCGGTCCAGTCATTCGCTTGCAGCCAGCTGTTACAGTGGTGGCGTATGTAATAGGTACAGTGCATTCGTTACAGTCGGGTGCATGTAGGAAATACCTGTAATGCAGGTAAAACGGCATTACAAGTATAAAAGGCTAAAATGAATTTCAACGCGTAATTGTAGCTTTCCAAACATTGTAACTTTCTGAACATGTTGTTACATGTGCTAAAAAATAAACTTTCATAATAACCATAGAAGCGTTCATGGACTTGCTACCCAGTAAAGATGAATGGCTGCAACAATGCACAAGAGCCATTCCAACCATTTTGAAATTGGCAACAATTGTCACATTTTGCGCTAGAGATTGTCTCAACTGAGCACCAGGTACGAGAATGTACTTGAAATTTTTCCACCTGATCCTTTCTGCAAGTTCGTTTTGTTATAAACGTGTTTTCTCCTATTTATGAAATCAGTCTTCCAAGCAGTTGTTTTGTATTCATGACCTTGGACCTATATGTAGGGTTCTTAAATTATATTGACTAAATTATATTTATTAAATTTTGTTATTATGTTACTTTGAACTTTGTAATTTTAATATGTTTCACAATATTTTAATTTTCAATATTGATTTTACTATTTCCAAAAATTTTCATTATTATTCTCTTTTGCATCATGAAAATATAACAATTAATTTAAAGTTGAGTGCACGCTTTCAGCAAAGATTGTCCTTCGTATAAAAAATATTCGCAGCCAAGAAATAAGGCACGAGTTTAGCAACGAATACCAGAGGAGCTAAGTTGTATATATTTAAATATTAGCAGTATCGTCGCCAATAAAGATGAACTAGAGCGTCTGATAGATGTACATAAACCACATTTAATATTTCGTTCGGAGACTTGTTCGACTGAAGAAATAACGAATCAAGAGCTACAGATACAAACATATAAACTTGTACGGTGCGATTCCCACAGCAGGCACACAGGCTGTGTGCTAATATATATAAATGAAACAATTGAATACTCAATAAGTTACAACAGAACATTAAACAAGAACATCTGGTGTATTATACTAAAAGTTAAAAATATTTTCCCCAAATATCAAATAGCTCTGATATATCACTCACCGAGCTCGAGTGATGCAGAATTTATAACGTACTTATACGACATTTTAAATAATAACTGCGTAACACAGGATAATATTATCTTTGTGGGCGATTTCAATATAAACCTTTACAAGAGGACAACTTATAGTAAACAGTTAGTTGACCTATTTCGATCCTTTGCTATGGAGCAAAATATAGATTTTTATACACGAAAGGGCGATAAGACAGAATTAAGAGTTTCAGATTTCAGATCATGAAACGATTAAATTCAAAATGAAATTACATAAACTATTTCAGATGAGAACGAAGTAAGTAAGTAAGTTTGAAAATAAAATTGGAGGGAAGAAACTTGTGTCGGAAGGAGTCGTTAAAGACTCCATAACGTATGCATTTTTTTTCTATTCTTAACTTGTTAATGAGAGCTTAGATAAAGGTCTCGTTCCTAATTTATGGAAATCTTCTTTAGTTGTGCCATTAGAAAAAATTAAAAATACCATCAAAGCTGGGGAGATAAGACCTAGTAACACGTTACAATGTGATGAAAAAATTTTGGAAACAGTGGTAAAAAATCAGCTGGTAAAATATTTGTATAATGTAATGTATTTATTTATTACGGCTTTCCTAAGCCTAACTTAAATCTTTTTCACATGTTTATAATTGTCTTCTGGGCTATGCAATCTAGAATAGTTACATCTATGTCCTACCTTGGAGTACTATGGATGGGAGACTTCCTGATCATGCGAACAAAGTGTTGTGCTTGTGTAGTATGTAGGCATTTTACGCATGTTAGTAAAGCGCGAAGGCAACATCTGCACGGTGATGCACTGAGTTAATCGAGTGATGCATTTCAGTATGTGCTTCGGCAACCTTTTTTGTATGCGTACAAGAGCTTGGAAGTCTTGGCGCTACATAGCAGTATAGTTTCGCTGCACTTCTATCGATGCTATGGAAGCCCGCCTGTCCAGCACTAAATTGGTAGGGTTCTGCAATAATTGTACAATTTTTGTTTAAATTTATTGGAATGACATGATTTAATATCATTCGGTAGTTCATTATAGGATTATAGACCTTTATAATACAGATTACATTTGTCTGCTTCAGTTTTATAAGCCGGCAGATTTAAATCATTTTTATTACGAGTATTTACAGAATGCATATCTTTTACATATTTTATATTAGTTCTCAAATACCCTAGCAAAGTTCCTTCTATTATGTTTTTAATAAATTTTGTGGTATAATAAAAAAGTTGCTGTCTAATGCTAAGCCAATTGAGAATGAATCTCATAGCTCGGTTTTGTAGCTTGTATATCTGAATATCTCGCAAGATGAAAAATATAGTTGGGCAATAAATAAAATGAGGTTCGATTATAGATCTGTAGACGATGATTTTATACCTTCTATTTAAATATTTGCAGGTTCGTTGTGTAAAATATAACTTTTTCGCTATTTTTCCTACCGTATAATCCACATGCTCGTTGAAATTCAGCTTATCATCTATTTTTTCCCAAGTATTTTATGGTGCTGACTTTTTCAATTAGTTCGTTATTTATATTTAAGTTTTGTAGCTCACTGTTTTGAAAATTGCGTCTAGATATAACCATAAATTTCGTTTTATTGACATACACTTTTAGTCTGTTTACGCATAACCAACCATATACGCTGTTAAGATCTTCTTGCAGCTTAGCATATATTTCAGTAATATTGTTCCCACTTATCATCAGCAATGTATCATCAGCAAACAATTTTATTTCACAGTGCTTAATGGAGCTAGTTATATCATTAATATATATATTGAACAGTATGGGTGCCAGCACAGACCCTTGAGGTAGACCAACAGGTACCTCCCTTTTATCCGATACGGACGTTCCAATCACTGTTCTTTGGTATCTGTTAATTAGGAAGTCTTGAAGCCATTTTAGTTCTATACCAGAAACGCCAATGTAAGAAAGCTTCTTCAGCATTAAGTTTTGGTCGATCGTCTCGAATGCACGTTTTAAATCCAAAAACACAGCTAATATGTGTTTTTTCCTGCTTAAGTCTTCTTTCCAGTTAGCTACAACCAAATTCAAAGCACTTTCACAGGAACGTTTCTTTCGAAAACCAGATTGTTGAGGTATAATAATTACATTATCTTCTAAGTATTTTACCGGCTGATTTTTTACCACTATTTCCAAAATTTTTTCATCACATTGTAACGTGTTAATAGGTCTTATCTCCTCAGCTTTGATGGTATTTTTAACTTTCTCTAATGGCACAACTATAGAAGATTTCCATACTCTAGGAACGAGACCTTTATCTAAGCTCTCATTAACAAGTTGAGAATAGAAAAAACCTGTATACGTTATGGAGTCTTTAACGACTCCTTCCGATACAAGTTTCTTCCCTCCAATTTTATTTTTAAACTTACTTACTATATCAACTATTTCTGAAGTGGATACTTTCTGAAACTTAAAAACATTAGGGCCACTTTGCTCATCTATAGTACCTTCATTACTAAAAGAAGTAGGAATATTCATGCTAATCTCCAATATACTATCAATGAAATAGTTATTCAAAGACCGCGCTATTTCATTTTCCTCTGTGTAGAGTTATTTTAATTTTTTTAATACCATTGTTTTCTTTAGCCATGCTTATGGAATTTTTCAGGTTTTTCCACATAACCTTACCATCACCAGCACTATGGTTGATTTTGTTATCCATGTACTTGGCTTTTTTTATCTTAATTAGCCGTTTATATTGGCGTTTCGCACTATAATATTCACTCCATTCTCCAGTGGATAGGCTGATCTTGTAAAGATTTAGCTTACGTTTATTTAAGTTAGCCAAATCTAAATCATACCACTTGTTCATAAGTTTGACACTGACTTTTTTAGAATATGTCAGGGTTGTCACTGCGCTTGATAGCGTATTATATAGGAATGTTGCCTTATTTTCGATGCTCAGATTTTCAAAGTCAGTGTAGTTAAGCTGTCGTAATTCATTAACAAGGCTGTCGCTTGTATAATTTTCCCAGGAAATTATTGTTCTCTTCGTTCTCATCTGAAAGTTTATGTAATTTGATTTTGAATTTAATCGTTTCATGATCTGAAATCTGAAACTCTTCTAATTTTAAACATGATATAGAGCTACTATCTGTAAATAACAAGTCGATCAATGTATCTGTCTTATCGCCTTTTCGTGTATAAAAACCTATTTTTTGCTCCATAGCAAAGGAACGAAATAAGTCAACTAACTGTTTACTATAAGTTGTGCTCTTGTAAAGGTTTATATTGAAATCGCCCACAAAGATAATATTATCCTGTGTTACGCAGTTATTATTTAAAATGTCGTATAAGTACGTTATAAATTCTGCATCACTCGAGCTCGGTGAGTGATATATCAGAGCTATTTGATATTTGGGGAAATATTTTTAACTTTTAGTATAATACACCAGATGTTCTTGTTTAATGTTCTGTTGTAACTTATTGAGTATTCAATTGTTTCATTTATATATATTAGCACACCGCCTGTGTGCCTGCTGTGGGAATCGCACCGTACAAGTTTATATGTTTGTATCTGTAGCTCTTGATTCGTTATTTCTTCAGTCGAACAAGTCTCCGAACAAAATATTAAATGTGGTTTATGTACATCTATCAGACGCTCTAGTTCAGCTTTATTGGCGACGATAATGCTAATATTTAAATATATACAACTTAGCTCCTCTGGTATTCGTTGCTAAACTCGTGCCTTATTTCTTGGCTGCGAATATTTTTTATACGCAGGACAATCTTTGCTGAAAGCGTAATGACTAACATCGACGTCAATTTTTTGAACAAGTTCGCTACAGTTTACACATTTAACAATGTTAGATGTGCACTCTTTGCTGTCATGGGGTCCAGCACATTTGTTGCAAGCTACTTTATTCGCGCACTCAGCTGCTTTGTGCTTATATCCCAGACATTTAAAACACCTCAAAACACTTATATGCTCGTAAGCGACGCAAGTATCCCACTCTATATATACCCTGCAGAAAAAAAATGCCAATTGGCAAAATCAAGCTAACTAATAGCTGACTATTTAGCGGGATTCTGAAAATTTACTCACTTTTAGTGGATTAAAAGAAATCAGCTAGTAACTGGTTTCAAAATCATGCAATGGTGGCCTATCAACGACCTGTACCTGTTAAATTGATAAATTGAAATGGAAATAATTCTAAGTAAATAAATTATTATTCAATGTATATAATCAAAATATAAAATATTTATTACATTTTCACGACAGATTTCAGAGACTTTTATAAAATTTTTCAGATTTTATAAATTGCTGAAAATAGTGACCTTCTAAATAACTACTTTGTGTTAATGGGGAAAAAATATCAAATCTAAATCAAACGCAATTACGTTAACTACAAAGTCGTTGAATAGTCGTGCAGGGAAATCCACCACTCCGCTCTCACCACGAAATTCATTTGTGCTCGGGTTGTTTTGACATTCGAATATCAGCTGTTTGTCAAATGCCAAATTTAAAAGTAAACGAAAAGTTTGAAGCTGCTGGAAATTTGTGCAAATCGTGAACTAAAGTGAATATTTTGTTAAGGTAATAGAAAATAATGTACAAAAAATGTGCAAGTGGAAGAAATCAGCGTAGGTTGATAAAAAAAATAAAAAGAAGTGTATTTAAATCGACTGTGAAATATTAGTGATAATGTGCAAGAATCAGTGACAGCTTCTGTTGCACTTAGCGCTCCGGAGGTCGTGTCTAACCTCAATGTGCAACACCATGAGCAGGAAAAAACACTTAGGGAAAAAATAAAAGAATGGTACTTCAATAGCACAATTTCCCGAAAATTTTTGAAGCACCTCTTCTAATTTTAAATGAAGAAAATTTAGATATCCCTCTCAGCGCTTCTGCATTTGAAGATGCTACCCGAAAAGCCGTAATTAGAAACGTCCATCCTGGTTTTTACGCTCACTTCGGGCTTAAACAGCAATTTAATAAGGCTGCGATGAGCTAATTATTGATATAAATATTGATGGTCTTCCACTTTACCGAAGCTCAAGAACGCAATTATGGCCAGTTTTAGTGAAAATCGTAAACATAGATAACTTTTCAGTTTTCCCTGTTGGCGTTTATCTGGAAAACTAAACCAGGATGTGTTGAAAGTTATTTGAGTGAAGCAATAAGCGAACTAAAAAACCTGGCTGAGAATGGTTTGTTTATTCGAAATAAGCTGATTAAAATAAAAGTAAGGGCAATAGCCTGCGATGCGCCACCGCGAGCATTTGGTTGTGGTATACCAGGTCACACTGCTGCACATGGCTGTTCCAACTGTATCCAAGTTGCAGGAAAAATAGATGGTGTATTAACGGACTCAACTCAATGTGAGGAGCTTGTTACTGGCACAGATTTCGAGTTCAGGAGATATCGTAGCCATCATAAACCATGTTTTCAAATACGTAAAACTCCTTTCGAGCATTTAAATATTGATATGATTCAACAAGTACCACTGGACCCCATGCATCTGTTAGATTTGGGGGTGATGAGGAAGATCTTATTGAGATTAGATGGTAGCAAAACTGAACCTGCTTTCAAACTAAGTACTGCCCATAAAGATGACATTCAAAACATCTACAGTCCCTTACTTCATATATTCCAAAAGAGTTTGTCCGAAAGCCACGGGCATTTGATGAGCTTATTCATTGGAAAGCCACTGAGTCCAGACAATTTCTTTTGTATTCTGGAATTTTGGTTTTAAAAGAAAAAGTTGGGCATGACTTTTACCATAGATTTCTTTTACTACATACTGCTTGTCGCCTGCTTTCCTGTCCGAAAACATGTAGATCCAACGTTTCAGAAGCTACCTCTTTCCTGCAACTTTTTGTTCAAAAGTTTCCAGTAATTTTTGGAAAAAACAGTGTATCATACAACGTTCACGGGTTGCTTCATTTGAGTGAAAGTGTTTGGGCCATTATATAGCTTTTCAGGGTAAGACTTTGAAAACTATTTGAAAAATTTAAAAAAATACGTTAAGAAGCCTAGTCATGTTCTGCAGCAGATTTCTAAGAAAGTCCAAAATGAAGACATATACCAGCCAGAAAAAATACCTAAACTAAAAGAAATAAATGGAGAAATAAAAAGTTTTCATTCGCGGTTCTATCTAAGTACAAATATGCCAGATAGCTTTTGTTGCCTTAAAAATAATGTACCTGCAAAAATAAATATTGACGGAGTACACGGAAAAAAGGGGCTCAAAGAATATCGACGGTTCTTTGATATTTTGTTAGGCATGCGTATACATACATCAAACTTGTTAAACAGTATGAGTGTCTAGCGAATTTTCCATAGAGAGAAACTGAAACCAGAACCGTGATCTTAGATATTTGAACTTTTTTTTTAATCGAAACAGGGACGAGTTCGTGTTCTAGGAAGTGATAAAATGTAAAAAATATTCGTACAAAATGAACGAAAAAAAGTTCAAATACATGCAAATTTTTTATCACTTCATAGAACGAAGATTTCCCCAGGAACGTTGTTTTAAATCGATTTCACTCATGCCCCCTTTAAGCAACTATTTGAAAAAACTCATATAAGGTGGCTCTCAGCTTAATTGATAAAATGCCCTAATGTTCCTGACTTTGAAGAACCTTTGACATTTCTTAATGTGGCTTCTGTTAGGAAATTTGCAATATTTTAAATGAAAATGATCAATCAAGTTGTGAGCTACTGCATTAGAGTTTTTTTTAATTCCACGGATATGTACATTTATCTTATTTTCTTTCTTTTCATGTGACATAAACAGAAGCAATTGATGGTCCTGATCCTATGAATGTGCTCCGTAACGCATTACTGTCATTAAAAAAAGATATTTCCACAAAGCAAGTATTCAGCGAACAGCTGCTCAGAAAAACCTGCCAACAACTGCCAACTAATATTTTTTTTATTTGTTCTGAAAAAGAGGCTAAGCATATCAATTTTTTTGCTGAAATATTATTATTAATATTATAACCCCAGGTATTAATATAGGTTCTAAGTTGAAAATGAATTGCATTTATTTAACAAATACTATGTCAACTTATGTACCTAAAGGAAAAATTAAATAATATATGTTAAATAGAATGTAAGCTTGTTAGTACTTCTTTATTCGTATCTTGTGGCAAGAAGAAGCACATTTTGAAACTACGAAGAAAGAAGGTCTATTCACGGTTCGTCAAAAACACAAAATTAAGAAACCAATTTTTTCTTGAATGCTGCAGTCTGGGATGCCAGGATCTCGCGCCAGTTTAATTTAAAATCGCAACCATCCCCCTCCAGTCAAAACATCAAAAACCGCCAAAATGTGAAAAGGTCAGTGTATATGATAAGAGAACCCGGCAAACTTAAGCACATGTCCCACATCCACTAGCTCCCTTAACAAGGAGTCATTGGATGTCGGATGTGTGCTAAAGTTTGCCGGATTTTGACGTTTTGGATGGAGGGGAGAATGATTGTGATTTTAAATTCAACTGGTTGGAGATCCAGCATCCAAGACTAACATATTTATCGTGTTTCTTGCAAACTGAATTATGTAACAATTTATTTTACTCCACACTTACTTTGGACTTTAAATAATTCAAATAGAAATTTTTTTTTGATTTATGTACCTTAAGGCCCACTTGCTCAACTGCAAGTTAAATTTTCAAATTTGAAAATTTGTCAAAAATGCATGAGTTTAACCCCTCATTTGACATTAACTCTAGAGTTAAAAATTTAAATTTACATCGAGCAAGTGGACCTAAGGCAATCAATGTTATAACATACTAATTTAATTTTGAAATTTTATTTTAAATAATTCTATACGAACTTACCTACCAAATGAAAAATTGAATTAAAAAAATTGAAGTTTCAATTAACCCAAATATTATAAGCATATCTCCCAAAGGGAAATTGAATTAAATTTATTTAATAAAGTGTATTTTAAAGACTGAAAACTAGTATTTTGTAACGTGTGCTAAACCAAATTTAAATGAGCAACACGTAAGTATTTAGTTTCCAGTGAAAGGAAGCTAGCTTTAAACCGCCTATTTAATTCCAGATACTAATAAGGTGATAAGAAGTTAAGTACCAGCAAGTTTCTTTATAGCCATTATTATTTGGGTAAAAAAAACACAGTTTTAAGTAAGCAACATGTAAGTATTTAGTTTCTAGTAAGAAGCTAGCGTTAAACCGGTCAAAGGTAGGCATGATTATCATGTGGGTAAAGGTAGTTTGATAATATCTAGTCTACAGGTCATGCAGAGGTAGTGATAACTGACCCGCTTTTGGCCATCGCCTCGTAAAAATAGTTAATCCAAATCTATTAGAATATACAAAAAGTAGTCAGCACTAGGCTCTACCGACACCAATTAAAAGTGACTTATTAAGTAGCTTCATTTCCTGCAGGGTAGTTTCTTTTGTTGCAACACATTATCGAATGTTACTGCATCTGTTTCCACTAACGCAATGTAGCTTACTTCTCTACGATTGGTATTTTCATACAGTTTTAACACTTTAAAATCCTTTCCGTTACATGAGTCATTTTGCTTAGTTAAGCATTCTACCAAACGCTCCTTGCTAACTTTTTCAGTTAAACCAACAATTTTTATTTTGTTTTTTATTTCATTCTTATTTTTTGTTTTCTCTGCTTCGTAATCGTTTCCAATACCTTCTCGTACCTTTAGCTGGACTTTTTCACAGGCGTCTTAATGCTGCAAAAGCTTTCTTACATTGGCGTTTCTGGTACACAACTAAAATGGTTTCAAGACTTCCTAATTAACAGATACCAAAGAACAGTGATTGGAACGTCCGTATCAGATAAAAGGGAGGTACCTGTTGGTCAACCTCAAGGGTCAGTGCTGGCACCCATACTGTTCAATATATATATTAATGATATAACTAGCTCCATTAAGCATTGTGAAATAAAAGTGTTTGCTGATGATACATTGCTGATGATAAGTGAGAACAATATTACTGAAATATATGCTAAGCTGCAAAAAGATCTTAACAGCGTATATGGCTGGTTATGCGTAAACAGACTGAAAGTGAATGTCAATAAAACGAAATTTATGGTTATATCTAGACGCAATTTTCAAAACAGTGAGCTACAAAACTTAAATATAAATAATGAACTAATTGAAAAAGTCAGCACCATAAAATACTTGGGAATAAAAATAGATGATAAGCTGAATTTCAACGAGCACGTGGATTATACGTTAGGAAAAATAACGAAAACGTTATATTTTACACAACGAACCTGCAAATATTTAAATAGAAGGTATAAAATCATCGTCTACAAATCTATAATCGAACCTCATTTTATTTATTGCCCAACTATAGTTTTCATATTGCGTGATAGTCAGATATACAAGCTACAAAAGCAACAGAACCGAGCTATGAGATTCATTCTCAAAAAACGGTATGACACACCTATCAGAGACATGCTATGCTCTCTTAATTGGCTTAGCATTAGACAGCAACCTTTTTATTATACCATGAAATTTATTAAAACCATAATAGAAGGAACTTTACCTGCGTATTTGAGGACTAATATGAAATATGTAAAAGATATGCACTCTGTAAATACTCGTAATAAAAATTTTTTTAATCTTTCGGCTTATAAAACTGAAGCAGACAAATGTAATCTGTATTTTAAAGGCCTTAAATCCTATAATGAACTACCGAATGATATTAAATCATGTCATTCCAATAAATTTAAACAAAAATTGTACAATTATTGCAGAACACTACCAATTTAGTGCTGGACAGGCGGACTTCCATAGCATCGATAGAAGTGCAGCGAAACTATATTGCTATGTAGCGCCAAGACTTATAAGCTCTTGTACGCATACAAAAAAGGTTGCCGAAGCACATGCTGAAACGCATCACTCGATTAACTCAGTGCATCGCCGTGCAGATGTTGCCTTCGTGCTTTACTAACATGCGTAAAATGCCTACATACTACACTAGCACAATACTTTGTTCGCGTGATCTGGAAGTCTCCCATCCATCGTACTCCAAGGTAGGACATAGATGTAACTATTTAGATTGCATAGTCCAGAAGACAATTATAAACATGTAAAATAGATTTAAGTTAGGCTTAGGAAAGCCGTAATAAATAAATACATTACATTACATTACAATCTATTAATTGGGCATAAGCATACTTATTTAAAGAAAATTTACTTAATTTCGTTCTTAAAAAATTATTTAGATCTCGCAATATAAACGAATAGGGGATTTGGGCTCCTTAAAGCAAAGGAAGCAACAAGGCGATTCACTCATACACTCGTATTCATGTTGAATAGTTTATATAGTTTGTAAGAATGTTGTAAAGAAAAGGCATTTGCATTAAGACAGCTGTGACGGTCAAAATGATACAAACCTTAAATGTGAGTTGGCCCTAACCGTTAAATCCGTTCAATTTAATAGACGCGAAACCGGATAGGGATATGTCAAACCTCGATACTAAGATCAGGTTAAATCAAATTTAGGTTTGTTTTCGCAAAGTCAGCATAAATAAAGGGAGTTAAGTATAGTTTTCCATAGGAAAAAAGTGTCCTAGAATGTTGAGCCATTGTACATGGACCTGCAAAGTGCAAGTCCCTTTACATTAGAAAATCATTGAACTCAAGTCGATCATGACATAGACTAAGAGGGTGATAAAGGAGGGAAGTAATACGACAACGCCCGTGCCAAGCAGTTCTTAAAATTTTTGTTGCTAATTCTTGTTTTATTCCGTGCTTTATTTCAAGCTTTCTTTTAAGAGGAATTGGCAAATGTAAAGGGGAATAGAAGACGAAAGGAAATGCCAGCAGAATTTAATTTAAGAATTCTGTAATGTTATTCAATAATTAGAAATCGGAAATAAGAAATTGTTCTTTTATTAATAGATATTCACAGAAAACCGAATAATTACCCTCAAACGGCTGAGTAACTGGTAAAAATTATATCAGCGCAAAACATAACAATATCACCAAAATTACATCAACCACATGAAAGTCTTAAATTTTTTTTTGCAAAAATATCTTGACAGAGGAAAAGTATTACTCTACCGCCTTCGGATTATTGCTTCCGAAATTAAAACGCGTCATTTGACACCTCTCCCGACATGTATTAAAAATCGACGCCTGTGGTAAATAATTCCTTGCATTGAATACTTATTTCTAAATTTAATACCAAAATCAGTATAGGATGCTACTTTTTCCTCAAAAGATACTAAAATATCAAAACTCACAAATATCTATGAATGCGGAATAGTCCTAATTAAAGATTTCGCATATGTGGAGCCAAGTAACGCACATTTTAAAATTGTGGAATTTTCGTCACAAACATATTATTACACATTCTAGGTATAATATATTAGTTCTTGACGTATATTTGCTTGTCGGGGAAGCCTTTTTTCACTTCCATTTAAGTTCATCGCGTTTAAATAGCAAATTGTTTAATTTTTCCCAACCTTTGACAGCAGACCACCCACTTAAAACCTATTTTAAAAAATTAAAATCGCGCTCATGTCATTTTAAATTTAAAATACATTTTGAGAGATAAAATAATGTTTAAGTGGACTATAACAGACTTGAAATGATATTTAGTTTAGAACCATGTTTAAACCAATAAAACTCTATTTTATTTCGAGTATGACTACGGGCCAGTATATTTATTTCGGCAGTCTGAATTAGCATTCTTTTCAACAGTATGCGGTGCTGAACGAAATCTTTTTTTTTCTCTGCATGATTGCAGAATTAAAAAAATGAAAGCATAATTATCGTATGAAGAACAAATTTTGAAATACTGATTATAGAAAAGCTCTAATTTCATAAAATACTCTTTAGTTAAAATCTTGCCTAAATTAAAAATGGGATTTAAAATTTTGGTCTGTCATAGACACATTAAACACAGTTTTCAGCTAAAATAAGCATGGACAGGGTATCCACATGAAAAAAGGTATTGATTGGCGCTATGAAGGAATTTTTAAAAAATTTTAAAAGTTCACCCTGTTCCTTACAACCGTGGTTACTTGACTCCACGTATAAAAAATGTTAATTTTTTAATTGACAAAAACTCTTACAATACCACAAAAATTGTCAAAGGAGTACCTGAAAACGCGTTTTGATTATAATCCGGTGGCGGATAATAATCAACCAATTCTATTTAAAAGTTATTAGCAAACGTTTTGTAAAAAATCGCTGTTTTTTATAAGCCGTCAATTTAAAATTGAGTGCACAATTCTTAAAAAATAAGTAGTTAAGTAGTAGAATACGTAGTTAAAGCGGATTTGGTTTCCTTAAAGCAAAGGAAGCAACAAGACTCATACACTCGTATTCATGTTTATATTATATATAGTTTGTAAGAATGTTGTAAAGAAAAGTTGTAAGCATTAAGACAGATGTGACGGCCAAAATGATGCAAACCTTAAATGTAAGGTGGCCCTAACCGTTAAAGCCGTTTAATTTAATAGACCCGAAACCGAATAGGGATATCTCTAGCCTCGATACTAATAAGTATACAGGACATTCAATGATAACCAGGTTAAATCAAATTTAGTTTTGTCTTCGCAAAGTCCGCATAAATAAAGGCAGTTTAGTATAGTTTTCCATAGGAAAGAAGTGATCTTGAATATTGAGCTATTGTACATGGACCTGCAGTGTAAGTCCCTTTTACATTAGAAAATCATTGAACTCAAGTCGATCATGACATATACTAAGAGGGTGATAAGGGGGGAAGTAGTTCAGCAGCACCCGTACCAAGCAGTTCTTAAAATTTTTGTTGCTAATTCTTGTTGTATTCCGTGTTTTATTTCACGCTTTCTTTTAAGAGGAATTTTTCAAATGTAAAGGAGAATAGAAGACACAAAAGGAAATTCCAGCAGAATCGAATTCAAGAATTCTGTAATGCAATTCAATAATTAGAAGTCGGAATTAAGAAATTGTTCTTATATTAATAGATATTCACAAACATCCGAATAATTACCCTCAAACGGCTGCGAAACTGCTGAAAATTGTATCAGCGCAAAACGCCTTTTTAGTTAATTCTTTTCTGTGTACAACAATATCACCAAAATTACCTTAACCACATGAAAGTCTTAAACTTTTTTTTTGCAAAAATATTTTGACAGATTAAAAGTATTACTTTGCCGCCTTCGGATTATTGCTTCCGAAATTAAAAGACGTCATTTGACACCTCTCCAGAAATTTTTTGGCATGTATTAAAAATTAACGCCTGTGGTAAATAGTTCCTTGCGTTAAATATTTATTTCTAAATTTAATGGCAAAATCAGTATAGGATGCTCCTTTTTCCTCAAAAGCTACTAAAATATCAAAACTCAGAAATATCTTTGAATGCACAATAGTTTTAGTTAAAGATTTCGCATATGTGGAGCAAAGTAACCATCGCACATTTTAAGGTTGTGTAATTTTCGTCACAAACGTATTAATACGTATTTTAGGTACAATAAATTAGCTCCTGACGTATATTTGCTTGTCGGGTAAGCCTTTTTTCACTTACATTTAAGTTCATCGCGTTTAAATAGCAAATCGTTAAATTTTTCGCAACCTGTGACAGCAGACCACCAACCAAAAAACATATTATTCAACCCTTACTTTGCAAAGTTAAAAAATGTATGATTTTTATGTATAGAGCGGGTTGTCTAGGGTTCAGAACTGTAAAATCTTACGTTTGCGATTTGTGTTATTTGGGTGGTTTTGCACTTTGCCTATGACAATTTCCAAAAAAATTTTGATAAGCATTTATTTTGCATTTAGCTTTATTTTTTTTTTTAAGCTGTGACAGCGAATTTTACCTTTCTCCACATTTTTGCATCCTTTTTGAAAGATGCTCCCACAATCTTTTAGATGTCGCCTTTCCTTGGGCACAATTTGGTATAATGTTTTTGGCCAGGTTGGGGTGTTGCTGCATAAATTCTCCCATAACCTCCTTTTGCTTATAATTCAGCTTATTTAGATACAAACATTTAATATTACAAATACTTTTAACTAATTTTATATTTATTTACTTACACCATTAATCTTGAAATTTTCCTTTTTAGTTGTGCTAAGATCACTTTTTTTTTAATACAAATTTAAAACGTTACAACTATTAATTAATCCGTTTAATTTTCAACCCACACAAATTTTAAACGCACTCGAACGTCTTTTTGCTATCGTATGAAAATGTTTGACGTTTGCGATTTGTTGACTACGTTCACGTATCACGTAATACCAAATAAGTACTTTTAAGAGACGAGTGTTCAGTTCACGGAATACGTAATTCGAGCCCTGGGGGTCAATTCCCTAACTGTGAAAAACTGGAAAACTTACACTTACTGAAAACTCATTTGCACACACAATTTACACTTTTTGTGCACATTGTTTTGCTGAATGAGCGCTGACAGTAAAAGTCTTATGTCAGTAAAAAAATATTCATCAAACGCCATGAAAACAAAATAGTCATTCTGCAACAGTGAGTATGAGTTTTGAATGCCACAATAGTGTACACTGCCTGCAAGAAAACTCACGAAGTTTCTATCAGTGAGTTTTTTTGTTCACAGTTTTGCTTTGCAGAATTAGAATTTCAAAGTTTACATAAGAAACTTTCCGTTCTGAACACTTTTTGTTCAAAAAAAATTGTCTTAAATGCACCATTTACTTGATGGGATCATTTAAAAAGAAAGTAATAAAAAACTTGAATCCCTTAAGTCGTTTAATTGGTGGTGCTACAACGTACACTAAGGATCATGGTTTTCTACTTCGGTTTATATCATGAAAACAACAATAGTACTGAGAGTAAGTACGTATATTTTTCTGAATGTTGGGGAAACACAGAATTAATGTGTACGGTGGGGGCCGTCAGTATGCAAACAAGTATAAAAGTAATACTGCGGAAGTGCTCAGACTTCAGTTGTTCAATTTAAGGGTGAAGTTTATGAAAAAAACTTATAAAACCCTTTCCCCACTCTTGGCAGTGGATATGTTTGTTATTATGTTGTTATTATTCCTTTCTGGAATAAATAAAAAAATAAAAATAAATGTAAATCGCGATAACCTCCGAAGAGATCTAAGGCCGAGCTTCTCTTCCAATTTGCGTCGTGCTCCTCTTGATTTTTCCCTACAAATTGGCCGGACGGGACCTACATGTTTTATGCCGACTCCGAACGGCATCTGCAAGGCAGATGAGTTTTCACTGAGAGCTTTTCATGGCAGAAATACAATCGGAGCGCTTGCCAGACACTGCCGAGGGGCGACCCCGCTTAGAAAAAGTTTCTTCTAATTGAAAAATCTTATTTCTAAAATTTTGATGTTGCTTTTCCCGGGAGTTGAACCCAGGGCATACGGTGTGATAGGCGGAGCACGCTACCATCACACCACGGTGGCCGCCAAAAAAAATAATAAATACTGCATGATTTTCGCAGCTCTCCCGAAAGTTTGCGTCCTCATTTAATAAAATATTGTCCGAAAAATATCATTTTGTACAAATTTAGTGATCGTTGCATTATTAAATTGTAACAATAAGAAAGAAAGAAATCCCCATTAGATAGGCTTACAGAAGCTTTCCCATACATGCGCCCATTTCCTACTGGTGCGCTTGGTGTATAAAAATATTTGAATACAGTTTTTATTTTTATTTGGCAATTACCTAAACATGCATGCTAAATTCAGACACTTCAACTTAAATACAAATTCAAGCATTTTCGGTACTCCAAATTTCTTAAGAAACATTAGCCGTGTTTTACAAGCGTATACGTTTACATTTGCGCGTAAAAAAACGCTTATCCTCGCTTAGATAATGCTTAGGAGACCCACCTAGCGGCAGTGGTTAAATAACTAGCTACAGAACAGGATGTACCTAAAATCGGAGACACAAACCTCTGATAGCCATAGTGTATAAAATGTAGCTGAATCAGTTGCGCTGAATTGTGGACACGCATCTTTTTAAGAGGTGATACATAGAATTAGTGTAGAGGTGAAACATAGACACATATTTCAGTTACATCCGAGTATAATGCGTATTGAAATTTAGTAGTACTTATTTTATGCGGAACAATTTCAGAGGTGTATTTAAAGTTTGACGCTTAGCGGTCAATATAAAGTTTAAGCTTAAGCGTCTATAGATGTAGAAAAAAAACCAGCTATTAAGTGCCGTCAGAAAACCGATTTTTAAAGCTTACTTAATTCAAGATTAATTTAGCATGTGCACATACATATACATACGAATTCACACAAACCTATAGTAGTAGTACTTTTTTGAATGTAGGAATACATTTTGAAGTTTTTGAATGGTGTAGTGTAAACAACCAACAATTTAAATGCCAAATGAGTAAACCAGTTAATATGCTACCCTGTAACAAAAAGAGTCTAAATTTTAACCAACACCAAAGGGGCATTTGCTAATTGTTGTTGACAGAGCAACTCACACAATTTAATACAGTTGTGTGTACAACGCACGACCAAACCAAATTTGCATTCAGGCAAATTTGCTGACATTACGGTACCCACAGAAATCACCGCTCAACATAGATGTGTAGGTACATATTTTGAGTCGAGTTCTATGTAGGTAAGTAAGTATGTATGCTTAAAGTAAATATGTATGTAAGAATATGTTTAGAATAATTTGGTATAAATAAGCTGACAATATTTGAATAAAGAAGCATTCGCTCATTCGCCACTCACAAAACTGACTATTCTTTTTAAACTTTTAAATGGCGATCCTGCCTATGATTCTGGTGGCTGATTTTTCAGCCTAAGTTCATTACTGGCAAGAATACGCCTTTTATATGGCGATACTGGTTGATTATTCAGCCTAATTCATTTTTAAGGATTATACTGGGTGATTACAGACTAAGCCTTATAAAAGAAGCAAAAAAAAATAAAAGTTATAGGACGTGTTTTTCCGAATCTAAAACACAAATTTCGCTTTTGCTATGATGTTTTTGATGAATTAAATTTGGGCTCCAACGATGAAGATTACATGAAAATTGCGGCAGTTGAAAAACAAATACGCTACAATTAGACGCGCTGGCGCCCACTTTTGTACCTTTCGAATTCCAACATACTTCAAATAAACACAATGTTTACAAATACAAATCTACAACCAGCCAGAAATGTCCAACGGTGATAAGGTGGTAAACAATTGGGAAGAAATCAGTGAAGTCGGTCAGAGCATAAAAAGGGTGGAATAAACAACAGGACTGGCAGCATAATACGTATAATTATAATAAGTATAATTAGCTTAATTCTGAAGTCGGTTTGACAATTTACAGATTATTTTAAAGTAAGAAAATATTCGGGCAACCTAATGGCTGCCTATTGACAAACAAAAATTCAATTTTTGCCGTAAAAACTTTTTGTCACTAATTATTGAGTTATGTTCCCAGAAGAGGACATACAAAATCAAAGGCAAGTGCTTAGGCCGTTTTCATAAAACTCCTTAAATGAAAAAAAATTTTTTTTTGAAATGTTTATTGATGTTTTTCCAAAATAGAAATTTTTTTATGCCCAAAAATGCATAGAAAACAAAATGAAAAAAGAAAATAGCATAGGAATTAATTTTTAATAATTAAACAAGAAAAAATAAACTGTGTTTAACTTCTTTCAGAAAATTTTGTAAGAAAAATTAGAAATGTCAAAAATGTTTAAAAAAAAAGAACAAACATTTATAGAAATAAACCTTTTAAATCATAACTTTTATAATGCGAACTAAATAAGGAAAAAATAATAAACGTAAAAACAGATAAATAAGCTTAAATTAGCATTATTAATACCCCCGAAGAAACAGGAATAAATTTTTATTTTCTCTTTAATTTTCTCTTTCAATCATATCATCTCTTTAAAATGTCTTCGTGGACAAAAATTAACCCCATGATGTTTGGCTAGCAGTTTTAACCTGTGTAATCGTGCTATTGATATAATATTCAAATTTAGCACCCTAAACCATCTAAACTCAACCCAATTTCGATAAGAACAGCTTCATTAGCAGTGTCTAAGTTCAAGAATTTGCTAATTCACAGTAGTAGTTTCCATAGAAGTTAATCAAAATAACATCTATGAAGGCTGTCAAGGTAGAAGATTTATACCACAAACCTTATAAAATAATAACTTTTCGCAACATAATGTTTGACTAAAAACCTTACGTAAGTGGAAATATGCAAAATACCTAAAGTTACCACAAGATCGGAAACTAAAAAACCAGCCAGAATGAAGAAAATAAAAAGTCACAAAGAGAACATTATTACAAATAAAGCGCTTAATAAATAAATAAATCTGCAATTAGACATGTAGTGCTCGTTTTCATCCCAAAGGATAGAAAATTTGTAGCATAATAAATAAAAGCAACCGGATTATTAAGGAAGTTATTGACTTAGGACAATTTTCAACCAGGCCGAAAAATGCCGGCAATCTAGGACTTGTAAGCGAAAAAGACAGTGGTCCCTTAGGAGACAAATTGGTCAAGAATAATGAATACTCGAGTAAGCATATTTAAAAATAAAAATATAAAATAGGTAGCCAAGTTCTCTAAGATCTAATATTTGCATTAACCCCAGAAGTTATGCATGTGACAAATGTCGACAAAAATTAAAGAAATTCTTCATAAATATCATGACGATCCCATCTGGGAAGGCCACCCAGAAAGTCATATAATCTAATAAAAATATTGCTGGAAAATATGAAAAATGGTATAAGAAAAGATATGAAAAATTTTGGCATTCACTGTACCCATTGGTTTAACCACTTATCACTATATAACTACTTCTTGCTCTAGCAGCAACTGAATCTACGCAACCTACTGTCCTGCTTTTCGATCAATGTCAATTTTCAACCTATGATTAATGTAACCATTATCTTATTCAATACGTTTCAATTTTAATTTGAAATGGACTACCAATACAAAAGCTTTGTTTAACCGTTCTCATCTAGGAGGTCATAATTTTAGATAATAGGACAAATATATCGTAGATATATAGGGCCCTGTAGAATAGGAAAAGTAATTTTATTAATGACCTGCGGAATAGAAAGTATCAATGGGAAAAATAATTTTATTAATAACCCTGTAGAATAAAAAAAATATCAATAGGAAAAATAATTTTATTAATAACCTGCGGAATAGAAAATATCAATAGGAAAATAATTTTGCTAATACCCTATAAGGTAGAAAAAATCGATAAAAACAATAATTTTACTCTAATACTCCATAAAGTAGAAAATATCGATAATAAAATAATGACACTTTAATCCCATCTAGAATAGGAAAGAAGGATAAGCAAAAATTTCCCAGTAACATAGAGAATAGCAATATCATAAATAATAAGAAAATAATAATACACAAAAATATACTTATTTTAATAGAATAAGTAAATTTTCAACCTACCAACATAAAATGCAAAAAAATATAGAATTAATTTATACTTAACTAAATGAAAATAGAATGCTCATGCATTCCCCAAATGCATAAGCATTCTGAAAAAAAGGGACATGTAGTGTAAACAGCCAACAATTTCAATGCCTAATATTTAAATCAGTTAATATGCTACCCTGCAACAAACATAGTCTAAATGTTCATGAAAACATAAAAACGCTGTATATTGGAACGATTTTCCGTCATCCCTTGTAAAATTTGGTTTTGATACAAACCGGTTTCGGCGTTGTGCCATCGTCAGTGTCGATTTTCGTTCTGATCTGTTGTTGTCGTTTGTCCTGTATTTATAGTTCGTAGGTATATGAGCAGGTATTGTCAAATTGATGCTTGTGTATATTTAGTTATGTGTATGTGCTGTGTGTTCATTCAGAACCGAGGGTGGTTTACTAATCGATTTGTGTGGATGACTGGGGTAGGTAGAAATCTGTGATTTTAGTCGTTTGACCTTCTTTGTCGGTTTTTTGTTTTGGTGTGTTAATTGTTTTGTGTTTATTTGGTTGTGTGTTTGTCTGTTGTACCTGTGTGATTAAGTTGTTTCCTGTAAACAACAACTGTGGAACAAACCAAATCGAATAACCAACAGATTGTAAGCAACGAGACAATAGCACCGGCCGTTCAATTACCAAAGTTAACAGTCCCAAGCTTTAGTGGTTCCTACACGGACTGGCCTGCATTCCACGATGCATACCTCCGCTTGATTCATAATAACATTCAAATCGCTAGCATAGAAAAGTTCAATTATCTCCGACTTGCTTGGCCTATTGGGTTTGATGACGACATTATGAAGTTGCCGTTGACCAATGATAACTACAACCTTACATGGGAAACTCTGCTGGGTCGTTACACCAATCCCCGAGTTCTGTTTACACATTGTATGCAACTGTTTTATTCCCAACCCATCGTGGCCAAGGAAGATTCGACTAAGTTAAAGCATTTAATCCACACGTCCCGATCGTGTTTTAGTACACTACGCAATTTAAAGGTCGATGTCGATGCCTGCGATCAAGTCTTTGTTCACTTTCTTATTAGTAAACTACCTAGGGAAACCCATCAATTTTGGGAACAGGATGCGATTTTATTGAGGTTCGCTATCGGATGCTCGAATCCCTTGAGCTAAAATCAAATAATAGTGATTCAAAATCGGCGGCACAGCAAAGGTTGAGTTTACCTTCACAACCAACTCAAAGATTAAAATTTCGTCGTGATTCAAGGGTTAACCACATTTCTAGCTCTATTGATAGTAAAGGCATTAGTTGCATCTTGTGTAAAGAGACTCATATAACTCGACGTTGTCCCAAATTTCTAGCCATGGATTGTTTTGCACGCAAAACTATCGTTGACACCAACAGGCTTTGCGTCAATTGTCTTAGTTCCACACACTTGGTTTCCACATGTCCAAGCAATCGGAGCTGCCAACAATGTGTCAAACGACACCACACATTATTGCATTTTCCTCAAACCATAAACAATCCATCATCTTTTTCACATACTGCAGCAACGTTGTCTACCACGCCATCACATAGGCGTACTATTAGTACCAATAATATTAGCTCCGAAATCGGTCCACTACTGTCCAACGCAATCAAGTTCACTTCTAAAACAAATGTACCTTTACCCACAGCAGTGGGTAAGGTTACCCGTCACGACGGCTCAACAGTTTTATTGCGCACGTTAATCGATCAAGGCTCCACCGGAGCTCTAGTCAGTGAGCGAGCTGCAGACACCCTTAAATTGGAACGCTGGCCCACCAAAACTAGCATAAAACTAACAAATGGTCAGCAAACATCTGGAAGATATATCACACAATTTACAATAAAATCACGAATTGCTGAAAACTTCCAGCTAGACGTCACAGCTTCAATCGTTAAAAACGTTACGGAGAATTTACCAGTTACAACCATATCATATCATGATTGGCCTCACTTACGTGATCTCGAATTGGCAGACCCGGAATTTTATCGATCACTACCTATTGATTTACTTATTGGCTCAGACCTTTTTTCGGATTTGATAATGGAAGGTCTACGAAAGGGCCGCAGCGACGAGCCCATCGCCCAACAAACAGCATTTGGTTGGATTATATCGGGTAAGGCGATATCAATTTCAACCCCTTATAAATTTAGCAGTACAACAAACTGTTCGCACATTTGCTTGGCAGATTTGGATGCGTTCGTGAAGAAGTTCTACGCACTTGAAAGTATTCCAACTGAAGAACAACATACTCCAGAAGAGATATGGTGTCAAGAATACTATTGGAGGACTACAATTCGTCAGGCAAACGGAAAATACTTAGTACGCTTACCATTGAAAACGCATTTTGACTCGAATTTGACGTTTGGCAAGACTCGGCAAAATGCACTTAATCGTTTTTATTTACTCGAGCGTAAGTTTAACAATAACATGAAGGTCCAAGAACAATACACTGCACAATTAAAGAATATTTCGACCTCAATCAAATAACGCCTGTTCAGACTAACGAAGAACAACATTTGCAATTTTGCAACAATCAACCATCTTACTCGTGTTGTACATTGCCCCATCCCGCCGTGATAAAGGAAGATAGTTTGACAACAAAGTGTCGGGTTGTTTTTGATGCGTCAGCCAGGTCTTCTAGTGGGAAATCATTAAACAACATTCTGTGTAGTGGGCCTCGCCTTTTGAACGACCTACCAGCTGTTTTATTGAACTGGCGTCTGCATGTTTATGTAATTACGGCCGATATTGAAAAAATGTTTCGTTGTATAGATATGCAGAAAGAAGATTCTGAATACCAACGAATATTTTGGCGCAACGCAGATGGTGAAGTTACTGAATATAAGTTAACAACAGTAACTTTCGGTACCGCTTTAGCACCATACTTGGCAAACGAAACGCTACATCAAATAGCACGAGACGAACGAGAGCATTACCCCTTAGCTGAATCAGTACTTATGAAGGAGATATACGTAGATGATGTTTACACTGGGAGTGAAACCATAGAAAAGGCAATTGAGATTCGTAATCAAACGCAAGCCGCCCTAGGCTCCGCCGGTATGAAACTTCACAAGTGGGCGAGCAACTCAGCAGAGCTACTCAAATCAATACCATCAGAACAGCAATATAGTACATCTTCTCTCGAGCTAAACAGCGAGGAAACGCGGAAAACCTTAGGCATGCGTTAGCAACCAAGAGAGGACTGTTTCCGTTATAACCTCAAGTTCGATTCCAATGTTCATCACACAGGTGTTACAAAACGTTCTGTGCTTTCTCAGATATCGAGACTTTTTGATCCCTGTGGTTTGATTAATCCGATCATTGTCACATCCAAGATATTTTTGAAGCATCTGTGGTCATTCAATTTAGAGTGGGACGAACAACTCCCAAAGAGTTTGATCCTTGAGTGGGAACAGATGGTCCACGATGTGCAAGCGATAAACGAAATTCAAATTCCACGATGGCTAAATTATTCACCTTCCACAAACCAAATTATAGAACTTCACGCATTCAGTGATGGTTCCACACAAGCGTATGCTTCCAATGTATATTTACGCGTGCAAGATTCTCAAGGTAACTACCATACTAATATTATCACAGGCAAAACTAAGGTAACCCCAAAACCACCTATATGTATTCCTCGTATCGAATTCTGTGCAGCAGTTTTAAGCATAAAACTTGTCAAATGGGTACTTAAACACATTTCCATAGATGCGAACCGAATTAAAGTATACTATTGGACTGATGCCACCATCGTTTTGTCCTGGATAAGGGGGGACATAAACCGCTGGCCTGTTTTCGTATCAAATCGCGTAGGGCTCATTCATACCGAATTGCATTTCAAACAATGGCATCATGTTTCGACTCATGAAAACCCCGCCGACCATTCATCAAGAGGTATGAAAGCAACACAGCTTATAAATTGTGATCTATATTGGCACGGCCCCACTTGGTTGTGCAATCCGAAAAAAACCTGGCCTGCCTTGGATTGGACCTTTTTGGAGGATGAAGAAGACGTCGAACACATGGTCAACGTGGCCATTGTAGTCAATGAGAAACTGCCCTTGTTTGAGCGGTACTCATCTTATACTCGTTTGTTAGGGATCACAGCCATGCTATTACGAGTTAAATACAATCTCACAAATCCTTCGGAAATTCGACTACGAAGTCCACTAACAGCCGCGGAGTTACAAAATAGTCTCATTCGGCTGGTACAAATTGTTCAAACCCAATGCTATTATGGCGAAATTAAGGCGCTAGCCAAGCATGAAATGGTGCAAAATAAAAGTGACCTTTTCAGCCTAACACCATTCCTGAACGATAACAAAATTATTCGTGTGAGAGGCCGTTTATGGCAATCGCAATTACCTTACAAGGAAAGACATCCAATTATCCTTCCAAAAAATCATCGATTTACACATCTTCTCATTGATTTTGCTCATAAATCAATACTCCATGGGGGTATCCAACTAACGTCAGCATTTATCCGCAAACGTTTTTGGATCATTCATTCACGCAGAACTATAGCTGCTTTCATCAAAAAATGCATCGTCTGTTTTCGTCAGAGGCCGCAACCTTCGACACAGTTAATGGGTTATTTGCCACAAGCAAGAGTTGCTATCAACGTTCGTCCATTTTTAGCCACAGGCGTCGATTATACGGGAGCCATCAACCTTAAAGCATCACGCTATCGCGGACACACTACATATAAAGGCTACATTGCCATTTTCATTTGCTTAACAACTAAGCTGTCCACCTCGAAGCAGTTTCAGGTATGTCAACTTATGATTTTCTGTGCGCTCTGCAACGATTTATTGGTCGCCGTGGTCTTTGTCACGATTTGTATAGTGACTGTGGAACAAATTTCATGGGTGCCGAACAGCTACTCAAATTACAAGCACAAAAATTTCGCGAATCCCTGCAAAGTGATATCGTACCATTTTTGGCTGACAAGGGCATACAATGGCATTTTAATCCACCACACTCGCCAAACTTTGGCGGATTGTGGGAGGCGAATGTAAAGTCCCTAAAACATCATCTTAAACGTATTAGCAATGGTACTCCACTCACGTTTGAAGAGCTATCAACTGTACTGGCGAGGATTGAATCGTGCTTGAATTCTCGACCGCTGTGTGAGCTAACATCAGATAGTGACGACTTGCTCGTGTTGACTCCCGGTCATTTTTTGATCGGTGACTCGTTACTTGCTCCACCCGAACCAGCCAATTTACAAATATCACCTACTCGTCAATATATTAAATTACAGCAAAAAATTCAGTAGTTTTGGAAGCGGTGGTCTTCATATTGGCTTAGTCATCTACAATCCCGGCCAAAGCGGGGAAACAACAACCAAACTTGAAAGTGAATGATCTCGTCATCATTAAAGATGATCGTTTACCACCCAATCAAGGGGTACTTGGAAGGATTGTCGACACCCATCCGGGAAGCGACGCCTTAGTGCGCGTTGTCACCGTCCGCACAAAAAATGGAAGTTACAAACGTTGCATCTCAAAAATTTGCCGCTTGCCCATTGAAACACCCTATGAGCACACAAATTAGCACACATTCTGAATACCCTTTCCTTCCTTCCTTAGCAGATGACACCAAATAGAACATTAAAACTAGCCGACATCCACTGACAAGCCTCTATCACACCTGTTAGGGGAGTCGGACTTTTAAGCACAAAGAAGATTCGTATGCCATGGATATGGCATAGGGGGCCGGCATGTGTGAGCGTACCCTAACTTTCCAAATTAACCAAAATAGGATTGAGCGCCATGCAGCAACAACACGTAAAAGGGAGCGGGGGATAGAGTTCTCATCGCAGATAAATGCACCTCTCTTAATAACATGCTATATGTGTGTGTTTATGTACATATACTTTGGATAATCATAAGCTCATTTTGCACAGCTAGCGGAGATGATTGAAAAACAGTAAAAGTCAGTCGTCATTCTACAGTAGGCAAATAAATGAGTTTACTCTGTACAAAATTAATAAATTTAATAAACCATCAACTTGTTGTTGTTTTATCTCTGCGAGTTGCTCACAAACAGTTATTGTTTCATCTGTCACTCTGCATCGTAATGGCATACACTAATCGAAATAAATATAGATGATGTATCAAAATGATCACGGGAAAAAAGAAATTATTGGCCCCTATAATGAGACAAATTCGATCTTCGACTGTGGTCGAAAGAGCAGGGGGTCAATTCCCTAACTGTGAAAAACTGAAAAATGTACACTCATTGAAAACTCATTTGCACACACAATTTACACTTTAAACTTTCATGAAATTCTGTAAATTATTGTGTACATTGTTTTGCTGAATGAGCGCTGAATGTAAAAGTCGTATGTCAGTGAAAAAATATTCATCAAACGCCATGAAAACAAAAAAGTCAATCTGCAACAGTGCGTATGAGTTTTGAATGTCACAATAGTGTACACTGGCTGCCAAGAAAACTCACGAATTTTTTATCAGTGAATTTTTTTGTTCACAGTTTTATTTTACAGAATCAGAATTTGAAAGTTTACACAATTTCTTGTGTACACTTTAAAACTCACAGTTAGCGAATAGGGCCCCTGAACGAACGAATTTTCATTTGGTATTATGATACTCATTCGATCAAGACTAGTGTCATTGTTCGATAATTCGATAAATTCAACGTTCAGAAAAGCACATTCCCATCATAAGTCAAATAAAATAAAAGCAAAATTATTTATTATGAAGAAAAAAGCTTAAGTACGGGAACTAGCCAGAAGTATAAAACGCTGAAGTGAATTTCAACGCGTAATTGTAGCTTTCTAAACATTGTAACTTTCTGAACATGTTGTTACATGTGTTAAGAAATAAACTTCATAATGACCATAGAAGCGTTCATGGGCTTGCTACCCAGTAAATTTGAATGACTGCAACAATGCACAACCAACCATTTTGAAATTAGCAACAATTCTCACATTTTCCGCTAGGGATTGTCTCAACTGAGCACCAGGTAAAAGAATGTACTTGGAATTTTTTCCACCTGATCCTTTCTGCAAGTTCTTTTGTTATAAACGGATTTTGTCCAATTTATGAAATCAGTCTTCCAAGCAGTTGTTTTGTATTCACGACCTTGAACCTATATGTAGGGTTCTTAAATTATATTGACTAAATTATTTTTATTAAATTTTGTTATTATGTTACTTTGAACTTTGTAATTTTAATATGTTTTACAATATTTTAATTTTCAACATTGACTTTACTATTTTCCAAAATTTTCATTATTATTCAATTTTGAATCATGAAAATATAACATTTTCTTTTAAATAATTTTTGTGTGGATATTAATTTTAATTAAAATAAAGCATCCTACACTATATAATATTAATACAAATAGTTTGAAATTACTATTAAGTAAGGTGCACACGAGGCTGCGCGTCATAGACGCTGCAGGCGAAATTTGTACGCCTTGATGCCGAACACATTTATTTGAATGGAGAGCTGCATACGAGGCGTCAGCTGCATGAAAGCGACAAAGCATGAAATTTTAGTGTAGCTAAGCGTACAGCAATGTTGGTCGCTGAGCATACGTACGCTTGAAAAAAAGGAAGAACAAGATATTTGTTTACATTTTTATGTATGCAAATTTGTGTAATTAGTTAAAAATGTTACTTTAGTAAAAAAAAGCGCGTGAAAGGTATATTACCAAAGCGAAAAAGAGTATTAAACACCACAACAGCTTGGTTAGACATTGTTGAAGCGTTTAAAAGGCTAAAAAGTGTTGGAAACTAGAAATCACCCTTTTATCTAGTCCGCGGTGGTTTAAAATTGCCTTTTATAATTTACAAACACACGGGGATGCAAACAACGTTTAATAATTATTTTCCTTTGGTTTCGGGGCCGGATATAGCTGAAGAAATTTAATTTTTTATTTTTTCAATAATTGTTTGCTTTTTGCAGCGGCGCTCGAAAGTAGCTTCGTGTGCAGATCTTGAGGCGTAGAGAAATTGTAGCTATATTAAATATCTTGTACGCGTCTATGATGCCTGGCCTCGTGTGCACCTTGCTTTAGGTAGCAAAAAAGTAGAAGATAAACGCAAAAAACTTACATTTCAAACAATTTTCTTCTAATTCGATACAGCGTCGACAACAAATTTCTATTCACTTCAAAATTAGATACACAACGCAAATTTCGACAGAGATTAGATGTCATACCAATTTTTAATTCCATTTTCAATGTTCGATAGCCAGCGAAGATCGAAGATCGAAAAATGCTTATAATTAAGCCATTAGTAAGTTTTGTAAAAATTATCAGCCGGTAATTTAAAATTGAGTGCACAATCTATTAATTGAACATGAGCATACTTATTTAAAGAAAATTTACTTAATTTCGTTCTTAAAAAATTATTTAGATCTCGCAACATAAACGAATAGGTAGTATGAGGTGGGTTTTGTCTAAAGCTGGGGTAACGCTCAGTCAATCCAGAGTCGAGTAAAGGTCCCACAAAACCCTACTGAATAAATACACAATAGTTGTGTGTTACGAACACACGCACACACGGCTGGAGATATTAGACGGGCAGCAGATTTCGTCGCAAGATGGTGAGGCGGCGGAGCGGCGGCTAACGGTCGTTGGAGCAGAGGAGGTTAAACGGTCGGGTAACGGACGGATTGGTACGGCGGTACGGAAGCAGCGGCGGGATAGAAGCAGCGGCTTAACGACGGTAGGGTGGCGGACGGCCAACGGTCTTCGTAGCAGCGGCAGGACGGATGCAGCGTCTTAACGGCGATAGGATGGCAGACGGTCAACGGTCGTCGTAGCAGCGGAGAGACGGAAGCAGTGGCTTAACGGCGGTAGGATGGCGAACGGCCAACGGCCGTCGTATCAGCGGCGGCTGAATGGCGATTGGACGGCGAACGGCCAGTGGTTGATGTGGCAGCGGCGGTACCAGCAAAGCGGTATGGGCACGGCGGTAGTATGGCGGACGGCCAACGGTCGGCGTAGCACTGGCGGGATGCAAGCAGCGGCGGCACCAGAGGGGCGACGATGCGACGGCAGCGGCGGTGGGCTACGGAGCGCGTACCAGGGCCGTGGTGAGAGGGGAAGTAGGCTGGCGATGGTGTTTACCTAGACAGCGGTAGCTCGTTCCGGGCGGGGTCGGCTGACGGTTTCGGCGGGATCGGATTGATGAAGAGACTGCGAGGGCTCGGGTTAGTGCTGGTTTCACCGCTGGACACCCCGCTTCCCTACTTGCACGCTAATAGAAGGTGCGTAAAGGGGCGGGCTGTACCAGCCGAGACACCGTGGATTGATCCGCGCGCGGAGGGGAAGTGCACCTTAACGGCACAGCGGTAGCCCCTAGCATCGGCTCACGGCTGAAACCAGAGCTATGGAGAGAGGTCGTGCAGTCGTTCGGGCAGCGGGTTATTCCTTACCAGACCAGGACGACGGAGGGAAGGGTAGTACGAAGACACCACTCGCGTCGTCTTGGTGCAGCAAGGGGTGACTCGCGCCACGGCCGCACCTTCTTCTCCCCAGCTAACTAGAGGGAGTGGTTCCTCCGCTCCGGCCAGCCTTCCAAAACCAAAGCTGAGGGGGAGGAGGGTTATTTTGTCATTAGGGCAGCGGCCGCTCAACATCGAGGTGGGCGACGGAGGGAAGGATAGTCCGAAGACACCACTCGCGTCGTCCAGCCCAGGTGAAGGGTGACTCGCGCCATGACAGCGCCCCCTTCCGCTCAGTCCGAGTTTCGGGGAGGGGGTATTTGGTCATTGAGGCGGCGGGCCGCTCAACACCAGGGCGGGCGACGGAGAGAAGGATAGTCCGAAGGCACCACTCGCGTCGTCCAGCCCTGGTGGAGGGTGACCCGTACCATGACAACGCCCCTTCCACTCAGCTAGCTAGCCGGAGTGGCAATTTTGTCTTTAAAAAGACAACCACTCCCGCTGGCTCACCTGCGAGGACTCAATTTCAAAAATGCACATTCCCTGCTTATATGGGTGGTGCCGCAAACTGGTTGAGAACCAATACACCATTATAGTGAATTTCTTGTGGTGACGGAACACACCACTGGTTTGCTATCAGTCGTTGGTAGCATGTGGTTATTTACCATAGTGGTTGTTGGCTATGCTATTGAGAATTAAGTACAGTGGGTTCAGGTTTAAGTGAATAAGGAAATACAGGGGGGTGATGTTATTGTAACGCTACGTTACAGTACAGGAAAGCTGCGGTGGGGAAAGATGGATCTCCAGGCATGGCCTAGGTCTTATGCCGGTGTGCATATGGGCGAAGCACTTTATTAATTATTTTTTTCTTTTCTCTCAAAAATATACAGAGTCATTCCACTTATATCTAGCAGTGTTTATGTCACGTTTTTAATTCATTTGTATAACGTAAGAATAAATTACATTTCATTGTTCTTAAAACTAACAGAGTATATTTCATACAATTCATTATAATACATAATATTCTTCTTCTTCGTTTCCATCTTCCTCGGGTTGTGATTTCATCATGGCCATCAGGTATTCGGTAAAATATGATCCGCAAAAAATTGGTCCCCTTTGCGTTTTTCCTCGGTTGGCTGGCCACTGGTACTGCTCCCTCCGTGTGCACCCGCTCTGACGTTGTTTTATTTCGCCGAAGTTTATGCTTGCTGCAAATGCTTTTGTACCCTCTTCTCTGACCATGTTTATTGCAAGTGCCATTTGTGGAATCTCCTAATCCCATGTGCGGTGGTCGTTCAGGAACGGTGCTAACGCTTTTCCGCCGAACTGCTTCCCATTGTCGGCGAGGAAGGTTTTCGGACAACCAAGTAATTATATGATCTTTCCTTGTAGCGCTTTGAGCACGCTTGCCGTTTTTGCTTGGAGCGCCGGGATTAACTCCACCCACTTGTAGAATTTGTAGATCATGGCGAAGAGGTAATTGCTTCTTTGCTTCGAACGTAGTAGTGGTGGCACGAAGTCGGCGGTTACTATTTCCCATGGTTTCCAATAATTTCACCGGGCTCTTTTCTGTCGCTTTTTATTGTGAAAAATATGTCTGGTTCGGTGTTTTGTAACGGGCGGCGGGAGAGCGCATTGCATCTCACGTTCGGCGCTCTTTTTCGGTACTCTTTATTGAAGTTGTATTTTTGTATAGCCGGGTGACGGGGCTAGAAGCGTTGCTTCAGCGGTCGGTTATGTTTACGGATGGTCGAATGTTCGGCTGCGGTAATTGGGCTTACTCAATCGCTTCTGGTGGTGCTCCGGATTTTGACCATTGTTCACGTGTTCCCGGCTGGTCATTGCACATAGTGTGTCTAGCTCGGTTGATCTACTGGTCAAGGTGATTTCTAACGGCTGGCCATCTAGCGTGAGGGTGATTCCCCTTTCCCGTAGAAAGTCTATTCCTAAGATCATCCGTTCTGCCAGGTTTGGGATGACGGACATCATTGTTTTAGTCATTTGTCCTTGGTACGTAATCCTTGCTGGGTAGGAATTCGAACTTTGGACACACGCCTGGTCTGCCAATTGGACGCTTCGCCTGTTAAGACGTGGTTTGATGTTGTTACTCTCCAGGTGATTTCGTATTGACTCATCGATGTATGATAGGGTGGCGCCGGTGTCCACTATCGCGCGCACGCTCATGCCCTCGATGTATATCGGTATGTAGATGACCATCTACTTGCATTTCGGCAGCAGGATCGCAGGCTTGTGTTTCGATAGGCTTATGTGGCCGCACAAATAATGCTTGGCGGCTTCCTCTCACATAAATTGGCGGCATCCTGGCTGTGTTGTTGTCCGTGGATTGGTTGTTCGAAGGGCATAGGTAGTCCCTGGAGAGGATGTTGTCTTCCCCACACCTGGAGCAGAACATTCTCCAGCGGCCCCTGCATTGGAAGCGGCGGTGTCCGCGTTCCTTGCAGCGCCAGCAGCACTCTTTGCTATCATACTCCGTTTGAAGATGATACAGGCTGTGGATCGCCACTTTGCCCTGTTTCGCTTCCTCGATTTTTAGCAGCTCATATTCCTCCGTTATTTCCAGGAGCTCATCGATCATCTTAAACTCGCTGCGTTTGACGAAGAGGCGGTAATCAACACGTAGTCCATCGTATATTCGCTCGAGGTGGCTTTCCTTGCACATTGTCGGATGCTGGCGGATCAGCGTTTCCAATGCGATGACGTAGTCCTTGGCTTTTTCTCGGCCTTGTTGCCTGCGTTTTCGGATGGCCTCTTCTAAATGTTGAAGATGACGCTTAGGCAGAAAAAAATGTTTCACCTCACTTCGAAAATCGCTCCAGTGGTTCATTTGTTGCTTACGGATGCGGTATCATTGGTGTGATTTGCCACGCAGCAGTTCCGGCAGCGTTAGGAGGAGCCGGTCGACGGGGACGCGGTAACATTCGGCGAGCTCCTCTATTCTCTCCAGAAATTCGTGCAGCGACTCCTCTCCCAAAAAATGCAAATCCCAGTAACGGACGGTATTCATTAGCTCACCGGTGCTCATTTCGTCTCGTTTCGGTGGTGTGCGTTCTCTCTGGTGCGCATGCGGTTGGGGGCTATGAATCGGGATGGTGGGGATTGACTTGTTCGGTTGTGTTGGGGTGCTGTTTAGTGTCGGTGTTGGTAGTTTAGCTGGTTTCCCCTCGTCCTCTTCTACTTCCTTCTCCAACTCCTTCAGTAGGTCTTCGCTTGATTTCCTCGTGCGTTTTGCTTGCACGTACGTGCTCAGTGCGCGGCGCAGATCGGCTACGGTTTGGCCCTCCACATGAATCGTATGCTTCTTGCACTCCTCTAACAGTCTCTCCCTTTTCAGTAAGTAGATCCAATTGAGTGAGTCGGTATTCAGCATCGTAACTTCGGGGACCGGTGTGTTTGTTGTTTCTAGTGGTGTGTTCGTCGAACCCGCCCCGGCAGTGTTGGTGGTTGTTGTATTTGTTTTTCCACGGTCATCCGCGGAGAAGGATCCCTTCACGGGCGCCATTTATAAGGTGGATTTTGTCTATGGCTGGGGTAACGCTCAGTCAATCCAGAGTCGAGTAAAGGTCCCACAAACCCCTACTGAATAAATACACAATATTTATGTGTTACGAACACACGCACACGCGGATGGAGATATTAGACGGGTAGAAGATTTCCGTCGCAAGATGGCGAGGGGGCGGAGAGGCGGCTAACGATCGTTGGAGCAGAGGAGGTTAGGTAGGACGGTTGAACGGTCGGGTAACGGATGGATTGGTACGGCGGTGCGGAAGCAGCGGCGGGATAGAAGCAGGGGCTTAACGGAGGTAGGATGGCGGACGGCCAACGGTCGTCGTAGCAGCGGCAGGACGGATGCAGCGGCTTAACGGCGGTAGGATGGCAGACGGCCAACGATCGTCGTAGCAGCGGCGAGACGGAAGCAGCGGCTTAACGGCGGTAGGATGGCAAACGGGCGAACGGCCAGTGGTTCATGTGGCAGCGGTCGCACCAGCAAGGCGGAATGGGCACGGCGTAGCAGCGGCGGCTGAATGGCGATAGGACCGCGGACGGCCAGTGGTTAGGTTAGGTTAGAGTGGCTGCCTCCGCTGTCCGAGCGGAGACTCACGTAGGCCGTTGTGGCCCGTTGTGCTACCACGCGGGGGGCCCCTATTTCCTATTACCCTACTTTCAAAGAAGAGGAGAGTCTATACCCCAGTGAGGCTAAACCAGCGCGTTTGCCTAATGAAACGCAAGATATCGTTTCGGTTTATAGATTCAAGCTCCGCAAGGCACCCAAAAGAGTGTCTGTGGAGGCATTGGTACCTGGTTTTTGACAGTGCGGGACAGTGGCACAGATAGTGCTCAACGCTTTCTATCTCCTCCTCGTCCCTACAGCTGCGGCAGATGTCATTTGTCTGCAGGCCCATATAGGCACCGTGAGTGCCCATGAGACAGTGACCTGTAAGAAGGCCCACTAGTGGGCTTATAGAGATACGGTTTAAAAATATCACCGATCGCGATCTCTTTTCATCCAGCTTAGGCCAAATTTGCTTGGATATACTACATGTAGGTTCCCTCGCCCATCTGGCGTTTGCCTGATCCGTGAAAAGAGATCGCAGGTGGTATTTGCAAGTGTTTAGAGGAGGGCTGGCCCAGTCGTTGTTTGCAAGTTGGTGCCTTCCCTAGCCAGCTCATCCGCAGCGCAGTTTCCTGAGATGTCACAGTGGCCAAGAACCCATATTATGCTTAGGTTGAAATTTTCAGCTAGTTTGTTGAGGGTTTCTCTGCACTTAAATGCCACTAGTGACGAGGTGTTACTGCACTGCAGGGATTTTATGGCAGCTTGGCTGTCAGAGAAAATTGAAATAGAATTGGTTACCTGCAGGTTAGCAAGATAGCGGGCTGCTTCCCAGATAGCTATGAGTTCAGCCTGAAAAACACTGCAGTGATCAGGTAGGTGAAAGCTCTCGCTTAGCTTGAGCTTCTCCGAGAATATCCGGCTGCCGACTCTGTTGTTTAGTTTAGAGCCATCTGTGAAAACGGAGATTTCGTGTGATCCCGGCTCCACGCCGTTTGCCCACTCGTTCCTTTCTGGGATTCTTGTGGAAAATTTGTTGTCCCAGCAAGGGGGCGATGTTGTATGGTCCAATTTCAAGAAGGTCTCAGGGACTTGCTTCAGGATCCGGGTGTGACCAAACCTGCAATCCCTTCATGGTTCGATAGCGTTGAGCTTCGCCGCGTTGCAGGAGGCACATTATCTATCATATAGATCAGTTGGGAGAAGGAATAATATGGTTTGGTGGGAGTGGAGGGAAGGGCACCGCTGGTGAGCATTGCCGCCATCCTCTGCACTCTCGTTACTTTACTCTTGTTAGATTCGATATCGAGTTCCGTCCACCATACGGTGACGGCGTAGAAGAGTATGGGTCTCACCACTGCCGTATAGATCCAATGGACTATGCGTGGCTGGAGACCCCACCTTTTTTTGATTGCCGACTTACAAACGTAGAGAGCCATTGTGGCTTTCCTGGATCGTTCCTCCACATTTCGCTTCCAGTCAAGCTTCCTGTCTAGAATAACTCCGAGATATTTAACCTCGGTAGAGAGTTTGATTTCCTTCCCGTTTAGGGATGGGAGTGTAAATTCCGGTATACTGCGTTTGCGGGTAAAAAGCACCATCTCAGTTTTTTCACTGCTGATGCTGTATCCGCATTCCATAGACCATGTGTTTGTTAGATTAAGAGCATTTTGCAGGAGTTCGCCAAGCACCGGAAGGTGTTTGCCGGTAACTGTCAAGGCTATGTCGTCGGCATATGCAATGACTTGGCATCCGGTGGGCTGTAGTATAGATAACAGAGCGTTCACCGTCAGATTCCATAGTAAAGGAGAAAGAACGCCCCCTGGGGGGTTCCTCTGTTGGTATACCTTATTAACGATGAGCTGCCCAGCTCAGAGATAATGATTCTCTTGTTTAGAAGGAGCTCGACGAATTTCACAAGAGGCTCTTCCACCCCTAAAGAACGTAGAGATTTTGTGACCGCTGCTGGGAGAACGTTGTTGAAGGCTCCTTCTATGTCGAGAAAGATACCCAGCGTAAATTCTTTAAAGGCAAGACCCTTCTCTATCTTAGTAGTGATAGCATGTAGAGCTGTCTCTACGGATTTGCCCTTAGAGTAGGCGTGTTGGTTGTTGGAGATTAGTGCCTTATTTGCCGATCGTCTAATATAGGCATCCAGCAATCGTTCTAGAACTTTTAGGAGGAAGGAGGTCAGACTTATTGGTCTGAAATCCTTTGGACTGTTGCCCGACATCCTGCCTCCTTTGGGTATGAAGACTACATTTGCCTTGGTCCATTCCGTGGGGATATAGACCAGGTTGAGGCAAGCCTTGTAGATTTTAGCTAGCAGCGGACTTATAAGATCGCTTGCAGCTTGCAATTCAGCGGGAAATATTCCATCCGTTCCCGGAGATTTGAAGGGTTTAAAGAACTTGATTGCCCAGATAACTCATTTTTCACTTACAATGTGGTCCCGGGGTTGAAATGGCCCTGGGTTAGATTGCGTGTTTAAGATGTATGGTTGAGATCTGCTGCCCGGAAAGTGAGTGCTGATCAGGGTTTCGAGAATTTCCGTACTAGAAGTGGCCCATTCTCCGCTCGTTGTGCGAATGCAGCTTGGAGGTATGGGGTTTTTGGAGAGGACCTTTCGTAGGCGATTGGCCTCTGAGACTTCTTCGATGTCATTAGTGAAGTTCTTCCAGGAGTCCCTTTTGGCCTTCTAGATTAACTTCTTAAAAGATTTTAAGGCGCCCCTATAATGGGACCAGATTCCCGTGCGCTTAGCCTCGTTAAAGAGTTTTCTGCTGTTTTTCCTCTGTTCGGAGATTTCTTGGTTCCACCAATAGGGTTTCTTTTTACCCCTCACCTTAATCTTCGGGCAGGCTACTGTGAAGGCAGCGTTACAAGATTTGGTGATAAGATCTACTGCTTCTTCTATTTTTGACGATGAGTCTAGCTCACCGAGAGAAGCAAATGTTGTGTCTAAAGGAGGCGCTTCATTAGTTGTTAGCGGTAGGCTCGGCCTACCGTGAGAAGCGTTCTTTAGGAGAGTAGAGGATAGGACTTTTGTTGTTATAAAGGTTCCAGTCCGTACGTCTCCTATTCCTGTAAGCCACCCTAGGCGGTGTACGCAAGAGCAGAGTGAAAATGATATACATATGATCAGAATAGGAGTTTTCGTTGGAAACTCTCCAATTTTTGACAAGGTCAGAGAATGCCCCAGAAACTAGAGTAACATCTAGAACCTCCTTCCAGTTTGAGGTGATGAAAGTTGGTTTGTCTCCAGAGTTGCATATACTTAGATTGTTACTTATAATAGAATCAAAAAGAGACTCACCCCTACTGTTAATGTCGGTAGAGCCCCAAGCAGTGTGATGTGCATTGGCATCGGCCCTAATTATTATCGGGAACCCTTTACTGTGGGCCTCCCGTACCGCTTTGCAGAGCCGGTCCTGCGCAGAAGTTGGGCGATCGTGCGATAGATATGCGAACATCAGCCAGATTGTTTGCCCCTGTAGCTCGAGGCTAATACAGGTAAAGTCCTCGTCGCTAAAAAGAGATAGTAACATAAATACTAGATTTTTCTTTACTAGAATACAAGATCTGATTCTACCTGTCACGAGATTGTATCGCTCTCGGCATCCGGAGTGCTGCGTGCCAGTTCGATATCGGCCCCATGTCCACTCAAGGTGTTGCATGGGTCCGTGAGATTCATTGTGGTGGTTTCGGATTCGCTCGAGGCGGTATCCCCGATCACCAGATCCTCCGGCGCGGTGGCGGTCCCTTCTCCAGTGCCATGGGCAGCAGATCCACTCGGGGTGTTTCTCTCTGACCCCTCGCCCTGAGGTACAGGCTCAACCTCGTCCGGTGTTTCCTCCTTCGCACCATCCCGTCGAATTTTCAACGTGATGGAGTAGAAGCCGTAGCTTAATACTCCACCACATTCGTCAAGCCAAGGGAGATAAGCCTCTTTTATGATGAAACCAACATAACGCTGCTTCGCCCTTGTCTCGCCGACCCGGACTATCCTCCAATCGCTCGAAGGTAGCCCGGGATTCGACTCCGCGATGGTATCAAGGATCTCGCCAGGATCCGCTATGCCGTCTGGGACCCAGGCCCAGGCTCTCGGTCTGTTCGGAATTTCTTCCACACCGACCGCATCCAACCTGGCCCCAGGCCACAGTTGTCCTAGCGAAGCTATGGCGAGTTTGTAGAGATTGCACGAGCGCTCATCGGCGCAGGAAACAAGCTTGACCCTACCCTGGTACCAGCCGGCATCACGGATAGTGGGAGCCGGCCCCGGATGCTTGGTCATGATGTCCTTAAAGATCTTGAGAAGGCCGTTAAGGACATCCTTCCAGTTATCCGGGGTCATGTTCCCATCCGGGTGACCGCGGTTCAAAACCGCCAGCGTAAAGTTGGCCTTAGCCGCCTCGCTGAAGGTTTTGGTCAGGGCAGGGGGAGTAGAGGCCGAAGGCCGGTGCCTTTTGGGATCGCTCGAGGCATTTCCCATAGACCTTTGTCTCTTAAGGGCCGGCATTTTCGGCTCAGAAGTTAGTTTGATGGCAGAAGAGGAAGGGGTGGGGTTGTTGTTGCTGCTCTTTTTGGCAGCAATAATCTTCATGGCCCAGGCCAGGGAACTTTTTTGCTCTGCCGTCAACTTGTCGCTGGGAGAGTTGCCAAGTTTCTCAACGATTTTGACGGCATTGCGAATGTTCCGCTGGTTGCGGACCGAAGTGGGGATTCGCTTATTTGCCTTGGAACCCTCAAGGGGTTCAGCCGGCTTGCGGGGTAACTTTGCAGCGGTGGAGGCAGTACTTTTGTCCGTGGAGGATTTAGTGCTGTTACCAGCCACCTGCTGACAAGAGGTGCCCGGTACGGGCGTGGGACGGGCCTCCTGTGCTTGCTCAGTCGGACGTTGCTTTCCCTCTTTGGGGCTAGCTTTGCCGGATGCTGCGGAATTGGACTTGCCCTCAAGGGGTTTAGTTTTTCCGCTAGCTTGCACAGCTGGCCGAACATTTTTTTGTTGCCGTGAAGGCCTGGCCGGCGCCGTCAGTGCGGTTCCCGACGAATTGTGGACTTTTTTAATGCCTAGTCCAAGGGCGGCATCTTTACCCGTGCAGGGATCCGAGGCCAGGTTTTTGTTGCTCAGGTGACCGGTATCTGGGAGGCTCCGTAAGAATACAGTCGGATGCCCCTGACTGCAAGCCATCCAATAGGCACGGAATCGCATAACACCCTGGATTAGGGGTGGCCCACCTTTTCAACTGGGCGTGGTTCAGTTCCCACCTTGAGGCCACGTTTAAAAACCCTTTCCATATGCCTAAGCTATTAAGGAGCTGGGGCACAAATGGAGATGATTCCTAAACTTAGCTAGCACTCCCCTTGAAGGGGAAACTGTTGTGCATATTACCAGCCGGCACCCTCTGCGAGGGTTCAGCCCAAGGATTTGCGCCAGCCTACGGCCAGTGGTTGGTGCGGCAGCGGCGGCACCAGCAAGGCGGGATGGGCACGACGGTAGTATGGCGGACGGCCAACGGTCGGCGTAGCACCGGCGGGATGGAAGCAGCGGCGGCACCAGTGGTGCGACGATGCGACGCAAGCGGCGGTGTGTTACGGAGCGCGTACCAGGGCCGTGGTGAAAGCGGAAGTAGGCTGGCGATGGTGTTTACCAAGACAGCGGCGACCCGTTCCTAGCGGGGTCGGTTGACGGTTTCGGCGGGATCGGATTGATGGGTACTCTTCGGCAGGATCGGTAGTCCGCGGGGTCGGTCACCTGGGGAAGAGACTACGAGGACTCGGGTTAGTGCTGGTTTCACTTCTGGACACCGCAGCTTTCCTACTTGCACGCTAATAGAAGGTGCGTAAGGGGGCGGGGCTGTACCAGCCGAGACAACGTGGATCGATCCGCGAACGGAGGGGAAGTGTACCTTAACGGCACAGCGGTAGCCCCTGTGTGAACGCATCGGCTCACGGGTGAAACCAGAGCTATGGAGAGGGGTCGTGCGGTCGTTCGGGCAGCGGGTCATTCCTTATCAGATCAGGACGACGGAGGGAAGGGTAGTCCGAAGACACCACTCGCGTCGTCTTTGTGCAGCAAGGTGTGACTCGCGCCACGGCCGCACCCTCTTCTCCCCAGCTTCACCCTCTTCTTCCTCCACTCCGGCCAGCCTACTAAAACCAGAGCTGAGGGGGAGGAGGGTTATTTTATCATTAAGGCAGCGGCCGCTCAACACCGAGGTGGGCGACGGAGGGAAGGATAGTCCGAAGACACCATTCGCGTCGTCCAGCCCTGGTGAAGGGTGACCCGGAGAGGCAATTTTGTCTTTAAAAAGACAACAGCTCCGGCTGGCTCACATGCGAGGACTCAATTGCAAAAATTTTAATTCGCTGTTTATATGGGTGGTGCCGCAAACTGGTTGAGAAACCAATACACCATTATTGCGATTTTCTTGTGTTGACGGAACATACCATTGGTTTGCTATCAGCCGTTGGTAGCGTGCGGTTATTTACCATAATGGTTTTTGGCTATGCTATTGAGCACTAAGTACAGGGGGGTTCAGGTTTAAGTGAATAAGGAAATACAGGGGGGTGATGTTATTGGAACGCTACGTTACAGTAGTTAAAGCGGATTTGGGCTCCTTAAAGCAAAGGAAGCAACAAGGCGATTCACTCATACACTCGTATTCATGTTGAATAATTTATATAGTTTTTAAGAATGTTGTAAAGAAAAGGTATTTGCATTAAGACAGATGTGACGGACAAAATGATGCAAACCTAAATGTGAGTTGGCCCTATCCGTGAAAGCCGTTTAATTTAATAGGCCCGAAACCGAATAGGGATATGTCTAACGTCGATACTAACATCAGGTTAAATCAATTTAGGTTTGTTTTCGCAAAGTCAGCATAGGGATTTTAGTACAGTTTTCCATAGGAAAGAAGTGACCTAGAATGTTGAGCTATTGTACATGGACCTGCAAAGTGTAAGTCATTTTACATTAGAAAATCATTGAACTCAAGTCGATCATGACATAGACTAAGAGGGTGATAAAGGAGGGAAGTGGTACGACAGCGCCCGTACCAAGCAGTTCTTAAAATTTTTTTTGTTAATTCTTGTTGTATTCCGTGCTTTACTTCACGCTTTCTTTAAGAGGAATTGGCAAACGTAAAGGGGAATAGACGACACAAAAGTAAATGCCAGCAGAATTTAATTTAAGAATTCTGTAATGTTATTCAATAATTATAAGTCGGAAATAAGAAATTGTTCTTTTATTAATAGATATTCACAAAAAAACGAATAATTACCCTCAAACGGCTGCGAAACTGGTGAAAATTATATCAGCGCAAAACGCAACAATATCAACAAAATTTCATCAACCACATGAAAGTCTTAAACTTTTTTTTTTGCAAAAATATCTTGACAGAGTAAAAGTATTACTTTGCCGCCTTCGGGTTATTGCTTCCGAAATTAAAACGCGTCATTTGACACCTCTATCTGTATTAAAAATCGACACCTGTGGTAAATAATTCCTTCCATTGAATATTTATTTCTAAATTTAATGTCCAAATCAGTATATGATGCTAATTTTTAATCAAAAGATACTATAATATGAAAACTCACAAATATCTATGAATGCGGAATAGTCCTAATTAAAGATTTCGCATCTGTGGAGCCAAGTAACGCACATTTTAAAATTGTGGAATTTTCGTCACAAACATATTAATACGCATTCTTGGTATAATATATTAGTTCCTGACGTATATCTGCTTGTCGGGGAAGCCTTTTTTCACTTGAATTTAAGTTCATCGCGTTTAAATAGCAAATTGTTTAATTTTTCGCAACCTTTGACAGCAGACCACCCACTTAAAACCCATTTTAAAAAATTAAAATCGCACTCATGTCATTTTAAATTTAAAATACTTTTTTAGAGATAAAATAGTGTTTAAGTGGACTATAACATACTTGAAATGATATTTAGTTTAGAACCATGTTTAAAACAATAAAACTCTATCTTATTTCGACTATGACTACGGACCAGTATATTTATTTCTGCAGTCTGAATGAGCATTCTTTTCAACAGTATGCGGTGCTGAATGAAATCCTTATTTCTCTGCATGAATTAAAAAATGAAAGCATAATTCTCGTATGAAGAAAAAATTGTGAAATACTGATTGTAGAAAAGCTCTAATTTCAAAAAGAAAATGGCCCGTAATCATAGTCGCTGACTAAAATGCTCTTTAATTAAAATATTGCCTAAATTAAAAATGGGATTTAAAATTTTGGTCTGTCATAGACATATTAAACACGGTTTTCAGCTAAAATAAGCATGGACAGGCTATCCGCATGAAAAAAGTTATTGATTTGCGCTATGATGAAATTTTAAAAGTTCACCCTGTTCCTTACAACCGTGGTTACTTGACTCCACGTATAAACAATTGTAATTTTTTACTTGACAAAAACTCTTACAATACCACAAAAATTGTCAAAGGAGTACCTGAAAATGCGTTTTGATTATAATCCGGTGGCGGAAAATTATCATTCAATTCTATTTAAAAGTTATTAGCAAACGTTTTGTAAAAATTCGCGGTTTTTATAAGACGTCAATTTAAAATTGAGTACAAAATTCTTAAAAAATAAGTAGTTAGGTAGTAGAATGAGTAGTTAAAGCGCATTTCGTTTCCAAGATTCATACACTCGTATTCATGTTTATATTATTATATAGTTTGTAAGGATGTTGTAAAGAAAACTTGTTTGCATGAAGACAGATGTATCGGCCAAAATGATGCAAACCTTAAATGTAAGGTGGCCCTAACAGTTAAAGCCGTTTAATTTAATAGACCCGAAACCAAATAGGGATATCTCTAACCTCGGTACTAATAAGTATGCAGGACATTAAATGATAACCAGGTTAAATCAAATTTAGTTTTGCCTTCGCAAAGTCAGCATAAATAAAGGGAGTTTAGTATAGTTTTCCATAGGAAAGAAGTGACCTAGAATGTTGAGCTATTGTACATGTGTACAAGTGTAAGTCCCTTTTACATTAGAAAATCATTGAACTCAAGTCGATCATGACATAGACTAAGAGGGTGATACAGGGGAGAAGTAGTTCAGCAGCGCCCGTACCAAGCAGTTCTTAAAATTTTTGTTGCTAATTCTTGTTGTATTCCGTCGTGTTTTATTTCACGCTTTCTTTTAAGAGGAATTGGCAAATGATGTAAAGGAGAATAGAAGACACAAAAAGAAATGCCAGCAGAATAGAATTCAAGAATTCTGTAATGCAATTCAATATTTAGAAGTCGAAAATAAGATTAATAGATATTCACAAAAATCCGAATAATTACCCTCAAACGGCTGCGAAGCTGGTGAAAACTGTATCAGCGCAAAAGCCTTTTTAGTTAATTCTTTTCTGTATACAACAATATCACCAAAATTGCATTAACCACATGAAAGTCTTAAACTTTTTTTTTGCAAAAATATCTTGACAGAGTGAGAGTATTACTTTGTCGCCTTCGGATTATTGCTTCCGTAATTAAAACGCGTTATTTGACACCTCTCCCGAAATTTTTTGGCATGTATTAAAAATCGACGCCTGTGGTAAATAGTTCCTTCCGTTGAATATTTATTTCTAAATTTAATGGCAAAATCAGTATAGGATGCTACTTTTTCCTCAAAATCTACTAAAATATCAAATCATCTTTTTATAAACCACCTGGCAATATCGTTGCCCACAATGCACATATGTCATTGTGAATAGCATAAACAAATAGTATAAAACACATCCTAATATATTCTCAGATATTGTCGGGTAGCTTGTAAGAGGGCATAAGATACATGTGTGGGGTGAAACATGAAAATGGCGATTGGCAAGAGTGGCTTGGGCATTTTCATGTTTCACCGTCATCAGTTGTAATTTTGGCAGCTAATCCGAACGCACGTCACTTGTGCAATTTTGTATTTGTGTAGCAAAGTAAACTTTTAATAAAAACATAACATCTTACTAAAAATATTAGTTTGATTGTAAATGGACTTCTGGCGTAGAAGACCGCCCCGTAATTGACTCAAGTAAGCAACATGGCGAGCATCTGGAGGCGGCGCCCTCCACGAGGACGAAATCAAGAGGAAGCGGAATTGGTGCCATCAAGCGAGGGTTTTTCTGGAGACAATATGGTGACCGTGTCATCGGAGGATTGGTGGTGACTGGAAATTTTTTTTTTGGAAGAGTTCAAAATTTGACGATAGCAGTGGAAAGATAAAGTGCGTGTGGTGCGAGAAAAAATTTAACAAACTGCAATATAATTTTCAGAATAAAATTTAACAAAACAAAAATATAATTTTCTAAATAAAATTTAACTAAACTACAATATAACTTTCAAAATAAAATTTAACTAAACTACGATATAATTTTCTAAATAAAATTTAACAAACCTACAATATAATTTTCTAAAGCAAATTTAAACAAATCCACAATACAATTTTATAAATTAAATTTAAAAACTACAAAACAATTTTCTACATTAAATTTAACAAATCTACAACCCAGTTTCCTTAATCAACATTTAACAAAATTACAATACAATTTTATAAATTAAAATTTAACAAAACTACAATACAATTTTCTAAAGCAAAATTCAACAAAACTACAATACAACTTTCTAAAGCAAAATTCAGCAAAACTACAATACAATTTAGTAATCAAAATTTAACAAAATACACTTTTCTAATTCAAAATTTAACAAATTCTACAAACTATTAACTTTGGTAAAATCAGCGGACCTGTATATAACGGCACTCGCACCATGCCACGCATAGCGGAACCCAAAAAAAACGTCACACAATATAAGGCCATTTTCCACCACCACCAGCATTAACGCTCAGCGGCGAGCATCAGCAGTCAGCGGCAGCATCAACATCGCAACAGAAGAAGCAGCAGCGATTACGGTGATACCCTGGATGAAGCAGGCATTCAAGTATAATACATACATATGTATATGTAGTTTTTTGTAAATTTTTTATACATAACATAATTGATTTTTTTGATTACAACGGTGCGTTCGTTTGGATTTTTACTAAACCGGTGCGTCCGTCTAAACTTAACCACTAATACTTCCTCAGTTTTCAACAATTTTAAAAACTTTCAAACCATTTTATAAATATCAACATTTTGAAGTCTGCAATTTTTATTTTTTCTCAAATTTTTCAACTCATTTTACAAATTTACATTTTCGTCAAATTTTTCATATTTTTAAATTTCTAATTTAAAAACTTCTCAGCTCATTTTACAAATTCTCATACTTTCAAGCTTCCATTTTTTCAAACTTTCAAATCATTTCACAAATCTTCAATTTAAAGTTTCACATGCCTGAATTTCTTAAATTTTCTTTCTACTCCAGTTTTTTTTTTAATACGTTCATTTTCCAACATAACACTAATTTTTACCATATAAGACTGGTGAAACAGATAAACAGTCTGCAGGCACCCTATAAATTTAATATTTTTTTGATATAAAGCGGTGGTTCCGTAAAAAACCAAGCAATATTTTTTGATATAAAGCGGTGGTTCCGTGAAAAACCAAACGATATTTTTTGATATAAAACGGTGGTTCCGTGAAAAGCCAATTAAGATTTTTTTTAATAAAGCGGTGCGACCGTTATTACCACATTTTTGAGATTTTTACCAATTCATACATACATACTTTTAAGCCATTTTAAATTCAATTACTTCTTACAGATTTTTCATACAATTATATTTCAGTTGCAATTAATTCTTCCAATAAATTTTTAAATATTTCGTTAGCGACAATTCACTGTCAATCAGGTCCCTTTTACAAAATGTTTTTCCTTTTTTTTCTTTTCCTCAACATTTCAGCTTCAATTATAAATTCCGACATTCAAATAAGTGCTTCATTAATTTCATAGTAGTTTCAACTGAATTCTTTTGCTATTCTGATAACTACATATGTACAACTTTAGAGATAGGAAGAGAGTTCACAAAACTTCTAATTCAGAACCAGATTCCGATAAGAGAGGTTCAATCTCCGAAAGTTTAACTTCATCTTCGACCGAATAAGTCACAAAACAGGAAAATAAATTATCTTTGTCAGCAGATTTCACAGGCTTCGAAGATTTTTCCAACGAAAAATTAACTTCAACTTCTTCTAATCTGAACCCAGATCTTAACGATCCAATTAGTACAAACGTTGCCTCACCTTCTTCTAATTCAGCTTCAAATCTTAACGATCAAATCATGGCAACACTTGAGGAAAAGAAAACTTTCATTAACATGTGTGCTAATTCTATTAGAGAAAACTACAGCGGTGATCCTCTAGCACTTGAGACATTTATAGACAAACTTGAATTACTTGAAGAGTTCGCTAATGCAAGTTTAACTAATACTTTTATAGCATTTTTAAAATCAAAACTTGAGCGTAAAGCCCGTGAAGGAATACCAACGCAAGTAACTTCAGTTAATGAAATTAAAGTAGCTCTACGTAGTAGGATCAAACCAGTAAACTCGAAAGTTGTAGCAGAGGGAAAATTGCAGCGTTGCACGTTAACAATAACAATTATACAGATTTTGCCAAAAAAGTTGAAGACTTAGCTGACTCACTTGAACGGTCTCTTATTATTGAAGCGATCAATCAAGCGAAAGCTCATGAAATGGCAGTCGAACAAACGGTTAACGTGTGTCGCTTAAATGCAAAATCAAATTTAGTCAAAACCATTTTAGCCTCAACTGATCCGAAAGACGTAGTAGCGAAACTAATTGTAGAAAAAAACAACGAAGTAACAGAGCGTCAGGTTTTAGCTTTTCGATCGCGTGGTAACAATACATTCAGAAATTCACGTGGTAGTTATCGTGGTTTTTACCCAAATCCCAGCTATACTGGCAATAGAAATAATAGCTCATTCTCCAATAGCAACCGTAACGGCAAGAATAATCAAAGATATCGAAATTCTAACGGAAATAGATACCAAAATAGCAGCAATAGTAAAACACGTTCAAATTCAAATAATAGTAACAATAGAGGTAACAATTCAAGATCGTCAAGCGGTAGAGGCAGAAACACAAACATCCGCGCTTAAACGCGAGTGCCCCTCAGGAGCGAACACTGGGGACGAACTAAGCGAGTAGGCGAACTACCTTCACCAATAGGCATCTATTGTTTAACTTTAAATTACTCAGATTTCATAGAATTACAACTTAACGAGTCACAAAAATTTTGGTCTTTCTTAGTAGACACTCAAGCAGACATTTCTTTAATAAAAATATCATGTATAGACAGTAATATTTCCTTAAATACAAACGATATTATTAACATTACCGGTGTAACTTCCAATTCAGTTTCCACTTTAGGTAAAATTACCGTAAATTTAAATTTTTCTAACTTTTCTCTTAAACATATTTTACATCTAGTGAATGAAGGCTTTAATATTCCATCCGATGGAATACTGGGTAAAGATTTCCTGAAAATTAACAAATGCATTATTAATTATGAACGAAATAGTATTTCCTTTTGGGTAGGTAATGAAAAAGTCGCGGTACCAATCCTGCATGGAACAGAAAGCGACAGTTGTATCATTCCTCCAAGATGTGACATCTTCAGACTTTTTGATTTAGGAGATTCACCCGAGTCACTTTTCGTGGACTCGCAGGAAATTGAAAAAGTGCATTTTCACAGCTACGTGCATTGTTAATTCCAGTAACCCAATAATTAAAGTCATAAATACCACAGATGATATAAAGTATGTGAAAAGAAACAGTATTCGTATTTTCAAACTACAGTGTTTATACAATTAACAACACAGAAATAGAAGACAAACGTACGAAAAAACTTATTTAGATTTTAAAAAATCAAATACCTCAACATGCTCAAAGTAAATTAATCGATCTTTGCATAGATTATGCCGACATTTTCGCTCTTGACACGGACAAAATGACTTTAAACAACTTCTACGAGCAAAAATTAAGATTGACAGACAACGAGCGGGTATATGTAAAAAACTATCGATTGCCGTACTCTCAACGCGAAGAAATAAATCGCCAAGTAAATAAACTGTTAGACAACGATTTGATTGAACCCAGTTACTCCAATTACAATAGTCCTTTGATTGTAGTCCCAAAGAAGGATACTAATGGTAAAAAAGCTTATCGTATGTGCGTAGATTTTCGCGCAGTAAACAAAAAACTCATTGCTGATAAATTTCCACTTGCTAAACTCGACGATATTTTAGATAATCTCGGTAGAGCAAAGTAGTTTTCCACATTAGATCTTTTTTCGGGATTTCATCAAATCCTCTTGCATCCTGACTCACGTGACATTACTCCTTTCAGCACTGACCGAGGTGCATTTAGATGGAAAGTTCTTCCATTGCGCTTAAATATAGCACCAAATTCATTCTCACGAATGGTGACAATAGCTTTTTCGTATATACCACCCAATGTCGCATTTTTGTACGTCGACGATATTATCGTCATAGGTTGTAGTGAAGCACACCGTATTAAAAATCTTTCAAAAGTTTTCAATACTTGTAGGTCTTTCAATCTCAAACTTAATCCAAATAAATGCAACTTTTTACGACCAGAAGTTACATTTTTAGGTCACAAATGTTCAGCCAAAGATTTGTTGCCACGCGACTCCAAAATAAACGCAATTAAAAAGTATACAAAACCGACTGACAAAGACGCGGTACAACGATTCGTGGCGTTTGCAAACTATTGCAGAAGGTTTATACCAAACTTTGCGTCTCTGACAGCGCCTCTAAATCGATTAAGCAGGAAAAGAGTTGAATTCGTTTGGGATGTTTAGTGCGAGAGGACATTTTTATCTTTGAAAACAGCGTTACTTTCACCAAAATTACTACAACACCCAGATTTTACCAAACAATTCATTATTACCGTTGATGCTTCCACAACTGGATGTGGCTCTATTTTGAGTCAAGAATAGCAAGGCAGTGATTTACCAATTTGTTTCGCTTCTAAAGCATTTAATAAAGCAGTGCAGAAAAAACCAATTATAGAATTGGAACTCTTAGCTATTTACTTCACAATAAAGCAATTTCGACCATATGTTTATGGCACACATTTCATTGTAAAATCAGACCATAGGCCAATAGTATACCTATTCAACATGAAAGACCCCTCTTCAAAACTTTCGAGAATTAGGCTAGAATTAGTGGAATATAACTTTACTATAGTTTATATTAAGGGTAAATCAAACGTTGGTGCTGATGCACTTTAGCGTATTACAATCGATGATATTAAGGAATCGAACAAACAACTTTTAGCAGTACAGCCAAGGTCAATGACAAAACAGTCAAACGACAAAATTTACATAGGAAAACTGTCAAAATCGATGAAAAACAACTTACTATACATGTCTACGACAAATTTTCATTTAATTTTTCGAAAAAAATTCCACGAATAAGATCTGAAATTTCTTACGATAAAAATAATAAAACAACAAATTTAAGAATTTTTGCGCATATTAAACATAAGAAACTCGGGTTACTTAGTTTTGAGCTTGTTAACGAAATAATTACTTTAGAGAAGTTACTTTCGAGGCTTGAATCAGAAGCCAGCAAACGAAAAATTAAGCAAATAGAATAGTTTAAAGATGATATTTTTTTCAATAATTTTTCAATTACAAATTTAAAAGAACGCGGAAATAAAATTTTAAAATATCAAGAAATTATTCTAACAGATCCAGTAGAAATTGTAACAGACAATGACAAAAAACTTAAGTTAATGACTATTATAAAAGGTTCGAAGTAAATTAAAAAAATAGATTTGATGAGCGCTTATGTTCAGCGCAGAAATCTGATTGTTCTTTATTCATGAATACTTTCTCTTTTATAGTAAAATTACTTACAATACTATTAAAACATTTACATACAATACTTACACACTAAGAATAACTACATTCTATTTCTATATACCTAGTCAGCAGAATATTCTTATTACCTAACTATGTAATAATATTTGGTCAGTCGCATTGACAAACCGACGCTGTCGATCAGGCATGCTGGTAAGCTAGTCAGTGTGACGTATATGGGTTAAACAACTGTTAACGGATACGGCTCCCTGCTGGGTTCAATATAACTTATACATATATGCCGCTATGACTATGTCGCTATGAGTTATTTACGTGTGGTCGAAAGTGAAATTCATTTGGTTGTACATTACAAGCTAGACTTATTCTGGCATTGACATAAATACAAATGTCTTGTATTTATGAAGAAGAGTCACATACACTTGAGAACAATTGTATGTGATCCTTTAAGTGACTTAATGACCCACTTAGAGTTTACAAAATTTTAATTGCTTTTTAGTTTTCTATTGTAATTTATTGCATTGCGGTAACTTGATATTGAGAGCGAAGAGTTTGTTTACTTATTTTTATATCCGTTTACATTTGCTTGGCATGTGTGATTTTGTGTTGACCTTTTTTTCTTTATATTGTTCTTTTGCTTGTACATTTTTTTTTGTATTAATTTTCTATGGTTGTGTGCTTACGATTATGAATAATGTTTTGCATCAAGTGTTATTGGTATTTGTCTTTACATATCAGAATTATAAATGTGTTTTGCACAGCCGGTCTTTAAGAGCGTCGACTCACTTAAAAATTTGTGTTTACAAATTATTATGAAGTAACCGTAACTTGATGCCAACATTACTTTATATTTTTTTTTTCTTTGTTTGTTTACATTTTTATTGACGAGTAAATTGGAATGCTATTTTTGAAACTGTTTTTTGTTGAATTTTGTGAGTTAATAGCAGATTTTTTTATATTTATATTGGTATTTTCCTATTACTATTTTCTAGTCTACTGGGGGTTGAACTAAACATATTTTTTTATTGGTGTTTCATATTCTATTCTACCGGAGTTAAAGTAAAAAATATTTTTCCTAAAATTATGACCTCTCTAAAAAGCGAGGTTCTCTTACAATAAATGTTTGTATTTATTTTATTTTCTAATTCCGCATAAACAAAAGGTTTTTTTTTTCATTTATTTAGTTAAGTCTGTAACTAATTGCATAGACATGAAATATTTGACTATTTTTATTAAACAACGTTCTTCATTGTTTATTAAGTTCTACTAAACTAAGATTATGTATTTAATTATACAGGAAATTTAGGAGCTGTAATTGATGGAAGGGCCGTGTGGTTAAGTATTAGAAGTTGTAGTTCGGCTAGTGAGCAGAAGTGAGGTACAGTGGATGCAAAAATTTTTCATATCTTTATATTTTTTGTTTTCTTCGTATTTTCCAGCAATATATTTTTGGTCTTTTACGTCATGCGATTTCTGCGGCGGCCACCAAGACAGAATCATCATTACTTTTATGAAGAATTTATTTTTATTTTTCCGGGATTGTCACATGCACAACCTCTTGGGTTAGTGCAATTATTAGATCTTGGAGAACTTGGGTACCTTTTTTATTATTTTTAAATTTGCCTACTGCAGTAAATATTTGTTGATTTTAAAGATACAAATCGAAGGGCGTGTAAGCAAAATTGCAATTCAAACGGAAGTGAGGACATGTTCTTTATTTGACATTTAATGATATATACAGGGTTGCATTAAATATATGAAGAAGGGTCATTCACTAAGCTAATTCACAGCATCTTTCATGAATGACAATTCTTTTTAAATATGTATACGAGTAAAAATTATGTATATGTTTTGATGAAATGTATATAGAAATGAATCAATATATTAGGTATTAACTTAAGCAAGTCCAAGAGCTTCAGAAAGATGAGTATGTTTTCCCTTAGATACACCTTTGGTGAGAATATCAGCAGCCATGTCATTCGTAGAAAAGTAATTAAGACAGATCTTGCATCTTTTTAGATTTTGATGAATAAACTGGTGCTTGATATGTACGTGTTTGGTTCGGGGTGAATATGAATTCTTTGTTGCAATCTAAATAGCGTTTTTATTGTCGCAATGTAAAATAAGTGATTTCATTGCCCCTGTTTCCAATTCATAAAAAAAAAGTTGTAGCCACAGTGCTTCTTGAATGGCAGCAGTGATTGCCATGAATTCTGCTTCTCTGCGCGTGCACCAGGAAATGGCGCAACCTTGTTGATATTTGAACACATAACCTGTGGTCGATGTTCTTTCATCAAGATCACTACCCCAGTCAGCTGTAATATCACTGACTTCTTTAGTGAAAACTAAACCTTTGTCAATGGTACCTTTAAGGTATCTCATAATACGCTTTACTGCAACCCAGAGTGCCTTTCCTGGGTTTTTAGAAAACCTGTTCAATAAATTTACAGCAAATCAAATGTCTGGGCGTGTTATTTGTGATGCGAAAAGTAAGCATCCGATTGCCTGCATGTATGGAATCTATCGCATTTCTTGTTTTTCACTTTCAGTTGACGGACACATTTTGGAACTAATTCGTTGATTTAAATCAATCTGAGTGGATACTGGGTTGCAATAAGACATTCCGAATCGTTGCAATAAGTCAGCTACGTACTGTGATTGATCTATTTTTATAGTACCTGTATCATTGTTCCTTCTAACACGCATGCCTAATACTGAAGAGACTTCACCGATACCTTGCATCTTGAAGATCGATGACAACTCTCGTTTAAGCTTAAATATCGCCTCAGTATTGTTGGAGAAGAGAAGTACCTCATCGACGTATACAGCAACAAACAATTTTTCGTTATTATTTGTACGATAATAAACACGTTGGTCGATGTCGCAAGAGCAAAACCAAGGCTCAACAAAACATCGTTAAACTTCCCATTCCAAAGCCTACTCGATTGCTTAAGGCCATAAAGTGATTTTTGTAGGCTGCATACGCGATCAGATTTATCGTCGAAGCCATCTGGCTGCGCCATATAGATCTCGTCTTTTAATTCAGCATTCAAAATAGCGGTTACGGCATCCATTTGATGAATAAACCAGTTATGCTTAGCTCCAATGGCGAGCAGCAATCGAATTGATGTGGATCTGACAACCGGAGCAAATTTCTCATCGTAGTTAACGCCCTTCTCTTGGCTAAAACCCTTAATGACTATGTAAGGATAAAATCCCCCAATTTAACTTTTTAATAATCATCTGGCAACATCTCAATATTGTTACTCACAATGATATTTAATTGTGAATATTAAAAGAGAAAGAATAAAATATAAACATAATACGTCATGACATATTGTAATGTAGTGTGTAAGAGAGAATACGATATGTGGGGTGAAACATGAAAGTGACGAGTGGCAAGAGTGACATCGGCACTTTCATGTTTCACCGCCATCAATATAATTTTGGATATCAAAGTATGCAGACGCACTTGAGTGTACAGAAAAGTTTTAAATAAAGAAATTAAATTCAAGTTACAGAAAAGTAATTGTAGAGTTGTGATTTTTATGCTTTTTAAAGTGTACCGCAGACGGCCGCCGCGGTAGTGCAATTTTAAGCAAATGCACACCATGGCAACAATATGGAGGCGGCGCCCTCCACGTTTTCAACTTGTAACTTATATGGCGCTGGGACCACTTCCAGGTAACCGAGGGTGAGTCTGGGTCGGCTGGCGAAGCCGTAACTTATATGGCGACCGTGACAAAAGGCAAACGGATTTTTTCGACGAAGGACTGGTGGTGAGTGTGGAAAATTTTTTTAACTAAGGATAGTCTTTGGCTAGCGGTGAAAAGATAATGTGCGTGGTGTGCGAAAGCAAGGATAAAGTGCGTGGTGTTTAATATCAAATTTAATAAAAAAATAAAATACAATTTTCACATCAGATTTAATAAATCTAAATTGCTAAAATTCTCAATATCAAATTTAATAAACTGAAATACAATTTCTAAACCAAATTTGGCAATTTCCTAGATCAAATCATTAAAACTACAATTTTCATTCAAATTTAATTCAAATTTAATAAAACCCCAATTTCAAAATCTAATTTAACCAATAAAAAAAAAAAAAAAAAAAAAAAAAAAAAAAAAAAAAAAAAAAGGAAATTTAACACTTTTCCAATTTCAAATTTAACAAACTACGATTTTCAACACAAATTTAATAATTTTCCAAATCAAATTCACTAAATCTACAATTTCTAAATCAAATTTAATAAAATTATAACTTCTAAATTTAATTTCATAATTTTTCTAAATCAAAAGCTACAATTCTAATAAAGCTACAATTCTAAACCAAATTCAATAGATGTAACAACAATTTTTAAAGCAAACTTAACAAATTTTCTAAATTAAATATATTAAAACTACAACTTCTAAATACAATTAAATAAATCTGTAATTCCTAAACCTAATTTAACCAAACTACTAATTTCTAAAATAAATTTCATTAAAACTATAATTTCTAAATCTAATCGACCAAATTAAAGTATTAGCTTGGTAATACCAGCGAGTCTGTACCTAACGGCACTCACATCACGCCACGCCACGCATAACGGACCACGAAAACCATTCCACCAAATACAACGCCATTTTGTCACCACCACCAGTAGCAGCAACAACACCAGCAGCGATTCAGGCCAGCGCAGCAGCAGCAGTAACGGAAACTAGCAGCAGCGACAATTAAGTATATATATGTATGTATTTAAAATTATTATTGCTTACGGGTCTTTTTCTTCTAACATATATACTTATATAAAACATTTTAATTACAATTATATGCAATGCATTCGCTTATCATATAATTAACTTGGATTGTTTCAATAGCATATAAATTTTGGATTTTGATATTAGGGTGGTTTTCGATAAAACCAACTAATTTTGTTTGATACATACGGTGGTTTTCGATAAAAACAATTAATTTTTTTTTGATACATACTGTGGTTTTCGAAAAAACGAATTAAATTTTTATAACATGCGGTGGTTCCGTGAAAAACCAATTCAATTTTTAATACATGCGGTGGTTCCGAGAAAAACCAAATTGAGATTTTTTGAATAAAGCGGTGCGTCCGTGAGTACATTTTAAGATTTTTACCTATTCATATACATAATTTTGAGCCATTTTAATATCAATTACTTTCATAGATCTTTCATAAAAATTCACTGCAGTTTCAATTAAGTTCCTCTACTAAATGGTTAAATATTTCCTTATTTTTTTTCTTCTTCGCTCTTTTTCCTCAACAATTTAACTTCGAATATAAATTCAACATTCAAGCAAGTGCTTTAGTAATTTCATATGTACAACCTTAGAAGTGGTAGACAAGTGAAAAAAACTTCAGATTCAGAATCCGATTCAGACAAATCAGGCTCAAGCTACGAAAGTTTAGCCTCATCTTCGACCGAAAAAGTCACAAACCAGGAAAATAGATTTTCTTTATCAACAGATTTTCCAGGCTTCGAAAATTCTTCCATTAAAAATTCAACTTCAACTTTAGCTTCAAATCTTAACGATTCAAATAGTGAAATTTTAACTTCTTCTACTTTAAAACAAAATCCTAACGACCCAAATAGTGCAAACTTAGTTAAGCCTTCTTCCAACGAAAACCCAGATCTTAACGATCCAATTAGTACAAACGTGGCCTCATCTTCTGCTAATTCAGCTCCAGATCTTAACGATCAAATCATGGCAACTCCAGAGGAAAAGAGAATTTTTATTAACACATGTGCTAATTCTATTAGAGAAAACTACAGTGGTGATCCACTAGCACTTGATTCTTTTATAGACAAAATTGAATTACTCGAACAATTCGCTACTGCAGATTTAACCAATACTTTTATAGCGTTCTTGAAATCAAAATTAGAGGGTAAAGCTCGTGAAGCAATACCAACACAATTAGCTTCAGTCAACGAAATTAAAACAGCTCTACGTAATAGGATCAAACCAGACAACTCGAAAGTTGTAGCAGGGAGAATTGCAGCGTTGCACGTTAGCGGTAACAATTATACAGATTTTGCCAAAAAAGTAGAAGACTTAGCTGACTCACTTGAGCGGTCTCTTATTATTGAAGGGATCACTCAAACGAAAGCTCATGAAATGGCAGTCGAACAAACTGTTAACGTGTGTCGTCTAAATGCAAAATCCAATTTAGTAAAAACCATTTTAGCCTCAACGGCATTTACTGATCCGAAAGACGTAGTAGCAAAATTAATTGTAGAACAAAACAACGAAGTAACTGAGCGTCAGGTTTTAGCTTTTCGATCACGTGGTAACAGTACATTTAGAAATTCACGTGGTAGTTATCGAGGTTTTTACCCAAACCGCGGCTATACTGGTTATAGAAATAATAACAGTTCATTTTCACACAACAGTAATTATAACGGTAATAATAATCATAGATACAGGAATTATCACGGAAATAGATATCAAAATAATCACAATAATAATGCGCGTCCAAATACCAACCCTAATCCAAACAATAGTAACAATAGAAACAGCAATTCGAGATCAGCCAATGGTAGAGGTCGAAACGCAAACGTTCGCGCTTTAAACGCCAGTGCCCCTCAGGAGCGAACACTGAGGGAGGACGAATTAAGCGAGTAAGCGAACTTCCCTCACCAATAGCCATCTATTGTTTAAATTTAAATTACTCAGATTTCATAGAATTACAACTAAACGAGTCACAAAAATTTTGTTCTTTCCTAGTAGACACGCAAGCCGACATTTCCTTAATAAAAATATCATGTCTAGACAGTAACATTTCAGTAAATACGAACGACATTATTAACATTACCGGTGTCACTTCTAATTCAGTTTCTACTTTAGGTAAAATTACCGCAAATTTAAATTTTTCAAACTTTTCTATTAAACATACTTTACACGTAGTAAATGAAGACTTTAATATTCCATCCGATGGCATACTGGGTAAAGATTTTCTGAAAATTAACAAATGCATTATTAATTATGAAAGAAATAGTATTTCCTTTTGGGTAGGTAATGAAAAAGTCGCAATACCAATCCTACACGGAACAGAAAGCGACAGTTGTATCATTCCACCGAGATGCGAAATATTCAGACTTTTTGATTTAGGAAATTCACCCGAGCCACTTTTCGTGGACTCGCAGGAAATCGAAAAAGGTGTTTTCACAGCTAGGTGCATTGTTAATTGCAGTAACCCAATTATTAAAGTTATAAATACCACGGATGATATAAAGTGTGTCAAAAGAAAAAGTATTCAGACAGAAAAACTTTCAAACTACAATGTTTATACAATTAACAAGACAGAAACAGAAGACAAACGTACGAAAAAACTAACTTCGATTTTAAAAAATCAAATACCTCAACATGCTCATAGTAAATTAATTGACCTTTGCATAGATTATGCCGACATTTTCGCTCTTGACACGGACAAAATGACTTTAAATAACTTTTACGAGCAAAAACTAAGATTGACAGACAACGATCCGGTATATGTTAAAAACTATAGATTGCCATATTCTCAACGCGAAGAAATAAATCGCCAAGTAAATAAATTATTAGACAACGATTTGATTGAACCTAGTTATTCGAATTACAATAGTCCTTTGATTGTAGTCCCAAAGAAAGATACAAATGGTCAAAAAGCATATCGTATGTGCGTAGATTTTCGCGCAGTAAACAAAAAACTCATTGCTGATAAATTTCCACTAGCTAGAGTTGACGATATTTTAGACAATCTCGGTAGAGCAAAATATTTTTCCACATTAGATCTTTTTTCAGGATTTCATCAAATCCCCTTGCATCCTGACTCTCGTGACATTACGTCATTCAGCACTGATCGTGGCGCATTTAGATGGAAAGTGCTTCCATTCGGCTTAAATATAGCACCAAACTCATTTTCGCGAATGATGACCATAGCTTTTTCGGGTATACCACCCAATGTCGCATTTTTGTACGTCGACGATATTATCGTCATAGGGTGTAGCGAAGCACACCACATTAAAAATCTTTCAAAAGTTTTCAATACTTGTAGATCTTTTAACCTCAAACTTAACCCAAACAAATGCAACTTTTTACGACCAGAAGTTACATTTTTAGGTCATAAATGCTCAGCCAAAGGTTTGTTGCCAGACGACTCTAAGATAAACGCAATTAAAAAGTATACGAAACCGACTGACAAAGACGCGGTACGACGATTCGTCGCGTTTGCAAACTATTACAGACGGTTTATACCTAACTTTGCGTCTCTGGCAGCGCCTTTAAATCGATTAAGCAGAAAAAGAGTTGAATTTGTATGGGATGTAGAGTGCGAAAGAGCATTTTTATCTTTGAAAGCAGCGTTACTTTCACCAAAATTACTTCAATATCCAGATTTTACTAAACAATTCATTATTACAGTTGATGCTTCCACAACTGGATGTGGCGCTATTTTAAGTCAAGAACAGCAAGGTAGTGATTTACCAATTTGTTTCGCTTCTAAAGCATTTAATAAAGCAGAACAGAAAAAGCCTATTATAGAATTAGAGCTTTTAGCTATTTACTTTGCAATCAAGCAATTTCGACCATATGTGTATGGTACCCATTTCATTGTAAAATCAGACCATAGACCTCTAGTATACTTATTCAACATGAAAGACCCATCTTCAAAACTTTCAAGAATAAGACTGGAACTATCTGAATATAACTTTACTATTGTATATATAAAAGGTAAATCAAACGTTTGTGCTGATGCACTATCGCGTATAACAATCGATGAGATTAAAGAAGCTAATAAACAAATTTTGGCAGTACAGACAAGAGCCATGACAAAAAAGGCAAACGACAAACATTTACACAGAAAAACAGACAAAACCGACGAAAAACAACTTACTTTACATGTCTACGACAAATTTTCATTCAATTTTTCGAAAAAAGTCCCACGAATAAGATCTGCAATTACGTACGATAAAAATAATAAAACAACAAATTTAAGAATTTTTGCGCATATTAAACATAAGAAACTCGAGTTACTTAGTTTTGAGCTTGTTAACGAAATAATGACTTTAGAGAAATTATTTTCGAGGCTTGAATCAGAAGCCGGCAAACGCAAAATTAAGCAGATTGAATGGCCTAAAAACGATATTATGTTCGAACATTATACAATTACGAATTTCAAAAATATTGGAAATAAAATTTTAAAATCATTAGAGATTATACTGACAGATCCAGTGGAGACAGTAACAGACGAAGATACAAAATTAAAACTTATGAAAATTTACCATAATGATCCCATTTCCGGTGGACATTGCGGAATGAAAAGACTTTACGCAAAATTGCGAACAAAATTTTATTGGAAGAACATGACTCGCGATATATCGAAATATATCAAAAATTGTAAAGATTGTCTCTTAAACAAGGTTAAACCTAAAACAAAAGAAAAACTTGTTTTAACACCAACTCCTTGTAAACCATTTGATATACTAGTAATTGACACAATAGGACCCCTACCTGAGTCCAAATATGGTAACAAGTTCGCACTTACCATGATTTGCGACATGACTAAATATCTGGTAACAGTCGCTGTACCGGACAAATCGGCAAAAACAATCGCTTCAGCTATTTTTGAAGGATTCATTTTAACTTACGGCACAATGAATGCCATAAAATCAGATTTAGGTACTGAATTTAAAAACGAATTATTTGAAGAATTAACTAAACTTTTAAATATCCAACATAATTTTTCAACTGCATACCATCATGAAACTGTTGGCACGATTGAACGTAATCATAGAGTTTTTAATGAATACTTACGTGCATATTTAAAGGATACTTTTTCTGATTGGGATGTTTATTTAAAATATTTTACCTTCCTACACAACACTACGAGTAGCACAGTTTTCGACAATCAATTTTCGCCTTACGAGTTAGTTTTTGGAAAAAAGGCAACTTTGCCTAATGAATTAACAAAAGAAAAAATTGACCCGATCTATAACGTCGAAAACTATGCCAAAGAAGTTAAGTTTAGGATGCAGAAAACGCACAAAATGGCACAAAACCTAATTAACAAAAATAAATTACAAAGTAAAAATTTGTACGATAAAACGGCACGACCTTTAATTGTAAAAATCGGAGATAGAGTGCTTTTACAAAAAGAACCACATCATAAACACGAAAATATTTATCAAGGTCCGTTCATCATAACCAAAATTAACGAACCCAACGTAACTATTTTCGATGAAGTCAAAAACAAAGAAAAAGTGGTACATAAAAATCGCCTAAGTAAAGTAAACTAACATTACTTCAATATTTTTACTTTAAATTTGATTAAAAAGCAAATCCAAAATTTATTTACTAGCACTTAAGCAGCCATGAAGGCTTAAAAACTGTTAAACCAAAAAAAAAAACAAAAAGAGAAAATACGAATTTTGTATATTCAAAAAAATATTTCAAAACAGCAAAGACTAAAAATGTAAAACTTTAACAAATCTAATATACATTACAATGTAACTATTTATAAAAGAAACATTCAACATATTTTGCCGTAAATTAAAACATTATTATTATTTATACCTTTTATTTAATTTACAATGATCCATAAAAATCTAACTAAAATTTAAATATTCAATGTATAAATTTTTTTTTTCCAATTATTAATAAAAATGGTTACGAACCAACGAATTAAAAAAGGGGAGGTACACCCTAATATAAATATATATTCGTTTGTTCGCAACAATTTTTATAAGTTATGGCCAAAGAAGAATGTGACAAAATTGATCACTTTGTCAATTCTTCTTTTCCCCAAAAAGGGTGATGTAAGGATAAAATCCCCCAATTTAACTTTTTAATAATCATCTGGCAACATCTCAATATTGTTACTCACAATGATATTTAATTGTGAATATTAAAAGAGAAAGAATAAAATATAAACATAATACGTCATGACATATTGTAATGTAGTGTGTAAGAGAGAATACGATATGTGGGGTGAAACATGAAAGTGACGAGTGGCAAGAGTGACATCGGCACTTTCATGTTTCACCGCCATCAATATAATTTTGGATATCAAAGTATGCAGACGCACTTGAGTGTACAGAAAAGTTTTAAATAAAGAAATTAAATTCAAGTTACAGAAAAGTAATTGTAGAGTTGTGATTTTTATGCTTTTTAAAGTGTACCGCAGACGGCCGCCGCGGTAGTGCAATTTTAAGCAAATGCACACCATGGCAACAATATGGAGGCGGCGCCCTCCACGTTTTCAACTTGTAACTTATATGGCGCTGGGACCACTTCCAGGTAACCGAGGGTGAGTCTGGGTCGGCTGGCGAAGCCGTAACTTATAACTAGTCTAGCTCTATGTCGAACTACTTCACCACTAGTGTCTCGTTTTGTCTTAAACACCCAGTTGGATTTGATAACTTTCTTTCCGGGTGGTAGCTCAGTCAAAACCCAAGTGTTGTTTGAACGGTGAGACAACATTTCTTCATTTACTGCGAACATCCAGTCTTCGGCGTTTTCGCCAGAGATTGCGTCATTAAACGTTTTAAGATCTTTTGAAACATTATCTATAGCAAGAAAATTTAAATTAAAATTACCTTGTTTGTTTGCTAATCTTTCGGAACACCGCAAAAAAGTTTTCGTCAGTATCTAATTCAGAATCCGCACTTTCGAAGCTTGGTGAGTCTGCAGGTACATCTTCGCTTAATCCATCTTCAACTTTTACGTTTGGTTCGTCTTTAAAGTTCGAAAATTCATCACACTTTTCTGCCCCTGAATTAAGAACGTCACTGGAGTCAGATAAGTTAAAGAAAAGTTGGCTATCTTGTTCCTTTAACTCTCGATTTTCATTAAAAACAAAGCCACGGCTTACGATAATTTTGCATGATTTTGGTTCAAATTAAATTAAAAATTAGAAGAAAATTTTTCTAAGCGGGGTTGCCCCTCGGCAGTGTCGGGCAAGCGCTCCTGGTGTATTTCTGCCATGAAAAGCTCTCAGTGAAAACTCATCTGCCTTGCAGATGCCGTTCGGAGTCGGCATAAAACATGAGGTCCCGTCCGGCCAATTTGTAGGGAAAATCAAGAGGAGCACGACGCAAATTGGAAGAGAAGCTCGGGCTTAGATCTCTTCGGAGGTTACCGCGCCTTAAATTTTTTTTTATTTTTATTTTTTTTTTTATTTTTTGGTTCAAATAACCGATATGCTTTTGGAGCGTTGCAGTAACCAACCATTATACATTCTGCGGATTTTACATCCAGTTTTTGTCGTTTTTCTTTCGGCACATGCACCATGGCTTTACAGCCAAAAACCCGCATATGCTTAAGCGATTGTTTTTTGTTTGACCAGATTTCTTCTGGACAACGCGACTCTTTGCCGCACGGAGTTCGATTTAAAATGTAAGCTACAGTTACCGATGCCTCAGTCAAAAACTTTTACTCAAACCCGAGTCAACACGCATACACGGCGCTCTCTCCACTATTGTTCTATTGAAACGTTCTGCTACACCATTTTGCTCAGGTGTATATGGGGCAGACGTTTGGTGCACAATACCATTTTTCATAAGAAATTCTTTAAATTTGTTATTCGTGTATTCAGTGTCATTATCCGAACGTAGTATTTTCATTTTACGCGAACATTGGTTTTCCACTAAGCTTTATATTTTACAAATTCCTCGAAAACTTCCGATTTGTGTTTGATAGTTATGACTGTAATTTTTCTCGAGAAATCGTCTATAAAAGACACAAATAATCTACAGCCCGAATGTGACTTTACTTGGAAAGATCCTGCCACATCTGAGTGCACCAGGTCAACCAAATTTTCAGTTCGAGTACCACTCTCTTTGAACGAAGCACGGGTTTGTTTCCCCTTGATGCACACATTGCATTGTTCTTTACTAGGAGTGCTGAAATCTACACCACTACAGGTGTTTCTGATTTTCTTTAAATTTTCGTTGCAAATGTGGCCTAATCTACGATGCCATAACTCGTAATCACTATTTGCGAAAAATGCACTATTTACTTTGTTTTCACGTACATTTAGCCGATAGAGGTCATTTACAGCGGTCGCGGTAGCAATCAGATTGTCTTTGTTATCAAAAATTCGGCAGTAATTTCCTTTAAATAAAACTTTGTTGCCGTTTTTAGTCATTTTACGCACGGAAAGTAAATTTACACACAATTCGGGTACGTAGTCGACGTTGAGCACTGCATCATGTCCTGTGGACAAACACAATTTTGCTGTACCGCTTGATACCACTGGAATTGTTTTATTATTCGCTACAATAATATTTTTGCCAATTGTCATTAGCAATCAATTGTTTGTTTGCGTCATATGTGCTGTTGCACCAGAGTCTACATACCAATCAGCTGTGCGGCTGTCGTGTGAAAGCAAAGAAGCAAAGAGTATTTTCACATTCTTTGCGCTAGTGTTGTTCCTTTTTCTTTTATTTGGACATTGTTCAGCGTAATGTGTGGCACTTGACAAATTTAGGCTTATATTTACTTTTGGAATATAAAGCGCAATCACCATTTGGTTTATCAAATTTTGCCTCTTGCAATAATAGTGTTTTTACATTATCGATCGTAAGCTGTTGTTTTGAATTTTCGATGGCTAAGACCAAAGCTCAAAATTCATCTGGTAAACCTGCCAATATCAATGATGCGGTAACTTCGTCATCAATATTCAAACCAGCGGTTCTCACTTTTATAGACGTCATCACCAATGTATTTAGGTACTCCTGCATAGAGGAGAATACTATGTTCAAACAGAAAAATAAATTGAGGAAATTTCGATTTGAACTGAGTGCTGTTCATACAACTCGATTTAGCTTACACAATAGTAATTTGATAGCTGGTTGGCTCATCTCTACAGCAAGAACATACCTTTGTTCAGACTGTCAAAATGTGCGTGTTGGTATTAGGCGAATGAAATGGAATGAAAGCATAAAACTTTGAAATTTTTGTGTGTTGTAAGAAAATGTGTTCAATGTTTTGGTTTAATTTTGAGTTTGCCATCTTCTTTTGACAATCCCTACTCCAGTGAAATAAAAGACATAAAATCAGCTGATGATATAAGCCAACCATATAGTTCAGCCATGCGCAACTGACGTTGAAATCTACTCAATAAACACACTTTACAAGGTTGTATTTGCACTTTGAAACAATTTATTACGCAATTTTTTTTAAATTGGCAATTTATTATTACAATTTATTATATGATAAATTGCGTAATAAATTGCCCAAATAGTATAAATTGCCAATTTGGTGTGTGTTTGAACCTAGTAGAAGTCTGAAAGCTTGCATTGTACGAGCTGTTTCAACAATTCAACTTAACGCGTTAGTCCAGAATCTTCATACGCCGATACTAAGGCATCCCAAGCCTCCTTGGCCGTCGTAGCTGTCGCGATGTGCAAAAAATTTATCGGCTCAATCATTATCGTGATTTCGGCAAGTGCCCGCTGATCTGCCTGCTTATCTTTTTCTGGAGGATTTGCTTGTAGTCCTGTTTGTACTATTTCCTAGCAACCTTTTATAACCAGATATGATTTTGCATGGAGCTTCCTTCAAAATTTTCACATCCTTTTAGCTTATCAAATGATAAATTATTGTGGTTTGCCGCCATTATGATGTGAAAAATTTATGGAATACTGCTTTATGCGACCGATCGTTAAGATTTTGTTAGACTTCGAGAATTACACAATTTACAATTTATGCGAGTTTTCATATAGGCCCATAACCTGTTGATTTTAAAGATACAAACCGAGTTGCACAGTAGATAAATTAAAGGCGTGTAAGCACAATTGTAATTCAAACGGAAGTGAGGACATTTTCTTTATTTGACATTTAATGATATATACAGGATTGCATTAAATATATGAAGAAGGGTCATTTACTAAGCTAATTCACAACAATATTTCATTATTTTTCACCAATTTGTCCTTCAGGACAACTGTGTTTTTATTCTTTACAAGTCCTAGATTGGCGGCATTTGTACAACGTGTGTACAGCCTGATAAGTAATTGTCCTAAGTCAATTTTACCATCTACAATCAGGTTGCTGTCTTTCTTACGCTAACATTTTTCTATAAAAAGGAGCGCGATATGTCTCATTGTTGCAAATTTATATAGCGCTTTCATATTTCTCTTTGTGACTTTTCTTCATTTTTTTGTTGTTATGGGCTGGTTTTAAAATTTTGTATTTTTTCTCGTTCTTAGCTTTTGCCTATTTCCACTGTCCTAGAATTTCCTATTGCTTCGTGACCATTTTTGTCACGAGCATTCAAAGGAATCATGCAAATTTTTGATTTGCTGTTCACTTTAGGCAGGGCTGCCTTTACTGTCGATTGTGAAATTTTTAGATTTACTATTTGAGATTTACTTGAATTGTTTATTGCTCTTCCTCAGCTTTGGGTTTGGTTTTAAAATAGTAGGTTGTAAGTTTAATTAATAGGGTACTAACAATAGAATTCCTTAGATGCGGGCTTGAACGGGTTTTAATTGCTTATATTTAAATTTCATATAACTTTTGAGTATCATGGCCATTGCAATGACCAATAGCCCGATTACGCAGATTAAAACTGCTAGCCAAACATCTTGAATGTTTGGGGTATTTTTTGTTTCTACCTCAGCTGGTGGTTCATATTTTACTATTTTATTTTCTGATGCTTCAGAATTTTCTTTTCCTACTTCGTAGCCAGCTATGGCTATCATGATGCCTTGCGCAATCTTTGTCCATCACATTTTGAAATATAATTATCTTCCTGCTTCTATGAGTAATGAACTAAATTTAATTTTTAATAAAATTTTTCGATTTTATTCTTTTATCCTATGCATTCCATTTTATTTGTTTGTTTAGTTAACGCTATTAAAGTATAAAAAATTTTATTCCTAATGGAAAAATTTGTTTAATTAAAAAATGTTTAGCATTTTTATTATTTTTTTTAATTTACACAATTTTACATTTTAATTTACAAAAAAATAATTTTTTAATTTAAAATTTTTGACATTTCTAGTTTTATTAAAATTGAAATTAATTTTTTTTTATTTTACAAAGTTTTGTCTAAAATTAGATTTTATGCTGTTTTTTCTACGCCACATTGGGCTTCAACCTTTTTCCCAATTTTTCGTTTAGTTTGTGTCATTTTCAAAGCTGACATCAAACTTTTTTGTAAAAAGAAATTTGTTCATCCTACCATATTTATAAAAAAATCCGTATGGGTAAGAGTCCCTACGGCCGCTCAATTTATTCTAGAAATTTAAGAATATACTAACAAAAATTGAGTTGTTTCAGCTTGCTGCTGGTCAGGATTTTTTCCATTCAATTTTTATCCGCCGTGCTGCTGTTCCTTGTGCCATATAAAAGGTTTCTTTGTTTGCTAGTGTGTCTCCTGTTTATTCCACTTTACTATGCCGCTGGACTAAAATAACTCCATTTTTAAATAATGTTCTCAACTTCGTAGTTATGTTCGGTTTCATAACGATATTTATTTATGAATAAAACAGAAATTAAATCAATATATTTAGGGAGATTTTCATAGTTAATAAATTACAAATTTAAGGCTTGTAGCCAAACCTATTTTAAACAAAAAACTTCCAGAACTCAACTCTTTGAGAGTCTCAATTCAACTCCCAATTTAATTTTATTTTTTCACCCAGCCTACTACTCAAAAACAATTATCTGACAATCTTTTCAATTGCATACAGTACTTAACTTAATTTATTAATATATTAAACAGGTGATTGAAACGTAAGGTAGATTTTCATTATATCACCCTCCTTTGAAAAATAAGGATGCGACAAAGTGATCAATTTTGTCACGTCCTTCTTGCTTATTCAACTGCAAGATTAATTGTTTTGAATGAACGAATATGCATTATTAATGGGTACCTTCCCTTCCTAAAATTCGATCATTAAGAACAATTTGTGTTAAAACAAAAAAAAAAAACCGGACTAACTTATTTATTAATTATTATTATTACTATGTTAATACTATATTAGGTTAATACTACATTAAGTAATTTACAAATAATTACTAACTTATATTCTAAACATTATGTTAATAATTCAAATATTAAATTCAATTTGTATTAGTAAGAGTTTTTATAATTTTTACAACTAAATCTACCTAAAATTTATCTAAAATTATATTTTAGTCTATGCTAAAACTAAAATATAAGAATATTTATTTTATCTTATGTATTCTATTTTTATGTACTAATTTTTTCTTTTTAGTTTTGTCATCAAAAATTGTTACCATCGATTTGTGTTATGGTATAAGGTCCCTGATATATGTTTGTGTGTTTGTCTCTAGGTTGTTTCTGTATTAGAACTTTACCATTTATATTAATAGTTAGGGGTTTTGCTATTTTATAGTAAGCATTTTTATTTCTAATTTATTTATTTCTAATTTGTTGATTAATTCTTTTGCGAGTACATGTGACTTTTGCATACGATATTTTACCTCTTTTGCATAATTTTCAACATTATAAATTGGATCTATATTTACCTTTTTTAATTCATTTGGCAAAGTAACTTTACTACCAAATACTAATTCAAAAGGTGTAAACTGATTATCAAAAACAGTACTTGTTGTTGTATTATGCAAAAATGTAAAATATTTTAAATAAACGTCCCATTCGGGAAATGAATCGTCAAGGTAAGCTCTTAAATATTAGTTAAATACACGACGATTCCTTTCAATAGTACCAACAGTTTCATGATGATAAGGTGTTGAAAAATTATGCTCAATTTTCAAAATTTTAGTCAATTCCGCAAAAATTTCATTTTTAAATTCTGTGCCTAAATCTGATTTAATAGATTTTATTATTCCATAAATTAAAATAAAACTTTCAAAAATTGCAGATGCAACTGTTTTTGCACTCTTATCTGGAATAGCTATTGTAACTAAATATTTGCTTAAATCGCACATAATGGTAACTGCGAACTTATTCCCATTATTCGACTCAGGCAAAGGTACCATCGTGTCTATAATTACTATATCAAAAGGCTTGCAAGGTGTTGGTGTAAGCACCATATTTTCTTTTGTTTTGGGCTTAACTTTGTTTAACAGGCATTTTTCACAATTTTTCACAAATTTAGCAATATCGCGCGTCATATTTTTCCAAAAATATGTTGTATGTATTTTCGCGTATAACTTCTTATTTCCGCAATGGCCACCTGATATTGGATCATTATGATAAACTATCATAAGTTTTAATTTCGTGTCTTCATCAGTTACCGTCTCTACTGGCTCTGTCAATATAATTATTAAATGTTTTAAAATTTTATTCCCGGCTTCTTTAAAATTTGCAATAGTAAAATGATGAAAAATATTATCATCTTTCTGCCATTCAATATTCTTAATATTGTGATTGCCGGCATTACGTTCCAGCCTCAAAAGTATCTCATCTAAATTCGCTATTTTGTTAACAATCTCAAAATTAAGTAGCCCGAGCTTTTTATGTTTTAAGTGCGCACATATTTCTATATTACTAATATCACCATTCTTATCATAATTTATATTCGACTTTATTCTCGGGATTTTATTTGAAAAATTATAAGCAAATTTGTTGTAAACTTGTAATGTTTCTGTTTGTATTTGTCGGTTATCGTTTTGTATCTGTATTTCCTCTTTTTCCTTTGTCATTGACCTTGTTTGTACTGCCAATATATGTTTAGTCGAATTTTTTAACTCATCTATAGTTATACGAGAAAGAGCATCTGCACCTACATTTGCTTTACCTTTTATATATTCTATAGTAAAATTATACTCAGATAACTCTAAACGTATTCTAGAGAGTTGTGACGTAGGATCTTTCATATTAAATAAATAAACTAACGGCCGATGATCTGATCTAACTTTAAAATGTGTACCATAAACGTATGGTCTAAACTGCTTAACTGCAAAATATATTGCCAAAAGTTCTAATTCGATAATTGCTTTATTTTGTTCAGACTTGTTAAATGCTTTTAAAGGGAAACAAATTGGTAAATCGTTACCATTATGAACTTGACTCGATATCGCACCACACCCAATTTTCGAAGCATCAACTGTTATTAAAAATTCTTTAGTGAAATCTGGATATTGCAAAAGTTTTGGAAACATTAAACTTTGTCTTAGTTTCTCAAATGCCAGCTCACACGAAGTATCACAATTAAATTCAACATTTTTCCGACTCAAACGATTCAAAGGTGCCGCTAAACAAGCAAAATTAGGTATAAATCTCCTATAATAGTTGGCAAATGCAACGAATCTTCTAACTGCGTCTTTGTCACGCGGCTTAGGATATTTTTTAATTGCCTCTATTTTTGAACCGTCAGGCGTCAGGTAACAAACCCTTTGCTGAACATTTATGCCCCAAAAATACTACCTCAGATCTAAGAAAATTACATTTAGTAGGGCTAAGCCGCAGATTAAACTTTCCACATGTTTCAAAAACTTTCTCTAAACTTTTAAAATGATGGGACTCACTACATCCAATGACTACAATATCGTCTATATACATAGAGGCTTTATTAGGTGCAATTCCGCAAAATGCTATTGACATCATTCTTGAAAACGAGTTAGGAGCAACATTTAGTCCAAATGGTAAAATTTTCCAATGAAAAGATCCACGATCTGTACTAAATGATGTTATATCTCTCGAATCTTTATGTAATGGAATTTGATGGAAACCCGAAAAAAGATCCAAAGTCGAAAAATATTTAGCTCGACCAAGGTTATCCAAAATATTATCAACACGTGCCAAAGGAAATTTATCTGCAATAAGTTTTTTATTGACTGCTCTAAAGTCTACACACATTCGAAATGCTTTTTGTCCAGTTGGGTCGTTTTTCGGTACTAATATCAATGGGCTGTTATAATTTGATTAACTTCCTCCAATTAAGTCATTTTTTTAACAAATTATCAACTTGTTTATTTATTTCAGCACGCTGTGAATATGGCAATCTATAATTTTTAATGTACACTGGTGTTTTCTCCGTTAGTCTTATTTTTTGTTCGTAAAAATTATTAATCGTCTATGCGTTTTGAATCAACAGATGCGATAGATATCAAAATTTTCTATGTCCTCAGTTTGAATATTGAAGTTGTTAACATACTTCACTTCATCAGTAGTATTAACAGTTTTTAAAATAGGATTTTTCGTATCAATGACACATTTTGCGGTAAAAACACCACTACAAAATTCATGAGAATCGACAAAAACTGGATTTTCCGATTTATTCAAACTAAAAACACGAAAAACTTCTCATCTTGGTGGAATTAGAAGAGTATCTGTTGAAGTGCTATGCAAAATTGAAATATTAACTCTTTCTCTCCCTAGTCCTATCGTTATTGAATCATTCCCATAATTGATTATGCATTTGTTTGCTTTTAAAAAGTCTTTTACTATTATACCATCCGTAGGAATATTAAAGTTGTCATCAACAACATGAATAGTCAGAGGAAAAAATATATTTGAAACTACTATGTTCGTACTAACTGTGCCTAAAGTTGTTACTGTATCTGTTGTTACACCTGTTATATTTATTACATTACTGTTATCTACTATTACGTCACTTGCTAAACTAGAAATTTTTATAAGTGAAATATCTGCCTGAGAATCTACAAGAAAGGAGCATATTTAATAAGAATCGCTACAGTTGACTTCGATGAAGTCAGAATAATTTAAATTTAGAAAATATATTGATTTAAAAGTACGTAATCCAATAGCACCTGCTCCCTCAGTGTTCGCTCCTGAGAGGCTTCGGCATTTAAAGAAGGAACTTTTTTGGAGCTTTCTGGCCGGCTTTCCTTTAAAATAAAACAAATGTTTACTTCTCCATCCTACGCGTTTCGACGCTGTATTGCGTCTTCCTCAGGGATTTCTATTTATTACAATAAAACGAAAAACATATAAATTGTTGGAAATTAGCTTAGTCATAAGACGATACACAGTTTTGAACATATTGGACTTACATCTTTTTGCTACTTAATGCACAAATTTTGTATGAAATTTGAATATAATATCATTACATCAGTAGATAATAACCACACATTATAAAAACACTGGTACATCATTCCCTCTCAAAAGCTAAATATTTTATGTGATGGCGCTTGCATACGCGCAATTTATGCTGTCTACATCTTCTCGATAATTTACAACTTTCGATATATTTTGTTGTATGCGCAGCCCTTCTAACGTCAACCTTCTTCTTATTCTGTTTTCCACGTCCAAAATCTTTACATTATCGAAATCAGCTGTGTGCTTGCAATCCGTCAGGTGCTGCGCTAAAGCTGTGGTGTTTTTGTTGTTTTTTGCGTCTAACCTGTGTTCATTTATTCTCGTGTTGACCGATCTTTTTGTTTGTCCTATGTATACCTTCCCGCAAAATTCCCCCTCTTTTCCTCCCCCACATGGTATTTCGTAGATTACGTTGTGTAGTTGCTCCTTGATATTATATTCAAATTTCATACAAAATTTGTGCATTAAGTAGCAAAAAGATGTAAGTCCAATATGTTCAAAACTGTGTATCGTCTTATGACTAAGCTAATTTCCAACAATTTATATGTTTTTCGTTTTTGTGTAATAAATAGAAATCCCTGAGGAAGACGCAATACAGCGTCGAAACGCGTAGGATGGAGAAGTAAACATTTGTTTTATTTTAAAGGAAAGCCGGCCAGAAAGCTCCAAAAAAGTACTATTATACAATTATAAAACTTGGCCCAATACACATAACTATTAAAGAAGGAACATTGACTGAATTTCTGTTTTTTAAACGCTGATTATTTGAATTACTGTTATTTACAGACCGATTATTATTTCTATTTTAATTGTTGTTGTAATTATTAGACCTATTGTTGCCGCCATTATAATTAGTATTTCAAAAATGTTAATTATTGTTAGGTCTAGTTGCATTACCATTGAATCTAAAATTGTTATTGTATCCGAAATTATTATTACCTCTAAAATTCCCGCGAAAACTATTAGATCTTATCGGACGTGACCGATACGTTAACACCTGCCGCTCTTTTACCTCCTGTTCACGCTCAATAATCATTTTAGCAACAACATCCTTTGAATTCTTAAAAGTTGTTGATGCAAGGATAGACTTCACCTTATCTGAACGGCTGTTCAACCTACAAACAGTAACAGTTTGCTCAACAGCCATCTCATGAGCTTTTGATCAAAGAGCGTTCTAGCGAATCAGAAAGATCTTCTACTTGTTTTAAAAAATCAGTAAAATTATTATTGTTTACCCTTAAGGCCGCAATTTTACCCGCAAAAACCTTCGAGTTATCTGGCTCAATTCTGCTACGTAATGCGTCTTTAATCTGGCTAATCAAATCTATTTGCCTTGGTAGAGCTTCGCGAGCTTTGCCTTCGAGTTTCGACTTTAATAATGATATAAATGTAGGTGTTAAAGATACATCAGTTAAATCTTTTATTAAATCAATTTTATCTATAAACGAGGCAAGTGATAACCCGCTATAGTTTTCTCGAATAATCGAGGCACAAGTACTAATGAATGATTTCTTTTGCTCAAGAGTAGCCATATTTAAATCGTTAAAATTTGAAATAGTATTAGAAGTAAAATAAGAATTAGAATTTGAAGTTAGGTCAAAATTAGAAATCGAACTAGAAGATGAAGTTTGCGTAGAATGATTTGTGTTATCAAACGCTAAAAAGTCTTCAAATTAAGAATCTCTATCTGCACTAAATTCTATTCTAGCATTTGAAAATGTATGTGGACTATTAGAATCGCACATGTAAAAGAAAAACAAAACAAAAGCAAACTGTGATATCTGAATTGAATATGGAATATGTAATGGTAAAAGAATTTCCGTGTAATTTATCGTAATAAAATGAAATTTCCGCTGAGCTTACAAAATTTGGAAAAAAAACATTGTTTCGGAGATATTAAAATTTGAATACTATATATAACGTACGCACCGCTTCAAATAAATTTTTTTATATTACTGACGCATCGCTTTCAAGTCACATCTTTGAAAATTGTATCGCTTTGTTTCAAAAATAACATATTCATTTTACGCACACACTGCTTTATATAAAAAGCTCGTATTAAATTAAAGTAAATTTTACCACATATGAATATAGGACAGTAGGGCAAAAGTAAATTTTCAAAAAGAAAAATTAAATAATTTGAATTCAATTATTTTGTTTTAATTTTGTCTTCAAAAACAAATAAAACAAAAAGAAATATTTTAAAATTTTCATCAACACAAGCCCACTGTCATTAACACGTACACTTGTACATACATATGTTAATATATTTTAATAGTTTTAAAATAAAATTTTAATAAAATGTTAATTATTATTATTATTATTAATTAAATTTATTTCATTTTTAATTTCAATTTTTATTGTTAAATATTTAGATAAATTATATTAGTAATATATCGTATGTAAATATGTAATGAGTACATGTGTGATGGTAATTTAATAAATGTGCAAAAGTGTAAATAATATAAATTAATAAAATTTAAATTAAAGAAAAAATTTATTTTATTTTTGCTAAACTACATGTTTCACACACTGTGCGCCATACCCAATGCTGCAATCATTATTATTTTCGCTGTTGTTGTTGTTGTTGTAGTAGTGTATGATTTCCGCTCGTAATATGTTGTTTCATCGTTTTTAATATTCAGTGCTGACTTGTCCCATTCAATAGTTGACTACCCTGATGCAGTTCAGTTGAGGGACATTATTGATTTCAGTAGCTTTCTTTTTCCAAAAGTCTTCCACTAATTTTCACTTTCATTTCGTTCCACACTTGTTCACTGAATACGTTAATATTCATATTCATATTCCGATTTCATTTTGTTTCGCTCACGACTGTTTACTGAATATTTTTAATTTTTTTTTTTTGACATTTCCATTTTCGTTTATTTCCACTTCTTTTATACCATGGTTAATATTAGTATTTCTCTCAGTTCCTCTTTTCGTTCACTTAATATATTAATATTAGTATTTCTCTTCGTTCCGCTTTCGTTCACTTAATATGTTAATATTAGTATTTCTCTTCGTTCCGCTTTTCGTTTTATTCTACTGTAAACAGTATTCACGGATTATTGTTACAGTTCAATGATAATTTTTTTATATATGAATATATATATATATTTAAGTTTTCTAAAACGTGGATATTAGTTCATATATTAGCTTTTATTAACTTATTTCTTTTGTAAAATCTTTATTTTCATAGATTTTTTGTAAGTTTTAAAGTTAATTTTGTGTTTCGATAGAAGAAAACTTTTTTCAATTTTTCTGCCTTTTTTTACGCCACAACACATATACATTTATTAATTTGCATTAATTCATTTTTGCAATTCTTCAAACTGAAGAATTTTTCCTTCATAACTTTTCTTATTGTAGGGCTACGGCCCACGGTCGCCAAAAAAGAATTCCATTTTTAAATAATGTTCTCAACTTTGTAGATATGTTCAGTTTCATAACTATATTTATTTATGAATAAAAACAGAAATTAAATCAATATATTTAGGAAGATTTTCATAGTTAATAAATTAAAAATTTAAGGCTTGTAGACAAAACTATTTTAAATAAAAAACTTTCAGAACTCAACTCTTTGAAATCCTCAATTCAACTCCCAATTTAATTTTATTTTTTCACCGGCCTACTACTCAGAAACAATTATCTGACAATATTTTCAATTGCATACAGTACTTAACTTAATTACCATAAATATGTAAACAAGTGATTGAAACGTAAGGTAGATTTGCATTATAGAACCTTCGGCTCGATCTTCCATCTGTATCAGGGTTTTTTAATAACTTTAGTACCATTTATGTTGTCTAGATGTCCTGAGCTGTTTATTGCGAAGCCTGGCTTTGCCCGCAAGTATGAATGTCATATTCTATTACTATTGAGCGTGTAGATGAATTTTTAGTTTTTGCCGTACTGGCAAGGAATATTAAATTCTACTTTACTTTTTAGACTTAGCGGAATTTCTGGTCAGTTAGATTATTTTGGCAGTTTTGCCGATATTAACCTAAACTGGCAGGATCGCCATATAAAAGGTTCGAAGTAAATTAAACAAAAATAGATTTGATGAGCGCTTATGTTCAGCGCAGAAATCTGATTGTTCTTTATTCATGAATACTTTCTCTTTTATGGTAAAATTACTTAAAATAATATTACAACATTTACATACAATACTTGCACACTAAGAATAACTACATTCTATTTCTATATACCTAGTCAGCAGAATATTCTTATTACCTAACTATGTAATAATATTTGGTCAGTCGCACTGACAAACCGACGCTGTCGATCAGGCTTGCTGATCGATACGTGAGCTAGTCAGTGTGACACATATAGTTTAAACAACTGTTAACGGATACGGCTACCCGCTGGGTTCAATATAACTTATCTATGCTGCTATGACTATGTCGCTATGAGTTATTTGCGTGTGGTCGAAAGTGAAATTCATTTGGTTGTGCATTACAAGCTAGACTTATTCTGCCATTTACATAAATACAAATGTCTTGTATTGTGGTAATGCCACACTATCTACCGCGACGACCCAATTTCAGGAGGACACTGTTGTACGAAAAAACTTTACGCAAAACTAAGAACAAAACTTTATTGGAAAAACATGATTCGTGATATAGCAAAATATGTTAAAAGTTGTACCAAATATTTTTTGAACAAGGTTAAACCAAAAAATAAAGAAAACCTTGTTATAACGCCAACACCCTGCAATTCTTTTGAAATATTAGTAATCGATAAAATAGGAGCCCTACCTTAGTCCAAATATGGTAACAAGTTCGCACTTACCATGATTTTTGACATGACAAAACAATGTTGGTAACAATAGCTGTACCATATAAATCAGCAAAAACAATTGCATCTGCACTTTTTGAAGGATTTATTTTAACATACGGCACAATGAATACCATAAAATCAGATTTAGGTACAGAATTTAAAAATGAATTATTTGAAGGAATAACTAAACTTCTAAATATTAAACATAATTTTTCTACTGCATAGAGTCTTTAATGAATACTTACGTGCATATTTAAACGAATCCTTTTCAGACTGGGATGTATATTTAATATATTTCACATTTTTACACAATACTACCTCAAGCACAGTTTTTTACAATCAATTTTTTCCTTTCTAGTTAGTTTTTGGAAAAAAGGCAACTTTGCCTAATGAATTAAGAAAAGAAAAAATTTACCCAATTTATAATGTCGAAAACTATGCTAAAGAAATTAAGTTTAGAATGCAAAAAGCACACAAAATAGCACAAAACCTAATAAATAAAAATAAGTTACAAAGCAAAAATCTTTATGATAAAACGGCTCGGCCGTTAGTTGTCAACATCGGAGATAAAGTACTTTTATGGAAAGAACCACATCATAAACATGAAAATATTTATCAAGGTCCGTTTATTATAACTAAAATTAACGAACCTAATGTAACTATTTTCGATGAAGTTAAAAACAAAGAAAAAGTAGTACATAAAAATCGCCTAAGTAAAATAAATTAACATTAATTTAATACTTTTATTAAACCTTAAATTTGATTGAAAAAAAATCCAAAAAAAAAAATGTTTTTAGTACTAGCATGTAAGCAGCCACGAAAGCTCAAAAACTATTAAAACAAACAAAAAAGAGAAAAATAGGACAAAATTTGGATATTAAGAGATAACTGAAAACAAAAATGTATTTCCTAATTGCTAAAACAAAAAAAGACATATTTGGTATGTAATGAAAATGTTAAACTTTAACAAAATTTAAGTTGAATATATATGGGGTATTCCATCCCATTTCGACCAATTTTGAACCCGACCCCTTTAGAATTTGCTGAAAGTTTTTCTTCTTTTTCTAGCTTACGAAAGACGTTTTTCAGAATTTTTTCAAATTTTTTCATACAACTCAAAAAAAGTTATGAATTCTTAAAAATAACACCGTTTTTGTTTTCAAAATGCTATAACTTTTTCAAAAATTGACCGTTTGGGATATTTTTTTTAAATTTGTTTTTAAATGTACTTTTCGGAAAAATACAAAAAAAAATTTTAAGTTTTTTTTTGTAATTTTTCAGTTTTTCGAGATTTTTCGAATTTCGCCATTTTTTTTTTTTTCTCATAAAAAACTTCAATCAATTTTGCAATCATCCCCACTAATACCGGAGTGGGCCGATTTTTTTTTTTTTTTATTTAATTGAAAAAAAAAACTTTAAAATTTTTTTTGTACTTTTTCCGAAAAGTACATTTAAAAGCAATTTTTAAAAAAAAAAAAGATCCCAAACGGTCAATTTTTGAAAAAGTTATAGCATTTTGAAAACAAAAATGGTGTCCAACTCGAAATAAGTTATGAATTTAAAAAAAAAAACGGTGTTTTTTTCAAAATGCTATAACTTTTTCAAAAATTGACCATTTGGGATCTTGTTTTTTTTTAATTTGTTTTTAAATGTACTTTTCGGAAAAAATACAAAAAAAATTTTAAAGTTTTTTTTTCAATTAAATAAAAAAAATCGGCCCACTCCGGGATTAGTGGGTATGATTGCAGAAAAACTAAAAAATTATAAAAAAAATACTTTAAACATTTTTTTGTATTTTTTCCGAAAAGTACATTTAAAAACAAATTTAAAAAAAAAAGATCCCAAACGGTCAATTTTTGAAAAAGTTATAGCATTTTGAAAACAAAAACGGTGTTTTTTTAAAAATTCATAATTTTCTTTGAGTTGGATGAAAAAATTTGAAAAAATTCTGAAAAATGTCTTTCGTAAGCTAGAAAAAGAAGAAAAACTTTCAGCCAATTCTAAAGGGGTCTGGTTCAAAATTGGTCGAAGAGTATCTGTTGAAGTGCTATGCAAAACTGAAATATTAACTCTTTCTCTCCCTAGTCCTATCGTTATTGTATCATTCGCATAATTGATTATGCATTTGTTTGCTTTTAAAAAGTCTTTTCCTATTATACCATCCGAAGGAATATTAAAGTTGTCATCAACAACATGAATAGTCAGAGGAAAAAATATATTTGAAACTACTATGTTCGTACTAACTGTGCCTAAAGTTGTTACTGTATTTGTTGTTACACCTGTTATATTTATTACATTACTGTTATTACTATTACGTCACTTGCTAAACTAGAAATTTTTATAAGTAAAATATCTGCCTGAGAATCTACAAGAAAAGAACATATTTTATAAGAATCGCTACAGTTGACTTCGATGAAGTCAGAATAATTTAAATTAGGCAATATATTGATTTAAAAGTATTTAATCCAATAGCACCTGCTCCCTCAGTGTTCGCTCCTGAGGGGCTTCGGCATTTGAAGAAGGAACATTGACTGAATTTCTGTTTTTTAAATGCTGATTATTTGAATTACTGTTATTTACAGACCGATTATTATTTCTATTGTAATTGTTGTTTTTATTATTAGACCTATTGTTGCCGCCATTATAATTAGTATTTCGAAAATGTAAATTATTGTTAGGTCTAGTTGCATTACCATTGAATCTAAAATTGTTATTGTATCCGAAATTATTATTACCTCTAAAATTCCCGCGAAAACTATTAGATCTTATCGGACGTGACCGATACGTTAACACCTGCCGCTCTTTTACCTCCTGTTCACGCTCAATAATCATTTTAGCAACAACATCCTTTGAATCCTTAAAAGTTGTTGATGCAAGGATAGACTTCACCTTATCTGAACGGCTGTTCAACCTACAAACAGTAACAGTTTGCTCAACCGCCATCTCATGAGCTTTTGCCTGTGTCATACCTTCAACGATCAAAGAGCGTTCTAGCGAATCAGAAAAATCTTCTACTTGTTTTGAAAAATCAGTAAAATTATTATTGTTTACCCTTAAGGCCGCAATTTTACCCGCAACAACCTTCGAGTTATCTGGCTCAATTCTGTACGTAATGCGTCTTTAATCTGGCTAATCGAATCTATTTGCGTTGGTAGAGCTTCGCGAGCTTTGCCTTCGAGTTTCGACTTTAAAAATGATATAAATGTAGGAGTTAAAGATACATCGTGTAATTTATCGTAATAAAATGAAATTTCCGCTGAGCTTACAAAATTTGAAAAAAAAAAACATTGTTTCCGAGACATTAAAATTTTAATACTATATATAACGTACGCACCGCTTCAAATAAATTTTTTTATATTACACATCTTTGAAAATTGTATCGCTTTATTTCAAAAATAACATATTCATTTTACGCACACACTGCTTTATATAAAAAGCTTATATTAAATTAAAGTAAATTTTACCACATGTGAATATAGGACAGTAGGGCAAAAGTAAATTTTCAAAAAGAAAAATTAAATAATTTGAGTTCAATTATTTATTTCAATTATTTTGTTTTAATTTTGTCTTCAAAAACAAATAAAAACAAAAAGAAATATTTTTGGGTTTTGTTAATAGCCTTATAAGTTTATTTTAACTTTCTGGTTAATTATTGAGCTCAAGGCCGCAAGGATAAATAAAACACCATGTATTTTGTGGTATTATAATTTATATAATTGGTCGATATTTCGGTTTCAATCTGAAACCATCACCAGGAACAAATCAATGTACTTGATCGACATCAATGATGGTGATGGTTTCAGATTGAAGCCGAAATATCGACCAATTATATAAATTATAATACCACAAAATACATGGTGTTTTATTTATCCTTGCGGCCTTGAGCCCAATAATTAACCAGAAAGTCAAAAAGAAATATTTTAAAATTTTCATCAACACCAGCCCGGGCAAAAGTAAATTTTCAAAATGAAAAATTAAATAACTTGAATTCAATTATTTATTTCAATTATTTTGTTTAAATTTTGTCTTCAAAAACAAATAGAAACCGTGCTGACTTGTCCCATTCGATAGTTGACTACCCTGTTGCAGTTCAGTTGAGGGACATTATTGATTTCAGTAGCTTCCTTTTTCCAAAATTCTTCCACTAATTTTCACTTTCATTTCGTTCCACACTTTTTCACTGAATACGTTAATATTCATATTCATATTCCGATTTCGTTTTGTTCCGCTCACGACTGTTTACTGAATATTTTTAAGTTTTTTTTTTTGACATTTTCGTTTTCGTTTATATCCGCTTCTTTTTATACCATGGTTAATATTAGTATTTCTCTCAGTTCCGCTTTTCGTTCACTTAATATATTAATATTAGTATTCCTCTTCGTTCCGCTTTCGTTCACTTAATATGTTAATATTAGTATTTCTCTTCGTTCCGCTTTTCGTTTTATTCTATGTAAAAAGTATTCACAGCGGCCACCGTGGTGTGATGGTAGCGTGCTACGCCTACCACACCGTATGACCTGGGTTCACACCCCGAGCAAAGCAACATCAAAATTTAGAAATAAAGTTTTCAATTAAAAAAAATTTTTCTAAGCGGGGTCGCCCCTCGGCAGTGTTTGGCAAGCGCTCCGGGTGTATTTCTGCCATGAAAAGCTCTCAGTGAAAACTCATCTGCCTTGCAGATGCCGTTCGGAGTCGGCATAAAACAAGTAGATCCCGCCCGGCCAATTTGTAGGGAAAATCAAGAGGAGCACGACGCAAATTGGAAGAGAAGCTCGGCCTTAGATCTCGTCGGAGGTTATCACGCCTTACATTTATTTTTTATATTTTTATTTTTAAAACAGTATTCACAGATTATTGGTACAGTTCAATGATATTTTTTTTATATATGAATATATATATATATTTAAGTTTTCTAAAACGTGGATATTAGTTCATATATTAGCTCTTATTAACTTATTTCTTTTGTAAAATCTTTATTTTTATAGATTTTTTTGTAAGTTTTAAAGTTAATTTTGTATTTCGATCGAAGAAAGCTTTTCAATTTTTTCTGCCTTTTTTTTTACGCCACAACACATACATTTATTAATTTTCATTAATTCATTTTTGCAACTCTTCAAACTGAAGAATTTTTTCTTCATAACTTTTCTTATTGTAGGGCTCCGGCCCACGGTCGCCATAAAAGAACTCCATTTTTAAATAATGTTGTCAACTTCGTAGTTATGTTCGGTTTCATAACGATATTTATTTATGAATAAAACGAGAAATTAAATCAATATATTTAGGGAGATTTTCGTGGTTAATAAATTACAAATTTAAGGCTTGTAGACAAAACTATTTTAAATAAAAAACTTCCAGAACTCAACTATTTGAAATCCTCAATTCAACTCCCAGCCTACTACTCAGAAACAATTATCTGACAATATTTTCAATTGCATACAGTACTTAACTTAATTACCATCTATATGTAAACAAGTGATTGAAACGTAAGGTAGATTTGCATTATAGAACCTTCGGCTCGATCTTCCATCTGTATCAGGGTTTTTGAATAACTTCAGTACCTTTTATGTTGTCTAGATGTCCTGGGCTGTTTATTGCGAAGTCTGGCTTTGCCCGCAAGTATGAATGTCATATTCTATTACTTTTGAGCGTGTAGAAGAATTTTTACTTTTTGCCTTACTGGCAAGGAATATTAAATTTTACTTTACTATTTAGACTTGACGGAATTTCTGGTCAGTTAGATTATTTTGGCAGTTTTGCCGATATTAATCTAAACTGGCAGGATCGCCATATAAAAGGTTCGAAGTAAATTAAACAAAAATAAATTTGATGAGCGCTTATGTTCAGCGCAGAAATCTGATTGTTCTTTATTCATGAATACTTTCTCTTTTATAGTAAAAATACTTAAAATACTATTACAACATTTACATACAATACTTACACACTAAGAATAACTACATTCTATTTCTATATACCAGTCAGCAGAATATTCTTATTACCTAACTATGTAATAATATTTGGTCAGTCGCACTGACAAACCGACGCTGTCGATCAGGCATGATGATCGATTCGTGAGCTAGTCAGTGTGACGCATATAGGTTAAAAAACTGTAAACGGATACGGCTCCCCGCTGGGTTCAATATAACTTATCTATGCCGCTATGACTATGTCGCTATGAGGTATTTGCGTGTGGTCGAAAGTGAAATTCATTTGGTTGTGCATTACAAGCTAGACTTATTCTGGCATTTACATAAATACAAATGTATTGTATTGTGGTAATGCCACACTATCTACCACGACAACCCAATTTCAGGAGGACATTGTGGTATGAAAAAACTTTACGCAAAACTAAGAACAAAACTTTATTGGAAAAACATGACTCGTGATATAGCAAAATATGTTAAAAGTTGTACCAAATGTTTTTTGAACGAGATTAAACCAAAAAATAAAGAAAACCTTGTTATAACGCCAACACCCTGCAAACCTTTTGAAATATTAGTAATCGATACAATAGGACCCCTACCTGACTCCAAATATGGTAACAAGTTTGCACTTACCACGATTTGTGATATGACAGAATATTTGGTAACAACAGCTGTACCATATAAATCAGCAAAAGAAACTGCACTTTTTGAAGGATTTATTTTATCATACGGCACAATAAATACCATAAAATCAGATTTAAGTACAGAATTTAAAAATGAATTATTTGAAGAAATAACTAAACTTCTAAATATTAAACATAATTTTTCAACTGCATACCATCACGAAACTGTTGGTACAATTGAACGTAATCATACAGTCTTTAATGAATACTTACGTGCATATTTAAACGAATCCTTTTCAGACTGGGATGTATATTTAACATATTTCACATTTTTACACAATACTACCACAAGCACAGTTTTTCACAATCAATTTTCTCCTTTCGAGTTAGTTTTTGGAAAAAAGGCAACTTTGCCTAATGAATTAAGAAAAGAAAAAATTGACCCAATTTATAATGTCGAAAACTATGCTAAAGAAGTTAAGTTTAGAATGCAGAAAGCACACAAAATAGCACAAAACCTAATAAATAAAAATAAGTTACAAAGCAAAAATCTTTATGATAAAACGGCTCGTCCGTTAGTTGTCAAAATCGGAGATAAAGTACTTTTACGGAAAGAACCACATCATAAACATGAAAATATTTATCAAGGTCCGTTTATTATAACTAAAATTAACGAACCTAATGTAACTATTTTCGATGAAGTTAAAAACAAAGAAATAGTATTACATAAAAATCGCCTAAGTAAAATAAATTAACATTACTTTAATACTTTTATTAAACCTTAAATTTGATTGAAAAAAATCCAAAAAAAAAAATTTTTTTTTAGTACTAGCATATAAGCAGACACGAAAGATCAAAAACTATTAAAACAAAAAAAAAAAAACAAAAATAGGAAAAAATTTGGATAGTAAGAGATAACTGAAAACAAAACTGTATTTCTTAATTCCTAAAACAAAAAAAAGACATATTTGATATGTAATGAAAATGTAAAACTTTAACAAAATTTAAGTTGAATATATATATTAAAATGTAAATATTTACAAGAAAAGAGAAACAACAAACAATATATTGTACTAAATTATATTCAAATTAATATTGCTAGGTTTCATTCAAGCTGCCCCTAAGTAACTATCAAAAGTGTAACTAAACTTCGAGTATTTGACTTCTAAGTTTTTTTTTTTTTTTCAATTAATAATAAAAATGGTTCCGAACTAACGAATCCAAAAGGGGAGGAACACCCTAATGCATTGTAAATATATTCGTTCGTTCGCAACAATTTTTATAAGTTTATGGGCAAGAAGAATGTGACAAAACTGATCACTTTGTCAATTCTTCTTTTCCCCAAAAAGGATGATGTAAGGGTAAAAATCCCCAAATCATCTTTTTATAAACCACCTGGCAACATCGTTGCTCACAATGCACATATGTCATTGTGAATAGCATAAACAAAAATAATAAAACACATCCTTATATATTCTCAGCTATTGTGGGGTAGCATGTAAGAGGGAATAAGATACATGTGTGGGGGGAAACATGAAAATGACAATTGGCAAGAGTGGCTTAGGCATTTTCATGTTTAGCCGCCATCAATTGTAATTTTGGCAGCTAACCCGAACGCACGTCACTTGTGCAGTTTTGTATTTGTGTAGCAAAGTAAACTTTTAATAAAAACATAACGCCCCTACAAGACGGAGGTAACCAGTTCACCCACACATTCAAAGCTTTTTTCGCTCTCCACTAACACATCGACGTTTCATGCTGTCATCGAAATGACAGTTCATTAATTATTCCGGAAAACATTGAAACGCAAAAAAAATATATTTGTTTACAACGAAAAATATCTTGTGCTTTTAGTTGTGACATGTGACGGAAATTAAAAATTTTGTTGCAGAGAAACGGAAAAACGGAGCTCGAGGCGCGTCTTTTGATTCCACGTTTGATAATTTTTGATAAAAATTAGGTGGTGCACCGTCTTTTAAATCGTTGCCATATTAAGTTGTATAGAATCGACGAGATGGCCTACAAGGTTTCATGTCAACTAAATCGCTCCCGATATGGTCGGGCTAGTACCTTAATGGTTCCCGGAACGTACCCGAACTGCATCCGGCAAAGGACCAACAAAGTCGATCGCTACAACAACAACAACATTATTTACTTCCTGATTTTCATTCATACGTATGTGCATTTTTAAATAATAAAAAAATGTTATATTATTCTAATAGATAGCATCTCCGCCGGTTTGCGATTCAGCTCAGAATATGCCAAAATCAGAGGAAATCTACAATTAAATGCAGATTCACGTGTCATTTGCCAAGGATACAAGGTACTTTACAGGCAACATGCATTGGAATACGGTACCAAACTGGTTGGATGTATTTCCCTAAAAAAGGGTGGAAATACGCATCTTGGTTTGCCAGTATTTGCTTCGGTAATTTATATTGATTTGTAGTGATTAAAATTGCAATAGTAGATAATGTAATGTGAATTAAAATTGAATAGGTAGCCGGAGCAAAAAAGGCAACTGATCGGCATGCAACTGTTATTTATGTGGCTGCTGCTGCTATCCTAGAAGCATTAGAAACAGAAATGTCTTTGATTTTTTGCATCACCAAAGGTGTGCCATAACATGATATGGTTCGCGTTAAGCACGCTCTCTTAAGGCAAAAAAAATCGCGTCTAGTCAGGCCCGATTGTCCAGGAATCATCGCACCAGAAAATAAGTAAATTGGCTACCATATTAAATATATAAGCAACACGTATGAATTTTTTAGTGATAATTTGTCATGCTTTTGTTGATAACCAACTGAAGAATGCAAATATGACAGAGATCGAAGTTCATGTGAAAACCAATTAATTTTTTTAATTAGCGTTTGGAGAGAAAAATACATATGTATGTATGCATAGAACTGCATAGAAGGGGAGGAAAAATTAATTATTATCAGTAGATTTGCAAGATTTTTGTCATTTTCCCTACACCGCAGTTGTCATTACATTGCGTTAAGAGAGGACATCAACGCCTTACTACCCACAGCCAGTTAAAATTTTAGTAAATTTTGCTCTATTCATCACTGTTTCAAAACGTGGAAAGTTATATATCGAGCATTCCATGGAGAATGGTACATTTTAGCAGACTTTCGCATTGCCGGCATTATTAATATTCAATCCCTAGAAGGTTTAATGTAGTCATATCAATAGTTCCCGAGATGGTGGGGATAGTACCACAATGGTGCTTGTAACCGGAACGTAGATAGATAGATAATTTATTGAGGATTGCACAGTGACTTGCACATCTCCTTCACAGCACCTCATCCTAGCCGACTTCCTTGATGAACCCCAGCAGTGTTCTTGGCTTGAGGGATTAAATGTGGGAATGCTCTGGCCATGGTGAGCCCATAAACTTAGCCCTACGTCTTGAAATTGCGCCGCAATCTAGAAGGATATGGTCCACCGTCTGCTGATCCACCACAAAATCGGTATGTGTTGTTCGATATTATACCCAGCTTTTGCATGTGACTGTTCAGTCTACAGTGTCTTGTAAGAATAGCCGTTAGGGTTCTTAGGTTATCTTTTTGAGAGGCCTATTAATGCCCTATATCGAGTTGTGCTGTAACCCCCTAACAGTAACTTAGATTGACTCAGGCGTGGCATATTGCGCCAGTGTTCTCTCTTTTCCCTCCCTTCTGCTTATAAATGCCCCTGTGGGCCAACTGGCAGGAACGGGTCGGGATCGATGGGTCATGCAGTTGATGCCTCTCTTTCCGTGTTGTCCGCCTGCTGTTGTTGTTGTAGCAGTGCTTCGCCCCATCCAATAGGTGCGACCGATCACAAATTGTCATCAATGACCTCTAACGGGAGTCCAAAGAAACTTTCTGTTTCAACAGGGGTAGACCATAATGAGAGGAGTGTTAGAGGCGTTGGTTCCACAATACAGTTAACGAGATGGTTGGTGTCATGTGGGGACACATTATAAGCAGGACAATGTTTTGTATGTCGGGGTGGATTCTGGATAGGTAAGAGTTTAACCTGTTACGTTATCCAGCTCGAAGTTGAGCTAGAGTGACTAATATCGTTTCCCTAGGGAGAGTGCGTTCCTCCTCTGCTAGTTTTGTTCTTTGAGTACAGGAATCACCGGCATAGAGGTACGACGCCTGTTTGTGGAGTTCACTGAAGACATGCTTGTGTTTTTTAGCTTCATACGGCTGTGTTCTCAGGTGCCGTATTTCCTCATAATGTAATGAGGCCGTGAACAACAAGAGCCACAAAAGATTTATAAAAGTTACGAGGACGCTAGATTTTGGAATCTAGCCCAGAGCAACCTATCCGATGCAACCATCCCTTGCACGTGAAACGCTGACAAGAGTATTTATTTTTTTAATTTAATTTATTTATTATTACGGCTGTTTAGGCCTAAAACTTAAACTACTAAGTACAATTCATTGTTATAATCACTTATTTCTATTGAATATGCTGTTGGAATGCCATGTGATTCCGATCAGCATATTTACTAGCGTGACAAAGGGACGAGTCTGGGAGCCACTCATTTAAGGAAGGTTGGAAAGGACGCGTTTCCAATCCTCCAGTGCTCCCAGCTTAAGGTAACAAAATTTGGAACTTATATTTTTCAATTATATGTGTATTTTAAGCTGTCGGAATATATTAGTCTCCGATCAACACAGCTAAACATGTCTTTGGATGTTGGAAATTGAAAATAACGTGTATCCAATCACCCCTCAACTTTGTTTAGTAAAGACGCTGTCGAAATGCATGAAGATTTCGATTAGCACAACTCAACATATAATGGGAGGTTGAAAAGGACGTGTTTCCAATCCCCCCTGCTCCAACTTTTATTTGGCCTTATTTTCGTTATTTTTGTTACACATTATATAATTTTATTGTTATATTAATGCTGTCGGAATGCGAGTGATTCCGATCAGCAACAGTAAATACCAGCTGGAAATACCGAATTCCAGCGAAATTAGTTGTTGGAACTGTCTGGAGTTACAAGTGACGAACGATTTTCTTTTCCTTAGGGCCGGATGCATTGTATTTTGCTGCTTCCAATATTACCATTCCCTTTTCGCGCTCCAGTATCGGATATATCATGTAAAACATAAGAGGAGAAAAACTTTATCTTATTGGAAGGGTTTTACAATGCTCCAATAAACTTTTTTTTAAAGTATTGAAGTTATTACTACTTTTTATGTGATTAGGAAGTTCATTGAAATATTTCAGGCACTTATATATATGACCGTCCCAAAAAGATTCTTTTCCAGCAAACGCAGCAAACTCATTTCTCAGGACCGGGGTCAGGAGAAGGACCCGGATTGGGGTCGATACCTTCCCGGAAGAGGAGAGTATGGCTTCCCAAGGCAGTCGGTTCTATGTACCGGAGCGACTCGGGATTTTTCCCGACCAAGGACTGTCATTTCAGTGTGACCCCATCTAATTTGTTTCGTCCCTCCCACAAATTGTCATCCTCCCAGCAGGAATGCTCCATATTCTCTTACTCCGGGAAGGCATCGAATCCAATCCGGGTCCGTCTCCTGACCCCGGTCCTGAGAAATGGTTTTGCTGCATCTGCCGGAAAAGAATCTTTTTAGGACGGTCATACTCTGTTCAGTGTGTCTCGTGCAAGGGATGGTTGCATCGGACAGGTTGTTCTGGGCTTGATCCCAAAACCCGACGTCCACGTAACTTTTATAAATCTTTTGTGGCTCCTTGCTGTTCACGCCCAAGGGCGTCCCGTAGTCTACGCCTTAGCGCCCCCCCCCCCCCCCACTAAATTCCAACAGTTCCGATGATCAGCAAGCCACAAGTATCCGCTGCTGCTCGCGCCCCACGGCGCCAACAACTCAAACAGCTGATACCACTCATAACTACTACCTTCGTAGTAGAGTAGGTAGCAATGCTGAGCTTCAGCCCCTGCCCCCGTCTTCTCCCCCCTCTTTTCCGGCAGCAATCGTGCAGGTCAGGGAAACAGACTCTTAGTCCCTACCTCCGTTTGCACCGTCTGCCAGCACAGAATATATGGGTTTGCGATATCCGCCCAATGCAGCTCCTGCCTTGGATGGTGCCACTTTCCCAGATGTTCTGGTCTCCACGACGGCAACCCCCCGACGGGTTTCATCGCGCCATGTTGCCAGGTCGCAAACCCAAATCATCCGGGTACCCCAATGCTTGCCCAAGGACGCCCAGTCCCAGGGCCACAACAGCAATTGCGTCCTGGCCTTCCACAACCCAGGCGTAGTCACCCGTCACTTACCCCCAGATTGGCGACGTCTCCCCATATGCACTTCAGGATCCTGCAGTTAAACTGTAATGGACTAACTGGGAAGATTACGGAGATAGTCGATTTCATGAAGCGGCACAACATCCGCATTGCTGCGATTCAAGAGACTAAACTCACAGCAAGATCTGCATTGCAGACCTGCTCTGGGTATAACGTCCACAGGAAAGACCGCGAAAGCGGAAATGGAGGCGGTCTCGCGTTTATCATACACCACTCTGTGCAATATTTTATATTTGATCCTGGCATCGACCGCAGGGACAATGTCTTAGAACGTCAAGGCCTATCTGTCCGGTCAGGCGATGCAAACCTAGAAATCATCAACATCTACATCCCTCCTGCCACCTGTTGCCCCAGTGGATACCGCCCTAATATCAGGGCCTTACTCACTGGCAACAATCGCATTATCTTAGGTGATTTCAATGCCCATCATGATCTATGGCATTCAAACTTGCGGGCGGACAGTAGAGGTGAGAAGTTGGCGGATCAAATAGAAGAAACGACGTTCTGCACAATAAATGGAGACGCCCCCACACGTATGGTAGGAATCTGTCACAGCTCGCCAGATATCTCAATCGTGAGCGCAGAACTCGTAAACTGCGTCAACTGGCAGCCGATGGTATCATTGGCATCCGACCACCTGCCCATACTTATTTCGCTTGAGCGTACCGCCGACTTCATCGTCACTGAAAAACGCACTTTCGTAAACTTCAAAAAAGGAAAGTGGGAAGAATATAAATCCTTTACAGACAGCCGCTTTGCTGCCCTCCCTATCCCGACTGATGCCCGCCAAAGGGAGCGTGCCTTCCGTAAGGTCATTAAATCCGCCTCGGCACATTTCATTCCCGCCGGGAGATTTCCCGAAATCCGGCCCACTTCCCGGCGGAGGCCGCAAACTTAGCGAGAGAACGTGACCTTATAAGACAGCTTGACCCAGGCGACCCCCAAATAAGGGATATAAACCAACGCATCAGATTGCTTGTGGATGAACACAAGCGGGCGAAATGGGAGGAGCACCTAAGAGGTTGTAACCTCTCTACCGGTGTGGGTAAACTTTGGTCCACCGTAAAGTCCCTATCGAATCCGACTAGGCACAAAGACAAAGTTTCCATCGCCTTTGGCGGCAAAGTGCTGTCGGACGCGAAAAAATGCGCGAGCGCTTTCTGCCGACAATATATAATGCATCCTACGGTCGACAAAGATAGACGGAGAGCCAATAGACATGCACATAAAAACAAATTCAGCGCGTCACCAATCACCATCACCGCTAAAGAGGTTGATGACGCCATTGGTCGCGCTAAACCATCCAAAGCAGTGGGCCCAGACGGCATAGCCATGCCGATGCTTAAAAGCCTAGGGAAAGAGGGTTTCAAATATTTAGCGCATGTCTTCAATGTGTCTCTTTCCACCTTTGTCATACCTGAGAAATGGAAACTGGCAAAGGTGGTCCCGCTACTAAAGCCTGGGAAACCAGCTAACATAGGTGAGTCGTATCGTCCGATATCTCTCCTATCGCCAGTGGCAAAAACGCTTGAAGCCATTTTGCTCCCTTATTTCCAAGCAAATTTGCAGCTAGCCCCTCATCAGCATGGCTTCAGAAAACTCCATAGCACTACCACCGCGCTAAATGCCATTAGCATGGCTAAATTGCGGTTTAAATCGATACCCCCACCATAGAACAGTACTCGTAGCGCTAGACCTATCAAAAGCTTTCGATGCGGTCAAGCATGGCTCGTTACTGCAGGACCTGGAAGGGTCTACCCTTCCCCCATGTCTTAAACGGTGGACCGCAAATTATTTTGGTGGTCGGCAGGCATCGGTGCAATTTAGAAACGAAGCAACAAAACCAAGGAGAATTAAACAAGGGATGCCACAGGGTGGTGTCCTATCCCCACTTTTGTTTAATTTCTACATATCTAAGCTACCTTTACCACCATCGTTTCCTACGCCGATGACTGCACAATAATGGCCACAGGCCCAGGCCCAAAGATCGATGCGCTATGCAATAAAATAAACGGCTACCTCCCTGATCTCTCCAGTTTTTTCGCCTCGCGAAACCTGGCATTATCACCGACTAAATCTTCCGCCACCTTATTTACAACATGGACGCCCCAAATGTCGACCATTTTGAATATCCACGTCGATGGCACTACGCTACCGACTGTCCTACACCCCAAAATCTTGGGTGTGACGTTTGATCAGGGTCTACATTTTGGTGAGCACGCAGCTGCAATTGTTCCGAGAATTCAGAGCCGTAACAAAATCCTCAAATCCCTCGCTGGCAGTACTTGGGGAAAAGATAAAGAAACGCTCATGACTACATACAAAGCAATTAGCCAGCCGATTACGTGCTATGCGTCACCTATATGGTCGCCAAGCCTAAAAATCACCCACTGGAAGAAACTACAGGCCTGCCAAAATACTGCTGTTAGAATCGCCACGCGCTGTCTTCTTATGTCCCCAGAACACCATCTGCATAATGAGGCGAGAATACTCCCTATCAGGGAGAGAAATGAGATGCTGACCAAACAGTTCCTGTTGAAACCTGGGCATCCCAACAGACATCTGATTGATAAACCAGCACCGCCTACGGGCTTAAGGAGTCATCTCCGTAAGCATTTTGAGGAAATACGGCACCTGAGAACCCAGCCGTATGAAGTGAAAAAACACAAGCAGGTCCTTGGTGAACTCCATAAACAGGCGTCGGACCTTTATGCCGGGAATTGCCCGGTGAATCTAGTGCTTAACGAAAATTATCCAAAACTCGCGGAAGAGGAACGCATACTCCCCAGGGAAACGCGTGTCACTCTTGCTCAACTTCGTTCTGGATACTGTAACAGGTTAAACTCTTACCTATCCAGAATCAACCCCGACATACAAAATGTATGCCCCGCTTGCAACGTGTCCCCACATGACACCAACCATCTCTTCAATTGTAATGTGGAACCAACGCCTCTAACACCCTTTTCCTTATGGTCCACCCCTGTTGAAACGGCAAGTTTCCTTGGACTCCCGTTAGAGGATATTCATGACAATTTGTGATCGGTCGCTGCTATTAGGTGGGGCGAGCATTGCTACAACAACAACAACAATAACAGGAGAGTATGGCTCAGACCCGCTGCGAGGATCTGCTGGGAGGATGACAATTTGTGGGAGGGACGCAATAAATTAAACACTGAGTCCGCCTGCTCATTACCCTCTACTCCCCTGTGGCCTAGGACCCAGGGCAACAGTACTACGTTGTGTGCTCCTAATTGATTTAGCTTTTCTACGCACTGAAGGACCAGTGCTGACTTTATTTCGAACGCCGTAAATGCCTTTAGCGGGGCCTGACTGCCTGACTGAGTTTGGCAATTGTTTCATTGGGGTATCAGCGCTGAAGGTTAAGCTTAGCGCACTAACTTATGGCGAATACTTCCGTTTGAAAATGCTCGGATGTGCTTTTAGAGTTACTGATATTTTGGCTCTGGGTCCGAAAACTCTGGCTCCAATCCCCTCTGGCGTATTCGAGCCATTTATGTACCATACGATCTTGAGCAGACTAGTAATACATTGCACCCGCCCATACCTATACAGCCGGACCAAGAGACTGAGCAGCCCATTACATTTTGGCACAACCGGAGCACTGCTGGACATCCAATCTATATGAAAGATATGCATTCAAAAGTGTTTGTACCAGTGGCTGGTGCACACCGAACTGGACCAATGTATGCTATATTGATGCCTGCACAAATACCAAGCTATGTTTATGTGAATAATGTTACTGCTTATGTCCATTTGCACGGTTGAGCACATACAGTACCTACGTTTATACAAGGTGGAACACCACACTATCTACATGGCGATGTAGCCACCGATCACGTTGTTGTAAGAGATTAATTAAAATATGTTATTCATAAACACTGTTTCTTATATTTTCATTATCATTAAACTGTAGACTGTAGACTCATGACGGGTATTCTTACTGGACACTGCCTTCTGGCGTCACATGCCTTTAAATTAGGCTTGGTCAGTGATAGCAGATGTAGGAAGTGCGGGTTGGAGGAGGAAACGATCGATTACGTTCTGTGCTCGTGCCCTGCGCGTGCCAGGCTAAGACTCCATCTGACAGCTGTCAGATCTAGAAGCAGCAAGTGGCTTAAGTTCTAGGAAGCTTCTGGTATTTGTCAAGAGGACCGAGTTATTTTATAACATGTCCTGGTTGTTGATAGGGTTTTTAGCTTGGTCGTTAAAACTACGGACTCATTCAGTATATGTGAGGTCGTCATGAACCCGCCAGTTCAACCTAACCTATATTTTGTTTTGGTTTTTACTTTAGAATCAACCGTTTAAGTAGGCGATGTCAGCTAACTAAGCGCCTTCAAATGTAGATCCATAAGGAACATGGGGTCGCCAGAGCCTCGGCTGTTAAAGAAACAGGATTCACCACGGGTAGGTGAGGTTCACAATTGGGTTGGAGAAGCTATATATTGCGCTGGCAACCCATTGAACGGGTTGCGCTACACAACCCACAGAACCAATTTGGTATTTTAATCGCCTCTTACGCAGGCATGCCTACCGCGGGTATACCCTAAGCCCCCTAACCCGCTGGAGCCATGAGAAGCGTTAGTGACCTTGGGTGTCCCAAGGAAAGTTCCGTCGTGTCTTGTGTTGTTGGGTGAGCGGCCAGGCAGCAGCGTGCAACAAATGCACCATTCAGGAGGATACCCTTGCTGAGCCCAGAAAATCTGGGAAAGTTAGATGTACTGGTCGGATGCAGCAAACGAGTATATTCTGTAATAGCATATGATCAACTTGGAGATAACCAAACGTTTATTTTCCTGTCCAACAGGGAACTGGTTCTAGACCGTTCTACTAAATAAGGATAGGCGTAGTCACATCAATTCGTTCCCGGGTTACTCGGGGAAATCAGTTTTAGCAGTACTTTGCACTTTTCATACTGCACGTCCATACAAGAACTTCGGATAATGAATTAAACAGTTGTTGTTGTTGTTGAATTAAACAGTCATCTGCATTTGTTTGTTTTTGTAGCACGTCTAATTTCCTTCGTAACGTCAATCAATTATACCTTGTTATAATGTTGTGTTCTCTATGAATGCAACAGCGAAGTATCTTCGGGTACCCCTGATTCTAGTTATCTGAAATCTCCTTGAGTCCCTTGTGCCTTCGGCCTCTCAGAAAAGAGCTAATTGTGGAGCCCTATTTATATAACTTACTGATATTAGTCTCGTTCTCATTCTGGGTAATTTGATTTTGACTATGTGCGCATAGCAATATTCCAAATATTCCAGCTGTAGCTGAAGGAAGAACATAAATTTGCTCAAATTATAAGAAAACTTCGACAACTATCCCCCCGCCTTTTTAGTACCACAGATAAGGCGCTAACAAGCATACTATGGGAAAGGGTCAAGACCAAAGGATCAATATCACCTATAAATCGACTTTGATAGCACGAATTGGGGCTTCCGGTATTATCCCTACAAAACTCATACGGCTCTGCAAACTGATGTTGAACAACACCACCAGAGCAGGAAAAATTTGGCGTCATCACTGAGCTTCGAAAGTTTCAGACAGGGCACAACTATTAATAGACGTTATTGTACTTAATTAGCTTGTTCATATCAATATACACATATGTAAAGTACACTAGAGTAATAAGGGAATAATTTAAATTGTAAAAAAACATTGTATATATGAATTATTTATAATTAAATATTATCTGAACATAAAGGACGCGTTTCATTCATGGAAAAAGCGATTTGACAGAAGGTAACCGATACGGGTAACCGATAGGCTAGTTAGCCGTGTTGTTGTTGTTGCATATGTTTTGGTTAGCGATTACGAAAACATAACTGATGAAGTAACTTAAAAATGTAAATAACATCGAGCGAGAAGGAATGTCGAAAACACAATAGGTAAGAGCGAGAAAGCGAGTCACACGTACACTATTTTGAGAGAGCGCATGCGTTACCTTTTTCACGACAGCAATGTAAAAGTCATTAAGACGATAAGAGCGAATTAATGGTGACTTATAACCATAAAGCCATAACCAAATAAATCAGCTGATCGAACCTACCTTATGGAAAGGAATGTAATCGATTAATGGTGCCATACCATAACGCTAACGCCATAGCCAATCAATTAGTTGTTGGTTCCTAGCCATATCCATAACCTAAAAATATTTGAGTTGGTGAATTTTATAACTTTTTGAAGATTTTCTTCATTGTTTTGGATACGTTATGACTAAGAGACTTATTTTTTGTCGAATATGTTTGTAATTTTTTGCGTTTTCTTCATTTTTATGAAATTTTCACAATTTTTAGGTTAAGGCACCATTAATCGATCACATTGAGATGGTTATGGATATGGGTATGGTTACGACTATGGCGTTAGGGTTAAGGAAGTTTAATTTGGCATATAATTGGTGAACAAGTTATTGGTGACGATTAAGTAATCGATTAGGTAACGCGTACCTGTCTTGTAGGGGCCTTACTAAAAATATTAGTTTGATTGTAATTGGACTTCTGGCGTAGAAGACCGCCCCGTAATTCACTCAAGTAAGTAACATGGCGAACATCTGGAGGCGGCGCCCTCCACGAGGACGAAATCAAGAGGAAGCGGAATTGGTGCCGGCAAGCGAGGGTTTTTCCGGAGACAATAAATGCACAATAGTCTTAATTAGAGATTTCGCATATGTGGAGCCAAGTAACCATCGCATATTTTAAGATTGTGTAATTTTCGTCACAAACGTATTTATATACGCATTCTAGGTATAATAAATTAGCTCCTGCCGTATATTTGCTTGTCGGGGAAGCCTTTTTCACTTACATTTAAGTTTATCGCGTTTAAATTGCAAGTTGTTTAATTTTTCGAAACCTTTGACAGCAGACCACCAAACAAAAACCTAGTTTAAAAAATTAAAATCGTGCTCATGCCATTTTAAATTTAAAATACTTTTTTAAAGATAAAATAGTAGGGGGACTCATGTAACCTTATTGGTTACGCGGTGTAGGCTGTCACCCGTCCCATGTCCCTCCTTTTTTTATACGTATCTCTATGAATTTATATATATAACCCGTACTTGGTACTATATTCGACTATTGATTGTATTATATCGAATTTCTATGAATTTATATATATATCCCGTCTCTTGTATTGTATTCGATTATTGAAGTGTATTATATTGAATTATACCTTAAAATCAATGCATTGTATTCACCCTTAAATTCCCTATTGGGAATCCTCATGGGCGTGTGACAGCCTCCACCACGCAAAATCCACCAAATCAAATTCGCCGCAAGTACAGGATGGCGATCTGGCATGATCGCCACCTGTCAGAAAACCACCACCTTTTTTGACAACATACATTTTTTATTGTTATTATCCAAATCTTGAATTTTGCTGGTCATTTTCTGTGTGCGCTCCACAAATAAGTTTTATCAGTAATAAATATAAAGTTATTATTATTAACTATCATTTTCGTTCCTTTGTGCATAATAATTTGAACAACCAAAGTATTTTGATTCGCAAGTCCGCCGTTCATCGGAAATATATATCGCAGTGAAATTACTGAAATACGTGTTTTTCATCATCTTTATAAACTTTAACCAAAGCTTAGTGCTCAGATACCAGCATTTACGCAGTTGAATAAATTCTCAGTAGTTGCGAACTGGCGATTATTCGCCAATACTGTATTGTGCTTCATATGTTCCTTTCGTAAAGAGGCAGCGACCGCAAGAACCACATCAACTCCCCAGCATCGCCATTATCGCTATCGAGAAGCCACCGGCCATCCCGACCTAGCGTCACCAGCCACGTTCATTCAGCGGCATCTAACCAAACTTTGCGGAATTTTCATCCGGTGCTAGTGAGGCATTGAGGTAAACAACACCGTACGAAACAGCCGGGTGTGGAATATCAGAAGGTACCAAGAAGCAGCACGACACATCCTCAGGAATCTAGATAGTCCGCAGCGCTACCTACAAACCGGTGAGTACTCGTTCTCTAAAGTAACTAATGGTCCTTCTTCGCCATTGAAGAAACCAGCCAATTCAAAAACCACATACATATATTAAAGCATATTCCCCCGGAAAATTTGGCGGCTCCCGCCAAATAATCTTTTTCCCGCTAAACGTACGCCTTTTCGCGCCAAAAGTAATATTTTCCCGCCAAAAAAACATTATATGTATATATATATATATAGATATATACATTCTCACCCCAATATACACCTGTACGTAAAAGCGGTGCATTAAAAAATTTCGAAAAAAATCCCACACACACTTGCACAAAATTAGCTCATTGCACTTTAATACTTGTGTCCCTTGCGGTATAATTTAAATACATATCCCCACATCTGTATTATTATTTGCGATACCCAGCAAAGAATTCAGCCACATTCGCATAGTTTGAAATTCCCAGCAGCAAATTCTGCAGGTCATCCCAAATGAACTCAGACTACTCCCAATAGAGTCTAACTGGTCCTAGCCTACAACACTCTCGACCAATAGGAAAACTGCTCCTTTTGGTTTTCCCGTATAAATAAACACAATCTCCAAAATTCCCAAAATATCTAAAGTGAAATTAAGCAAGTCCCTCTTCAGAATGGCTAGCGTGGTCGAAAATAAAATTTATATCCGAAACGGATCTCTTTTCGGATTACTGCGCTCGGTTCGGCACAACCGACATCCAAGATAACACCGAGGCATCCCTAAAAATAAAAGATAAAAATATCGATGTGTTCTGGGAACGGGTACAAAGCGCATATGACGCCGTCGTAGAGTCAGATGACAACGACCTTCCCGACGACTTTAAGGTCTCAGCCTTCAATAAATACCGCGCCTGCCTTATAGCGTATGAAGACACAAAGGCAAGAATAGGCGATCAGCTCCAGCTAAGGGTATTAAGTAATCCCGTCCCCGCTACAACTACCACTCCCCAAGAAAATTCCGGGATGCACCTCAAAGTACCCACCTGTGACACCGAAGTCTTTTACGGGAGTTATGATCAATGGCCGTCCTTCCGTGACATGTTCACGGCGGTCTATATCAACCACCCCAAACTCTCGAGCGCCCAAAAACTGTACCACCTAAGGTACAAGACCCAAGGAAAAGTCGGCCAGATAGTAAATCAATTCCCACTGAGCGATGGCAACTTTGCTCTGGCTTGGGAAGCTCTGAAATCCCGGTACGAAAATAAAAGAGTCCTGGTCGACAATCAAATAAAAGTCCTCAGGAACCTCAAGCCCATTCCGACTGAAAACAGCGAAGACATTCAGCGATTGCAATCCTCCGTAAACAACTGTCTCCAGATATTAGCAACCCAACAAGTCTCGACAGATAGTTGGGACCCCATATTAATATATCTGGTAACCTCAAAACTCCCGGAAAATACGGTTGCGCTTTGGGAGCAATCCTTAAGCTCTAGAAGATACCTACCGAACTGGTCCAAAATGGATCAGTTTCTGACTACGCGCTACGAGATAGTGGAAAGGGTGGATCAATGGCGACCAGCCAAATCCCGATATAATCCACCCTCCACCAATTTCTCAAAGCCTCCCTCAAGTCAAAACAATCCCCAGTTCAGGCAGGCTCAAACCCCTAACCAAAGCCGCAACCCCCCGCAGAACAACAACTACTCCTAAAATCGTACAAATGCTCATGAGGCCGAGCATCAAAAAGTATACGCCTGCAGAATGTGCAAGCAGAACTCCCACACGCTACAAAGCTGCTTGATTTACAAAAAGCTGGCAATCCCTGAACGGAAGAAATTCGTGAGAGAAAGCAATCTATGCGAAAACTGCCTGTCCCAAACCCACCTCTTAAAAGATTGCACAAGCACAAGAACGTGCCTCTACTGCCAAGGTCGCCACAACTCCACCCTCCACGACGCTGGAGTGTCTCATAAAACCAATGGCCCTCGGAAAACAACAGCTCAAGTAGCAACTAGTCAGGACGTTACCAACCCAGATCCCAACGAGGAACTTCCCACCACCTCAAACGCTGCCCGCATCCAATCTTTGCATACAGAAAACGATAGCAAGAATATTCTCCCCACAGCGATAGTGTCCATAGAACACCGAGGGGACTGCTTCAAGCTCAGAGCCTTAGTGGATCAAGGGTCAGAGCGTAGCTTCATCTCGTCAAAAGCTCAAATCAAGCTAGGCCTCCCATATACCCACTCCCTATTTGAAATATCGGGAATGGGAGGCGGAGTAGTACAAACCTCCAACAAGCTATGCTCACTGACCCTAGTCTCAAATGACCACAAGGTGAAAATAAAGGCCCAGGCAATAGTGCTACCGCGGCTTACGAGGCAACTCCCAGCAATCAGGCTAAATAACGACCAAATACGTAAATGGTCACACCTCAAGCTAGCAGACCAGAATTCTCAGAATCCCTCCCAAATCGATCTGGTGTTAGGCAGCGATCTCATCCCTCAAATCATGCTAAATGGCATAGAAAAGATCTCGCCCACACTGCTAGCACAAAACACGATATTTGGCTGGATAATAAGTGGCCAAACCCCCGAAAAGGTCGGATCACACTCTTCTCAAGCGTGGGAAGTGACGAATGTCCAGCTGAATGAACAGCTAAGACAATTCTGGGAAATCGAAGAAATACCCAGAGTGCGAGTGGAAGCCCCAGAAGATAAAATGTGCGAAGACTTTTATCAAAGCACAACCACTCGCATGGATGACGGTCGATATATGGTTCGGCTCCCCTTTAAATCAACATTCCCGAACGATATCAACCTAGGTCAATCCCGTACTGCAGCCCTGCGACAGTTCCATGGCATGGAACGTACTCTCTCAAGAAAGGGCGATCTCAAGCAGCAATACGACCATGTACTCGAAGAATATCTGTCCCTAGACCACATGGAAGAATGCAGTCCCAATGAATTAGAATCCCTGGGTAAATACTGCTCATTCTATCTCCCTCACCATGCAGTCGTAAGGCCAGACAAGAAGACAACAAAAGTCAGAGTTTTATTCAACGCCTCTAAAAAGTCAGGTTCCGGTCACTCCCTCAACGATGTTTTATGTACCGTACCAACCCTCCAACCCGATCTCCGACTTATGTTGCTGAAATGGCGAACATATAAATATGTGTTTAATGGCGACGTCGAGAAAATGTACCGCCAAATTCTCTTGCACCCCGATGACCGAGACTACCAACGGATAATATTCCGAACCCCCGAACACAGTCCAATCAAGGACTACAAGTTGAAAACGGTCACCTTCGGGGTTAACTGCGCGCCTTTCCTGGCTATTCGCACTCTACACGAGCTGTCGAAAGACATAGCCGATTCCCATCCACGCGCAGCCCCAATACTAAAATCAGAGACGTATGTCGACGATATTCTATCTGGCAGTCATGATCTCCAATCAGCAGAGACTATAGACGCTCTCAATTTAGCCGGCTTTCCCCTAAAAAAGATCACGGCAAACCATCCCAACATCCTCAAAAAATATCGAAAACTGATCTGCTGGAAACAAATTTTCTCGAGTTCGAAAAGACTAGCACCGCCAAGACCCTAGGCATCCAGTGGTACGCCCTAACGGATACATTCTCGTATACCGTCGACTCAAATCCGGCATCCACTGCAGCCACGAAGCGACAAATCCTCTCCTCCATTGCGAAACTTTTCGATCCCGCAGGGTGGCTGACGCCCATAATGATCCAAGCGAAGATGCTCATGCAAGAATTGTGGTTAGACGGGACCGAATGGGATGAGAAGGTTAAACCCATCCGTCTAGCCAAATGGGCGCAGTTCTCTCAAAATCTTCCCTCTATCTCAGCCATCCATATACCACGATGGATGAATTTTACGCCCGATCAATATGTTGAGCTCCGCGGATTCTGCGACGCCTCAGAAAAGGCTTATTGCGCAACCCTATACCTAAGAAGTACCGTCGGTGCTCAGGTCCACTCTCACCTTATAGTGTCCAAAGGCAAAGTGGCCCCTCTCAAAAACATTAGTTTGCCACGCCTGGAGCTATGTGGAGCGCTCTTATTAGCCAAATTAGTCGCAGTAGTCCAACCCCATCTCGGCCTAAGCCAAAAAAAATTAATCATGTGGTCCGATTCGGAAATCGCGCTAGCCTGGTTGGAAAAGCCACCACACTCGTGGAAAGCATACGTCTTTAACCGAACAGCGCAGATCATAGACCTCGTTGGAAATGTCCCTTGGCGACATGTGCGAAGCAAAGACAACCCCACGGATCTTGGAACCAGAGGATGCAGCCCCGACGATCTCTCTAACTCATCGCAATGGTGGAATGGTCCAGAGTGGCTTTCCCGACCCCCCGAGGACTGGCCAACACCAACGGCCAGAAATATTGTACCCCCCGAACTTCGCCGAGTCGAATCACTGCATGCAGCGGAAGAGTCAGAAGACTTCTTGGAACGGTTCTCCTCCTATCCCCGCGCCCTACGCGTAACAGCGGACGTGTTGAAATTTGTAACTCGGCTTAGAAATGCTATAGGAGGCAATCGTACCCCTAACGATCACGCCCTCTCTTATGCCGACGTCATGCGCGCGAAAAACCGTCTGATGAGCTTGACTCAGTCGAGATTCTTCGCTTCCGAAAGAGCCTCCCTAGAAAATTCAAAACCAATCGGAAAGCGAAGTCCCCTACTGGCACTTGACCCCTTCCTGGATACAAACGGGATTCTCCGTGCCAACGGAAGATTAATAAACGCCGACATGACACACAATGAGTGTCATCCCATCATTCTCCCCGAAAAGGCTAGATTTACTACCCTTTATATAAGGTTTCTGCATGAGAGCTTCCTCCATGCGGAAGTCCGCCTCCTGCAACAAGCTATGAGGCAGGAATTCTATACCCCACGACTCAAACCTCAGCTGAAAAAATGTATTTTCCAATGTAAAGTCTGCACCATCCATAAGCGACAAACGCAATCCCAAATAATGGCAGATTTACCCCCCTTTCGCGCCCCCCTTCACTACTACTGGCGTAGACTTCGCCGTTCCTTTCCAAATAAGAGCTTCGATGCTCCGATCTCCAACACTGGTAAAAGGCTATGTGGCCGTTTTCGTTTGCTTCACCACCAAAGCGATCCATTTGGAATTGTGTTCGGATCTCACCAGTAAGGCTTTTCTCGCTGCCTTCGCCCGGTTTGTAGGGCGTCGAGGGTACCCGAAACAAATGATGAGCGACAACGGCACCACATTCATTGGTGCTAAGCGAGCTACCGAAGTAGAGTTCGTCACCTTCCTCAACGAAGTATCGACTGATATTGTCCAAAGGTATGCGCCACAAGGCATCGATTGGAAATTTATACCCCCCGGCGCACCCCAGCGGATTATGGGAATCTGCCGTCAAAAGCTTTAAAACCCATCTTAAAAGGGTCGCCGGAACACACAGCTTCACCTTTGAAGAATTCTCGACTCTATTAATTCGTATCGAGGCCGTTCTCAATTCTCGTCCTATCTCCCCGCTTTCTCAGGACCCAGCGGATCTCACCGCCCTCACACCTGGCCACTTTCTCCATGGCGCACCCCTTCTCGCCATCCCCTAGCCGAACTATGAACACCTCTCTATGATCAACCGTTGGGAACGGTTGAAAGTTTTACATCACCAATTCAGCAAACGCTGGAAGAATGACTATCTCATGGAGTTACACAAGCGTTATCGATGGCAAACCGCTCAACCTCCCCCTAAAATCGGCGATCTAGCCGTCATCAAGGAAGACAACCTACCCCCTACCGAATGGCGCCTAGGACGCGTGGAAAACACCCATCTAGGAAGAGACGGCCATATCCGAGTAGTCGACGTACGCACGCAAAACGGTGTTCTCACCAGGCCTATCACAAAATTGTGTTTCCTGCCACCAGCGGAACCCGACTCAGATCTCCATGGTTCCCTATCATCTCCCGAATCAACTACAGTCCACTAAGCTTACCTATCGATACTATTCCAGAACCCAACTGAATCACCCCGTGTCTCTCACAGGCAGTCTCTAACTCGACGCGTCTTCTCAGGCGTAAAACTAACATACATCTATATGCTCTCTTCCGACAGATGGATCGTCAGCGCCCTCCGGTTCCAACACCCCGACGCTCGCTGTCATCGCAAGTGGTTGTGCCCGCGGCCCGCTCACAACGTAACGAGGCAGTGCCGGATTATCGAAAGTGCCGATTGTGCATGCGGCATCACGCACTCCTGAGGTGCCCTGTCTTCGCAACTATGCAGCCGCAACAACGTGCATTAATCGCTAGGGCACACCAGTACTGTCTCAATTGTTTGGCGCTGTCCCATCGCACCAACGAGTGCACCTCCACCGAACGCTGTCGGGTCTGCGGGCATCCTCACCATACATTGCTACACCGGGAAACCGGAGGTCGGCAGCCGCCGTACGTCGCACCATCACAACAGTCAACTCGTTCGCAACCACGTCCTCCGGAGCAGCGCCGTCACGATCCCGCCGTTCAAATTCGCACTGCTCGTCGTCGTCAACAGTCCAATGGGCGCGCACCACCCACGCATCCAACCCCGCGGCCTAGCGTCGGAGACCTTACCATCCGGTGCACCGCCACCGGCTTGCGCACATCCATGTATAAAAGAAAGGTTGGAAAGATCCTGATCCAGGAAGCAGTACGCGCCTTGCAGGAGCTGAAACAAACATTAGGCGCTTAGTGCGCCTAGGCGGCCCAGGATGGTTACGCGGTGTAGGCTGTCACCCGTCCCATCTCCCTCCTTTTTTTATACGTATCTCTATGAATTTATATATATAACCCGTACTTGGTATTATATTCGACTATTGAATTGTATTATATCGAATTTCTATGAATTTATATATATATCCCGTCTCTTGTATTGTATTCGATTATTGAAGTGTATTATATTGAATTACACCCTAAAATCATTGCATTGTATTCACCCTTAAATTCCCTATTGGGAATCCTCATGACCGTGTGGCAGCCTCCACCACGAAAAATCCACCAAATCAAATTCGCCGCAAGTACAGGATGGCGATCTGGCATTATCCAAATCTTGAATTTTGCTGGTCATTTTCTGTGTGCGCTCCACAAATAAGTTTTATCAGTAATAAATATAAAGTTATTATTATTAACTATCGTTTTCGTTCCTTTGTGCATAATAATTTGAACAACCAAAGTATTGTGATTCGCAAGTCCGCCGTTCATCGGAAATATATATCGCAGTGAAATTACTGAAATACGTGTTTTTCATCATCTTTATAAACTTTAACCAAAGCTTAGTGCTCAGATACCAGCATTTACGCAGTTGAATAAATTCTCAGTAGTTGCGAACTGGCGATTATTCGCCAATACTGGATTGTGCTTCATATGTTCCTTTCGTAAAGAGGCAGCGACCGCAAGAACCACATCAACTCCCCAGCATCGCCATTATCGCTATCGAGAAGCCACCGGCCATCCCGACCTAGCGTCACCAGCCACGTTCATACAGCGGCATCTAACCAAACTTTGTGGAATTTTCATCCGGTGCTAGTGAGGCATTGAGGTAAACAACACCGTACGAAACAGCCGGGTGTGGAATATCAGAATGTACCAAGAAGCAGCACGACACATCCTCAGGAATCTAGATAGTCCGCAGCGCTACCTACAAACCGGTGAGTACTCGTTCTCTAAAGTAACTACTTATAAATGCCTTATAAAGTATGTAAACGTATAAATTTATCTAGTGCGTAAATGAGCTGTCAAATTTTGTATGAAAAATCATTTACAAAATTTGTATAAATTTACGCGCACATTTCATTTTGTAAACACGGTAAACTCAAAGGAATGCAACCTTGCAGACATTAAAGCAGGCATTTTCATCAGAAACCTCCAACATCAGCAAGTAAAGACGTTTTAGTTTTGATTTTTCACTTAATTTTGGTATTTTTTAATTTGTATAACAATCAAAAAAATTTTGTTTGGCAATAATACAGCTGATAAACAATCAAGTTTATCAAGAATATCACTACGTGCGCTCATATAACAGTGTGTGTAAATGGATAAAACTTTACATCTTATAAGTTTATATGCTTTCATGGACTATAACAGACATAAAATAATATTTAATTTAGAACCATGTTTAAACTAATAAAACTCTATTTTATTTCGACTATGATTACGGGCCAATGATAAAATTTTTAATCAGCTCTGGTCAAAGAGTATAGCCTCCATTACTGATACTTAGCATAGACTTGACTTGACTTGGCGTAAACTTGGCAACTTAGCCACGATTATACTCCACTTGGCGCATACAATGTGGCATCATAATCAGCGTTGAAATTTATTTTTAAATAAATGTCAATTTGTATGACAAAATGTCAAAATGAAATGGAAACAAACAAATGGCATCTCAAAATGTAAACGTCACTTAGAACTTACATAGAAAATCAAAATTCAACAGACTTCTATGTCAAGTTAAGTGTTGCTAAGTTTTGAGTAATCAGTAACATGCAATGTTCATTTAACAGAACTGTAAGTGACAGTTCTCAAGCCAAGTCAAGTCTATGCTAAGTATCAGTAATGGGGCCTTATGGCCCCCCTATTATGAGACAAATTCGATCTTCGACTATGGTCGAAAGAGCTGATCGAACGAATTTTCATTCGGTATTACGACGCGCGTTCGATGAAGGGAAGCGTTATTGTGAATTTCGATAAATGCAAAAGTTCACAATAGCACATTTCCAATACTCTGTCAAATAAAATAAAATAAATAAACAAAATCAGAACTAGTTATTAAATGCAAATATTAAAAATAAAAGTATGACTACAACGGAATTGTGGTTTGATGATTCGTCAGATGAAGAGGAAAGCTTACTGAAGCTAGCCAGAAGTAGAAGACGGGTGAGATGCTTCAAATCCTTTGGAAATGAATTCCACCACGTAAGTGTAGCTTTCTAAATAAGTTGTTAAATTGTTGAAATTATAAGTTTTGTTTATAGATTTATTCAAAATTTCAGACTGTCCAAAGAAGCGTTCATGGACTTGTTGTCCAGTACAGATGAACTGCTGCAGCAATGCACAAGAGCCAAGTCTATTCCTAATATTTTTTAATTTTGGCAACAGTTCTCCGATTTTGTGCTCAGGGATCCTACCAACTGAGCCTTGGAAACGAAAATGCACTCGGACTTGCCCAGCCGACTGTGTCTGTGGTACTATCAGAATGTCTTGGAAAATTTTATTTGTGAAAGATGGATAAAATTGAATTACGAGGAGGCTAAGCTGCATCAAGCAAAGTTGCATTTCTATAATGTGCAAGTTCCTTTGCTATATGGGAATTTTGTTCCATAATTGAAACCAGTCTTTCAAGCTGTTGTTTTGTAATCACGACCTTGGACCTATATAAAATTAATTCAAATAGTTTAAAATTACTAGTAGGTAGTAAAAAAGTAAAACATAAATAAAAAAACTTACATTTTTAACAATTCTTTTTCTATTCGATACAGCATCGACAACAAATTTCTATTCGCTTGAAAATTAGATAAATAAATAAATAAAATAAATAAATAAATAAATAAAAATTTCGACAGAGATGAGTTGTCATAATACCAATTTCAAATTCGATTTTCGATGTTCGATAGCCAGCGAAGATCGAAGATCGAATAATGCTCATAATAGGGGCCTATATATTTGTTAAGAGGCGTCACTCGATACTTTTGTTGTTGCCAAAGCAAATTACTCGATGTTTTCTCAAGGAAGTCGTTGGTTTTTTTTGTCAGATGTATTAAAAAAAACGCCTACACATTTTCGTGGGGTATTTGTGTTTATTTTATTGATTGTATTAAATTAATTAATTAATTCTCTTTCCAAAAATCGCAATTATGCAAAGTCACTTTACCGCATAAATATATAGGATTCAGTTAAAAAAAACGGAACAAAACTTCCTTGAGAATCACATTCGACATGACAGGGTTGCTTTGGCAACAACAAAGTATCGAGTGACGCCTCTTAACAAATATATACTCTTTGATACGATTACGACCTTAGCGGCACCAATCATCGATTGCATTGATTCTCATAAGGTTGGTCGAATCAGCTGTTAAAAGGTTACCGATACGGTTACCGATAAACCACCAATGTATCCAGCTTTAGATCTTATCACGGATTTGCGACTCTGTTTCGGGAGAGCGCTGTCAAAATGCACATTTTTTATAACATTTGTCAATGATGCCACTCCAAACAAAAATGAATAGATCATATATTTTGCGATTTTATAGTTTCAATCATTTAATAAATAATTGTCGAAAAATATTCATTTCTTTAAAATTATTTTACAATAATACGGCTAGTTAGAGTTAAATATAAACAAATCTAAGTAAAATTTACATTTTAATTAAATTAATTAGTCAAATATTGTAACGCATTTAACTCACAGCGAAACCAAAATCTTCTTTTGAAATTTGAGTAAATTGGACCAAGGATATTTTAGTTAAAAACACTTAGTGGATACGGCTTATCTTACATGTCTGACGATCCAGGTTCTCTGATCAAAATAAACTGCTTGCATTGGGACCTCATATTTACAAAACCTGTTTTTAGTGATAACTATTGAATGGGAAGAGATATTTAATCTCTGCCTTCGAACTAAATATATTTACACTAAAACAAGTATTTTTATCTTTTCTCCCATAATTTTTGAACGCATCTCTGCAGTTTTAGAGCTTCAGCTGGTTCAGGATTTATTTGTGATTGTTGCCAACACAAATTTCAGATAAATCCCTCGTGAGAGTGCAAAAAATGAGAGTGTAAACAAATGTTTCGTATCAAGTCATCTTTGCCGTGGTAGTGAACAGTTCTAAGCTGAAGAGTGATAGCTCGTAGTTAGGGGTGTCAAATTGGGTAGCTCGCTTCGTAACCCCGAAAATCATAACCACCGATCAGGTTACTCAGTTCGAGTCATTGGTGCTGAAGGAGTTAGCCAAGCCAATGAGAAATTACCATGGCCTGACCTCCTACCAACAGTACTGCTTGGGTTACGCACATGCTATAAGGTGTCGTTGAAAGCATCAACCGCCGATATGTTATATGGAGCTCCATAAAGAGTTCCTAACGAATTTTTTGACAACGTTGAATCAGATGTAAGATCCGAAAATTGTCTCGATTATCTTCGTCAATACATGCGCCAAATACGACCAACACCAACAGTGCACCGTGCCAAGGAGAAACCTTTTCTTCTCAAGAACATCGAACAGTGTTCACACGTTTTCATCCGGTCGGACGCTGTTTAACAACCACTGGATCCACCGTACAGTGGTCCTTACGAAGTTATCCAAGGAGAAAATGACAGAGTATACAAGGTAAAAATCAACAAAAAAGTGGTATCGATTTCAGTAGACCGACCAAAACCAGCGTTTTTCGGCAGAGATAATCACCAACAGATTTCACAAGAGTCAACCGCCGCTCCACTAACACCAATTAGTAGACCGGCTGCCGTGCACTTCCAATAATCGTGACAAGGTCACTGGAGAGGGAGTATGTGGGAACACCACATTTGGTATGTAATACCGATCTGGCATCATCATCGATTACTTGGCGCGTGACGATACTTTTTCTGAAACTTTCGCGCTTTTTTCTTAGAAATTAACAAAATTAGCTTTGTAACGTTTTCTTTCTATAAAACTCTATTTTATTTCGACTATGATTACGGGCCAATGATGTAATTTTCATCAGCTCTGGTATAAATGGGGTCATATTTAGTCCAATGGTGTTATTTTTAGTTCTAATGGCATAATGTTGTAGTGATGTGTCGAAGTTGCTTATACTCGCCACAGTGTACCATTGTTCCTCGTAGCTTAGAACAGATTCGGTGCGTTTTGCTATCGAGTTTTATCAGCTTAGATCATTTATCATCGTATCTAGGGAAGAAAAGTTTTGTAGTAAAATTGGATTGTGTGATCAATAAATGAAAACAATAAATTGATTTAAATTTGTGATTTGGACAATTTATTTGGCAAATATAATGAGCTGGTTTTACGTATGAGGAGCTGTAGTGTTTTGTTTTGTGGTCAGAATTCGCAATGATAAAATGTATGTGTCGGTTAGAAAATGGTATACATATGTATGGTCTTGGAGGAATCGATAAAGAATAACCCAATTTACCAATGAGTGAAAAATTCGATTTCTAGAAGGTGGTATGACTTCATAGTAAAATACTTATCAAATCGTACGAAAAAGGGGTTCAAAATACAAGATGGTGTCAAAAATACTAAATTGGGCAATTCTTATATTAGCAACCTGCACGCGTAAGTTTTTTTATTGTCTTTTTTAATCATGAGCTTGAATTCCTTTCCAACCTCGCACATATAGCAGCCTTTCTTATTTTCTATTAAATTTACATCAGCTTCTCGAAATCACGTCCATTCCCTGCAAAAATCGCGAGTACTCCATACATGCATGATATGGACCATGCGAGTGCTCCAGAATTAACCACGATTGATACAAAAAAGGTAATTGTGCAGTTTAGGGGCCCACCCTAAAACAGGGCCTTTTTTTTGAGTGAGGTATCAAAAGGCGTATTCACATCTAGATCAAGAATCCGAAAGCGGAATTAACTTTTTTTACCCGTTCAAAAGATATTAACGAAAAACTGAAAAATACCCGCGGGTACTTCCGAAACCGGGGTTGGGATCCATAGTATTTTTGTGCAGAACACCTTTCTGCGTTGGAGGCCTTCGGCCGCGCTTATAAAAAATAAGGTAATAGTCTAGTTGAGAGGTCGACTGCTAATACGCGTAAAAAAATATTGAGAGAAGTGTCAAAAGACGCGTATTAATCTCGAGAACAAGGCGACACCTCTATCGATATTTTTGGTAGCGTATTAGCAGTCGACCCCTCAACTAGACTATTACCCTCAGGTAAAAGTTTTGTTGAGGGGTCGACTGCTAATACGCTACCAAAAATATCGAAAGAGGTGTTAAAAGACGTGTATTAATCTCGAGAACAATAATCCGAAGGCGGAAAAGAAAAATGTTATATCTGTCCGGAGATATTTGCAGTTTTCATGTGGTTGTTGTAATGTTGGGGTACCCACAAAAAAAATTGTGCACATAAGTGTTTTGCGTGGATATAGTTTTGGTCTCCAAACCGGTGTTGGACCCACCCAGGGTAATTTTTTATGGACGCTGCCGAAGGCCGCCAACGCAGAAAGGTGTTCTGCGCAAAAATACTATGGATACCACCACCGCTTTCGGAGGTCCCCATGGGTCTTTTCGGTTTTTCGTTAATATCTTTTGAACGACTTAAAATTTTTGGTAATAGTCTAGTTGAGGGGTTGACTGCTATTACGCTACCAAAAATATCGACTGGGGTGTCAAAAGACGCGTATTAATCTGGAGAACAATAATCCGAAGGCGGAAAAGAAAAATTTCATCTGTCCGGATTTATTTGCAGTTGAAGTTAGCGATTTCAATGTGGTTGTTGTTGTGTTCGTACCCACAAAAAAATTGTGCATCACCGCGGCGGTAGCGACGGTTATACCACACACCCGGACTTGGCATGGCGTAGCCCAGGTTTATTTTTTATAAACGCGGCCGAAGGCCGCCAACTCAGAAAGGTGTTCTGCGCAAAAATACTATGGATCCGACCCCCGGTTTCGGAGATACCCGCGGGTCTTTTTTCGGTTTTTCTTTAATATCTTTTAAACGAATTAATATTTTTATTTTCCGCGTTCGGATTATTAATACTGATGACAATACGCGTCGTTTGACACCTCTCTCGATATTATTGGTAGCGTATTAGCAGTCGACCCCTCAACTAGACTATTACCCAGCTCAGCATTACATCAGAGTAATCCATGGAGTACCCAGTATGACACAACACTGCAAGACCTGGAAGGGTCTACCCTTCCCCTTCAGGATCTACATTTTGGTGAGCTCGCAGCCGCAATTGTTCCGAGAATTCAGAGCCGTAACAAAATCCTCAAATCCCTCGCTGGCAGTACTTGGGGAAAAGATAAAGAAACGCTCATTACTACATACAAAGCAATTAGCCAGCCGATTACGTGCTACGCGTCACCTATATGGTCGCCAAGCCTAAAAATCACCCACTGGAAGAAACTAAAGGCCTGCCAAAATACTGCTCTCAGAATCGCCATGGGCTGTCTTCTTATGTCCCCAGAACACCATCTGCATAGTGAGGCGAGAATACTCCCCATCAGGGAGAGAAATGAGATGCTGACCAAACAGTTCCTGTTGAATACCCAGAAACCTGGGCATCCCAACAGACATCTGATTGATGAACCAGCACCGTCTAGGGGCTTAAGGAGTCATCTCCCTAAGCATTTTGAGGAAATACGGCACCTGAGAACCCAGTCGTATGAAGTGAAAAAACACAAGCAGGTCCTTGGTGAACTCCATAAACAGGCGTCGGACCTTTATGCCGGGAATTACCCGGTGAATCCAGTACTTAACGAAAATTATCCAAAACTCGCGGAAGAGGAACGCATACTCCCCAGGGAAACGCGTGTCACTCTTGCTCAACTTCGTTCTGGATACTGTAACAGGTTAAACTCTTACCTATCCAGAATCAACCCCTACATACAAAATGTATGCCCCGCTTGCAATGTGTCCCCACATGACACCAACCATCTCTTCAATTGTAATGTGGAACCAACGCCTCTAACACCCCTTTCCTTATGGTCCACCCCTGTTGAAACGGCAAGTTTCCTTGGACTCCCGTTAGAGGATATTGATGACAATTTGTGATCGGTCGCGGCTATTAGGTGGGGCGAGCATTGCTACAACAACAACAACACAACATTGCGATGTCCTAGGACTGGACCATATACTCCAGCTCAGCATTACATAAGAGTAATCCATTGAGTACTCCAATTTGACGCATGTGGACCGCATGATCTAACGATTTTTGCAGGGTTCCGAGGGCACTAATAATCAATTCCCGTTGTTCGGTATCGCAGTCCATCCCGACAACTGATTTAATAATAGCCGTGTTTTTTTTTACACGCGTATACGTTTCGTTTGCGCGTGAAAAAAAAAAAACGCCTATCCTCGCTTAGATAATGCTTAGGAGACCCATCTATCGGCTGTGGTTAAACAACAGCAACAGGGTGTACCGAAAAGCGGAGACACAACACCCTGATGGCCAAAGGGTCGCTTCCCAAGGCAGTGGGTTCTATGTACCGGAGCGACTCGGGACTGTCATTTCAGTGTGACCCCATTTAATTTGTTTCGTCCCTCCGACAAATTGTCATCCTCCCTGCAGATCCTTGCAGCAGGACTGCTACATATTCTCTTACTCCGGGAAGGTATCGAACCCAATCCGGTTCCGTCTCCTGACCCCGGTCCTGAGAAATGGTTTTGCTGCATTTGCCAGAAAAGAATCTTTTTAGGACGGTCATACTCTGTTCAGTGTGTCTCGTGCAAGGGATGGTTGCATCGGACAGGTTGTTATGGGCTTGATCCCAAAACCCGACGTCCACGTAACTTTTATAAATCTTTTGTGGCTCCTTGCTGCTCACGCCCAAGGGCGTCACGTAGTCTACGCCTAAGCGCCCCTCCACTACCTTCCAGCAGCCTCGCTACTCAGCAAGCCACAACAAGTACCCGCTGCTGCTCGCCCCCCACGGCGCCAACAACTCAAACAGCTGATACCACTCATAACCGTCGTAGTAGAGCTGGTAGCAATGCTGAGCATCAGCCCCTGCCCCCGTATTCTTCTCCCCCCCCTCCCCCCCCCCCCCCCCCCCCCCTCTTTTCTGGCAGCAATCGTGCAGGTCAGGGAAACAGACTCTTAGTCCCTACCTCCGTTTGCACCGTCTGCCAGCACAGAATATATAGGTTTGCGACATCCGCTCAATGCAGCTCCTGCCTTGGGTGGTGCCACTTTCCTAGATGTTCTGGTCTCCGCGACGGCAACCCCTCGACGGGTTTCATCGCGCCATGTTGCCAGGTCGCAAACCCAAATCATCCGGGTACCCCAATGCTTGCCCAAGGGCGCCCAGTCCCAAGGCCACAACAGCAATTGCGTCCTGGCCTTCCACAACCTAGGCGTAGTCACCCGTCACTTACCCCTAGAGTGGCGGCGTCACCCCTCATGCACTTCAGAATTCTGCAGTTAAACTGTAATGGACTAACTGGGAAGATTACGGAGATAGTCGAATTCATGAAGCGGCACAACATCCGCATTGCTGCGATTCAAGAGACTAAACTCACAGCAAGATCTGCATTGCAGACCTGCTCTGGGTATAATGTCCACAGGAAAGACCGCGAGAGCGGAAATGGAGGCAGCCTCGCGTTTATCATACACCACTCTGCAATATTATATATTTGATCCTGGCATCGACCGCAGGGACAATGTCTTAGAACGTCAAGGCCTATCTGTCCGGTCAGGCGATGAAAACCTAGAAATAATCAACATCTACATCCCTCCTGTCACCTGTTGCCCCAGTGGATACCGCCCTAAAATCGAGGCCTTACTCACTGGCAACAATCGCATTATCTTAGGCGATTTCAATGCCCATCACGATCTATGGCATTCAAACTTGCGGGCGGACAGTAGGGGTGAGTTGTTGGCGGATCAAATAGAAGAAACGACGTTCTGCACAATAAACGGAGACGCCCCCACACGTATGGTAGGAAGCTGTCATAGCTCGCCAGATATCTCAATCGTGAGCGCAGAACTCGTAAACTGCGTGAACTGGCAGCCGATGGTAACATTGGCATCCGACCACCTGCCCATACTTATTTCGTTCGAGCGTACCGCCTACTTCATCGTCACCGAAAAACGCACTTTCATAAACTTCAAAAAAGGAAAGTGGGAAGAATATAAATCTGCAACAGAGCAGCTTTGCTGCCCTCCCTATCCCGACTGATGCCCGCCAAGCGGAGCGTGCCTTCCGTAAGGTCATTGAATCCGCCTCGTCACATTTCATTCCCGCCGGGAGAATTCCCGAAATCCGTCCCCACTTCCCGGCGGAGGTCGCGAGCTTAGCGAGGGAACGCGACCTTATAAGACAGCTTGATCCAGGCGACCCCCAAATAAGGGATATAAACCAACGCATCAGATTGCTTGTGGACGAACACAAGCGGGCGAAATGGGAAGAGCACCTAAGAGGTTGTAACCTCTCTACCGGTGTAGGTAAACTTTGGTCCACCGTAAAGTCCCTATCGAATCCGACTAAGCACAAAGACAAAGTTTCCATCGCCTTTGGCGATAAGGTGCTGTCGGATGCGGAAAAATGCGCGAGCGCTTTCTGCGGACAATATATAACGCATCCTACGGTCGACAAAGATAGACGGAGAGCCAATAGACACGCACATAAACACAAATTCAGCGCGTCACCAATCACCATCACCGCTAGAGAGGTTGAGGACGCCATTGGTCGCGCTAAACCATCCAAAGCAGTGGGCCCAGACGGCATAGCCATGCCGATGCTTAAAAACCTAGGGAAAGAGGGTCTCAAATATTTAGCGCATTTCTTCAACCTGTCTCTCTCCACCTTTGCCATACCCGAGAAATGGAAAATGGCCAAGGTGGTCCCGCTACTAAAGCCTGGGAAACCAGCTAACGTAGGTGAGTCATGTCGTCCGATATCTCTCCTATCGCCAGTGGCAAAGACGCTTGAAGCCATTTTGCTCCCTTATTTCCAAGCACATTTGCAGCTAGCCCCTCATCAGCATGGCTTCAGAAAACTCTATAGCACTACCTCCGCGCTAAATGTCATTGGCACCCAGATAAATTGCGGTTTGAATCAATACCCCCACCATAGAACAGTACTCGTAGCGCTAGACCTATCAAAAGCCTTTGATACGGTCAACCATGGCTCATTACTGCAAGACCTGGAAGGGTCTACCCTTCCCCCATGTCTTAAAAGGTGGACCGCAAATTATCTGGGTGGTCGGCAGGCATCGGTGCAATTCAGAAACGAAACATCAAAACCAAGGAGAATTAAACAAGGGGTGCCACAGGGTGGTGGCCTATCCCCAATTTTGTTTAATTTCTACATATCTAAGCTACCTTCACCACCGGAAGGAGTCACAATCGTTTCCTACGCCGATGACTGCACAATAATGGCCACAGGCCCAGGCCCAGAGATCGATGAGCTATGCAATAAAATAAACGGCTATCTCCCTGATCTCTCCAGTTTTTCGCCTCGCGAAACCTGGCATTGTCACCGACTAAATCTTCCGCGACCTTATTTACAACATGGACGCCCCAAATGTCGACCATATTGAACATCCACGTCGATGGCACTACGCTACCGACTGTCCTACACCCCAAAATCTTGGGTGTGACGTTTGATCAGGATCTACATTTTGGTGCGCACGCAACCGCAATTGTTCCGAGAATTCAGAGCCGTAATAAAATCCTCAAATCCCTTGCTGGCAGTACCTGGGGAAAAGATAAAGAAACGCTCGTGACCACATACAAAGCAATTAGCCAGCCGATTACGTGCTACGCGTCATCCATATGTTCGCCAAGCCTAAAAACTACCCACTGGAAGAAACTACAGGCCGGCCAAAATACTGCTCTCAGAATCGCCACGGGCTGTCTTCTTATGTCCCCAGAACACCATCAGCATAATGAGGCGAGAATACTCCCCATCAGGGAGAGAAATGAGATGCTGACCAAACAGTTTCTGTTGAATACCCAGAAACCTGGGCATCCCAACAGACATCTGATTGACGAACCAGCACCGGCTAGGGGCCTAAGGAGTCATCTCCGTAAGCATTTTGAGGAAATACGGCACCTGAGAACCCAGCCGTATGAAGCGAAAAAACACAAGCAGGTCCTTGGTGAACTCCATAGACAGGCGTCGGACCTTTATGTCGGGAATTGCCCGGTGAATCCAGTACTTGAAGAAAAATATCCAGAACTCGCGGAAGAGGAACGCATACTCCCCAGGGAAACGCGTGTCACTCTTGCTCAACTTTGTTCTGGATACTGTAACAGGTTAAACTCTTACCTATCCAGAATCAACCCCGACATACAAAATGTATGCCCCGCTTGCAATGTGTCCCCACATGACACCAACCATCTCTTTAATTGTAATGTGGAACCAACGCCTCTTAACACCCCTTTCCTTATGGTCCACCCCTGTTGAAACGGCAAGTTTCCTTGGACTCCCGTTAGAGGATATTGATGACAATTTGTGATCGGTCGTGGCTATTAGGTGGGGCGAGCATTGCTACAACAACAACAACATGGCCAAAGGGTATAACATATAGCTGAATCAGTTGCGATGAATTGTGGACACACATAGAATACATAGAATTAGTGTAGAGGGTGAAACAAAGACACATATTTCAGTTACATCTGAGTATAATGCGTATTGAAATTTCGTAGCACAAAATTGATGCGCAGCAATTTCAGAGGTGTATTTAAAGTTTGTCGCTTAGCAGTCCATATAAAGTTTAAGCGTAAACGGATATACGCGTGTTAAAAAACACGGCTAATATATATACATATTTTATTATATAAATTTTGTTCACTTTGTATACTTCTGTACTTTATCTGTAATCCGTAACTACATATATTTAGTCTGATTAATTGTTAATTTTGTAGACTAATAAATATATAAATTCAAAAGATTCTTTCAAAAAGTGGCAAAATTACGCTGTTATTTAGGGCACTCTAACGAGCCATCCAGCTCTGGATCACGATCTAATCTCATTGGATCAGCACTCAAATAAGGGCACCCTTGGTAAAAGTCTAGACAGTGGTATCGTCCAAAAATAACGGGAGAGGTGTCAAAAGGCGCGTATTGACCTCGAAAACAATAAACCGAAGGCAAAAATGCAAAATTTTAAATCGTTCAAAAAATAGTATTTATTTATTTATTTTGTTTATTACGTCCAAAAAAGCCTAATTCATTATATAGTACAATTTACAAAATTCATAACTGTTTCTTAAAACTATTTCTTTATAAAGAAATGAGTAAATTCATTGTTTAACTAATATTACATATTTAAACTTTTACAATATAGAAATAGTTTTTCTTTAAACTTAACAACGTTTTCACATTCATTATACATTTTATAGCCTACGTATTCTAAGGTCTTTTTAACGAACTCGGTTCTTACTTTATGCAGTCTTAAATTTCTGCTACTCCTAGTTCTATAGTTATGAATCTCATGATTGTACTGTATCCTATCACTCAGATAATTTGGTAACATTCCCTGTGTTATGTAATGTATAAACTTCAAAGAGTAATAACAGATTAATTGTTTAATACTAAGCCAATTTAACATAGGAAGCATAATACTCTTTGATGTTCTATAAGAGCATTTTAGTATCTCACGCATTGCTTTGTTTTGCTGTATTTGGAGCTTATTAATTATTTATTACGGCTTAAAGCCTAATTCAAGATATACACACCTGCTCAAAATAATAGTTACACAGCAGTCCTTCAATTTCAAAAGAAAAAAAATTCGTTTTATTAATCAATATTATGAAAATAAAACACATTTTTATTCTTGTCCTATTTATTAATGAAAATAAGCAAACTTCACATTAAAGTAACGAAAAACATATTAGTTATTATTAAAAAACATTATTTGGCCGAAACTAACCTGCTCATAAAACTAGGTACAATTTTGATGAGATAGTAAGTATGAAAAAAATATATGAAACAAAACTTTTCTTCTACACATTTGACATTGCTTAGTTAATAACCAGTATATCCACCTCCATTCTGAACTACTTTACCCATTATTTTGAGCATGCTATTGATTAAAGTCCGGCAGGTTTCTGCGGGTATATCAAACCAAGTTTTTTGAACATATTCCCATAATTGGCCTTTTTTGGAGAAAATTTGACCTGCCAATTTCTTTCTTAAATCTCCCCACAGGTTTTCAATCCGATTTAAGTCCGGAGATTGACTAGGCCACTTCAAAACATTAACATCATGGTCCTCAAAGGATTTCTTGACCAGCTTAGATGTATGTTTTGGGTCGTTGTCTTGCTCATACACCCAACGTAATTTTTTTCCTCGGCATGACATTTTCTAGTTTGTCCTTGTACTCCACAGCTGTCATTTTATTGCTTGTTCTGCATATAGGACCTACCCCATACCAAGAAAAACACCCCTATACCATAACATTTCCACCTCTATGCTTCACAGTTTTTTTTTGTGAAACGGAAGTGGAACTCCTTTCCTTTTGGGCGACTTCCATTTCTTTCCGCATCATTTCAAAACAAATATATTTTTGTTTCGTCGCTCCAGAGTATATTTCTCCACTTTTTCGATCCCGGTTCTGACCAATCAAATGCTCGTTTGCAAATGTTAACCTTGTTTTTAAATTTTTCGGTCGCATTAGTGGAACTTTTCTGGCTATTCTTCCGGGTAGATTAGCCTTGTGTAAGCGCCTTCTAACCGTTTGTGCACTAACTACGGTGCCTATTTATGCTGCTATCACCTTTGATGTCGTAAAAGTAATCCTTTGAGGACCATGATGTTAATGTTTTGAAGTGGCCTAGTCAATGCACGGACTTAAATCCGATTGAAAACCTGTGGGGAAATTTAAGAAAGAAATTGGGGGGTCAAACGTTCTCCAACAAAGGCCAATTATGGGAATATGTTCAAAAAACTTGGTTTGATATACCCGCAGAAACCTGTCAGACTTTAATCAATAGCATGCTCAAAATAATGGGTAAATTAGTTCAGAATGGAGGTGGATATACTGGTTATTAACTAAGCAATGTCAAATGTGTAAAAAAAAAGTTTTGTTTCATATATTTTTTTCATACTTACTATCTCATCAAAATTGTACCTATTTTTATGAGCAGGTTAGTTTCGGCCAAATAATATTTTTTAATAATAACTAATATGTTTTTCGTTACTTTAATGTGAAGTTTGCTTATTTTCATTAATAAATAGGACAAGTATTAAAGTGTGTTTTATTTTAATAATATTCATTCATAAAACGGTTTTTCTTGTTTTGAAATTGAAGGACTGCTGTGTAACTATTATTTTGAGCAGGTGTGTAATTTGCACTATCCTATCTTATAGGATCGAGTGTCTAAGAAAGCAAAACAAATGCCTAGAACAGGGTGAAATAACAATTATTAAGCAATATAATGTTAAAACTAGCAACAAAAACTATTACAACGCCATATTCGAGGTGGACGAGGAAATGTTTACTAATGCTTTAAAATTGGATAAGCTGAACGTAGGATGGGAAAGATGCAAAGTTTACGATGGCGTTGATGTGAAAACGTGTTTCAAATGCAGAGGACAATCACAAGGCGACTGAATGCAAAAACGAGGAAGTTTGTACCAAATGCTTGGGTAAGCATAAGACCATTGAGTGTAATGAACAACCAGCAAACAAGTGTATACACTGCATAAAGGCAAATGAGAAGTTAAATCTAGGGCTAGATGTCAATCACTCGTGCAATAGCAGGCAGTGCTGAGTCTACCTAAAGCACTTGAATGCAAAAAAACAAAGGCTAGGATACTAGCAGCGAACACCCGACGCACTGATAAGCCCGCTAAAATCCAATGAGATACCGCTGAAGAAAATTCGATACAAAGACTGCAGACTAGACACAATGAACTTAAGTGCATATACTTGAATATTAATAGCATAGTATCAAACAAATGTGGACTGGAAGTGTTGGCTGAAGTACATACACCAAGTATCATATTATGTTCGGAAACGTGTACAACGAAAGATGTTGAATATGAATGATGTTGATGTTGTTAGATGCGACTCGCACAGCAGGCATACAGGAGTACTAGTGTATGTTCATCGGTTGTTGTTGTTGTAGCGATTAGGTTACTCCCCGAAAGCTTTGGGGAGTGTTATCAATGTGATGGTCCTTTGTCGGATACAGATCCGATACGCTCCGGTAACACAGCACCATTAAGGTGCTGGCCCGACCATCTCGGGAACGATTTATATGGCCACATTAAACCTTCAGGCCATCCCTCCCTCCCCACCCCCAAGTTCCATGAGGAGCTTGGGGTCGCCAGAGCCTCGTCTGTTAGTGAAACGGGATTCGCCGCTCGAAGGTGAGGTTGACAATTGGGTTGGAGAAGCTATATATTGCGCTACACAACCCCTTGAATCCCTATGTTCATCGGTCAATGGAGATAAATGTTATTTATAATGCTAGTGTCAATATGAACTTATGTTTTATTATAATAAAATTGAAAAACGTCGATAAAAAGTGCCAAATAGGGGTCCTGTATCATTCGCCAAGCACAAGTGATGCAGCGTTTATCGAGTACCTAAATGAAATATTATTCGACAAATTTTAAAGAAGTAAATGTAATATACTAATCGGGGATTTTAATATAAACATGAACTACATATCAACATATACATAGTACAAAATTGAATGAGATATTTTCTGTGATGGGTATGACCCAAAAAGTAGAATTTAATACTCGAATTACAGATACAAGTGCATCTAAAATTGATTTATTATATTCAAATTCAGATGAAATTCAGTGCAATAATTTGCCTGCATACAAAATTTCAGATCATGAAACAATAATGTTCAATATTAAAACGTCTAAATTGTACCAGATGAGAATGACCAAGAAAATCACAGCATGGGATAAATATAATAGTGAAATCTTAATAAGCATCCTGAGATCTTGTAACTTCAACACACATGAAAACCTACTAATTGATGAGAAAGTCGAATTAGTGAACAACATAATAATGCAAACTATGGAGAGTGAGTTAGTTAGTTATTTATTTATTACGGCTTAAAGCCTAATTCAAGATACAAATAGTATTATTCTATCTTATAAGTAGAGTTTTACAAAATTCATATAATTTTGCCTTAAAAACTAAGATTTCATTGCAGTTTTTAATTTCCAATGGGAGCTCGTTGTAACCCTTTAGGCCTTTGTAAAAAATGGTTTGCTTATCTATTTCTGTTCGAAAAAATGGCAATTTAAAATTATGTCTATTTCTAGTATTTATATTGTGTGTTTGCTCCACTAGAACTACGCTACTACTTAAATATTCAGGTACATTTCCATGTTTTATATTAAATATCAATTTCATGGTATGAAAACAAATTTTTTGCTTGACACTCAACCAGTTCAACTTTTTTAACATATCAGCCGTTCTAGCATCTCTACATTTTTTAAGAATAAACCTCATACATCTATTTTGAAGCTTTCGTCGCTTATCAATTTCTTTGTCCGCTATTATGAATAATATCGATGGGCAATACACAAAATGTGGTTCAATAATAGATTTATAAATAATTATTTTATATTTTTCTTGTATATACTTGGTAGATCTCTGCACAACACCAATCTTTTTCGCGACTTTCGCAACTGTGTATTTTATATGTTCTTCAAATTTAAGTTTGTTATCAATTATAATTTAATTTAATTTAATTTATTTATTTACTACGATCTTAAAGATCTATATAATTTAATAAGGTACAAAGTATTTTTAATGTTTACATATTTGTTTCAATTCATTGAATTTCTTTGACTTCAATTATATAATAATCTATAAAATTATTTACTAAAAAAAAATTTAACTGCTTGACAGGTAGCGCTTTACAGTAGCTGTATAATAATTTTCTAAATTTTTTGGTATTATTACAGTTTTTAATATCAATTGACAGATCATTATATTCTCTAATTCCTTCGTAGTATATACTTTTTTTATCGAATTCGGTTCTCACTACGGGCAAGTAAAAGTTTTTATTGTGTCTTGTTTGATAGCTATGGACCTCTCTGTTTAGTCTGACACGTTCACTTAGGTAATTCGGCAGGTTTCCCAACTTTATGTTGTGTATAAACTTCAATGTGTAGTAAGTGATGTTCTGTTTTACACTAAGCCAGTTTAAGCTGTCTAGTAAGTCTTTAATTGGGGTATCATACCGTTTTCTTAATATGAAACGCATAATTTTGTTTTGCTTAATTTGTAGCCTGGATTTTTGCGAATCAGCTAATGCGAATAGGATTGTAGGACAGTAAATAAAATGCGGCTCGATAATGGATCTATAGACCAGTATTTTGTATTGCATACTAATATGCTTGCATGATCGAAACATGAACCCTATTTTTTTGGAAATTTTCGCTTCGATGTATTTTAGATGTTCATCAAATTTTAATTTGTCATCTATAACTATTCCCAGGTATTTTATTCGGGTTACTCTTTCTATAGGGGTATTTGCTATTTTTAGCGACACATCATCTTGAGTCACTCTAGACCCCGTTATCATGCATTTTGTCTTTTCTATGTTTATTTTAAACATATTTTGGCACAACCACTTATATATTGCCTGTAGGTCCGATTGTATTTTCGAGGCTGCCTCATCAATTACCGCTTATAGTCAAAAGTGCATCATCAGCGAATAATCTTATTTTGCAGTATTTGATACAGTTTTGAATATCATTTATGTAAATTATAAAAAGAATTGCTGCAAGCACCGATCGCTGTGGCAATCCTATTTCAATGTCCAGTTCGGGGAAAATCTTACTTCTTATTACAGTTTTCTGCTTTCTTCCACTAAGGTAACTTTTGAACCAGTTAAGCGCTATGTTTGTAATGCCAATTTTATACAGTTTTTTTATAAGAATATCTCTGTCTACTGTTTCGAATGCTCTTTTTAGATCGAGGAAAACTGAAATTGTAAATTGTTTCTTCGTTCTACTTTCTTTCCATTCTGCAATTACCAGGTTAAGTGCAGTTTCACACGAGTGTTTTGATCTAAACCCCGACTGCTCATTTATAATAATTTCGTATTTATTTAAGTAATCCAGCAATTGGTTCTTAACTACAGTTTCTATTATTATCTCCTCTGGTTTAATTGTTTCCTTTACTTTTTCCACAGGTACATTTACTGAGGTCTTCCAGCAGTCTGGAAAAACACCAAATTGGAAACTTTCATTAATTACACATGTCTAGGTATAGCCTAAGTACTCCATGCTGTCTTTTAATACACCTTCCGTTACTAATTTTTTTCCTCCGTACTTGTTTTTTAATTTCGTTGTAACTCTCATAAGTTCTTCAACATCTATTTCCTTCAGTTTAAACAAGCTTGTGCTTATCTGCATTTGATTTCCACCTGCTTCGAAGATTTCAATGCTATCTATGATTCTGATTATGCTCTCATTAAAGTTACGGTTTAATTCAGTTGCTATTTCATAATCATCTTCAATAAGAGCACCATTTACAGAAATTTTTTGAATTTGTGCTACTTCACTATTCAGATTTATGGCGTCTTTTAGACATTTCCACATTAACTTTTGGTTATTAGTATTTCTTGAGATTTTGTTTTCCATAAATGTTTTCTTTTTTATTTTAACTGCTTTTTGTAATATCGTTTTATTGTAATATAGTTATCCCAATTATTGGTGCTCTCTGCTATTTTAAATTGTTCATATTTCAGCTTATTCAACTCTGTTAGTTCATGGTCGTACCATTTATTAATCAATTTAACTTGAACTCGTTTTTTATATGTTAAAGTGGCCATTACGTCATTAAGGATACTGTTTATTCTTTGGACGTTTAGGCTAACTTCGCAGTTGTTTAGTTCAGCTAAGTTGTAAGTTGTAAGGAGATTTACTAAGTGGTCTTTTGCATAGTTATTCCAACACACGCGGTTTTCATAGATTCTCATTTGGTACTTCTTTTCAATTGGTAGTTTGAATGAAATGGTTTCATGATCCGATATTTTATACGAATCCAAATTCGATACTTCAACTTCAGTTTTGTTACTAAAGAGTAGGTCTATTCTCGTTTGCGTTGTTTCTGTTACTCTTGTATTAAAATTAATTAATTGATACATTGCTAGTGATTCGAATGTCCTAATTAACTGTCTCGAGTATGTTGTGTGTGTATTGACATTTATAATTAAGTCGCCAATAACGATAGCTTATCAATTTCTTTGTCCGCTATTATGAATAATATCGATGGGCAATACACAAAATGTGGTTCAATAATAGATTTAAAAATAATTATTTTATATTTTTCTTGTATATACTTGGTAGATCTCTGCACAACACCAATCTTTTCCCTAAATATTTTATGCTATTAACTTTCTGTATGCTTTCATTATTTATTTTTAGCCCACTTAAGTCCTCATCATTAATATTTTTTCTTGTTATGACCATATATTTGCTTTTGTTTATATTCAGCTTTAGCCTATTCGCACATAACCATGTGTTGAGATCATTTTGCATTTTTAATACCGCAGTAGTAATATTATTATCACTGATAATAAGTAACGTATGAAAAAGAAGTTCATATCAAGCTAACGAATAAATGGTACGACAGAGAATTGGCGCAAATGAATAAATGCAAATATAATGATTAGATTAGATTATTTATTTATTACGGCCAGAAGCCTAATTCGTAAATTAGAAAATATTACAGTTTGTTATCTTATAGCTAAGGTTTTACAATATTCATATAATTTTGTTTTAAATACTGTTATTTGGTTGCAACTTTTTATATCCATAGGCAGATCATTGTAACTTTTCAGACCCTTGTAGAAAATGTTCTGTTGATCAATTTCAGTTCTAAAAAACGGCAATTTGAAATTATGTTTGCTCCTCGTATTTATGTTGTGAGTTTGCTCAACTAATGCTATATTTTTATTTAAATACTCAGGTACATTTCCATGTTTGATATTAAATATGAATTTCATGGAGTGGAAAAAAATTTTTTGTTTCACACTTAACCAGTCTAAAGTCTTCAACATGTCAGCCGTTCGTGTATCTCTAGGTTTCTGAAGAATAAATCTCATGCTTTTGGAGCTTGTCTACTTCTTTATCCGATATTATGAATAGATTGGACGGGCAGTACACGAAGTGCGGTACTATTATTGATTTATAGAAGATTATTTTGTACTTTTTTTGAATGAATTTAGTTGTTCTCTGCATCACTCCTATTTTATTAGCAACTTTTTTAATTGTATAATTTATATGATCTTCAAATTTCAGTTTATTATCAATTATTATTCCTAAGTATTTTATTCTGTTAACTCTTTGTATGATTTCATCATTTATTTTTAGCTCGTCTATATTATCCTCATTGATATTCCTCCTTGTTATTATCATATATTTAGTTTTATTTATGTTTAGTTTCAGTCTATTACCACACAACCATTTAAACAAGTTATTTAGTTCATGTTGCATTTTGGCAAGTGCAGTATTAATATTATTTTCACTTATCATAATTAATGCATCATCCGCAAAAAGTCTAATTTCACAACCTTCGATAGCATTGACTATGTCATTTATGTATATAAGAAATAATATAGGTGCCAATACTGAGCCTTGAGGTAACCCTACGGGTACCTCTAATTCATCCGACGTCACAGAATTTATAACTGTTTTCTGATTTCTCTGCTTCAAATAGTTGCGGAACCATTTAAGTTCAATATCAGTTATACCAATCCGCTGCATTTTTTTTTTTATTAATATCTCTCTATCCACCGTTTCAAAAGCTCTTTTGAGGTCAAGGAAAACTAAAACCACTACTTTTTTGTTGTTTAGCTCTTCTTTCCAATCAGATATCACCAAGTTCAGCGCTGTCCCACAGGAATGTTTTTTCCTGTTTTATAAGCTTGCGATACAAACAGGTGATTGGAATGAGAAAATAATATAAATCGAATCTACAAAAAGCTAGTAAAAATAAAGAATGTTAAATATATGGAAAATAAAGTCGAAATGAATGAAAATAACGCCAAAGAAATGTGGAAACATCTCAAGCAAGCGGTTTGCTTAAATAGAAATAACGAAGGGATTAAAAAGGCGATAATAGATGGTATGATGGTAGAAAATGAAACTGAGCTGGCAAATGGTCTAAATAAAAAAATAAAAAATAAATGTAAGGCGCGATAACCTCCGAAGAGATCTAAGGCCGAGCTTCTCTTCCAATTTGCGTCGTGCTCCTCTTGATTTTCCCTACAAATTGGCCGGACGGGACCTACATGATTTTATGCCGACTCCGAACGGCATCTGCAAGGCAGATGAGTTTTCACTGAGAGCTCTTCATGGCAGAAATACACCCGGAGCGCTTGCCAAACACTGCCGAGGGGCGACACCGCTTAGAAAAATTGTCTTCCAATTGAAAAACTTTATTTCTAAAATGTCTGATGTTGCTTTGCCCGGGGTTTGAACCCAGGGCATCCGGTGTGGTAGGCGGAGCACGCTACCATCACACCATGGTGGTCTAAATAGGTTCTTTATAAATAGCGTAATAGAAATTAATAACATCATAGAATCTTTCCGTGTAGCACTAAGTGATGTACAAGTCAATTCTAGATTAAAGTTTGCCAAAATAACAACAGATGAAGTTATTAATATTCGGAAAGAGTTAAAATATAAAATAGGCGGCAGAAAACTTTTATCTGATGGAGTACTTAAAGACTGTATATCGTATACAGGATATTTCTACGCACAAATAATCAATAACAGCCTAGAAGAGGGTGTTGTACCAGAAAAGTGGAAAACGTCAACGGTGATACCAGTGGAAAAAGTTAAAAAGACAGTAAAACCTGAAGAACTTAGACTCATAAACACCCTGCCTAGTGATTGTAAAATACTTGAAGCTTATGTTAAGAACCAGTTAGTGAAATACCTTGAAGATAATAATATACTAGCCCACCAACAGTCAGGCTTTAGAAAGAAACATTCTTGTGAGACAGCTCTTAATTTGGTGATACATGGCTGGAAAGAAGACTTAAATAATAAAAAAAAAAGTGGTTGTTTCAGTCTTCCTTGACCTCAAAAGAGCATTCGAAACAGTGGAGAGGGAGATCTTAATTAAAAAAATGCAACGTATAGGTATAACTTGTATAGAACTTGACTGGTTTCGCAGCTATTTGAAGCAGAGGAGACAGAAAACGGTTATAAATACCGTGATGTCTGATGAATTGGAAGTACCCATAGTGTTACCACAAGGCTCAGTTTTGGCATCGATACTGTTCTTAATTTATATTATAATGATATAGTTAACGCTATTGAAGGTTGTGAAATTAAACTATTCGCTGATGATGCATTGTTGTTGTTGTTGTTGTTGTAGCGATACGGTTGCTCCCCGAAGGTTTAGGGAGTGATCGATGTGATGGTCCTTTGCCGTTTACAGATCCGGTACGCTCCGGTAACACAGCATCATTAAGGTGCTGGCCCGACCATCTCGGGAACGATTTATATGGCCACATTAAACCTTCAGGCCAATCCGGTATTTTAGTCGCCTCTTACGACAGGCATACCTACCGCGGGAATATTCTAACCCCCTGACCCGCTGGGTTCTGATGATGCATTAATAATGATTAGTGAGAATAATATTAATTCTGCACTTTCTAAAATACAACATGAACTGAATAACCTGTATAAATGGTTGTGCGGAAATAGACTTAAGCTTAATATAAATAAAACGAAATTTATGATAATATAAAAAATAATTGGTTTAAAAATAAATGATGAAAGCATACAAAAAGTTGACAGAATAAAATATTTGAGAATTATAATTGATAACAAACTCAAGTTTGAAGAACATATAAACTACACAGTCGAGAAAGTTGCGAAAAAAATTGGGGTTATGCAGAGAACATCCAAATATATTAAAAAAAGTACAAAATAATTATATATAAGTCCATTATAGAACCGCACTTTGTATACTGCCCATCTATTCTATTCATTGTGTCAGACAAAGAAATCGATAAACTTCAAAAGATGCAAAAAAGACGTATGAGATTTATTCTTAAAAAACCTAGAGATACTCGTACGGCTGATATGCTGAGAAGTTTGAACTGGTTAAGTGTCAAGCAAAAGACTTTTTTTCACGCTATGAAGTTTATATTTAATATTAAAAGTGAAAATGTACCTGAATATCTAAGTAAAAACGTAGTATTAGTTAAGCAAACACATAACATTAATACAAGGAATAAATATAATTTCAAACTGCCTTTATTCAGAACTGAAATAGATCAGCAAAATATTTTTTATAAAGGTCTAAAAAGTTTCAATGAACTGCCTATAGATATAAAAAGTTGTAATGAAATCGTAGCTTTTAAAATAAAGCTTTACGAATATTGTAAAACCTTAGCAATAAGATAGTAAATTGTAATCTAATTTAATCAATGAATTAGGCTTTTTTACAGTAATAAATAAATGAAATGAAATAGGTACAGTTTTACAAAATTCATATAATTTTGCCTTAAAAACTAAGATTTCATTGCAGTTTTTAATATCCAATGGGAGCTCGTTGTAGCCCTTTAGGCCTTTGTAATAAATGTTTTGCTTATTTATTTCTGTTCGAAATAATGGCAATTTGAAATTATATCTATTTTTATTATTAATATTGTGTGTTTGCTCCACCAGAACTACGTTATTACATAAATAGTCAGGTACATTTCCATGTTTTATATTAAATATCAACTTGTATGTTGTGAAAGTAAATTTTTTGTTTGACACTCAACCAGTTCAACTTTTGTAGCATATCAGCCGTTCTAGTATCTCTACGTTTTTTAAGAATAAACCTCATACATATATTTTGAAGCTTTTGTAGTTTATCAATTTCTTTGTCTGCTATTATGAATAAGATTGATGGGCAATACACAAAGTGTGGTTCGATAATAGATTTATAAATAATTATTTTATATTTTTCTTGTATATTTATTTATTTATTTATTAGTATACAAATTTAACAATTAATCAGACTAAATATAGAATAGTATAAGAACAAACAAAAAGACTTGGCAACTTAAATATATAATAATTACAAAAATATACTGAAATACTATGTATAAAATCATTAAATTGCAAAAACAGACAGAGGTATAGGGGATTACACTTTACATATTTAAGGTAATAAGTAGGTACTTTTTAATTCTGAAAATCGGATCGCATGCATCTATGTTTTTGCAGTGATTATTGAAATCATGAAAAATGACACGAAGTGGGTCATGCATTTCGAAGTTCGATCTGCGTGTAATTATATGCAGTTGTTGAAAATATCTAGACGGTCTGACTGGCACATTGAACTTAATTTCGCCAAGCAGAAATGGGCTAGCTATCATCCCTCTTAAGAGTTTTATCATAAATAAGACATTAAGCATCTCCCTACGGCTCTGTAATGTAGGTAACTGTAATAGTTTTAACCGGCTGCACTACGGTGGAAGATTGCTTGACGTGTCCCAAGGCAAGTGTTTCAAAGCAAAAAACAAAAACTGTTTGTGGACCGTTTCCAGTTTATCGCAGTGAATTGGATAACGTGGGCTCCAGATTATCGAAGCATATTCCAATATTGGCCTCACCAATGATGTAAACAGAGTTTTAGTAACGTACGGATCATTAAATTCCTTAGACCACCTTTTCACGAACGCCAAAGTACATTTAGCCCTATTAACGCAAGTTTCTATATGTAACCTAAAGTCAGTGAAGTGGTAACTTGCTTAATAACATAATCTCCAATCACATACTCACGGGAATTAAAGGTTTTCCGTGTGAAATACATGAACTTACACTTCGGAAGGTTTAGTGACATGAGGTTAGCATTACACCATACAATTAGGCTGTTCAGATCCAACTGAAGAAGCGATCTATCCTCTGGTGAGCGGATAGGCATAATAAGTTTCACGTCATCCGCATACATCAACGGCTTACAGTGCTTCAAAAAACTTGGTAGGCCGTTAATGAATAGCAGGAATAACACTGGCCCAAGATGGCTACCTTGTGGAACACCAGAAGTTACATTGATAAATTTGGACCAACAGTTGTTAAAAATAACTGTTTGTTTACGTTTATTCAAATAAGAAGAAACCCAAGAGAGAAGTAAAGGAGGACAGCCTAACCGGTCCAGTTTGTGTAAGAGCAGAGAATGGGATACTTTATCAAACGCCGTACTAAAATCTGTGTAAATAACATCAATTTCGCAGTTAGATTTAAAGCTATTGGATACAAGGGTCGTGAACTCTAGAAGGTTAGACACTGTTGACTTTCCCTTACAAAATCCGTGCTGTGATAAGTCAATAACCGAAGATAGACTAAACGCCAGATGTTTTGTGACAATCGCTTCGAACAGCTTGGGAATGGCATTGAGTTTAGCTATTCCTCTGTAGTTTGTGACACAAATTTAAGTTTGCTATCAATTATAATTCCTAAATATTTTATGCTATTAACTTTTTGTATGCTTTCACTATTTATTTTTAGCCCTCTTAAGTCCTCATCATTAATATTTTTTCTTGTTATGACCATATATTTCGTTTTGTTTATATTTAGCTTTAGGCTGTTCGCGCATAGTCAAGTATACAAATTATTATTATTTATTTATTATTACGGTGTTTTAAGCCTAAAACTTAGATTATTACAAATTATAAATAAATGTTAATAATAATAGGATTTGATGAGATTCCGATCAGCACGGGAACTGGTGGTCCCAACGGGCGAGTCTTGGAGTCATCTCATTGGGAGGTTGGAAGGACGTGTTCTCAATCCTGCCCTACTCCAAGACGTATTATTACACAGTTTTATTATTTATGCTGTCGAAATGCATTTGATTCCGGTCAACCCAAAAGCTAGCAGCTCAGCAGAATGAGCCACTGTTGTTGTTGTTGTTGTAGCAGTGCTTCGCCCCACCTAACAGACGCGACCGATCACAAACTGTCATCAATATCCTCTAACGGGAGTCCAAGGAAACTTGCTGTTTCAACAGGGGTGGACCATAGGGAAAGGGGTGTTAGAGGCGTTGGTTCCACATTACAATTAAAGAGATGGTTGGTGTCATGTGGGGACACATTGCAAGCGGGGCATACATTTTGTATGTCGGGGTTGATTCTGGATAGGTAAGAGTTTAACCTGTTACAGTATCCAGAACGAAGTTGAGCCAGAGTGACACGCGTTTCCCTGGGGAGTATGCGTTCCTCTTCCGCAAGTTTTGGATACTTTACTTTGAGTACTGGATTCACCGGGCAATTCCCGGCATAAAGGTCCGACGCCTGTTTATGGAGTTCACCAAGGACCTGCTTGTGTTTTTTCACTTCATTCGGCTGGGTTCTCAGGTGCCGTATTTCCTCAAAATGCTTACGGAGATGACTCCTTAAGCCCCTAGGCGGTGCTGGTTCATCAATCAGATGTCTGTTGGGATGCCCAGGTTTCTGTGTATTCAACAGGAACTGTTTGGTCAGCATCTCATTTCTCTCCCTGATGGGGAGTATTCTCGCCTCATTATGCAGATGGTGTTCTGGGGACATAAGAAGACAGCCCGTGGCGATTCTGAGAGCAGTATTTTGGCAAGCCTGTAGTTTCTTCCAGTGGGTGATTTTTAGGCTTGGCGACCATATGGGTGACGCGTAGCACGTAATCGGCTGGCTAATTGCTTTGTATGTAGTCATGAGCGTTTCTTTATTTTTTCCCCAGGTACTGCCAGCGAGGGATTTGAGGTTTTTGTTACGGCTCTGAATTCTCGGAACAATTGCGGCTGCGTGCTCACCAAAATGTAGATCCTGATCACACGTCACACCCAAGATTTTGGGGTGTAGGACAGTCGGTAGCGTAGTGCCATCGACGTGGATGTTCAAAATGGTCGACATTTGGGACGTCCATGTTGTAAATAAGGTCGCGGAAGATTTAGTCGGTGGTAATGCCAGGATTCGCGAGGCGAAAAAACTAGAGAGATCAGGGAGGTAGCCGTTTATTTTATTGCATAGCGCATCGATCTTTGGGCCTGGGCATGTGGCCATTGTTGTGCAGTCATCGGCGTAGGAAACGATTGTGACTCCTTCCGGTGGTGAAGGTAGCTTAGATATGTAGAAATTAAACAAAAGTGGGGACACCACCCTGTGGCACTCCTTGGTCAATTCTCCTTGGTTTTGATGTTTCGTTTCTAAATTGCACCGATGCCTGCCGACCACCCAGATAATTTGCGGTCCACCTTTTAAGACATGGGGGAAGGGTAGACCCTTCCAGGTCTTGCAGTAACGAGCCATGGTTGACCGTATCAAAAGCTTTTGATAGGTCTAGCGCTACGAGTACTGTTCTATGGTGGGGGTATTGATTTAAACCGCAATTTATCTGTGTGCTAATGGCATTTAGCGCGGTGGTAGTGCTATGGAGTTTTCTGAAGCCATGCTGATGAGGGGCTAGCTGCAAATTTGCTTGGAAATAAGGGAGCAAAATGGCTTCCAGCGTCTTTGCCACTGGCGATAGGAGGGATATCGGACGATACGACTCACCTATGTTAGCTGGTTTCCCAGGCTTTAGTAGCGGGACCACCTTGGCCATTTTCGATTTCTCGGGTATGACATAGGTGGAAAGAGACAGGTTGAAGACATGCGCCAAATGTTTGAAACCCTCTTTCCCTAGGCTTTTAAGCATCGGCATGGCTATGCCGTCTGGGCCCACTGCTTTGGATGGTTTAGCACGACCAATGGCGTCCTCAACCTCTTTAGCGGTGATGGTGATTGGTGACGCGCTGAATTTGTGTTTATGTGCGTGTCTATTGGCTCTCCGTCTTATCTTTTTCGACCGTAGGATGCATTATATATTGTCGGCAGAAAGCGCTCGCGCATTTTTTCGCGTCCGACAGCACTTTGTCGCCAAAGGCGATGGAAACTTTGTCTTTGTGCTTAGTCGGATTCGATAGGGACTTTACGGTGGACCAAAGTTTACCCACACTGGTAGAGAGGTTACAACCTCTTAGGTGCTCCTCCCATTTCGCCCGCTTGTGTTCATCCACAAGCAATCTGATGCGTTGGTTTATATCCCTTATTTGAGGGTCGCCTGGATCAAGCTGTCTTATAAGGTCACGTTCTCTCGCTAAGTTTGCGGCCTCCGCCGGGAAGTGGGGCCAGATTTCGGGAATTCTCCCGGCGGGAATGAAAAGTGCCGAGGCGGATTCAATAACCTTACGGAAGGCACGCTCCCCTTGGCGGGCATCAGTCGGGATAGGGAGGGCAGCAAAGCGGTTGTCTGTAAAGGATTTATATTCTTCCCACTTTCCTTTTTTGAAGTTTATGAAAGTGCGTTTTTCAGTGACGATGAAGTCGGCGGTACGCTCGAGCGAAATAAGTATGGGCAGGTGGTCGGATGCCAATGTTACCATCGGCTGCCAGTTGACGCAGTTTACGAGTTCTGCGCTCACGATTGAGATATCTGGCGAGCTGTGACAGCTTCCTACCATACGTGTGGGGGCGTCTCCGTTTATTGTGCAGAACGTCGTTTCTTCTATTTGATCCGCCAACATCTCACCCCTACTGTCCGCCCGCAAGTTTGAATGCCATAGATCATGATGGGCATTGAAATCGCCTAAGATAATGCGATTGTTGCCAGTGAGTAAGGCCCTGATATTAGGGCGGTATCCACTGGGGCAACAGGTGGCAGGAGGGATGTAGATGTTGATGATTTCTAGGTTTGCATCGCCTGACCGGACAGATAGGCCTTGACGTTCTAAGACATTGTCCCTGCGGTCGATGCCAGGATCAAATATATAATATTGCACAGAGTGGTGTATGATAAACGCGAGACCGCCTCCATTTCCGCTCTCGCGGTCTTTCCTGTGGACATTATACCCAGAGCAGGTCTGCAATGCAGAGTTTGCTGTGAGTTTAGTCTCTTGAATCGCAACAATGCGGATGTTGTGCCGCTTCATGAAATCGACTATCTCCGTAATCTTCTCAGTTAGTCCATTACAGTTTAACTGCAGAATTCTGAAGTGCATAAGGGGAGACGCCGCCACTCTGGGTGTAAGTGACGGGTGACTACGCTGGGTTGTGGAAGGCCAGGACGCAATTGCTGTTGTGGCCCTGGGACTGGGCGTCCTTGGGCAAGCATTGGGGTACCCGGATGATTTGGGTTTGCGACCTGGCAACATGGCGCGATGAAACCCGTCGGGGGGTTGCCGTCACGGAGACCAGAACATCTAGGAAAGTGGCACCATCCAAGGCAGTAGCTGCATTGGACGGATGTCGCCAACCTATATATTCTGTGCTGGCAGACGGTGCAAACGGAGGTAGGGACTAAGAGTCTGTTTCCCTGACCTGCACGATTGCTGCCGGAAAAGAGGGGGGGGGGGGGGGGAGAAGACGGGGGCAGGGGCTGATGCTCAGCATTGCTACCAACTCTACTACGAAGGTAGTAGTTATGAGTGGTATCAGCTGTTTGAGTTGTTGGCGCCGTGGGGCGCGAGCAGCAGCGGGTACTTGTTGTGGCTTGCTGAGCAGCGGGGCTGCTGGAATGTAGGGGGGGGGGGGGCGCTTAGGCGTAGACTACGGGACGCCCTTGGGCGTGAACAGCAAGGAGCCACAAAAGATTTATAAAAGTTACGTGGACGTCGCGTTTTGGGATCAAGCCCAGAACAACCTGTCCGATGCAACCATCCCTTGCACGAGACACACTGACAGAGTATGACCGTCCTAAAAAGATTCTTTTCCGGCAGATGCAGCAAAACCATTTCTCAGGACCGGGGTCAGGAGACGGACCCGGATTGGATTCGATGCCTTCCCGGACTAAGAGAATATGGAGCAGTCTTGCTGCAAGGAGCTGCTGGGAGGATGACAGTTTCTGGGAGGGACGAAACAAATTAAATGGGGTCACACTGAAATGACAGTCCTTGGTCGGAAAAAATCCCGAGTCGCTCCGGTACATAGAACCGACTGCCTTGTGAAGCGATATAAAATCATAGCTTTGTTTTGCATAATTTGTAACCTGTCTACTTGTGTTTCATTGGCAATAAAGAATATTGTAGGGCAGTATAAGAAGTGCTGTTCTATGATGGATCTATAAACTTTCAACTTATATTTCTTACTAATAAGTTTACATGATCTCTTCCAAAATCCAATTTTTTTGCCCATTTTGGCAACAATATAATCAATATGATCCGTAAACCTCAGTTTATTGTCAATCAGGATCCCTAAGTACTTAAATATTTTGACATCCTCAATTCTCGTATTCATTATTTTTAGATCTAAATTAAGTGATTCTTTATTGGTCGTCCTCGATAAAACTATGAACTTAGTTTTGTTAACGTTAAACTTGAGTTTATTAATGCAAAGCCATCTATACAATGAGTCCAAATCTTCTTGCATTTTGCTCCTTGCTATTGAAATGTCCGTTTCATTTACTTCAAGTAGCGCATCATCTGCAAACAACCTGATTTTACTATATTTCAGTGCTGGTGATATATCGTTTATGTAAATGTTGAACAGGATTGGTGCTAATACCGACCCTTGTGGTAAACCTATGTCCACATGTGCCTCGGATGAGACTACTGACTCGATGGTTGTTCTTTGTTTCCGGTCTGATAAGAAGCTTCTAAACCACTGCAATTCATTTTCCCTAATACCAATTTTTTGTAGTTTATCGAGCATTATATTCCTATCAATTGCTTCGAACGCTCTTTTCAGGTCAATGAAAACTGCTACTATATGTTTTTTTAGGCTCAGCTCTTCCTTCCAGCTTGATATGACGTAATTTAACGCCGTCTCGCAAGAGGGCCTTTCTCGGAAACCAGATTGTTCCTTTATAAGGATTTTATTATTTTCTAAGAAATTAAGCAGTTGATTTTTTATTACAATTTCCAGATTTTTTTCTATGTTCGGCAATGTATTTATCGGCCTTAGTACTTCTGCCAATATTGAATCTTTTACTTTCCTAATTGGTACTATTGTCGAAATTTTCCACATGTCTGGCACTATTCCAGTAGTCATAGATTTATTTATAGCGGTTGCATAGAACAAACCCATTTACGATACCGAATCTTTAATTAAGCCTTCTGAAAGTAAATTTTTCCCCCCAGTTTTATTTTTGAACCTTTTTGCTATAAGTATAACATCCTCAACCGCAATTTCTTCGAATTTTAAACATGACCTAGCTGTAAATTGGAAGTCGTTCTGACTCTGAACAACTTCAATTTCCCTGTTTATATCAACAATGCTATCTATAAAGAAGGAGTTCAATGCTTCAGCAATGTCGCGAGGTGTACCATATGTCACACCTTTTACGATCACCGTCAAGATCTTGTGGCCCCGCAAGGGCTGAGCTGGAACAGCTCACTACTTAGGCCACTACTTAGTAATTGAGTGCGAATCGGAATGGATGCATATAATTTGGCTCCACTAGATTTGGTTTTAAAAGTGGCAAAAAGCCATTGCTTGGTTGTAGAAATAATTACGGAACGAGATAGAGACTCAAAGGGTGGAAAAAAATATAAAATATAATACAAATTCAAGTGAAAATACCATAATTTTATAATTTAAATTGAAATATCAAATAACTGTGAGAAAATAAGACTCAAAGCAAACAAATTTGAATGCATACTGTTATGGAAACGCATTTTCTACGGGAAGCAGTGAGGAAGGCGGTCGGCATGATGTGGTGATGCACAGTGGCTAGTCATTGTCGGTTGGGGCGGGTCCTTGCCAACCTTACTGTTCCTGCGCCATAAACAGAAAAAAAAAGTCATATCATGCCTATCAAATTCAAAAAAATCAATCAATTCAAAAAAAACCGACGCGCAGAGACCGACTCAAAACGCTTATCAATTCAAAATAAAACAACATCCGGATGTCACGGACAGACCGTTAACATTCAAAAATTTAAATTCAAAAAAAAATAACCGCAAAAAAAATTTACCGAACCGGACATGGCCGGTTACTAACGCTGAAAATCAAAATCAAAAAAAAAAAAAAACGCTGAAAAATTAACATAAAAAAGAATAGGGCCGAATATAACTTGGGGGCGCCGCGGGTGTTGTTGCGACGCCCGGTGCATATACCCACCCCCAAAAACCATGGCCACCGACGCACCTATTTTTCGGTGGCCCCTTACCTGGTTTCCTAAGTGCCTTCTAAAAGAATGTAGAGCCAGCATTCCCATTTTAATTACAATTTATTTATTTATACATCTTTAGATTCAAGGCATTACCTAATATAATATACTGTTTCGAACATAACTATGTCGTTTCAATAAGGCCACGGAGCCCGTTTTATTTTCTATCCTTATGTTAACGTATTTAATTTGGTTACAATAAATTCCATTTCATTTCGCTAATACGTAAAGGAATGCAAAGAAAATTGCCTTTAATTAAATAAGTCAACTGGAACTACGCTCCAGTAGAGTTAGACTGCAGTGTCCTAAATGCGACAACGCCCGCCCGTGTGCATCAAATTTGTATGTACGCACTATTTATATATATATATATATATATATATATAAAGACAATTCCGAAGGTAGCAAAACTAGAAGTAAGGGTTACTGAAGCTCAAGTGGAAGGAAAATAAAAGGAACCCAACCCCTTGGAATGCGAAACTTCTTAACTAAATGTTTAGGTACAACTTACAAATTTTAGTGGTCTAACCTAATCTCAGAATATTATCTGGAACTTCTATGATTGCATTTAAATTGCATACCAATGTTCTATGTTCTGAATGTAATACATACATTATCTTTTTGCAAGTACAATTGCATTAAATTCATTTTTATTTGTCTTATTTCGAGTCTATGGAAATTTGATTGCCACACCAATAGATATGGTCGGGCAAAACTCTCGTAACAATTTAATAAGCTTTTATAGCTTTAGGCTTCGTTGGTACATACCAACTTGTGCCGTGTGATCATATAGAGATCATGCAGTTTATGAATTTTTAGGTAACGTTTCAGTCGCACCAGTATAGTGGAGCAGAAAAAAAAATATTTCAAAAAAAATTATAGAACGAGTTTATTAGTTCATGATCACAAAGACATAAATCCTCTATCTCTTGTTGCGACTAGATTCATATTTCCCGCGGAAAGGCATATGTCGCTAATGTGTAATGCATTACCCATTCACATGGCTTTCGCATGTATATATATATATAAAAAAATATGGTTCAGAGTGACACATTCAAATATGTAAAGTACTATATATACTGGTGACACTATTCTGTAACTTGACTTGGATGAAATAATTCGCAGAACTCGAACTTTTATAATTTTGGCTTTCTACTTCTTGACTGTATTGACTTTTCACGAGCTTTACAGAACAATGCTTCTTACTCGCAAGATTACGGTGTTCGGCTTTACATTGCACATACCCGACGGGTCAATAGAGTTAAGAACACCAATATGTCCGAATTCATATACCGTATTTCCATGGCTTTCACATGTATATAAAAAAAATTTTGTTTCAAAGTGGCACATTTAAATATGTAAATTACTATATATATACCGGCGACACTATTCTGCAACTGGACTTGAATAAAATAATTCGCAGAACTCGAAGTTTTATAATTTTGGTTTTCGATTTCTTGACTGTATTGACTTTTCACAAGCTTTACAGAACAATGTTTCTTACTCGCAAGATTACAGAACTGGTTTTACATTGCACATATCCGACGGGTCAATAGAGTTAAGAGCACCAAAATGTCCGAATTCATATACCGTATGTTCGAATCGAGTTACAGAAAAGGGTCTGTAGGTTCATTAAGTGTGTTTGGAGTGAATTACAAAATTTGAAACGATAATCTGTAAGTGACGAATTTTATCACTTCATATAAATACATAATATAATTTCCCCGAGTTGGAACGGACTCACCCGGTTTCCAACGTTGTTGTTGGTGTGGTGCGCGGTCTTGGGCGCGCTGTGTTGGTACTGTTGGTGGTTGTTGCGCTCTGGTCCGAGGTGATCGAGTGAACCTGGTGGCAATAAAACTTCGTGTTGACTTTTACGACCTGGATGATTTGGTGCTAATTTGGCGTTCGTTGTATTACGCTGCAGCGTACCGCTGGCCCTGGAGGCGGAGGTCTTGGTTTAAGAGTCTTTCAGCAATTTCGCTTGTGCTGGTACTATTATAACAATGGGTATTTGAATTCGGACTTGTCGATGCTGTCGTATCAGCAAGATTCGTTAAATGTTTCTTAACAGTTCTTTTTGAGTCCGCAGGAAATTGCGAAAACGAAGATTCCACACTGTTCAATACTAGTTAAAAGCTTCGCCACAATTAGAAGGCGTTAAACTATTCACGAAAATTATTGTGCCAGTGTGCTGACCGGGTAGTTGGTTGATAAGTACGTGGGACTCAGTTAAACAGCAAGCAGTGTGCAATTAATAGGAGCGCCTTACAATTCCGCATTGGTGGTTTTCACTGCTGTCGGCTTTATATGTCGCTTCTCTTCCTTTTTTTTGTGAATCAGCTTTTCTCCTTACAATTTAATGTTTCCTTGTCTTCTTCGTTTTTTTTCGCCTTCTTCTTACTTTTCATGCCGGAAACTCGTGGCAAATTTCGCTAGTGATCGCCGGTCTTTCTTTCTTGTTTTTCGATACTTTTGTATCGCAACTTTCGAACCATCACCAGTCACTAGGTGTGTTCGCACGAAAACGCTCCCAAGTGGACCGTAACCGTAGACCATAACAGCAGACCGTAACAATACATATGCAAATAAGCGGAAGGCAAGTTAACCTTTTCGCCCCTACTGGGACAATACGTTCCAGCAAACTTCAAATAAGTGTATAACTATTAATTTTTATCCAATTACGCATTGAAATGTGCCCAATAAAATCTTGAAGCCTTCTTTGATGATCAGTAACCGCATTCCGTCATTATTGACATCACATTTCCCGTTACGCAATATTTTGCACAGACATGTCGCGAAATTTCATCAGTAACGCGTTGTATTTCAGTGTGAAACGTCTATCTGGTACCGTTTTTATTCGTAATATACCGCTTGCTGTAAAGTTTAGGTGTGAATAAATATTATTCCTTCGAAATGGAAAGAAATTATAATGAAAAAAGTAAGTTTTTTATATTTATAACTGCATTGGGACATATAATCTCAATAATGCATTTGTGTGGGATAATAACATCCCAATATTTGTTTATACCTTTAGATGTGTAAAAATTTTTGGCCATTTTGGTGTTATTGGGACTTATTCGTCCCACCTATAAATGCTAATAAATGTTATTGGGATTATATATCCCAGGATAACGGTAAGGATTCAGGTATGCCAAACATCATATATTTTAGTCATATTACAGGATTAGCTGTCGTACTGATGAAAACGCCGCCTGATTTCGAAAAAAAACTCAGGGGTGAAAGGGTTAAACTATAAATAAAGTAAAAACAAAAAAAGCAAAAATGAGTGTATGTGCGAAATGCAATAGCACTATAAGAGGAGAGAGCGGTATACGATGTGATAAAGTGTATCACTTGAGCCTAACCTGCGCTGGTATTGACAAATACAGCTCTAAAATTATTGGAGAAAAAAACATGGTACGCTTTATGTGTGATGAGTGTGTACCATACATACAAAATGTTGATTTGGTGCTGCATAATATGCAAATGGGTGTTACAAAAAAATAACTCAATACTGAAGGAGTATAAACATGAATTTGAAGATGTGATGAAGAAAAGCCAAAATGAATTGAAAGCCTTATTGGAATACACTCTGGAGTTGACAATGTAACCCTAAAAATAGCAAATATCCCATTAGAAAGAATAAACCAAATAAAATACTTGGGAGTTATAATAGACGAAAGATTAAAGTTTGATGAGCATCTTAAATATGTAGAGGGGAAAGTTTCAAAGAAGATAGGTTTTATGATACGGACGTGCAAGCATGTAAGCCGATACTATAAAACAATGGTTTATAAGTCTATCTTTGAACCTCATTTTATATATTGCCCAACGATTCTATTTACAATAGCTGATTCAAGGATAAATACGTTGCAGAAAAAAAAAATACGGTGATGCGATTTATTCTAAAGAAGCGTTTTGATACTCCCATACAAGAGCTACTAAACAGCTTGAACTGGCCTAGTGTAAAACAGCTTCCCAACAAACATTTAGGTTAGAAAACGATTAGAAGACGAATCGAATTCTAATGTATTTCTCTAAGGTAGAAGGTTAGAGGACCATTTGCGAAACTGTCGCGAATTATAGCATTCTCGACAAAAAGGGGACTTCGTTCTCGATATCGAGATAAGGGTTAGAATTCTAATCGAATTCTAACGTCAACTGCTAATGGGTTTCTAATGAGAATTTTGAAGTGATGCGCAATTAAGTTCAGTTATTGAAAATCAGCGGAATTTTCATTGTTTCGTTATATCAAATACTTACAAATTATAATAAAATAAAAATACTTAGTTCAAAATCCTATCGTATGTTTCACAGTTTTCGCTTCCACTTATTTCCTCAGGATTGAGCTCGGCATTGGTTTGAGGTAGGGATGAGGAAGCGTTTTCTTCATGCCATTCAAATAGCACTTCAATAATATGCTCGCTTTCCTTTTTTAACTTTTTTTGATTAATTTTCACTTACTAGTATTTATTATTATAAATAAAAAACTTATTTCGCAACTTGTAATATTTCCACTATATTTATTTTGTTTGTATAACACTAAGAATGAGTGACCATGTCGTGCAAATAATCGATAACTGTTACGGCAATCATAACATCGCATTTCTAGTGTTATTCGAATCGTTTCACAGTCAAATTCTAACCTAGTTCTCTAACCTAGTTTTCGATTCGAAATGCATTAGAGAACTACATTAGAATTCTAATGTAAAATTACAATATTTCTCTAACGTTAGAAACTGTGTTTGCTGGGTTGTGTTATATTATACTTTGAAATTCATACACAACATGAAATTAGGAAACCTACCAAATTATCTAAATGATCGTGTAAAATACAACAACGATGTCCATAACTGTAACACATGAAACAAAAATAATTTCCACTTGCCAATTGTAAAATCCGAATTTGATAAAAAGAGTATATATTTTGAGGGATTAAGAGAATACAATGAACTTCCTAGAGACTTGTAAAAATATGAAAGAGTTTGAGAGGCTATTATTCAAATATTGTAAAGGAGTACGTATTAGGTAAAAAAGAAATACATTTTATAAATCAAAATCAATTATGCAAAATCCAAAGACTGTATAAATGTGAACTCATAAACTTAATGTAAGACCAAAGACTGTAATAAATAAATAAATAAAAAAATGTCTTTGGACATTATACCCAGAACAGGTCTGCAGAGCAGATCTTGCTGTGAGTTTAGTCTCTTGAATCGCAGCAATGCGGATGTTGTGCCGCTTCATGAAATCGACTATCTCCGTGATCTTCCCAGTAAATCCATTACAGTTTAACTGCAGAATTCTGAAGTACATAGGGGAGACGCCGTCGCTCTGGGAGTAAGTGACGGGTGACTACGCCTGGGTTGTGGAAGGCTAGGACGTGACTGCTGTTGTGGCCCTGGGACTGGACATCCTTGGGTAAGCATTGGGGTACCCGGTGTATTTGGGTATGCGGCCTGGCAACATGGCGCAATGAAACCTGTTTGGGGGTTGCCGTCGCGGAGACCAGAACACTTAGGAAAGTGGCACCGTCCATGGCAGGAGCTGCATTGGGCGGATGTCGCAAATATATATATTCTGTGCTGGCAGACGGTGCAAAGGGAGGTAGGGACTAAGAGTCTGTTTTCCTGACCTACACAATTGCTGGTGCGGGGGGGGGGGGGGGGGGGGGGGGGGGGGGAAGAAGGGGCAGGGGCTGATGCTCGGCATTGCTCCCGACTCTACTGCGGAGATTGTAGGTATGAGTGGGAGCGGCCGTGTGAGTTGGTGGCGCCGCGGGGCGCGAGCAGCAGCGGGTACTTGTTGTGGTTTGGGAGCAGCGGGGCTGCTGTAAGGTAGTGGCGAGGGGGGGGGGGGGCGGGGGGAGGGCGCTAACGCGCAGACTACGGGACGGCCTAGGGCGTGAACAGCAAGGAGCCACAAAAGATTTATAGAAGTTACGTGGACGTCTGGTTTTGGGATCTAGCCCAGAACAACCCGTCAGATGCAACCATCCCTTACACGAGACGCACTGACAAGAGTATGACCGACATAAAAAGATTATTTTCCGGCAGATACAGCTAAACCATTTCTCAGGTCCGGGTCAGGAGACGGACCCGGATTGGGTTCTATACCTTCCCGGAGCGGGAAAATATGGAGCAGTTCCGCTGCAAGGAGCTGCTGGGAGGATGACAATTTGTGGGAGGTACGCAACAAATTAAATGGGGTTACACTGAAATGACATAGGTACATAGAACCGACTGCCTTGGGAAGCGTGTTTTTTGGCTTCATACGGCTGTGTTCTCGCCGTACTTCCTCATAATGCTTACGGAGATGACTCCTTAAGCCCCTGGGGGTTTTGGCTCATCAATCAGATGTCTGTTGGGATGCCCAGGTTTCTGGGTATTTTATTTTTATTTTTTTATTATATTTATTTATCAGTCTACAAATTAAACAATTATACAGACCAAATATACCGACACTTAATTCACAGATGTAATACACGATATAAACAACATAAGCAGTCATCCATTTTAAAGTAATATTTAAACAGTATTTTATTAAAAGCTTGACAATTTCAATTGAAAACTTAGAAGTAAGCAAAAGTTAAAATGTTGTAAATGTCTTAAAATGTTTTCATGAAGGAGCTATTAAATAATAATTTATGAAATTGGCAATAGAGCCAATTTTTACGACTCCCGTTAAACTATAAAATGCTTCAATCGAGTCTACTGTATTCGCGCTTTTGACATTGTTTCTTTGCGTACTCGCCGCTTTGTTTTTGTTTTGAGCACTTTTCACTTCATCGTGATTCTTTTTACTTTTTTTTTCATACAAACAGCGGCTATGTGTCCTTTTTTACCGCAGTTATGACATATTGCATTGCGAAACTTACACTTGTCTCGGGAATGAGAGTGTCCGCAACTGGTACAAGATTTGAGATTAGACTTGTTTGTCACTTCTTTATTATTTTGCGTACTTTGCTGTTTGCGTGTTTGCACAAGGTTTACTACTTTTTCGCAATTTTCTTTTATTTTCGCTACCGTCTTTGTTGTTCTTTCATGCGTCTCAACAATTACTAACACATCTTCAAGTGTTGGTTGTAATTTTTGAAGAGCCGCGACTCGAACAGAATCGTAAGGCGTATGAACATTTATTTGATCTCTGATCATATCATCGACCAAATTTGACGAACACCCTGCCGTAGAGCAAACAAAATGACATTCGCGCGCGATTCCTCTAAGGTCGGCTACCCAATCTCTATGTGTTTGTGAGTCTCTCATCGTTCTCTTAAAGAAATCATACCGTGCCGCTTCAATGTGTCTTTTCATTTGGAAATGTCCAGTTAATTTGTCGATTAACTGTTTGTAAGAACACGCAATTAAATTATCGGTTCCAAATAAATTTTTCAACAGTTCGTACACATCTGAACCAATCCATGATAAAAAATATGTTTTTTTCTTTTCCTCATGCTCAACTGAATAAGCAACGAAATGTTGCGTTAATTGTTGTACATATGACTCCCAATTCTGCAAGTCCTTGTTGAAATTATGAAATGGGGGACAATTCACTGATCCACTTGCACTATGGCTTTGACCACTAGTCCGCTCCATGAAAGATTTCATCCACTTTTGCTGCTCTTCTATAAGATTTTTCGTTGACCACCGAATATGCTAAAACTTTTTTCAAACTTTTAACTCGTCGCCACTTGTTATGTTTAAGAAGATACACGCGTATAGATTGAGGGTAGATGAGAGACTAACTTTATTTAAATTGTTAAGACTTAAAACTACGTACATATGTATGAGAATAAAGCCCCCATTACTGATACTTAGCATAGACTTGACTTGATTTCGCGTAAACTTGGCAACTTAGCCACGATTATACTCCACTTGGCGCATAAAGTCTGGCATCATAATCAGCGTTGAAATTTATTTTTAAATAAATGTCAATTTGTATGACAAAATGTCAAAATGATATGGAAACAAACAAATGGCATCTCAAAATGTAAACGTCACTTAGAACTTACATAGAAAATCAAAATTCAACAGACTTCTAAGTCAAGTTAAGTTTTGAGTAATCAGTAACATGCAATGTTCATTTAACAGAACTGTAAGTGACAGTTCGCAAGCCAAGTCAAGTCTATGCTAAGTATCAGTAATGGAGCCTTAAGCATGTGGTTAATTTACATGGTTATGTGAATGTATTTGGAGTGGAGTATTATTTATGTATACATATACAACAATAGATTAATACATTTGCGTGAAATAGAATTTTACACATATAACGGGTTTAGTGACATGGCGTTTACATTACACCAGTCAACTAGACTATTCAGATCAGCCTGAAGACATGCCCATCCACGGGTGAGCGGATAGGCATTATAAGTTTGACATCATCAGCGTACATCAAGGGCTTGTAGCGCTTCAAAACAATAGGAGGGTCATTAATGAACAGCAGGAACAAAACCGGACCAAGGTGGCTGCCTTGAGGAACACCAGAAGTTACGTTTATGAACCGAGGCCAACAATTATTAAATATAACTGTTTGTTTTCTTTCCTTCACATAAGAAGAGACCAAATAGAGGAACAATGGAGGAAATCCTAACCGATCAAGTTTGCATAAAAGTATGGAATGAGAAACTTTATCGAAGGCCTTACTAAAATCAGTATAAATAACATCAACTTCACAATTAGTGTTAAAACTGTTGGATACAAAGGTTGTAAACTCAAGCAAGTTGGACACCGTTGATTTACCCTTGCAAAATCCATGTTGTGAAAAGTCAATAATGAAGATACTCTAAAAAGCTGTCTGTTTTGTGATAATCGATTCAAATAGCTTAGGAATAGTGTTGAGTTTGGCTATTCCTCTATAATTTATAACACATGTTCAGCTTCCATTTTTATGCAGTGGTATAATGAATGATTCTTTCCACTTCTTGGGGAACACCCCTTGGTTCAGGGACGCATTAAACAAACAGGCTAGAGGTCGATATAAGTATCGAGCACAAGATTTCAGCACTACCGACGGAATTTGATCCGGACCACAGTAAGACATTTTTAGATTTTCCAGATGAGTTAAAACATCATCAGTACATATATATGGGACTGCTTGGGAATCCAGAGGAGACAATCTGAAAGGACAATTCGATGGCGGGTAATCATATGTGCTTGAATAATTAGATTCGAAGAAATCCGCAAACAAATTAGCAATTTCAAAGCTGTCGTTGGAAATCTGATCATTTAGCTTCATTGTAGAAGGAAACCCTTTTATCTTCCTTTTTGAATTAACGAAGCTGTAAAACGACTTAGGATTGTCAAAAATTTGGCTTTTAATCCTACTGATATAGTTCTTGTAACAAATTCTATTCAATGTGTTATATTTGTGACGTAAAATTTAGTAGGCGGCATAGGCAGTCATTGATCCAGAAAGTTTGTAACGTTTGAATGAACGCGTCTTCTGATTTTTCAGGCGTTTCAATTCTTTAGTGCTCCAAGCCGATAATGACATAGGTATGCATTTTTTAAATAATCCGTATAATACATTATTAAAATGGGATATACTCTCATCAATATCCCCATCGTACTCAGGCCAATTTATTCTCGATACTTCGAGTATTACTTTAGACCAATTGGCTTTTCTAAACAGAAATCTGTGAGGGTCTTTCGCACTACGTTGGAGGTACGCTCAGATATATTGTGAGATTCCATAAACATGGCGATGATAGACATCTTCAGGCAGGGCAAGGGGATCGCATCGATTTACAAAACAATTTGAATCATCTGAGAAAATTAAATCCAAGTATTTACCGAATTTATTCTGAATGTTGTTTATTTGAAAAAGTCCAACATCTGCAAACTCGTTTAGGAAATCTTAGTGGATAACGCGAGAAGAAGTAGCGACTAGCTTCCCGTCGATAAGACTCCATGACACGGATGGCAGATTAAAATCCCCAAGTACAGTGACAGAATCACAGGCCCTGGCAGTACTGCACACAGATTTCACTATTGAGGAATGATTCATATATAAGGAAATGTCAGATTGTGGGGGAATGTAGTTGGCTATAAAATATTTGTAGGTTGAGGAAAGTTTTACTCTCACACAAAGAAGCTCAGCATCCTCAAAGTCAGGAATATGTAGTTCCTCCGCGGAAAACCTAGTGTGAACCGCAATTAACACACCTCCACCAGCTCTGGCCAGTCGGTCTTTTCTTAACACTTGAAACGAACTCGATACAACTTCAGCATTAAAAACTGTCTCAGTAAAAACGAGTACGTCATAAGAACTCTCATGACTCAGTAGAAAAATTTCCGTTAGTTTGGTATTCAACCCCCTAACGTTCTGATAAAATATACTAATTGAGATATTATTTACGTTTGATAAGTCATAATTTAAGTTTGAACCATTCCTGGAGTGTTGCCTGGCAAGTTTTTTGAGAAATTTAAAGTAGCGCGGTCAAGGTTCGACCTTCTAGTAAACACAGAGTGTTTCGGCCAGAAAGTAGAATCGAGTACCCTATCAAACATTTTTTCAGGAACTAAGATTCTGAAAGAAGACATCTCTCTCCCTGACTTAAAATTAAGCTTATAAACAATAATATTGCTGTTAAGTTCAACACCAAGCTTGGAGCAAACGTAGTTAGATATATCAGCTTCCGTCAGCGATGCGTGGAGCCGTGATACAAAAATGGAACTACGGGGGGGGGGGGGGGGGGGGGGGGCAGCAGTCACCTCCCTAGGAGCACCAGGTTCTAAAGCAACCGATTCAGAAACAGGGGCTGCGAGTGCGGTTGTTGTTACAGTAGTTGAATCATTACCAGAATTGAGTTGAATAGCAGGAACATTAACAGCATCAGAATCATCAGCATTAACAGAATTAGTGCTGTTATCAACAGCATTCGCTTTGTTTTTTGAAGCTGGAGTCTTGTTCTTATTAGACTTTGCAATGATATCAGCAGCACTGGGGTTAACAGTTGTATTGGGAATATCAGCAGTATTACCAGGTGCAGGAACATTAACAGCATTAGCATCATCAGTAGTAACAGAATTAGTGCTCTTCCCAACAGCATTCGCTTTGTTTTTTGAAGCTGGAGTCTTGTTCTTACTAGACATTGCAATGTTAGCAGCAGCACTGGAGTTAACAGTTGTATTGGGAATATCAGCAGTATTAACAGGTGCTGTCAATCGTTTAGAATAAGACATTTGTGTATTGAAATCACGCGAGGGGTGGCTGAGTGTACACAAAAAGGCTCACTATTGTTATAAGCAGAAATTGGACTTGCACAAACAGGTGATCGGACGAGCAAATGGCAATGTATACATGGCTGCATTAGTGTAGGTGAAATCGATAGAGTATGAGGTTTGTTTTTGTTAGAGTCGTCTTCATTATCTTTAAAATGTTTTTTGATGAAATTTTTTATATCAGCCATCTCCGCAAACAAATCCTTTAATTTAAGGTCCAAGGCAAGCATTGTGGACTCCAATGTAGCTTTATGGGATGCCAACACAGCGTCATAGGCGTTACAAAGCTTGCCGTAGGCATTTAGGCAGTCCGCGCACATATAACTTAAGTGGTGGTTCTTCATAAGCAAATTCACGTCGTACTCTGAAAAGTTGCCTTCACAGCAAGAACGATGGTAGACATTCATGCAAAAGCCACAACAAGGCACAAATAGGGTATCCGAACGCGAAAAATGCTTGTCACACTTGGCACAAAACTTATCCATTACACCAGATATCGTAATAGGAAAAAAAAAACTAAATAAAAACTGGACGAAAAGAATAAAAAACAGAGAGCGAGATAAAACACGTATTCAACAGGAACTGTTTGGTTAGCATTTCATTTCTCCCCTGATGGGCAGTATTCTCGCCTCATTATTGGTGTTCTGGGGACAGAAAACAACCCGTGGCGGTTCTGAGGGCAGTATTTTGGAAGGCCTGTAGCTTCTTCCATTGAGTAGTATTTAGGCTTGTCGACCATATCGGGGACGCGTAGCAGGCAATCGGATGGCCAATTGCTTTGGCTGGAAAAAAACCTCTTTGAATGGAAATATGCTTCCAAGCAGAAGAGATGTGTTAAGCTATTTATTTTATTTGATTCGTCATGAACATAAAACGGCAAAGGAAAACATTCCTATTTTGTCCAATAGATTGATTGAGGTCTATACGAAATTCGGAATTCCGACCAAAAGAAAAGATGGAATAGAGAAAATAATCAAAAGGCGTTTAAATCAATACAACAAAATTATTAAATTGAAATGTGGTAAGGCAAAAAAATTTTCTTTATCTTTTCCCCAAGTACTGCCAGCAAGAGATTTGAGAATTTTATTACGGCTCTGGATATTCGGTACGATTGTGGCTGCATGGTCACCAAAATATAGATCCTGATCGAACGTCACACCCAAGATTTTGGGGTGTACAAGTCAGTCGGTAGAGTAGTGCCATTGACGTGGTCGACGATGGTCGACACGCTTCCCAAGGCAGTCGGTTCTATGTACCGGAGCGACTCGGGATTTTTCCCGACCAAGGACTGTCATTTCAGTGTAACCCCATTTAATTTGTTTCGTCCCTCCCACAAATTGTCATCCTCCCAGCAGCTCCTTGCAGCAGGACTGCTCCATATTCTCTTGCTCCGGGAAGGTATCGAATCCAATCCGGGTCCGTCTCCTGACCTCGGTCCTGAGAAATGGTTTTGCTGCATCTGCCGGAAAAGAATCTTTTTAGGACGGTCATACCCTGTTCAGTGTGTCTCGTGTAAGGGATGGTTGCATCGGACAGGTTGTTCTGGGCTTGATCCCAAAACCCGACGTCCACGTAACTTTTATAAATCTTTTGTGGCTCCTTGCTGTTCACGCCCAAGGGCGTCCCGTAGTCTACGTCTAAGCGCCCCCCCCATTACCTTCCAGCAGCCCCGCTGCTCAGCAAGCCACAACAAGTACCCGCTGCTGCTCGCGCCTTACGGCGCCAACAACTCAAACAGCTGCTACCACTCATAACTACAATCTTCGTAGTAGAGTCGGAAGCAATGCTGAGCAACAGCCCCTGCCCCCGTCTTCTCCCCCCCTCTTTTCCGGCAGCAATCGTGTAGGTCAGGGAAACAGACTCTTAGTCCCTACCTCCGTTTGCACCGTTTGCCAGCACAGAATATATATGTTTGCGACATCCGCCCAATGCAGCTCCTGCCTCGGGTGGTGCCACTTTCCTAGATGTTCTGGTCTCCGCGACGGCAACCCCTCGGCGGGTTTCATCGCGCCATGTTGCCAGGTCGCAAACCCAAATCATCCGGGTACCCCAATGCTTGCCCAAGGACGCCCAGTCCCAGGGCCACAACAGCAATTGCGTCCTGGCCTTCCTGAACCCAGGCGTAGTCACCCGTCACTTACCCCCAGAGTGGCGACGTCTCCCCTCATGCACTTCAGAATTCTGCAGTTAAACTGTAATGGACTAACTGGGAAGATTACGGAGATAGTCAATTTCATGAAGCGGCACAACATCCGCATTGCTGCGATTCAAGAGACTAAACTCACAGCACGATCTGCATTGCAGTCCTGCTCTGGGTATAATGTCCACAGAAAAGATCGCGAGAGCGGAAATGGAGGCGGCCTCGCGTTTATAATACACCACTCTGTGCAATATCACATATTTGATCCTGGCATCGACCGCAGGGACAACGTCTTAGAACGTCAAGGCCTATCTGTCCGGTCAGGCGATGCAAACCTAGAAATCATCAACATCTACATCCCCCCTGCCACCTGTTGCCCCGGTGGATACCACCCTAATATTAGAGCCTTACTCACTGGAAACAATCGCATTATTTTAGGCGACTTCAATGCCCATCATGATCTATGGCATTCAAATTTGCGGGCGGACAGTAGGGGCGAGATGTTGGCGGATCAAATAGAAGAAACGACGTTCTGCACAATAAACGGAGACGCCCCCACACGTATGGTAGGAAGCTGTCACAGTTCGCCAGATATCTCAATCGTGAGCGCAGAACTCGTAAACTGCGTCAACTGGCAGCCGATGGTATCATTGGCATCCGACCACCTGCCTATACTTGTTTCGCTCGAGCGTACCGCCGACTTCATCGTCACCGAAAAACGCACTTTCATAAACTTTAAAAAAGGAAAGTGGGGAGAATATAAATCCTTTACAGACAACCTCTTTGCTGCCCTCCCTATCCCGACTGATGCCCGCCAAGGGGAGCGTGCCTTTCGCAAGGTCATTGAATCCGCCTCGGCACGTTTCATTCCCGCCGGGAGAATTCCCGAAATCCGGCCCCACTTCCCGGCGGAGGCCGCAAACTTAGCGAGAGAACGTGACCTTATAAGGCAGCTTGATCCAGGCGACCCCCAAATAAGGGATATAAACCAACGCATCAGATTGCTTGTGGATGAACACAAGCGGGCGAAATGGGAGGAGCACCTAAGAGGTTGTAACCTCTCTACCGGTGTGGGTAAACTTTGGTCCACCGTAAAGTCCCTATCGAATCCGACTAAGCACAAAGACAAAGTTTCCATCGCCTTTGGCGACAAAGTGCTGTCGGATGCGAAAAAATGCGCGAGCGCTTTCTGCCGACAATATATAATGCATTCTACGGTCGACAAAGTTAGACGGAGGGCCAACAGACACGCACATAAACACAAATTCAGCGCGTCACCAATCACCATCACCGCTAAAGAGGTTGAGGACGCCATTGGTCGCGCTAAACCATCCAAAGCAGTGGGCCCAGACGGCATAGCCATGCCGATGCTTAAAAGCCTAGGGAAAGAGGGTTTCAAATATTTAGCGCAGGTCTTCAACCTGTCTCTTTCCACCTTTGTCATACCCGAGAAATGGAGAATGGCCAAGGTGGTCCCGCTACTAAAGCCTGGTAAACCAGCTAACATAGGAGAGTCGTATCGTCCGATATCTCTCCTATCGCCAGTAGCAAAGACGCTCGAAGCCATTTTGCTCCCTTATTTCCAAGCAAATTTGCAACTAGCCTCCCATCAGCATGGCTTCAGAAAACTCCATAGCACTACCTCCGCGCTAAATGCCATTAGTACCCAGATAAATTGCGGTTTAAATCAAAACCCCCACCATAGAACAGTACTCGTAGCGCTAGACCTATCAAAAGCTTTTGATACGGTCAACCACGGCTCGTTACTGCAAGACCTGGAAGGGTCTACCCTTCCCCCATGTCTTAAAAGGTGGACCGCAAATTATCTGGGTGGTCGGCAGGCATCGGTGCTATTTAGAAACGAAACATCAAAGCCAAGGAGAATTAAACAAGGGGTGCCACAGGGTGGTGTCCTATCCCCACTTTTGTTTAATTTCTACATATCTAAACTACCTTCACCACCGGAAGGAGTCACAATCGTTTCCTACGCCGATGACTGCACAGTAATGGCCACAGGCCCAGGCCCACAGATCGATGAGCTATGCAATAAAATAAACGGCTACCTCCCTGATCTCTCCAGTTTTTTCGCCTCGCGAAACCTGGCATTATCACCGACTAAATCTTCCGCGACCTTATTTACAACATGGACGTCCCAAATGTCGACCATTTTGAACATCCACGTCGATGGCTCTACGCTACCGACTGTCCTACACCCCAAAATCTTGGGTGTGACGTTTGATCAGGATCTACATTTTGGTGAGCACGCAGCCGCAATTGTTCCGAGAATTCAGAGCCGTAACAAAATCCTCAAATCCCTTGCTGGCAGTACCTGGGGAAAAGATAAAGAAACGCTCATGACTACATACAAAGCAATTAGCCAGCCGATTACGTGCTACGCGTCACCCATATGGTCGCCAAGCCTAAAAATTACCCACTGGAAGAAGCTACAGGCCTGCCAAAATACTGCTCTCAGAATTGCCACGGGCTGTCTTCTTATGTCCCCAGAACACCATCTACATAATGAGGCGAGAATACTCCCAATCAGGGAAAGAAACGAGATGCTGACCAAACAGTTCCTGTTGAATACCCAGAAACCTGGGCATCCCAACAGACATCTGATTGACGAGCCAGCACCGCCTAGGGGCTTAAGGAGTCATCTCCGTAAGCATTTTGAGGAAATACGGCATCTGAGAACACAGCCGTATGAAGCGAAAAAACACAAGCAGGTCCTTGGTGAACTCCACAAACAGGCGTCGGACCTTTATGCCGGGAATTGCCCGGTGAACCCAGTACTCAAAGTAAAGTATCCAAAACTTGCGGAAGAGGAACGCATACTCCCCAGGGAAACGCGTGTCACTCTGGCTCAACTTCGTTCTGGATACTGTAACAGGTTAAACTCTTACCTATCCAGAATCAACCCCGACATACAAAATGTATGCCCCGCTTGCAATGTGTCCCCACATGACACCAACCATCTCTTTAATTGTAATGTGGAACCAACGCCTCTAACACCCCTTTCCCTATGGTCCACCCCTGTTGAAACAGCAAGTTTCCTTGGACTCCCGTTAGAGGATATTGATGACAGTTTGTGATCGGTCGCGTCTGTTAGGTGGGGCGAAGCACTGCTACAACAACAACAACAACAACGATGGTCGACATTTAGCACGTCCATGTTGTAAATAAGGTCGCCGATGATTTAGTCGGTGATATTGTCAGGTTTCGCTAGGTGAAAAAACTGGAGAGATCAGGGAGGTAGTCGTTTATTTTGTTACAAAGCTCATCGATCTGTGGGCCTGGGCCTGTGGCCATTATTGTGCAGTCATCGGCGTAGGAAACGATAGAAACTCCTTCTGTTGGCGAAGGTAGCTTTGATATGTACAAGTTAAATTGATTCACTTTCGTTGCGCGCGGACGTATTTTTAAATCGCTCTCGTAGTTTTCGTCTTAATGTTTGTTTAAATTTCTTACAATGGACGATTTTTGTGGAAAGTGTAACAGACTGTTGAAGTTAGTTTAGTTTACGCAACACTGTCACTCGTCTATATCTGCTAGAGATAGGTTTGCACAACACTGCCAGATGCTCATCTCTATCTTGTAATGTCATTGAAATAAATTTTGTACTCTTCCCTTAATACAAAAAATCGCCGAAGAATAGGGTAGAGGGGGGAGGCTTCGACAGGTTAAGAGAAAATGATTTTTTTAGAGAAACTAGAATGAGAAATAGATAACTCCTTTCATAATTACTGATGCCATGTATGTTTATGACACTTCGGATTTGTGGTTAATATTCCACTTGTTTTTTTTTTTAAGTTATAATCAAATAACCAAAAACAAAAAATATGACGAAACCTCCCTTTTTCAGTACAACTGTACTTTTAACGAACATCTAAATTTGAAAAATCAAAGTTAAAAATAAACTTGCTTTGCGCGCGTGAAGTTCCTGGCGGATGTTCAGGTGTGTGCAATATACGTATTATATCCTGCTTTGAAACCAAGTGTCTGTCTTCTACAATCGGTTCATAGAAATATTGGGTTTTACTTTGACGTCTGAGGAATTTCGCGACGCACGTCGAATTTTTAACTTCCACGACTAAACCAGTGTAAAAGAAATTTGTTTTGTCAGTGAACATAAAAACAAAAACGAATCGTCTAGCCAAGTCATACGTCAATCCATGATGAAGATCTGAACATTTCTTGAAGTAAACCGTTAATTCTTTTTCCTGGGTAGCTGTAAGTACTTAGGTTAGGTTGGGTGGTAGCTTCCCTGATAGAGCAAGCTCACTTGGACAACATGACGGTCCGTTGTGATACCACATATAATAAACTAAACTAACGGTGACGTAGATATAACTACTTAGAGAATCGTTGGGTAGCAACGATAAAGTTCCGAATGATCCCGATCTCAACCTTGGATAGCTCCTCGGGAGATCCAAGTGAGTCTCGACCGAAATACTGTCGCCTAGTTCTGGCAAAAGCTGTGATTTGGTGATTTCACCTCATCGTCCTCCATACAGCTGCAGCAGGATGGAGTTTCCAATATATTGAGACGTACCGCATGGATACCCGTGGGACAGTGCCCTGTCAAAACCCCAATGAGCCTTAGTGAACCCAATTATTTCAGCAGACCTCCTGCCATCCACTTTCGGCCAGAAAGATCTTGATATCCTACAAGACTAGTGTCCGCCCAACGTTTGCTGAGCTGACTCGAGGCCCAGCTATGGAAGAGCAATCCACAGTTGGCTAGCGGAATCCCGAAATCCCTACAGCCATCTTCATCCGGTTCAGTTGTACCGATTCGGGCTAAGAGATCCGCTTGACAGTTACCCGGAATATCACTATGGCCCGGGACCCAGATAATCTTAATTGTAAAATAATTCGATGCAATCGCAGTTGAGGTCAGGCATTCCCAGACCACCCTCGATCGCACTGTAGTTGAGCTCAAGGACTTTATAGCCGCTTGGCTATCAGAGTAGATGTTAAATTCCCTAACTGTAGTAGCGCTGGATAGCATTTCATCCACCACATCATTAATCGCAGCAACTTCCGCTTGGAATACACTGCAGTGAGCAGCCAACTTAAACTTGCGGCTTACATTTAGCTCTTTCCGATAGCCCCCCTGCAGCAGTACAAGGCAACCGCGGCCTTCCTGGCCCTATCTTCCACATTGGGCCTCCAGGACAGCTTCTTGTCCAGAACAATTCCCAAATATTTAACCCTGTCAGTAAGTACCAACGGTACCCCTCCAATCGAAGGAGTTCTGAAGTCGGGTATCTTATATCTCCTTGTAAAAAGCACCAATTCTGTTTTTCTCGGGTTGACCGCCAATCCACATGATTCAGCCCACCTAGCCACAGTATCCAGGTAGCTCCCTGCGCAACTGGGACATCGGGAAAATGATTGTCCAGTAAAAGTCTCAGGGACTCCTCGCTACTCATCGACCAGTCCCCACCATCATCTCTCAGATACCCCCGAGGGGCGGGATTCCTAGAGAGTATTTTTCTAAGCCTTGCGGATTCATTGCAGCCCTCTACGTTTTCGCAGAAGCTTCGCCATGAATCTCGCTTGGCTATCCTTATTTCATATTTATAAATCCCCAGACTCACATTACAGAGCTCCCAGTCCGAGGGTAGTTTACTCCTCCTGCTCTGTTAATGAGCCGCATACTAGACGCTCTTAGGTCGTCAATGGAATCAGACCACCAGGGCGGCTTGCCCTTCCCCCTGCAAGTTTTCAGTGGGCAGGACTGTTGAAAGGCGCTATTGCTTGCCAAGGTGAAGTTTTCCACCAGACCGTCTATTTCAGATTCGGACAAGTCCGAACCAACGATAGGCGCCTCAGGCAATAGCTCTCCCAACTTCCTACAATACAAGTCCCAGTTGGTACTTTCAGGGTTCCTAAAAGATATTTTACCGGGACGTTCACCGAGAACTGAATATATCGGTGATCAGAGAAAGAGTGGTCGTTGAGAACCCTCTAGCCAGATATCCGATCTTCCAGTTCTCTGCTAACCAGGGTGAGGTCCAGGACCTCCTGTTGTTTTTGTAGCAATGCTCGCCCCACCTAATAGCCGCGACCGATCACAAATTGTCATCAATATCCTCTAACGGGAGTCCAAGGAAACTTGCCGTTTCAACAGGGGTGGACCATAAGGAAAGGGGTGTTAGAGGCGTTGGTTCCACATTACAATTAAAGAGATGGTTGGTGTCATGTGGGGACACATTGCAAGCAGGGCATACATTTTGTATGTCGGGGTTGATTCTGGATAGGTAAGAGTTTAACCTGTTACAGTATCCAGAACGAAGTTGAGCAAGAGTGACACGCGTTTCCCTGGGGAGTATGCGTTCCTCTTCTGCGAGCTCTGGATATTTTTCTTTAAGTACTGGATTCACCGGGCAATTCCCGACATAAAGGTCCGACGCCTGTCTATGGAGTTCACCAAGGACCTGCTTGTGTTTTTCCGCTTCATACGGCTGGGTTCTCAGGTGCCGTATTTCCTCAAAATGTTTACGGAGATGACTCCTTAGGCCCCTAGGCGGTGCTGGTTCGTCAATCAGATGTCTGTTGGGATGCCCAGGTTTCTGGGTATTCAACAGAAACTGTTTGGTCAGCATCTCATTTCTCTCCCTGATGGGGAGTATTCTCGCCTCATTATGCAGATGGTGTTCTGGGGACATAAGAAGACAGCCCGTGGCGATTCTGAGAGCGGTATTTTGGCAGGCCTGTAGTTTCTTCCAGTGGGTGGTTTTTAGGCTTGGCGACCATATGGGTGACGCGTAGCACGTAATCGGCTGGCTAATTGCTTTGTATGTGATCAAGAGCGTTTCTTTATCTTTTCCCCAGGTACTGCCAGCAAGGGATTTGAGGATTTTATTACGGCTCTGAATTCTTGGAACAATTGCGGTCGCGTGCGCACCAAAATGTAGATCCTGATCAAACGTCACACCCAAGATTTTGGGGTGTAGGACAGTCGGTAGCGTAGTGCCATCGACGTGGATGTTCAATATGGTCGACATTTGGGGCGTCCATGTTGTAAATAAGGTCGCGGAAGATTTAGTCGGTGACAATGCCAGGTTTCGCGTGGCGAAAAAACTGGAGAGATCAGGGAGATAGCCGTTTATTTTATTGCATAGCTCATCGATCTTTGGGCCTGGGCCTGTGGCCATTATTGTACAGTCATCGGCGTAGGAAACGATTGTGACTCCTTCCGGTGGTGAAGGTAGCTTAGATATGTAGAAATTAAACAAAAGCGGGGATAGGACACCACCCTGTGGCACCCCTTGTTTAATTCTCCTTTGTTTTGATGTTTCGTTTCTGAATTGCACCGATGCCTGCCGACCACCCAGATAATTTGCGGTCCACCTTTCAAGACATGGGGGAAGCTCAATAGAATGTATAAGTAACAACAGTTTTGCAGACTACGTAGATACAGACGAATATAATAAAGCTTGGCTAACTATGAAAATATATCAGTTAAAGGTGATTGGAAAATGGGTTTTGGCAAAGAGAAATCGATGGCTGAAAAGCTTGAGATAGTATTAAATTCCATCATAGCCTTAGAGGCAAAGAGGGTCCGAGCAAAATCCGTATAAAAAGTATCTCTGATACGAAGAAACCTGTTAGGGATATGGAATCGTATACTCTCAAGGAGATAAGGAGCATCAATCGCACCACTAATAATGTCAAAAACAAAAGTGAGCGAAATAATGGTTCTTCTACAATGAAGTGACTGAAGGCTTATGACTGCACATCTATCTTTATATGAGGTTCGGAGAAATTCAGCGAACGCAACACAAATCGAACAAAAGTTCTGTTGAAGCAGACTAGTTTATAAATTAATACCTGAAAATGAAATGTAAATAAAATGAAATGTAATTAAATAATGAAGTTAAATAGAGATAATTATGTACTTACCTAAATACTTCAAATAGGGTTACCTTATACTTAACTTATATTTTTCTATTACCTACCTTATACTTACCTTATAATTAATTTACACTTACCTTTTTCCCCCTTTTAATGATTTTAATTACTTGCCAATTTACTTGCCTTAACTTTTTAGCACCACCCTAATGTAAGTAAATGCATGATTACAGTCTGTATTCGACTGTACCTATGTGCATGCGGTGTGTGTATACCTATTAACAAGCGCGGCTTGTCCACGCTCTCGTACAAATACACACACATACATAGGTTCATAGGTACAGGCGAAGAACTTACCGCTTATTGGAATTGGAGGTTGACAAACTGTAAATTAGATTTAACAAAATATTATAAAAAGAGGAAAATGAATAAATAAAGTTACAGTCAATTAGTAATCGACAACGGCGGTGTTTTTTATTGGTGCGGATTTAATGCGACAAGCAATAGTATAAAGTTTGATTTGTTCTCCCCTGAAATTAATATACTTTTGTCAAAGAGTATATATTTGTCAAGAGGCGTCACTCGATACTTTGTTGTTGCCAAAGCAACCCTGTCATGTCGAATGTGATTCTCAAGGAAGTTTTGTTTAATTTTTTTTAATTGAATCCTATATAGTTATGCGGTAAAGTGACTTTGCATAATTACGATTTTTGGAAAGAGAATTAATTAATTAATTTAATACAATCAGTAAAATAAACACAAATACCCCACGAAAATGTATAGAAGGCGTTTTTATTAATACATCTGATAAAAAAAACCAACGACTACCTTGAGAAAACATCGAGTAATTTGCTTTGGCAACAACAAAAGTATCGAGTGACGCCTCTTGACAAATATATACTCTTTGCGTTTGTATTTACCTAGTGAAGATAAAATACTTACTTGGCGAAAGTAAAGTTTCTTACTAAAAAATCTTATTAAATTTTCGTGGCGCCCGAAGCAGGGACATAGTGCAAATTAAAAATTAAAAAAAATTAAATACGCTATTAAAATTGTTAAAAGTGCAAGTGAGTGCTTAATTAAAAAAACAATACTAATTTGGTTTTGCTGGCTAATGGACTAGTATTTAAACAAAGTGCAAAAGCGTTAAATTAAAAACGTGCGTACAAACAAATACTTAAACAAAACAATTAAATAAATAAATATTTTTATGATAACTATATCAAAAAACAACAAATATTGAAATAATTTATTTGAACAATTAATTGCCTGTCGCGATTGCGTGTGCAAAAACAAAATACATACATAAATTGATAGTGCAGTGCAGTGGCTGAAAATAAACAAAAAAAGCTTAAAATTTTAAAAAGTTTAAGAGTTTTTTAAAACCATTAAATACTTACCTTGATAATTAAATTTAAAATATTGGTTAAAAATACTTACCTGTATTAAAAATATTTATATCAACCTAAAGATTAAAATGCAACAAAAACTTAAAACAGCGTTAAAAACTTAAAAATACATACACACAAAAAATATTTAAAAAATAATATTCAGTTTATGAAGTGTTTTAAAGTAAAGCAAATATCCAAGAATTTACCTGTGTACCCAGCGCTTGTCTACTTACAGTAGCCCGCAAAATATTAGTAGTGCCAGTGTGAAAAACCTAAAAAGATACAAAAAATTAATTTTATTAAGAGGTACTTACCCACAAGTGCGTTACTATATCTAATTAGAGGGCAAAAAGAAGTTCTATACTTACCACCAAAAAGCGCTAAGTGAAAAAAGGGTTTATTGAAAGGCTATTTGCGCAATAAACTGTGCTGCACACTCACTCATACGAAAATACTGCTGCTGATATCCAGTGCCGCCTGTACCCGATACCCCTCCTGATCAAATATTTGGCCACTTAAGGATTTCTGGCCAGGAATGAAGTGCAGCTGTATACTCTGCAAAAGGGAAGTCGAAGCTGGAAACGAACCAGTCCATAAAGAGCAGTGAGTGCAAACAATTAAAAGCTGTTGAGGTTGTTGGTTTTGTTAAATTGCTGCAAAGATCGCCCAACAAGCTTTAATTTTTGGCATCTCTTGTATTTACTTTGAAATTAAATTGTTTATAAACAAATTTCGTTAAACAAGATTTCGGGATTGTTTAGTGAAAAATTACCTCGTACAATTTCCGACAAGGCACCGATTACCATTCTGTCAAATATTTTTCGAAAGCTATACAGCTTTAAGTGTTTGGTTAAATCGTTGACCATAATTAAAAAACTTTCAACATCGCGTCTATTTTTCCCAATTAAGGAATGATAAGATTTTATCTCTTGATTTGCGCCTTTTTTTCGATAGTTCTGGTGAATTTTCAGCGATTTTTTTTTCGTTTTCGTATTGCCGCTTTGAAAACTTCCAAACTATAAATTTGTACAAAGTTACTGTACATAGCGAATCAAGATGAGTAAAAGTGAGACGCTACTTCCTTAAAAAGACAAAGGACGATTTTAAAAAGAAGCATAGCTCGAATTAAAACCGGAATTCATTATCAGTCACTCTCATCAGATCCGTCGGAAGTTGAGTGTCGACTCGAAATGCTGAATAGTTACAGCGAAAAGCTTCTAGCGTGTCAGTCCGAAATAGAAGAGATCGATGAAGATGATGACACTCGTGACAGCCTTGAAGATTTAATTGTTGGAACCAAGGCGATGTTAAAATCGATATTGCCAGAGAACAACAAATCAAAAGCTTCTGACACCTTCACAGCGCCTCACAGCTCAAGACTTCCGAAATTGTCGCTGCCCAAGTTTCAAGGGCAGTATTCGGAGTTTAAAAATGTTATGAGTTTGTTTGAGAGCCTCGTTCATAATAACCCAGCGCTTTCAGACGTTGAACACATTTAGTTTCGTGCTTGTCTGGTGAAGCGTTAGGAACGGTAAAGGCCTTCCAAATGACGGAAGAAAATTATCCGAAGGCGCTGGAAAGCCTGAAAAAGGTATATGACAATAAATGTCTAATATTTTCGAACACAGTTTCGAAACTGTTTGAGCTTCCGAAAATCCAAAAGCCATCGTCGCTTTCGCTGCGGTCCATGATCGACACCGTATCAGCTGTCTATGACTCCCTGTTGTCTTTGGGTGATGATAAAAATATTTCCAATGCGATGTTGATACATTTAGTAATGTCGAAGGTTGATCCCAAGACGCGGTCTAAATGGGAGGAGCAACTTGACTACGACAAGCTTCCGCTGTGGAGTGAGTGCGAAGCGGCTCTCAATAAGAGATACCAGCACCTCTCGTCTTAAGAAGCGTCGACATCGTCAAAGTCGCACGACATCCAACTGAAAACCAACAAGAGTGCTGAAAAGCCAAAGTCATCCTTTGTGGCTGCGAAAGCTAAGCCAACTACTTGTTTCCACTGCAACTCCGAGGACCACTTCTTAACCAACTGCCCTAAATTCAAAACTCTCTCTCCTCAGCAGAGATTCGATTTCGCTAAATCGGCCCCATTGTGTATAAATTGCTTGCGCAAGGGATATACGGTTTCTAAATGCCAACTAGAACGGTGTCGAGTTTGTAACCGGTCACATCACACCATGTTACACCAATACCCGATATCGTTCGAAACAACACCACAATCTTCGACTTCACAAGCTATGCACACAGTGAGCGTGCCTAATCGCGTTATGTTAGCAACAGCAGTGGTCAAGGTGAAAACTTGCTCTGGTGATTATGTGTCAGCTCGAGCGTTACTTGACTCAGGGTCACAAGTAAATTTCATGACTGAAGAGCTGGCACAAAGGCTACGAATTCGGCGAGAGAAGGCAACATTAAATGTTATCGGGATTGGTAATGCATCCCAAAAGGTTCGGTCAAAGTTAGTGCAGTCATAAAATCCCGAGTTAACAATTTCGAGTTTCTCGCAGATTTTTGGGTAATGGGAGCGATTTCGGCAAATCACACAAATCGGGCTGTTAACACCACATGTTGGAAAATTCCAGCTAATATTGAATTAGCCGATTCTGGGTTCCATAAATCCTCAAAAGTCGATCTTTTGTTGGGAGCCGAAACATTTTTCGATCTTTTGTCGGTTGGTCAGATTAAAACTGACCCAAGATTTCCGACGCTTCAAAAAACACATTTGGGTTGGGTTATTTCAGGCAAATACGTCTCCCACCAAAGTGAACACTCCCAAGTTAGCAGTGCGTTATGCAAAGTCGAAGATGATTCCGAAGCAATTGATGAAATTGTCCAAAGATTCTGGGCAATGGAAGAAATCCCTTCGGAATCACAGGCTACAAAGTTTACTGCCGAACAAACCAAATGCGAAGACTACTTCGTTAAGACTACTGACGACGTCGGGATGGCTTCAAGTAAGACTGCAGTTCAAAACTGACCAAAATGCGTTGGGTCAGTCATTTGAAACCGCAGCTCGGCGGTTTCAGGCGCTGGAGAGACGTACGTTGAAAGATCCAGAACTTCGTCAAATGTATCTGGACTTCATGGAAGAGTACTTGGCATTGGGCCACATGAGCCCCACTGATAAAAAAATCCCGAGTGAAGCCCACTATTTCATTCCGCATCAGTGTGTCTTAAGACCACAAAGTACGTCGACGAAACTCCGCGTTGTTTTCGATACGCCGAGTCGGACGTCAACACAAATTACGTTGAATGACATTTTGATGGTTGGACCGACCATTCAAGAAGAACTTTTTTCGACGCTATTTCGCTTTCGAATGCATAAGTATGCTATTACGGCGGACATCACGGACATGTATCGCCAAGTTCTCGTAAATGAAAACGATAGAAATTTTCAATTAATAGTGTGGAGAAATCTTCCATCCGAGCCTCTGCAAATTTTTCGTTTAAACACCGTTACCTATGGCACTGCGCCAGCTTCATTTCTCGCAACACGGTGTTTGCAGATGCTATGTGATATGAATGCACAAAAATATCTACTCGGTGCCAAGGTACTACATACCGATTTCTACGTTGATGATCTGTTAACCGGATCTGAAGGTTTTGAATCCCTCGACATAATTCGTTGTGAGGTAACTGACGTCTTAAAGTCGGCAGGATTCCAGCTAGCTAAGTGGTTCTCCAACCACCCAAGTTTTTTCGATAGTAAGAGTCTGGAAAAATCGTTAAGTTTCAACGATTCAGACTCCACTAAAACGCTGGGAATCCACTGGTCGCCAAAAGACGACTTATTTCGGTTTAGATTGGATGATACATTTGATGAGTTACGAGCTACAGAACGAAATATTTTATCGGTATCTGCCCGACTCTTTGATCCTCTTGGTTTGGCCCCACTAGTGACCTCAGCTAAAATCTTATTGCAAGAGCTGTGGATTAAGAAACTAGATTGGGATGAGTCGATTCCGTTGTATCTCAACAGCAGTTGGCAGAATTTTAAAGCGAATTTGTTGCAATTGTCGTCAATCAGCATTCCTCGGTTTGTTTATACTGAGTGGAGTGCTAATTGTCAAATACATGGCTTCGCCGACGTCTTAATAAGGGCGTATGGTTGTTGTATTTACATTCGAAGCCAATTCGCTAACGACGTTAAATGCATTCTGCTAACTGCAAAATCCAGGGTTGCTCCGCTGAAGACTAAGTCTCTTCCTCGTTTAGAGCTCCTGGCAGCGCATCTTTTGGCCAAGTTATGGTCCCGCATTGCGCCAATGTTGAATCGACCTATTGACAGCATAACATTCTGGACAGACTCCGAAATAGTTTTGCATTGGATACAAATACATCCATCAACGTTGCAAACTTTCGTTGCAAATAGAGTGTCCGAGATTCAAGAGTTGACTCAAAGTGCTTCGTGGCGGCATGTGCCAACTAAACAAAATCCTGCGGATCAAGTGTCTCGGGGTTGTAGCGTGGATGAAATACAGAACTCGATATGGTTTTCTGGCCCACAGTTCCTCTTAGAAGACCCCGCAAGTTGGCCAACAAATACCCATTTCGAATTAACGTCTGAAGAACAAGCACTGGAAAAGAAGAAAAATGCCAGCGCCTTAGTAGCAGTAAGTGACGACCGTAATCCACTCGTAACTTTGACTGAAAAATATTCCTCACACAAAAAATTGTTACGAGTTTTTGCCTATGTTCTGCGATGGGCCTTAAAGGTGAGAAATCGATCCACCAAGTATGATCCAACACCATAGGCACAAGAGTTGCAAGTAAGCTTCTTAAAAATTGTTCAAATAGTCCAAGGTGATGAATATAGCCAAGAAATAACAAAATTGTCATAAAACCTTCCACTACCGTCGAGCTTGCAAAAGTTGAATCCATTTTTGCATGAGTATTCAGAAAAAGCCTTGTCGTTGAAATTGTTACGAGTAGGTGGTCGTTTATTAAATGCGCCTTTCCCGTACGATGCCAAATTTCCTCTATTATTGAGTAAAAATTCGCAGTTCGTAAATTCGTATATACGGTTCCTACATTTGCGCAACCACAATGCAGGTGCGAAAGCATTGGTTTCAATTTTACGTGAAAAAATTTGGTTAGTTAATGGTCGAGAAGCATGTAGTCGAACCGTGCGAAACTGCATACATTGCTTTCATTATAAGCCAAATTATGGGCAATTTACCAGCCGACAGGCTACGTGCTCTACGACTCTTTATGGTTTGTGGGGTTGATTTTTTCGGTCCAATTTACGTCACACAAAAGATACGGGGTCGCCCCCCGCTAAAAATGTACATTGCGGTCTTTGTGTGTTTTACTCAAAAGCTGTCCATTTAGAACTTGTATCTGATTTAAGCGCTGACAAATTTATTCTCGCCCTTAAAAGGTTCGTTGGACGCCGGGGAATACCAGCGACGATTCACTGCGACAACGCGACGAATTTCGTATGAGCCGGTCGCAAGCTCAAGGAACTGAGGGAAGCGTTTCTGAGTCAGAAGGAGGAGGTAACCCAATACGCCGCGGACGAAGGGTTCAATTTCACCTTTATACCTCCCAGGGCTCCCCACTTCAGCGGGTTATGGGAGGCCGCAGTGAAGTCGGCGAAGCACCTGCTTGTACGAGCCGTAGGCAACGCCAGTCTCATCGTCGAAGAAATAGAAACGCTGCTCGTCGAGGTAGAGGCCGTGCACAACTCGCGCCCAATCGCTCCACTCAGCCAGGATCCGAACGACGGCGGGGCTCTGCCAGGGGAAACAGAACTCCCGGAACCCAGCACGCGCTACTCCGACAGATGGCAACATGTTTGCTCAATCAAGCGTCGGTTTTGGGAAACGTGGTCCAAGAGCTACCTCCTGAGTTTGCAGTAGCGCAACAAGTGGCAGCACCCACAGCCCAACGTAGAGGTAGGAGAGCTCGTCGTCGTTCACGAAGATAACGCCCCGCCCCAGAAATGGATTATAGGCCGAGTGACAGATACGATCGCCGGCCAGGATGGGAAGGTGAGAGTGGCCGACGTTCAAACAAGAAACGGAATAATTTGGCGTCCGATACACAAGCTAACCGTGTTACCATTAAGTTGAAGAATGCAGATTCGTTCAAGGTGGCCGGTGTTGAAGCAGACTAGTTTATAAATTAATACCTGAAAATGAAATGTAAATAAAATGAAATGTAATTAAATAATGAAGTTAAATAGAAATAATTATGTACTTACCTAAATACTTAAAATAGAGTTACCTTATACTTACCTTATATTTTGCTATTACCTACCTTATAACTAATTTACACTTACCTTATTTTCCCTTTTAATGATTTTAATTACTTACCAATTTACTTACCTTAACTTTTTAGCACCACCCTAATGTAAGTAAATGCATGATTACAGTCTGTATTCGACTGTAACTATGTGCATGCGGTGTGTGTATACCTACTAACAAGCGCGGTTTGTCTACGCTCTCTTGTACAAATACACACACATACGTAGGCTCATAGGAACAGGCGAAGAACTTACTGCTTGATGGAATTGGAAGTTAACAAACTGTAAATTAGATTTAAGAAAATATTATAAAAAGAGGAAAATGAATAATTAAAGTTAAAGTCAATTAGTAATCGACAACGGCGGTGTTTTTTCTTGGTGCCGATTTAATGCGACAGGCAATAGTATAAAGTTTGAATTGTGCTCCCCTGAAATTAATATACTTTTGTGTTTACCTAGTGAAGATAAAATACTTGGCGAAAGTAAAGTTTCTTACTAAAAAATCTTAGTAAATTTTCAAGTTCTTTGCACCCGTTCAAGCCTCATAATATGGCATTCATGATATGGTCGCCAAATGAAACAAGCATATTCCAGCTTAGAACGAACGAGAGACGTGAACAATAATTTAAGGGTATATGGGTCAGTGAAATCAGAGCTAAAATTCCGGATGAAAGCCAGAACTGCATACGACTTAGCAATGGTAGAGTTTAAATGAGTCGTAAATGAGAATTTCGAATCAAAAATTTACCCTAAGTCCTTAATTTCGCTAAGAGTTGAGAGACGGGTACCGTTTATGGAATACAAAGTGGAAATGTAGTCACGCGATTTGGGGAATGTTACGTGAAAGCATTTCCCAACATTCAGCGGTAGGTTATTGGTTATACACCAGATAGCAACATTGTCTAAATCTGATTGAATCATATCCATGTCGAATGAATTGGGTACAGTATTGCGGGGTCTGATGCGGTACTGGTGATGATGTTGAGGCGTTATGGTTGACTACGGTGACGAATGGATGGCGGCGAGGTGGTGGCTTATGAGAGCTGAGGGCAATCCTTAAGTGGGTAGTACCACGAAACCACAAGTAAAATTCTCGGGATAGAGCACTGGACAACCTTCACGACTTCTAGAGCACTTTCTTAAATTTTGAAACACAACTATTTTTTTTTCATTCAGTTCACAATAGGGTTTTATTAAAAATTTCGCTTTTCGGCACACCGAGATGATTTGCACAAAATTACGGAATGAATTTAATTTATTCGTGTGAAAAAGATATAATAAGAAAATGTCAACAAGATTGACAGCTGATGCTCGTTCAGGCGAGCGAGTAGCGCACGCGTTGCCAACCACGCATTTAAAGTGTTGGGTGCGTTACCGTGGTGTGGTGATTAGGGTTATTAATTCAAAGGGTACAAATTCAGTAGTAAAAGGTGCGTGCGCTAATCGCTCGCTTGAACATCTTGCCCCGCCTAGACGCGTTAGCCGGCTAATGTCAATCTGAGCTGCTCCAGCGCTCTGATGGCCTCGTTCATGAGGATGTTTGCCACCTTGCCTCGGTGTGAAGCCGTCGGGATTTTAATTGTTGTTTTTGAGATTAGGCGGATACGGTGATTTGCCAGGATAAGTCCTTAGGACTCAGCGGTCTTGTGAGTGGGGTGGTAACGAAAATCTACACGGTCGCTTGGGGGCTGGGCGGACTATCAGCCGGGGGCAGAAAACATAATTTTACTATCGGCCGTGTGAGATTGCCGGATTGGGTGCGCACCTCGACGACACGAATGTGGCCATCCGGGCCGGGGCGTGCTCGTTCGATGCGTCCGAGGCGCCATTCGGTGGGAGGAAGTGTATCGTCCTTGATGAGGACACACTCACCGACTTTTGGCTCAATGCGGGTGTCTTTCCAACGATATCTTTTGTGGAGGTCCTTGAGGTAGTCCTTCCATCGTCGACTGAACTGGTGATGGATAACCTTGACCTTTTCCCATCGGTTGAGCAGAGATAGGTTCTCATGGTCAGGTTCAGGAATCGCTAGTAAAGGGGTTCCCCTAAGGAAATGTCCGGGGGTGAGCGCGGTAAAGTCAGAGGGATCCTGAGATAGCGGGGAGATGGGGCGTGAATTTAACACGGCCTCTATTCGTATTAGCAGGGTGGTAAATTCCTCGAAAGTGAATTTGTGAGATCCGACTGACTTCTTGAGGTGTGTTTTAAAACTTTTGACCGCAGCTTCCCATAAGCCGCCCATATGAGGAGCGCTGGGGGGTATAAACTTCCATTTTATGCCTTGAGCGGCATATTTTTTTACGACCTCTTGGGATACTTCGTTGGAGAAGGTAACAAATTCCTTTTCCGTAGCTCGTTTGGCACCTACAAAGGTTGTGCCATTATCGCTCATCACAGTTGCGGGATAGCCTCGACGTCCAACAAAACGGGCAAACGCAGCCAGAAAGGCCTCCGAGGTGAGATTTGAGCACAGCTCAAGGTGTACCCCTTTTGTCGTGAAGCAAACAAAAACGGCCACATAACCTTTCACGAGGGTAGGCGATCTTAGCATGGATGCTTTTATCAAAAAAGGGCCAGCAAAATCAACACCCGTTGTGGTGAAGGGGGGAGCGAAAGTGCATCGTGCGGGTGGCAAGGCTGCCATTATTTGGGAGCGCATTTGCTGCTTGTGGACGGTGCATGTTTTACATTGAAAAATGCATTTTTTGATGAGTGGCTTGAGCCGAGGAATGTAAAGTTCTTGTCTAATGGTTTCCTGCATGAGACGGACTTCGGCGTGCAAGAAAAGTTCATGCAGGAAGCGTAGGAAAAGTGCAGCATATCGGGATTTTTTCGGGATAATAATGGGGTGGCTTTCGTTGTAGGTTAGTGTTGAGTCAACTAGGCGACCGCGGACTCGGAGCAATCCATCTTCATCCAAATATGGATTAAGGGTGAGAAGGGGGCTCCGTTTGTCTATAGGCTTCGAGGCTAACAACGATGCCTTTTCCTTGTGGAAATATCGCGACTGAGTTAAGGCGATTAGCTTGAGTTTCGTGTTTCGGAAGTCGTCGTGTGTAAGGGTTAACGGGGAAGTTGGTATGTGGCCCGCGCGGGTTTTAAGGGTGCATATGAAGTGCAACACGTGAGTTAAAACTCTCAGGGCACGCGGAAACGGGGAAAATCGATCCAGAATGTCGGGTTCTTCTTCGCTGGCATGTAATGCTTCGATTCGGCGGACTTCAGGTGGACTTACGGAGGGGCGGCGCAAGTCTTTGGGCCATGATTCCGGGGACTGATGAGCCATTCTGGGCCTTTCCACCACAGGGAGGAAGTTACCAAATCAAGAGGTTTGCATCCTCTTGTGCCCATGTCGGCGGGGTTTTCGGAACTGCGTACATGTCGCCAAGTGGCGTTTCCAACCAGATCGATTATTTGCGCGGTTCGATTTGCTACGAAGGTTCTCCATGTATAGGGGGCTTTTCGAGCCATGCGAGCACTATTTCGGAGACCGACCACAGCGTCAAGGTAGGCGGACTGAGATTGAGTTAGGATTGAACGACGGAGACTAGCTTCGCTAGGAGCAGAGCTCCACACAATTCCAGCCGTGGCAAGCTAGTGGATTTTAGGGGTGCCACTTTGCTTTTAGAGACTAGGAGATGAGAGGTTATGTTTTGTCCTACCGTCGTTCGGACATAAATGCTGGCGCAATAAGCTTTCTCCGATGCGTCGCAAAAGCCATGCAGCTCCGTGGGTTGGTCAGGGGAGTAATTGACCCAACGAGGAATTTGAATCCCTGTTATGGCGTGGAGGTTATGTGCGAACTGCGTCCACTTTGCGAGGCGGAGGGGTTTCACCTGTTCGTCCCAGTCAGTTCCATCAAGCCACAGCTCTTGCAAGAGAATTTTGGCTTGGATCATTATCGGCGTTAGCCATCCTGCGGGGTCGAAAAGTTTTGCGACGGAAGAGAGAATTTGTCGCTTTGTGCTCGCGGTGCTTACTGGGATGGATTCAACGGTGTACGAAAATGAGTCCTTTATTGCATTCCATTGAATCCCGAGCGTTTTCGTCGTACTTGCTTTTTCGAATTCGAGAAACTGGGAATCCAGCAAGTCTGCTGTGGGAATAGTTTCAATTATTTCAGGATGGTTTGCCGTGATTTTTCTAAGGGGGAAGCCTGCTGACGTAAGGGCTTGCCTGACTTGCGAGAGGGACTCTGCAGCTGAGAGGATGGAGTGCCCGCCAGAAAGTATGTCGTCTACATATGTCTCGTCTTTTAATATCTGAGATGCTTTAGGGATGGTCTTATTGACGTCTTTAGAGAGCTCGTGCAAGGTACGTATTGCCAGATAGGGAGCGCAATTAAGACCGAATGTGACGGTTTTAAGCTTAAAATCTTGAATTGGACCATTGGGGGCTGAGCGAAAAATAATTTTTTGGTAATCTTGGTCCTCCTCATGTAAGAGAATTTGGCGGTACATTTTTTCTACATCGCCCAGGCATGCTTAACGAACGAAACGATATCATTTCGTTACGATAATCAACGCTAATAAACGAAACGAAGTCACTTCGTTTCGTTTATTAACGTTAAGATCGTCAAATTAACGTTAATTTGTCGTTCTTAACGTTAATAAACGAAACGAAATGACTTCGTTTCGTTTATTAACGTTGATTATCGTAACGAAATGATATCGTTTCGTTCGTTAAGCATGCCTGACATCGCCGTTGAAAACAAATTGGTACGTGCGCCACTTGAGAATTAATAGCATCAAATCGGGTTGTAGGGTGGGACCGGTATAGAGAACATCATTCAGAGAATTACCGGAAGTTGATTTCTTTGATCCATTAAAGACCACACGTACCTTGGTAGTTCTTTTTTCGGGCTTTATAACCGCGTGATGGGGTAGGTAGAACGACAAGTATTTGTTGTCCGAGCATTTTTCGTAGGAAGTGGTTTCTTCCATATGACCTAGGGTGAGATATTCTAATAAGACTTTCGCCTTTTTTGAGAAGATTTCTCTCCATGCTAAGAAATTGCTGGAGAGCTGAGGTTCGGGTTCTACCTAAGGCTACCTGTTCTGGGAAACTGCGTCTAAAGGGGAGTCGCACTACATAGCGACCGTCATCTGTGCGAGTGGTGGTGGACTGATACAATTCTTCGCATATAGTGTCTTCAACATTAAGACACTTGGGGGTGGATACTTCTTCCAGTTCCCAGAATTTTCTGAGCTGCGAATCGAGGGAGTTCGATACTTCCTCCACCTGGGTTGAGAATGAAACTACCTTGCTAGGGACTTGACCACTAAGGATCCACCCAAATATGGTGTTTTGCGCTAGTAGGTTCGGGGAGATTTTCTCAACACCTTCTAGCATTATCTGCGGGATAAGGCCACTGTCAATGACTAAGTCAATCTGGGATGGGGAGTGGCAGTTTGCATCTGCGAGGGTTAGATGCGCCCATTTTTCACGCTGTGCTAGGGTGGGATTGAATTTGGGTAACACCTTGGTTAACTGGGGTAGGACAATAGCTTGTGCTTGGATTCTTGTGATTAAATCGTTCGAGACTAGAGTTAGAGCGCATAGTTTGTTCGATGATTGAACCACTCTTCCACCCATGCCTGATATTTCGAAATTAGATGCTCGGCATGGTAGCCGCAGTTTTATTTGAGCTTTGGAGGAGATAAAGCCATAGGTCGCTGGTTCATATCCGGCTCGAAGGACCACAAATGTACAGCTCCGTTCTGACCCTTGGTCAATTAGGGCTCTGAGTTTGAAGAGTTCACCTCGGTGTTCTACAGAGACGATTGCCGTCGGGAGTAGTACTTTACTTTCTACTTTACTTTACTACTTTACTTTCATTGTCCGAGTAGAAAGATTGTACGTGGGCATTTTTTGAACACGTGGATTGATCGCGGTTGTCTTCCGGAGAGTGGGGAGTTGGGAGACTGACATCAGTGGGGGTGGTAGTTGCTGCTTGGGCTGTGGCTTTATGCATTCTGGGTGTTGATGATGTGCTAGAGGTCGCATCATCATGCAGAGCTGAGTTGTGCCGTTGCCGGCAGTGAACACACTTGAATGTGCTTTTGCAATCTCTTAGAACGTGGGATTGGGATAGGCAGTTAAAGCACATGTGATTGTCTCTCACGAACTTGTTCCGATCATGGACTGGCATTCTAGTGAATTTTGCACAGCTGTACAGGGGTGCTCGGAGGTTTTGCAATATGCGCATTTGTACATTGTGCGGTGTTCTGTAGCATGGGATTGAATCCTCGGATTGGATTTTTCGTGATTGCTGCCTCTGAATGCGTAATTATTTTGTTTAGAGTAGCTTGTGCTGGCGGGGGCCGATGTGGGTTTAGAGGGGCGCCATTGGTCTACTCTTTCTACCACCTCATAGCGAGTAGTCAGAAATTGGTTCATTTGCGACCAGTTGGGGAGATCTTTCCGGGAGGTTAGAGACTGTTCCCACAGGGTTACCGTGTTCTCCGGGAGTTTAGAGGTTACCAGATAAATGAGGATTGGATCCCAACTTTCTGTTGAAACTTGCTGGGTGGAGAGAATTTGGAGGCAATTATTCACGGATGATTGCAATTTCTGTATATCCTTGCTATTTTCAATGGGAATTGGTTTTAAATTCATAAGGGTTTTTATTTGGTTGTCGACCAAAACCCTGCGATTTTCATATCGCGACCTTAGGGCTTCCCACGCCAGTTCAAAATTGGCATCACTGAGTGGGAACTGTTTGACTATTTCGCCGGCTTTGCCTTGTGTTTTATACCGGAGGTGGTATAATTTCTGGGCTTTTGTGAGTTTTGGGTGGTTAATATAGACCGCCGTGAACATGTCACGAAATGACGGCCATTGTTCATAACCCCCATAAAATACTTCTGTATCACAAGGCGGGATTTTTAAGCCGAAACCTGTTCCATCTCTGGGAAGTGATGCGGTGGGGGCAGCTATGGGAGTGTTTGCTTGTTGGAGCAACATAAGTTAGTCCCCTATCTGGGCTTTTGTGTCCTCATAAATAATTAGACATGACTGGTATTTATTAAACGCGACCGGTTTAAAGTCATCTGGGAGATCTAGGTCATCTGTATCTAATATCGCGTCATGGGAGGTTTGGACCCGGTCCCAAAACCTATCAATATTGGTATCTTTAATTTTCAGGGACGATTCCGTATTTTCGTTAATCGGGGTGGACCTGAATCGAGCACAGTAGTCCGTGAAATTATCCGTTTCCGAGATGAATTTGTTTGCCGTGAACATTTGCTTATTTTTTTTTGTGGTTAGGCGCGTTTGGCGTTGATCTTTGGCGCTGCCTTGGGATTTCTCGTCGTCACTCATTGTGGGGCTTTTTGATTGGCTTCTTTGAGGGACACCTAACATAAAGTGAGCAAGCGAGGGAGAGAGCCTGAGAGTGAGGGAGAGAGCCTGAGAGAGAGTGAGTTGACGACTTAAAGAAAGATTTATAACCGCAATGCAAGTTTCACGACAAGAGAAATAAACTTTTTGACCTTTTGAAATTATATATTTAATAACGCGAACCGTGAATTCGTACCACTGTACCCGCTTGAGAGAGCAACAAAAATTAAAATTGTATCACCGTACCGCACTTTTATAAACGTGTGTATATATGAGTATATATGCGTATATATATATATATATATGAGTGAGAAAAAAAAATTTTTTTTCCAAGGGGATATATAATTGCTATATATTTGAGGGATTTTTAATATTTGTGAGTATTTGAGAAGAGAAGTTGAAAACGCTAATTAAAGAAATTTGAAAAAGTGAGTTTTATAAATTTATTTTGGGTCCCTGTCTACCAGTTAATTATTACATATGCACATACATACATACGAATGAGCAACCAAAATATATTGGAAATACACTGTTTTGGGGTGAACTGCCTTTCCTTTTTGCAATACGGGACTTATATATGTATTCACGAAATCTTAAAATTTATGATTGCAAACAATTATTGGGGATATATATGTATGTATTTATGAATTCTATTGGGAAATCCACAAATATCAAACTTTAATTAAAATTGGGAATATTAATTATTTCAAGGAGGATTATTCTTCGATTTGTGGATTATTGTTTGAATAATTTAACTTTGTATGTATGAAAGGTAGAGGGAGAGAGGGGGCAAGCAAATCTTAATTTCTTTAATGCGTTTATCGCTATGAGGGCAAATGAATAATTCTATACATACATATATGTATGTACAATATTCAAATGCAAAACTCCACAAATATTAGATTTTTAATTATGTCGGGGCGTGAGCGGGGATTAAGAAATTTAATTTCTACTCACGATTTTGGGATACTTTCTTTTTAAATTTCCAACGCTGGGTCCAAAAATGGCGACGAAGGACCAAATGTACAGCTCCGTTGCTGCACTTCTTGGGGATGCGGGGTCTGATGCGGTACTGGTGATGATGTTGAGGCGTTATGGTTGACTACGGTGACGAATGGATGGCGGCGAGGTGGTGGCTTATGAGAGCTGAGGGCAATCCTTAAGTGGGCAGTACCACGAAACCACAAGTAAAATTCTCGGGATGGAGCACTGGACAACCTTCACGACTTCTAGAGCACTTTCTTAAATTTTGAAACCCAACTATTTTTTTTTCATTCAGTTCACAATAGGGTTTTATTAAAAATTTCGCTTTTCGGCACACCGAGATGATTTGCACAAAATTACGGAATGAATTTAATTTATTCGTGTGAAAAAGATATAATAAGAAAATGTCAACAAGATTGACAGCTGATGCTCGTTCAGGCGAGCGAGTAGCGCACGCGTTGCCAACCACGCATTTAAAGTGTTGGGTGCGTTACCGTGGTGTGGTGATTAGGGTTATTAATTCAAAGGGTACAAATTCAGTAGTAAAAGGTGCGTGCGCTAATCGCTCGCTTGAACAAAAATATTTAAGTCATCAGGGCATAAAAGAAACTTAGAGTGCTGGAAACAAGCCGAGATGTCATTTATAAAAATGACAAATAGCAATGGCCCCAGAATAATACCTTGTGGCACCCCAGAGGTGGCCATACAAGTTTTAGAGTGCGTAGTGTCAATCACTACAACACAAGTCCGTTGGTTAAGGTATGACTTTAACCAAGATAAACATATTGAGTGAAAACCCAGATAGGCTAACTTAGAGATCAAGATTGAGTAACTTACCTTATCAAACGCTTTCGAGAAATCCGTGTATATGGTATCGACTTGAAGACGGTTTTTGAAAGCGGATGTGCAAAAATCAGAAAAAAAATTTAAGGTTTGTCACAGTGGACCTACCGGACATAAAACCATGCTGATTATCATTGATTAGACGCCTAACAGCAAAATACATTTTTTTGTTTAACAACATACTCAAATAATTTTGAGATAGTTGACAACTTTGCAATGGGCCTATAATTGGCGGCATTGCTTTTATTGGCACTCTCGAAAGTTGGGCTAATAATGGTTAACTTCCATTCATCAATAAATTGACCACTTTGTTGAAAATTATGAGGAGTGGAAACGCCAGTGCCAAGCAATTTTTAAATAGATAAGACGATAAGCCGTCAATATCAGTAAGAGTAGATGATTTTATGTTTTGAATTCCATCACAACATAGGAGAGCCATATCGCCCGATATCTCTCCAATCGCCAGTCGCCAAGACGCTTGAAGCCATTTTACTGCCCCATTTCAAGGCAAATTTGCCACTAGCCTCTCATCAGCATTGCTTTAGAAAACTATACAGCACTGCCAGTGCGCTAAATGCCATTAGCACCCAGATAAATTGCGGTTTAAATCAAAACCCCCACCATAGAACAGTACTCGTTGCGCTAGACCTATCAAAAGCTTTTGATACGGTCAACATTGACCTGGAAGGGTCTACCCTTCCCCCTAGTATTAAAAGGTGGACCGGAAATTAGCTAGGTGGGCGGCAGGCATCGGTGCAATTTAGAAACGAAACATCTAAACCAAGGAGAGTTAAACAAGGGGTGCCACAGGGCGGTGACCTATCCCCACTTTGTTTAACTTCTACATATTAAAGCTACCTTCGCCTCCAGATGGAGTTATATCGTTTCCTACGCCGATGACTGCACAATAATGGCCACAGGCCCAGACCCACAGTTCGATTAGCTATGCAACAAAATAAACGGCTACCTCCCTGATCTCTCCAGTTTCTTCACCTCGCGAAACCTGACATTATCACCAACTAAATCATCGGCGACCTTATATACAAAATGGACGTCCCAAATGTCGACCATTTTGAACGTCCACACCAATGGCACTACTATACAGACTGTCTTACACCCCAAAATCTTGGGTGTGGCGTTCGATCAGGATCTACATTTTGATGAGCATGCAGCCGCAATTGTACCGAAAATCCAGAGCCGTAATAAAATCCTCAAACCTCTTGCTGGCAGCACTTGGGGAAAAGATAAAAAAACGCTCATTACCACTTAATAAGCAATTGGCCAGCCGATTGCATGTTACGTATCCCGATATGGTCGCCAAGCCTAAAGATTACCCACTGGAAGAAGTTACAGGTCTGCCAAAATACTGCCCTCAGAACCGCCACGGGTTGTCACAGTATGTCCCCAGAACACCATCTACATAATGAGGCGAGAATGCTCCCCATCAGGGAGAGAAATGAGATGCTAGCCAAACAGTTCCTGTTGAATTCCCAGAAACCTGGGCATCCCAACAGACATCTGATTGATGAGCCAACACCGCTTTCCAAGGCAAATCGGTTCTATGTACCAGGACTGGACTGTCATTTCAGTGTAACCCTAGTTAATTTGTTGCGTCCCTCCCACAAATTGTCATCCTCCCAGCAGCTGCTCCTTGCAGCAGGACTGCTCCATATTCTCTTGCTCCGGGAAGGTATCGAACCCAACCCGGGTCTTTTCAACTCGATTACTTTTTATTGTTGCTTTGGATTACTTTTTATTGTTGCTTTCCATGCAATTCGGTAAGCTAGCTAGTCTTTTAATTGTAATAGTTAGCAACGAAATACAGCTAGTGTATGCAATGCCGTTTTTCGACCGATAACCTGTTTTTGCAAGTGCTAATACTGCTGTAAATAACAGTGGGCGATCGTCTACATTGCTTTCTATTGCTAAAAGCCCGGACACATAAGCACTTTTTCATATAGATGAGTTTAACACAAGCTTATGCATTATGAGTAGATTGCACGTATTTTTATGGAGAATGGTAGAATGACATATATGTAATACTAGTATTATATATATGTAGAATGAGCGACACTGGCGCCATCTGATATTGAAAAGTAGCCAACTCCAACAGCAACCATTTCTCCCCTTCAGCTTCCCAGAAAATACATAATGATTGGTCAATACATATGTAGGTTGTGAGCTATTTGAACCCCAGGTAAGTGAAACTATCTTGACATACCTGGATACGGCTCCAACATCCCGTATCGTATCCGTATTTTAAGACGCAGGCGATAATGCTGATGTTGGATGTTGTAGTCGCAGGTGTATATCGGTCAAGTTTGTTTGCGAGTTAGCTGTGGTTCGAATAGCTCACTTTCGCATGCTTTCTTCCCCTGGTGAAATAAGATTATTATGTAGTATCCCATTTTGAATGATATATGAAGAATAAATGCATTATAATGTCATTCAAAAATGATTCAAAAATCTCAACCAAAACGATTGAAATATATTCACGAATATGATCAGAAAATGACTGTGAAAAGCAGTCAAATAATACTCTAAAACTATTAAAGCTCAATTTTAAAATAATATCAAATATGAATAAAAAGCGTTTCGAAATAGGAATCATAAATGATTATTCAAGAATAATCACATTTATGGTACATTTTTCTCCCGACGATACGTTAATTTTCGAACAGAAAATGCTTTTAAATTTGAACGTTTTTAATCATCTTGGGGTATGATATTTCAATATTTTTTGTTCAAAATTTTCAAAAAATGCTGGCTGGGCTGGGGACACGTGAACACGAAAGACAATCCAGCAGATGTGGCGTCAAGAGGTATTCCATCTCCAAAATTATTAAATATGGATATTTGGTGGAATGGACCCAAGTGGCTATCGTCAACAGAAGATCAAGAGTCAACAACGATAAATGCATGCAACAAAGTAACGGTTTTATTGACGTCCAGAGACCAAGATTCTTTTATGGACAATTTAATAAACAAATATTCAAGTTGGCTAAAATTACAAAGAGTGGTAACATACATTTTACGCTTTCGTAAAAAGAAAGAAACGCGCAAATTTTCACATTTATCGGCAGAGGAGCTTCAGACAGCTACATTAACGGTCATCCGACAAACACAGAAGAACTTTTATAAAGAAGAATTAAGTAAACTTCTTGATGGAAAAGCAGTCAAGAGTTCAAGCAAATTAGCAAGCCTTAACCCCTTCTTGGATAAAAATGGCATAATAAGGGTTGGAGGCAGGCTTACAAATTCAGAGCTACCTTATAATGAAAAGCACCCAATAGTCGTACCAAAATCAAACTTCGCCGGGTTAATTATTAAAGATGCTCATCATGCGACAATACATAGTAGAAATCGGTTAACAGAAGCAGTCGTCAGGCGACAATACTGGATAATCGGATTAAAAAATGCAGTGAAACATTGCATACGTATCTGTTGTAAATGCATACGATTCAAGCAAGCTGCTGCAACGCAGCTCATGGGTGATCTTCCATTAGCCAGAGTGTCGATATCCAGTCCCTTTACATATACTGGAGTAGACTATGCCGGACCTTTTAAAATGAGGTGTTCTAAAGGGCGAGGACAAAAATCGTTCAAAGGATATGTCGCAGTATTTGTCTGCCTTTCAACCAAAGGTATGCATTTGGAAGCCGTCAGTGACTTGTCAACAGAAGCATTTTTGGCAGCACTAAGAAGATTTTTTGGCAGACGAGGAAAATCTCTACACATTTACTCCGACAATGGAACTAATTTCGTGGGTGCAAGCAGATGGCTCGACAAAGACTTTAAAAAAGCAGTAAAACAAAATTGTGAAGTTGCACCAATCTTAGCCAATGAGCAAATTACTTGGCATCTTATTCCCCCGGCAGGACCACATTTTGGTGGAATATGGGAGGCTGGTGTAAAAGGAATGAAATATCATTTGAAACGAGCAATCGGAGACACAAAACTAACATTTGAGGAGATGTCTACTGTTCTAGCACAGATCGAGTCATCATTAAACTCACGCCCACTATATGCCATTAATGATGAAAACGGAATGGATGCTTTGACCCCAGGCCATTTTCTAATCGGGAGACCATTGGTATCGATACCATCTTCATAAGATGACAACAATATATCATCTTTGAATAAATGGAAGCTGATACAAAAAATTCAGCGAGATTTTTGGAAACGTTGGAAGGATGAATATCTGCACACCCTTCAACAGAGAAATAAGTGGAAAACACCAGCAGAAGATATGAAAATAGGTGACATAGTCATAGTAAAGGATGAGAATACCCAACCAGCTAAATGGCCTCTTGGTAGAATAATAGAGTGCCATCCAGGACTTGATGGTAGAGTTCGAGTCGCCACATTGAAGCTACAGAATAGTACGCTGAAACGACCGATTCAGAAGTTATGCCCGCTAGTTATATCACCAGACACTAATCAAGAAGAGCGTGCGGATGAATCACTAGCACAGGTACTAACTGCATTTAAATCAAATAAACTGGCAAAGCACATACCAAGTACAAACATATGTGCATTTCTACTTATGGTTCTGTTTTGTATTACACCAATAAATGGATTCAAAGCAGTCAGCAGTCAAACAGGAAGCAATGGAGTAGTTGCTCAACTTCCAGATAACACAGCTATCTATTTGGATTCACTGGGAAAGATGGACGTCATAACTTCAAATTGGAATTTGGTAATCTATTATGATCTCCATTCATATTTTGAACAAATGAATATGATGCCAGGCTGTCTGCATCGAATAAAAAATCACTGCAATCTGTTGTCAGATTTCGAGGAAGCATGCACGGTTATATCGCTGTCACTAGGAAGGCGGTATGAAGCGATAAAAGTAGTCACGATTTAATCGTGTCCAATAAAAGACAACGAAGGCTCTATTTATAATATGCTATTTGGTCTAATGGATGCTGACAGCGAAGAGCAAATAGAATCCAACTTGAGATTACTACTGAATAACCAGCATAACATCAAAGAGAGACTAAAGGCTCAATTTTCAATAATAAATTCCACGGCAAACATAATAAATAAAAATGCAAATGAGGTCAATATGCAATTTACAAAAATTGCCAGTCAAATCAACAGGTTTCAGTCAGAATTAATAAAAAACATTAACAAAGATAAAATGGCCATCCAATTTCAAATGTTAGTAACCCAAGTCACCATTTTATTGAGCGAATGTGAGACTATTCAAAAGTCTATAATTGAATTATTGATAGACTTGAACCATGGACGAATTAATACAACTCTTATCACTCCAACACAGTTGAACAAGGAATTGGTACTGATTAAAGAAAAACTTCCATCAAAACTTCAAATACCTGGACAGCAAGATAACAACCAACTACGCGATGTATACAATCTTATGAGAGCAAATGGACTCATAATCGACAACAAGCTGGTAATTAAAGCAGAAATACCACTTATGCACAGCGAATCGTCAGAAATATACAAACTAATAGCGATCCCATTTGAGTACAAAGGAAAAATCATAAAGATAAAACAAAAAAATAATTTCTTAGTATACAACTTCGGGCTGCACTTGTATTTTTTGATTTCTCAAGCAGAACTGAATAAGTGTACTAGAGGTTTAAATAGCCATCTCATATGCAAAGGAAAAACACCGTGGAAATCTGCTTTGGATCAAATCTGTGAACTGTCGCCACTTTTAAAAGGCAGCCAAGCAGATTGCCAGTATGAGGAAACAAAGAAAACTCCATTATGGGCAGAACTATACCAAGACAATAAGTGGATTTACAAAGTATTTAAAAATTCCACGTTACATTTAGACTGCGGTAACAGCAAACCCGAAATAATGGAAATTCCAGCCCAAGGAATTCTTTCCATCAAATCCGGTTGCACTGCCAGGCACGAAGGTATAACCATACCGCACTAATATCGAGGCCTTACTCACTGGCAACAATCCCATTATCTTAGGCGATTTCAATGCCCATCACGACCTATGGCATTCAAACTTGCGGGCGGACAGTAGGGGTGAGATGTTGGCGGATCAAATAGACGAAACGACGTTCTGCACAATAAACGGAGACCCCCCCACACGTATGGTAGGAAGCTGTCATAGCTCGCCAGATATCTCAACCGTGAGCGCAGAACTCGTAAACTGCGTCAACTGGCAGCCGATGGTAACATTGGCATCCGACCACCTGCCCATACTTATTTCGTTCGAGCGTACCGCCGACTTCATCGTCACCGAAAAACGCACTTTCATAAACTTCAAAAAAGGAAAGTGGGAAGAATATAAATCTGCAACAGACAGCAGCTTTGCTGCCCTCCCTATCCCGACTGATGCCCGCCAAGGGGAGCGTGCCTTTCGTAAGGTCATTGAATCCGCCTCGGCACATTTCATTCCCGCCAGGAGAATTCCCGAAATCCGGCCCCACTTCCCGGCGGAGGCCGCGAGCTTAGCGAGGGAACGCGACCTTATAAGACAGCTTGATCCAGGCGACCCCCAAATAAGGGATATAAACCAACGCATCAGATTGCTTGTGGACGAACACAAGCGGGCGAAATGGGAAGAGCACCTAAGAGGTTGTAACCTCTCTACCGGTGTAGGTAAACTTTGGTCCACCGTAAAGTCCCTATCGAATCCGACTAAGCACAAAGACAAAGTTTCCATCGCCTTTGGCGATAAGGTGCTGTCGGATGCGAAAAAATGCGCGAGCGCTTTCTGCCGACAATATATAATTCATCCTACGGTCGACAAAGATAGACGGAGAGCCAATAGACACGCACATAAACACAAACTCAGCGCGTCACCAATTACCATCACCGCTAGAGAGGTTGAGGACGCCATTGGTCGCGCTAAACCATCCAAAGCAGTGGGCCCAGACGGCATAGCCATGCCGATGCTTAAAAGCCTAGGGAAAGAGGGTTTCAAATATTTAGCGCAGGTCTTCAACCTGTCTCTTTCCACCTTTGTCATACCCGAGAAATGGCGCATGGCCAAGGTGGTCCCGCTACTAAAGCCTGGTAAACCAGCTAACATAGGAGAGTCGTATCGTCCGATATCTCTCCTATCGCCAGTAGCAAAGACGCTCGAAGCCATTTTGCTCCCTTATTTCCAAGCAAATTTGCAACTAGCCTCCCATCAGCATGGCTTCAGAAAACTCCATAGCACTACCTCCGCGCTAAATGCCATTAGCACCCAGATAAATTGCGGTTTAAATCAAAACCCCCACCATAGAACAGTACTCGTAGCGCTAGACCTATCAAAAGCTTTTGATACGGTCAACCATGGCTCGTTACTGCAAGACCTGGAAGGGTCTACCCTTCCCCCATGTCTTAAAAGGTGGACCGCAAATTATCTGGGTGGTCGGCAGGCATCGGTGCTATTTAGAAACGAAACATCAAAGCCAAGGAGAATTAAACGAGGGGTGCCACAGGGTGGTGTCCTATCCCCACTTTTGTTTAATTTCTACATATCTAAGCTACCTTCACCACCGGAAGGAGTCACAATCGTTTCCTACGCCGATGACTGCACAGTAATGGCCACAGGCCCAGGCCCACAGATCGATGAGCTATGCAATAAAATAAACGGCTACCTCCCTGATCTCTCCAGTTTTTTCGCCTCGCGAAACCTGGCATTATCACCGACTAAATCTTCCGCGACCTTATTTACAACATGGACGTCCCAAATGTCGACCATTTTGAACATCCAAGTCGATGGCTCTACGCTACCGACTGTCCTACACCCCAAAATCTTGGGTGTGACGTTTGATCAGGATCTACATTTTGGTGAGCACGCAGCCGCAATTGTTCCGAGAATTCAGAGCCGTAACAAAATCCTCAAATCCCTTGCTGGCAGTACCTGGGGAAAAGATAAAGAAACGCTCATGACTACATACAAAGCAATTAGCCGGCCGATTACGTGCTACGCGTCACCCATATGGTCGCCAAGCCTAAAAATTACCCACTGGAAGAAGCTACAGGCCTGCCAAAATACTGCTCTCAGAATTGCCACGGGCTGTCTTCTTATGTTCCCAGAACACCATCTACATAATGAGGCGAGAATACTCCCCATCAGGGAAAGAAACGAGATGCTGACCAAACAGTTCCTGTTGAATTCCCAGAAACCTGGGCATCCCAACAGACATCTGATTGATGAGCCAACACCGCTTTCCAAGGCAAATCGGTTCTATGTACCAGGACTGGACTGTCATTTCAGTGTAACCCCAGTTAATTTGTTGCGTCCCTCCCACAAATTGACATCCTCCCAGCAGCTGCTCCTTGCAGCAGGACTGCTCCATATTCTCTTGCTCCGGGAAGGTATCGAACCCAACCCGGGTCTTTTCAACTCGATTACTTTTTATTGTTGCTTTGGATTACTTTTTATTGTTGCTTTGGATTACTTTTTATTGTTGCTTTCCATGCAATTCGGTAAGCTAGCTAGTCTTTTAATTGTAATAGTTAGCAACGAAATACAGCTAGTGTATGCAATGCCGTTTTTCGACCGATAACCTGTTTTTGCAAGTGCTAATACTGCTGTAAATAACAGTGGGCCATCGTCTACATTGCTTTCTATTGCTAAAAGCCCGGACACATAAGCACTTTTTCATATAGATGAGTTTAACACAAGCTTATGCATTATGAGTAGATTGCACGTATTTTTATGGAGAATGGTAGAATGACATATATGTAATACTAGTATTATATATATGTAGAATGAGCGACACTGGCGCCATCTGATATTGAAAAGTAGCCAACTCCCCAATTTTTTTCCAAACAAATCATAAGAAGAAGAATTTGACATTTGCTTTGGCTTAGGGTGTTGGGACACTTTGCAAGTGAAATTATTTTTCCCACTGGTTGGTGAATTTCCTAACATTTTTCACAATTAAAAACTGCAATATAACAATCCAATGCGACATAAAACATGTTAGCAAGTATTTTGGTTGTATATAGGGAGAATGTTTACAACAGTGCATCGCGAAATTTTGTATGTGAGTGAGCAAGGCGTAATAAATTTCAATTGCCAAGTCTGAAGTTCCTTCATATTTACAAACGCAACATTTTGGTTGATTGTGGCGATGTTAGTGGAATGCATAAGCTTGTGTTAAACGCATCTATATGAAAAATGTCATTGTACCGCGGCCTTAACTCTGATAGTGAAATGATGAATATGTCTTACTCCCAACAGCTCACGGCTCCAGCTGTAACTGTTAATAAATCTAACTTAGCTAATACCAATGTTGCTGATACTGCTAAAGATTCGACTGCTAATAACATTGCTGTTAACTTGATTGCTAATGACATTGCCAAAAAATCTGCAAATGCCCACGCTGTTGCTAAATCCAAAGCCGCTGCTAAAGTCAACACGAATGCTAAACCTAATACTGAAAGCACGAACTCTATTACAGCCGCGACACATAAGCAATTTTTAATTCTTACATACTAAATGTATGTATGCATGTGCATGTGCCAGTGAATTGTATAAGTACATATATACTTAGTTCGCTGGGAAATGCAATCTAAAAGCCCCGTCACATAAGCTTTTCATATAACTACATAGATGCGTTTTACTCAATCTTAAGCATTATGAGTAGATTGCACGTATTTTTATGGAGAACGGTAGAATGAGCGACACTGGCGCCATCTGGTATTGAAAAGTAGCCATCTCCCAAATTTTGTTCCAAGCAAACCATAAGAAGAAGAATTTGACATTTGCTTTGGCTAAGGGTGTTGGCACACTTTGCAAGTGAAATTATTTTTCCCACTGGTTGGTAAATTTTCTAACATTTTTCGCAATTAAAAACTGCAATATAACAATCGTTTACGACGCAAAATATGTTAGCAGGTATTTTTGTTGTATAGGGAAAATGTTTATAACAGTGCTTCGCGAAATTTTGTATGTGATTGGGCAAGGCATAATAAACTTCAATTGACACGTCTGAAGTTCCTTCATATTTACAAACGCAACATCTTGGTTGATTGTGGCGATGTTATTGGAATGCATAAGCTTCTGTTAAACGCATCTATATGAAAAATGTCATTGTGGCCTTTAACTATGCCACTGCAGCTGCCAGTGGAAATACTATTGCTGCTATTAACACTACTAATGCTGCTGCTAACATTGGTGATGAGGGTGCTGGTAAGAAACCTAATAAGAAAAATAACACCCAAAAAGGTGCTGCTATTTCCGCCGCACCCGCCTTAACTATACCTGCATCGTACTCAGAAACTGGATCTGGCATTTGTGGAGCGAGCCCTGATGCCCCTAGGACTGTGACTGCCATGCCCCCTCGAAGATCGAGGCTGCACGCTTTGCTGGCGGGAAATGATATTAAAAATTTCATTTTTTTTAAACTTAATCTTACGACATCTGTTCATATTGATGTCTTTAAATCCGAGATATCTGTTCCTGATGCTTTTATCGATACAATATTGGCTCGATCTTTTTGGCCAGAACATTCTGTTGTACATTTATACACCAAAAGGTCAAAAAACTTAATTGCCAATACCTTAACGGTTCCCCAAACGTGATTATAGACTCGCTCAGCTTAACTATAAATTATCAAAAGGTTTGCGGCTTACGCTCGAAACTAAGTATTGTTTTTCTTAATAGTTTTGCTTTTACAGCTGAAGTGATAGCATTTACAGAAGCCTGGTTAAAGCCTGATAATTTTAATTCTCAGCTTTTCTGCAGTAAATATGTTGTTTATCGGTGTGATCGTACTTCCAGAGCATGTGGTGTCCTTGTTGCCGTCGAATCGTATTATCGGAGTTGTGTCGTGCGGCAACTCGTCTGATATGGAATATGTAGCCGAGAAGTTTTCACTGCTTAGCCTCTTTTTATTTATTTGTTATTGTGTTTAAAAACTCTAGAGGAAAATGAGTTTCCAAGTAGCTTGTTCAATAAACTGGTCCGAAATTTCTATTCCAGAGCACGTAATGAACGGAAACCCGAAGAAGCAAATAACCAAATATACAAAGCGATAACCTATGTCCCAGAATAGCAGAGAGGATCAAGAGATCGGATTTATATGATAAAGAAAAGGTCAAAAAAGCGTTTACGGGTGTAAAAAAAAACACGGCTAATAAGAGTTTGAAATTTATTATATTTTATTTATTCATTTATTTTAACAATTTGAAATTTATTATATTTTATTTATTCATTTATTTTAACATTTTTCTTACATTTTCAATGAAATTTGTATGTATACCACATCACCAGTTTGTGTTCGAATGAAAATGGAACGTAACGTGTACGTTCAGTCACTCGTCACATATGTTGCGATCCAAAATTACGATCGAAGTAGTACGTTCACGTATGTCATAATCCGAAAATCACGTTTTTACGTGTCGAGTTATACGATCACGAATGTTACGATTTGGCTCCTGTATAAATGTAAAGTATCGAATGTTCGCTTCCTGCGTTAAATAGCCTAATACTTTCAAATTTGGTCTGATATTTTACAGTTTGATATTCTCTCTGAATCATTTTTAATGGTTAAATGCATAGGTTTACTTTAATGTCAATCTTATAATTTATAAGCTATAACACTTTTTGTACACATTTTATACTTTTCCAGTCGACCGTTTTCGTTTTGTGTCGACTTTAAATAAATAAGTAAATATGTTAATAATTTCTAAGTTTACATCGCCTGACTGGACAGATATGCCTTGACATTCCAGGACACTGTCCCTGCGGCCAATGTCGGGATCAAATAGATTATATTGTACTGAGTGTGGATGATGAACGCAAGACCGCCTCCATTTCCGCTCTCGCGATCTTTTCTGTGGACATTTTACCCAGAACAGGTCTGCAGAGCAGCTCTTGCTCTGAGTTTGGTCTCTTGGATCCCAGCAATGCGAATGAATCCCGAGTTGCTCCGGTACATAGGACCGGCTGCTTGGGAAGCGTGTTTGTGTTTTCTCTTTTCAAAAACTGGTTTCGAAAATGATTTCTGTTTGAGTTTCCAAATCGGAAACATATGTATTTTTTTATTTTGTTAAATTTTGCCTTGAGAGACTCGGTTCAAGCGAGCACGTTTGCAAATACTAAGATCTGACGGGCAGTTGATAAAATCAGTTTCGTATGAGTTAATCGGGGATTGCCCGTATTGCTTTAAATGTATGAAAACATTTATTTGAAGCAATTTTTAATTTTATAATTTATTTAATGATTTGGGACAAAGATTAAACAACGTGACATTAAAACGGACAAGGCGATAGCTGTTTCGATTATACCTTGTAACTCTCTTCAAAGCCTTTTCTCCCGGGAGATTTGAACCCGCACTCCTACCATGGTTGAAGTGTTACAAACGTATTCAGCCACGTCATGCCTTAGTTGTTGTAAAGTTTTTTCCCAATTGCCTTTGCATATTTTATCCGTTTACACACTACATACATCGTATGTAATTATGTGTTAATAAAGTTATGCTTGTTGGTAAGGCGGTTTTCAAAGAAACTTGGTATTGTTGCCGTTTTTGTTCTATTTATAGAACTACAACAAATTAACCAATGTTGTCTATTTTGTATGAGTTAATCGGGGATTGCCCTGCCCGTATTGCATTAAATGTATGAAAACATTTATTTGAAGCAATTTTTAATTTTATAATTTATTTAATAATTTTGGACAAATTTTAAACAACGTGATATCAGGACGGACAAGGCGACATCTCTTTCGATTATACCTTGCAAATCTCTTCAAAGCCTTTTCTCTCGGGAGTGGGATTAGAACCCGCCCTCCTACGATGGTTGAAGTGTTACAAACGCATTCAGCCACGTCATGCCTTAGTTGTTGTAAAGTTTTTTCCCAATTTCCTTTGCATATTTTATCAGTTTCCTTAAAATTATTTTCGGAGAGGCGAGATAAATTTGGTTATAAAATCCCATAGAAACGCAAATAAAGTTTTATTTTTTTTATACAGTTCCATTATAAAAATTAGATTTAAAGGCATGTTTGTCCGCTATTTTGATCTTTTTGAGTATTCTATAAATGTCGGCATAGTCTCGTTACCTGTTTATTTTGGTATGTTGTAGAATCTAAAAAAATTAAAATTTTGAGTTGAATCAGTTTACAATAAAATGTGCAATATTATAAGTGTACGTTTACAATACTCTTCATGGCGTGTTCCTATCGCAAAAGATGGTGTTGTTGAGGGGTAAATAAAAGCAATGTTGTCTTTTGAGAATATTTTTTAATTCTGACTTGTAAAGTTATTTACAATAGCTTATAAAGAAAATCTTAAAAATATGTTCCTAAAACTAATTATATGTGTATGTGTGATTGTTTATATGTATGATGATAGAGATTCATTTATTATTTGATTAATGCTAGCCTCTTGATTTTTATAATCGTGATGTGGGCATTTGTAGCATTTACAAGTAGGCAAACATTTTAAAACTAAGATAAGAAACGTATCTTGTGTTTGGCTATAAATGTCAGACAGTAAATGATTTAGGTATATTTGTATATGTATGTAAACATTTGTAATTTTTATGTGTTGTGAACGAAGTGATCGTTTTGCTAAATATATGTATGTACATGTGTTTGTTGGAAATATCAGTTTACGTGTCAATATTACTTCTCAAAAATATCTACGCATTATATTACTAATATTTGTTCACATGTGTATATGCATGTTCAATTTTTATTTGAACATATTGCCTTTCCCCTTGGCAAAATTATCGTTTAGGTCTAGGTATGTTTTTATTGAAATGGATGTGTGTGGACTGTATGTATTTTGCTATTTTACTGTGTGTGTACATGTTTTTATATTTTTATGTTTGTGGACGTGAAAGATTTATAGTGATTTTATCTTTTGACTTGCATTTGTATATGACATAAAATATTAAAAGGCAAATGATAAGTAAACTTATTAGTATTAGAGACAAATGTCCGCTATGATTTTTTAAGTTTAGGTTGCTTATCTTTAGTTCATTTTTGGTCAATTTTTCAATATCCCTTTTGAGTTTGTCTAACTCCTTGTTACTGCTTATATTGTTGATTTGTAGTGGAGTTATGTTGTCCTCAGAAATGTTGTGTATGGCTGTGGCTATTGGATCCTGTTCTGTATTGATTGTGCTCTGCATTTTAAATCTTTGTACACCTGATATGGTTATACCTTGTTGTTGTTGTTGTTGTTGTAGCAATGCTCGCCCCACCTAATAGCCGCTACCGATCACAAATTGTCATCAATATCCTCTAACGGGAGTCCAAGGAAACTTGCCGTTTCAACAGGGGTGGACCATAAGGAAAGGGGTGTTAGAGGCGTTGGTTCCACATTACAATTAAAGAGATGGTTGGTGTCATGTGGGGACACATTGCAAGCGGGGCATACATTTTGTATGTCGGGGTTGATTCTGGATAGGTAAGAGTTTAACCTGTTACAGTATCCAGAACGAAGTTGAGAAAGAGTGACACGCGTTTCCCTGGGGAGTATGCGTTCCTCTTCTGCGAGTTCTGGATATTTTTCTTCAAGTACTGGATTCACCGGGCAATTCCCGACATAAAGGTCCGACGCCTGTCTATGGAGTTCACCAAGGACCTGCTTGTGTTTTTTCGCTTCATACGGCTGGGTTCTCAGGTGCCGTATTTCCTCAAAATGCTTACGGAGATGACTCCTTAGGCCCCTAGGCGGTGCTGGTTCGTCAATCAGATGTCTGTTGGGATGCCCAGGTTTCTGGGTATTCAACAGAAACTGTTTGGTCAGCATCTCATTTCTCTCCCTGATGGGGAGTATTCTCGCCTCATTATGCAGATGGTGTTCTGGGGACATAAGAAGACAGCCCGTGGCGATTCTGAGAGCAGTATTTTGGCAGGCCTGTAGTTTCTTCCAGTGGGTGGTTTTTAGGCTTGGCGACCATATGGGTGACGCGTAGCACGTAATCGGCTGGCTAATTGCTTTGTATTTGGTCAAGAGCGTTTCTTTATCTTTTCCCCAGGTACTGCCAGCAAGGGATTTGAGGATTTTATTACGGCTATGAATTCTTGGAACAATTGCGGTTGCGTGCGCACCAAAATGTAGATCCTGATCAAACGTCACACCCAAGATTTTGGGGTGTAGGACAGTCGGTAGCGTAGTGCCATCGACGTGGATGTTCAATATGGTCGACATTTGGGGCGTCCATGTTGTAAATAAGGTCGCGGAAGATTTAGTCGGTGACAATGCCAGGTTTCGCGAGGCGAAAAAACTGGAGAGATCAGGGAGATAGCCGTTTATTTTATTGCATAGCTCATCGATCTCTGGGCCTGGGTCTGTGGCCATTATTGTGCAGTCATCGGCGTAAGAAACGATTGTGACTCCTTCCGGTGGTGAAGGTAGCTTAGATATGTAGAAATTAAACAAAAGCGGGGATAGGACACCACCCTGTGGCACCCCTTGTTTAATTCTCCTTTGTTTTGATGTTTCGTTTCTGAATTGCACCGATGCCTGCCGACCACCCAGATAATTTGCGGTCCACCTTTTAAGACATGGGGGAAGGGTAGACCCTTCCAGGTCTTGCAGTAACGAGCCATGGTTGACCGTATCAAAAGCTTTTGATAGGTCTAACGCTACGAGTACTGTTCTATGGTGGGGATATTGATTCAAACCGCAATTTATCTGGGTGCTAATGACATTTAGCGCGGAGGTAGTGCTATGGAGTTTTCTGAAGACATGCTGATGAGGGGCTAGCTGCAAATGTGCTTGGAAATAAGGAAGCAAAATGGCTTCAAGCGTCTTTGCCACTGGCGATAGGAGAGATATCGGACGATATGTCTCACCTACGTTAGCTGGTTTCCCAGGCTTTAGAGTAGCGGGACCACCTTGGCCATTTTCCATTTCTCGGGTATGACAAAGGTGGAAAGAGACAGGTTGAAGACATGCGCTAAATATTTGAAACCCTCTTTCCCTAGGTTTTTAAGCATCGGCATGGCTATGCCGTCTGGGCCCACTGCTTTGGATGGTTTAGCGCGACCAATGGCGTCCTCAACCTCTCTAGCGGTGATGGTAATTGGTGACGCGCTGAGTTTGTGTTTATGTGCGTGTCTATTGGCTCTCCGTCTATCTTTGTCGACCGTAGGATGCATTATATATTGTCGGCAGAAAGCGTTCGCGATTTTTTTCGCATCCGACAGCACCTTATCGCCAAAGGCGATGGAAACTTTGTCTTTGTGCTTAGTCGGATTCGATAGGGACTTTACGGTGGACCAAAGTTTACCTACACCGGTAGAGAGGTTACAACCTCTTGGGTGCTCTTCCCATTTCGCCCGCTTGTGTTCGTCCACAAGCAATCTGATGCGTTGGTTTATATCCCTTATTTGGGGGTCGCCTGGATCAAGCTGTCTTATAAGGTCGCGTTCCCTCGCTAAGCTCGCGGCCTCCGCCGGGAAGTGGGGCCGGATTTCGGGAATTCTCCCGGCGGGAATGAAATGTGCAGAGGCGGATTCAATGACCTTACGGAAGGCACGCTCCCCTTGGCGGGCACCAGTCGGGATAGGGAGGGCAGCAAAACTGCTGTCTGTTGCAGATATATATTCTTCCCACTTTCCTTTTTTGAAGTTTATGAAAGTGCGTTTTTCGGTGACGATGAAGTCGGCGGTACGCTCGAACGAAATAAGTATGGGCAGGTGGTCGGATGCCAATGTTACCATCGGCTGCCAGTTGACGCAGTTTACGAGTTCTGCGCTCACGATTGAGATATCTGGCGAGCTATGTCAGCTTCCTACCATACGTGTGGGGGCGTCTCCGTTTATTGTGCAGAACGTCGTTTCGTCTATTTGATCCGCCAACATCTCACCCCTACTGTCCGCCCGCAAGTTTGAATGCCATAGGTCGTGATGGGCATTGAAATCGCCTAAGATAATGCGATTGTTGCCAGTGAGTAAGGCCTCGATATTAGGGCGGTATGGTTATACCTTCGTGCCTGGCAGTGCAACCGGATTTGATGGAAAGAATTCCTTGGGCTGGAATTTCCATTATTTCGGTTTTGCTGTTACCGCAGTCTAAATGTAACGTGGAATTTTTAAATACTTTGTAAATCCACTTATTGTCTTGGTATAGTTCTGCCCATAATGGAGTTTTCTTTGTTTCCTCATACTGGCAATCTGTTTGGCTGTCTTTTAAAAGTGGTGACAGTTCACAGGTTTGATCAAAAGCAGATTTCCACGGTGTTTTCCTTTGCATATGAGATGGCTATTTAAACCTCTAGTACACTTATTCAGTTCTGCTTGAGAAATCAAAAAATACAAGTGCAGCCCGAAGTTGTATACAAAGAAATTATTTTTTTGTTTTATCTTTATGATTTTTCCTTTGTACTCAAATGGGATCGCTATTAGTTTGTATATTTCTGACGATTCGCTGTGCATAAGTGGTATTTCTGCTTTAATTACCAGCTTGTTGTCGATTATGAGTCCATTTGCTCTCATAAGATTGTATACATCGCGTAGTTGGTTGTTATCTTGCTGTCCAGGTATTTGAAGTTTTGATGGAAGTTTTTCTTTAATCAGTACCAATTCCTTGTTCAACTGTGTTGGAGTGATAAGAGTTATATTAATTCGTCCATGGTTCAAGTCTATCAATAATTCAATTATAGACTTTTGAATAGTCTCACATTCGCTCAATAAAATGGTGACTTGGGTTACTAACATTTGAAATTGGATGGCCATTTTATCTTTGTTAATGTTTTTTATTAATTCTGACTGAAACCTGTTGATTTGACTGGCTATTTTTGTAAATTGCATATTGACCTCATTTGCATTTTTATTTATTATGTTTGCCGTGGAATTTATTATTGAAAATTGAGCCTTTAGTCTCTCTTTGATGTTATGCTGGTTATTCAGTAGTAATCTGAAGTTGGATTCTATTTGCTCTTCGCTGTCAGCATCCATTAGACCAAATAGCATATTATAAATAGAGCCCTTCGTTGTCTTTTATTGGACACGATTAAATCGTGACTACTTTTTATCGCTTCATACCGCCTTCCTAGTGACAGCGATATAACCGTGCATGCTTCCTCGAAATCTGACAACAGATTGCAGTGATTTTTTATTCGATGTAGACAGCCTGGCATCATATTCATTTGTTCAAAATATGAATGGAGATCATAATAGATTACCAAATTCCAATTTGAAGTTATGACGTCCATCTTTCCCAGTGAATCCAAATAGATAGCTGTGTTATCTGGAAGTTGAGCAACTACTCCATTGCTTCCTGTTTGACTGCTGACTGCTTTGAATCCATTTATTGGTGTAATACAAAACAGAACCATAAGTAGAAATGCACATATGTTTGTACTTGGTCTGTGCTTTGCCAGTTTACTTGATTTAAATGCAGTTAGTACCTGTGCTAGTGATTCATCCGCACGCTCTTCTAGATTAGTGTCTGGTGATATAACTAGCGGACATAACTTCTGAATCGGTCGTTTCAGCGTACTATTCTGTAGCTTCAATGTGGCGACTCGAACTCTACCATCAAGTCCTGGATGGCACTCTATTATTCTACCAAGAGGCCATTTAGCTGGTTGGGTATTCTCATCCTTTACTATGACTATGTCACCTATTTTCATATCTTCTGCTGGTGTTTTCCACTTATTTCTCTGTTGAAGGGTGTGCAGATATTCATCCTTCCAACGTTTCCAAAAATCTCGCTGAATTTTTTGTATCAGCTTCCATTTATTCAAAGATGATATATTGTTGTCATCTTATGAAGATGGTATCGATACCAATGGTCTCCCTATTAGAAAATGGCCTGGGGTCAAAATATCCATTCCATTTTCATCATTAATGGCATATAGTGGGCGTGAGTTTAATGATGCCTCGATCTGTGCTAGAACAGTAGACATCTCCTCAAATGTTAGTTTTGTGTCTCCGATTGCTCGTTTCAAATGATATTTCATTCCTTTTACACCAGCCTCCCATATTCCACCAAAATGTGGTCCTGCCGGGGGAATAAGATGCCAAGTAATTTGCTCATTGGCTAAGATTGGTGCAACTTCACAATTTTGTTTTACTGCTTTTTTAAAGTCTTTGTCGAGCCATCTGCTTGCACCCACGAAATTAGTTCCATTGTCGGAGTAAATGTGTAGAGATTTTCCTCGTCTGCCAAAAAATCTTCTTAGTGCTGCCAAAAATGCTTCTGTTGACAAGTCACTGACGGCTTCCAAATGCATAGCTTTGGTTGAAAGGCAGACAAATACTGCGACATATCCTTTGAACGATGTTTGTCCTCGCCCTTTAGAACACCTCATTTGAAAAGGTCCGACATAGTCTACTCCAGTATATGTAAAGGGACTGGATATCGACACTCTGGCTAATGGAAGATCACCCATGAGCTGCGTTGCAGCAGCTTGCTTGAATCGTATGCATTTACAACAGATACGTATGCAATGTTTCACTGCAGTTTTTAATCCGATTATCCAGTATTGTCGCCTGACGACTGCTTCTGTTAACCGATTTCTACCATGTATTGTCGCATGATGAGCATCTTTAATAATTAATCCGGCCAAGTTTGATTTTGGTACGACTATTGGGTGCTTTTCATTATAAGGTAGCTCTGAATTTGTAAGCCTGCCTCCAACCCTTATTATGCCATTTTTATCCAAGAAGGGGTTAAGGCTTGCTAATTTGCTTGAACTCTTGACTGCTTTTCCATCAAGAAGTTTACTTAATTCTTCTTTATAAAAGTTCTTCTGTGTTTGTCGGATGACCGTTAATGTAGCTGTCTGAAGCTCCTCTGCCAATAAATGTGAAAATTTGCGCGTTTCTTTCTTTTTACGAAAGCGTAAAATGTATGTTACCACTCTTTGTAATTTTAGCCAACTTGAATATTTGTTTATTAAATTGTCCATAAAAGAATCTTGGTCTCTGGACGTCAATAAAACCGTTACTTTGTTGCATGCATTTATCGTTGTTGACTCTTGATCTTCTGTTGACGATAGCCACTTGGGTCCATTCCACCAAATATCCATATTTAATAATTTTGGAGATGGAATACCTCTTGACGCCACATCTGCTGGATTGTGTTTCGTGTTCACGTGTCCCCAGCCCAGCCAGCATTTTTGAAAATTTTGAACAAAAAATATTGAAATATCATACCCCAAAATGATTAAAAACGTTCAAATTTAAAAGCATTTTCTGTTCGAAAATTAACGTATCGTCGGGAGAAAAATGTACCATAAATGTGATTATTCTTGAATAATCATTTATGATTCCTATTTCGAAACGCTTTTTATTCATATTTGATATTATTTTAAAATTGAGCTTTAATAGTTTTAGAGTATTATTTGACTGCTTTTCACAGTCATTTTCTGATCATATTCGTGAATATATTTCAATCGTTTTGGTTGAGATTTTTGAATCATTTTTGAATGACATTATAATGCATTTATTCTTCATATCTCATTCAAAATGGGATACTACATAATAATCTTATTTCACCAGGGGAAGAAAGCATGCGAAAGTGAGCTATTCGAACCACAGCTAACTCGCAAACAAACTTGACCGATATACACCTGCGACTACAACATCCAACATCAGCATTATATTCTGCGTCTTAAAATACGGATACGATACGGGATGTTGGAGCCGTATCCAGGTATGTCAAGATAGTTTCACCTTCCTGGGGTTCAAATAGCTCACAACCTACATATGTATTGACCAATCATTATGTATTTTCTGGGAAGCTGAAGGGGAGAAATGGTTGCGGAAATATTCGTTCACGAATAGCATTACATTATTTTTGTCTTGAAGAATATCTTTTGCATAAATAATAAAATTTTTATATATTTTTTCTTAGCTTCATGATTTAAAAAAAATGTGTATGTGAAAAAATAAAATTTTTAATGAAAAGTAAAATTTCAACAAGTATAAAATTCATTATTCAGTCAAGATATATATTCTTAAAAGATTCAGAAAGCTGAATGAAAAATGGTTATACATTTTTGTTCACCTAAGGTAAACACATTTGATTCAAATATGATTCCAAAATGTGATTGAAAAGCTATATTCGGTTTTTGATCATCAAAGGTAAGCATATTTGATTATTCTTTTTGTTGGTTTTTATGAAATATTAAAACTTAGTCATTAAAGGACTTCAAAAATGATTCCGAAAAGTGATCTAAAAATGCTTTTCAGTTTTTGATCATCAAAAGTATTCATATTTGAATATTTCTTTTGTTCAATTGTATGATAACTCATTATTTAGTCAGAAAGAGTAATCAAATTGTATTGATATGTAGGGAAATTCAAAATTGAATCACCTAAATGCTGTGTGGGAGGTTACTTGTGGTATAAGTTTTTGAATGTCTTCTACCCGATTTTTCTGATAAATTTTTCTTTGTTCTTCGGATTTGCAATCCAGCCCAGGGTTATTGTTGAATCACTCCATGCATAAGCTTTATGATCCCTTGCAATGATCGCGCACACTTTATTCAACAATTTTGCCAATAAGTGAGCAGCACAGAGTTCCAGTTTTGGTAAAGTTTTCCGATTTTTAAGTGGATTAACTTTCGTTAAAAGCCTTACGGAATCGCCAACTTTTGCATAAATTACTGCAGCGTACACCTTTTCGGAAGCATCGCCGAATCCGTGAATTTGTACTTCACATTCCATGCTAGTTTCAATCCAGCGTGGAATTCGCACTTCTTCCAATATGCTAACAGTGTCAATGAAAAGCTTCCATTCGTTTTGTAGGTCATCAGAAAGCTGTTCGTCCCATCCAGCCTTTTCAATCCAAAGTTTTTGCATATATAGTTTTGCAACCACAGTGATTGGCGATAACCAGCCCAACGGATCAAATATTTGGGCGATTTGTGATAAATTACTTCTTTTTGTTATTTTCTTCGGCATTCCCAAATTAATTTTAAACTGGAACTCATCTTTCTTTGGATCCCAGTATAGCCCAAGTGTTTTCACTGCTTCATTTTCTTTTATTTGAATTATTTCATTTTCTCCCATAGTGGTGATATTTTTGGTAATACTGTCGCAATTCGATAGCCATTTCCTCAAATGAAAATCAACTATCTGAAGATGCTTGCTGATTTCTTTCTGGATCATAATACATTGATTAACCTTATCTCCACCAGTCATTAGATTATCCATATAAAAATCTTCCATCTGCATCTTGTGTAGTGGTTTCCTCAAACTTTTTCAAACACATTTCGTCTTCCACTTTAGCTTCTTCATCCTGTTCTTCCTCTAGCTCCCAAAATCTCTCAAGGTTGGTTACTGCCGATGTGACTTTACTTGTTTTCTTTTGCTTAATTATTCCAGACAAAATCCAGCCAAACTTCGTAGCTTGTGCAAGAACTCCATTGTGTTTTTTATGCCTTTTTCTATTATTCTGCCAAATATATCACCACCAATCACCATGTCAATTCTATCAGCTTTGTTAAATAATGGGTCAGCAAGAGTGTAGTTTTCCCATTTTTTAAAGTTGAACCTGAAGGATTGATCAGGTTGCGCAGTTGTAAGGGTTGATAAAACTATGGCATCCACTTCTTCGACGTGCTGGCTCAGAAAACGTGGTGTAATTTGCACTTTAATTTTAAAATTCGATTCACCAACCACAACATCTCCTAGACCATGAAGCTTTGTCATCACTTTTTTCTTTGGTACACGTAATATCTGTGCGGCCTCTTCGGAAATTGATGTTATTTGTGACCCTTGATCAATAAGAGCCCTTAATAATATGTGCTCACCATTCGCAGCTTTTGCTCTCACTTGGGCTGTGGCCAGAATTACCGTTGTTAGACCTGCTTTTGTAGACATTGCTGCCTTCTTTTGAACGTTATCGAACTGAAGGAGCTCATGATGACTGCTGAAGTTGCATATTTTACACTTCATACTACTAGCACAAGTTTCTCCTAATTTGTGAAGCAGACATCTGTAGCAGATGTTACTGTCTTTGGCATATATATGCCTTTCATCCGTTGATATGCTCTTGAAACTTCTGCATTCGGTTATGATATGATTTTGTATTTTGCAGTAAGTACACTGCCTAAATGGTTTCCTCGCGTTGGTTGACGTGTGATTTGCTTTAAATATTTGCTGCTTTCGGATTTTGTAACCTTGCTCCTTTTCGGCTACAGCTTTCAATACCTGGAAGTGTTGATCCAGAAAATCTCTAATATCAGATAATGTCTGCACCTCTCTTGTCTTTTTAACCGTTTGTTCATATAATTTGAGTCCATCTTTGTCCAATTTGCGAACTATGACTCGAGCAATAAATGGATCTGCGTTTTCAATTTGTATTCCTAGTGACTGTATTGCGTTAAGGCACTCATTTGTAGTATCGAGCAATTGCCTTACGCTTTCAGCATTGTCACTATTTATGGGCGGCTGATCCATTATCCTATCCCACTGTGTTGTAAATAAAATACGATTATTATCGTATCTTTGTTTAAGCAGACTCTTGCAGCTTCACCCTTCAAACAAAGGCGAAGGCGTAGCATTTTTTCTGAGCTTTATAATTGCTCATTTTTATGGACCATGTCCTGGAACACATTGTAGAAATTTGCCCATTCTTTTATCTCGCCATAAAATATTGGAATTTTGAATTTTTCTAATTCCAAATTAGGGCGATAATTTATTTTTGGCTCTTCTTTCACTAGACATCTTTCCAAATGCCCCAGATTTTCAAAATATTCTGCAACTACCTTGGCATAGGCATCTTCTATTTCAGCATTGTAGTATTTTGAAAAATCATTTGTGTACGCATTTTTGATGTCGATATATAAACTTTCTAAATATTTTTTTTGATTATTACCGATCGTGCTCTCGAAGCGCATATCAGTCATTTTGTTTGTTATTGTTTGAATTTTCTTCATGAAAAATTCAATTTTTGGGTCATTTTTACCCATGTTTGTAGTTTGTGCTGCTGTTGTTGGTGTTTGTGGCATGCGGTTATCTGCTAAAGAAGTATGCAATCTTCTTGGTTGAAATGACACTTCATCACTAAGGGATTGTTTGAACCCTTGAACTACTTCGTCAATTTGCATTCTTATGGCACTGTATTTATCTTACGTGAAATAATCCTCATTGCCAACGCCATCCGCCAAAAGTTTCTCGTTGTTGGCGTCCAATTCTTTTTGGATCTTTTCTATTGCTTTTATCACCTCCTCGGCCTTCGACCTAGTTACTTTTTTTCCTGCAACATTATTGTACATCTGCAGTACTTTTTCACTTATGTCCATCTGGGATTCAAGGACTTTTCCTATGTTTATTCCCATATTGCTTTTTGTTTTTTATTTATTTTTCACTATTCAAAAATAAACACTGAGCACTATTTAAAACACTTCTCTTTTTATTTTGACTTGTTTTTCTCCAAAGGAATCGTTGGAGGAAATTGGTTTGGTCGCCCGGTTGACCTTGCTGTACCTCGACTCACAGCTGATGTATTCCTTGGATTGATTACAAATCACTTTAATTTCGTATAATTTTTTATATTATATAGCTTATTTCCACATTCGTTGGAGCTCAATTTGGCGGCTCGTATGGACCAAATGTTGAGGGGTAAATAAAAGCAATGTTGTCTTTTGAGAATATTTTTTAATTCTGACTTGTAAAGTTATTTACAATAGCTTATAAAGAAAATCTTAAAAATATGTTCCTAAAACTAATTATATGTGTATGTGTGATTGTTTATATGTATGATGATAGAGATTCATTTATTATTTGATTAATGCTAGCCTATTGATTTTTATAATCGTGATGTGGGCATTTGTAGCATTTACAAGTAGGCAAACATTTTAAAACTAAGATAAGAAACGTATCTTGTGTTTGGCTATAAATGTCAGACAGTAAATGATTTAGGTATATTTGTATATGTATGTAAACATTTGTAATTTTCATGTGTTGTGAACGAAGTGATCGTTTTGCTAAATATATGTATGTACATGTGTTTGTTGGAAATATCAGTTTACGTGTCAATATTACTTCTCAAAAATATCTACGGATTATATTACTAATATTTGTTCACATGTGTATATGCATGTTCAATTTTTATTTGAACAGTGTTTTATTTAAAAATAAAAGCTATCTTTCACAAATTTAAAAATTATGAAAAATTATCTGAAAAGTTTAAGATTTATTTTCTTTTTGACATTATAGTCCGGTTCTTATGAGAGGACTGTCAAATTCTAGCACAATTTGTTAAATACACTTTGGCGGCAGCCAAATGTAACTTGTGCGTTTGTTTTTATTGTAATAAGTACGGGCGGCTTTTGAAGTTCTCATATTATTTCCTTTGTAGTCATAAACAATGCTGTAACCACAAGTTAAAAAGCAAAAAAAAAGCAGAAGTTATAAAATGTTATATACATTACATAGGGTTAATTCATTTGTTTGGCATAATAGTGCCTTACAAGATAATCATGTTCAACTGTCAATTCACTTTGTTGACAGCTCATTTTGGGTATGATGAGGAAAAGGGGAAGAACAGAAGTGCCCGTTTTCTGAAATAGTATTAAATCTAGTACCTTTTTTTCTAAAATGGTAACGAGACTAGTGTTTTGTAATTTGCTTGTAAAACTAATAAGTGAACAATAAATAATAAGTTATGCAAAATGACTGCAGCTGTTGCTGTTGTTCTAGCGATAAAGACACTCACCGAAGGGTACCCCTTGAAAGGGTTGCGCTACACAAGCCAATTCCACAAGAGTAATGAAGTTATTCAGCCCTATTCTGCATTTCGACTTGGATTGGAATTTTTTCGATTTGGCAATTTTGGTATTCTGTGTTCCAATCTCTTTCGATCCAACTTCGAATCGTTCGATTTTGTGTATTCTGCATTTCGATCGTACATAGTTCCGTTTTTCTAAGTTGCAAATTTGTTGACGGAAAAATATTTTCTTTTTATTTTTTTATTAATTTATAACAGAATTTTAACAAAAATGTAAGTAAAACTTGTTAAGAAACGTAAAAGGCTTGATGATGATTGTTTTTATATGTTTCCAGGTCAAAAACAACATGATGATGTCGAAGTCCTTGGATTTATTTTCCCCGCAAAAGTATCTAACACATACTTGAAAGCATCCTTATTAAGTCGAAAGTTTTCTTTGAACCAATATAAGAAAATAAGTCATTAAACTTTACCACTTTTATGTTCAATTTCTTACAATGAGTGACGAGAAATCTCAAATGGATTACACAAGTCTCGCTATATTTGCCTTTCCATTCTCGCCCGGCCATTTTCGTATGTGTTGTTTTCCAAATCCACAAATAATGCCGCGGCTATTGATTCCAGTATAATATACAGCTATAATTTGTGTCTGTTCGTTGGGTCCAGTTATATGCCAAAGCAAGCTGTCGGAGTAGAGGGAGGTGAAGCGAAAACATAAACAATCCTTGCGGAAAGAATAAATAAATCTTCATAAAGTATTTTAGGCCAGTGCAATGAAATTAGCATAAAATTCAGAAAATGTCAACTATATTCGTGCAGAAATCCGTTTTAACAAAACTTGGTGGCAGGGAATTGGCCAAAAGAACGACAAAAACACACATACAATTATGAAAGCACTTCACTCAAAAAAATATAACACTGCAGCAATATATTCTATTCCTTTTTTGTACAAAGTGGCGTGGATAATAAAATATAAACGTTTTTCAGTGTTTTTTACAAATTCTCTTTAATTTATTTTGTTCCAATGTTCACACATTCCGTACAAACAGCTGATTTCGAAAAATCATTTGCTCTTCCTCTTCTCGTTACGATTTCGTCGTAATGCAGAATACCCAACTTCGATTAAAGCGGAGCGTAGAACGGGAACGTAATCGAAATGCAGAATAGGGGTGATTAGTAACTTAAAGACAGCTAGTGGGAACGTTAACACTAAGTTGACATTTGCTCAGGCCGTTAAAAGAAATGAGAGCAACATCGTTATTAAACCGAAAAATCAAAAAAAGAAAGCGAAGGAAACTGAGGAAGCTTTAAAGAAAGTTGTTGAGCCCACAGATGCCCTTGTCAGAAATGTTAAAGAGATAAATAAAGGGACTGTAATTGTGGAATGTAGAAACAAGGAAGCTTGTGAACAAGTCAGAAAGTAGAAGAAACTATAGGAAAAGATTACGAAGCGGAGAAAATAAAAAATAAAAGTGAGATAAAAAAGATAGTTAAGATATTTGGTATAACTGAAAAAATTAGCAATGAACGGTTTATAGTGTGTTTAACGAAGCAGAACGATTTTTGTGCATGAAAAGAATTTGTACTTAGAAAGGTGTATGAAAATAGAATCGTAGGGAAGAAAGTTATATTGCATTAGTAGAAATTGACGCAATAACAGTCGAGAATACATTGCAGCAAAAAAGACTGTATATAGAGTGGGATACCTGTCCCGCTTACGAACACGTAAGTGTTTTGAGATGCTTTAAGTGCACGACAGCAAGGAATGTACATCAAGTACGATTAAATGTGTTAACTGTTGTGAACTGGTGAAAAAGAAAGTGATTGACGTAGATGTCAATCATCACGCTTTCAGTAGAGACTGTCCACCGTACAGAACATGCGCAGTTTAAAAATAAAGTGCCCGTTTAGCAACGAGCATTACTTGAATTGAACTGTGTATATTTAAATATAAATAGTATTGTTGCCAATAAAGGTGAGCTAGAACGTCTTACCGAACTTCTGAAATCACATCTGATTCTTTGTGCAGAAAGCTGTTCCACAGATGAAATAACAAACCAAGAGTTACAGATATCAACATATAAACCTTTACGGATCTGTTCTTTACGAACAGTGAATCCATCTCGTGTGAAAAATTGGAAGAGCATCGGATTTCTGATCACGAAACCATACAGTTCAAAATCAAGTCAGGTAGAGAATCTCAAATGAGAGCTAAAAACCCGTAACTTCTTGGGAATATTATGCATGTGATAGTCTTGTCAACCAATTACGACAGGTTAACTACTCTGGATTTGAGAATCTCAGTGTCGAAAACAAGGTATCACTCCTAAACAATACATTATCGAATGCAATGACTACATTAACATACTCTAAAGAAATCACTGTGAAACTTATGAACAAGTGGTACAACTCTGAACTAGCGAATCTGCACAAATATAAATTCAATCTATACAAAATATCTTGAAGAGCAGGTGAATGGAATGAATACAACCTTACAAAGCGCAGGTATAAACGTCTTATAAAGATTAAAAAGGCCAAGTATATGGAACAAAGAATCACACATAATGTTGGGGATAGTAAGGCAATGTGGAAGCATTTGAAGAAAAGTATGTGTATGTCCAAAGAACATAATGGAATAAATAAAATATTGATGAACGACCAACTATATACTCAGGAGAATGAAAGAGCCGAGTCGCTCAATAACTATTTCATTGACAGTATAGTCGAAATCAGCTCGAATAGTCCAGTTAATAACAATAACGTATGTAGCTTTTTCGGCAGTTCAAAGTAGCACTCTTACTTTCAAATTTCAGGAGGTACCTGCAAGCGATATACTAGAAATAGTAAATTCAAAAACAAAATTGGAGGGAAAAAACTTATAACTGAAGGAGTCATAAGGGACTCTATACCATACACGGGGTACTTTTATACTCAAATGAAAGTCTAGACCAATTAACACTTTAGCGTGTGATGAAAAGATACTGGGAACTGTAGTTAAAAACCAGCTAGTGAAGTACCTAGATGATAATAAAGTTATTATACCGCAGCAATCAGGTTTTTTTTAATCATGTTTTCGGAAAAAACATTCTTGTGAAAGTGTCTTGAACCTTGTATTAGCTAACTGGAAAGAAGATCTGAGCAGAAATAAACATATAATAGCTGTTTTCCTAGATTTAAAACGTGCTTTTGAGACTATCGATCAAAATTTATTGCTAAAAAAGTTTATAGCATAGGTGTTACTGAAACGGAGCTAAAATGGTTCCAAGACTTTATCATGAAGAGAAGTCAAAGAACGGTAGTTGGATCATCCCTGTCAGAAGAAAGAGGGGTGCCTGCTGGACTTCCGCAAGGGTCTGTACTGGTACCTATACCAGTAACCAATTCTCTAAAGTACTGTGATATTAAACTCTTTGCTGACGATACAATGTGGATGATTAGTGGAGATAATTTCATATAAGCAAAACAAAATTGATGGTTATATCAAGAAGGAATTTTCAAAACAATGAATTACCACTTCTAAATATAACAGCGAAGCAATTGACAAAGTCAGTACTTTCAAGTATTTAGGAAAAAAAATCGATGATAAACTCAACTTTAGTGAGCACATCGATTACACGGTTGGGAAAATAGCCAAAAAGATATATTTCATGAAAAGAACCTGCAAGTATTTAAGTAGATGGTACAAGGTAATAGTTTACAGATCGATAATTGAACCTCACTTCATATATTGTCCAACATTATTCTTCATTATGAGAGATAGCCAAATTTACAAACTGCAAAAGCAACAGAATCGAGCTATGCGATTTATTCTTAAGAAACACTATTACACACCTATCAGAGATATGCTCGCCGCTCTAAATTGGCTAAGAATTAAACAGATACTGTTTTATCATACGATGAAGTTTATTAGAAACATAATAGAAGGCAACTTGCCTGATTATTTGAAAAGTAACACAAAATATGTAAGAAATATTCATTCCGTAAATACAAGAACAAGGAATGATTTTAATTTACCACCTTATAGAACAGAAGCAGACAAATGTAATTTGTACTATAAGGGACTAAAATTCTACAATGAATTACCAAATGAAGTAAAATCTAGTATCATAAGGGAATTTAAACACAAATTGTACAATTACTGTAGAACACTGCCATTCCAGTGCAAGGTGGGAAAACTTTCGAATCACCAATAGCATTGCATACATCCCGAGTACTCTACACTGGCACTAGGAAGCTTTCCCACGTATGCAAAAAGTAGCCGAAGCTCATACTGTAACGCATCACTCAACCTAATAGGTGCATCGCCGTTCAGATGTTACCCTCGCACTTTAAATACTGTGACGAATATTAGCATCACTAAGGGATACTATCACCTCTAAGCCGATGCTAAGCAGTCACTGGTATGTACACAAACAAATCAATCCGTATGTATACACATATGTACATAAAGGCTATACTCACAAAAGTATGCAATCATCGGTGGGATTATTACTCACATATACACGCGCATATGGCTATGCGAGAGACTATAAACTACAAATTCACATGCATATATCTGAGATACACAAGTATGCAATCATCGGTGGAAGTATTACTCACATATACACGCGCATATGGCTATGCGAGAGGCTATAAACGTGTATCTGTAGTTTATAGCTGGTAACTAAGTAGTAAATTCTAGAAGAAGAAACGCCTAGAAGTATGTGAACGAGACAGCAGAGAGTAGAAAAGGAGCGAAAGCTAAGTAAGCAGCGATCAGTTTGATTTAAGCACGCTATCAGTTGCGAAGTATAGGTGTTATTGTGAAGTATTTTCAAAGTAGTCTAATAAAGACCATTTTGCATTATTGAATATTGGAGTTATTTATTCAACAGTTTAGCGATACGAACGTTAGTAGAAGGTTGAAAATAAGCGGAGTTACACTAAATTCGTTACAATACGTTAACAGCGTCAGATACAACTGGTACAATCCTTGCGTTGGGGTCATTCGTCTGCTACCTATCTCTCACTCCATTTGGGCAGTCAATAGACCCACATAAATAACTTAATTTATATTATTTATTAATTACTATATATAGATATAAGCTAGGCTTAGTAAAAGCTATAAGAAGAAATAAATAAAAAAAAAAAATACTCTTACGATAGGCATACCTGCTGCGAGTATATTTTAAGCCCCCTAACCCACTGGGAATAGAATGCAGCGGAATATAGATAATGTGCTTGTTAGCCATAATTAAAGTTTTGGCGGCCAGTTCAAAGTTCTTAAGAAACAAATTTTTACTTAACGGTGTCGTCCTTCAATGGTTTGGCAAACGCTTCGAGTGTTTTTGTGCTATATAAAACCTTCTCAGAAAAAATTAGTCTGCTGTTCGGAGTTGGCATACAGCATGTAGGTCCCGCTAATTTATGATTATGCGATATTCTGTTTTCTAGTGACCGAAAATGTCGACCAACAACAAAAAACCCCACCTTGTTCCCCAAAAAAAGTTGAACGAACAGTGCAGCCCTAGAGTTTGCGTACATTGGCCCTATATGTGTGAGCAGTATGGGCAATCACATAAATAGGTACGATACGAATGGAATGGTCACAACTTCCCAATGCTCACAAATGTTACTGAAGATTTTAAGTGTTTCATCGTCACAGATAGGGTCATTCTACTAGCCAACTTACGGGTACACTTTTTGCTGAGATGTTTATCCTCCAATCAATATGCTTGTAGGCCTACTGCGCCAAGCCAAGGAGAGCATCGGTCAACATACTACACATCTAATCAAGCTTTCGCTGATAGTGAACATATTAAACGAGCTGCTACGATTTCCCATAAGATTGGCCGGGGCATTGTCCTGCGCGTGAAGAGCATTTGACGAGCATAACATTTAATTTCATTTTAAACCACATATTGTGTAAATAGGGCTAAGGTTACCTTGACGTTTGTGAAACGATGGTCCAAGGAATTTAACGATCCATATGTTACTAAAATTCTCTTTACATCATTGGTGAGGCCCAATTGGAGTATGCTTCGATAATCTGGAACATGGGTTATCAGGTTCATTGTGGTAAACTGGAATCAGTACAAAAACAATTTTTGCTTTGAAAAATTTACCTTGGGATACGTCACGGCAACTTCCGCCCTAAGAAAGCCGATTGAAACTTTTACAGTTGCCTACGTTATAGAGCCGTAGGGAGATGCTTGGTGTCTTATTTATAGTAAAACTTATAAGAGCCCATTCTTGCTCGGCGAAATTCAGTTCAGTGTTCCAGTCAGTCCGTCTAGACATTTTCAATTACTATAAATATTTGCAGATCAAACTTTGAAATGCATGAACCGCTTCGTAGCCTACTACAGGATATCAATAAACATTGTAAAAACTTAGACTCTTGCGACTCGATATCAAAAAAAGTTTACTTGAGCACTGTAAAACCCTTCCAATAAGATAAAGTTTTTTTCTTTTTATTTTTACATGGCATATCCGATACGAGAGCGTGAAATGGAAATGGTAATAGCGGAAGCATCAAAATACAATGCATCCTAGGGATGGTCGATTTAAAAATCGCTCATTGCTCTGTGAAAATCGTATTCTAGGGATCAAAATAAGAAACTTTGCCGAAGGAACTATACCTCTAAAACGAATTGTGATGTCCCGCCCTTTGGGTCGAACTTTTGGGTAGGGGCAATTTCAATTCTACCTGCTGTGTCTTGTGGTGGCTTAAAAAAAACAACACAAGCAATTTTACGATCTGCAATTGTCACAGTGATACACAACTATGTTCACGACATGCAAATGCATCACAGTGATGCCTTGGTTTTAAAAGGGGGTTGTAAAAACGCTAATTTCTAATAATTTTTTTTAATTTCTTTTCTATTACTAAGTTAAATTCATTTTTTCATTTACATATGCTCTGACTAAATAAATTTCTAAAGAGAAAAATAAACTCCAAAAAGAAAAAACATAGGCATTTCAAAGTGGGATTTTTCAAAATTTGCAAGTTCGACCCAAAGGGGGGGACATCAGAATTCGTTTTAGAGGTATGGTTCCTTCGGCAAAGTTTCTTATTTTGATCCCTAGAATATGATTTTCACAGAGCAATGGGCGATTTTTTTTCCTCACCACAAATCGACCCGGCCTAATGCATCCGGTTAAGGAAAAGAAAATCGGTCGCCAATTGTAACTCCAGACCGTTCCAACAACCAATTTCGTCGGAATTCGGTACTTTCAGCCGATATTTACTGTTACTGATCGGAATCAGTTGCATTCCGACAGCATTAATACAACAACAAATTATATGATGTGTAACGAAAATAACGCCAAACAAAAGTTGGAACAGGGAGGATTGGAAACACGTCCTTTCAACCTCCCATTATATGTTGAGCTGTGCTGATCGGAATCTTCATGCATTCCGACAGCGTCATTACTATACAACGTTGAGGGGTGATTGGATACACGTTATTTGCAACATGTGTTTCCAGATATATGTATATGTTCAAAATTTTGTTGCCTTATCCTGGGAGCACTAGAGGATTGGAAACCGGTCCTTTCCAACCTCCCTTAAAAGAGTGGCTCCCATACTCGTCCGTTTGTCACGCTAGTAAATATGCTGATCGGAATCACATGGCATTCCGACAGCATATTTAATAGAACTAAGTGATTGTAAGGCGTTTAATTATGTACTAGTATCGCCTGTGGTCGAAATTCGACCAACGTGTATTTTTTTCAACTCAGTCTATGCATAAAGTGTTGGAAATATAGCAAACTGGTCTAACTTACTTAACTTTTTCTTTGAAATTTTGAATTTGATCTAAGACTGTACTTTTTGATTGTATTTTCTTAAATTTTCTACAAACTTTTCACATGTAATTATAACGTTTTGGTATGGAGCTCCTTAAACAAAAATATAAAAATTATGTATAATCAAATGAAATGGACATAGAATTATGGTGAAATTACTTGAAATTGAATTGAAAAATAGGTTTTTCCAGACCACCCGGAAGGTCCCCCTTGGCGCGCTACCGAAGTTAGTTTTGGGTGCTCGGTTCCCCAGAAGGCCTATATCACCCATATACATACATATATCGCCCATTTACTTCAATAGTGTCATAATTCAAAAAAACATGAACTTTTAGTTAAAAACGAAGAAATTTGCTAAAGGAATTTAGCCTATTTCACGACACCCGTTTAATTTTGTATAAATACATATCTAACATGTAAGTGTGACACAAAACAAAAACTTCGAGTAGAATAGAGGATACCTTCATAAAAAATAAAATAAAAATATAAAAAAATTATGTAATGAGAAAGAAGGCATAGTTTACTAAAAAAATCTTTAATTAAAAAAAAAAAAAATAAAGTACTTAAATTGCGAAAAAATTAAGTGAAGTGAACAAACAGTTCCATATAAGAGCGCATTAAGTGCACTTAGACTTTTTTCCGGGTTTTAATGTGATCATTTTGGAAATATGAAGATTCTAATGTTCGGATATTTAATGTTGGGATTCCCATTGAGATCTATGTACGTAATTAATTTGTATTGTATGTATATCAGAATAAATTAGAAAGAAAAGAAAAACAAACAAAAACATTGAAATTATTCACGCAAACATATTTACTAAAATAAAATTGATTTCATAACTTTAAGCGACATAAACAAATTAGGGTTATGGGATCTAAGCATCCGATTAATGGATATATAATCCAACAAAGTTAGCCTAATAATAAATATAGTGGGTAATATACTGCCTATGCAATACGGCCGCTATGATGCCGGTTGCCGCTTTGACCTAAAATCAAAAACGTTTTTGGGATCTTTTTTTGTTTCGTTTAATATACAACGTGAAACTTTCCGATTCAGTCAAGTTGCATTTAAATAATAATAAATCAATTTGAAATAAGAGAATATATAATAAAATAAAATAAAATATAAAATAACAAATAAAATAAATTAGCATAAAAGGCAATATAAAAAATTTAATGTTATATTTTTGTAACTTTTTTTTCTTCAGTATAAGACGTACTTTATCTAAAATGAGGATTAAATCTGCAAATGCAAAAACATTTTCGGGCAAATTTGCCATTAATTGTTATAAATAAATTAGTTTCAACAAAAGTAAACTCATTATTTGTGATTTCATGTTTTTTTGAAAACAATTAAAATAAAAAACAAAGAATCTGTTAAATAAAGACTTATGTATTTACGTGTAAGTGAAATTTGCCACAAAAAATGGGCCGGTCAAAAATTCATTCTATTTAAGATTTTTTGGTACGCTACAAATTATTTTGGAACAGTTTTTTAGGATTTTGGTAGAGGTATTATAGGTAAGTGGCAACAATGGGAAACCATATTTGTATGTAGGTGAAACATTTGTGCTTTCGAATATAGCGGGGATACATAAAGGTTTAGGTCTTTGAAATTCGTATTAGAACACTTAGATAATTGTTCCCAAAGATGGCGCGCTTGTGCACGAAAATGAATTTCGATATTTGTATAAATTGTTCGAATTTACAAAAAACCTTTTTCTATTAATTATAAACAAAAGGAGTAATATTTGTTAACAAAAATAGGCCTATGCACTGCGGCTGATCCATACGAATCGATTCATATAACTTTTATATGAGTTTACGTATGCTAAATATGCGAAACAGCCTGTCAATTGATTGTATGGAAATTTTGTTAGCGTATTAATATATAGATTGTTGGCTGACATAAAAAAGCTGCCAATAAAGCTGGTTGCAAGTTTGCCTAATGCCAATTTCACACAGAGGCTTAATGAAGTCAAGTTTTCTACATTAACCCCTAGTTGAACTCAATCTTCCATACAAAATACAAATTCTTACCCTGCCAACAAAAACTGCGTAAAAAACTGGATAATGTACGGGTAAAAAAGTGGATAATTTTGTATGGGCAGTGTACGGATTTTATCCATGGTGAAATAGGATATTTCGTGTACGTGTGAGCTGTCAGTCGGCAACGACTGCATACTTTTAGGTGCCAATGACACCTTTGAATGTCAATGTGTAGCGTTGCCAGACCGTCCTTTAAAATATCCAAAAACCGTTTTCCTAATACCCAAAAATTCCACATGCGGAATGAAAAATGCTCCAAATTTTTTATTAACTTTTTATGTACAAAACATTCCCAACAAAACTTTCCATACTTTCTATTAATTCTGTTTTAATTTACAAATTTCATATTAATTTTATATAATTTTAATAAAAAAAATTTAAATAAAATAACAATAGAATAAAATCTAATAAAATTGAAAACGATACAAAAAATAAACTAAAATAAATAGAATTAAATAAAGTAAAATGAAACAAAACAAAATAAAAAATAAAAGAAAATTTGATTTAATAAAAATAAACTTTAATAAAACAAATAAAATAAAATAAATAAAGTAAAAAATTAAGTTGGAATGAAACTGAAGGAAATGAAATGAAATAAAATTAAATAAAGTGAATTGACATAAAAAATGGAGTGGGACGAATTAATAGAAAAATCAATTCAATGGAATGAAGTGAGATGAAGGAAAATAAAATGAAACGGAAAAAAATTAACTGAAACGAGAAAATATGAAACCATGATTTGGAGAAGAAACAAAAATGAAACTATATGAAATAAAACGGAATGATATAAAATTAAATGAAAAACATATAAATCATATGGAAATGAAAAGAAATAAAACGAAATGATATGAAACTATATGAAATGCAACTAAATAAAATACAATATTATGAATTAAAATGAAAGAAATTAATTGAAATTAAATAAGATAAAATAAGATGACATGGAATTAAAAGAAATGAAATGAAATAAAACTAAATGAACAAAAAATGTAACGAAACGAGATGCAACAAAACTAAATTAAATGAAGTAATATAAGTGGTAATGAAAGGAAACGAAACGAGATTCAATGAAATTAAAAGTATAGAAATTAAATAAAATGAAATGGCATAAAATGAGACGAAATATAATAAAAGAAAATAAAATAAAATAATGTAAAATAAAATAATATAAAACAAAATAAAACAAAAATAGATTAAAATAAAATAAAATAAAAACAGAGTAAAACAAAATAAAATAAAATAAAGTAAAATAAAATAAAACCCAATTAAATTAAATAAAATAAAACGAAATTTAAACTAAACACAATTAAATAAAATGGAACAAAATGAAATGAAATTGAGTGAAATGAAATAGAATAAAATGAAATGATATGGAAAAGAAACAAAAAAATATGAAACTATATGAAATTAAATGGAATGATATCAAATGATATGAATAAAATATAAATCATATGGCAATGAAAAGAAAGAAAACGAAATGATATGGAAACGAAAATAAAAGAAATGATATCAATAAAAATGAAGTGAAACACATTAAAATTAAACGGAATGAAACGATATGGAACGAATTTCAGTTAAATTGAAGAAATGAAATCCATTTAAGTGAAATGAAATAACAATAGGCTGCAATGACCAAAATTTGCTTTAGTGCAAGTCAAAGGACTCCACTATTCAAGCGCTACGTTTCGCTAATCTTCTTAGCTTCTTCAGGGGCAGACTGCATTTATTAAATAATAGTATAATACACCACAAAAAACAACGTTGAACATGAAACCTGAAAATATAAAATTATAGAACTTAAAATTGATGAACTTTTTGTGTAAATATCACATTAAGATAAAAACTTACAATTTATGTGTATAAATATGTAATTATAATTTACATAATGCACAGTTGTCATCTATATATATAAAAAGAAGTGTACATTTTGATTGTCACTCCATAACTCGAGAATGGCTCGACAGATTGCCATGAAATTTTTAGGAAAGATACAGGAAGGAGAGATGATCGTTAGTTGATTTTGAAATCCCAAATCGGTTTAGCCATATATATATATAAATCAAATGCTGTGTGTGTGTGTGTTCGCTATGGAAACGTATTTCCCACACATCAATCATCACCAAATTTTGGTTATGGGTTCCTTCGATCAACGGGAAGGTTTTAGGCTAAAAATAATTTCGATATATAAAAGGGACGTGGCACCTCCCATACAAATGGAATCTTTGGTACTGCATACCTTTGAAGGTATACATGCCAGAACATTGAAATTCAATGAGGAGTTATACGAGGTCAATCCCTAACACCACCAAGAAAATTCGGAATTTGGAGAAAGGGGCGTGGCACCTCCCATGCAAATGGAATCTTTAGTAATGCATAACTTTGAAGGTATACATGCCAGAACATTGAAATTCAGTAAGGAGTTATATGAGGTCAATCCCTAACACCACCAAGAAAAGGCGGAATTGGGAAAAAGGGGCCGTGGAACCTCCCATTCAAATGGAATCTTTGGTACTGCATAACTTTGAAGGTATACATGCCAGAACATTGAAATTCAGTAAGGAGTTATTTAAGGTCAATCCTTAACACCACCAAGAAAATATGGAATTGGGAAAAAGGGAGCGTGGCACCTCCCATACAAATGGAATATATTATACTGCATATATCTGGATGTCGTAATGGTAGGATAGTTAAAATTGGTAAGGAGCTTTGTGACGTTAAGTCCTAAAACCTCCAGTAAAATGTGGAATGGGGAAAAACTATGGCTACTTGCGAGAATATTCACCTGAAAATCTGCTAAAATAGAAAATAAATTGTTGTTAGTAATCTAAAAACCAACAAATAAATGTTGCAAAAGTATTTACCCCCATTTACAGTTAAAAAGCGCTATTTATTTGAAGAAAATGCAGAAATGTTTCCAAATCTGCGTAAAATATTAATTTTTAATGACAGCTGTCTATTTATTTTAGGATTTTTTGTTTTGTTTGGAGGATTGGAAACGCGTCCTTTTCAACCTCCCCTAAAAGAGTGGCTCCCAGACCCGTCCGTTTGTCACGCTAGTAAATATGCTGATCGGAATCACATGGCATTCCGACAGCATATTCACCAACCATCTCTTTAATTGTAATGTGGAACCAACGCCTCTAACACCCCTCTAATTATGGTCCTCCCCTGTTGAAACAGCAAGTTTCCTTGGACTCCCGTTAGAGGATATTGATGACAATTTGTGATCGGCCGCACCTATTGGATGGGGCGAAGCACTGCTAAAACAACAACAACAGCATATTCAATAGAACTAAGCGATTGTAAGGCGTTTAATTAAGTATTGTTGGCTGACGTAAAAAAGCTGCAACTAAGGCTGGGTGCGAGTTTGCCTAATGCCAATTTCACACAGAGGCTTAATGAAGTCAAGTTTTGTACATTAACCCCTAGTTGAACTCAATCTTCCATACAAAATACAAATTCTTACCCTGCCAACAAAAACTGCGTAAAAAACTGGATAATGCAAGAGTAAAAAAGTGGCTAAAAAGTGGATTACTTTGTATAGGCAGTGTGCGGATTTTATCAATGGTGAAATGGGATATTTCGTGTACGTGTGAGCTGTCAGTCGGCAACGACTGCATACTTTTAGGTGCCAATGACACCTTTGAATGCCAATGTGTAGTGTTGCCAGGCCGTCCTTTAAAATATCCAAAAACCGTTTTCCTAATACCCAAAAATTCCACATGCGGAATGAAAAATGCTCCAAATTTTTTATTAGCTTTTTATGTACAAAAAATGCCCAACAAAATTTTCAATAATTTTTATTAATTCTTTTTAAATTTACAAATTTCATATTAATTTTATATAATTTACATTTTTAATAAAAAAAATTAAATTAAATTAAAAATTGAATAAAATCAAATAAATCTGAAAACGATACAAAAAATAAATTAAAATAAATAGAATTAAATAAAGTAAAATGAAATAAAACAAAATAAAAAAAATAAAAGAAAATTTATTTTAAATAAATAAAGAAAAATAAAATTTAATAAAACAAATAAAATAAAATAAATAAAGTAAAAAATTAAGTTGGAATAAAACTGCAGGAAATGAAATGAAATAAAATTAAATAAAGTGAATTAAAAGAAAAATAAATTCAATGAAATGAAATGAAATGAAGTGAGATGAAGCAAAATAAAATGAAACGGAAAGAAATGAAATGAAACGGAAAAAAATTAACTGAAACGAAAAAATATGAAACCATGATATGGAAAAGAAACAAAAATGAAACTATATGAAATAAAACGGAATGATATAAAATTAAATGAAGAACATATAAATCATGTGGAAATGAAAAGAAATAAAACGAAATGGTATGAAACTATATGAAATGCTACTAAATAAAATAGAATATTATGAATTAAAATGAAAGAAATTAATTGAAATTAAATAAGATAAAATAAGATGACATAGAATTAAAAGAAATGAAATAAAACTATATGAACAAAAAACGAAACGAGATGCAACAAAACTAAATTAAATGAAGTAATATAAGTGGTAATGAAAAGAAACGAAAAGTATGAAATTAAAAGTATAGAAATTAAATAAAATGAAATGGAATAAAATGAGACGAAATATAATAAAAGAAAATAAAATAAAATAATATAAAATAAAATAAAATAAAACAAACAAAATAAAATAAAGTAAATTAAAATAAAACAAAAATAATTCAAGGTTCGATTCGATCTCAAGGCCAGAACAATAATTTTTTTTTTTAATGATAATTATTGTTATTTTTTTGAATTTTTCTAAATTTGAAAATTTGTAGAATAATATAATAGAAAATTTTTCAGACAACCTGCCATAGCTGCGCAGATAGATCCATTTCGATGGGTGCTAAGCCTTCATCATCAGTACGCTTTAGGCACGCTGCGCTAAACATTTAGCTATACAGCGGTGGTTTCTTTGACTGGCAAATTGCTACTCTACTCCTTACCAACTATATTTATTCAGTCTTGCGCCATCTGTTGCAAATCACTAATAATTCTGGATTTGTTTATTGTCAATTACTATGTTTTGACATTCCCAAGTGCTCATGGTTTATTAACAATTGTTTTTGTTTTTATCGGCCTATTGATAAAGGATTTAAGGTTCGATTCGAGGTCAAGGCCAGAACAATAATTTTTTTCTAATGATAATCGCGATCTTACAAATCAGTAGGCCGATATAACAACAAAAAATTGTTAATACATCCCAGAGCACGGGGAAAAAGTGTCAATAAAATATGACACTATGGCATCATCGCCATAAACAAAGTCCAATTTTCACAACTATTCTGTAACAGATGTCGCAGTGCTGTGAATATCAATTGGCAAGAACCAGAATTGAAGTAGGAATAATGAAGACAAACAAAAAAACCGCTGTGGTGGCTGAATGGTTACAGCAGCGGCGCCTAAACGTTGCCGATGAAGGAATTTAGGAGTTCCCGAAATGGATCTATACAACGAGCTTTGGCAGTTGTCTAAATTTTTTCTTTCTTCTATTCTAATTTAAAAATTTTTTCAATTAAGAAAAAATATATTATAACAATAATAATGATAAAATAATTATTGTTAGGCCTTGAGCTCGATTCAAACTCGCGATCTTACAAATCAGTAGGCCGATATAACAACAAAAAATTGTTAATACATCCCAGAGCACGGGGAAAAAGTGTCAATAAAATATGACACTATGGCATCATCGCCATAAACAAAGTCCAATTTTCACAACTATTCTGTAACAGATGTCGCAGTGTTGTGAATATCAATTGGCAAGAACCAGAATTGAAGTAGGAATAATGAAGACAAACAAAAAACCGCTGTGGTGGCTGAATGGTTATAGCAGCGGCGCCTAAACGTTGCCGATGAAGGAATTTAGCAGTTCCCGAAATGGATCTATACAACGAGCTTTGGCAGTTGTCTAAATTTTTTCTTTCTTCTATTCTAATTTAAAAATTTTTTCAATTAAGAAAAAATATATTATAACAATAATAATGATAAAATAATTATTGTTAGGCCTTGAGCTCGATTCAAACTCGCGATCTTACAAATCAGTAGGCCGATATAACAACAAAAAATTGTTAATACATTCCAGAGCACGGGGAAAAAGTGTCAATAAAATATGACACTATGGCATCATCGCCATAAACAAAGTCCAATTTTCACAACTATTCTGTAACAGATGTCGCAGTGCTGTGAATATCAATTGGCAAGAACCAGAATTGAAGTAGGAATAATGAAGACAAACAAAAAACCGCTGTGGTGGCTGAATGGTTATAGCAGCGGCGCCTAAACGTTGCCTATGAAGGAATTTAGCAGTTCCCGAAATGGATCTATACAACGAGCTTTGGCAGTTGTCTAAATTTTTTCTTTCTTCTATTCTAATTTAGAAAAAATTAAGAAAAAATATCTTATAACAATAATAATGATAAAATAATTATTGTTAGGCCTTAAGCTCGATTCAAACTCGCGATCCTACAAATCAGTAGGCCGATATAACAACAAAAAATGATAATTATTGTTATTTTCTAAATTTGAAAAATTGTATTTTGATTTTGGAATAGTAAGTAGAAAATTTTTCAGACAACCTGCCATAGCTGCGCAGATAGATCCATTTCGATGGGTGCTAAGCCTTCATCGTCAGTACGCTTTAGGCACGCTGCGCTAAACATTTAGCTATACAGCTGTGGTTTCTTTGACTGGCAAATTGCTACTCTACTCCTTCTTACCAACTATATTTATTCAGTCTTGCGCCATCTGTTGCAAATCACTAATAATGCTGGATTTGTTTATTGTCAATTACTTTGTTTTGACATTCCCAAGTGCTCATGGTTTATTAACAATTGTTTTTGTTTTTATCGGCCTATTGATAAATGATTCAAGGTTCGATTCGAGGTCAAGGCCAGAACAATAATTTTTCTAATGATAATTATGATTATTTTTTTTTAATTTTTCTAAATTTGAAAAATTGTAATTTGATTTTGGAATAGTAAGTAGAAAATTTTTCAGACAACCTGCCATAGCTGCGCAGATAGATCCATTTCGAAGGGTGCTATGCCTTCATCATCAGTACGTTTTAGGCACGCTGCGCTAACCATTTAGCTATACAGCGGTGGTTTGTTTGACTGGCAAATTGCTACTCTACTCCTTCTTACCAACTATATTTATTCAGTCTTGCGCCATCTGTCAATTACTTTGTTTTGACATTCCCAAGTGCTCATGGTTTATTAGCAGTTGTGTTTGTTTTTATCGGCCTATTGAAATGGATCTATCTGCGCAGCTATGGCAGGTTGTCTGAAAAATTTTCTACTTACTATTTCAAAAACAAAATAGAATTTTTCAAATTTAGAAAAAAAAATAATTATTATTATTAGAGAAAAAAAAATTATTGTTCTAGCCTTGACCTCGAATCGAACCTTGAATCATTTATCAATAGGCCGATAAAAACAAAAACAATTATAAAACAAAAATAGATTAAAATAAAATAAAATAAAAACAGAGTAAAACAAAATAAAATAAAATAAAACAAACAAAATAAAGTAAAATAAAATAAAACAAAAATATATTAAAATAAAATAAAATAAAAATAGAGTAAAACAAAATAAAAATTTATAAAATAAAACAAAAAAAATAAAGTATTATAAAATAAAATGAAATGGAGTTATATGAAATTAAAATGGAACAAACATTACATACTCAGTTGAGAGATATGGAGACAACATAAAGGAAAATCACCATGAAGGAAAATGAACCTAGGGTAACCCTGGAATGTGTTTGTATGACATGTGTATCAAATGGAAGGTATTAAAGAGTATTTTAAGAGGGCGTGGGCTTAGTTCTATAGGTGGACGCCTTTTCGATATATCGCCATAAAGGTGGACCAGGGGTGACTCTAGAATGCGTTTGTACAATATGGGTATCAAACGAAAGGTGGTAATGAGTATTTTAAAAGGTGTTTTAGTGGGCCTTAGCTCTATGTGTGGAAGCTTTTTCAAGATATCGCCATAAAGGTGGACCAGGGGTGACTCTAGAATTTGTTTGTACGATATGGGTATCAAATGAAAGGTGTTAATGAGTATTTTGAAAGGGAGGGGCCTTAGTTCTATAGGTGGAAGCCTTTTCGAGATATCGCCATAAAGGTGAACCAGGGGTGACTCTAGAATTTGTTTGTACGATATGGGTATCAAATGAAAGCTGTTAATGAGTATTTTAAAAGGGTGTGGGCCTCAGTTCTATAGGTGGACGCCTTTTCGGGATATCGTTATAAAGGTGGACCAGGGTTGACTCTAGAATGCGTTTGTACAATATGGGTATCAAACGAAAGGTGATAATGAGTATTTTAAAAGGGAGTGGGCCTTAGTTCTATAGGTGGACGCCTTTTTGAGATATCGCCATAAAGGTGGACCAGGAGTGACTCTATAATGTGTTTGTACGATATGGGTATCAAATTAAAAGTATTAATGAGGGTTTAAAAGGGAGTGGTGGTAGTTGTATATGTGAAGGCGTTTTCGAGATATCGACCAAAATGAGGACCAGGGTGACCCAGAACATCATCTGTCGGGTACCGCTAATTTATTTATATATGTAATACCAGGAACAGTATTCCTGCCAAGGTTCCAAGGGCTTTTGATTTCGCCCTGCAGAACTTTTCCATTTTCTTCTACTTAATATTGTAGGTGTCACACCCATTTTACAAAGTTTTTTCTAAAGTTATATTTTGCGTCAATAAACCAATCCAATTACCATATTTCATCTCTTTTTTCGTATTTGGTATAGAATTTGGCATTTTTTAAATTTTTCGTAATTTTCGATATCGAAAAAGTGGACGTGAACTGAATTTAGTAAAGATATATCGATTTTTGTTCAAGTTATCCTGTTAACGGCCGAGCGGAAGGACAGACGGTCGTCTGTATATAAAAACTGGGCGTCGCTTCAACCGATTTCGCCCTTTTTCACAGAAAACAATTATCGTCCTAGAATCGTAAGCCCCTACCAAATTTCACAAGGATTGGTAAATTATTGTTCGACTTATGGCATTAAAAGTATCCTAGACAAATTAAATGAAAAAGGGCGGAGCCATGCCCATTTTGAAATTTTCTTTTATTTTTGTATTTTGTTGCACCATATAATTACTGGAGTTGAAGGTTGACATAATTTACTTATATACTGTAAAGATATTAACTTTTATTTTTTAATTTGACCACCGTGGTTTGATGGTAGCGTGCTCCGCCTACCACACCATATGCCCTGGGTTCGCACCCCGGGCAAAGCAACATCAAAATTTAAGAAATAAGGTTTTCAATTAGAATAAAATTTTTCTATGCGAGGTCGCCCCTCGGCAGTGCTTGGCAAGCGCTCCGGGTGTATTTCTGCCATGAAAAGCTCTCAGTGAAAACTCATCTGCCTTGCAGATGCCGTTCGGATTCGGCATAAAACATGTAGGGGTCCGTCCAATTTGTAGGGAAAAGCAAGAGGAGCACGACGCAAATTGGAAGAGAAGCTCGGCCTTAGATTTCTTCGGGGGTTATCGCGCCTTACATTTATTTATTTTTTTATACGAAATAAAGCGAAATAAAATGCAATGAAATAGATAAAATGGAATGCTATGGAAATGAAACGAAAGAGCATGAAAGTATGTGAAACAAAACGGAATTAAATGAAATGAGATAGAAAAAAATGAAATGATATGGAAATGAAAAGCAACATTATTTGGGGGCGCAATTTAGTACTCCTGCAATCGCACACAATTTGGAGGCATCAAAATTTGCAGCTCCCATGCGTAAGGTACAATGCAATTGTACTTTATTTTCATTAAACTATGTACTTACAGCGAAACGCCCAATATCACCATGCATCTCCAATAGCTCCAGCATTCTTTCAAGAATCTTCACCTGAAAACCTGCTAAAATAGAAAATAAATTGTTGTTAGTAATCTAAAAACCAACAAATAAGTGTTGCAAAAGTATTTACCCCCATTTACAGTCAAAAAGCGCTATTTATTTGAAGAAAATGCAGAAATGTTTCCAAATCTGCGTAAAATATTAGTTTTTAATGACAACTGTCTATTTATTTTAGGGTTTTTTTTAATTGTCATCCACATACTTCTAGGCGCATATGAATATTGCAAAATATCCCATGATTATTCTTGCTCGGCGAAATTCAGTTCAATGTTCCAGTCAGTCCGTCTAGACATTTTCAACTACTATAAATATTTGCAGATCAAACTTTGAAATGCATGAACCGCTTCTTAGCCTACTGATCAAAACATTGTAAAAACTTAGGCTCTTGCGACTCGATATTAAAAAAAGTTTACTTGAGCACTGTAACACCCTTCCAATAAGATACAGTTTTTTTCTTTTTATTTTTACATGGCATAACCGATACGAGAGCGGGAAATGGAAGTGGTAATAGCGGAAGCATCAAAATACAATGCATCCGGCCCTAAGGTAAAGAAAATCGGGCGCCAACTGTAACTCCAGACCGTTCCAACAACTAATTTCGCCGGAATTCGGTACTTTCAGCCGATATTTACTGTTACTGATCGGAATCACTTGCATTCCGACAGCATTAATATAACAATAAAATTATATGATGTGTAACGAAAATAACGCCAAACAAAAGTTGGATCAGGGAGGATTGGAAACACGTCCTTTCAACCTCCAATTATATGTTGAGCTGAGCTGATCGGAATCTTCATGCATTCCGAGAGCCATTACTAAACAACGTTGAGGGGTGATTTGATACACGTTATTTCTAACATGTGTTTACCAGATATATGTATATGTTCAAAATTTTGTTGCCTTATCCTGGGAGCACTGGAGGATTGGAAACGCGTCCTTTCCAACCTCCCTTAAAAGAGTGGCTCCCAGGCTCGTCCGTTTGTCACGCTAGTAAATATGCTGATCGAAATCACATGGCATTCCGACAGCATATTCACCAACCATCTCTTTAATTGTAATGTGGAACCAACGCCTCTAACACCCCTCTCATTATGGTCCATCCCTGTTGAAACAGCAAGTTTCCTTGGACTCCCGTTAGAGGATATTGACGACAATTTGTGATCGGCCGCACATATTGGATGGGGCGAAGCACTGCTACAACAACAACAACAACAGCATATTCAATAGAAATAAGTTATTGTAAGGCGTTTAATTAATTATTGTTGGCTGACATAAAATAGCTGCAACTAAGGCTGGGTGCGAGTTTGCCTAATGCCAATTTCACACAGAGGCTTAATGAAGTCAAGTTTTCTACATTAACCCCTAGTTGAAATCAATCCTCCATGCAAAATACAAATTCTTACCCTGCCAGCAAAAACTGCGTAAAAAACTGGATAATGCACGAGTAAAAAAGTGGCTAAATGTGGATAATTTTGTATAGGCAGTGTGCGGATTTTATCCATGGTGAAATGGGATATTTCGTGTACGTGTGGCTGTCAGTCGGCAACGACTACATACTTTTAGGTGCCAATGACACCTTTGAATGCCAATGTGTAGTGTTGCCAGACCGTCCTTTAAAATATCAAAAACCGTTTTCCTAATACCCAAAAATTCCACATGCGGAATGAAAAATGCTCCAAATTCCCAACAAAATTTTCCATACTTTTTATTAATTCTGTTTTAATTTACAAATTTCATATTAATTTTATATAACTTACATTTTTAATAAAAAAAATTTTAATAAAATAACAATAGAATAAAAACAAATAAAATTGAAAACGATACAAAAAATAAATTAAAATAAATAGACTTAAATAAAGTAAAATAAAACAAAACAAAAGAAAATTTGATATAAGTAAATAAATAAAAATAAAATAAATAAGGTAAAAAATTAAGTTGGAATGAAACTGAAGGGAATGACATGAAATTAAATTAAATAAAGTGAATTGACATAAAAAATGGAGTGGAACGAATTAAAAGAAAAATAAATTCAATGAAATGAAATGAAATGAAGTCAGATGTAGCAAAATAAAATGAAACGGAAAGAAATGAAACGGAAAAAAATTAACTGAAACGAAAAAATATGAAACCATGATATGGAAAAGAAACAAAAATGAAACTATATGAAATAAAACAGAATGATATAAAATTAAATGAAGAACATATAAATCATATGGAAATGAAAAGAGATAAAACGAAATGATATGAAACTATATGAAATGCAACTAAATAAAATAGAATATTATAAATTAAAATGAAAGAAATTAATTGAAATTAAATAAGATAAAATAAGATGACATGGATTAAAAAAATGAAATGAAATACAACTAAATGAACAAAAAATGTAACGAAACGAGATGCAACAAAACTAAATTAAATGAAGTAATATGAGTGGTAATGAAAGGAAACGAAACAAGATTCAATGAAGTTAAAAGTATAGAAATTAAATAAAATGAAATGGAATAAAATGAGACGAAATATAATAAAAGAAAATAAAATAATATGAAATAAAAAATATAAAATAAAATAAAGTAAAATAAAATAAAACAAAAATAGATTAAAATAAAATAAAAACAGAGTAAAATAAAATAAAACAAAAATAGATTAAAATCAAATAAAAATAGAGAAAAACAAAATAAAAAATTATAAAAAAAAAATAAAATATTATAGAATAAAATGAAATGGAGTGGTATGAAATTAAAATGAAACGAAAAAAGTGAAAAAAAATAAATAAAATGAAATGAAACAAAATGGAATGGAATGAAATATGAAACGATATGAAATACAATGAAATACAGTGAAATAAAATGGAATGAAATGAAATAATATGAAACAAAACGAAATCAAATGGAATGAAATTAAATGAAATGGATATGAAGTAATATGAAACAAAATAAAATAAAATAAAGTAGAATAAAATAAAGCCCAATGAAATAAAACAAAAAAAATAAAATAAAACGAAATTTAAACTAAACACAATTAAATAAAATGGAACGATACGAAATGAAATTGAGTGAAATGAAATAGAATAAGATGAAATGATATGGAAAAGAAACAAAAAAATATGAAACTATATGAAATGAAATGGAATGATATAAAATGATATGAAAAAAATATAAATCATATGGCAATGAAAAGAAATAAAACGAAATCATATGAAAATATATGAAATGAAATGAAATTGACAAAAAATTAAATGATATGGAAACGAAAATAAAAGAAATGATATCAAGAAAAATGAAGTGAAACAAATTAAAATTAAATGGAATGAAATGATACGGAACGAATTTAAGTTAAATTAAAGAAATGAAATCCATTTAAGTGAAATGAAATAAAATTCGAGAAATTAAACAAAATTTCATGAAACGGAATAGCATTAAATTAAATGGAATGCAATGAAAAAAAAAATAGGAAACTAAATTAAAGAAAATTCTTTGAAACGAAATAAGATAAATTTATATTAAATGGAATGAAATGAAATTAATTGAAATAAAATGAAAGGAAATGGAATGAAATCAGATGAAACGAAATAAAAAGAAACTGAATAAAATGAAAAGAAATGAAATCAATGAAGCAAAATTAAACGAAAAATATAAAACAATACGAAATAAAATGCAACGAAATAGATAAAATGGAATGGTATGGAAATGAAACGAAAGAGTATGAAAGTATATGAAACGAAACGGAATTAAATGAAATGAGATAGAAAAAAATGAAATGATATGGAAATGAATAGCAATGATACAAAACTATATGAAATGAAACAAAATAAAATGGAATATAGTGAAGTGAAATGAAATTAGGGTTAAACGAAATGACATAGAACGAATGAAACGAAATAAAATGGAATGAAATAAAATAGAATTTAATAAAATGATATGGAATGAAATGAAACAATTAAAAGAAATTAAATTAAAAAATAAATTTTCTGAAACTTATATTATATAATTAATACATATGTATACTATGTATTAAATTAAATGGTGTTAATCTAAATGAGACCTGTATTCTGGAACATCGCCCGGTCCACATTTTCGTTGCCGGATCCTTTCAAATCGCACGATAACCTATAACAAAGAAACAATCAATCCAAAAGAATGGCTGCATTTAAGCGTACAAGCGTACATTCATACTTAAGTACCTATGTACATACATACATAATATGATTTGGGGGCGCAATTTAGTACTCCTGCAATCGAACACAACTTGGAAGCATCAAAAATTGCAGCTCCCTGCGTAAAGTACAATGCAATTGTACTTTATTTTCATCGAACTATGTACTTATGACGAAATGCCCAATATCACCATGCATCTCCAATAGCTCCAGCATTCGCAAGTAAACTTGCAAGGATCTTCACCTGAAAACCTGCTAAAATAGAAAATAAAATGTTGATAGTAATCTAAAAACCAACAAATAAATGTTGCAAAAGTATTTACCCCCATTTACAGTGAAAAAGCGCTATTTCTTTGAAGAAAATGCAGAAATGTTTCCAAATCTGCGTAAAATATTAAATTTTAATGACAACTGTCTATTTATTTTAGGATTTTTTTTAATTGTCATCCACATACTTTTAGGCGCATATGAATATTGCAAAATATCCCATGATTATGTGATGGTAGTAGTGGTTAGTATTTTTTTTTTAGAAAAATGTGAGCTGGTGGTGGAGTTCGAGGTGAAAATGACAAAAAATGGTTTGCGTCGGTTGGCAGGGTAATTATCTCATTATTGCTTTATTGAATGCCTAATCGAGTAAAAAATCCAGTCGGGTTTGCTTGTTGCTTCGAATTTTATTGTCAGTGTAACAAATGACAATCAAAAATAAATTATTTTCAATACTTTACGAAAAATATGAAAACACGAAAAAATTCAAAATTTAACTTTCGCTGCATTTGCTGCAAAAGATAATATGGCTTTTTCGAAAATAGGCACATATTTGGTTAGGTGCAACATCTAGGGCTACTTGCGCATGCATTTTATTTTGATTGTATTTATAGTTAAGAAGGAAACGGCTGCTTTCCATTTTAACTGTTTTTTGTAAAAACTAAATATTATTTTTGGGGCTTCTGACAGATGTTCGCTTAATGAAGTAAAAGGCCCTGTATGAAAAGGGAAACTTAATTATTTCATTAAATAGAATTGTGATTAGATTAAGTATCTGTGTGAGAAAACCTAAATCACTGGAAACTGACGGTAAGGCAGTGCAAAATAAAAATTTTGAATTTTTATGAACATACTTTTCAACCTAAATTCAAATGTCAAATTTCAAAAACAGAAATATTGATTTTTCAATATTGTACATACATACATATATGCAAATAAAGGGTTCTTGTCCATTCAATTTAAGTAAATCATAGATCATAGAGTGTAAATCCTTGCTGCGATTAAGGTCCGATCGATTGTACGTGATAGTGAGCTCAATTTTGTTCAAGCTGATGTTGGCGACACAAGAATTGGATCCTTCTCAAATATGGACCGCAATCTGAACATATTTGGCAGCCAAGTGCACTAATTGGCCTAAAGAAGTTATTGGAGGCGTACCAACATCACAGTATTCAATTCGAGATTGTTGAAAAGGTCATTGTGCACGTCCTAAAAAATCCACTGCGTTTTCTTGACCTGCTATCTTGGGATAGGTACTTACCAGCGGACCTTAATTGACCTCTGTTCTTCTTAAGCGTGAAAACGCATCAAAAAATACCAAATTTACCGTATTGTTATTATTTTCTTAGCAGAAATAAACAATTTAGGTTTTAAAATCAGCTCGCACAGTTTTGACAGCTTTTTCCTAAATTATTGCAGTGCTGGAAAGTTCCATTGGAATATTAGTTTAGGTACCTAAAATTTAGGCGAACACGCACCCAGCGAAGAGAAAAAACCTATATCACTGGAAATTGTCGACAAGGCAGAGCGAATAAAAAATTTAGAATTTTTATGAGCATACTTTTCAACCTAAAAAAAAATGTCTAATTTCAAAAACAAAAGAATTCGGATTATTGTTCTTAAAATTTTTATCTGCAAATAATATGCGCGTGAATGGACCATTACCACGAATGGACAAGTACCATATATACGTATAGATCAGAGGGCGATGATCAGTGTCCGATCGATAGTTGAATATGACGTAGAGGTGGTCTCAAATGGCGTGTCGCTGACGACCGCGGATTAAAAATTGGATCCTGACTATTTGGTTGCGGTGTGGGACTCATTGGCCCAAAATAAGTTATTGGTACCATGCCCAATTGCAGTTACAGGCTTGTATACAACTTGTGGCTGTTACAAACGTCTCTATGCATGTGCCCCACGACGTTTGGCATAAAAATTCGTTTAAGTTGGGGACGCTGCAATTTCTTTCACTTATATGTAGGGATACTTCTTCCGTGACCCCTGTCCTGTTGAAGTATACTCGTACATAAACTCTGCAAACACCATAGTAGTGTCAAACTTATATTTTTGTTAATAATTTCCCGCATAAACAAACAATTTAGTTTGTCGAATGAACTCGCACAGGTTTGACAGTTTTTTTCTAAATTCATGCAGTGCTAGAAAGTTCCAGTGGAATATTAGTTTAGGTACCGGAAACTTAGGTGAACTTACACCCAGCCTAAATATAAAACCTATTTTATGACTATGCGCATATATCTTTAAGTTAAGTGTTTGCTTATTTGGTCTTTATAATTGTTTGATTCGTAGACCGGTAAATAAATAAATAAATGTATATATGTATATAATGCGCTGCAACTGTTATAGTTAAATCTTTGTATTGTGTTTTTGTAATTATATAATTTTATTGTATTTTCTTTATATATATTTTTTTATATTTAATTCTTACTTTTATTTCAAATTGTTACCTATCTGTGAGGAATAAGTCGTGTAGATAAATAAATAAATAAATAAATGTGATACTTGTTGAAATTTCAACGAGTTTGGACGTGTATCTTGTTAGCTCCGTGTGATATTTGTCAATAAATTAAATTTAATGGTTTATGTGCATTAGTAAAACAATATTTTGATTTTACTTTTGATTACGTGCGAGCGAGCAATCAATTAATTCAAATATACTCGAAGCACAAAAATAAAAATGTCGTGTGATAAATACAAATTAGCAATTAACAGAGAAACTGGAATACGGTGCGATGGTGTTTGTGCTAAACCAAAATAAATTGTTATTCTGCAATGAGAAACATGGAAGCAGTGATAGACAAAACTAGTGCCCTATTAGAAGAGTACAAAGGTGAATTTGAATTGGCGCTGAAAAATAACGAGTATGAGATAACAAAAATTATTAGAGGCGATTGAAAATAGATTTAGCGAGAGAATACAAGAAATGTAAAAGGTGCAAGAAAAATGTGTAATAAATATGGGTGAAGTAAAGAAAATAAAATGAAAAGAAATTTTAAAATTCTCTCGGCTCTCATATTTTGTTATCTTATTTTGATTTTGTTTTCATTACAATAAAATTTTATTGTATTAAATATTTTTACCTTAAGTTCAACCTTTTTTATGAGAACCCCCGAATAGTTGGAGTGTAATCATTTTGGTGTGAAAGCCATCATAACGGTGGGAAAGTCATCATACCTCTGCCACCCTCGTCCTGAAATATATGAAACATTGCCTTCGTTGCTGAAGAACAACAACGGAGGGAGCTTCGTTCCTCGGCGGGTTGAAAAGCTGAGAGTAGAAACTTAGTTTTGTCCGGCAGCTCCATGGCTCTGCGAATGCAGACTGGAATCAACAAAAGAAAACTATGCTGCAAAATAAACATTTATATCTCTTGTCTCTTAAAATTTTTCATATCACAGGACTTGGCACTGATTTAATGTACATGCGGTCATATGGTTCACGACGTGGACCTTGCACATCAGGGATGGGAGTTATCAACAAATTTGAATAACCATTGACGAAAAAATAAAAAATAAATGTTTATTCATTATTCAAGAAATCTTGAGTGATGAATAACATGTTAGTTTTTATTCAAGCATTTCTTAAATAATGAATAACATTTTCTCGTTATTCAAAATATTCTAATTGATGATAAACGCCCATTCTTATTTTTGCAAATTTTGAATAAAGAGTTGAGTTATTATACATTATTTACAAAATATGGAATAACAATAAAATTTTAGTTTTTATTCAGTTATTCAAAAATAAAAAAATAAACCATCGAGATGCCCTGAAAATATACGCATATGTGTAACCAGTTTGCGTGTAGTTCTGAAGCTTCTTAGGGTAATATTGAGATGATTTTGGGGAGTATTCGCGGGGTTTTTTGGGGGCCGTTTGGGGGTAATTTCTGGGACACCCTGGGGATCCTCCCGGGGTCTATTGGTGTCCATTCCAGGGGCTCCCTCGCAATCCTCCTAGGGTTTTGGGGTCATTTCGAGATGACTTGCGACTCCCTCGGGGTCTTTTGGAGGTCATTCCGTGACATTTTTGGGAATCCCTCGGGGTCATTTGGGGGTCATTCCGGGATGATTTTGGGGTCATTTGGGGGTCATGTCGGGATGGTTTTTGGGACTCCCTCGAGGTCCTCCCGGGGTCATTTGGGGATCATTTCGGGATGGTTTCGGGGACTCCCTCGGGGTCATTTGGGGGTCATTTCGGGATGGTTTTGGGGACTCCCTCGGGGTCATTTGGGGTCATTCCGGGATCTTTTTGGAGACTCCCTCGGGGTCATTTGGGGGTCATTCCGGGATATTTTTAGGGACTCCCTCGGGGTCATTTGGGGTTAATTCCGGGATCATTTTGGGGACTCCCTCGGGGCATATTTTCAGGGCATCTCGATGTTTTATTTTTTTATTTTTGAATAACTGAATAAAAACTAAAATTTTATTGTTATTCCATATTTTGTAAATAATGAATAATAACTCAACTCTATTCAAAATTTGCAAAAATAAGAATGGGCGTTTACCATCAATTAGAATATTTTGAATAACGAGAAAATGTTATTCATTATTCAAGAAATGGTTGAATAAAAAATAACTTTTTATTCATCAATTAGAAAATTTAAAATGATGAATAATTTTTTATTTTTTATTTTGATTTGTTTCATTTCAAAATGACTCAACCCTGTTGCACATAACACAACAACTGGACATCCACTTCGATGGCACAACGTTACTACTGTGGAACCCCAACAACTTTTGGTTGTGACGTTCGAAAACAGTCTCTGCTTCAATACAAATGCATCCGAAAGTGCCTACAATGCACAAAGATGCATCAAAATCCTCAAATAGCTGCAACGGAGAAAGTTGCAGGGCTGCCAAATGTCCCACTTAGAACTTCCACGGAATATCTTCTAAAGACGTCTGAGCACCGAGGCATCCCAAAAGACAATCGATTGATGTAGTTGCGCCTCCAAGGCAGATAAGAAGACATCTGCATAAGCCCTATGACGAGATCTGGTGTAGTATGATCCAGAGTAACACGAACGCAGAGTTTGCGATTTCCTTCAAAGTCAGGCTCCCACCCTTGCAGACATCGCCGAAGAAGAATGCACGCTTCCGAAGGATATGCGCGTTATTCTGCCCCAACTTCAATATCTATGTATGGCCCCAGCCTGGTGTATACCAGAAATCATCTATTCGTCTGTAATGAACAAAAATCTGTAATAGCAACTTCTTTTTGGTGAAACCATATTGAAACTGCTCGATTCCTTGGACCTCCGCTAGAGGATTATATTTAAAGTTTCTTGAGTGTTGTAGCCTATTAACCCAGGCGAGGGATTTTTACAACAAAAATAAGAACCATACATGGACGGACGGGAAAAAGACTACGCCGCCTAATTCTGTCGATGATAAACATATGTGCGCTGCCCTCTGCATGTAATCAAAACAAAATCGGGATGTCGCACTTAATTCCAAAGTGAGGGAAAAAGGTGTCCCCCAATTGGAACGCACAACCACATGCATAAATGTGAGATACTCCCGAAAGTATGCAATGGTTGTGCAAGTGTCGCTAACACATGCAAACACATGCAGATATCTTATCTGAGATGCTCCCAAAAGTATGCAATTATAATTGTGTTCACACATACACGCGCATATGAGAAGCTAAAAACGTAGTAATTTTATAGCTGATGGCCAACTAGTAGATTCTGGAAATGGAAGCGCCTAGAAGATGCGAACGAGAATTCACAGAGTATAAAAAGGCAGCAACAGTGGAGGCGCGACAATCAGTACCATTTAAGCAAGCTATTGGTTGTGAAGTATCAGTGTTATTGTGAAGTACTTTAATAAAGGCCATTTTGCATTATTAAATATTGGAGTTATTTATTCAACAGTTTAGTGATTCGAACTTAGCAGAAGGTTGCAAATAAGAGGATTTGCAGTAAATTCGTTACAATTGGTGTCAGAAGAGGACTTGTTGAAAAAATTCCGAAGATTTTGAATACAACTTGGACATGGCAAAGTTGAGTGAATTAAAGATCCAGAAACTGAAAAAGGAGTTGGAGAACCGTGGATTGAATACAACCAGCAATAAGATCGAGCTTCAAGCACGGCTACGAGAGGTAATGGAGTCGCAAGGAATTGATGTGGACGAGTATGTCTTTTATCCTGATGTGGAAGAATCAACAACAAAAATTGAAGAGAAAAACGAAACATCACAGACAGTTACCAGCACAGACTTGAACATGATATTGGCTGCAATATCTGCACAAACATCGACAGTAACATCAATGTTGTCGCAAATAGCATCCCAACTGGAATCACAGGAGACACGTATAACATCGAAGATTGAAGCACAAGAATCGCGTATTTCAGAAATGTCGACACAGATTACATCCAAGATGGAAACTAAACTGGAAGAACAGAAGACATATATGGCATCCCAACTGGAATCGCAGGAGATAACATCCAAGATGCAAGAACACGAGGAGCGCTTATCATTGCAGGTGGCACAAATGTCCGAAGCAAGGGTAACATCAAAGCTGGAAGCGCAGGATGCAAAAATCGCTCAATTTAAGGCAGAAGTCGATGATTTTAAGGGTCGTATGGAGCAGTTACAACTAAATCGCCCAGCTGTTTCAGCGAGTAATCCAAAGGTAAAAACACCATCCTATGACGGTTCTGTTCCTTTCCAGGCCTTTAAGCTACAGTTAGAGAAGACCGCAGCAGTGAACAACTGGAATGCCGAATATTCGTGGCATTGAAGGGGCAGTAGCCGAAATCCTCCAGACGATTCCTGAAGGAGAGCGGAACAACTACGAAGCATTGATGGCCGCTGTCGAGAGACGTTATGGAAGCGAGCATAGAAAACAGATATACCAAATTGAGTTGCAAAACCGTCACCAAAGAGCGAATGAGACTTTGCAGGAGTTTGCTTCAGACATTGAAAGATTGGCTCATCTTGCAAATGCGGACGCACCCGTGGAATACACTGAAAGGGTAAAAATCCAGAGCTTTATTAATGGAATACGAGATGTCGAAACGAAGTGAGCTACATACGCAAACCCGAAACCTACATTCGCAGAAACGGTATCGCATGCTCTGATTCAGGAAACAGCATCGCTTCTGTGTAAGCCAGCGTTCAAAGCACGCCGTGTGGAGGAAGAAAGGCCAGAGTGGGTAGACGCAATTTTAAAAGCTTTAAAAGGAACACAAAAAGAAAAGAAATCACAGAGTATAAAAAGGCAGCAACAGTGGAGGCGCGACAATCAGTTTCATTTAAGCAAGCTATTCGTTGTGAAGTATCAGTGTTATTGTGAAGTACTTTAATAAAGGCCATTTTGCATTATTAAATATTGGAGTTATTTATTCAACAGATTAGTTATTCGAACTTAGCAGAAGGTTGCAAATAAGAGGATTTGCAGTAAATTCGTTACAATATTTATCGGAATATGCTTGGCACAATATGCCAGTGAGCGTACATAAAACTATGATAATCGTGTCTGCTATTCTTCCTATTGGTCAACTTTCGGAAGATGCTCAAGAGTCCAGAAACAAAGATGCACGAAACTATCGTGAATTTTTCACAACAAAAAAGTCAAGAATTTGTAGTAACTTGGATTTGATGCACAGATTGCTGATATCGTCAGACCCGTTCATAAACAGTTTGCGGAAAACCCCTAGGTCAAAGCGGCGAGCATTAACGAGTGAAGTTATGAACCAGAGCATGTTGACTCTGACTAACTTTATACCAGTTAAAATATCATTTTTTATTTATAAGTATGTATTTCGATTCAGTTTTTACAAATATGTGTACCTATGTTGTGTTTGACTTTGAAAATAAAATTTTTTAAATATTAATCAAAAGCCTCTAAAGCATATATGACACTACTTTATTTTTGCTTGGATTCCAAGCTAAAAAAAACTGACGAAACTTTATCGGAACTTCAAAACACAAAAACAATTTCTGACATGAAAAAGCGAGACCACTATTCCCCCATAATTAGTGAGTTGGCATGTTTTTGTTTGTTTTACATTTTATTTTTACATTAACATTTTTAACAACAAAAACAATGCAAATAACACGCGCATATTATTTCGGTCTCTAATGGTTCACTTTTTTCACAAGAAACTTGATTTTAATTGTGTTTTTATGCACCAAATTTTCAAACTAAAAACAAAATTTTCATATATCAGAAAAAAATAAAGAAAAAACGGCCGAATGTCAAAAAAACCTATCGAAAAACAAACTGGCTCGTTTGTTTTTAATGAACTAGGTTGTATTTTTCTTGTATTTCGTTAGTTTTTTGAAATATAGTTTATACACTTACACCAGTACTGAAGCCGTATTAGGAGGGAGTGCGACAAAAAATTGAAGATAAAATACAGGAAAAAATACACGAAAATAAAGTAGTGTCATATAGATATAAGCTAAAGTTAAGAAATATAAACAATTTTTATTTATATTGGCACTGGAAAATGCTTTTAAAGTAGAAAATATGATTATGTGAAATTTCACCTTGTATGAGGGCAAGGAGAAAAAGTGGGCGGGTCACGCCCATTTTTATTCTCAAATCAGATTGAAGTATCTGCAACCACACTGCAAAATTTCAAATGAATTGCTCTATTGGTTTACTTACTTACTTACTTAATTGGCGCTTAACCGTCTAAACGGTTATGGCCGTCCAACAAGGCGCGCCAGTCGCTCCTTCGCTCCGCCAACCGGCGCCAATTGGTCACACCAAGGGAGTTTAAATCGTTTTCCACCTGGTCCTTCCAACGGAGTGGGGGCCGCCCTCTACCTCTGCTTCCATAGGCGGGTTCCGATAGAAACACTTTCTTGGCCGGAGCATCATCTTTCATTCGCATAACATGGCCTAGCCAGCGCAGCCGCTGCGTTTTAATTCGCTGGACTATGTTGATGTCTGCGTATAGCTCGTACAGCTCATCATTAAATCTTCTTCGGTACTCGCCATCGCCAACGCGTAGAGGTCCATAAATCTTTCGAAGAACTTTTCTCTCGAACACTCCCAAAGCCGCTTCATCTGCTGTTGTCATGGTCCATGCTTCTGCCCCATATAGCAGGACGGGTACGATAAGTGACTTGTAGAGTATGATTTTCGTTCGCCGAGAGAGGATTTTACTTTTCAATTGCCTACCTAGTCCAAAGTAGCATTTATTGGCAAGATTGATTCTTCGCTGGATTTCAGTGCTGATGTTGTTGCTAATGTTGATGCTGGTTCCCAAATAAACGAAGTCTTTTACTATTTCGAAATTATGGCTGCCAACAGTAGCGTGGTTGCCAAGGCGCATATGCGCTGACTCTTTGCTCGATGACAGCAGGTACTTCGTTTTGTCCTCATTCACCATCAAACCCATCTTTACCGCTTCTTTTTCCAGCTTGGAGTAAGCAGAACTAACAGCGCGGGTGTTTAGGCCGATGATATCAATGTCATCAGCATATGCCAGTAATTGCACGCTTTTATAGTATATTGTTCCAGTGCGGTTAAGTTCTGCAGCTAGTATAATTTTCTCCAGCATCAAATTAAAGAAATCGCACGATAGGGGGTCACCCTGTCTGAAACCTCGTTTAGTTTCGAACGGCTCGGAGAGGTCCTTCCCAATTCTGACTGAGCTGATGGTGTTGCTCAACGTCATTTTGCACAGCCGTATAAGTTTTGCGGGGAAACCAAATTCAGACATAGCGGCATATAGGCAGCTCCTTTTCGTGCTGTCGAAGGCGGCTTTAATTGCTCTATTGGTTTGGCTGTTATTAATTTTGGCTACCTAAAAGTTAAAAAAAGTTACACTGTGCGCCGAGAATAGAGAATGGTTTTACCTTCCTATAATTTTATCATGGGTAAAACGAAGACCGCTAACAAACAAATGTCATTTGCTGAAGTACTAAAAAAAAGAGTGATGCCAGATATTAGAAAAGACGTGCCTTTAATAATAAAGCCTAAATCAAAACAAAACAGCAATCAAACAAAACCCGATTTAAAGGAAAAAGTTGATCGAAAGTGAAAACGACACGGAAAGAAATAAAATAAAATGTACAATCGAAAACCGTATTTGTGAAAAATATGAAGTGAAAATACCCGAAGTTATGTCTCATAAATTTGTGATACCGAGGACGAACTTTAAATATTTACAAGATATTTACATTGCGGATGGAAATGTGAAAGTTTTAAAACAGTATGAGATAAAAAAGCTCGACGTAACATACTACAATTCATTAATCGAAGCAGATCCGGAAACGTCCCAAAAGACTATTGCCGACGAAAAAGTAAATATAGTTTTTGATGGCCTTGAGGTACAGCAGTGTTATAAATGTAGGGGACTCAACCACAAAGCCGCACAGCGTAAAAATGAAGATATTTGTGTGAGATGAAAGAAAGACTAAATATCGATGTGGACATTGATCATGTGACATTTAGTAAAAAATGTCCACTATATGTGAATAAACTGGAAGCTAAAAGGAGAAAAAATGGTTACTAGCAATCAAAGTCAATAATATTTTTGTATGCAAACTTATAAATAATAAAGCGGAGTTAGAGCACATTATAGAAGAGTATCAATATGATATAATAATTCTATTAGAAAAGCATGTAACTGAAGACATGGAACTTACTGAAATAAACCCACACAATTTTAATAGTTTTCAGTGTGTATCAAGTACTCGAAGAACAGGTATCGTGATTATATATGTATACGCGTAAAGAAATTAAAGCGTGCCAGTGATATGAAAATATGGACATTAACAATAAAATGCATCGTTGATAACAATGAGGTGTACATTATGGGGCTTTATACGTTCCAAAAGACTATTGCCGACGAAAAAGTAAATATAATTTTTGATGGCCTTGAGGTACAGCAGTGTTATAAATGTAGGGGACAACCACAAAGCCGCACAGCGTAAAAATGAAGATATTTGTGTAAGATGTTTAGAAAAGCATAGTTCAAGGGATTTCAACCTAGAATTAACAAATAAATGTATTAACTGCATACGTGCGAAAGAAAGACTAAATATCGATGTGGACATTGATCATGTGACATTTAGTAAAAAATGTCCACTATATGTGAATAAACTGGAAGCTAAAAGGAGAAAAAATGGTTACTAGCAATCAAAGTCAATAATATTTTTGTATGCAAACTTATAAATAATAAAGCGGAGTTAGAGCACATTATAGAAGAGTATCAATATGATATAATAATTCTATTGGAAAAGCATGTAACTGAAGACATGGAACTTACTGAAATAAACCCACACAATTTTAATAGTTTTCAGTGTGTATCAAGTACTCGAAGAACAGGTATCGTGATTATATATGTATACGCGTAAAGAAATTAAAGCGTGCCAGTGATATGAAAATATGGACATTAACAATAAAATGCATCGTTGATAACAATGAGGTGTACATTATGGGGCTTTATACGTTCCAAAAGACTATTGCCGACGAAAAAGTAAATATAGTTTTTGATGGCCTTGAGGTACAGCAGTGTTATAAATGTAGGGGACTCAACCACAAAGCCGCACAGCGTAAAAATGAAGATATTTGTGTAAGATGTTTAGAAAAGCATAGTTCAAGGGATTTCAACCTAGAATTAACAAATAAATGTATTAACTGCATACGTGCGAAAGAAAGACTAAATATCGATGTGGACATTGATCATGTGACATTTAGTAAAAAATGTCCACTATATGTGAATAAACTGGAAGCTAAAAGGAGAAAAAATGGTTACTAGCAATCAAAGTCAATAATATTTTTGTATGCAAACTTATAAATAATAAAGCGGAGTTAGAGCACATTATAGAAGAGTATCAATATGATATAATAATTCTATTGGAAAAGCATGTAACTGAAGACATGGAACTTACTGAAATAAACCCACACAATTTTAATAGTTTTCAGTGTGTATCAAGTACTCGAAGAACAGGTATCGTGATTATATATGTATACGCGTAAAGAAATTAAAGCGTGCCAGTGGTATGAAAATATGGACATTAACAATAAAATGCATCGTTGATAACAATGAGGTGTACATTATGGGGCTTTATAGATCGCCAAATAGCTCGTAACGTGAATTTTGCAATACATTTTAAGATAAGTTGAAAACGGTAATGGAAATAAGTAAAGATATTATAGTAGCAGGCGACTTTAACATTGAGTGGTCGAAAGACAGCTCGTACAAGCGGAAATTAGAAAAAATAAGAAATGATAACGGTTTAACGCAGAAAATGAACTAGAGTACTAGAATAACAAGAAAATCTAAAACTTTGATTATGTTTTAACGATGATAATAATATGAGAGACCCATGGTTCAACTATATGGTTGGCTCATCTGTACAGTAACAAAATATGTCTGTTCAAATTGTCAAAATCTATGTATTGGTGTTGGTGCGAATGGTATGGAATGGAAACATAAAACTTAGCAGTTTTTGTATGTGTAAGAAAATATTGCCAATGTGTTGGTTTAATTTTGAGTTTGCCATCTCCTTTTGACAATCCTATCGACCATGCAATGAAATAAATAAAATCAGCTGATGAGATGAGCCAATCATATAATTGAACCATGTGAGAGACCATAATTCTTTTTTGATTTTTAAAAAAATTTTAAGACCCTTCCAAAACTTCATGGAAATGTCAATCCAAAGAAATCAAACAAAATTTGTTTCATGTTTGATGTTTTTAAATGCCAAATAAATTATTTATAATAAATCCATGGCGCAACGATACAAGGTGGCAGCATTGAACAGCTGATTATAAACTTTTTTTATTTGATTTGATACATCAACTTCCGGCGCAGTACGATTTTGACATTTGTCCATTAAATGTACAAAAAGAAAGTACATGGAATATTTATTTATGTTTGTAGGTATGTCACCATGCTGCCACCTTGTATCATTCCGCTATGAATAAATCAATCGATTCGCTTTTATTGTAATTTTGTTAATTTAGAGAACCAACAATTTTTCTTTTCACTGCTCTGGTGAGGATAGCAGGTTTGGTTTTTTGTGGTTTTGCGTTTTTGCCAGAGGGATTGAGGATATATGGTCGGTTTAAAATTTCACCATCGTAATCGGTCCAACAATACATATATTTTCAAATAGTGTCTTTGTCGTTGAATAATCATGTGGCATATAGATTTTCTCTTTGACCAACATTCTCACGGAAGGCGGTTTACTTGCCATGACAAACAGTGATCTTCCAGGTCCTCCCAACTGGCCAACTTACCTGCTCCGGTTAATATATTGTGACGAATATTAAGTCACACTAAGTGATACTCACATCACTAGTCTGATGCTAAGTAAATGTAGCCACAACAACAATAAAGCAGGCAGTCACTTGTATCTACATAAATGAATCAATCATTATGTCTACACATATGTACGTACACGCAGCGGAGAGAAAATGCACAAACACATGCATATATCTTATCTGAGATGCGCTCAAAAGTAGGCAATAATTTGTGCAAGTAACACTCACATATGCACGCGCATATGAGAAGCTATAAACGTAGTTATAGTTGGTTATTTTATAGCTGCTAACTAACTAGTAAATTCTAGAATAGAACCACCTAGAAATATGTCAACGAGGAAACAAAACACTATAAAAGCAGCAACAGTTGAGGCACGACAATCAGTTTGATTAAGCATGCTATCTGTCGAGCAATAGAAGTGTTATTTTGAAAGTACTAGAATAAAGGCCATTTTGCATTATTGAATAGTGGAGTTATTTATTCAACAGTTTAGTGATTCGAACGTTGGTAGAAGGTTGCATATAAGCGGAATTGCACTAAATTCGTTACAATATGTATGTCATATCGTGGAGTTTTAATTTTTCTACTGCGATAGGGAAACATTTTTTTTACCTTTGCGTTCAGTCGAAAGACCGGATTTGTAATGATAATGTAGATAGCAGCGCTCATATCTCGCTTTTAGTTTATTTTAAAAGAAATTGCTTTCAGCACCAACCGAAGTTGGCGTCGAAGCCTTTTCTAGTCCAAGCATCATATTGTTCTAAAAATGCCTCGCTTCTCTCAATAGACTCAATAGACTCGCTCAATAAATTGTCTCCAAAGTACTCCAACGGAAATACAAATAAACTAGCAGTTACACTTACGGCCAAAAAAAAAAAGCCGACGACAGTGTTTTTCCTGTTACGGCATTTTCACTGTAAGTGGAGCTATCTAGCGGAACTTTTTAGTATTTGTAGTAAGTATTGATACATCCTTAACCCATTTTGTGACATTTTGCGATGAGAAACACAGTCAATGGCGCATAGTCATAGTCAAAATAAAATAGATTTTAAATTTAGTTGCAGCTTTTTGACATAACTTTCTATGAGCTATCTGTCAAAAGCGGCGGACTATGCGCCTTTCAGTTTACGTGAAAGCAGCAATATTGAGAAAACAGTGTTTTTTTTCCAAAAAACAAAAGGCTGACATAATAGCATACAAACGGCAAAACATACCAAACGCCGATATAGCACATGCAGTGCATTGCAATGAATCTTCCGTAAGAAGATTCTAGACGAAATATACGGAAACACATAGTTTGGCCCGTTGAACTGGAAGTGGACGCCCAAGAAAGCCAACAGATTCGCGATGATAGGGATATCGTCACGATAGCTCTGCGGGAATAGTTTAAAACTGCTCCAGAAATAGCCACGGAGTTAAATCAAAGCATCAACATGGAAATAAGAATCTCTACGGTACAGCGTCGCTTACGGGAAAAATGTTTTATGGGTCATTGACCGGCTAAAAAGCCGCTTCTCACCCCGAAAATGCGTTCCGCCCGTCTAAGCTGGTGTCTCGAAAAAAGAAATTGGACTAGTTACAACTGCGTTCAGACAACAGTGATGCCACCTTGTTGTTGTTGTAGCAGTGCTTCGCCCCACCTAACAGCCGCGAACGATCACAAATTGTCATCAATATCCTCTAACGGGAGTCCAAGGAAACTTGCTGTTTCAACAGGGGTGGACCATAATGAAAGGGGTGTTAGAGGCATATAAACAATTTTTATTTATATTGGCACTGGAAAATGCTTTTAAAGTAGAAAATATGATTATGTGAAATTTCACCTTATATGAGGGCAAGGAGAAAAAGTGGGCGGGTCACGCCAATTTTTATTCTCAAATCAGATTGAAGTACCTGCAACCACACTGCAAAATTTCAAATGAATTGCTCTATTGGTTTGGCTGTTATTAATTTCGGCATCCTAAAAGTGAAAAAAGTTACACTGTGCGCCGAGAAGAGAGAATGGTTTTACCTTCCTATAATTTTATCATGGGTAAAACGAAGACCGCTAACAAACAAATGTCATTTGCTGAAGTACTAAAAAAAAGAGCGATGCCAGATATTAGAAAAGACGTGCCTTTAATAATAAAGCCTAAATCAAAACAAAACAGCAATCAAACAAAATCCGATTTAAAGGAAAAAGTTGATCGAAAGTGAAAACGACACGGAAAGAAATAAAATAAAATGTACAATCGAAAACCGTATTTGTGAAAAATATGAAGTGAAAATACCCGAAGTTATGTCTCATAAATTTGTAATACCGAGGACGAACTTTAAATATTCAGATGAAAAAATAATTGAAATATTTACAAGATATTTACATTGCGGATGGAAATGTGAAAGTTTTAAAACAGTATGATATAAAAAAGCTCGACGTAACATACTACAATTCATTAATCGAAGCAGATCTGTGAAATGTGAAAGTTTTAAAACAGTATGATATAAAAAAGCTCGACGTAACATACTACAATTCATTAATCGAAGCAGATCTGGAAACGTTCCAAAAGACTATTGCCGACGAAAAAGTAAATATAGTTTTTGATGGCCTTGAGGTACAGCAGTGTTATAAATGTAGGGGACTCAACCACAGAGCCGCACAGCGTAAAATGAAGATATTTGTGTGAGATGTTTAGAAAAGCATAGTTCAAGGGATTTCAAGCTAGAATTAACAAATAAATGTATTAACTGCATACGTGCGAAAGAAAGACTAAATATCGATGTGGACATTGATCATGTGACATTTAGTAAAAAATGTCCACTATATGTGAATAAACTTGAAGCTAAAAGGAGAAAAAATGGTTACTAGCAATCAAAGTCAATAATATTTTTGTATGCAAACTTATAAATAATAAAGCGAGGTTAGAGCACATTATAGAAGAGTATCAATATGATATAATAATTCTATTGGAAACGCATGTAACTGAAGACATGGAACTTACTGAAATAAACCCACACAATTTTAATAGTTTTCAGTGTGTATCAAGTACTCGAAGAACAGGTATCGTGATTATATATGTATACGCGTAAAGAAATTGAAGCGTGCCAGTGATATGAAAATATGGACATTAACAATAAAATGCATCGTTGATAACAATGAGGTGTACATTATGGGGCTTTATAGGTCGCGAAATAGCTCGTAACGTGAATTTTGCAATACATTTTAAGATAAGTTGAAAACGGTAATGGAAATAAGTAAAGATATTATAGTAGCAGGCGACTTTAACATTGACTGGTCGAAAGACAGCTCGTACAAGCGGAAATTAGAAAAAATAAGAAATGATAACGGTTTAACGCAGAAAATGAACTAGAGCACTAGAATAACAAGAAACTCTAAAACTTTGATTATGTTTTAACGATGATAATAATATGAGAGACCCATGGTTCAACTATATGGTTGGCTCATCTGTACAGTAACAAAATATGTCTGTTCAAATTGTCAAAATCTATGTATTGGTGTTGGTGTGAATGGTATGGAATGGAAACATAAAACTTAGCAGTTTTTGTATGTGTAAGAAAATGTTGCCAATGTGTTGGTTTAATTTTGAGTTTGCCATCTCCTTTTGACAATCCTATCGACCATGCAATGAAATAAATAAAATCAGCTGATGAGATGAGCCAGTCATATAATTGAACCATGTGAGAGACCATAATTCTTTTTTGATTTTTAAAAAAATTTTAAGACCCTTCCAAAACTTCATGGAAATGTCAATCCAAAGAAATCAAACAAAATTTGTTTCATGTTTGATGTTTTTAAATTCCAAATAAATTATTTATAATAAATCCATGGCGCAACGATACAAGGTGGCAGCATTGAACAGCTGATTATACACTTTTTTTATTTGATTTGATACATCAACTTCCGGCGCAGTACGATTTTGACATTTGTCCATTGAATTTACAAAAAGAAAGTACATGGAATATTTATTTATGTCTGTAGGTATGTCACCATGCTGCCACCTTGTATCATTCCGCTATGAATAAATCAATCGATTCGCTTTTATTGTAATTTTGTTAATTTAGAGAACCAACAATTTTTCTTTTCACTGCTCTGGTGAGGACAGCAGGTTTGGTTTTTTGTGGTTTGGCGTTTTTGCCAGAGGGAATGAGGATATATATTCGGTTTAAAATTTCACCATCGTAACCGGTCCAACAATACATAGATTTACAAATAGTGTCTTTGTCGTAGAATAATCATGTGGCATATAGATTTTCTCTTTGACCAACATTCTCACAGAAGGCGGCTTACTTGCCATGACAAACAGTGATCTTCCAGGTCCTCCCAACTGGCCAACTTACCTGCTCCGATTAATATATTGTGACGAATATTAAGTACATAAACGAATCAATCATGATGTCTACACATATGTACGTACACGCAGCGGAGAGAAAATGCACAAACACATGCATATATCTTATCTGAGATGCGCTCAAAAGTAGGCAATAATTTGTGCAAGTAACACTCACATATGCACGCGCATATGAGAAGCTATAAACGTAGTTATAGTTGGTTATTTTATAGCTGCTAACTAACTAGTAAATTCTAGAATAGAACCACCTAGAAATATGTCAACGAGGAAACAAAACACTATAAAAGCAGCAACAGTTGAGGCACGACAATCAGTTTGATTAAGCATGCTATCTGTCGAGCAATAGAAGTGTTATTTTGAAAGTACTAGAATAAAGGCCATTTTGCATTATTGAATAGTGGAGTTATTTATTCAACAGTTTAGTGATTCGAACGTTGGTAGAAGGTTGCATATAAGCGGAATTGCACTAAATTCGTTACAATATTGTCACGGATATTAGCATCACTAAGCTATACCATCACTAAGGCGATGCTAAGCGGTGTTTACCAATAATCAAATCATGTATACACATATATGTTGTTTTTTTTTTTTTTTGCGGGGAGGCTGAAAAATGCCTAATGCACCATAATTGCTGCCGTCGCAGCAACCGTGTGTCCGTAGACTAAAAAACAGCCCCGTTCTGGAACCGTCGCCCACCCCGGCACCACTTTCGCATTACTTCAGGGTGGCGTTCCATATTTCTCATTTTTTAAGAGCCTACTGTTGTCCCTGCGACCAGGTTCCCGCTATTTGCTCTGAGTGTCCATTTAATCGCCACTGCTTCGCATGCGCATTTCTCTGCGCTCCCTCTCAGCATCCATCAGGCGTGTCATTACTATAAATGCCATTTTGCTCACTGCAGTCCAGCATTCTTTCCTGCTGCACATATGTGAAACTAAATTTCTCGTGGTAGGTTCCTCCCCAAAGACTCCATGCAAGGTGAGTCTTTCTTCGTGGAAACGGGGGCAGTAGAACATGACGTGTTCTGCGTTTTCTAACTCTGTGGTACACATTGGGCAATGAGGATCTTCCTCTATCCTACGCTTCCATAAATACTCTTTGAAACCGCCATGTCCACTCATTATCTGCGTGAGATGGTAGTTCAGTTCGCCGTGCTTCCGCTCATTCCATTGAGATACGTTCCAAACTAGTGTGAAAGTCCAACGCCCTTTACTCGAGGCCTCCCACCGTTCTTGCCACTTAGCTATTGTTTGTGTCCTTGCTCTTTTCTTGTCTTCTTCAGATGGTCGCTCGATATTAGTGTTATACAGATCGGCCATTTCGCTTGCCAGTAATTCCACTGGGATTTTCCGGGTTAGAACCAGGATCGCGTCGTCGGACACCGTCCGATAAGCACTTGCTATTCTTAAAGAAGCAAGTCGGTACGCTGCTAATATATATTTTTGATGGGTCTGTTTAGATCCATACCACACTGGTGCTGCGTATAGTATTATTGAGCTGGTTACTGTGGACAATAGCTGACGTATAGCTTCGCTCGGACCACCAATGTTAGGCATTATTCGCATAAGTGATCCATTAACTTTGGTAATTTTCTCCCCCACCGCTCTGAAGTGCTCTTTGAAAGTTAACTTAGAGTCAATGTGCACTCCTAAGTATTTTAAGGAATCCTTTGAGGTGATTTGATGATCCCCGACAGTTAAGACTAACTCGTTCGCCAACCGTTTGGAGCTTACTAATACCACTTCCGTCTTTTGGCTAGCCAACTCCAGTCCTGTATTGGTCAGCCATTCCTTTATTCTTGCTACGGCGTCATTACATAATGCTTGAAGCAGGTCCAGTTTCTTGGCCACTACTACCACAGCAATATCATCAGCATATCCCACAATTTGCGTGTTTTCTGGTAGATCAATCTTTAGCACCCCGTCATACATTACATTCCAAAGCGTTGGACCGAGAACAGATCCCTGTGGGACGCCTCCTGTGATTTTGTACTCTTTAGCTCCTTGATCCGTGTCAAAAAGAAGTACTCTGTCTTTAAGATAGCTACCTATAATTCTGCGTAAGTAAGCTGGAGTGCCGAAGCTTTGCAGCGCTGCCATTATCTGCATCCAGTTCGCAGTGTTAAAAGCATTCTTGATGTCCAACATAATCAGTGCACAGAACTTCCTTTTATTTTGGCCTCCAGAGATAGCTTCTCTAGCTATATTGACGACTGTTTGTATTGCATCTACGGTGGATCTTGATTTGCGAAATCCATATTGAATATTCGATAAGCCACCTGGTCTTTCTAGAGTCAGCTGTAGGCGCTCACTAATTATACGCTCGAAAATCTTCCCTAGGGAATCCAGCATACAAAGTGGCCTATATGAGGATGGTTGGTCCGGCTGTTTACCACGTTTCAGCAATAGGACAAGTCTTTGTCGTTTCCACGGGCGAGGGAACACGCCTTCTTGCATACAGGCATTAAAAAGATCAGTAAATAATGTAGCCCTAGTTGTAATCGCGGCTTTAAGGGCTATGTTTGGTACTTCGTCGGGTCCTGGGGATTTGTTATCAGCAACTCTTTTTGCAGCGTCCAGCACCTCTTGCTCTGTAATTTGCGGAATTTCCGTACTTTCTAGATCCTCGCTTGGATAAGTCCAGCGATCTTGCGCCGGGAAAAGTGTTTCAACAATAATATTCATCAGTATCGGGCACGTAGGTTGCTGTGATATCGGTCCTTTAACTTTGGCCATCACAGTTCTGTAGGCTGATCCCCAAGGATCTAGGTCGACATTATCCAGCAGTTCCCTAAAGCATAACTTCTTGCTCTTTTTTATGGCATTTTTAAGTGCCTTTCTTTGTGCGACATAGGTGCTGTGTAGCTCTGCATATCGTGGTGATGAGCGTGCCCTCTGCGCTATTCTTCGTGCTTTGTAGCATTTTCTACGCTCTTCCGCAATTTCGTCATTCCACCAATATACCGGAGTGCGCTGTGCTTTTCCGCGACTTCTGGGCATGGCAGCATCACATGCCATACATAGCAACTTAGTGATTTGAACCGATTGGTCTTCCGCATGCTATTCTCGTACTATGGCGTCCTTCCAGATAATGTCAAATATTTGTGGGTCGAAAAGGTGCTGTTTCCATTTCCTACTTTGTCGATGTCTTGCTGCTACCGTTCGTGGAGTTTCGAGCAGCTCTACGCTAATAGCTTTATGGTCGCTGTGTGTGTAGACGTTGCTTATGGACCATTTTGCTCGTCTTGCTATTTCGCTGCTAGCGAAGGTGAGATCTATAATGGATCGTCTGGTACCTGTATCGAAGGTATATATCCCTGGTTCATTTAGGAGTTCTAGCCTCAAAGAAGTAAGACTTTCGAGGAGAACTCTCCCTCTTTCGTTGGTTCGTCTACTTCCCCACACAGATGACCATGCATTGAAGTCTCCACACACTAAAAGCGGGTGTTTACCTTGTGCTTCAATGGTGATCCCGTATATCATGTCTTCGAACTCGGCGATGGTCATGCTCGGAGGGGCATAGCAACTGAAGACGTATATACCGTTGATTTTTGCCCACGTGAATCCTGCTACCGTTGGCGTCATAATTTCCTGTGGGAGAAATTTCCCTGGTGCCCAAATTGAGGCTTTCCCTGCTGAATCTGAGAGCCAACCCTGCTCCTGGCGATTTTTGTATTGTTCAGAGAGTACCACTATGTCATATCCTCCTTCATAGACTGTTTGGGATAATAGCTCTTGGGCTGCCTCGCAATGGTTTAAATTGAGCTGCAATACCCTCATGAGACAGTCATTTTGCTGCCCTCTCGCTGTGGGCATTTAACACTGCCTGCTGAATGTTGTCCCCCACATAGCTCGCATTTCGGTGCATTTTCGCAACTTGCAGCCTTATGACCTTCCTGGCCGCATTTCCTGCATAGGCTAGACCTATCTACAGTCTCCTTACATTTCTGAGCTATATGCCCGTAGCCCCAGCACCTATAACAGCGTTTTTCTTGCTTGAGCTCTCTAATTCGGCAGGAAACCCATCCTACCCGGATTCTTTGCGTATTAAGAACCGCCTTGGCATCATCCGCTGTAAGGCTTATAAGTGCCGACTTCGTGCCACTGTACCCTGTGCGTATGCTTTTTATGGCAGCCACATCTGGAAGTTTGATGTTGCATTGCTGGTGGAGGGCGTTGCAAATCTCCTCGGGCGTAGTAATCTCATCGAGATCTCTGCACTGTAGCGTGACCATTTGGGACTTTGTTATAACTTTAACCGAGTCCTTTAGTACCGCTTCAATTTCTGCTTGGTACGCGCTTGTTTTCCCATCTTGCGATTTTTTCAGCTCTAGTAACAGCTCTCCTTTCGCCGTTCTTCTAATCGTTTTGACGTCATCACCCAGGGATTTTAATTCGTCGCATCTTCTCACTTTACGCAATATGTCGGCGTACGTCGCATCCCCCGCCTTGGAAATGATGATTGCATCCGGCCTAGCCTTAAGTGATTTTTTCTTGCTCTTCTTTTTGGCTAACTGCCACTCTCCCGTCTTTTGGGCTGCAGTTTCCTCTTTCCGCTCCGTCTTCTCTTGCGTTTCTTGCCGTCGTTTGTGACCACCCACGTGCCCTGGTAAGACATCTTTTAGAGTAGTAGTGGGTTTTACCACGTTGTTCTCCTTGGTCGAGTACGAATTATTCCTCGGTCGCTTTCCTGGGGGTGATGGACTTCTATCCTTGGCGCATTCGCTTGCACGCAATTTATGTTCTAAATTCTTTACCTCTAGGGCCGACTCGATGTACAGCACTTTTATTACGGAGGCCAAGCGCTTGATTTCAATATGATATAATAATTCTATTGGAAAAGCATGTAACTGAAGACATGGAACTTACTGAAATAAACCCACACAATTTTAATAGTTTTCAGTGTGTATCAAGTACTCGAAGAACAGGTATCGTGATTATATATGTATACGCGTAAAGAAATTAAAGCGTGCCAGTGATATGAAAATATGGACATTAACAATAAAATGCATCGTTGATAACAATGAGGTGTACATTATGGGGCTTTATACGTTCCAAAAGACTATTGCCGACGAAAAAGTAAATATAGTTTTTGATGGCCTTGAGGTACAGCAGTGTTATAAATGTAGGGGACTCAACCACAAAGCCGCACAGCGTAAAAATGAAGATATTTGTGTAAGATGTTTAGAAAAGCATAGTTCAAGGGATTTCAACCTAGAATTAACAAATAAATGTATTAACTACATACGTGCGAAAGAAAGACTAAATATCGATGTGGACATTGATCATGTGACATTTAGTAAAAAATGTCCACTATATGTGAATAAACTGGAAGCTAAAAGGAGAAAAAATGGTTACTAGCAATCAAAGTCAATAATATTTTTGTATGCAAACTTATAAATAATAAAGCGGAGTTAGAGCACATTATAGAAGAGTATCAATATGATATAATAATTCTATTGGAAAAGCATGTAACTGAAGACATGGAACTTACTGAAATAAACCCACACAATTTTAATAGTTTTCAGTGTGTATCAAGTACTCGAAGAACAGGTATCGTGATTATATATGTATACGTAAAGAAATTAAAGCGTGCCAGTGATATGAAAATATGGACATTAACAATAAAATGCATCGTTGATAACAATGAGGTGTACATTATGGGGCTTTATAGATCGCCAAAATAGCTCGTAACGTGAATTTTGCAATACATTTTAAGATAAGTTGAAAACGGTAATGGAAATAAGTAAAGATATTATAGTAGCAGGCGACTTTAACATTGAGTGGTCGAAAGACAGCTCGTACAAGCGGAAATTAGAAAAAATAAGAAATGATAACGGTTTAACGCAGAAAATGAACTAGAGTACTAGAATAACAAGAAACTCTAAAACTTTGATTATGTTTTAACGATGATAATAATATGAGAGACCCATGGTTCAACTATATGGTTGGCTCATCTGTACAGTAACAAAATATGTCTGTTCAAATTGTCAAAATCTATGTATTGGTGTTGGTGCGAATGGTATGGAATGGAAACATAAAACTTAGCAGTTTTTGTATGTGTAAGAAAATGTTGCCAATGTGTTGGTTTAATTTTGAGTTTGCCATCTCCTTTTGACAATCCTATCGACCATGCAATGAAATAAATAAAATCAGCTGATGAGATGAGCCAATCATATAATTGAACCATGTGAGAGACCATAATTCTTTTTTGATTTTTAAAAAAATTTTAAGACCCTTCCAAAACTTCATGGAAATGTCAATCCAAAGAAATCAAACAAAATTTGTTTCATGTTTGATGTTTTTAAATGCCAAATAAATTATTTATAATAAATCCATGGCGCAACGATACAAGGTGGCAGCATTGAACAGCTGATTATAAACTTTTTTTATTTGATTTGATACATCAACTTCCGGCGCAGTACGATTTTGACATTTGTCCATTGAATGTACAAAAAGAAAGTACATGGAATATTTATTTATGTTTGTAGGTATGTCACCATGCTGCCACCTTGTATCATTCCGCTATGAATAAATCAATCGATTCGCTTTTATTGTAATTTTGTTAATTTAGAGAACCAACAATTTTTCTTTTCACTGCTCTGGTGAGGATAGCAGGTTTGGTTTTTTGTGGTTTTGCGTTTTTGCCAGAGGGATTGAGGATATATGGTCGGTTTAAAATTTCACCATCGTAACCGGTCCAACAATACATATATTTTCAAATAGTGTCTTTGTCGTTGAATAATCATGTGGCATATAGATTTTCTCTTTGACCAACATTCTCACGGAAGGCGGTTTACTTGCCATGACAAACAGTGATCTTCCAGGTCCTCCCAACTGGCCAACTTACCTGCTCCGGTTAATATATTGTGACGAATATTAAGTCACACTAAGTGATACTCACATCACTAGTCTGATGCTAAGTAAATGTAGCCACAACAACAATAAAGCAGGCAGTCACTTGTATCTACATAAATGAATCAATCATTATGTCTACACATATGTACGTACACGCAGCGGAGAGAAAATGCACAAACACATGCATATATCTTATCTGAGATGCGCTCAAAAGTAGGCAATAATTTGTGCAAGTAACACTCACATATGCACGCGCATATGAGAAGCTATAAACGTAGTTATAGTTGGTTATTTTATAGCTGCTAACTAACTAGTAAATTCTAGAATAGAACCACCTAGAAATATGTCAACGAGGAAACAAAACACTATAAAAGCAGCAACAGTTGAGGCACGACAATCAGTTTGATTAAGCATGCTATCTGTCGAGCAATAGAAGTGTTATTTTGAAAGTACTAGAATAAAGGCCATTTTGCATTATTGAATAGTGGAGTTATTTATTCAACAGTTTAGTGATTCGAACGTTGGTAGAAGGTTGCATATAAGCGGAATTGCACTAAATTCGTTACAATATGTATGTCATATCGTGGAGTTTTAATTTTTCTACTGCGATAGGGAAACATTTTTTTTACCTTTGCGTTCAGTCGAAAGACCGGATTTGTAATGATAATGTAGATAGCAGCGCTCATATCTCGCTTTTAGTTTATTTTAAAAGAAATTGCTTTCAGCACCAACCGAAGTTGGCGTCGAAGCCTTTTCTAGTCCAAGCATCATATTGTTCTAAAAATGCCTCGCTTCTCTCAATAGACTCAATAAACTCGCTCAATAAATTGTCTCCAAAGTACTCCAACGGAAATACAAATAAACTAGCAGTTACACTTACGGCAAAAAAAAAAAAGCCGACGACAGTGTTTTTCCTGTTACGGCATTTTCACTGTAAGTGGAGCTATCTAGCGGAACTTTTTAGTATTTGTAGTGAGTATTGATACATCCTTAACCCATTTTGTGACATTTTGCGATGAGAAACACAGTCAATGGCGCATAGTCATAGTCAAAATAAAATAGATTTTAAATTTAGTTGCAGCTTTTTGACATAACTTTCTATGAGCTATCTGTCAAAAGCGGCGGACTATGCGCCTTTCAGTTTACGTGAAAGCAGCAATATTGAGAAAACAGTGTTTTTTTCCAAAAAACAAAAGGCTGACATAATAGCATACAAACGGCAAAACATACCAAATGCCGATATAGCACATGCAGTGCATTGCAATGAATCTTCCGTAAGAAGATTCTAGACGAAATATACGGAAACACATAGTTTGGCCCGTTGAACTGGAAGTGGACGCCCAAGAAAGCCAACAGATTCGCGATGATAGGGATATCGTCACGATAGCTCTGCGGGAATAGTTTAAAACTGCTCCAGAAATAGCCACGGAGTTAAATCAAAGCATCAACATGGAAATAAGAATCTCTACGGTACAGCGTCGCTTACGGGAAAAATGTTTTATGGGTCATTGACCGGCTAAAAAGCCGCTTCTCACCCCGAAAATGCGTTCCGCCCGTCTAAGCTGGTGTCTCGAAAAAAGAAATTGGACTAGTTACAACTGCGTTCAGACAACAGTGATGCCACCTTGTTGTTGTTGTAGCAGTGCTTCGCCCCACCTAACAGCCGCGAACGATCACAAATTGTCATCAATATCCTCTAACGGGAGTCCAAGGAAACTTGCTGTTTCAACAGGGGTGGACCATAATGAAAGGGGTGTTAGAGGCATATAAACAATTTTTATTTATATTGGCACTGGAAAATGCTTTTAAAGTAGAAAATATGATTATGTGAAATTTCACCTTATATGAGGGCAAGGAGAAAAAGTGGGCGGGTCACGCCAATTTTTATTCTCAAATCAGATTGAAGTACCTGCAACCACACTGCAAAATTTCAAATGAATTGCTCTATTGGTTTGGCTGTTATTAATTTCGGCATCCTAAAAGTGAAAAAAGTTACACTGTGCGCCGAGAAGAGAGAATGGTTTTACCTTCCTATAATTTTATCATGGGTAAAACGAAGACCGCTAACAAACAAATGTCATTTGCTGAAGTACTAAAAAAAAGAGCGATGCCAGATATTAGAAAAGACGTGCCTTTAATAATAAAGCCTAAATCAAAACAAAACAGCAATCAAACAAAATCCGATTTAAAGGAAAAAGTTGATCGAAAGTGAAAACGACACGGAAAGAAATAAAATAAAATGTACAATCGAAAACCGTATTTGTGAAAAATATGAAGTGAAAATACCCGAAGTTATGTCTCATAAATTTGTAATACCGAGGACGAACTTTAAATATTCAGATGAAAAAATAATTGAAATATTTACAAGATATTTACATTGCGGATGGAAATGTGAAAGTTTTAAAACAGTATGATATAAAAAAGCTCGACGTAACATACTACAATTCATGAATCGAAGCAGATCTGTGAAATGTGAAAGTTTTAAAACAGTATGATATAAAAAAGCTCGACGTAACATACTACAATTCATTAATCGAAGCAGATCTGGAAACGTTCCAAAAGACTATTGCCGACGAAAAAGTAAATATAGTTTTTGATGGCCTTGAGGTACAGCAGTGTTATAAATGTAGGGGACTCAACCACAAAGCCGCACAGCGTAAAATGAAGATATTTGTGTGAGATGTTTAGAAAAGCATAGTTCAAGGGATTTCAAGCTAGAATTAACAAATAAATGTATTAACTGCATACGTGCGAAAGAAAGACTAAATATCGATGTGGACATTGATCATGTGACATTTAGTAAAAAATGTCCACTATATGTGAATAAACTTGAAGCTAAAAGGAGAAAAAATGGTTACTAGCAATCAAAGTCAATAATATTTTTGTATGCAAACTTATAAATAATAAAGCGAGGTTAGAGCACATTATAGAAGAGTATCAATATGATATAATAATTCTATTGGAAACGCATGTAACTGAAGACATGGAACTTACTGAAATAAACCCACACAATTTTAATAGTTTTCAGTGTGTATCAAGTACTCGAAGAACAGGTATCGTGATTATATATGTATACGCGTAAAGAAATTGAAGCGTGCCAGTGATATGAAAATATGGACATTAACAATAAAATGCATCGTTGATAACAATGAGGTGTACATTATGGGGCTTTATAGGTCGCGAAATAGCTCGTAACGTGAATTTTGCAATACATTTTAAGATAAGTTGAAAACGGTAATGGAAATAAGTAAAGATATTATAGTAGCAGGCGACTTTAACATTGACTGGTCGAAAGACAGCTCGTACAAGCGGAAATTAGAAAAAATAAGAAATGATAACGGTTTAACGCAGAAAATGAACTAGAGCACTAGAATAACAAGAAACTCTAAAACTTTGATTATGTTTTAACGATGATAATAATATGAGAGACCCATGGTTCAACTATATGGTTGGCTCATCTGTACAGTAACAAAATATGTCTGTTCAAATTGTCAAAATCTATGTATTGGTGTTGGCGTGAATGGTATGGAATGGAAACATAAAACTTAGCAGTTTTTGTATGTGTAAGAAAATGTTGCCAATGTGTTGGTTTAATTTTGAGTTTGCCATCTCCTTTTGACAATCCTATCGACCATGCAATGAAATAAATAAAATCAGCTGATGAGATGAGCCAATCATATAATTGAACCATGTGAGAGACCATAATTCTTTTTTGATTTTTAAAAAAATTTTAAGACCCTTCCAAAACTTCATGGAAATGTCAATCCAAAGAAATCAAACAAAATTTGTTTCATGTTTGATGTTTTTAAATTCCAAATAAATTATTTATAATAAATCCATGGCGCAACGATACAAGGTGGCAGCATTGAACAGCTGATTATACACTTTTTTTATTTGATTTGATACATCAACTTCCGGCGCAGTACGATTTTGACATTTGTCCATTGAATTTACAAAAAGAAAGTACATGGAATATTTATTTATGTCTGTAGGTATGTCACCATGCTGCCACCTTGTATCATTCCGCTATGAATAAATCAATCGATTCGCTTTTATTGTAATTTTGTTAATTTAGAGAACCAACAATTTTTCTTTTCACTGCTCTGGTGAGGACAGCAGGTTTGGTTTTTTGTGGTTTGGCGTTTTTGCCAGAGGGAATGAGGATATATGGTCGGTTTAAAATTTCACCATCGTAACCGGTCCAACAATACATAGATTTACAAATAGTGTCTTTGTCGTTGAATAATCATGTGGCATATAGATTTTCTCTTTGACCAACATTCTCACAGAAGGCGGCTTACTTGCCATGACAAACAGTGATCTTCCAGGTCCTCCCAACTGGCCAACTTACCTGCTCCGATTAATATATTGTGACGAATATTAAGTACATAAACGAATCAATCATGATGTCTACACATATGTACGTACACGCAGCGGAGAGAAAATGCACAAACACATGCATATATCTTATCTGAGATGCGCTCAAAAGTAGGCAATAATTTGTGCAAGTAACACTCACATATGCACGCGCATATGAGAAGCTATAAACGTAGTTATAGTTGGTTATTTTATAGCTGCTAACTAACTAGTAAATTCTAGAATAGAACCACCTAGAAATATGTTAACGAGGAAACAAAACACTATAAAAGCAGCAACAGTTGAGGCACGACAATCAGTTTGATTAAGCATGCTATCTGTCGAGCAATAGAAGTGTTATTTTGAAAGTACTAGAATAAAGGCCATTTTGCATTATTGAATAGTGGAGTTATTTATTCAACAGTTTAGTGATTCGAACGTTGGTAGAAGGTTGCATATAAGCGGAATTGCACTAAATTCGTTACAATATTGTCACGGATATTAGCATCACTAAGCTATACCATCACTAAGGCGATGCTAAGCGGTGTTTACGTCAATAATCAAATCATGTATACACATATATGTTGTTTTTTTTTTTTTTTTTTTTGCGGGGAGGCTGAAAAATGCCTAATGCACCATAATTGCTGCCGTCGCAGCAACCGTGTGTCCGTAGACTAAAAAACAGCCCCGTTCTGGAACCGTCGCCCACCCCGGCACCACTTTCGCATTACTTCAGGGTGGCGTTCCATATTTCTCATTTTTTAAGAGCCTACTGTTTTCCCTGCGTCCAGGTTCCCGCTATTTGCTCTGAGTGTCCATTTAATCGCCACTGCTTCGCATGCGCATTTCTCTGCGCTCCCTCTCAGCATCCATCAGGCGTGTCATTACTATAAATGCCATTTTGCTCACTGCAGTCCAGCATTCTTTCCTGCTGCACATATGTGAAACTAAATTTCTCGTGGTAGGTTCCTCCCCAAAGACTCCATGCAAGGTGAGTCTTTCTTCGTGGAAACGGGGGCAGTAGAACATGACGTGTTCTGCGTTTTCTAACTCTGTGGTACACATTGGGCAATGAGGATCTTCCTCTATCCTACGCTTCCATAAATACTCTTTGAAACCGCCATGTCCACTCATTATCTGCGTGAGATGGTAGTTCAGTTCGCCGTGCTTCCGCTCATTCCATTGAGATACGTTCCAAACTAGTGTGAAAGTCCAACGCCCTTTACTCGAGGCCTCCCACCGTTCTTGCCACTTAGCTATTGTTTGTGTCCTTGCTCTTTTCTTGTCTTCTTCAGATGGTCGCTCGATATTAGTGTTATACAGATCGGCCATTTCGCTTGCCAGTAAGTCCACTGGATTTTCCGGGTTAGAACCAGGATCGCGTCGTCGGACACCGTCCGATAAGCACTTGCTATTCTTAAAGAAGCAAGTCGGTACGCTGCTAATATATATTTTTGATGGGTCTGTTTAGATCCATACCACACTGGTGCTGCGTATAGTATTATTGAGCTGGTTACTGTGGACAATAGCTGACGTATAGCTTCGCTCGGACCACCAATGTTAGGCATTATTCGCATAAGTGATCCATTAACTTTGGTAATTTTCTCCCCCACCGCTCTGAAGTGCTCTTTGAAAGTTAACTTAGAGTCAATGTGCACTCCTAAGTATTTTAAGGAATCCTTTGAGGTGATTTGATGATCCCCGACAGTTAAGACTAACTCCTTCGCCGACCGTTTGGAGCTTACTAATACCACTTCCGTCTTTTGGCTAGCCAACTCCAGTCCTGTATTGGTCAGCCATTCCTTTATTCTTGCTACGGCGTCATTACATAATGCTTGAAGCAGGTCCAGTTTCTTGGCCACTACTACCACAGCAATATCATCAGCATATCCCACAATTTGCGTGTTTTCTGGTAGATCAATCTTTAGCACCCCGTCATACATTACATTCCAAAGCGTTGGACCGAGAACAGATCCCTGTGGGACGCCTCCTGTGATTTTGTACTCTTTAGCTCCTTGATCCGTGTCAAAAAGAAGTACTCTGTCTTTAAGATAGCTACCTATAATTCTGCGTAAGTAAGCTGGAGTGCCGAAGCTTTGCAGCGCTGCCATTATCTGCATCCAGTTCGCAGTGTTAAAAGCATTCTTGATGTCCAACATAATCAGTGCACAGAACTTCCTTTTATTTTGGCCTCCAGAGATAGCTTCTCTAGCTATATTGACGACTGTTTGTATTGCATCTACGGTGGATCTTGATTTGCGAAATCCATATTGAATATTCGATAAGCCACCTGGTCTTTCTAGAGTCAGCTGTAGGCGCTCACTAATTATACGCTCGAAAATCTTCCCTAGGGAATCCAGCATACAAAGTGGCCTATATGAGGATGGTTGGTCCGGCTGTTTACCACGTTTCAGCAATAGGACAAGTCTTTGTCGTTTCCACGGGCGAGGGAACACGCCTTCTTGCATACAGGCATTAAAAAGATCGCGGCTTTAAGGGCTATGTTTGGTACTTCGTCGGGTCCTGGGGATTTGTTATCAGCAACTCTTTTTGCAGCGTCCAGCACCTCTGCTCTGTAATTTGCGGAATTTCCGTACTTTCTAGATCCTCGCTTGGATAAGTCCAGCGATCTTGCGCCGGGAAAAGTGTTTCAACAATAATATTCATCAGTATCGGGCACGTAGGTTGCTGTGATATCGATCCTTTAACTTTGGCCATCACAGTTCTGTAGGCTGATCCCCAAGGATCTAGGTCGACATTATCCAGCAGTTCCCTAGAGCATAACTTCTTGCTCTTTTTTATGGTATTTTTAAGTGCCTTTCTTTGTGCGACATAGGTGCTGTGTAGCTCTGCATATCGTGGTGATGAGCGTGCCCTCTGCGCTATTCTTCGTGCTTTGTGGCATTTTCTACGCTCTTCCGCAATTTCGTCATTCCACCAATATACCGGAGTGCGCTGTGCTTTTCCGCGACTTCTGGGCATGGCAGCATCACATGCCATACATAGCAACTTAGTGATTTGAACCGACTGGTCTTCCGCATGCTATTCTCGTACTATGGCGTCCTTCCAGATAATGTCAAATATTTGTGGGTCGAAAAGGTGCTGTTTCCATTTCCTTCTTTGTCGATGCTGTTCGAGCAGCTCTACGCTAATAGCTTTATGGTCGCTGTGTGTGTAGACGTTGCTTATGGACCATTTTGCTCGTCTTGCTATTTCGCTGCTAGCGAAGGTGAGATCTATAATGGATCGTCTGGTACCTGTATCGAAGGTATATATCCCTGGTTCATTTAGGAGTTCTAGCCTCAAAGAAGTAAGACTTTCGAGGAGAACTCTCCCTCTTTCGTTGGTTCGTCTACTTCCCCACACAGATGACCATGCATTGAAGTCTCCACACACTAAAAGCGGGTGTTTACCTCGTGCTTCAATGGTGATCCCGTATATCATGTCTTCGAACTCGGCGATGGTCATGCTCGGAGGGGCATAGCAACTGAAGACGTATATACCGTTGATTTTTGCCCACGTGAATCCTGCTACCGTTGGCGTCATAATTTCCTGTGGGAGAAATTTCCCTGGTGCCCAAATTGAGGCTTTCCCTGCTGAATCTGAGAGCCAACCCTGCTCCTGGCGATTTTTGTATTGTTCAGAGAGTACCACTATGTCATATCCTCCTTCATAGACTGTTTGGGATAATAGCTCTTGGGCTGCCTCGCAATGGTTTAAATTGAGCTGCAATACCCTCATGAGACAGTCATTTTGCTGCCCTCTCGTTGTGGGCATTTAAAACTGCCTGCTGAATGTTGTCCCCCACATAGCGCGCATTTCGGTGCATTTTCGCAACTTGCAGCCTTATGACCTTCCTGGCCGCATTTCCTGCATAGGCTAGACCTATCTACAGTCTCCTTACATTTCTGAGCTATATGCCCGTAGCCCCAGCACCTATAACAGCGTTTTTCTTGCTTGAGCTCTCTAATTCGGCAGGAAACCCATCCTACCCGGATTCTTTGCGTATTAAGAACCGCCTTGGCATCATCCGCTGTAAGGCTTATAAGTGCCGACTTCGTGCCACTGTACCCTGTGCGTATGCTTTTTATGGCAGCCACATCTGGAAGTTTGATGTTGCATTGCTGGTGGAGGGCGTTGCAAATCTCCTCGGGCGTAGTAATCTCATCGAGATCTCTGCACTGTAGCGTGACCATTTGGGACTTTGTTATAACTTTAGCCGAGTCCTTTAGTACCGCTTCAATTTCTGCTTGGTACGCGCTTGTTTTCCCATCTTGCGATTTTTTCAGCTCTAGTAACAGCTCTCCTTTCGCCGTTCTTCTAATCGTTTTGACGTCATCACCCAGGGATTTTAATTCGTCGCATCTTCTCACTTTACGCAATATGTCGGCGTACGTCGCATCCCCCGCCTTGGAAATGATGATTGCATCCGGCCTAGCCTTAAGTGATTTTTTCTTGCTCTTCTTTTTGGCTAACTGCCACTCTCCCGTCTTTTGGGCTGCAGTTTCCTCTTTCCGCTCCGTCTTCTCTTGCGTTTCTTGCCGTCGTTTGTGACCACCCACGTGCCCTGGTAAGACATCTTTTAGAGTAGGTAGTAGAGTAGTGGGTTTTACCACGTTGTTCTCCTTGGTCGAGTACGAATTATTCCTCGGTCGCTTTCCTGGGGGTGATGGACTTCTATCCTTGGCGCATTCGCATGCACGCAATTTATGTTCTAAATTCTTTACCTCTAGGGCCGACTCGATGTACAGCACTTTTATTACGGAGGCCAAGCGCTTGATTTCCGCGTGTATATTATTACGCCCTATGAAGAACTGCATCAAGTCCTCAATCGCCTTGCCTAGCTTGGTCATCTTTTTTTCTCCAGGGGGGTTTTGCTGATTTAACGCAGCTGACGCCTGCTTAATTAGCTCACTTAATAATGGTGTGCCCGTTTGAGCCTTGCTGTCGGAGTTCTTTTTGCAAAGCTTCGGTGTAGCACCCGGCGACAACGCTCCTTGCTTGCTTTCGGCCTCCGCTCCTTTGGGTTTCGTTACCACTTGCGACGAAATGTTAAGACCCCCAGCCGATGGGCCACGCCCTTCTGGAGAGCGAGCTAGCTTCCTTCCTACAAATGGATTGAACGCCATTTCATTCTCCTGTGTTTGGTTTTTTATTTTAGTATTGTTGTTGCTCATCATTTATTTAATTGGGTCCCCACTTGAGGCCGCTATCTTGGTCCGAGTGTGCAGTTACCTATATAGATCCCGTGGTTGTCTATGCGAAAGCAGGGAGGCCACGTGAAGGTTGACGCAGTCCCTCGTGAAGACTGCGTTCAGAGCCAGATCAGTATTAATCGGGAGGATCTCAACCGAACCTGCACCACCAACTTAATGATGACGGACTTTGAACGTACCCCAAGGCCTGCCAAGGTTTTAACGGGACGGAGACGAATGGGACATTAACCGGAAAGTCATTTCGACGGTGTGTCAAGCCGTGTACTGAGATTTCCGAATGCCACATTCGCCAGCCCTTAACAATCATATCCGAGTCGTTGATTCCAGTATACCTTAATTAAGACCTTACTGGGCTCAGTCTTAATGTGACAATCACCTTAAATTTACAAATAATTTACCTCTTTACCTTCCTGAGTGTGTATCCCACGTCGTATAGTTGCCTCCCTATATTGGGTAGGTATTCCCTCGAAGCAACCCCGCACTAGGCTGTGGATGCTTAATTCAGGGCGGCATCTACTCGCCCTGTCACTGAAGGTTCTCAGGGTGCTTTAGGCCTTTTAAGCCAAACCCTCCTCACCAGCCGCTCTTGGTCGAGGGCTGCTTATTTGATATTCGCAGCTAACCTAATTAATAGGCCGTTCACTGTCCGCCAGCAGTGACCCCCTTGGCCTGAGCTCAGCCATACACATATATAAGGCACCCGAGAGATGTCACACACAGATGCATTTACTTATACGCCTATGTGTGTGCGAGAGACTGTAAACTACAAACTCACATACATCTGAGAGACGCTGAAAAGTAGAAAATTGTAAACAAGTAGAAACTATATGAGAACTATAAACACTCGAAATGGTTGGTAAGTTCTGGAAATAGAAGAGCCTAGATGTATGCAGCGTAAACTATAAAAGCGGCACAAGCGAGTAAAAAGGGATTCAGTTTGATTTGAGTTGTCAAGCAGTTTGATTAAGACGATATCTAGCGAGCAATAGCAGTATTATTTTGAATAGTAGAGTTTCATTGAGCTATCAATCAGTGTGGTTATTAAGCAAGCTATTCGTTGCACAGTTTGTTATTGTGAAGTACTTTAATAAAGGCCATTTTGCATTATTACAAATTGGAGTTATTTATTCAACAGTTTAGTGATTCGAACTTAGCAGAGGATTGCAAATAAGAGGATTTGCAGCATATTCGTTACAATTGGTGTCAGAAGAGGAATTGTTGAATAAATTCCAGAGGACAACAAGGATATGGCAAAGTTCAGTGAATTGAAGATCCAGCAACTGAAGAGGGAGTTGGAGAGCCGTGGATTGAATACAAGCGGCGTTAAACTTGAACTTCAGGCACGGCTACGAGTGGCAATGAAAGTAGAAGGAATTGACGTGGAAGAGTATGACTTTCATCTTGATGGCGAGGAAACAACAAAAATGGAAGAGACAGTTACGCAGACAGTTACGAGCACAGACTTGAACATGATTTTGGCTGCAATATCTGCTCAAACATCGACAATGGCATCTCAACTGGAATCACAGGAGACATGTATAACATCCAAGATGGAACCTCAACTGGAAGAACAGAAAACATATATGGCATCCAAGATGGAATCACAGGAGACACATATTGCAGAAATGTCGTCAGAAATAACATCGAAGATAGAAGCACAAGAAACACGGATATCCGAAATGTCGGCGCAAATTTCAGCACAGATATCATCGCAGATATCTGCTCAACTGGAAGAGCAAGAAGGACGAATTTCCTCGAAGTTGGAGGCGCAAGATACAAAAATTTTACAGTTTGAAAAAAAAATCGAGGCCGAGGTGGATGCTTTGAGAGGACGTATCGAGCAGTTGCAACTAAATGGCCCAGCAGTTTCAACGAGTAATCCAAAGGTAAAGATACCATCCTTTGACGGTTCTGTTCCTTTTCAGGTCTTTAAGCTACAGTTCGAGAAGACCGCAGCAGTGAACAACTGAAATGCGGAAGATAAAGTTGCACTGTTCATGGGGTTGAAAGGGCCTGCAGCTGAGATTTTACAAACCATTCCAGAGGGCGAACGGAACTGTTATGAAGCATTGATGGGCGCTCTAGAGAGACGATACGGAACTGAGCATAGGAGACAGATATACCAAATGGAGTTGCTGAACCGCTTCCAGAGGCCTGGTGAAGCATTGCAAGAGTTTGCGTCGGATATTGAAAGGCTAGCACATTTAGCGAATGTGGACGCACCCGTGGAATACACTGAAAGGGTAAAAATCCAGAGCTTCATAAATGGCATACGAGATGTGGAAACGAAGCGGGCTACATACGCAAACCCAAAGCCAACATTCGCAGAAACGGTGTCACAAGCTCTGATTCCGGAAACAGCGTCGCTTCTGTGTAAGCCAGTTTTCAAAGCACGCCGTGTGGAAGTAGAAAGGCCAGAGTGGGTAGACGCAATATTGGAGGCGCTGAAAGGATCGCAAAAGCGGAGTGAAAAGGTTATCAAATGCTTCAAATGCAGGAAGTCCGGTCACATTGCACGTCATTGCGATCTTGGTCCTAATAGTTCCAACAATGTGGGTGGCCGTAAACGCAAAGCTGGAGGAGATGAGCAAGAGCGAGTAAGAGGTAGAGATCGAGAGCTAGATCCAGCTATTGAATGCCCTGTGATATCTGTGTTGCAAATTGGTAGAAAATCGAGCAGTCTTACCGTCAGAGGGAATGTCGATGGCAAGGAGCGTGTACTGACTGTAGATACGGTCGCATCTCATTCCTTGATTCGATCTGAATTAGTCAACAGGAGAGTAAGACCGTTACCTGGAGCAAGGTTGCGTACTGTCACAGGCGAGTATAACCAAGTCCAGGGAGAAGTGATATGTGAAGTAATGATTGGGAAGGTCATGGTTTTACACAAATTCGTTGTGGCGGAGAGCGTTGATGAAGTCATATTGGGAGTGGAGTTCTTGGTTGACCATGACATCAAGATCGATAAGCAGAAAAGGGTGATGCATTATAAGAACCAATTATAAGTGCCAATTAACTTCAGTTTGGAAAAAGGTTTCAGCAGTAATCGAGTACTGGTGGAGAAAAGTCGACAAAGGCCACGAAAGTCAAAGGTAAAGGTTGATGAAGCGAATCTGCAAGAATTTTGCAGGAAGCATGCAAGGGTGGTTTCAAGCCATCGCGCACTTCTGTTGGGAAACGGCGGAACGATACTGTCAAGCCAATCCGTCAAGCGCAAGCTCTGCGAAGTAGTTCATTGGTCAAACAACAGAGTGCGAGGGAACGACTAAGGATAATGAGTAGTAAGATCAAACGCAGGTACAATGAGAACAATAATTCGGAAGGGTTCTTGGAGGGAGATTTGGTACTGTTAAACAACCCTCATTCGGCGGAAAGGTGTTCCAGCCAAATTTTGGTGCATTTGGGAAGGCCCGTACAAGGTTGTGAAGAAGATAAGTAATTCCATCTACCGCATACAAACCATTGGGAAACCACGAAATAGAAAGGTGGTTCATTTGGAGATGCTAGCGGCGTTTAGATCGAGAGATTTGTCTGATCGGGACGATCAGACTTAGGTGGAGGGCAGTGTCACGGATATTAGCATCACTAAGGCGATGCTAAGCGGTGTTTACGTCAATAATCAAATCATGTATACACATATATAAGGCAGCCGAGAGATGTCACACACAGATGCATTTACTTATACGCCTATGTGTGTGCGAGAGACTATAAACTACAAACTCACATACATCTGAGAGACGCTGAAAAGTAGAAAATTGTAAACAAGTAGAAACTATATGAGAACTATAAACACTCGAAATGGTTGGTAAGTTCTGGAAATAGAAGAGCCTAGATGTATGCAGCGTAAACTATAAAAGCGGCACAAGCGAGTAAAAAGGGATTCAGTTTGATTTGAGTTGTCAAGCAGTTTGATTAAGACGATATCTAGCGAGCAATAGCAGTATTATTTTGAATAGTAGAGTTTCATTGAGCTATCAATCAGTGTGGTTATTAAGCAAGCTATTCGTTGCACAGTTTGTTATTGTGAAGTACTTTAATAAAGGCCATTTTGCATTATTACAAATTGGAGTTATTTATTCAACAGTTTAGTGATTCGAACTTAGCAGAGGATTGCAAATAAGAGGATTTGCAGCATATTCGTTACAATTGGTGTCAGAAGAGGAATTGTTGAATAAATTCCAGAGGACAACAAGGATATGGCAAAGTTCAGTGAATTGAAGATCCAGCAACTGAAGAGGGAGTTGGAGAGCCGTGGATTGAATACAAGCGGCGTTAAACTTGAACTTCAGGCACGGCTACGAGTGGCAATGAAAGTAGAAGGAATTGACGTGGAAGAGTATGACTTTCATCTTGATGGCGAGGAAACAACAAAAATGGAAGAGACAGTTACGCAGACAGTTACGAGCACAGACTTGAACATGATTTTGGCTGCAATATCTGCTCAAACATCGACAATGGCATCTCAACTGGAATCACAGGAGACATGTATAACATCCAAGATGGAACCTCAACTGGAAGAACAGAAAACATATATGGCATCCAAGATGGAATCACAGGAGACACATATTGCAGAAATGTCGTCAGAAATAACATCGAAGATAGAAGCACAAGAAACACGGATATCCGAAATGTCGGCGCAAATTTCAGCACAGATATCATCGCAGATATCTGCTCAACTGGAAGAGCAAGAAGGACGAATTTCCTCGAAGTTGGAGGCGCAAGATACAAAAATTTTACAGTTTGAAAAAAAAATCGAGGCCGAGGTGGATGCTTTGAGAGGACGTATCGAGCAGTTGCAACTAAATGGCCCAGCAGTTTCAACGAGTAATCCAAAGGTAAAGATACCATCCTTTGACGGTTCTGTTCCTTTTCAGGTCTTTAAGCTACAGTTCGAGAAGACCGCAGCAGTGAACAACTGAAATGCGGAAGATAAAGTTGCACTGTTCATGGGGTTGAAAGGGCCTGCAGCTGAGATTTTACAAACCATTCCAGAGGGCGAACGGAACTGTTATGAAGCATTGATGGGCGCTCTAGAGAGACGATACGGAACTGAGCATAGGAGACAGATATACCAAATGGAGTTGCTGAACCGCTTCCAGAGGCCTGGTGAAGCATTGCAAGAGTTTGCGTCGGATATTGAAAGGCTAGCACATTTAGCGAATGTGGACGCACCCGTGGAATACACTGAAAGGGTAAAAATCCAGAGCTTCATAAATGGCATACGAGATGTGGAAACGAAGCGGGCTACATACGCAAACCCAAAGCCAACATTCGCAGAAACGGTGTCACAAGCTCTGATTCCGGAAACAGCGTCGCTTCTGTGTAAGCCAGTTTTCAAAGCACGCCGTGTGGAAGTAGAAAGGCCAGAGTGGGTAGACGCAATATTGGAGGCGCTGAAAGGATCGCAAAAGCGGAGTGAAAAGGTTATCAAATGCTTCAAATGCAGGAAGTCCGGTCACATTGCACGTCATTGCGATCTTGGTCCTAATAGTTCCAACAATGTGGGTGGCCGTAAACGCAAAGCTGGAGGAGATGAGCAAGAGCGAGTAAGAGGTAGAGATCGAGAGCTAGATCCAGCTATTGAATGCCCTGTGATATCTGTGTTGCAAATTGGTAGAAAATCGAGCAGTCTTACCGTCAGAGGGAATGTCGATGGCAAAGAGCGTGTACTGACTGTAGATACGGTCGCATCTCATTCCTTGATTCGATCTGAATTAGTCAACAGGAGAGTAAGACCGTTACCTGGAGCAAGGTTGCGTACGGTCACAGGCGAGTATAACCAAGTCCAGGGAGAAGTGATATGTGAAGTACTGATTGGGAAGGTCATGGTTTTACACAAATTCGTTGTGGCGGAGAGCGTTGATGAAGTCATATTGGGAGTGGACTTCTTGGTTGATTAACTTCAGTTTGGAAAAAGGTTTCAGCAGTAATCGAGTACTGGTGGAGAAAAGTCGACAAAGGCCACGAAAGTCAAAGGTAAAGGTTGATGAAGCGAATCTGCAAGAATTTTGCAGGAAGCATGCAAGGGTGGTTTCAAGCCATCGCGCACTTCTGTTGGGAAACGGCGGAACGATACTGTCAAGCCAATCCGTCAAGCGCAAGCTCTGCGAAGTAGTTCATTGGTCAAACAACAGAGTGCGAGGGAACGACTAAGGATAATGAGTAGTAAGATCAAACGCAGGTACAATGAGAACAATAATTCGGAAGGGTTCTTGGAGGGAGATTTGGTACTGTTAAATAACCCTCATTCGGCGGAAAGGTGTTCCAGCCAAATTTTGGTGCATTTGGGAAGGCCCGTACAAGGTTGTGAAGAAGATCAGTAATTCCATCTACCGCATACAAACCATTGGGAAACCACGAAATAGAAAGGTGGTTCATTTGGAGATGCTAGCGGCGTTTAGATCGAGAGATTTGTCTGATCGGGACGATCAGACTTAGGTGGAGGGCAGTGTCACGGATATTAGCATCACTAAGGCGATGCTAAGCGGTGTTTACGTCAATAATCAAATCATGTATACACATATATAAGGCAGCCGAGAGATGTCACACACAGATGCATTTACTTATACGCCTATGTGTGTGCGAGAGACTATAAACTACAAACTCACATACATCTGAGAGACGCTGAAAAGTAGAAAATTGTAAACAAGTAGAAACTATATGAGAACTATAAACACTCGAAATGGTTGGTAAGTTCTGGAAATAGAAGAGCCTAGATGTATGCAGCGTAAACTATAAAAGCGGCACAAGCGAGTAAAAAGGGATTCAGTTTGATTTGAGTTGTCAAGCAGTTTGATTAAGACGATATCTAGCGAGCAATAGCAGTATTATTTTGAATAGTAGAGTTTCATTGAGCTATCAATCAGTGTGGTTATTAAGCAAGCTATTCGTTGCACAGTTTGTTATTGTGAAGTACTTTAATAAAGGCCATTTTGCATTATTACAAATTGGAGTTATTTATTCAACAGTTTAGTGATTCGAACTTAGCAGAGGATTGCAAATAAGAGGATTTGCAGCAAATTCGTTACAATATGTATGTCATATCGTGGAGTTTTAATTTTTCTACTGTGATAGGGACACAGTTTTCTTACCTTTGCGTTAAGTCGAAAGACCGGATTTGTAATGATAATGTAGATAGCAGCGCTCGTATCTCCCTTTTAGTTTATTTTAAAAGAAATTGCTTTCAGCACCAACCGAAGTTGGCGTTGAAGCCTTTTCTAGTCCAAGCATCATATTGTTCTAAAAATGCCTCGCTTCTCTCAATAGACTCAATAGACTCGCTCAATAAATTGTCTCCAAAGTACTCCAACGGAAATACAAATAAACTAGCAGTTACACTTACGGCCAAAAAAAAAGCCGACGACAGTGTATTTCCTGTTACGGCATTTCCACTGTAAGTGGAGCTATCTAGCGGAACTTTTTAGTATTTGTAGTAAGTATTGATACATCCTTAACTCATTTTGTGACATTTTGCGATGAGAAACACAGTCAATGGCGCATAGTCATAGTCAAAATAAAATAGATTTTAAATTTAGTTGCAGCTTTTTGACATAATTTTCTATGAGCTATCTTTCAAAAGCGGCGAACTATGCGACTTTCAGTTTACGTGAAAGCAGCAATATTGAGAAAACAATGTTTTTTCTAAAAAACAAAAGGTTGACATAATTGCATACAAACGGCAAAACATACCAAATGCCGATATAGCACATGCAGTGCATTGCAATGAATCTTCCGTAAGAAGATTCTAGACGAAATATACGGAAACACATAGTTTGGCCCGTTGAACTGGAAGTGGACGCCCAAGAAATCCAACAGATCGCGATGATAGGGATATCGTCACAATAGCTCTGCGGGAATAGTTTAAAACTGCTCCAGAAATAGCCACGGAGTTAAATCAAAGCATCAACATGGAAATAAGAATCTCTACGGTACAGCGTCGCTTACGGGAAAAATGTTTGATGGGTCATTGACCGGCTAAAAAGCCGCTTCTCATCCCGAAAATGCGTTCCGCCCGTCTAAGCTGGTGTCTCGAAAAAAGAAATTGGACTAGTTACAACTGCGTTCAGACAACAGTGATGCCACCTTGTTGTTGTTGTAGCAGTGCTTCGCCCCACCTAACAGCCGCGAACGATCACAAATTGTCATCAATATCCTCTAACGGGAGTCCAAGGAAACTTGCTGTTTCAACAGGGGTGGACCATAATGAAAGGGGTGTTAGAGGCATATAAACAATTTTTATTTATATTGGCACTGGAAAATGCTTTTAAAGTAGAAAACATGATTATGTGAAATTTCACCTTATATGAGGGCAAGGAGAAAAAGTGGGCGGGTCACGCCAATTTTTATTCTCAAATCAGATTGAAGTATCTGCAACCACACTGCAAAATTTCAAATGAATTGCTCTATTGGTTTGGCTGTTATTAATTTTGGCATCCTAAAAGTGAAAAAAGTTACACTGTGCGCCGAGAAGAGAGAATGGTTTTACCTTCCTATAATTTTATCATGGGTAAAACGAAGACCGCTAACAAACAAATGTCATTTGCTGAAGTACTAAAAAAAAAGAGCGATGCCAGATATTAGAAAAGACGTGCCTTTAATAATAAAGCCTAAATCAAAACAAAACAGCAATCAAACAAAACCCGATTTAAAGGAAATAGTTGATCGAAAGAGAAATCGACACGGAAAGAAATAAAATAAAATGTACAATCGAAAACCGTATTTGTGAAAAATATGTAGTGAAAATACCCGAAGTTATGTCTCATAAATTTGTAATACCGAGGACGAACTTTAAATATTCAGATGAAAAAATAATTGAAATATTTACAAGATATTTACATTGCGGATGGAAATGTGAAAGTTTTAAAACAGTATGATATAAAAAAGCTCGACGTAACATACTACAATTCATTAATCGAAGCAGATCTGTGAAATGTGAAAGTTTTAAAACAGTATGATATAAAAAAGCTCGACGTAACATACTACAATTCATTAATCGAAGCAGATCTGGAAACGTTCCAAAAGACTATTGCCGACGAAAAAGTAAATATAGTTTTTGATGGCCTTGAGGTACAGCAGTGTTATAAATGTAGGGGACTCAACCACAAAGCCGCACAGCGTAAAATGAAGATATTTGTGTGAGATGTTTAGAAAAGCATAGTTCAAGGGATTTCAAGCTAGAATTAACAAATAAATGTATTAACTGCATACGTGTGAAAGAAAGACTAAATATCGATGTGGACATTGATCATGTGACATTTAGTAAAAAATGTCCACTATATGTGAATAAACTTGAAGCTAAAAGGAGAAAAAATGGTTACTAGCAATCAAAGTCAATAATATTTTTGTATGCAAACTTATAAATAATAAAGCGAGGTTAGAGCACATTATAGAAGAGTATCAATATGATATAATAATTCTATTGGAAACGCATGTAACTGAAGACATGGAACTTACTGAAATAAACCCACACAATTTTAATAGTTTTCAGTGTGTATCAAGTACTCGAAGAACAGGTATCGTGATTATATATGTATACGCGTAAAGAAATTGAAGCGTGTCAGTGATATGAAAATATGGACATTAACAAAAAATGCATCGTTGATAACAATGAGGTGTACATTATGGGGCTTTATAGGTCGCGAAATAGCTCTTAACGTGAATTTTGCAATACATTTTAAGATAAGTTGAAAACGGTAATGGAAATAAGTAAAGATATTATAGTAGCAGGCGACTTTAACATTGACTGGTCGAAAGACAGCTCGTACAAGCGGAAATTAGAAAAAATAAGAAATGATAACGGTTTAACGCAGAATATGAACTAGAGCACTAGAATAACAAGAAACTCTAAAACTTTGATTATGTTTTAACGATGATAATAATATGAGAAACCCATGGTTCAACTATATGGTTGGCTCATCTGTACAGTAACAAAATATGTCTGTTCAAATTGTCAAAATCTATGTATTGGTGTTGGTGCGAATGGTATGGAATGGAAACATAAAACTTAGCAGTTTTTGTATGTGTAAGAAAATGTTGCCAATGTGTTGGTTTAATTTTGAGTTTGCCATCTCCTTTTGACAATCCTATCGACCATGCAATGAAATAAATAAAATCAGCTGATGAGATGAGCCAATCATATAATTGAACCATGCGAGAGACCATAATTCTTTTTTGATTTTTAAAAAAATTTTAAGACCCTTCCAAAACTTCATGGAAATGTCAATCCAAAGAAATCAAACAAAATTTGTTTCATGTTTGATGTTTTTAAATGCCAAATAAATTATTTATAATAAATCCATGGCGCAACGATACAAGGTGGCAGCATTGAACAGCTGATTATAAACTTTTTTTATTTGATTTGATACATCAACTTCCGGCGCAGTACGATTTTGACATTTTTCGATTGAATGTACAAAAAGAAAGTACATGGAATATTTATTTATGTTTGTAGGTATGTCACCATGCTACCACCTTGTATCATTCCGCTATGAATAAATCAATCGATTCGCTTTTATTGTAATTTTGTTAATTTAGAGAACCAACAATTTTTCTTTTCACTGCTCTGGTGAGGATAGCAGGTTTGGTTTTTTGTGGTTTTGCGTTTTTGCCAGAGGGATTGAGGATATATGGTCGGTTTAAAATTTCACCATCGTAACCGGTCCAACAATACATATATTTTCAAATAGTGTCTTTGTCGTTGAATAATCATGTGGCATATAGATTTTCTCTTTGACCAACATTCTCACAGAAGGCGGCTTACTTGCCATGACAAACAGTGATCTTCCAGGTCCTCCCAACTGGCCAACTTACCTGCTCCGGTTAATATATTGTGACGAATATTAAGTCACGCTAAGCGATACTCACATCACTAGTCTGATGCTAAGTAAATGTAGCCACAACAACAATAAAGCAGGCAGTCACTTGTATCTACATAAATGAATCAATCATTATGTCTACACATATGTACGTACACGCAGCGGAGAGAAAACGCACAAACACATGCATATATCTTATCTGAGATGCGCTCAAAAGTAGGCAATAATTTGTGCAAGTAACACTCACATATGCACGCGCATATGAGAAGCTATAAACGTAGTTATAGTTGGTTATTTTATAGCTGCTAACTAACTAGTAAATTCTAGAATAGAACCACCTAGAAATATGTCAACGAGGAAACAAAACACTATAAAAGCAGCAACAGTTGAGGCACGACAATCAGTTTGATTAAGCATGCTATCTGTCGAGCAATAGAAGTGTTATTTTGAAAGTACTTGAATAAAGGCCATTTTGCATTATTGAATAGTGGAGTTATTTATTCAACAGTTTAGTGATTCGAACGTTGGTAGAAGGTTGCATATAAGCGGAATTGCACTAAATTCGTTACGATATGTATGTCATATCGTGGAGTTTTAATTTTTCTACTGCGATAGGGAAACATTTTTTTTACCTTTGCGTTAAGTCGAAAGACCGGATTTGTAATGATAATGTAGATAGCAGCGCTCATATCTCCCTTTTAGTTTATTTTAAAAGAAATTGCTTTCAGCACCAACCGAAGTTGGCGTCGAAGTCTTTTCTAGTCCAAGCATCATATTGTTCTAAAAATGCCTCGCTTCTCTCAATAGACTCAATAGACTCGCTCAATAAATTGTCTCCAAAGTAATCCAACGGAAATACAAATAAACTAGCAGTTACACTTACGGCCAAAAAAAAAAAGCCGACGACAGTGTTTTTCCTGTTACGGCATTTCCACTGTAAGTGGAGCTATCTAGCGGAACTTTTTAGTATTTGTAGTAAGTATTGATACATCCTTAACCCATTTTGTGACATTTTGCGATGAGAAACACAGTCAATGGCGCATAGTCATAGTCAAAATAAAATAGATTTTAAATTTAGTTGCAGCTTTTTGACATAACTTTCTATGAGCTATCTGTCAAAAGCGGCGGACTATGCGCCTTTCAGTTTACGTGAAAGCAGCAATATTGAGAAAACAGTGTTTTTTTCCAAAAAACAAAAGGCTGACATAATAGCATACAAACGGCAAAACATACCAAATGCCGATATAGCACATGCAGTGCATTGCAATGAATCTTCCGTAAGAAGATTCTAGACGAAATATACGGAAACACATAGTTTGGCCCGTTGAACTGGAAGTGGACGCCCAAGAAAGCCAACAGATCGCGATGATAGGGATATCGTCACGATAGCTCTGCGGGAATAGTTTAAAACTGCTCCAGAAATAGCCACGGAGTTAAATCAAAGCATCAACATGGAAATAAGAATCTCTACGGTACAGCGTCGCTTACGGGAAAAATGTTTTATGGGTCATTGACCGGCTAAAAAGCCGCTTCTCACCCCGAAAATGCGTTCCGCCCGTCTAAGCTGGTGTCTCGAAAAAAGAAATTGACAACTGCGTTCAGACAACAGTGATGCCACCTTGTTGTTGTTGTAGCAGTGCTTCGCCCCACCTAACAGCAGCGAACGATCACAAATTGTCATCAATATCCTCTAACGGGAGTCCAAGGAAACTTGCTGTTTCAACAGGGGTGGACCATAATGAAAGGGGTGTTAGAGGCGTTGGTTCCACATTACAATTAAAGAGATGGTTGGTGTCATTTGGGGGCACATTGCAAGCGGGGCATACATTTTGTATGTCGGGGTTGATTCTGGATAGGTAAGAGTTTAACCTGTTACAGTATCCAGAACGAAGTTGAGCAAAAGTGACACGCGTTTCCCTGGGGAGTATGCGTTCCTCTTCCACAAGTTTTGGGTACTTTTCTTTTACTGGATTCACCGGGCAATTCCTGACATAAAGGTCCGACGCCTGTTTGTGGAGTTCACCAAGGACCTGCTTGTGTTTTTTTGCTTCATACGGCTGGGTTCTCAGGTGCCGTATTTCCTCAAAATGCTTACGGAGATGACTCCTTAAGCCCATAGGCGGTGTTGGCTCATCAATCAGATGTCTGTTTGGATGCCCAGGTTTCTGGGTATTCAACAGGAACTATTTGGTTAGCATCTCATTTCTCTCCCTGATGGGGAGTGTTCTCGCCTCGTTATGTAGATGGTGTTCTGGGGACATAAGAAGGCAGCCCGTGGCGATTCTGAGAGCAGTATTTTGGCATGCCTGTAGCTTCTTCCAGTGGGTAGTTTTTAGGCTTGGCGACCATATGGGTGACGCGTAGCACGTAAACGGCTGGCCAATTGCTTTGTATGTAGTAATGAGCGTTTCTTTATCTTTTCCCCAGGTACTGCCAGCAAGGAATTTGAGGATTTTATTACGGCTCTGAATTCTTGGAACAATTGCGGCTGCGTGCTCACCAAAATGTAGATCCTGATCAAACGTCACACCCAAGATTTTGGGGTGTACGACAGTCGGTAGCGTAGTGCCATCGACGTGGATATTCAAAATGGTCGACATTTGGGACGTCCATGTTGTAAATAAGGTCGCGGAAGATTTAGTCGGTGATAATGCCAGGTTTCGCGAGGCGAAAAAACCAAAGATCAGGGAGGTAGCCGTTTATTCTGTTGCAGAGCTCATCGATCTGTGGGCCTGGGCCTGTGGCCATTATTGTGCAGTAATCGGCGTATGAAAGGATAGTGACTCCTTCTGGTGGTGAAGGTAGCTATGCTATGCATGGCTATGCCGTCTGGGCCCACTGCTTTGGATGATTAGCGTGACCAATGACATTTTCAACCTCTCTGGCGGTGATGGTAATTGGTGACGCGCTGAATTTATGTTTATGTGCGTGTCTGTTGGCCCTCCGTCTATCTTTGTCGACCGTAGAATGCATTACATATTGACGGATGAAAGGGCTCTCGCATTTTTTCGAATCCGACAGCACTTTATCGCCGAACGCGATGGAAACTTTGTCATTGTGCTTAGACGGATTCGATGGGGACTTTACGGTGGACCAAAGTTTACCCACACCGGCAGCGAGGTTACAACCTCTTAGGTGCAACTCCCATATCGCCCGCTTGTGCTCATCCACAAGCAATCTGATGCGTTGGTTTATGCCCCTTATTTGGGGGTCGCCTGGGTCGAGCTGTCTTATAAGGTCACGTTCTCTCGCTAAATTTGCGGCCTCCGCCGGGAAGTGGGGCCGAATTTCGGGAATTCTCCCGGCGGGAATGAAACGTGCCGAGGCGGATTCAATGACCTTGCGGAAAGCACGCTCCCCTTGGTGGGCATCAGTCGGGATAGGGAGGGCAGCAAAGAGGTTGTCTGTAAAATATTTGTATTCCTCCCACTTTCCTATTTTAAAGATTATGAAAGTGCGTTTTTCTTAACGATGAAGTAGGCGGTACGCTCGAACGAAATAAGTATAGGCAGGTGGTCGGATGCCAATGTTACCATCGGCTGCCAGTTGACGCAGTTTACGAGTTCTGCGCTCACGATTAAGATATCCGGCGAACTGTGACAGCTTCCTACCATACATGTGGGGGCGTCTCCGTTTATTGTGCAGAACGTCGTTTCTTCTATTTGATCCGCCAACATCTCACCCCTACTGTCCGCCCGCAGGTTTGAATGCCATAGATCGTGATGGGCATTAAAGTCGCCTAAGATAATGCGATTGTTGCCAGTGAGTAAGGCGCTAATATTAGGGCGGTATCCACTGGGGCAACAGGTGGCAGGAGGGATGTAGATGTTGATGATTTCTAGGTTTGAATCGCCTCACTGGACAGATAGGCCTTGACGTTCTAAGACATTGTCCCTGCGGTCGATGCCAGGATCAAATATATGATATTGCACAGAGTGGTGTATGATAAACGCGCGGCCGCCTCCATTTCCGCTCATGCGATCTTTTCTGTGGACATTATACCCAGAACAGGTTTGCAGTGAAGATCTTGCTGTGAGTTTAGTCTCTTGAATCGCAGCAATGCGGATGTTGTGCCGCTTCATGAAATCGACTATCTCCGTGCTCTTCCCAGTTAATCCATTACAGTTTGACTGCAGATTTCTGAAGTGCATAGGGGGAGACGTCGCCACTCTGGGAGTAAGTGACGGGTGACTACGCCTGGGTTGAGGAAGGCCAGGACGCAACTGCTGTTGTGGCCCTGGCACTGGGGGTCCATGGGCAAGCATTGGGGTACCCGGTAGATTGGGGTTTGCGACCTGGCAACATCTAGGAAAGTGGCACCGCCCACCGTGCTGGCAAACGGGGTTAGGGACTAAGAGTCTGTTTCCCTGACCTACACGATTGCTGTGGGAAAAGAGGGGAGAAGACGGGGGCAGGGGCTGATGCTCAGCATTGCTACCGACTCTACTACGAAGATAGTAGTTATGAGTGGTAGCAGCTGTTTGAGTTGTGGGCGCCGCGGGGCGCGAGCAGCAGCGGGTCCCGCTGCAATTTTTGGGAGGGACGCAACATATTAAATGGGGTTACACTGAAATGACAGTTATGAGGTGGGTTTGGTCAAAGGCTGAGGTATGCTCAAGTCAATCCAGAGTCGGATGAAGGTCCCACTTCCCCCACCTAAATAAATACACAGTAAATTAGTGTTTTGATTTCGAACACACACACACACGCGGCTCTCAGGCCAAAATATCCACAACCCTGAATCCAGGAGAGAGAGAGAGAGATGTTCACTAGGTAGTGTTGCTGACAATATAGTGTAACCCAAGGACGACGGCTCTCCACAGAGAGAGGGAGATAAAGTGCTAGCTAAGCGGTGGCTGAGATGGTGAAGACGACGGTGGCTCTCGCTAAGGGGTGCTAACGGCGGTAGTTAGGATCACGCCCGAAGAGAGAGTACTGAGTGACGGTGGCTCTCACCAAATAGGTATGACGACGGTGGTGGCTAGACTTCGGGGTGGGATGTCCAAGGATCGGGATGGCGATGATGTTGTACCTACGGCGAAGTGTCTCTATTAGTACCAGGCTAGTTTAACTAACTACAATATATTGGCTCGGGTATTCGGCTAGGCTAGTAGGGGAGTTTGTCCCGCCGCAGACGTTGGGACGTGTTCCCCTCTTATATGAGCCGTATATCCGTGCATTACCCTTCCTCTGAGTAATAGGGGGATGATCCCCGTCTTACTCAGAGGAGATGATAACAAAATATTAGGGTTGCCCAATAGACCGGGGGGAGGGAGTACCATCGGCAGAACCGACCTTGTAACTTTACCCCCTCGACCCAAAGGGAGTCCCTGGAATATGGGTAAGGCTGCCCAATAGGCCTGGGGGGAAGTACCATCGGCAGAACCGACCTTGTAACTTTACCCCCCGTCGACCCAAAGGGAGCCCCTACAATGTATTTATATTGGTTCGGGCAGTCTGCCAGGGTAGTGGGGAAATCCGCCCCGCCACTGGCGTTAGGACGGGTTTCCTTCCTACCCGAGAAGGCTGCTCGTGCATTACCTTTCCGATGAGTAATAAGGGGTGTAAATCCCGTCTTACTCACCGGAAATGTGGGTAAACCTGCGGGGTGTCCGATAAGCAGGGGGGCGTACCATCGGTGGAACCGACCTTGTAACGCACCCTCCTAACCCAAAGGGCACCCCTTGTCGACCGCCAATGGCGGCCGACACGCAATTCACTTACCTACGGCGAAGTGTGCCTGGTGTATTCCGGCTAGTGATGGAACGATATTTAGCTATTGGTGATTGCATCGCCGGTATTGACAAATCGCTAATAGCTATAGCTATTGCAATCCAAATATATCAGTGATTGGCGATTTTCCTTCATTCGATTCTTTTGAATGACAATCACCTCTGGCAGAATATCTCCAATAGCGATTATAGCGATTGGCGATTTTCCTTCAGCATGAAATTCTAATACTAATAATGATGGCGGGGATGCAATCATCGATAGTGAAATATCGTTCATCACTACTCATCTGTGTGCTTTACTTTGCGACTGAGTAAAAAAGTTTATTGGATACAAAAAGGAATAATTTTCTCGAAAAGTGGAAAAATATACTTTTACAAAAGTTTGCCAGCTATTATCGAAAAATGGGGATAGTTGTCTTAAGAACTGCACAACGAAAAAAATGTCTCAACAGATAGTGGTAAATAGGGCGAAAAAAGTGTGCTTTTTGTCCAGAGAAATTGTGAAAACGGCGAACGGAACAAAGCAAACTTGTGCAACAACAATTTCGACGACGAAGTGATGTGCAATAATTGCAAAAAATGGTTTTGCAATGGGCGTGGAAGGACATCTGGATCCCAAATTGTTAATCTTTCGGTGAGGGCTAAACATAGGGAAGTCACCCTACATTCTGAAGGTCCACTTGGAGAAAAAGTACTAAAATGTTACTCGTGTGGCGTACGTAATGTATATGAATTGGGATCAAGAACAATGGAAGCCACTTATAACTGATCGTTCGTTTTTGTCGTGGTTGGTTAAGGTGCCTACCGAGCAAGAACAGTGGTGTGCACGACAAATATCAGCAGCACAAATAAACAAATTAGAGGAATTATGGAAGGAAAATATTGATGCAACAATTCAGGATTTAGAGAAGCCAGGTATAGATACTGAACCATCACAAGTGCTATTGCGTTATGAAGATGGTTATCAATAAGAGAAAGTGTTTGGTCCACTTGTGCGCCTAGAAACGGAATACGATAAAAATTTAAAAGAATCGCAAACACAGGAGGGTATAGAAATAAGATGGGACGTTGGCCTAAACAAAAAAACAATAGCATATTTTACGCTTGCTAAAACTGATTCGGACATGAAATGCATGTGTTATTCATAAGTTAATACTTGTAGGCTGTAGCCGTTAACAGTTTTATAAAATTTGTGTTTTTGATGGAAAAATAAAAGAATTATAGAAACATATATCACTCGTCTTTTTGTAAACAGATTAACTCAAAATTTAAGTTTTTTGGGAGAATGCAATTCAAGCTTTGTCATATGGTTTGTATATGGTTGAACTCTCGAGCTAATTTCTAGGGCAATGAAGTGGGTGGCTAATTTTCTGCTAAAGAATATTTTTATAATAGTTTGAAGAATTTGCTATATTTTGCTCTGTATTTTTCATTAAAAATTTATTCACTTTACTATACAAATATTACGCAGCCAAATACAACTTTCAGAATAAATTCATACGGAGTATTTCTGAATACATCGGTGTAGTATTATATAGTAAATAAATCATGTTTCTATGGTGTTACATATACAGATTTATTTCGGGTTGATTCATCTTACATTTAAAAATCAAAGAATTTTCAATTATTTCAGCTAGTTTCATCTCATTGAGTGTAATACGAGACTGAACATATTATCGTAATCCAGTTAATAATATATATCATAAGGGAACGTACCCAAATTACGTGACCCCTTTAGGGGGGAGGGGGGTTTCTTTAGGTATTACACCTGGTTACAGGGGAGGGGGGAGGGATTGAGACTTTTTCACGTAGTCAATAATCTCTAGAAAATCTTGAAATTTGTTTGTGGAATTCATTTCGCGTCAAAAATTTCTATGAAAAATCATCACAAAAACGTGCACGGTAATGCAGTGGGCGACGTGTCTGGCGTGCGGCCTCTGCAGGTCCTCTACAGGAGACCAAAAGAGATCTTATGTATCGTAGAGCGAAGTGCGAAGTGGATGGACATCGAGGCTGTCGACGAGAAAAAATCACGTCTGAGGCAACTTCTAATGCTACTGCTCCCATAATCTACTATGTATCCCAGTGGCTTGATGCTGGAAGCGTATTCGTTAAAGTTAAATTAGATGAAAAGTAATAAAAAAGAAAAAGACTTTATAAATTAAGTTCTTGTAAGAATCTGTTTTTAAATACATTTTTTCTTCTGCATATTATTTACTTATAATTATATGTATGCACGCACGCTTCGCGTAACGCGGCGGGTGCCGAATTAGTAACAACAAATAAAAATCAAATAATTTTTTTTTAAGTTGGCAAAAAATAATTTAAAATCATACTTATGAACTACTACGTGAAAACTAAAGGGGGAGGGTGGGGTCTTAACATATACTACCGGTGGTCACCGAGGGGGGAGAGGGGGATAAAAAGTTGTAGAAAATGGGTCACGTAGTTTGGGTACGTTCCCTAACATCTCAGAAAATTAGAATTTCACATTACATCAGTTTACAATAAAAGGTACATATTTTTGTCTTTTTATTCCAATTTTGGTTCATATATACTAAATTAAATTAATGTATAACATTCAATCCACTCCGATAAAAACTTAAACATTCATTTTTTATACACAAGTATACAAATAATTGCAGATTCGCTTATCAGAGATAAATGAAAGCGATCGCCATAGCTGTAAAAAATAGCCATATATATATTCACTGATAGCTCAAAATCGCTGTATCGCCCATCATATGTTCTGTATAGAATCGCTTGTTAAAATAAAGCGATCGCTATAGCTATAAAAGATAGCCGTGATTCAAAAATAGCCATATCTATTTTCACTGATAGCTCAAAATAGCCATATCGTCCATCACTAATTCCGGCCAATCATTTTATTCATAGGTAACTATGAACACGTTGGGAATTATGCTCGCATTGTCGCGCACAGCGCGCCACGAATGAAAATTCCCAAGCATTGTGCGTTCACCATCGCTGGCTTGCTTTGTGCTTGCCCGATGGTTGTTGGGCCGGTATGTATGTATATATGTATGTCGGTACATACACTACTAGGGGTGGGCAGTAAATGGAAAATATGATGTTAGGGGTGGGCGCTAAATAAGCAATAGATATTGTGGCGTAGCATTTGCTACGTTACAGTCCCCCTCCTACTTCGGCGGACGAAAGGTTGTGGTATTCTAGGGTTTTTGCGCGGAGGCCTGAACTACCATGGGCAGAACCCAGGTATGTTTTATCATCGGTTGAATCCGATGGCTCGGCCGACATGTGTGTATATGTGTTCGTTGATGTTTTTATTATTATGATTGATTGATTTTTTTCTCCTTCTCTTTTTTTTCAACAATACTGTGTACATTTCATTTGTGTTTAAATTTACATTGCAAGTACGAAATTCATTTTAAATTTACATTTCAACATTAAGGTATATACATATGTGCATTTTTATATTACATTTTAAATTTACATTTCAAAATTAAGGTATTTACATTTCATGTATAGAAAACTTATCAAGCTAGGTTGGATCTTGCTTCTCCTCAGCCAGGGAATCGTACCATCATGGAGTGTCCTTTCAGCTTGATTATGGCGTGATCTTCCTCCACCCTACGCGCCGTGTTACACCCTTTTGCGATTTAGCCATAGTCCGGGCGAAGAAGTCTGGGGCATGGTTTCCATTAAGAGTATCGTGTGGCTCCCGGGTTGGTGCATATGATATAGTGTTACCAGTGGTTGGTTTGTCGCATACGATGGCGTTTAGATGGCCGGCTATTAATGGCGGGCCCCAGAATATCTTAACGTCCAGTATTCGTGGCTTATTTAGCGGGCACGGTACTGCGTCGAGTGGAGGCTGTTCTTCGGGCATGGCATCTTTTGTTCGTGCTTCTCTCGGCCCGACGACGTTGCGGTTAAAATTTATTTCGGCGGTTGATGTGTGTGTTGATTCTGGTAGTTCTTGGTGCCAGTCCCGATGGTCTTGTTTCGTACGTTGTGCCACCCTTGTTTTGATAACCCGTTCGGTAGGATTTTTGTGGGAGGCATACGCTACAGTAAATCGGTGGGTGATGTTATGATCCGTCAGGATCGTTGCCGGGGCGTTAGTGACGAATTGCTTGCCATTATCGCTGAGGAGGATGGCCGGGTAATAACGTTGTTTTAGTGTTGTGTTTTGTCTGTGTTCTGCGGCAGTGTTTGGCCCTTTTAGGTGTGTGGGTGCTTTTTGATGTGTTTCTATGAGCTCTAGGTGTTCTCTCTTTCGCTCTTCGTTGAGGTGTTCCGCTTCCCTTATGTAATGCAGGGTTGCGGATACGTTTGTCTTCGTTGGACCGGCTGAGGTAAGGGGCTTTCCATCCAGTGAGACGGTAACGTTGCGCTTTGCCAAAAAGTCCATACCCAGGATAACACTCTCGGCCAAAATAGGGATAACAGATACCAACGTACTGGCTGTTTGACCATTGTATTTGACCTTGACCGGGTAGGAGTGGGTACTCGCAATGTATGATTGGTCGGCGAGTTGCACGTTGCGACGATTGGATAACGGTGGAATCTTTCGTTGTTCCAGATGCCTTCTCACGGCTTCATTGATGTATGTCACGGTGGCCCCAGTATCGATCAGGGCGCGGCACATCAATCCTTCGATGGACACCTGTATGTAAAAACGGCCGTCGTTCCCCTTCCTTTTGGCTACGGATGATAATAGTGCGGGTGTTATCGAATTACTTCGCTTCATTCCGTAGCATGCACAATCCCTGGAGAGCGTTCCATCTCGGCCGCATCTAGAACAAAAAAGTCGTCTTTTGTTGGTGCAATAAGAGCGGCGGTGGCCGCGTTTCTTGCATCGCCAGCAGGTTTTTCTTGCATCGCCAGCAGGTGTTTCTTGCATCGTAACGGTTAGTGAGTGTGGACAGGGAGTGCGTTATTTGATCATTCTGCTCCTCCAGCTCCTCGATTACTACTGTTCTTAAGCTATGTGCTAACAGTCGGCTCTGTTTGGCTTCTTCGCTTCGCAGCAGTTCGTACTCGTCGGTGAGCTCCATGAGCTGCTCTATCGTGCGGAACTCGCCCCGCTTCACAAAAAGTCGATATTCCACCCGTAGGCCGTCGTATATGCGTTCTAGGTGATCTTTCTTGCACAAGGTCGGGTGTTGGCGAATCATCGTCTGGAGGGCGAGGATATAGTCTTTGGCCTTCTCTCTGCTCGTCTGTTTCCGCTGGCGGATAGCGTCCTCTAGCTGGCCAATGTGTTGCTTTGGCAAAAAGAATTTTCCGGCTTCGGAGCGGAAGTCAGCCCATATGCGCAGTTGTTTTCGTACGCGGAACCATTGAAGGCCTTTGCCACGCAGGATCTCTGGAAGGGTTGGGAGGAGTTGATCTGGCTGAATCAGATAGCATTCTGCCAGTTCCTCAATCTTTCCAGGAAGTCGTATAATGTGTCGCCTTCAGCGTAATGTACATCCCAGCGGCGGACTGTGTTCATGGCCTCCGTGTTACTTATGCCGCTCTGCTCGCGCTGGGGGGATATTTCTTTGATGGTGACGGCTGGCGTGGTGTTTTGCGTAGATGTGACTGGCCGGGCCTCTTCGGCTGCGATCTCTATCTCTACCTCTCTCAAAAGATTTTCTGTTGACTTACGCTTTCGTTGGTCTCGGACGTATGCGCTGAGTGTGTTGCGCAATTCGGCGACGGTATGTTCTTCGGTGTAGATTCGGTAGCGTTTGCATTCTTCGATTAGCCTCTCCTTCTTCAGCAGGTAAATCCAGCCTAGAGACTCGACGTTGATCGTGGTGGTGGTGGTTTCGCTTATCTTTGTGTCAATTGTTGGTTGTGTGTTCGGTGAACCCGTTCCTGCAGTGTTGGTGCTCTCGTTGGTTTTGGCACAGTCGCCTGAGGAGAGGGTCCCTGCTCGGGCTCCATTTATGAGGTGGGTTTGGTCAAAGGCTGAGGTATCCTCAAGTCAATCCAGAGTCGGGTGGAGGTCCCACTTCCCCCACCTAAATAAATACACAGTAAATTAGTGTTTCGATTCGAACATACACACACACGCGGCTCTCAGGCCAAAATATCCACAACCTTGAATCCAGGAGAGAGAGAGAGTGATGTTCACTAGGTAGTGTCGCTGACAATAGGACGGCTGTCCACAGAGAGAGGGAGATAAAGTGCTGGCTAAGCGGTGGCTGAGATGGTGAAGACGACGGTGGCTCTCGCTAAGGGGTGCTAACGGCGGTAGTAATGACGGCGGTAGTTAGGATCACGCCCGAAGAGAGAGTACTGAGTGACGGTGGCTCTCACCAAATAGCTATGACGACGGTGGTGGCTAGACTTCGGGATGGGATGTCCAAGGATCGGGATGGCGATGATGTTGTACCTACGGCGAAGTGTCTATATTGGTACCAGGCTAGTTTAACTAACTACAATATATTGGCTCGGGTATTCGGCTAGGGTAGTAGGGGAGTTTGTCCCGCCGCAGGCGTTGGGACGTGTTCCCCTCTTACCTGAGCCGTATATCCGTGCATTACCCTTCCTCTGAGTAATAGGGGGGATGTGCCCCGTATTACTCAGAGGAGATGATAACAAAATATTAGGGTTGCCCAATAGGCGGGGGGGGGGGGGGGGGGGGGGGAAGTACCATCGGTAGAACCGACCTTGTAACTTTCTGTGCCTTTGACCAAAATTTTGACCGACATAATGTAGTACATACTCCGCGCCTGATTATCGCTCGCTCAATGCGGACAATCTATTGCAAGACATAGCAGACATTGACTGGTCCGCGTGCTGGCGACTAAGCTCTGTGCAAGAAAAACTTACCTTTCTGAATAAAATTATGTTGCGAATATATAGAACTCGTGTTCCGACTCGTACGTATCATTGCAGATCCTCTTCGTGTCCCTGGTTCAACGTGTCGGTTCGTGCAATGATAATAAGGCGAAATAAGATATATTCTCGCTTTAAGCGGTACAGCACTGAGGAAAACTGGCGAGCCTACAAGCTCGCGCGAAATGAGTGCACTGCCCTTATTAAGCGTGGGAAGTGCAAGTACTTCAGCAAGATGCTTGACTCGTCACTCCCAACCATGTATTGTGGCGTAATCTAAAAACCCTCAGCGTGCATGTAAGTGATAGTCCACATTGTACCCTAAGCCCTGACAAACTGAATGATGCCTTTGTGAGTCACCACCCCAATTCATGTTAATACCTCCCCCATATCCTGCCTCTCACCTTCTGTACCTGCGTGTCAAATGTTGGAGTTCAGAACCGTCTCAGAAGTCGAAATAGCGCAATGTATCTTTAAAATAAAATCGAATGCAATTAGTGATAACGGCATTCCCATAAAATTCGTAAAATGCTCGTGCCATATATTTTACCAACGCTCACGCACGTCTTAAATCACAGCATAACTACATCGTGCTTTCCTGATGCTTGGAAGATCGCTACGGTGCATCCAATTGCAAAAACCAAGTCCGCAAGTAGTCCTAGCTACTTTCGTCCTATACGCATCTTACCTGCGCTTTCTAAAGTGTTCGAAAAGCTGTTGTCTGAGCAAATACTCGAGCATATTGGTAAACGGCAACTGCTGTCCCCGCTTCAATCAGGATTTAGAGCAAAACATAGCTGCTCCACTGCCGTATTAAAAATTTTGGATGACATTAGAATTCCTTTTGACAAAAACCAACTGACTCTATTGTGCCTTTTAGATTTTTTTAAAGCTTTCGACTCGGTAAACCATGACTTACTCTGCATGAAGCTAACAAATTATTTTAGTTTTGGTGTTTACGCAATGCATCTTATGCGGAGCTATTTAGGGTATAGAACTCAACGTGTCAAAACTGGCTCACAATTGTCTAGCCTTAAACCACTGTTGATTGGTGTCCCACAGGGATCTATTCTAGGTCCTCTATTGTTTAGTCTTTTCATAAATGACATCTATATCTGTCAGCATGGCAATATGCACGCTTACGCTGATGACATTCAATTATATCTATCTGGAAGGTATGAGGATACCAACCATCTTTGTGAAAGGTTCAATAATGACTTAGCATCCATTTCGGCTTGGGCCAGGAGAAATTATTTTTGCCTTAATACCGATAAGTCTTACATCCTCCCGATATCTAAAAAAGCTATACCTTTCTCAAATATTCCCCCTTTATATATTGCTGGTAACGTCCTAAAACTGGTGCCAAAAATGACCAGTCTTGGTTTTATCATCAACAGCAGCTTGACATGCGATGAGCATTAAACTCTATTATCTGCAAAGTGTACAATATATTAAGGAACCTTCGAACGTCAGCGGTGTTTACCCCTCTCCATGTTAGGAGAAAACTTACAATACAGCTAATTTTGCCGGTTATATGCTACTTCGAACTGGTATACAGCAAGCTGAGCTCGCGTTCTGCCCATAAGATTGGTGTAGCTTTCAACCACGTTACGCGCTATGTATTCGGGTTAGACAAATTTGACCATATTTAGAATTGGAGAACACGATTACTAAGGTGTGAAATAGCTGACTATCTGAAGGCCAGAGATTGTATTTTTCTCTGCAGACTTATTATATGTAAGGAACCTAGGTATCTTTATGATAAGCAAATTTTTCCCAGGTCATCTCGGACTCATGATTTGATTGTACTTACCTTACCTCCTCGCGGCTATTCTTTGTCAATGCCGTTCGAACTTTGAACTCGATACCAATGTCCATTCGCAGTAGTATTACTAAAAGCAACTGTAAGGTAGTTTTATACGCTTACTACCGGTGAAATACATGAATACTCTCAAGTTGATTTGTTCACAAGTTTCGCTATCTAAATAATGTTATCTGTGATTAGTGATTATTGATTTCATGCTTTATTTTCTATATCTGTATTTTTCTTCCTATGTTATGATCATACCTAAATTTAAGAATTATCTGTATTTTTGCTGTTCCTTATATTGTTGTATTATAAGAGATCATAGATCATTGTACTAATGTTACTTATCAATATATGAAAAGATGAAATGAAATAATATAACTGTCATAATAAAAAATGCAAAAATGCATTGGTTTCAATGCAGTTTAGCTTGTCCTATTCATTTAAAGAAATAAAATGTTTACTAGGGAAACTAAAATTTTTTAAAACTTTGCCTGTAGCTTCGTTGTTGTCGTATGACCCATCTTAAAATTATAAGGAATTACGCTTTGAGACTCACTTCAACCAGCTGGGATGAGTTGAAAAAAACTATTCCCATTCTTAGTCCAGAAACCTGACTTCTGCTTGTGGTATTTAAATCGGTTTTTTTTTTGGTTTTTGACCGTAAGTGTATAAAAGAGCTGGCATAAGTTGCTGTTAGACAGTTTGGTTCTATTTGCATAATTTGTTTGTCATGTGGGGGCATACCGCACAAGGGACATCCATCAAGATCAAAGCTGAGGCAGGGGACACTTGGCTTGGGGATCTATTGAACTAAAGAGCGAAAGAACTAGATCTTTTAATTGAACTAGTTCGCTAGTTCGTTCAGTAAAGTGAAGTAAACTTTTATGTGGCAACTTTACAAATTAAAATTTCTGTAATGACATCCTACGGTGAAACTCAACACATCAAGCACACATCAGCTGATGTCGAAAATGCAACCCGGTGTGTGAGCGGCTTGCACAAGAGATACATATTTTAATCAATTTTACACACGACTGAAGTGAACACGCTAAAAACTAAGAAGTGTTAATTTACATAAAACAAACATTAATAAAACAATTAATTTAACATTTTATTGAACAATTAAAAAGACAAAATAAATAAAATTTAAAATTAAAAATAGCTGCGTTTGTTTGTTGTTGGTGTGGTAGCGTCGGGCTGCAAACCCAAAAATAAGTGGCATCAAAAGGCCACTTTATATGGCGACCGTGCCATCGGGCCACACCGCGTGGTGCACAAAATGGCCGTCAGTAAATTTTGTTTTTACCAATAATCAACTGGCAGCAGGCTGTGGAAAAGACGAAAAAGCGGAGTTTAAGAAATCATTGACAAGTTTTAGTGCAATCGTAAATAGCTCCAACATTTTTTAAACATCTTTGCAAAAAAAAAGGAAAAAACTACAAGTAGCGATAGTTCAATAAAATTTTCATCGTCTTTAAATTGACTGGTACCTCACAAAATGAATAATGGGGTATGTCCTGGATACACAGCCGGTGTTGGCGGTAATGCTGTAATGGAATCGGGCGGAGATTGTCTTCGCGCATTTATATTCGTTTCACCTGAACAAAGTTGCTCATATGGATACGGCTACAACGCAGATTGCATTTCCATCATCCAACGAGTTTCAACATCATCGTAATCTATCCACCGAATCTTCACTTATAACGCTGGTACAGCAGCGTGTATGTATTTATACGTATATAAACAACTATTATTTTCATACGTGCATTTCAAAATTACAATATTTTTATAAATTTTTACAAAATTTTTATACGGCAAATTTGTCATACATATTTTGTAAATTTCAACGCATTAACTGTGTTTTACATAACATGTGGGCAGCCTCTTTTGCTCGAAATATCCATAATTTTTTTTAAGGTTATTTGATTAAGTCGTTGCAAGTTCAAAAGTTTCCAAGTTTTTTTGCATTCAGTATCCGTCCGGGAATTCATTAGCCCACACATTAATAAAATTTAAAAATTTCAACTTTATAAATTTAATTTTTTCATATTAATACCCGCTGCGAAACTCCTTATAAATTCCGTATTAATTCCCTACCAATAAGGCGTAAAACCAGCCTTATGAAACCCTTATTAAACCATACTTAATAAATCAATACAATGTGAAATTTTTTTATATAAACGGTGGTTTGTTAAAAACCAATTAATTTTATTGATATATGCGGTGGGTCCGTTAAAAACCAATTAAATTTTGTTGATACATGCGGTGGTTCCGTGAAAAACCAAATTAGATTTTTTTAAATAAAGCGGTGCGTCCATTAAAATATATGAATTTTTTTGAACAGAGCGGTGCGTCCGTGAAAATATATGAATTTTTGAACTGATTACCACATTTTTGAGATTTTTACGAATCCTATACCTATATACTTTTGTGCAAATTTTAAATTAAACTACTTTTTACAGATTTTCATACAAGTATACTGCAGTTTCAATTAATTCTTCCAATAAATTGTTAAATATTTCTTTAGCGACTATTCACATGTAAACCAGTTCCTTTTTACAAAATTTTTTTTTTTCCTTTTTCCTCAACACTTCAGCTTGAAACATAAATTCAGACATTCAAATAAGTAATTCATTAATTTCATAGTTTGACTAAATTATTTTTGCTAATCTGATAACTACATATGTACCTTAGAAGTGGTAAGCAAGTGCAAAAAAATTCAGATTCAGAATCCGATTCCGATAATTCAGCCTCAAGCTACGAAAGTTTAGCTTCATCTTCGACCGAACAAGTCACAAACCAGGAAAATAGATTTTCTTTGTCAACAGATTTTCCAGGCTTCGAAGATTCTTCCAGTAAAAATTTAACTTCTAATTTAGCTTCAAATCTTAACGATTCAAATAGTGCAAAACTAATTTCAACTTCTTTTACTTTAAAATCAGATCGTAACGATCCAAATAGTACAAACGTGGCCTCACCTTCTGCCAATTCAACTCCAGATCTTAACGATCAAATCATGGCAACACCTGAGGAAAAGAGAATTTTCATTAACACATGTGCTAATTCTATAAGAGAAAACTACAGTGGTGATCCTCTAGCACTTGATTCTTTTATAGACAAAATTGAATTACTTGAACAGTTCGCTACTGCAGATTTAACTGGTACTTTTATAGCGTTCTTAAAATCAAAACTGGAGGGTAAAGCCCGAGAAGCGATACCAAGACAACTAACTTCAGTCAACGAAATTAAAACAGCTCTACGTAGTAGGATCAAACCGTCATGGTCAGGTTTTAGCTTTTCGATCACGTGGTAACAATACATTCAGAAATTCACGTGGTAGTTATCGAGGTTTTTACTCAAATCGCAGCTATACTGGTTATAGAAATAATAGCTCATTTTCATACAACGGCAACCGTGACGGCAGCAATAATCAAAGATATAGGTATTATAACGAGAATAGTTACCAAAATAGCAGCGATAATAATACGCGTTCAAATACAAATCCTAATTCAAACAATAGTAACAATAGAGGTAATAATTCTAGATCGTCAAGCGGTAGAGGTAGAAACGCAAACGTGCGCGCTTTAAACGCGAGCGCCCCTCAGGAGCGAACACTGAGCGAGGACGAACTAAGCGAGTAAGCGAATTTCCTTCACCAGTAGGCATATACTGTTTAAATTTAAATTATTCAGATTTCATAGAATTACAACTTAACGGGTCACAAAAATTTTGTTCATTCTTAGTAGACACTCAAGCAGAAATTTCTTTAATAAAAATATAATGTCTAGGCAATAATATTTCATTAAATACAAACGACATTATTAACTTCAAATTCAGTTTCGACTTTAGGTACAATTACCGTAAATTTAAATTTTTCAAACTTTTCTCTTAAACATACTTTACATGTTGTAAATGAAGACTTTAATATTCCATCCGCTGCCATATTGGGTAAAGATTTTCTGAAAATTAACAAATGCATTATTAATTATGAAAGAAACAGAATTTCCTTTTGGGTAGGTAATGAAAAAGTCGCGATACCAATCCTACATGGAACAAAAAGCGACAGTTGTATCATTCGTCCCAGATGCGAAATATTCAGACTTTTTGATTTAGGAGATGCACCCGAGCTACTTTTCGTGGACTCGCAGGAAATTGAAAAAGGTGTTTTCACAGCTAGGTGCATTGTTAATTCCAGTAACCCAATAATTAAAGTCATAAATACCACGGATGATATAAAGTATGTGAAAAGAAACAGTATTCGGACAGAAAAGCTTTCAAACTACAATGTTTATACAATTAACAAGACAGAAATAGAAGACAAACGTACGAAAAAACTAATTTAGATTTTAAAAAATCAAATACCTCAACATGCTCAAAGTAAATTAATTGATCTTTGCATAGATTATGCCGACATTTTCGCTCTTGACACGGACAAAATGACTTTAAACAACTTCTACGAGCAAAAATTAAGATTGACAGACAACGAGCGGGTATATGTAAAAAACTATCGATTGCCGTACTCTCAACGCGAAGAAATAAATCGCCAAGTAAATAAACTGTTAGACAACGATTTAATTGAACCCAGTTACTCTAATTACAATAGTCCTTTAATTGTAGTCCCAAACAAAGATACTAAGGGTCAAAAAGCTTATCGTATGTTCGTAGATTTTCGCGCAGTAAACAAAAAACTCATTGCTGATAAATTTCCACTAGCTAGAGTTGACGATATTTTAGATAATCTCGGTAGAGCAAAATATTTTTCCACATTAGATCTTTTTTCTGGATTTCACCAAATCCCCTTGCATCCTGACTCACGTGACATTACGTCTTTCAGCACTGACCGAGGTGCATTTAGATGGAAAGTGCTTCCATTCGGTTTAAATATAGCACCAAATTCATTCTCACGAATAATGACAATAGCTTTTTCGGGTATACCACCAAACGTCGCATTTTTATACGTCAACGATATTATCGTCATAGGTTGTAGTGAAGCACACCATATTAAAATTCTTTCAAAAGTTTTCAATTCTTGTAGGTCTTTCAATCTCAAACTTAACCCAAATAAATGCAACTTTTTACGACCAGAAGTTACATTTTTAGGTCACAAATGTTCAGCCAAAGGTTTGTTGCCAGACGACTCCAAAATAAACGCAGTTAAAAAGTATACAAAACCGACTGACAAAGACGCGGTACGACGATTCGTCGCGTTTGCAAACTATTACAGACGGTTTATACCTAATTTTGCGTCTCTGGCAGCGCCTATAAATCGATTAAGCAGAAAAAAGTTGAATTTGTATGGGATGTAGAGTGCGAAAGAGCATTTTTATCTTTAAAAGCAGCGTTACTTTCACCAAAATTACTTCAATATCCTGATTTTACGAAGCAATTCATAATTACCGTTGATGCTTCAATAACTGGATGTGGCGCTATTTTGAGTCAAGTACAGCAAGGCAGTGATTTACCAATTTGCCTCGCTTCTAAATCATTTAATAAAGCCGAATAGAAAAAACCAATAATAGAATTGGAACTTTTAGCTATTTACTTTGGAATCAAGCAATTTCGACCATACGTTTATGGCACACATTTTATTGTAAAGTCAGATCACAGACCTCTAGTATACCTTTTCAATATGAAAGACCCCTTTTCAAAACTTTCAAGAATTAGGCTAGAATTAGCAGAATACAACTTTACTATAGTTTATGTAAAGGGTAAATCAATCGTTGGTGCTGATGCACTATCGCGTATTACAATCGATGAGATTAAAGAATCGAACAAACAAATTTTAGCAGTACAGACAAGATCAATGACAAAACGGCAAAACGATGAAAACGTTCTTAAGAAAACAGACAAAAAACGAAAAACAACTTACTTTACACGTTTATGAAACATTTTCATTTAATTATTCGAAAAAAGTTCCGCGTATAAGAACCACAATTTTTTATGATGATAAAACTCAAATTTCTAAAATCCATATAAGCGCACATATGCGACGCAAAAAGATCGAACTACTTAATATAGAGATTGGTAACGAAATAACAAACTTAGGAGAGTTACTTTCGAAGTTACAAGCAGTAGCTAACAATCACCATATTAACAAAGTTGAATGGCCAAAAGGTGACCTATCTTTCAAATATTGTACAATTTTAAATTTAAAACAATGCGGAAATAAAGTTTTAAAAACGTTAGAAATACTACTTACAGACCCCGTAGAAACGATAACAGACGACAATACAAAAATCAAAATCATGACAATTTATCATAATGATCCCATATCAGGCGGTCACTGCGGTGTTAAAAAGCTTTATGCAAAAATTCGTACTAAGTACTTTTGAAAAAACATGACTCGTGACATTGCTAAATTCGTCAAAAATGTTTAGTAAACAAAGTCAAACCAAAAATCAAAGAAAATTTAGTACTGACTCCAACGCCGAGTAAACCATTTGATATAGTTATCAGACCTTTACCACAATCGAGTTACGGTAACAAGTTCGCAGTTACCATCATACGCGATTTAACAAAATACCTGGTAACAATAGCAGTGCCAGATAAAAGCGCAAAAACAATAGCTTCAGCAATTTTTGAGAGTTTTATTTTAATATATGGTCCTATGAAATCCATCAGGTCAGATTTAGGTACCGAATATAAGAATAAAATTCTTGCAGAACTTATGAAACTTTTGAATATCAAACATGACTTTTCAACAGCGTATCATCACCAAACAGTTGGCTCAATAGAACGTAACCATAGAGTATTTAACGAATACCTACGGGCATATCTTAACGAAAACTTCTCTGATTGGGATACATATTTAAAGTACTTTACTTTCTTACACAATACAACATCCAATACTGTTTTGGACAACAAATTCACTCCATTTGAATTAGCATTTGGTAGAAATGTATGACAACTCACCTCTTTGTCAAAATTAAAAGAGTTGATCGAATTTCGCGATGTTTACCGCCTATCGTCACTTTGTGAAGCCTTAGTATTTATTTTGGAATTTAAATGTTATAGTAAGTGTTTCCATTTTGCAACTAGAAAAATGTGTGCTTAATAGAAATGATTTGTTTCAGATGCCAAAGCGAAGTGAAATATGGAAGTACTGCCGAATTTCCATAAGTGTTGCTGGCGGCATATATGATGTTTAAATCAGGGAGTGAGTAGATTTGACTTCCGAATTGAGCTATTGAACTAGTTCAATTGGTTGAACAATAGTTCAATTAGGTGACCGAACTAAGAGCCAAAAGAACTAGTTCGATGGACTGAACGAACTAGAAGTGAACTAATATTTTCTTTGAACTAAAAAATCCAACTCGACTGTGAAGTGTGCTTTCATCTTCTATGGTGTCCGAAAATGCGATTTTAATAACAGGAATTCGGAGTTTTCGCAGGCCAGTTCTTTCTTTAGTATATGTTTTGTACATCGAGAGCCACATTGGTGAATCTGAGTACAAAATCGGTTGGCTAATAGCTTCTGCTAACCCTCCGACATGACATGAACTACCTTTCCAATGCAAGACGAGGGCGAAAGAGTTTAAGATTGCGCATGGCCGTTATGGTTGCTTTCCCAACAGTACACTGAAAGAAAAAGACTGGTAAAATCAACCGAAATACGGGTCAATTCAACCGAAATTTCTGTTAATTTTTATCCATCGCAACAAGATGTTGAATCAACTGCGCACAAATCGTTGATTCGTAATTGACAGTTTTAGTAGTCAAATGAACAAAAAAAGTTGTTGCGACATCTTTGTACGAAAGTACCTATGTTGCCTTATAAATAAATAAATGTAAGGCGCGATAACCTCCGAGATCTAAGGCCGAGCTTCTCTTCCAATTTGCGTCGTGCTCCTCTTGATTTTCCCTACAAATTGGCCGGACGGGACCTACATGTTTTATGCCGACTCCGAACGGCATCTGCGAGGCAGATGAGTTTTCACTGAGAGCTTTTCATGGCAGAAATACACTCGGAGCGCTTGCCAAACACTGCCGAGGGGTGACCCCACTTAGACAAATTTTCTTCTAATTGAAAAACCTTATTTCTAAAATTTTGATGTTGCTTTTCCCGAGGTGCGAACCCAGGGCATACGGTGTGGCAGGCGGAGCACGCTACCATCACACCACGGTGGCACTTACTAACCGAACGTCAATTGGGCTTACATCAAATATGCTGGCACACATTAAACATTATACACTTTATTATTTTGTTTTATTAAACGCACTTTCACCAAATTTTATATTTTATAATTTATTTAATTTATAGTTTTGAACTTCGCTTTGCAAAGGAAATGAAAATAGTAGTCACAAAACGGATTCTCAATTCCTTCGGTTGCAGCTCAGCTCAGCTCATTCTCAATTTCTTCTCTCGCATGTAGTTGCCACACTTGATTGTTTCGAACAAATCTTGTATAAATGTTTGACATAACATTTTAAATAGAGAACTTGTAAGTTATAGAAAAGTAAAGAATCAAATCGCTAGAAGGTAATTCACCACTGGAGTAACTTTACATGTAATTCGGCAAGTTTAATTTTCGTAACACTTTAAGCTTTTGGTATTTTTTTTTAAACAAGTGGCACCATCGTCATAATACAAAGTAGAGAGCGCAGTGAGCGTAAAATTCTCTTTGAAATTTGCTCATGTATTGACTGTTGATAGCTGTTGAAATGACCAGTGAGATCAGTTGTGTTAACAGAAAAATCAGTTAGATTGACCAGGAATCTGTAAATTTTACAGAATTTTGTTAACTTAAGAGCGACAATTTCTCTTCTGTTGAAATGACTAAACTAATTTGTTCGTTTGACAAAGAACTCGGTCGAATTAACCGTAATTCGATCAATTTCACCGAATCTCCGTTAAGTCAAGAACAACAGAACCGATTTGTTGATTTTGCTAGCACCATTTCTTTCAGTGTAATGAATTGCAATAACGTTCTACATAAAAAATCGAAAGCTTTATCTGAAAACATTTAATGAAATGAAATTAAAAAAATGTTTTTCTATGTTTATTTTTTTGTAATGAAAACAAAATCAAAAAATGTGAGAGCAGTGAGAACTTAAAATTTTTTTTAAACGACATTTGCCGGTTTTACCTTGTGATATTTTTATCATGGTGTTTACTTGGTTTAACGAATATACATAATCTAAAGGCATCATTCTGTATTGCAACCGATAGCTCAGGCGAACGATTCGTCTCTTGACTATTTTCGCCAAAGTATAGGCAACAGCATTTGTCAAACGATATGTTGCCATATGTATTTTATTTAGAAACTTATTAAATTCACTTAAGTTTTTCATGTTTTTTCACTCAATTAAATAAATCTGGAAACAAAATTGATTTGTTTATTTTGGGTTTGTCACAAAAAAAAATAAAAAAATTATTATAAATTATAATTTGTTTTCGGGAAAATGTATGCAGCTGCCGTATACATCATAACCGAACGTTATCGTGAAGCCCAGCTACGGGTAGAACGCAGAAATTTGCGTGATAAGGTAAATGTATTGGACCTATCGGACTCTGAGTAAGTGTATATTTACAAGTTGGTATGAATACTAACAGCACTCATCTTACCACAGATTTGTTGCAAAGGAAGTGTTCAAGACATACATATGGGGTATTCCATCCCATTTCGACCAATTTTGAACACGACCCCTTTAGAATTGGCTGAAAGTTTTTCTTCTTTTTCTAGCTTACGAAAGACGTTTTTCAGAAGTTTTTCAAATCTTTTCATCCAACTCTTGAATTTAAAAAAAAACACCGTTTTTGTTTTCAAAATGCTATAACTTTTTCAAGAATTGACCGTTTGGGATCTTTTTTTTTTAAATTTGTTTTCAATGTGCTTTTCGGAAAAAATTCAAAAAAATTTTTAAAGTTTTCTTGTAATTTTTCAGTTTTTCTAAATTTTTCGAATTTCGCCCTTTTTTTGTCATAAAAAACTTCAATCAATTCTGCAATCATCCCCACTAATCCCGGAGTGGGCCGAGCATTTTTTTTTTATTTAATTTAAAAAAAAAAAACTTTAAAATGTTTTTGTATTTTTTCCGAAAAGTACATTTAAAAACATATTTAAAAAAAAAAATGATCCCAAACGGTCCATTTTTGAAAAAGTTTTAGCTTTTTAAAAAAAAAACACCGTTTTTTTCAAAATATTTAAGACTTATTTTGAGTTGGAAAACGGCCCACTCCGGGATTAATGGGGATGATTGCAGAATTGATTGAAGTTTTTTATGAGAAAAAAAAGGCGAAATTCGAAAAATCTCGAAAAACTGAAAATTACAAAAAAAAACTTTAAAAATTTTTTTTATTTTTTTCCGAAAAGTACATTTAAAAACAAATTTAAAAAAAAAGATCTCAAACGGTCAAATATTGAAAAAGTTATATCATTTTGAAAACAAAATCGGTGTTTTTTTGAGTTGGATGAAAAAATTTGAAAAACTTCTGAAAAACGTCTTTCGTAAGCTAGAAAAAGAAGAAAAACTTTCAGCCAATTCTAAAGGGATCGGGTTCAAAATTGGTCGAAATGGGATGGAGTACCCCATATGTATATAGAACGAAACGAAAATGCATATGCAAACTTTGTTCCGTAACACACATTTGCCAGTGCAGTTGAAACTCTCACATTTCTAAGATTTCTAGCCACTCGAAGTTACCAAATGTCGGTAAGAAACATTTTTCGGCTATGAGCCAACCGACAGTGGCAAGAGTCATCGGGTAATATTTAAAAGTTTTTGAAGCGCATTTTTGTAAGAAATGGATAATTTTCCAAAAAACTTAGGATGAGGAGAACAGCATGAAGGACAATTTTGCAACGTATGTGGTATCCCGGGGGTCGTAGCATGTGTCGATGGAACCCATGTAAGGCATCAGTTATCCTTTCCACCGTTTATTGAGGATGATAACAGCAACAACGCAGTTGTGCTACAAATATTCGGCTACAAATCGCAGAAAATTTGCAATATTTAAAGTTTTTATATATGTATACCTTACTCGCGGTTTTTTATAAGTAAACAGGTTTGAAGACTGGTTTGTATATACTTAAAAAATTATCCTTCGTTCGCTTATCTTGTTTTCCCCCCACGTGCTCGTTCCACTCTTTTTCCTTTTCTTCCTTCCCCTCTTCTTCCTTCTCTACTTCTTTTCTTCCTCTTCATAGTCTTCCTCCTCCTCTTTTTCTACTCCTCTTCCTTGTTCTCTTCTTCCCATCTCTTCCCACTCTTCCTTATCCCCTTGTTCTTTTCTTCCTCTTCCTCTTCCTGCTCTTTCTCCTCTTTAGCTCCCTCTTCTTTCTTCTCCTCTTCTTTTTCCTTCTCTTCTTTTTCCTTCTCTTCCTATTCCTCCTCTTCCTTTTTTTCTTCACCTCGGCTTTCTCCTCTCCCTCGTCATCGTCTCTTCCCATCCATTCCCAAAACGATTACAGATAAGTTGCTAGTAGTAATTTAAATATCGCTCTTACCTTTTTACAACCACGATTCTTATTGGAGGGCCAAGAGCACTTCCTCATTCCATTTTACATCGCAGCTAGATTTGTCTTCCCCGAATTGAGGAGCACCTCTTGCCAGGTCAAAATTGGCTTCCAATTCGCTTACTAGTACTCTAAACTGCACGCTGCTGGATTTTTGTTACTAAAAACAAAAACATGGATTAAAATTTGCTCAATAATATTTATTTAATTTGAGTAATTTTTTAAATTTCTCTATGTTACCGTCAATTGCTTGTAATTACTTTAGATTTTCAACGTACCTATTTTTTGAAGACCGGTTGCTGCTACGGCTTCGTAGAACCTCATTGATTTCGCTAGTGCTATGTTGTTTCGAATAAAGTTCACGACTTTCAATTCTTGATGCCTCTAATGATAATGCCGTTTGTACAATTTGGTCGAAGTCGGTTTCCTCACATTGAAGTATTTACTGTTGTTGTTGTTGTAGCGATAAACACACTCCCCGATTTGGGGAGTGTTATCGGTGTTGATGGTCCTTTTCTAGATATAGATCCGGCACGTTCTGATAACAAACACAATTAAGGTACAACCCCGACCATCTCGAGAAGGATTTATGACCACATTGTACCTTCTAGGCCTTCCCGCCTTCCACCTCCTACTTCCATTAGGAACTTGGGTTCGCCAGTGTCTCGGCTGCCAAAGAAAGAGGATTAACCACGGGTAGTTGGGACTGACAATTGGGTTGGAGAAGCTATAAATTGCGCTGGCATCCCTTGAAAGGGTTGCGCAACACGACCCCTTGAATCAGGCATACCTTCCCGAACCCGCTGGAGTTTCGTTCGATATCCTCTATAAGTTGTGCTTGAATTTTTGCATCTCAAGTTGTTTTATGGTCCTCAGCATCTCCGCCATCTAACCCCATATACAGTGGCCCACTGAATTTGGATCCAAGGAGATGGACAGCCATTCATCCGAAAAAAATAAAACAATGAATTTTGTTTCCGAATTGGCTCTATACAATTTTAAATCCTTCTACACTGAATTGCTTTTATCTTAAACAGTAAGGATATGTAAATCAAAGCTTAACAAAATATTTAGGTTACGCTAGCTACTATTGTAAAGTGTTACAATTATTCGTCGCCACCCTATATATTGACAGAGATTTCTACAACCACAGCTGTTGCATGTAAGAAGTGGGGTGGGCTTATTATTCTGTGGGACTATGTTGCGTACTAAAGTAAGAGCTATAGTTTTTTAATAAAACTTTATGTGTTTGATAAGGTTTAAGGTGGGTTTCTTGTAGGGATATTATATCCGGGGTTTGTTGTTTTATAAAAAGATTGAGATCGTGTAAATTATTTAGGTAATTCTATTGAAGAATTTTTAGGACCATAATAATTGAAATAAAACAAATGATCTTTCAAGTAATATAACTGGTCATTGATGGTTTTTATGATAAAAATTCGAAAAACTTATATTCTTATTGGTATGCTTGCCTGATAATTATTCTTATTTATTCCAGATGTAAACCTGTGCGTAGAAGTCCACTTTGAATCTGCGGAGAGTGGATTTTTTTTTAAACATTCGCGGCAGCCCCCAATTGCTCCCGAAATATCTATTCAAACATCCTCCAACACTCAAACTAAAGCAAAAGCATCTTATGATTCGGTTTTGTCAATTGATCGCTTCACGGTGGTTCAAACAACTCAGCCCGTATCCATTAGAGCAAGTTATGGCCCATTTTCAACAAAACAAACAGTGCCAGCTCGTTACATTGTTCCAGATGTACTTGAAAACCAGAACAATAACCTCAATGTAAGTATGGCGATATTTTGGCAAATTATTACAGTACACACAGTGACGAGCAAGTACAAGACAATAAACAAATATTATAACTTCAATGTTCATCCTCAAACCATCGGTTATAGCGATTTTGTGGAAAAATTATTGAGTGTCGATGGAGGGTTTGCATAAAGTTCTCAGACAAGTCTAAAGGATTTATGAGATTTGATGGGATTTAACTTCATTTTCTAAAATCTATGTAATAATCTTTATGAGAAGTAAGACTTAAAAATTTAGCTATTCTGGAACATTCCAAAAATTGTGTTTTATTTCATGATTGCAAAATGTATATATGAATTAAAAACAGTTAAATTGTATTCCAAAAACCATTAATCTCCGGTTATAGATATTCAAAGAAGCTAGATCATTGAGACCCTGTTGTTGTAGTTGTAGCAGTGGTTCGCCCTATTCAATAGGCGCGACCGATCACAAATTGTCATCAATATCCCCTAACGGGAGTCCAAGGAAACTTGCAATTTTAACAGGGGTGGGCCATAGTGAGAGGGGTGTTAGAGGCATCCACATTACAATTGAAGAGATGGTTGGTGTCATGTGGGGACACATTTGAAGCAGGATATAACATTTTGTATGTCGTGGTTGATTTTAAATAGGTAAGAGTTAGATCGAAGTTGAGCTAGAGTGGCGCGCGTTTCCCTAGGGAGAGTGCGTTCCCCTTCTGCGAGTTCTGAGTATTTTTCCTTAATAACTGGATTCGCCGGGCAATTCTTGTCATATAGGAACCGACGCCCGTTTGTCGATATCACTGAGGACCTGCTTGTGCTTTTTTGATTCATACGGCTGTCTTCTCAGGACCCATATTTCCTCATAATGCTTACGGAGATGACCCCTTAAGCCCCTGGGAGGTGTGGCCTCATCAATCAGATGTCTGTTGGGATGCCCAGGTTTCTGGGTATTCAATAGGAACTGTTTGTTCAGCATTTCATTTCTCTCCCTAATAAGGAGTTCTCTCGCCTCATTGTGTAGATGGTGTTCTGGGGACGTAAGAAGACAGCTAGCTGTTCTGAGGGCAGTGGTTTGGCAGGCCTGTATTTTATTCCAGTGAGTAACCTATAGGCCTGGCGACCATATCGGGGACGCGTAGCATGCAATCTGCCGGCCAATTGCTTTATAAGTGGTGTTAAGTGTTATTATATTACACTATTTACTAATTAAATTAGTTTTTTTATTTAATCAAAGAAAAGTTAGTACAACTTCTTGAAAGATTTTTAGAATAAACATCAATTCAATTCAAGGTGAAAATTTATAACATATTTTTTGAAACTTAAAGAATTTTTGTATAACATATATAAGTGGTAAAATAAACAAATACCACCACATTTACTCCCCCTCCAGTAATACATAGAAGTAAAATAAGTTAAGTAAATTCTTTAAATAATAACTATAAAAATTAATTAATATTAAAAGTAACCTTTTTAGTTGTTGTTTTGGGTTCAGTTGTAAAATTAAATGATATATGAGCAGATTTTAAATGCCTTATTGATACTGTTTTAATAATATTAGCTTTTTGAATTTTAAATGTATTATTGTGTTTTGATATTACCTTAAAAGGTCTCTCATAAGGTGGATTGAGTCCTGAAATTTGATTAACTTTGACAAAAACATATTCACATTCCTCAAGTGATTTTGGAACTAAGCTCACATCCTTATTGTGATGTAAAATTTTTGTTCTGACTGTTGAAAAGTGATCACTTAATCCTTTAAGAGTGTTTTAGGCAGAATTTTCATAATTTGTAGAAACAACTAATTATCCAGGAATTCTGATAGTTTGTCCATAAACCAACTCAGCTGGGGATGTTTTTAAATCTTCTTTAACTGCAGTAACCTAACCCTAATAATATAATTGGTAAAATTTTTGCCCAATGAATTTAATCTCTTGAAGCTATAATTGACGTTTTTAGCTGACGATGAAATCGTTCTATCATACCATTAGCCTGCGGATGATAAGCAGATGTTTGAATTTTATGTGAAGCGATAATTTGAGTGAGTTCATTAAATAGTTCAGATGAAAATTGAGCACCTTGATGAACTATAACCCAGATAACCCTAAAAGTTACTCAGGCGAAAACTTTAGATTTTTTTGGAAATGTCTGTTTAAAACCGCTATAGAAAGTCTGATACTTAAAAAAAACAAAATGGTTTTTGTTTTTTTTATTATTTTAGAGGCTTCCTATATATAGGACATTAGCAATATAAGGGATAAACACATATTTTTATTTATTGATGTTTTTTTGATGGCAATATCCACATCGGGTTTGTTTTTCCTGTGGCTTTACAAGATGATCCATACGGTCATAGCGAATCTCGGCTTCTTTGGAGCGCCATATCAATACAGTGAGCTAGCAAAGGCAGGTACTATTTTTTGTCCCTGATTGAAGTCCTATACAAGCTTATATTTTGGTCAAAACGGTCCACTCTCCCATGTTAGAGTTATACATGTAAATCAAATGCGGATGTTCTACATGTATATTCTTTTTTTCTTTTTGGGAATAACGCTGCACCGTATGAACGGAAGAAATTCCTGCGTAATTTGATATAAGGCATACAACCACTCATCCACCAACACCGAGGTCAGCATAATCCTTGCTTATGTTAGTCGAAGCTCCTTGATATGGCTCAAACTAGTTTATGTAGCCCAAACGCGTTGCGCCTACCCATAGCTTGTATCCATAACGTATGGGTTTAGCATGAATGTACTGCTTACGACCACGACGACCGAAGTATGGAACCATGGCTTCGTCGATTGAATGCATTTCCTTAACAGTAGCATTTTCCATAAATTTCTTATTTAGTAGGTGAAATAAGGGCCTCACTTTTGCAAACTTATCGTCGGGGTCTAAAATGTCATTATCACTTACATGACAATTGCTGAAAATGTGATCAAATCTGCCTCGGGATATGGATTCTGATACTAATGAGTTGGAAGTATCCCTTGCGTTTTCCCAGTATTACTTACGTCTTGGTACTTGCAAGTATCCGCTGATAATCATTGCTCCCAAGAAAGCTTTGAACTCGGTTGTACTGATATTTCCGGAAAGATTATTTTTTTGTGCGTATTTGTTATTTTTGTTAACATAAAGATCAATAATTTCACCATCAAAGAACTTTGAAAATATAGACAATGGGCTCTCCAGAGCGGTAGCGCATTCAGGGTTTTCAAATTCTGTTTCGGCCAAAATCAAATCCTGTTTCACCCACTTAAAGGTCTTTTTATTTTTCACTTGCTTTCGGTTCAGGGTTGTTTTGCTTCTTTTTCGAAGCTCGTTTAACGGTATATTATCGTCCGACTCGTCGAGCTTTCAGGCCCGGCTGCACTAAATTTTATTTCTGCTGGCGCTTGCATTTGGGCAGATAGAAAATTATTTACGTCAAAAGCTTCCTCTGGACCAGAATATTCGTCAGTAATATTGCCGTTTGCATTAACTATAGGAAACAAAACCACTTCATCGATGTCGCTAGTGTTTTCTTAACCATCTTCCAACAAAACAAGAACCTCATGAAAATAGTTCTTTTAGACACCTATCTTCCTAATGTCTCATATGTAGTATTTAGTATTTATTTATTAAGCAAATTAAAATACAAAATCTTACAGGCTAAGTAGAAATATGTGGTAACAGTAAGCTAATTACTAGTATAAATAAATGGCTTACTTATAAAAAGGGTTTATTGTACTTAAAAAGCGCTCTTTTGAGCAAGAAAAATCTATTTCCAAATAACTTAAAATTCTATTAAACTCAATCAAGGTTCTAGTAATTGGAGCATTGATTGCATAAAGAGCTTTGAAAAGACGAACATTGAAGAATTCAGAGTTCCTAAGCGCTCTGGCAGGGATGTTTATGAAAATCCTCTCAAGGAGCATTGGGCAGTCAGTCGCACCGCGAAAAACGTCAAAAATAAACGACAGCGACAAAATTAGTCTCCTGTTCTGCAGTGACTTTAAATTAATCAATACGCATCTAGCTTCATAAGTCGGAATGGGTTCAGAGAAGCGTAAGCTGCGCAAAGCAAAATATACGAATACTTTCTGGATCCGCTCAATTCTTGCAATGTGGCACTGATAATACGGCGACCAAATGAAACAGGCATACTCAAGTTTATAGCGCACAACCGCTGTATACAAAAGCTTTAGCGTGTAAGGGCCAGTGAACTCCGAGCTATGACGCCTAAGAAATGCAAGCATGGCATACGATTTCGAGATGCAGAGGTTAATATGGTTTGCGAAAGTAAATTTGGAGACAAAAGTTACTTCCAGATCTTTTATTTCACTAGCCCTTATAAGGGGCGAGTTAGATAAATGGTATGAGGTATCAATGACATTAACGCGTTTTGAAAAAGTTATATGAAAACATTTTTTTAAGTTAAGAGTTAACCGATTGCTATTATACTATGTACTTAAATTATCCAAATCTAATTGCATCAATTCAGAGTCATGCTGACTGTGAATAAGTGAATAGATTTTTAAATCATCCGCATATAGTAGAAACCTAACTACAGAGAAGCAAGAGCGAATGTCATTAATGAACAATATGAAGAAAAGGATCCTAGGATGCTTTCTTGTGGGACACCAGAACAGGCAACGTAAGGCGAAGACCTCACATTGTCCACAACAACCCTACAACTGCGGTTTTGTAGGTATGATTCAATCCATTTTAGAAACACTGAGTGGAGACCCATACAGGCCAGCTTCTTAACCAGGACTACATGAGAAACCCGATCAAAAGCTTTAGAAATGTCCGCATATACTGCGTCAACCTGACACCCAGACTGAAAAGCTGCGATGCATTCATCAGAAAAAATAGCTAAGTTAGTCAAAGTTGAGCGTCCGGGAAGAAAGCCATGTTGTTCTGGACATACAATATTCTTAACGAAAAAAAGTAAATTTTCTTGGATTATGCATTAAAAAAGCTTTGACGTGGCGGAAAGTTTTGAAATGGGTCGGTAGTTGCTAATATCATTTTTATTGCCACTCTTAAAAATAGGTGTAATAAAAGCCAGTTTCCACGCGTCAATGAAAGTACCCGAGGAAAGGGAACTATTAAATATTAATAAAAGGGGATAAACAAGAGCTTCGCACTGCTTAACTAAAATTGCTGACAGACCATCAACATCGGTATTTGATGACTGTTTAAGTCGAGAGATGTCACAAACGACATCATCAAAAGAGAGTGCAAGATTTCCAAAATTTATCGAAGATTGTATGTTGAAACTAATGTCATCACTATTATCAGGGTCCGACGCGAAGTTGGCCATGAAAAACTCAGCGAACAGATTTGCCGCATCAGCTGGAGTATCAACAGCTTTATCGCCAAGGAAGAGAGAGGAGGGAATATTCGACACAGATTTTTTCGAGTTAACAAAATTCCAAAACGATTTTGGATTTGTTTTTAAGTTTTCTTCAAAACTTAAAATGTAATTTCTATGCAAAAATTTATCCAGGCACGTGAACTTCCTTTCAAACTCTTTATACTTAGCGAAGACCATTTTTTTTTACTATTTTTGAATTTGCGAAAAAATTTATTCGTCAAATTTCGAATTTTCATCAAGGCTGCGTTATGCCAAGGAACTTTATACTTCTTTTTGGAAACCAAAGGAATAGACCGTTTGCAGATGTCCACAACAGTAGTTTTAAATATCTCGAAAGAACTGTTAGTGTCTAAGTTGTGAAACAGGCTATCCCAATTAATTTACAGAAATAGATTGTTCAGGTCAAAAAAGTTGCATCGCTTAAAATTAAAAGAAAAATTTAATTTATCATTACTGACTTTGGCAAATCTCTAAAATTCAAAAGTTATGACTAACGGTACATGATGCGTGCCAGACTTTGTAATAAACAGGTGAGTCGCATTTAAGCAATGTGAAATTTAAATTATTACTCAAAAATACCAAATCTAAGGTGCGACCAAGTAGATTTGGGTAACATTTAATTTGCCTTAAATCAATGCTTAAAAAGCTATCAATCACATATATTTCATTCAGGCTGGTAACATCACCCGCTATTAATGAAGAACTGGAAGTATCTTGAGACCAATTTATGTTAGGAAGGCTGAAATCCCCTAGCACGCAGAGATGATCGCCACCAATTTTATTCAGAGCTAAAGAAACAATATTGTCAACATGCGCTGTGTATAGGTTATGGCTGCTGTTGGGCGGAATATAAGATGCACACAGAAATATTGAGTCTGAGGTGCCTCGGATTTGAACACAGACTTGATCAAGCAGCTCGTTGTTATTATTAAGTGCAAACTCAGAAGCGCGATGTTTGAAATGCACTGCGATGAGAGCTCCACCACCTCTAGCACATCCTGTGATGTTAGCATTTCTGTCCTTGCGAAAGACGTTATATAACATGGGGTCAAAGTACTCCGCGCTATGAAAGTTATCATTCAACCACGTCTCGACGATAATGAAGACATCATAATCCTGGTAGGAACTGAATAACCGCAAAAGCTGAGATTTTGTTCTAATGCCAGCCATGTTTTGCATATAAATTTTTAATCGGTTCGTTGTTCCGTCTTACCCAACCGATTGCCATTGGACATCGATTCGACCTCGTCGTTTTTTGCTTACTTACTTACTTAATTGGCGCTTAACCGTCTAAACGGTTATGGCCGTCCAACAAGGCGCGCCAGTCGCTCCTTCGCTCCGCCAACCGGCGCCAATTGGTCACACCAAGGGAGTTTAAATCGTTTTCCACCTGGTCCTTCCAACGGAGTGGGGGCCGCCCTCTACCTCTGCTTCCATAGGCGGGTTCCGATAGAAACACTTTCTTGGCCGGAGCATCATCTTTCATTCGCATAACATGGCCTAGCCAGCGCAGCCGCTGCGTTTTAATTCGCTGGACTATGTTGATGTCTGCGTATAGCTCGTACAGCTCATCATTAAATCTTCTTCGGTACTCGCCATCGCCAACGCGTAGAGGTCCATAAATCTTTCGAAGAACTTTTCTCTCGAACACTCCCAAAGCCGCTTCATCTGCTGTTGTCATGGTCCATGCTTCTGCCCCATATAGCAGGACGGGTACGATAAGTGACTTGTAGAGTATGATTTTCGTTCGCCGAGAGAGGACTTTACTTTTCAATTGCCTACCTAGTCCAAAGTAGCATTTATTGGCAAGATTGATTCTTCGCTGGATTTCAGTGCTGATGTTGTTGCTAATGTTGATGCTGGTTCCCAAATAAACGAAGTCTTTTACTATTTCGAAATTATGGCTGCCAACAGTAGCGTGGTTGCCAAGGCGCATATGCGCTGACTCTTTGCTCGATGACAGCAGGTACTTCGTTTTGTCCTCATTCACCATCAAACCCATCTTTACCGCTTCTTTTTCCAGCTTGGAGTAAGCAGAACTAACAGCGCGGGTGTTTAGGCCGATGATATCAATGTCATCAGCATATGCCAGTAATTGCACGCTTTTATAGTATATTGTTCCAGTGCGGTTAAGTTCTGCAGCTAGTATAATTTTCTCCAGCATCAAATTAAAGAAATCGCACGATAGGGGGTCACCCTGTCTGAAACCTCGTTTAGTTTCGAACGGCTCGGAGAGGTCCTTCCCAATTCTGACTGAGCTGATGGTGTTGCTCAACGTCATTTTGCACAGCCGTATAAGTTTTGCGGGGAAACCAAATTCAGACATAGCGGCATATAGGCAGCTCCTTTTCGTGCTGTCGAAGGCGGCTTTAAAGTCGACGAAGAGGTGATGTGTGTCGATTCTCTTTTCACGGGTTTTTTCCAAGATTTGGCGCATTGTAAAAATCTGGTCGATGGTAGATTTACCAGGTCTGAAGCCGCACTGATAAGGTCCAATCAGCCGGTTCACGGTGGGCTTCAATCTTTCGCACAATACACTTGAAAGGACCTTATATGTGATATTAAGAAGGCTGATTCCACGATAGTTGGTGCATTTTGCAGTATCCCCCTTCTTGTGGACTGGGCAAAGAACACTTAGATTCCAACCGTCGGGCATGCTTTCGTCCGCTCATATTTTGCTAAGAAGCTGCTGCATGCGCCTTACCAACTCCTCGCCGCCGAACTTGAATAGCTCCGCAGGCAATCCATCAGCGCCCACGGCCTTGTTGTTTTTCAATCTGGTTATTGCTATTCTAACTTCGTCATAATCGGGCGGGGGGACATATATTCCATCATCATCGATTGCGGGATCGGGTTCTTCATCTCTGCGCGGTGAATTGCTGCCTCCATTTAGGAGAGCAGAGAAGTGTTCCCTCCATAATCTAAGCACTCTCTGGACATCAGTTACAAGGTCGCCGTTTTCATTCCTACAGGAGCTTGCCCCGGTCTTAAAACCTTCCGTCTGTCGCCGTATTTTTTGGTAGAATTTTCGGGCGTTATTCCTGGTGGCTAGCAGCTCAAGCTCCTCGCACTCACGCCTTTCTGCTTCTGCTTTTTTCTTCCTGAAAAGGCGTCTCGCTTCCCTTTTCAACTCACGATAGCGTTCACACACTCCTCTTGTCGCGCTCGCTTTTAACGTAGCCCTGTAGGCAGCGTCTTTTCTTTCGGTTGCAACGCGGCATTCTTCATCATACCAGTTGTTTTTTCGTGGCCGCCGGTAACCAATTTTTTCCTCGGCGGCAGTATGAAGTGCTTTGGAGATATGCTCCCACTGCTCCTGTATTCCTTCAGGATGAGTTGTGCCCTCAGAGAGCAGGTGTGAGAGTCGAGTTGCGAAATCATTGGCAGTCTGTTGTGATTGAAGCTTTTCGACGTCTAGCATTCCTTGTGTTTTTTGTTCCTTGTTTTTAGCCGCGTTGAGGCGGGTGCGTATTTTGGCTGCAACGAGGTAATGGTCCGAATCGATGTTAGGTCCTCGGATCGTTCGCACATCTAAAACACTGGAGGCATGCCGTCCGTCTATCACAACGTGATCGATCTGATTGCGAGTATTTCGATCAGGAGACAGCCATGTAGCTTGATGTATCTTTTTATGCATGAACCTTGTGCTTGATATGACCATGTTTCGAGCACCGGCAAAGTCAATCAGCCTCAGTCCGTTAGGAGAAGTTTCATTGTGTAGGCTGAACTTTCCGACTGTAGGGCCAAAAACACCTTCTTTGCCCACCCTGGCGTTAAAGTCGCCAAGCACGACTTTTATATCATGACGGGGGCAGCGCTCGTATGTGCGTTCTAATTGTTCATAAAAAGTGTCTTTCACCTCATCGTCTTTCTCCTCTGTCGGCGCATGGGCGCAGATGAATGATATATTAAAAAATTTTGCTTTTATTCGAATAGCGGCGAGACGCTCGTCCACAGGCGTGAACGCCAGCACTTGGCGACAAAGTCTCTCTCCCACCACGAATCCGACGCCGAAACTGCGCTTATTCGCATGGCCACTCCAATATATGTCACAATTTTTGATCTTCTTTCTTCCTTGCTTCGTCCAACGCATTTCTTGGATGGCGGTGATGTCAGATTTTGCTTTGACGAGGACATCAACCAGCCGGGCATCTGCACCAATCCCATTCAGGGAGCGGACGTTCCAGGTGCATGCCCTCAATTCATTGTCCTTCAAACGTTTGCCATGGTCGTCATCAATAGAGAGTGTATTTATCCGAGGCTTGTTGTTATATTTCATTGGAGTATGGTTTTACGTGGCGGGTCCCAAGCCCAGCGCACAACCCGCTCAGCGGGGGTGAAAATATTACTTGGCACGTTTATATAGCGAGCCGCTTGCTCCAAGACAGACGCCCGCTTGCAGCCGCACCTAGAGGTGTACAGACGCTGCCGATGAAATCTCCCCAGGCTAGCCCTTAAACCGATTATGTCAGAGTGGCCTAGCCAGGTTGTCGCCTTCTCACATTAGCTCACCGCTAAACGGGTGTTTAGCGGCTACCCAGAGGATACTTGGCCGCAAGCGACCGGCAGTAGTGAGCTGCTTGAACCGCATGCAAAAGAATCGCTCTGGCCATTCCCAGGTGAATGGCGGTCAGAAGCTTTCCCCACTTTCGTGGACTTCTACACACGGCCCCACCCTCCACCCGTTTTTTGAATGAAAATTAAATGGACGCACTGCTGTGGTTAGACCAATCCTTCTATACGGGGCTTTGGTCTGGTGGAAGAGCTTAGATACAAAATCGAACCGAGTATTCCAGAAGGTACAAATAAGTGCTCTAGTCTGCGTGGCGGGCGCTCTACGCACCACCCCTGCGGAGGCGCTGGATACTCTTTTTAATGTGTTGCCAATAGATTTAATGGCCAAGCAATGTACGGCCTTTTCTGCTCTGCGGCTGCGGGAGTTATCCGGCTGGAGAGATAATGTGGTTGGCCATGCATCCATCCTTAAGAATCTGCATTCGCCTTCGTCGGACTATTGCGCTCCAACTGCATTTTTATATATGAAGTACGAGGTTATTATCCCGGATAGGGATTATTGGTAGAAGTAGCCACCGCACCTGAGCCATAGGCTGCATATTTATTCTGACGGCTCCAAACTGGATAAAAAGGTGGGCAGCGGGGTATTTGCAGCTATATTTGAAGGCCATAACTCTGGCACCAATAGCTTTGGAAGTGAGCTGGCCTCAACACCCAGCTTAAAATTAATATACCGCAGAGATTTTGGATCCACGCCAGACTTTACCAACGGAACACAAACGATGGAGATTTCATCTATACCGGTATGTTGAGAAATGTGCGATTTAAATTTTTCGGATGTAACCGAGGCAGAGAAGGGCGAAAGATGCAACCACTTCCTTTTCGCAACAGCACTTAAATCCCCATTAATGGCCGACCCAACAACTAAAGGTTGCGCTAGTAAACGCAAATTATTTCGTTTACCATTATTGGGGGTGGGTCTAATGTTGTTATTTGCAATGGCAGCATTATTGTTGCTTTGAGCACTATCCGGCATTGAACTTGTACCTGCTTCAGCATTCGCATTGCTAGAACCACTTTCTTTGTTGTTTTGGGGTTTATTTTTATTTCTTCGTTTGTATTTTTTTTATTTTGCACTGTTCTCCATTCGTTTTGGTTACCAACAACTGCAGGATAATTGTCAACAGTACCCGATGTAGGCGAAGAAATTTGCAAAACAGCGGCGTTAGGAGTTGGCGTCACAGTGGAAATGTTAGCAGCAGCATCATTAGGCGGTGGATGAGCAGCAGTAGCAGCTGATATTATATCAGCATTAACGTCAACAGAGCCAAAAGCACCCATTGGTACACACGAAGAAGCTGGCTGCATTGATTTAGCAGAGTTGTTATTGTTATTGATGAATTTTTCAAATTGTGTGAGCAGATTAGATAAAGTTGAGTTATTTTCGTTGAGCTTACAATGCAAGTCTCGAACTTCGGTTTGAAGAGAATCAGTTTGTTGACGTAAGCCCTCATTATCTTCGTGCAAAGTAGTCACAGCAGAAATAAGTTGAGAGTTAACTATTTTCAACTCCGCAAAATTATCATTATCACTGCGCGGAATTTGCATTTTCACTTGATAGGCTTGTTGTTGTAGTAACGAAGAATTATGCGAAGACATAGAATCGTCTTGTTGAGCGGGAGCACACAAACCGCAAATGTAAATATTTTCAGCAGTATTTATATTGCTGGGTTCGGCAGGAAAATTACCAACAACACAAGTCATGTGATAAATTTCTCGGCATTTTTCGCATTGCACTGAAGTTTGTGCGCGATCAACTGTATGACCACATAAACAAGGCATAATAATTCAAATGTTAAAATATGAAAGCACAGGAAAAAAGCTAACAAAATCAATGTCACTTATACAGTTTTAATTGTTATGCGCCATTAAATAAAAATAAAAGCACAAGTTTAAATTTAAATTTGAAGTTTAAATTTAAAGTTAAGAAAAACTCGGAGCACGGCAAACACACGTCCGTTCACGACGATATTTATCTTTTTATTTGTAGGACACTAACATTTGCTAATTTTTACTACTAACTAATTTTCAATGTATTTAACTATAATTTTACACGTTTCAAAACTCATTTATTCCTCTATAATTTTTTAATAAAAAAATATATTTGTTAAATTTTATCATATAAATTTTAACTCACTTTTGAAATCGTATGTTATAATTTTGCATTTTTCACAATTAGTAATTTTCTGAATAAGACAACGAGCACTTCTCTCACTGAGGGACAGTAAACACTTATGGGGCAGTTACTCACGAACCGACGTAGAAAAAACGTGTCAGCTGACACGACCTATCTTATGAATGTGCAATGTAAACGAAAACTCACCGACGTGCAACGCCCGTACGTACGTAGCCCGGAACGTAGAAATCAAAACAATTTTGATTTTTTCCGTAAGAACGTGTCAGCTGATCGCTCTCTCACTAGACAGAGTTGTCTAGTAAACTTTTTTTTTTAATTTTTGACCGTTTGAAGTTTTATGCAAAAACACCTAATTAAAGTTTGAAAAATTGTGAAAATAATTCGAAATAATTATGTAAAAGTGCAGATTATAAATATGTAATCTATTTATATTTATTTAATATTAATTCCAGCCTTTTACAACATCAAAAATTAAATTGGAAAAAGTTGATGTTTCCATAAGCATGCTTGCAAAATGGTCAATGGCAACAGTGCTTATCTGTAAACAATACACACACAAATATGTTATGTACATGTACACAGATGCACACATTGATTCCTACGGGCTTGAGGGTTCGGTCAAACGTGTTTCGTACGACAAACGTCCGTACGTACGGCACACGTCGGTGGGTAATTGCCGCTTTACTGTTGCGCAATTTCTACTGCATACAAAAATATATTCCCGTTATTTCCTGGCCATCGGGCCGTGTCCTACATATAGGACATTAGGGTTATCTGCGATTATTTTAAGAGGAATCCCAAATCTAGAAATATTATTAGACCATATATCAGTTTTATATGCGCAGTTATAGAATTTAAGTAAAACGAGAACACGTTAATTTCGTACAGCGCATATTTCAGAAAGAAAGAATTCAACTCATACAAATTTATTCAACGTCAGTAGTACAATATGACAGTAATTGCAAATGTGATAAAATATTGAAAACAAAGCGGTTATTTACAAAGTATATTTCTAACACTCCTCCTCAATATGTATACATTTTTCATTATATAATATAATCCCATATCTTTTCTAAATTTGCAATGTTTTGTCTTTTGCAAGTTTTTGGTTAAAATATCCGCTATCATTTCTTCAGTACAAACATAATTCAGTGCTATTTCCCCTGTTTTATATAAATCTCGAACAAAATGATATTTCAAATCTATGTGTTTACTTCTAGCATGATATACAGGATTCTTTACCAAAAACTGTGCACCCTGATTATCATTTTTTATTACAGTAGGTTTAGGATCACCGAAACCTAATTCATTTAAAAGCTTTCTTATATACATATATAGCTTCTTTTGCAGCTAATGACATCGCTACATACTCTGCTTCTGTACTACTAAGTGCAACTACGCTCTGTTTCTTAGACTTCCAGGAAAATACTGCACCTGCAGCAAAAAATGCATTTCCTGAATATGATTTCCTGTCACTTACGTCGGCTTCCCAATCAGCGTCAATATAACATTCAATTGGTTTACCCATTTTGTGATAACGTATTTTCATATCTCTTGTACCCTTTAAATATCTAAGAACATGTTTAGCTGCAGCTTCATGCTCACAATGTGGATCAGTATTTCTTTGAGAAAGTTTACTTATTGAATGAAGAATGTCTGGTCTCGTGGAAATAGCCAAATACATTAAAGCGCCTATCAAAGACTGATATTCACTTTGTGACACGCGTCTACATTTCTTGTCATTACAAATACCTGTACTTAGCGGTGTAGATACATCTTTACAATCAGACATTCCTTGTTCCATTAATAAGTTTATAATATAATGCTTTTGGCATAGAGTTATTGCGCCTGTTTTGCCTTCACGCGAAATCTCCATTCCAAGATAATAATTTAAAGGACCTGCGTCAACTACATCGAACTCATTTGCTAATTTGCCTTTTACTATTTCGACCTCTTCTAATTTCGTACCGCCTATAATTAAGTCATCCACATATACAGCAATAATATTATAATTCTCATATTCATGTCGTATGTAAACGCAAGGCTCAATAACACATGGCTTATATCCAAATGACTTTAGGACTGAAACTAACCTTGCATTCCACTCGCGCCCACTCTGCTTTAACCCATAAAGTGCCTTATTTAATTTCAAAACATGATTAGGAAACTCTTCACTAACAAACCCTTCAGGTTGATTCATAAAAACCACATCATGCAAATCACTATTCAGATAAGCTGATGATACATCCAATTGATGCAAATGTAAGTCGTATTCACATGCTAACGCTAAAATTAAACGTATTGTTGCATACCCCACTACAGGTGAAAACGTTTCTCTAAAATTTACACCAAATCTCTGGCTACAACCTTTTGCTACAAGACGACTTTTCAAGCCTTTTATAATTCCGTCAGCGTTTCTTTTAATACGACTTTTTCGCCACGAGGTAATTCCACCAGCGACCACGTATGATTTTTCATAAGTGCATCATACTCCTCCTGTATAGAACCTCTCCACTGCGTAGCATTTTCACCACCTAATGCCTCCTCAACAGATTTCGGAACTGTTTCAATTAAATTTAGACGATGTCGTTCTATACGGGGGCGACCTCGAGCTCCTGAACGAACTATTTTTGGTCTACTCGGACCATAACGAACTTGCTCTATGCGATCATGATCACCGTCGTTCAATTCATTTACAGACTGTTCGATTCGTTCAACACTGTTACTCCCATTTGGTGTTAAATCAAGTAGCATAATATCTGTATCTGTCTTTTTATCGTCAAAAAATTTGCTCTCCATAAACACAACATCTCTACTTATAACAATTTTATTAGTAACTGGATCCATTAAGCGATATGCTTTGGATGTACTGGAATACCCAACCATTATTAATTCCCTACCTTTTGGTTGAAACTTCTTCTATTGCGTCTTATCGAGGGCTATTGCCAACGAACCCAAAATTCTAAGATGCTTAACATCTGGCTTCTTACCCGTATACTCTTCATATGGAGTTTTGTTGGCTAAAGTTTTTGTAACAGCCCTATTCCGTAAATAAGATGCTGTTGCCACAGCTTCCGCCCAAAAACTTTCGTCCAACATACTATGCACTATCATGCATCGTGCCATCTCAACCAAAGTTCGATTAGCACGTTCAGCCACACCATTTTGTATATGGGACTGTCAATTGCCTACATATACCATTTTCATCCAAAAAATTTTGAAATTCGTTACTCAAATATTCACCGCCATTATCGCTTCTTAAAATTTTTATTTTTCTGCCTGTCTGCTTTTCTGCCACTTTCTTAAAGGTCTATAATGCCTCAAAAACCTCACTCTTCGATTTCAAAAAATAGATAGAAATGTATCTTGACTTATCGTCAATAAACGTCACAAAATATCGGGAACCACCAATTGAATGTATATTCATTGGCACACATACATCCGAATGTATGATTTCTAACAAATCACTAGCTCTATTTTTGGAAATCTGAGGAAATGGCTTATCAGATATCGTACATTTAACACACGTAGCACAGTCTTCATTTTTTAAACTTCTTTCCATTTTAAGGCCATGAAGAAGCTCCTTGGACCGCATTTCATTTAAACTATCGAAATTTAAATGTCCAAAGCGATCATGCTACATTTTAACACAATTTTCTTCATTATTTACGTTAAAACACCTATTTGACTCACTTTTGAATACATATAAACCACCTCTCCTATTACCTTTAATTAAAATTTCCCCTTTTCTATCCTTTATAATACAATGATTATCATTGAAAGTAACTAAAAGCCCTTTCTCACAAGCTTTGCTTACCGACACAAAATTGCACTTCAAGTCTGAAACATACAAAACATCTCTTAACTTTACTTGAAATTCGCCACTTCGAACGCAGACATCACCAACTCCATCCGCTTGTATGTATTTGCTTCCAGCTAGTTCGATTCTTTGCTTGCTTTCCTTGTACGTCTCAAATGCAGAACGATCACAACACAGATGCGCAGTTGCTCCACTATCGATACACCAATCATTTGAGAGAGATTCAGAAGCAACCACGTTAAAGGATTTGTCGTCTCGATCCCTCCTTGACTGGGATTCCTTGCATTGTGCAGCATAATGGCCATGTTTTCCACAATTAAAACATTTAGATTTTCGTTTCCTTCCCGTTCTGTTCACTTTTTTCTGTTCTTCTGGAGCTTTTTTGTTGTTATCATTATGAAATCTTGCTCGTACCACCAACGCTTGTTGTGAATGTGTACTACCAATTTCGGCACCATTCCGTCTAGCTCCCTCCTCGAGCAGCTTTACTTTGATTGATGTTAATGTTGGCGAAAAATCTCGCGACTCGATTGCCACGACAAAATTTTCGTAAGACTTCGACAAACTCGCTAGCAAAATTATGACTGCCATTTCTTCTGGTAAAATCACGTCTATCTCCGCCAGCCTTTCGATTGTGTCGCAAAAATCATTAAGATGTTCTTGAACCTTCTGACCTTCAAACAATCTGAGAGACAGCAATTGTCGAAATATCGTCACTTTCCGCGCAGGACCGCCCGGCTGATGAATCTGCTTGAGCTTAACCCAAGCTAAAGCTGCTGTTTGACAATGCTTCACATGGTTCACCTTTGATGGCTTAATGCACAGCATAATGCTCTCCAATGTCTTTTGATCCTTCACGTCGAACGCGGCTGCTTCTTCTGCAGATGCATCCTCACCTTTCACTACCTTTCCGCTAGTTATTGCCCACAAATCCGAATGTATTAAAATGCTCTTCATTTGTACAGACCAAGACATATAGTTGGTGTCATCAAGTTTTTCGATGGCGTGCAATCCGGCAAAACTAATTATGTATACGCTTTTAATAAATTAATCTCAAATGCTTTAATTCTTTTAACGACCTGGGCCCATAACCTATTAGACCATATATCAGTTTTATATGCGCAGTTATAGAATTTAAATAAAACGAGAACACGTTAATTTCGTACAGCATATATTTCAGAAAGAAAAAATTCAACTCATACAAATTTATTCAACGTCAGAAGTACAATATGACAGTAATTGCAAATGTGATACAAAATTTAAAACAAAGTGGTTATTTACAAAGTATATTTCTAACAAATATAATTCTGAACAAAAGTCTTTATTACCGTAGGTGCAGTTATATTTCTAAGAATATAAGCCTCTGGCCATCTTGAATGCCTATCAATAATTGTTAAAATATATCGATATCCATCAGATGGTGGAAGTGGTCCAACTGAATCCAAATGGATATGTATCATTGGGTATATCGATTTTTTGTATAGGTGGTTTTGTATATCTTGAAATTTTTGATTGCTGACAAGAAATACAGTTTGAAGCCCACGCCTAGTTGCATGAATCTCTGGATGTGATAAAGAATGTTATTTTGAAAAAATCATCTCCTCATGTAATTTGGAACATAAGTATGTGGTATTTTTAAATTATGAATCGGAATGATAATCTGCTTCAAATTATTCTTAGATGTTTGAGAAGACACTAGAGCTTTAAGAGTCTAATACTAATTTCACACAGACGGCTTATTGAATAATAAAGGCAATTTTCTACATTAAGGCGCTTATTGAGCTCAATCTTCCCTACAAAATTCGAATCTATTATTATTTCATTAGTAGCTAATCGAATGCCTAATGAAGTCAAAAGCGCAATGCAACTCTGTTGGCAGCGTTCCGCTTCCGTTTCCGTTTCTTAGTTTTCAAAGCAAATGTCATTGTCTGCATGGCGGAACGATACAAGGTGGCCGCATCGAACAGCTGATTATAACCTTTTTTATTTGATTTGATACATCAACTACCGGCGCAGTACGATTTTGACATTTGTCCATCGAATTTACAAGTACATGGAATTTTTTTTGTTTGTAGGTATGTCAACATGCTCCCACCTTGTATCGTTCCGCCATGATTGTCTGTCTCATCCTTCATACTAATCGAGCAGTTACTTCTGTGTGAAAGCAAAAAATTTACGATTTCATTAGCAGGTGAAATGAGATCATTAAGTTTCTGTATGAAAACAGTATTATCATTTTCTTGCTCAACAAACAAAGTATGAAAATTTATATCTTTAATTGAAAGTGCATCTATTTCTGGAAACCTTGATAACGCATCCGCCACAATATTATTTTCCACGATATATGTTGTATATCAGTCGTAAATTGTGCTATATATTCTAAATGTCATGTTTGTCCAGGAGATCGTTCCGTTTTTGAACTCAAAACGTATGTCAACGGTTTATGATCTGCATATGTATATTGTAAAGACTTGACCTTCTAAAAAATGCTTGAAATGTTTAATTGCCCAATGGATACCTAAAAGCTACCTATCAAAAGTGGAATATTTACATTCTACAGGAGTTAATTTTCTAGAAAAATAAGCCAAAGGTTCTAAAGTATCGTGCTTAGCTTATTGTAAAACAGCTCCAATCGCAACATTTGAAGCATCAACAGATATAGATAATTTAGAATCTATATCAAAATGATTTAAAAGTGTATTTTTAGGAAAAGACGTTTTACATTGTCAAATGATTTAATTGACTCATCAGTTCAAACAAGTATTTTTCTTTTATTTCAATCATTTGCTTCCTTTTTAGGAACCAAATGTAAAGGCGAAGCGATAGAAGAACCTGAAGGTCTAAAAACACCAATTTAAATACTCAAATTCTGTTTTAGCTACTTTAAGTTTCACTGGATCTAACCGTCTTGGTTTTGAGAACGGTAAAATTCCTTTAGTTTCAATTATATGTACAGTGTTATGTTTAACTATTTTAGAGTAATTCGGTTCAGAAATAACCTCAGTAAATTCTTTGATTGATTCCGAATCAAAAATTTCGCAGAATCCAAAAGAACCAATTACTTTTAATTTTGTTTCAGAGTCAAGCATTAATTTATTTTTAATATCAACTATAAATCCAAATTTTTCTAATAATTGGAGTTTTAATATCTGCTAAAGTGAAAGGAAAATGAAATTCACGCCTTAGTCGTAAATCGACTTTAAGCAATTTTGATCCAAACGTTAGAATAATTGCTTCATTTGCTGCTGATAATTTAAATCAGAATTTTTCTTAAATTGCTTAAATCTTGCAAGAGGAATATCTGAAACAACAGCCGCTGTATCTATTAAAAAATTAGGTTTGTTATACTTATCGAAAATAAAAAGGCGGCTAGCTGGTTTCTAATCTCTTCTATCGGCATGATAGAACGATTCAATTTAAATGCATTTGTTTTGTGGTAAAAAAATTACATTCCCATATTTCGAATGATACCAACATATATTATTAGGAGAATTTGAACGTTCCTTGAATGATCTTTTATTTTTATTGGTAAAACTTATTTCGTTCATTAGATTTTGATCTGGTTCGTAACTCATTAATATCAGGAGCCAGTTTATTAAAATTTTGGCTAAGAATAGAAGTTAATTGCGTTAAATTTTGAATACTTTGTTCTAAAGACGAATTTTGTGAAATTGAAAACACTTTGGATTGAAAATAAAGACTATAAATTTTGTCAGATTTTAATTTTATTATCTACACTTTCTTTATCACAAGATGTCAAATGACCTTGAATTTGTTGAGGTAATTTACGTAACCAAAGTTTATAAAGCAAAGCCTGTCCAATAATCGAACTAGAACCAATTAAACATTTAATTTCACTATATAATTCAGAATCCCCAAATGATATGAAGATATCCCAGAAATGTTCCGATACAGTCTCAAAAATAATCCCAAAATTATCTGGAGATCGTCCCGAAATGCTTCCGAAATAGTCCAGAAATAATCGCGACCATCTGCAGATAGTCGCGAAATGACCCTAAAATAATCCCGAAAACAATCCTCAATTGATGTGAAGATAGTCCCGAAATTGTCTCGATATAATCCCAAAAATAATATCGAAATGATCTGGAAATAGTCCTAAAATCATCCCGAAATAATTTTGAAATTATGTAAAGATAGACCCGAAATTGACCTGAAATTATCCCCGAAATAATCGCGAAATGATCTGGAGATAGTCGTGAAATGATCCCGAAAGAGTTCTGAAATGATCCCGAAATTTTCCCGTTATAATCTCGAAAATGATACGGAAATAATCCCAAATTATCTGGAAGTAGTCCGGAATTCAATCCCGAAATGATCTGTAGATAGTCCCGAAATGATCCACAAATAATCCAAATTTTCCAAAATTGTGTAGTCTCGATCCATTTGAACCATGTATCAAATATCATTGGTCTAGGTCAACTATATTCAGATTTATAACGATTTATAAATAAAAGTTTAAAAAATTAAAAAAACACGCTATAATAGCTAACCGAACTAAAAAATAGGGAATAATTTTTGTGTACAAAGACTTGATATTACAGTAGTGGGGGATCGAACAGTCAAACATAATTAATCACCTCAACATAAAATTATAATAATATCTTTACAGCAAACTTTAATTCAAAGTTAAAAGACTATTTAAACTATATCTTTAGACCCGAAATGATCCCGAAAACCATCCAGAAATTGTCCCGGAAGGGTTCCAAATGATCCCGAATGGTCCCTGACGGGATCCCGAAAACCATTCAGTAATGATCCCGGAAGTTATTACTGAAAAATTTCATTCAAAGTTAAAAGAGTGTTTAAACTATATCTTTGGTCCCGAAAGGATCCCAAAAACCATCCAGAAATGATTCTGGAAGCGTCATTAAATGATCCCGGAATAGTCCCGAAATGATCTTGGAAGGGTCCCTAAATGATCGCGGAATAGTCCCGAAAGTCCGGAAATGACCCCGACGAGATTCCGGAGTGATTCCGAAAACCATCCAGAAATTATACCGCAAAGGTTCCAAATGATCCCGAAAAAGTCCCAAATGATCCTGACGGGATCTCGAAAACAATTCAGAAATGATCCCGGAAGGATCACGAAATTATCCAGATAAAGCCACGAAATGACCCCGACGGGATCCCAAAAACCATCCAGAAATGATCCCGGAAGGGTCTCCAAATGATCCCGGAATAGTCCCGAAAAAGTCTCGAAATTATCCCGACGCGGTCCCGGACGGATCCAGAAAACCATCCAGAAATGATTTCTGAATAGTCCCCAAATGATACCCAAATAGTTCCGAAATGACCCTGACGGGATCCCGAAAACCATCTAGAAGTGATCCCTGAAGTATCCCCAAATGATCCTGAAATACTTTCAAAAAAGTCCAGAAATGACCCTGACGGGATCCCGAAAACCACCCAGAAATGATCCCGGAAGAGTCCCAAGGGGGGGGGGGGGGGGGGGGGGGGGGGTTGCTGCCATTGCTCAATTGGTAAGCCGTCCATTTATTTGACCCTGTGAGTTTGTAATATTGCTGATAGTCAGTATACTTAAAGCTATAATGTGTGAAAATTATTAAAAAGTAATTGTTCGAAGGGCCGTGTGACCTCTCCTTTTCCATTTTCGAAATTTTTTTAGCCTATTATTGTCTATCATTCATCAAAATCCGTGTAGCCGTGGCGTGATTCAGTCACAAAGACGAAAAAATAAAATTAGATTATAACTGTTCCCAGGGGACGTGGACCTCCCCTTTTTTCAAAAACATATAGCTAGTAGATCCTTGTAAACTATTGGATGTATTTGTGGCAAATTTCATCCAAATCTGTCCAGCCGTTCTTGCATGATTGAGTCACAAAGACAAACGTCTGGACATCCAAACTTTCACATTTATGATATCAACTAGCCTTTACCCGCGACCCCGTCCGTAAGGAGAAAAATATATGAAATGATTCCGTAATAGTATCGAAAAAGTCCCAAAATTGCCATTTCGGATCCCGAAAACCATCCAGAAATGATCCCTGAAGTGTCCCCAAATGATCCTGAAATAGTTCAGAAAAGTCACGAAATAACCCGGAAACCATCCAGAAATTATCCCTCCCCAAATGATCCCGTAATGGTCCTGAAATAACGCTGTCGGATACCGGAAACCATCGCTGAAGGGTCCCCAAATGAACCCGAAAAAGTCCCGAAGTTACCCTGTCGGATACCAGAAACTATCCAGAAAAGATGCCGGAAGGGTCCCCGAATGATCTCGAAATAATCCAGAAAATGCCACTAAATGACCCTAACGGTATCCCGGACGGATGCCGAAAACCATCCAGAAATGATCCCTGAACGGCCCTAAATGATTCCGAAAAAGTACCGAAATGACCCTGAAATCATCCAGAAATGATCCCGGAAAGGTCCGGAAATGACCCCGACGGGATTACAAATAAGGTGAAGCTAATTATAAAAGCATGTTAATAAGGCAGCAGGCACGTTGATGCGAATGAAGAGATACAAACAAACAAACATACAGGAAAAGCTAATAAAAGCGTGTTAATAAAAAAAATTTAAGGAGGGAAGATAGCTGGAGGAGACGGAGAGCACCTCTGATCGTTTTTCCAAAATTGTTTAGATCTCGATCTGTATGAGCCAGATACCAAAAATTATTGATTTAGGAGAAAATTTAGGCAGAGAGTGGGGCGTGGGGAGTTTCATTGCTCACTTTGACAAACGTGTGGACATCCAAACATCCAAACTTTCGCATTTATAATATTAGTAAGATAAGATGTATAATCAATCTCTGAGACGTAAATATTACATGTTTTTTTTTATAGAACACAACTGCGGCACTCATGGAACTACAACAGGCTAATATACACCTGGATATATCTGCACATTTGATAAAAGCAACTGTATCACGCGATTTACCAGTACTACGAGTTCTTTTTCACGCAGGTACAGACCCAGGTGGCCACCTCCAAAGACAAAGGATATGCGTGCTGTTGCATGTTTCACTGAGTAGTCAAATTCCATTGCAAGGTCGTTGTATGCCTGAAGGCGAGGATAATGTTTGTGTTGCTGAGGTAAGTACCACATTTTGTTTTGACATTAAATATGGTTTTACACTGAAAGTTTGTGAGGTGGGTTTCTTCAAAGACTGGAGTCTCTCAGTCAATCCAGAGTCGAGACGTCACGTTTTTTCTTTCTAAAAGAATACCCGTTTCTTTGTTGGTGGTATTTGATTCAGACGTACACACTAACACACCATGACGGATGGTACCTAGTTGTAATATTGAAGGGGAGCTTAAACAGCCGTTAATTTATAGAAGGGGCGTAGGATCGATGGACAGCGTCCGGTTGCCGGTGGAATTGGTGGACAGGCGGCGGAATACGGGTGATCGGTGTATCGGTTGACGGACACTTTACGGTTTCTGGAGCAACGGTGTCTGGGTTTGGCACTGTATCCTTTCTGCCTCTTCAAAGCAGGCTGCTCGGGTTCTACCGAACGTTCATTCTGCCGCCCAACTCCGGCCAACGCTGCGTCTGCAGGTCTGTTGGGCCGACCACTGCTCTCAAGCGTTTGATAATTCCTAGTCTAGCACGGTATTATGAGACGGCTCTCTCGCAGTACATATTGCCGGCGGAAAGCGATCGCGCGATTCCTTACTCCCGATAGCGCTTTAGCATTGTTGACCAAAGTTTACCTACATCGGCAGGGGAGTTACAGTTCTTTAGATGCTCCTCCATTTTCTCCCGCTTGTGTTTGTCTACAGGCCGTCTGATGGCTGTGTCACAATGAACATTGTGGTACTGTTCCAACGTTTTTCACGATTAAAAACTGCATTTAACCAAAAGAATAGGAGACAAAATATGTTAGCAAATATTTTTCTTGTAAAGTGAGAATGTTTATAACAGTGCTTCGCGGCATTTTGTATGTGAACGGACAAGTCGAAATAAGTTTCATCTTTCAATTCTGAAGTGCTGTTTATATTTACAACCGCAACACCTTGCGTCATTGTGGCGATGTTACTGTCAAGCATAAGATTGCGTTGAACGCACCCATATGAAAAAGTTCATTGTAATGATACGCAGGAGTATGTCCCGATTTGTGGGTAGCCAGAGTCTTGCTGTCTCACAAAGTCTCACTCTCGCTAAAGTTGAGGCCATAGTTGGAATGTGTAGCCAGATTTCCGGAATTCTCCAAGCGGAATGAAACGAGCCGACGCGGATTCAATGACCTTGCGGAAAACATGTTCCCCTTGACGCACATCAGTTGGAAGTGCAGGGCAGCGAAACTTTTATCTTCGCTTTTTTAAAGTTGATGAAAGTGCCCTTTTTCAGTGTGATTAATTTAGCTGATCGCTCAAGCGATAGGAATATCGGTAGGTGGTCGGATGCCAATGTTGCCATCGGCTGCCATTTGGCTCAGCTTACAAGTCCTTACTATGGCTATGTCTGACGAGCTATGACAATTTCCACCTTTTGTGTGGGGGTGTCCTTGTTTATTGTGCAGTGCGACGTGTCCTGCATTTGATCTCTTGTCACCTATCTAATTGTAAATCAGAATGACACAGATCGTGGTGGGCATTCAAATTGCCAAGAGAAGTGCGATTTTCACCAGTGAAGGTAATATTCACTGGAGATGCAGGTGACGGGAGGGATGTAGATGTTGGTGCTTTCTAAATTCGCATCGCCTGATAGGACAGATATTCCTTGATCTGCTAGGACGCTGTTCCCGCGGCTGATGTGGGAATCAAATAGATTATATTACACAGAGTGGTGATGGATAAATGCGAGTCCGCCTCCATATCTTCTTGAACGATATTTTCTTTGGGCATTGTAGCCAGAGCATGTCTGCAAAGAAGATTTTCAGTGTGCTTAGTATCTTTGATCGCAGCTATGAGATCGGAGCGGCACCCGTCGGGGGACTATCGTCGCTGAACTCAGAACATCTAGGAAAATGGCACCTGTCCAAGGCAGGAACTGCTAAAGCGCAGACAACCGGATGCCCTAGGGCGTGAAGAACAAGGATGACAATTTGCTCCGAGGATGACAATTTGTGGGAGGGACGCAACAAATTAAATGGGGTTACAATGAAATGACATCCCTTGATCGGGAATAATCCCGAGTTGTTGTAGCAGTGCAACAACAACAATAATCCCGAGTCACTTCGATACATGGTACCGGCTGCCGTGGGAAGGTTCTCTATATTATCTGTGCTCTGTACCCTTTTCCATTCCACCCTTTTTCATTCCGTTCCATCATTGCAGCGCTTATGCCTTGTTTGGGTATCGACTCCATTCTTTCACTCTCGTCCTCCTTATTAACATCACACGCTGAGTCGTTGATCGTGATCGTAGGACCACCTGCCCGACAAGGCGGGCTCAGCGGTCCGTGACCGGTCATCCAAATAGTTGGGCGCTATGGAGATCTGTTAAGCACTCACACCATCGCTAAGTTGCCTTCTCTGGTGACTAATTATGACAAAAAAACCTTAAAAAAGAGTTGTCCAGAAAAAAATTAAGTGGGATCAAATGATAAATGCTCATTAGTTCAGTCATTTCAGGTAAAAATATTTCCAAATCCCGGAATTCGAAACAAGAGGCTGGGAACGTATATACGTCTTTATATTGGCATTGTAAACGTGGCATTGAATGTTACAAAGAATCACGCAAAAGTACATTTACTTGGTTTAATGTTTAAACCGTACTCTGTAAGGCGTTGAAAAAGGATACGTAAATCTTTTAAATGTTGTTCTTCGTCTTTACTTGCAATAAGTAAGTCATCGATGTGAGCATATACAAAATCTAAGTCACTTACTACCTCATTTATGAATCTTTGAAAGCTTTGTGCAGAATTTCTAAGTCCGAAAGGCATTCTCATGAATTCAAACATACCGAAAGGAGTTGTAATAGCAGTTTTATAAATATCTTCTTCAGACATAGGAATTTGGTGATATGCCCTAACTAAATATAATTTAGAAAATATATTTTTATTATGAAGGCTCATATTAAAATCCTGAATGTGAGGTAAGGGATAACGATCGGGAACAGTTACAATATTTAATCTTCTAAAATCAGCACATGGACGCTAATCATTCAACTCTTTTAGGTACAAGGTGATGCTACTGAAGAATTTGAAGGCCTACAAATGCCTGTTTTAACTAAGAAATCAAACTCCGTTTTCGCCACTTTGTATTTTACCGGATCTAAGCGCCTGGGCTTAGAAAATGGAAGACTACCTTCTGTTACAAGTCGATGTACTGTTGTATGTTTAACAGGTTTAGTATAATCTGGCTCTGAAATAAGTGACGGAAAATCTTTTAATAATTTTGTAAATTTATTGTCAACCACAAATAATTTAGGTAATGGAATATCACAAAAGTAGGATAATGTATTAACTGAGAGATTGGTTAATGGATCTACTAAACGTTTATGTTTAATGTCTATAAGAAGACCATATTTACAAAGAAAATCAGCGCCAATTATTGGCTTGGCTATATCCGCAATTAAAAATGTGAGAAATTCACGTCTTAAACCTAAATTTACATTTAAAAGCCTTTCCCGGAAATGGCAATTGTTGAGCCATTAGATGCAGTGAGAATTATGTCTGAACGTTTCGTATAAGGAAATTTAGACGCGGGTAATACCGAAATTTCTACTCCACTATCAATTAAAAAATTTGGTTTGTTTTCTCTATCAAAAATAAATAAGCGACGCGTCGAAAATTCTAAATTTCCGTTGTTCGTCGCTGCAACAACGGAAGAATTTAGTTTGTTGAATCTTTGTTTTTGTTATAAGAACATAGTTGCTCACAACTTCAAGCATTATTTCCAAATTTGTAGTGAAATCTACACAACCAATTTGGATTATTACGCGAGTTAGAACGACGCCTAAAAAAATTTCTAAAATTGTTCCTAGAATTAGAACGCGACCTAGATTGATTCCGATACATTTCTGTTTTAATTTCAACTGACTCCAAAGAAAGTTTCTGAAAATTCTCACACATCAAAGAGGTGGTTTTTAGCTAGATTTTCAACAACAGAATTTTGAACTTTTGTATCTGAAATTGTATTTACTGAGAAAACTTCGTTTTTATTCATAATTTCAAAAATGTTATCCGCTAATTTTGTTAATTCATTAATATTGTCAGAACTTGAGCTAGCCAAAATGGCATTTAAATTTTTGGGAAGTTTTCTCAACCAAATTCTCTTTAAAATATTTTCACTAAAATTTGAACCGGCTAACAAAATTAATGACCGATAAAACTCAGAGGGCTTTCGATCACCCATTTCTGAATCACTTAAAATTTTGTCTAGCTTTGAATTTTCACTGAGTGAATGTGTTTCTATCAAAATTGTTTTAAGTTCACTAAACTTTTTAGTGAGGGGTGGATTTTGGATAAAATCTAAAATTGTTACTATTACTTCTGTGGAAGTGCAGTTATAATGTGTTCGTATTTGGTATTCTCTTGGGTTATATTTTTTGTACTAAATTGTGTTTCAGCATGTATAAACCACGCTTCTGGACAACTAGTCCAAAATTGTGGAAGTTTGCCTGATTTCAGCAATGATTGTAATTATCATACTGATTTGTAATATTTTGTTGTAAAGTGTCATTTGGTATATTTATAAATAAATCATTTAGATTATTAGAAAGTGTAGATGTTTGTGTATTATGTTGTGGTGAGCGAAACATATTGAATAAAATGAAAAGAGAGTTCACTAACAAAACAGTAAAACTAACTAGTAATTCTAAGAGTTGACAATAATAATAATAATAATAATATATGGATATTTTAGTATACATACATAAAAGATGATATTTTTATTCAAATACTTGCGAATATTTAGTTTGTTGCCGTAACTGATACTTATGCAATGGCTTTTGATTGTGTTGTGTTTGTAGTTGTTGCTGTTGCTGCTGCTTCTCCTTTAAGTTTTCCGAGGATAATAATTGCTTTTGTTGTTTTTTAAACGTTTGAAGGATCTGTCTATGAATGATGATGATGTACGGTAGTAATTGTTTGAAATTGGTTCGATGATAATGTTTTGACGCCACTTAAGTACTTTTAAATTGTGTTGGCTGTTGATAATTTTACAGTGGAATTTGTTGATGTTACGCTTTAGCTTAATAGTCATTTTTCTTCGATCGAAGTAACTGTCAAATAAATCTTCCAACTCCTTCTTATCTTCTGGCTTTAATTCTCAATATCTCGCAATACTTCAGCTAAACAATCTCTTTATTTACTTCATATAGTATTCAAGATTTATAAATCATATTTTTGTTCTATATACTTTCAATTTAACCTCTTCTTCCCTTAAATAAATAAATAAATAAATATTTCGCTCACGCGTCTCTGGATCTTCATCTTTATGCGTAGTTGAATGTAACCGTAGCTCCGAAGCCAAACGAAAAGCTAAGGGACAAAACTTACATGTATGTATATTATCACCCAGATGTAGACGTAAATGCGGATTCATTGCACTTGTTGTAGCAAAGCACCGTTTTTAGTATTTGTATTTATATGGTTTTTCATCGGTATGAGTACGCGTATGCTGGTTTAAGTACGCAGTATGTATAAATCGCTTATCACAAAGATCACATTTATTGGCCTTTTCGCCGCTATGATATAGTTTATGTCTCTTTAAAACCGATTTTGTTTTACAACTTTTTCCACAAATATCTCACTGGTATTGGTATTGCTCATTCTTGTCACGTATGTTTTTGTATCTTATTATCTTGTTGTGATTTGTTAAAATGCTAAAGTTTAACTGCACTGCAACGGCCCCAAGGTTGGATCCTTGGGTGCTGCCACTTTAAAAGCTTGATTTGTTAATTTATCGCACACACACCAAAAACTTTTATTTTTTTATTTAATTATTAGCTCCTGGCAATATCGCCAGTGTGGTGATTGAAACCAATTTTCATTTTATATAAAAAGAAACTTTTATTCAATAAAGAATACGCCTAAATGTATGCGTCAATATTTTTTTAAATTTTTCACCATAATGAAAATTGAAAAATCAATATTGAAAATTAAAATATTGATAAAACAATTTAAAATTACAAAGTTCAAAGTAACTAAAATACAAAGTTAAATAAAAATAATAAGAACCCTACAGTCGTTACCCCCATTCTAGCACCATGCGTGCCTATTAAACAATCCCCTGTTAAAACCCTTATCAGGGACGACAGAACTGATTTGTTTAAAATCAGAAGGGCTCTTATGCGTGACCGACTTTGCGTTGTCAACGAATGAGTCCAGGGCCTTTAATGCGGCCTGGCTGTCTGAGAAAATAAACACCCGTTTACCATCCTTAGGCATAGACCCGAGATGATTCACAGCCCTGTGTATTGCCAGCATTTCCGCTTGGTAAACACTACAGTGATCTGGTAGGCGAAAAGAGACTTCTAGACCCAGATCCGGTGAAAAGAGGCCTGCTCCCACCTCCCCGTCAAGCTTAGAAACATCCGTGAATATATTTATGGCACCCGGTACCGTATGTTGTGTGGTATTCCAGTCTTGTGGCGATGGTATATGTATACTATAGTTTTGACGAAGACGTTCTTTGGCGTGCAGTAGTCAGTGCGTACCGGTATTGGGACTGGGGCGTTCGTGCCCAGGATTGTTGAGTGTCCACTAGATCCATTTGACCAGAGACCTGTTTCCCTTATGCGTAGAGTGGCGATGACCGCTATTTCCTTCGCCACCAGGTCAAGAGATGGAAGGTATAGCATTGTGTTGAGTGCTTCAGACGGAGTGGAGCCGAGAGCCCCGGTTATGCACCGTTGCACCTTTTGAAGCATTTTAAGATAGGTACTTTTAGCTAGTGCAGGCCACCAGACCAAGGCACCATAAAGAAGAACCGGGCGCACAATGGCTGTGTAAATCCAGTAGGTCACTTTAGGGGAGAATCCCCAGGAGGTGCCAATTGCCCTCTTGCAGGTGAACAGCGCTGCTGCTGCCTTCTTGGATCGCTCCACTATATGGTCACTCCATAATAGCTTTCTATCCAGAATGACTCCCAAATACTTGACTTGATCGCCAAACGCTAAGAACATATCCCCAATTATTGGCCGTGTAAGATTTGGTACTTTGTAAATCCTCGTGAAGAGGACAAGCTCGGTTTTATCCGGTTTGACTTCCAAACCTGTGGCTGTGGCCCAGTACGAAATTTTGAATAGTGCCCCTTCCATTAGGTTGCAAAGAGTTTGCGGAAATTTCCCCTGCATGGTGATGCAGATGTCATCTGCATACGCGATCACTTGGTGACCGTCTGCCTGCATGAGGCGTAGTAGTAGGTTGACGGTAACCACCCAAAGTAGCGGAGAGAGAACACCGCCCTACGGAGTGCCTCTGCCGACCGGTCTGCGGATCACGCATACACCTAGCTCAGTTTTAATCTGCCTACGCGTAAGCAGATTGTATATAAACTCCACCACGCGTCAACCCCCAGATCGGTCAGCGCCGAGATGATGGCCTCAGGGAGAACGTTGTTGAAGGCACCCGCTATATCTAGAAATGCCACCAGTGTGTATTCCTTGAGGTCAAGTGACCCTTCCATAACGGATACCAGTGAGTGCAAAGCCTACCCTTAGTATAGGCATGTTGAGCTTGCGAAAGAAGCGATGGCTCAATCCTCCTCCTGATGTAGTCCTCTAGGAGTCTTTCGAGTGCGTTTCGACAGTGTGGAAGCAAAAATTTAGAAAATAAGTGAAAACAATAGACCAAAGCAAAAAGCTAGGTTAAGTTGAACTGGCCGGTCCATGAGAACCTCACATAGACTGAATAAGTCCGTTGTGTTACCAGAAGTTTGTTTTAACGACCAAACTGAAAAACCCTATCAAAAACCGGACCTATGTTATAAAATAACTCCGTCCTCTTGGAAAATCCTAGAAGCTTCCATGATTTAGGACCTATGTTATGAAATAACTCCGTCCTCTTGGAAAATACTAGAAGCTTCCATGATTTAAACCACTTGCTGCTTCTAGATTTGACAGCTGTATCACTCCTAATAGCTGGAGTCTTAGCCTGGCAAGCGCAGGGCAAGAGGACAGAACGTGCTCGATCGTTTCCTCCTCCAGCCCGTTCTTCCTACATCTGCTATCACTGACCAAGCCTAATTTAAAGGCATGTGACGCAAGAAGGCAGTGTCCAGTCAGAATACCCGTCATGAGTCTACAGTCCTCTCTTTTTAATGATAGAAGCAACTTTGTTATTCTAAGGTTGTAAGACCTGCACATAATCTTCGACACTTTACAGCCCCGTGCTTGAACCCACGTCTTTCCTGCTTGGTCGATCACGTGCACCTCTCACCTTCGCTTAATTTCGCCCAGTCTAATTGGGACGTCTATGGAGCAAGCTTTAAGGAATGCGCCCTTTTTAGCTAATTCATCCGCTTTTTCATTCCCATCTATTCCCATATGCCCTGGGACCCACTACAGATGTATGCTTCTCCCTGCCACAATTCTCTCCAAGGACTGCTTACACTCTACCACGCATTTAGATGCGTAGTATGCGAGATTATTGCCTTAATTGCTGTTGACTGTCAATATAAAAGTTAACACGATTGCAGCTTGGGCTATTTTCTTCCAGGGTTTCTACTGTTTGGTTACGGCTACTATTTCCGCTTGGAAAACGCTGCAGTAATCCGGCAGCCTGTAGGATCTGTTTATTTCCGGATCAGCACAGTATACCGCAGACCCTACTCCTTCCACTACTTTGGAACCATCTGTGTACACATGTATCGCCTCGTCCCTTGCGCCAACCGCCCAACTCTATTGTGGCCTTAAGATCGCCCTCGAAGCGCAGATAGGGAATCAGGTAGTCTATTCGTCTTGTGATTGTTGACGCTATACTACTATGGCCGTATGGTCGGCGCTCTAGCTGCCCCGAGGCACCGAGCCTGGTTGCAGTTGTTAACGCTATGTTCTTTGCTACCAGGTCTACAGGTGGAATGTGCAGAATGGCATACAGTGTAGTGTCGGGGTTGTTTTCAGGGCTCCCGTAATGCTAAGCACTGATAGTCTGCATACCCCCTCTAATTTTTTGTGGTAGGTTGCTTTTTGTGTGGCTTTCCACCAAACAAGAACTCCATAGTATAGGATAGGGCTTACAATCGCTGTAAAAACCCAATGCGAAAGAGAGGGCGATAAGCCCCACGTACATCCCAGCATTCTTTTACATACATAAAGTGCCGTTGAAGCCTTCTTCACCCTCTCCTCCACGTTGAGCTTCCATGATAGCTTACTGTCTAGGATGATTCCTAGATACTTTGTGCAAGGTTTCTCCTGTAGAGTCACCTCTCCTAACTTAGGCCTTATCCAATTTGGGACCTTGTACCTCTTTGTAAACAAGGCCGTATCCGTCTTATCCGCGTTGACTTTCAACCCGACATTTGATGCCCAGGTATGGATATCCTGCAGCGCTCGATCCATCAAAGCGCCAATCGTTGGAAAGCACTTTCCACTTGTGACAATTGCAACGTCATCCGCGTAAGCCGTAAGTTTTACGGGTCCCTCATCAAATCGCCTGCGCAGTTGGTTGATGACCAGCGTCCACAGCAGAGGTGATAGCACCCCTCCCTGCGCCGTTCCCCTGTTCACTGATTTCGTGGCCTCGTAAAATCCCCATTGTGATGTAATCTGCCTGCAATTTAACATGTAGCCGATCCATCTGGTTAAGGCTGGATGTATCTTAATGTAATTAAGACCATCCATAACCGCCCATTTAGAGACATTATTGAAAGCCCCGGCAATGTCTAAGAAGACTCTTAGAGCATATTCTTTATATTCCACGGATTTCTTTATTCTAATTACCACCCTATGCAATGCGGTGTCTATCGACTTGCCTTTGGTGTACGCATGTTGTGTTGTGGAGAGCAGCTTTTCATCCACGTTGGAATTTATGTACACATCTATAAGCCTCTCAAAGGTTTGAGCAGAAATGATGTTAAGTTAATGGGTCTATAATCTTTGGCATACACGTGACCGATATTTCCCGCCTTTGGTAGGAAAGGTACACGAGCAGTTCTCCAAGAGTGCGGTACATGGTTCAGTCTTATGCATCCATCGAATATTCATTTAAGCCATTCCACGACCGCCCTACTTGAGACTTGTAGCATGGCCGGGAATATACCATCTGGGCCCGGCGATTTAAACTTAGAAAACGTCTTCACTGCCCACTCGATCGTGGTATCGGTCACCAAGCCCGGCACTACCCGCTCCGTGAACGAAGTGTGAGTGCTGTCTGCTGGCTCTGCTAAACCATCTCCCGATGGGAAATGTGTATCGAGAAGCACCTCAAGGGATTCCTCACTATTACGTGACCATTCCCCGTTCTCTTTATTAGTCCCTGGACTATATTTCCCTTTGCTAGGACTTTTCTCAACCGTGCTGTTTCGCTGGGGCACTCTAGTCCGTACAGAAACTTTTACATGAGATTTTCTTCGCCCTGGAAATTTCACGCTTGTAGATCCTCAGTAGATCCCTGTACTCGTCCCGACACGCTTCGCTTTGCGCGGTCTTTGGTAGCTTAAACATTTCTTTTTCCTGTCTTCTTAGAAGACTCGGCTCATTGCTCCACCATGGCGGCTTTACTTTTCCTCTGAATCTTCTTAGAGGGCAAGCTTTGTTGTACGCAGTCATAAGCGTCCTTGTTAGGTTTTATATATGAGTGTTTATTTAATTAATGAAATAAGTTAATTGTTACATTTTAAAGTTAATGCGTAAAAGTATATCAATTGAAAGATAAAAAAGTAATAAAGAAGAAGATAAAGAATGTTCTGGCAACTGTGTTGTATAAATAATTTATTGTCGTGGCGCTGCCATCTCGTTTCATACATAACATTTTCCCCTCCTCTGCAAGGGCGCTAAGGTGAGTATCCGACAGGTGCCCTTCTCTGTCTGGTTGATCTCCGTGGAATTTGAGGTATCCTACTTGTTCCGGGTGTTGTATGCGGTGTCGATGTAGGATTTTGCCCTATTGTACTATCAGAAGCAAAGCCTGCAAAATCTTCCGATCCCCATGATTCGTTTTGCGCCGTTTCAGTAACCACCGGTTGCGTTATTGCTTCAGTGCTATCTACTTCAGCTGATTCCTCGGTTTCATTAGTGTTGTCTTCTGTTGACAGCCTCGCCTTGTAATAATCAACTTCCCGAGCTGTTTTATCAGGTCCAACCTGGGCTTTGCGTATTTGGTCCACATGCCGTTGTACACTTTTCCCATTGAAGAGTATTTCATAGTGCAGATCACCTAGACGTGCGTTTATGGTTCCCCTGAGCCACTTACAAATTCGTGGATTCCCAGACAAAAAGTAAACATTTTGATTTGGTTCAAACTCTCTAATAGTTTTCTTGGACTTAACGTATTGCTTCTCTTCTACCTTCTTTGAAATTTCCTCTGGTCGAATCAGATTCAACCTTGTGCGCAACTGTCGCCCCATAAATAGTAATGGTGATGACCCTGTGGTTGCATGCGGTGCGTTTTTGTATTGCCTCAAAAATTCATTCAAATTTGTCTTTAATGAACTACTCGTAGTACCCATCGCTTTCAATTCTTTCTTGACTGTTTGTACGCTACGCTCTGCTTGTCCGTTAGTTGGTGGGTGATACGGCGCTGAATATTTGTGATATTTAACACCAACTGCTGTCAGAAAGTTGTTGAATTCTGCAGAAGTGAAATTTGTGCCATTATCAGAAACGACAGTTAGCGGCGCGCCGTAAGCCGCAAACACTTCGTCCAACAACGCAATTGTCGCCGTTGCTGTTATATATTTAGTAACTCTCCCTTCTAACCACTTACTGTATGCGTCCGAGATTAACAGCAACATCGCTCCCTCGAAAGGTCCCGTAAAGTCGATATGAATACGTTCCCATGGTCCCTTGGGGTATTCCCAATGATGATCCTCACTTTTTGCCGGTTTGTTTGCTTGTCTTGCACATGCATCACATTGGTTCGCAATATTCTCGATATCATTGTCTATGCCCGGCCAGTATATGAATGAGCGAGCAATCCCTTTCATCTTAACAATTCCTAAATGCCCCGTGTGTAAATTGTCGAGCAGTTTGTTTCGATATTTTGTCGGAATAACAACACGATGTTCGAACGTCAAACATCCGGAGGACAACTTATAATTGACTTCTGGGGATTTGTACCCTGCCCTTTTCAAGCACTGGCCACTTTCCAGTAGTTTAATTATTTTACCCATTCGTTCATCTTTTCTGGACTCTCTTGCTATGTGTTCTGAACTTAGTGGTAATTGGTTGATTTGGCGAATCATGAAGTGGTCGAACTCATCATATTCGTCTAGATTCGTCATTCAACTGCTTAATTTGTAATGATTTCGGTGGCTGAAAGTGGGCGCGTGAAAGATAGTCGGCATTCTTGTTCGCCTTTGAGCTCTTGTACCCTACCTCGAAATCAAATCTGTTCAAAAAGTCTGCGTAGTTCGCCATTCTACTTATGCATAATACTGGAAGTGATTTGTCAGGTTGTAATATTTGTGACAATGGCTTATGATCGGTGATTAGTGTCGAATGACGTGCGTATAAATATTTGAAAAATTTCTGAACCGCCCACACAATTGCCCATGCCTCTTTGTCAATCTGTGGATAGCGTTGTTCTGTTGCATTCAATGTTCGACTTGCGTATGCAATTGGTCGTTCGGTCCCGTTCTCTAAACGGTGTGAAAGCACGGCTCCTAGTCCTGTTGAACTCGCGTCTGTTGCCAGTAGTACAGGTAGTGTTGGGTCGTATGGCATCAACACTTGAGGTGAAACCAACGTCTCTTTCAATAGGGCAAACGCTGCGTTTGCCTCCTTAGTCAAGTAAAAATTTTTTTTTTCAGCATATCCCGCAATGGCCGTGCACTTGTGGCCAAATCTGGAATATCTGCGCTATAAAACGTGGTTTTTCCTAAAAACAGCTGTAACTCTTCGAAAGTCGTTGGCTTGGGAGCGTTTAGTACCCCTTCAATGCAAACCATGTGATTTAATGCGATTTAGTGTCGTTTCCAAAACTATCAGTAGCTGCTCGAAGTTTTCAGCAAACACCAAGATATCATCAAAAAAATTTAAAACATTTGGGACTCCCTGTAACACAGTCTCCATTTTTCTTTGCCAGATAGCTGGAATATTTGCTGTTCCATATACCGCACGCGTAGGTCGTATTAACCCATGCGTCACTGTATTTAAAGTCAATACATGCGCAAACTCCTCGTCAATTGTTAAATGCGTATATGCATCTGTTATATCTAAGTGACAAAATATTGTAGCGTTTTTCATTTTATTAAACAAATCTTCTGCTTTTGGAATCGGGTGTTCGTCGATGATCATTTTTGGATTGACAGTGGGCTTATAATTACCGGTAATGCGAATACCCCCATTCTTTTTTGCTACTACGCGTGTTGTTGAGGCCCATTCTGAATGCTCCACTCTCTTGTAAAAACCTGCCTGAATTTTACGATCTATTTCCTGGGCATACTCCTCTCAGCGCCATCGGTACATCGCGCGCTCGCGCGAAAACTGGTGTTGCTCCAGATTTGAACTTTACTTTTGCAGGTGGCCCACTCAACTTCCCAGCTGTCGTACTGAAGATGTCCTCAAAACGTGTAATGAGATGTTGCAGTCGTGTTTATTGGTTTATTGATAGTTTTGGTGCAGTTGAATTTATAGTATTGATTCGGTTAGACGATGAAAATAATTCAGTGAAGTTTATTTCTCGTGCGAATTGCGATATCCATTCTCGGCCGCAAAGTGTATCACAATCTCCTTGAACGACATACAAATTAAGTCGTCGTGAAGTTTTCCCCATTGTCGCAGTTACTACGACCCGTCCAATGCAGTTCACCTTGTGGCCCGTATAGCTTGTAAATCGTCGATCTGTCTTTAACAAACTAAAATTTGGTTTAATCGAACGCAACGTTTTGCAATTCATTACTGCACATGGTGCACCCGTATCTAATTCCATCTGAATTTGTTTCCCATCTATATATATAGGAACCATTTTTCTATCTACTGCATTGCATGCATTAACACTGTTTAGTTTTTGAACTGATTCACATTCATCCTCTGAAATCTTATCTAATTTGGTCTTACACACTTTGGCGATGTGGCCCACGCTTCCACATGCAAAGCATTTGGAATTTTTAAATTTGCAGTCTTTTCTAAGGTTGCAAATCGGCTCTCCCTTTTCTTGTTTGTTTTGCCGGAACTTGATACTTTCTGCATACTTATTCCTACAGCCATCAAAATGGCGAATCAAGATATTTTTTATTTCGCTTTAGTTGAGCGAGTCTGGTGTTTTTGGGCTAACAAGAATTTTTAGCGCTCTATTAAGCTCTGTCCCCATGTGTACACGTACGAACTTGTGCTGTTCCGCTTCTGGAACCTTGCTCAACTGTAATGCCCGATCTACACGTGTGAAATAATCCTGTACTGAGGATTTATCTTCCGATTTGTATTCCGTAATACTAAACGGTGGCGGTTTGGGTGACAACGAACGATTTACATTTGTATTTGCCGCAGCATTCTGTGCAGCCTCCTCCACATCTCGGATTGCTCCTGCTAGCGCATCCAACACTGTTTTTAAATCCTCCGGTGTAAGGCTCATTTTTAAATACACTTCTGACACCACTTTTATATATGAGTGTTTATTTAATTAATGAAATAAGTTAATTGTTACATTTTAAAGTTACATTTTAAAAGTTACATTTTTAAATTTAATAATTGAAAGATAAAAAAGTAATAAAGAAGAAGATAAAGAATGTTTAAATACACTTCTATATTATATAAATAATTTATTGTCGTGGCGCTGCCATCTCGTTCCATACATAACATTAGGAATTCATTGTACTCCTCCAGTTCCTCCACATTGCTAACGTCTTTGGGTTGTCCCAGTTTTGTTTCTACCTGTTTCTGGAATTTAGTCCAGTTCGTTGACCTAGGGTTTCTAAAGGTTCCTCCCTTCTCTCAACCTGATATACGCATGGTCGGAGAAGGATGGTCTATCAAGAACCATCCAATCATACCTTGATGTATCACGCTCGGAGCTCAATGTAATATCCAGAACATTGCTGTATGTTGGACCAATGTATGTAGGGACATTTCCCCTGTTGGCTATCTGCAAATTGGTTACAAAACAGAGATTCGCCTCTCTCGTTCGCATCTGCTCCTCCCCACGCATTGTAGTGCGCATTTGCATCTGCGCCTATGACCAACCGCCCTTTGCGCCCTCCTCCTGTACTAGCCTTTTGCACTTCATCGGTGGAACCTCCGCAGAATGGGCCATATAGCAGGACACCAGGATAAATTCCTGCTTATTCTTTTGCTCAACTGCTACCACTATGAGGTCCTCAGGAGTGTAATTAGACAGCATATATGAATGCAGCTGTTTCCTTACCATTACTACAGCTCGCACCCGTTCTTCCGTTTGCGCATAGTAAATGCCAAACCCGCACGCCCTAAGTCAAGAAACCTTTCCTCCCGATGGGAGCCACGGCTCCTGGATCAGCGCCACGTCAAACGAACCCTCCTCCAGGGTTAGGAGGAGTTCGCTCGACGCCGCTTTACTGTGTTGGAGGTTTATCTGTAGGACTCGCAGCACCATTGGGCGGTTTGTCCCCCTCCAGCACCTTCGTCGTGACGTCGTCGTCCTCGCCTTGCCCTTTTAGTTTGCAGCATTCGAGGCTCCCTTCAGCCTTTCGTAACTGTTGTGCCGGGTGCTCCTCTGTGCGAGTCACAGCACCATTTGGCGGTTGGTCCTCTTCTAACACCTTCGTGGTGACGTCGGGGACCTCCACCTGTCTTTTTTCCCTTAGACTTTTGAGGTCCTTTTCGACTTCGCCCACTTCCAGGGTGTTAGGATTTTTATCCTCGGGACTTCTTTTCCTGAGTCGCATATAAATTTTGCCTGTACCAAAGGACATTTTTCCAAGCTGCGTGTACAATATATCCTCCGCCTGCTTGTTTATTTGGAAGATGTAGAACTGACCTTCCTCCGTAGGCCGAGATACAGTAAGTACCGTCCAGTCCTGTGTCGGTATGTTCGGATTCTGATTCTGCAGAAGTCGCAGTGTATCCTCCGACTTCATCACGCATGGTATCCATACCTTAACTTTTGGCGTCCAAGCTGCGTGTACAATATATCCTCCGCATGCTTGTTTATTTGGAAGATGTAGAACTGACCTTCCTCCGTAGGCCGAGATACAGTAAGTACCGTCCAATCCTGTGTCGGTATGTTCGGATTCTGATTCTGCAGAAGTCGCAGTGTATCCTCCGACTTCATCACGCATGGTATCCATACCTTAACTTTTGGTACCGTGGGGATTTGCGCTTTATCCACCAACTAAAACCGCGCGTTCGTGCCTTGCCTTTGGAGGTTCGGAACTACTTCCTCCAGCCACCGCAAGCTAGCGATGTTGTCGCACGCTATCATCTTCACACCATTATACCATCCCCCCGAATCAAAGGTTGGAAGGGGCTTACTTGGTTGTTCCCGCATCATCTTGAGCATTAAGCTAATAAGTTCCCTTTCTACAGATCACCTCTCAGTAGTCATCTGTCCGAAAGGACTGCTACGATCAACCAGTGCCACAGTCAGTGACTGCTTTGCCACATCACTCATCTTCTCGGGAAAAGCCGGAGTCTCCCTTTAGCACCTCCGAGAAAGCCGGAGTCTTAGCTTTAACTCCCTTTAGCACCTCCGAGAAAGCCGGGTACGACCACCTGCCCGACAAGGCGGACTTAGCGGTCCAATATTGTATAAGCAAAAAGCTAGTGAAAAAATTTTTTCTTGCTAGTGACAGAAATTAAGTGAAACTAAGTGGAAGCCAAATAGTTATTGGTAGAAATTAAAAGGAAACACAGCGGAAGCAAAACATTAATAACAGAAATTAAGCTGCAAAAGAGGCAGGAAAAAAGCATAAGCGAAACTCTTAAAATATCAATTCTAAGCAGTGCTGAAACGTGTATACAAACCCTGAGGGGAACTAGGCGCTAGTAGTGAAACCATCAACAGATGCCGATTATTCTTTTGTAAGTTAACAATAAATCAGTATTTCTTTGAGTCTTTTACAGAATGGAGGAACTTAGACCCACCGTTACTAACTTGACTGGTGCTGTCAATGCGCTTCTAGAAAATATTAATACTTTGGAGAGGAGTGTGGCACGCATTGATACAAAAAACTCCATGGTCATGACAGCGGCTAGGGGAACGGCTGAACCTGCAGAAGAAGTAATTGCTCAGGCCCCTGCCAAAGAAGCAGACATCAAGGATATTAGTAGGCTCCCTGATTGCGTCACGGAACTACAAGTGTTTGACGGTAACCCCGTCTAGTATATATCATGGGTTCACTCAGTGGAAGGGAATCCTTTCAGACTTTGTGTTAATGAAGGGAAAGCCCCTTTACCGTGCGATTCTCCAGCATATTAGGCAGAAGGTACGGGGTGCAGCTGAATCTGCACTTATTTCCTACAACATATTCGACAGTAATTTGGGAAAAATTAAGGAATGTCTCTTCCTGCACTACGCAGATAAGAGGGATGTTGGTACACTCGAACACCAGCTGCACCAACTACAACAAAAGGGAATGAGAATTCATGAATTATACGCCAAGGTGAATCATCAACTCTCCCTTATTATTAATAAAATAAAAGCTGAATCCTACACGGAAGACGCTGTTAAAGTTCTGATAGAAACCTACCGTAATCGTGCCCTGGACGTTGTTATACGTGGGTTAACGACGAAATGTCGCGAATGCTTCTCATACGACGTCCTAAAATGTTGCCAGAGGCATATTCAGCCTGTTTGGAAATCCAAAATGTGGATTTCCGCAATTTTCCCGTTCATACGAACAATTTCAATAACCGTGTGGCTATTCCTATTAACAATTTGCCAAGAACGTCCTCATTTAGGAATAGGAGCAGGCCTCCCCAGTTGCCCCTAAACCTACTTGGCGCAACTACGAAAAGCATCCATATGTAAGGAGTGATCGTCCGTCAGATCGATTTGGAAATACCAGCGCCCCACTACATTCGCCTGTAGAGAAAATGGACGTAGACCCCTCAGTGCAGACGCGCAACCTTAACTATATGAATCGCCCAAATCCGTTTAAAAGAAGTGCAAGCTGGGAGAATATACCACGGAAGCAACAAAGGGTATTACATAGTACACCTGGAGAGAGTGAGGAGAAAGATGTGGACCTGAAGGAATCGTCAAGTGAAGACAACTCGGAGGAGTTTCTGTCTTCCGGTCATCTAGCGTACCATACCTAGAATATACCTTGCCCGATGGCCGTGTGCTAGATTTCCTTGTGGATACCTGCACAAATAAGAATTTCATTAAAGACGCTATTGCAACGAAAACAACTCCTGTGAAAAAATTATTCAATGTAGTAGCATGCCAATTAAGGATAAAGTAAAATTAAAATTTATTTGAAAGTGTGGGTAACTCTAATGAATTTGATTTCTTCATTTTACCGACTCTTAGTGAATTCTGCGGAATCATTGGGGACGATACCCTGAGGAGATTAGGCGCTATAGTAGATAGAAAGAATAACCTCCTTAGTATAGATAATTACAAAATCCCCCTGAAGGGCAGAAAATCTCTCGATGTAAACTTTACATTAAGAAAGGACCTACCTCTTGATATTCATGGAAAGGTCAATTCACGATTGAAAAAATACTCTGGTCTTTTCGAACCACTTAACGGTTATGAGCTTGCAAACACAAATGTCCGTGCAGAAATAAAAACATCAACTGCCGAACCGGTATATAGTAAATCCTACAGCATGTATGAGAGATGAAGTCGAAAAACAGATAAATGAGCTCCTAGACGAAGGTGTTGTCCGGCCGTCAAAAAGCCCATACAACTCTCCAATTTGGGTGTCCCTAAAAAGCCTAAGGCGAATGGGGATAAACAGTATCGTATGGTTATAGACTATAAACGGCTGAACGCTGTAACTATCGCCGATACTTACCCAATTCCCGATATAAATGCGACTCTTTGTAGCCTTGGCCACGCCAACTTCTATACGACAATTGATTTGACTTCCGGATTTCACCAAATTCCCATGAAGGATTCGGACATCCCGAAGACAGCCTTTCCTACAATGAATGGCAAATACGAATTTCTTCGGTTGCCATTCGGGTTGAAAAATGCGCCTGCCATTTTCCAAAGGATGATAGACGATGTCCTCAAGAAGTACATCGGAAAAATTTGTTACGTCTATATTGACGATATCATAGTATTTGGCAAGGATGCAGAGGAACACCTTGTTAATGTTGAGAAGGTTTTTGCAACACTTTGGGAGGTGAATCTTAAGGTTAATTTGGAAAAGACATGCTTCTTTGAAAAAGAAGTCGAATTTCTCGGCTATGTTATTACTCCCGATGGAGTACGCGCTGACCCAAAATACGGTAGAAGCTGTTAAAACGATTTTATACTATAGGAAATTCATTAAATATTACGCCAAGGTCGCCAAGCCACTCACCAACCTCACTAGGGGGGAAAATCCACAGGTAAAACCGAACGCGTCCAAAAACGTAGCGATTAAACTTAACAAGGATGTTTTAGAAGCCTTCTGCGAGCTGAAACAACTATTGATGTCAGCGGATCGAACTACGCCGTTGGCGAGGTACTATCACAAGGATCAATAGGCGATGATAAACCAATAGCATACATATCGCGGTCTCTAAACAAAGCCGAAGAAAACTACGCTACGAATGAAAAAGAGGTTTTAGATATTGTTTGGTCACTGGATAATTTGCGCTCCTACGCCGTTGGCGCGGTACTATCACAAGGATCAATAGGCGATGATAAACCGATAGCTTACATATCGCGGTCTCTAAACAAAGCCGAAGAAAACTACGCTACGAATGAAAAAGAGGTTTTAAATATTGTTCGGTCACTGGATAATTTGCGCTCCTACGCCGTTGGCGCGGTACTATCACAAGCATCAATAGGCGATGATAAACCGATAGCTTACATATCGCGGTCTCTAAACAAAGCCGAAGAAAACTACACTACGAATGAAAAAGAGGTTTTAGCTATTGTTTGGTCACTGGATAATTTGCGCTCCTACCTTTACGGCGCAAAAAAAATTAGGGTTTACACTGATCACCAACCTCTGACATTTTCCTTGAGTAATCGCAATTACAATGCAAAGCTCAAGCGATGGAAAGTTCGTATAGAGGATTATAACTGCGAGTTAATTTAGTCGCTGACTTACTCTCCAGTCTCAAGACGGAAATGGACGCATTCACTGACTCCATAATTGCGCAACCATCGAGTTCTATGGCTGACGCGGTATCTGAAACTGATACCGCTTCAGAAGGAAGGTCCTCAAAAATTACCTCAACACAAACGTTATAAATGGCATTAAAATTCCGGAAGATGATCTCCACAGTGTGCAGGCTGTATACGTTAACAATTTCAGTAGATATAAAATTAGGATCACACAGCGCGTGGTAGAAGATGTGACAATAGCTGATAGGGTATTGAACATTATCGAGAAGGAGCACAAGCGCGCGCATCGAAATGCTCGTGAGAATAGGGAACAGGTACGGAAAAATTTTATTTTCTCGCAATGTCCAAACAGATTAGGGAATACATTAGCCAATGCGAGACATGTAAATTGAACAAATACGATAGGCACCCTTCTAAACCATATGAGCAACCAACTCCCATTCCTAGTTATCCGTGCGAAATCTTGCACATTGATATTTTCGAAATTGAACGACAAAAATATTTGAGTTGTACCGACAAATTTACCAAATTTGCTAAGCTCTTCCCTATCAAAAATAAGTCATCTCCTCATTTGCGAATGAACCTAACGATCGCGCTGCATTATTTTACAGTGCCACGAGCTTTGGTCATGGACAACGAACGCGGATTTTTGTGACCACTTATATTAAATTATATCAGGTCTTTAGGATAGAAATATACCAAACGCCAACGCAGCGAAGGGAGGCCAATGGTCAGGTAGAGAGGCTACACTCTACCTTGATTGAAATATACCGCTGCCTTTCCGTTGAATTTCCTAGATTAACACCTGAAGAACGCGTCGCAATAACTGTGGATAGGTATAATAACACGATACATTCCGTAATAAAGCGCAAGCCAACTGACGTTTTTCTGAATAGGACCCAGGATTTAGCAAACTTCAGGGAGCGCACTAACGAGGACATAAAGGCTCTTCTTCCACACGAACAGGAAAGTAGAAACTTAAGAAATAATAAAACTCTTTCATAGCTAACAAACAAATAAAAAGTAAGCAAAAGCCACTTTATAAGAGAGAAGCTGAAAATAGAAATTCCACGTTAACCACGGATAGTGGAAAAAAATTCCACAAATCGGATATTAAAAAACTAAACTAACTAAAACAAAATGTCTATAAACAGACAAAATGTCAAGGACACATTGAAAACTTACAAAAAACATAAGAGGCGAGATTTGGCAATAAGAGGGAACTTCAAAATAAGAGCGGGGCTTTAATGACATGAGAAGTCACTCGTTCGATGGGCGGGACAACTTTCACTTACGAAAGCTTATGTTTGCTTTCAAAGGGAATACTCACGAGCCTTCATCATGAGTTTATGCCTGCATTCCAACAGAAAAACAAAGAAAAAACGAAATAGCAAGGTAAAAAACCTGCAACAGAAAACGAGAGAAAAGTCAATTCTCAAAAATATAACCAAAGTATAAGCACTCGGGGTTTTTGAAAACAAAAGAACAAGAATTAAAGATTTATTCTAGAGAGAAACAAAATCTCACAAAGAAAAGGCGCTAAAAGCCTAAAAAAAAAGGGGGAAGCATTCCTCGAAAAATACAAATACTAACAAAAAACTAAAACTAACTAACTTAAAAAAAATAACAAAAGAAAAGAAATTAAAAAAAAAATATATAAAACTAACAAAAACTAATAACTAACTTACTAAATTAATTACTGAAAACTGTCAGAAAAATTCCATTCTTTCAACATCACTCCTGGGTCCTCGTAAAATCCTGTCAAACCCTTGCCGACCCGAACTGCACTCATTAGTTATAGCAGTAGGATTTAAGAAATAGTCTACTTTACACTTGAAATGTTAATTACAATTTTGGAATCTAAAATCTACCTAAATTTTAAAATATAACCAACATTATTAAAATGAAATTTGAAATTTACTTAGACTAGTACTTAAGTATATAAAAGTAAAACTTTGAAATGTAAATTTTTTTATAGCAATAGTCGACTATGTATTTCACTAGTTATAAGAATTATCTGTACTCCGACTCCTAGAATCTGCCTCAGTGCATCCGCACAAGCCTATGTGGTATTCGATCTCGTGGTAACCGTACGTGATGGGTACGGCTGAATAATCAATGGCTGCCCGTTATTAGGAAATAGCAAAATTCCTGGAATTTGAGGTCAAGAAACTGGATGAAACAAACGACCTCACAGACGTAATTTTTTCCACTTGAGTAAAAGCCAAACCCAGCTCGAGGAGTTAAAAGGCCCAAAGAACAAGAGAGTTAAGCGATCAATCAACTGGATAGGATCGGCTTGAAAATGGATAGCCGGTTCCCCCGATGCTTCCGACTGGGATGAGCTCCTTCGAGCCGAAGATTCGCTAGTATCCAGTAATAACCAACAATACAAGGTAAACTCTGAAATATTTAAAAAAACTCACGAGTTATTGCAGGTTGTCAACGGCATCGTTACCAATACGAATGACATCATTGGACAGAATCATCTCATAAAGCTTTCACGAGAAATCCTTCAGAAGGCATGATCCTGAAGGATGACATGAACGAACTGGTGTAGGCCTGCTAGATGGCTAATGCAGGTATTGTCAACAGCAACCTACTAGACAAAGAAGAGATCAATGGACTTATAAGCGAAGTAGATTTCCTTCCATACAGCAAAGTTATCGAAGCAATAGAATTCAGCGAACCTTCAATCTACACCAACGGCACGATGCTACTCTACGTTTTGTCTAAGCCAAAGGTGGCCCAAACGAGATTTAACCATCTGATCACCAGAGCAATTGTAAAAGACGACAGCGCATAGACCGGGAGTACAGCACAGTCTTAATCAACAAAGAGCAAACGTATGGTATCAAGGATAGGTGCACCCACCTTACAAGCGCAATGGTGTGCAAACAAAAAGCGCTGGACCTACTTCGAAAGGACGACTGTTTGCCACGTCTGCTCAAAGGTGGTGGTAAAACTAGTTGCCGGTACATCAATTGCAACGACTCAACGAACGAGGTGATCAAGGAAGACACGATTATCGTAGACAATTTCAATAACACCGTGTGGTCAGGTGATGCTCCCAATCACTTGAGCGGCTCTTACATCCTTCAACTGGACAATGAAACGATTCGCATTGACAGAATCCACTGGAGTATGAGTAGTTCAGGAGTTCAAATACTCCCCCCTGTGCTATATACTATTGCGAATAAAAGTCTTGCAGTTAACCTTAATCTTGTACACGAGATGACAATCGGCAATGTTAAGCTCTTGAGGTACCTGAGGGACAAAACAAAATGGTTCACGGCATCCGAAACTTTGCGGCCACTTCTGCTCCTACTCATGATTTGGATAATTTGGAGGAAATTAACAACGGGACCAAAATTCCCGGAATTGCGACTGTACATTAGAAGACAATATAAAGAGGACACTTGTCCAAATCCTGATCTGCGGGAGTTAACACACGCCGCCAGTTGCCCTTATTGCAACATAGGGCCACGCATGGCAACCTAACACCTTAATTTAAGGCCATAGTTAGTAACGGCGACTAATAGGTGTTTATTTTTAACTGTAAAATATACTTAATTGTAACAAAGTGAAATCTTCCTGTTGTGTTTGATCTTTGGGCGAGTTGGACCAACAAATTAATTTTTTTATAGATCAAGGACTATTGTCCTTTAACTTGGATCAGTTTTTCATTATAAGGTATAGAACATTATTATCCAAACTGGGCGTCTGCGGATCTCTTTGGGCGGCCAATTCTTAGTCACTTTCTTTGGATCGCAAAATTGGTCACTTTCTTTGGATCGCAAAACTGTTCTTCAAGCAGGACAAATATAAAAGGTTTTTTTCGTTATGGAAGGCTTAACTTCAGAATGTAACTTATGTTATAAATTTCACGAAACACCAATTAAAAAAAATATATATAGTTAATTTTGGGTAATAGCCTTATATATTTGTATCTTTTTGTAGTTTTTTGACCTTAAGGACGCAGGAATAAATAAAACACCTTTTTTTATGGTATTATGTATTTAATTAGTTGGTCCATATTTCGGTTTCAATCTGAAACGGTCCGCAGGAACAAATGAATGCACTTGATCGACCCTGTCATTATTACACCACCTCCGATACTTGCCGTCGGCATCACGGACAGGTCCATAAATCTTCCGGAGAAAGAGCTCCCAAGAGCCAGCTCATCGTCTCTCGACACCGTCCATGATTCCGAGCCATACATCAGGAGGTAGATTCAGGAAGTGTGAGGTCAAAGCTCACACTTACTGAATATAGCTCAGGACAGGTATGATGAGCAACGATGTACACTACCTCATACAAGTGATCAGCTAACTTGTGCATGTATAAGCGTGCTTACGATAACACGGTGGGCCAAATTACACGTTTAGTAGGTTTCTATTCGTTGGGTCAGTAGCATGTTAAATTCTATGTTTAGCATAATATATAATTGCGTTAATATATCGTTAAAAATTATACTGTTAATATTTTGAAGATGTATAATTATCACTGCACTAGGCACTTTTCCAATTAAAAAGAGGGCACACGGGGGGTTATGTTAAATTGCTATATATGTATTTATATTGTTGTTATTCACAATTCAAGCTTTAAAATATACAAACAAAGTTATAAAATGGAATTTAATTAAATATTAAAAAAAGAGAACTGCGCGACGGCGGGCGGGAGAAACTCCGATTTAAAAAAACACGGCGAATTATGTTGGTGGGTAGGTTTAGATAAACTAAAAAGAGTAGTGAGCGTGGTGGTGGTTGCAGGCACAGCTGGGCTGTGCTGCTTGCGCTTGGCTGTACTGGCCGGGTGTTGCCAGACGGAGGGGGGCGGCGGAATTAGTCCGAAAATTGGATCATGTCTTCAACAGAAGAATTGACATAAGCTTTGCTTTGCATTTTTCATTTTTATTTTATTTACTTTACTATAAAAAAATGATTTAGCCAAATACAACTTTCATGGAAAATATAAAAGAAGTATATCTGAGGCGTTTTGGCTTTTGTTTTACATATTTGACACAAATAAATAAAAAATACTGTGATGATAGTTTTCCGAAATACGAATAAGTTAAGCCTTTCATCATATCTCGTTTTGGCGATTTTTCTCGTCTTTGAAAGTTAAGAGTAATTAATATGTAGATATGTGTCTAACTCTTCCATGTCTTTATAACAATTTTTTAATTTTGTGTACTTACTGTCAAAAATATAAACAAAACAACTTTCACACCAGCAGAATTTACTTCCACTTTTCTTGTGGAGGGACGCAGCGAATTAAATGAGGCTAGACTGAAATTACAGCTCTATTCTTATAAAGCACATCGTTTTCTAGGGTATTTTAACTGGAAACACAAAGCATTGGAATACATGTTTTTATGTTAACACATATCAACAAGTACTTCTTTTTTTAGTTTTTTTTGCAAGGTTCTCAAGAAAAAATAAACGAAAGTTCACTGTAACATATGTGTTAATGTATTTCAAAACAGTTGAAATTTTCTTGAAAACCGTTCTGCTTTATTAGAAAGTTTGAAGTATCTTTTGCCTGTGGAAAAGTTTTCATGTTTTTATTTTTGGCAGTAGCTAATTGAAAAGAGTAAAATAAAATAAAAATTTTAAATAAATAAAATAAATGTAAGGCGCGACAACCTCCGAAGAGATTTAGGCCGAGCTTCTCTTCCAATTTGCGTCGGGGTCCTTTTAATTTTTCATACAAATTATCGCGACGGGACCCACTACATGTTTTATGGCGATTTCGGACGGCATCTGTGAGGCAGATGAGATTTCACTGAGGCGCTTTTCATGGCAGAAATACACTCGGAGTGCTTGCTAAATGACTGCCGAGGGGCGACCCCGCTTAGAAAAACTTTAATATAAAATGGCCCTATGTCAACTGAAATACAAAATTATATGTACCCTGAAACTTTTAAAATGCAAAAAAAAAAAAAAATTATTTTAAATGTTTAAAGAATTTGATAGTCCCCTTAATGAATAAATTTTGAATTAAAGTTTTTCTCAGTGCTACAATATTTTAAAAAAATGTTTGTGGTCAATTTGTTACTGTAAATTTGAGTATCTTACCGAAGTGCCTTGGCTTCATACGGAAGTGCTTTTTCTTTACATTTTCATATGAAATTCAGGCACTTTCATATGAATCGAATTTATATGTGAGGGCTCCCATATGCTATGAAATTTTTTTTATATTCAAAGTGTGAATTTGTATCTGTGCCTGTTCTTCAGGGCAAAACAAAAACAAAAGTGCTAGAAGTGTATAGGTGTTGAACAGCTCTGCAGATAGTTTTCACTGATAAGCTTTTCATAGCAGAAATACACTCGGAGTGCTTGGCAAATACTGCCCCGCTTAAAAAAATTTTCTTCTAATTGAAAAAAACTAGTTTCTAAAATTTTGATGTTGCTTTGTCCGGGGCGTGAACTCACGATCGTCCATGATTTTGTGGGCTTCTTTGTCGGCAGAATTATTCCAACAAATGATGGTTTCTGAAGTAAAATGACTCTCATTGACTATTGTAAAAAGGCTAGTTAGTAAACCGCCACAATTTCTAAGCTCACATTGTTTTTCTGGTTCCCAAATAGACGAAATCCTTCACAGTCTCTAATTTCTATCCGTCAACAGTGACGTGGCTGCCAAGGCGTGAATGCTCCGATTCTTTCTTGAATGACATTTACCGCAAGACCCAATTTTTTTATACCTTTCATGAAAATGTATATTAAGTTTTTCACGAATCTCAAAATTGTAAGTCCTAATCAGGATGACGAACTGTCCATCCGTCTGTCTGTTTGAACGCAAACTAGTCCCTCAATTTATATATAATTTATTTATATACATATGTAATATCACGAACAGTATTCCGACCAAGATTCCAAGGGCTTTTTATTTCGCCCTGCAGAACTTTTTCATTTTCATCTACTTAATTGGTAGGTGTCACACCCATTTTACAAAGTTTTTTCGAAATTTATATTTTGCGTCAATAAACCAATCCAATTACCATGTTTCATCTCTTTTTTAACACGCTTTTATTAGCTTGGCCTGTATCTATGTAACGGAATCTTTGAGCTTAATTTTCACCGGTTTCTAGAAGTCTGATTAATTTGAAACTTTGCATACGTATCAAGGACCGATGACAATGCATTAATACGATGGTGTGGTTACATAAGGTCAACGGCCATAAGGTCAATTGGCCTTATTACCACTTGAATGGATTTGAAACTTTGCACATAATGCGAAAAACGCTTCCTTTATTAATGATAGAAGTGGATGCATGGCACATCTACGAAAGAGCATACTGGAGCCCTTTTTTTATTAATTAACACGTTTATGTTAGCTTGGCCTGTATCTATCTACTATGTATGTATGTAACGGCATCTTTGAGCTTAATTTTCACCGGTTTCTAAAAGTCTGATTAACTTGAAACTTTGCATACGTATCAAGGACCGATGACAATGCATTAATGTGATGGTCTGGTGACATAAGGTCAACGGCCATAAGGTCAATTTGCCCTATTACCACTTTGAATGGCCATAAGTCTTCAATCTTTGAAGCCCACCTTTTCTCCGGGACCGGACGGTGTTCCTAGTTGCGTGCTTAGGTACTGCGCCGAAAACATGTATGAGCCTATTTTAAAATTATTTGAGGTATCTCTGGGATCTGAGTCATTCCCGGCACTTTGGAAACAGTCTTTTATTATACCCCTGCATAAAAAAGGTAGTAGGTCAAAAGTTGAAAACTACAGGGGTATTGCTAAACTTTCAGTCATTCCTAAATTCTTTGAACAGATTGTTACCAGTCAACTCCAATATCAGTGTTCTAGTCTTTTATCTCCATGCCAACACGGTTTCATTCGTCAAAGGTCAACCACTACACATTTGTTGGTATTCACCTCTATAGTTATGGAAGGATTTTTAGCGAACAAGCAAACGGATGTCATCTACACGGACTTCAGCAAAGCATTTGATACCGTCAACCATGAGTTACTTATTCATAAGCTTGATTTACTGGGCTTTCCGTTTCACCTATTAATGTGGCTGAAAAGCTATCTTTCTAACCGGACCCAAAAAGTCCTGTTCAAGTGCAATCTGTCGGAATCGTTCGGAGTTTCCTCCGGCGTACCCCAGGGAAGTCATCTAGGCCCTTTGCTCTTTGCCCTTTTCATTAATGACTTGCCACAGACAATATTATATTCCCATACTATAATATATGCGGATGATGGAAAACTTTGCTACACTTACTGTCCTACCGATTTGAGTTCCTTGGATCTTCTTCAAGCCGACTTGGACTCGTTCCAATGTTTATGCACAACAAATTTACTAGCATTAAATTGCTCTAAATGTAAGCATATGACATTTCACCCAGTGAAGCCAGCATTGAAACGTTATGTAATAGATGGTACGTCTTTGGAGCGTATATCTATTGCAAATGATCTAGGTGTCCTTTTTGATCCGAAATTGAATTTTAACATGCATATTTCATCTATTGCCAACAAAGCGTTGGGTTTACTTGGATTTGTTAAAAGATGGGCTAAAGAGTTCGATGATCCGTACCTCACTAAGGTTCTTTACACATTGCTGGTTCGTCCAGTACTCGAGTATTGCTCATGCGTTTGGTCCCCTATTTCTCAAAAACATATAAAGCGTCTTGAGTCAGTTCAAAAGCAATTTTTGATATTTGCATTGCGCGGCCTTAATTGGGACTCAAGTCTCCACCTTCCTCCATACAGAAGTAGACTTCTTCTTATTAACTTACCCACTCTGGAAAATCGGAGAATATTACTGGGGGTATTGTTCATCCATAAGCTCATTATTGGAGATATTGATTCTGCGGACCTTCTCAGCCGCTTGTTTTTTGCGGTTCCCCCTAGAGTATCCAGACACTACGTTCCTTTCTATTTACCCCTTTGTCGACGAAACTTTGCTAAAAATAATCCTCTTCTTATCTGGTGCGCGGACTACAATGACTTGTATAGCTGTATCAGTCTTGAATGTAATTTTACCACTATACGTAATGCAATACTTGCCTATCTAATTTAAGAGATACAAGCTAATTTAATTTGCCGGCATTTTATTTCTTCCATAAAAACAGGAACTATCTCGTTTAAGGATGGAGGAACATTTATCAACATGTATCATTAGGAAGGAACAAGACAGTACTGTGTTGATTGGAATCTGGTACATTCCAACAACGTAAAAAACATGCTTTTTCATGAGTCACTGACCGGAATCGTATGCATTCCGGCAGTATAATCTTATGGGTCAGGCATCGAGCTGATTGGAATCCGGTGCATTCCAACAACACAGGTCATGCTACTTTTTTATGCCTTGTGATGGCGTATCCTCATTACACTACTCTTAGCACTGCCGGATTCCCATGACATGCTGACTGGAATATTGTTGCATTCCAACAGGAAGATTGGCGTTGCCCAGGAACCACCCTGCATCGGTGTAAGATGGCGGTGGACCAGGGTTGTCTTTCTTAACCTTAACAGCCACCCTAGCGAGCGCGGCCTCGATCCACTTCCACTGTTGTTTCGGGATCCTGCCATCTTCGCTGCTCTCGTCCATAATGCCAATGATCTGCCGACCCTTGGCAATTTCGGCGAAAGACCGCGTCCCTTTTCGGTGCCGTGGGGTTGGATTCATCCATGGACCGCTGACGTTTCAAGGTTTCATCACTCTCGACTAAAACTTTTAAAATTACTTTATTAAACCCCAAGTTTAGTAAAGACATATCGATTTTTGCTCAAGTTATCGTGTTAACGGCCAAGAGGAAGGACAGACGGTCGACTGTGTATAAAAACTGGGCGCGGATTCAACCGATTTCGCCCATTTTGACAGAAAACAGTTATCGTCATAGAATCTATGCCCCTACCAAATTTCAAAAGGATTGTTAAATTTTTGTTCGACTTATGTCATTAAAAGTATTCTAGACGAATTAAATGAAAAAGGGCGGAGCCACGCCCATTTTGAAATTTTCTTTTATTTTTGTGTTTTGTTGCACCATATTACTGGAGTTGAATGTTGACATAATTCACTTATATACTGTAAAGATATTAAATATTTTTTTAAAATTTGACTTTAAAAAATTTTTTTTAAAACTTTTAAATTACCTTCTTTTAAAAGTGAGCGGTGCCACGCCCATTGTCCAAAATTTGACTAATTTTCTATTTTGCGTCATAAGGCCCACGCACCTACCAAGTTTCATCGCTTTATCCGGCTTTGGTAATGAATTATCGCACTTTTTCGGTTTTTCGAAATTTTCGATATCGAAAAAGTGGGTGTGGTTGTAGTCCGATTTCGTTCATTTTAAATAGCGATCTGAGATGAGCGCCCAGGAATCTACATACCAAATTTCATCAAGATACCTCAAAATTTACTCAAGTTATCGTGTTTACGGACGGACGGACGGACATGGCTAAATGAATTTCTTTTTTCGTCCAGGGGGCCTACTCTGTATTGCGATGCGAAAGGCAGTGCGATGCGAAATTAAATTGCGATGCGAAAGGTAATTGGAACTCTGTAGCGCTATCGCATCGCTAACAATGTCGCTTTTTTATTTTTCGTTAATTTTTTGCTTGAGTATGCATCACTGACCAAACTCAAAGAAAGAGAACAAAAGAAACAAGGCGATTACAATTTCGGCAAACGATTAATTTTTGTTGAACAAATTAAAAAAAGGATTCTGTAGCATTATGGAACGATTTAAATGAAGAAAGGATTGATTTAAATGAAGAAATCCTCCCAGTTCAGAAATTGAACTGGAAGAAGTGAACGTGATAAATACAGAAAACGTGGAAAATCATAGAATGGGAAATATTGCTAGATGTATCAGAGAACAAATAAAAAATGACATGATTTCAAAATGAAAATGATTTATAAAAAAGTGGTTTCGATTTAATTGTTATTTATTTATGTATTTTAAGTCCACTAGGATTACAAATTGTTGCTTTTGTGTTTGTTTTGTTTTTTGAGTTGTCCTATATATTTTTAAATGAATATAAAGATATCAATTTATAAAATCATCAATTAATACTTACGTATTTGAACAATGCGAATGCCTATTACTTGTAGCAAGAAAAATGCGAAAATGAATGCTGTTTGACATTCGCTTTCGCTTTACAGAGTGCCGGCAATGCGAAAAGGGAGAAAAATTGCGAATGGGCAAAATGTGAATGCGAAAGTCAAAATATATATGCGAATGTCAAGATGCAGAGTACCGATTTTGCGATTTCGCGTATTTTTTCTTTCGCATCGCAATACAGAGTAGGCCCCCAGATCATTTTGATAGAATAGATAGAAGTCTATATCTATCTCGATTAGTTAATGCCGTTACGGATTACCGTTATGCGAACAAAGTTAATATACTCTGTGAGCTTGGAAGATGTTACATCGTGGAGGCTAAATTTTCCGTTACGGACATTTCAATGATGATGTGTTGGCGTGGTTGAATCACAGTCCCTTACTTGTGATGTAGGTTTATTATTATTCCCGGTGCTAAGAACAGGTTGCTCACATCCCTTAATACTTGTATTAAAATAGTCGAGTTGCATCTTGTATCTGATTGCATTTTGCCAAAGAGTCAGAACATGTTACAGCGAAATATTTGTGCTTGAAATAGAATAGTAATGGAAGTCAAGGTGGAGTTGCTTTACAACCGGATGCCATTATCCTTAAAATGGTGGGAACTTGGGTACACTCCATATCATACCAAGATAAGACCTTGTGATTGAAACACCCGATTATAAGCTAATTTGTTACCAATGATTCGGCTATGAAATGTTGAGGTTGGCAACATGGAGCCGATAATTGGGCCATAGATCACGCAATTAGATCCGTGTTTGACACCGTGGAGTCTTCCATTGACAGGTACTCACGTTAAAGCGTTTTGAAAATTCCAGGTACATGCCCTCAAATGATGGTCTTTGAAATCTTAGTCCGTTGAATGTTTGCCGTGGTCGTCATCAGGAAAAGGAGATCTCATCGGAGGCTTGGTGGATGCTTCATTGGAAAACGTTTAAACGGGGCAGGTCCCGCCTAGCGCACAATTCAGGTACGGGATTTGGATTTTTACTCCCAGGGGTATCACAATGTTAAAAGTGCCACTTGAAATCAATACGAAAGAGATAGAATAGTAACTAGTGATAAAAGCTTATTATGAAAATTCTAAGGGATTCAAGGGGTTGTGTAGCGCAATATATAGCTTCTCCAACCCAATTGTCAACCTCACCTTCGAGCGGCGAATCCCGTTTCACTAACAGACGAGGCTCTGGCGACCCCAAGCTCCTCATGGAACTTGGGGGTGGGGAGGGAGGGATGGCCTGAAGGTTTAATGTGGCCATATAAATCGTTCCCGAGATGGTCGGGCCAGCACCTTAATGGTGCTGTGTTACCGGAGCGTATCGGATCTGTATCCGACAAAGGACCATCACATCGATAACACTCCCCAATGCCTTCGGGGAGTAACTAATCGCTACAACAACAACAACAACAACAACATGAAAATTCTAATCCACTGTGTTACATGTGATGTTTATTCATTGTTTAAAAATGTTGACCAAATAACTTTGCTGCAACTGTAAATGCAAAAGCTAAAATTTAATGAAATGAAAAAAAAAAACAATTTATAAAAATACGATCTTAAAAACTTGTTCCATTGTATACTTATTATCGTTTAGGTCTATTTTCTTTATTTTAATTCCTGCTCTAAAATAACAAGCTGTGTTAATTTTTATTAGGTGATCATTCCGCAAGTATGGTGGCCAGCACATCCATCAATAAGAGGGAGCAGTAATACCTCGCAGAAACTTCCACACAGAGTTGTACAAGCATCGTACAGCGTATTTGAACCTTCTCCTCGCGGCACTGAACAATGTGAGCCTAAAGTTCAGATTCAGCCGTTGACTACGTTTGCTCATATCCCGTTAGTTGCTGCTACAGTGCCATTTAAAGAAATTCGTATTGATGAACAGCTAACATTTCTTTTGCCACAAAACGCTTTATATCCTATGTCGAAAATTTATGTGCCAGTAGTTTTTCATCAAACGCAAGATTCAGATATTACTTCGTTTACAGTGAGAGCTCGCGTAAAAACCGGTGCAAAAATTTTGGGTGTTACGATATCTACGGATTCATGGAGCATATCGATTGAAAAGGAAAATCCAAAGCATACCACTGCTCGGGTTACAGCATTTAAGAAAGAGTCAGAAGAACCTGTAGAAATTCACAATAACGCAAACGATACTAGCCTCGGAAATAGGTAATGGATTTATTAAATTTATTTTACCTAAAATGATGTTTAATAGGATTAACTATAAAAATACGAAATATGACAATTTTGGGGTGGGAACTTCACGAAAAAACTCCGGTTTTTCGGAGCCACTATCGACTTGATCGGTGATAGCGCCCAGCGATTTTTTTTGATATCCTACTTAAGTCAGCCGTAAATCGGTAGTCTCAAGAGAAATGTATTGTAATGAAATTTAACATACTACTGTCCGCGACTGTAAAAAATAAATATTATTTAAAAATGAATTCTAATTCTGAGGTAATTCAATATATAACGGGATATTTCCGTCATTTATAAAGCTTCAAGGCTAACATTTTATATGATGAACTTCGTAAGGTTTGCCTCAAAAACTGTAACTATTTTGAAAAAGTGGGCGTGGCCGCTCGAAATCCTTGCATCGACTTCGAAAACGGTTGAAGATATTGTGATATAATTTCCTTTTCAAAATCGGTCGATTACAGCGCCCACTTTCTATATAAAACTGAAAAAGTGAAGTATTTATTGATGAAAAAATGTACATATCGCTAATTTGATGCAACGTCGTCATAACTCAAAAAACATGACTTTTGAGTTAATAACATATAAACGTGCCCAATATCATAATCTATGTTGTATAAAAAAATCTTCGTGATCAGTTAAAAATTTAGAACGTGGTATAAAAATGAAAATATTTTCTTTTATATGCGCAACATATGGCAGTTAAAATCTTTGAATGGCTCTCCTGGAAAATTGTGTTTTTTGAGTTATGACGACGTTGCAGCAGATGAGCGATATGTCCTGCAAAAATCGCGACTACTCCATGCATACATGTATGGAGTACTCGCTATGGACCAAACGAGTGCTCCAAAATTAACCACAATTCATACAAAAATTATGGTCCAATTAACATTGGGATGTCCTAGGACTGGACCATATACTCCAGCTCAGCATTACATCAGAGTAATCCCACATGGCAACACAGTCCAATAAACATGGTGTAGTGATTACAATCGTTAAAAACGATCAATGATCAGCTTACAACATGTTCGTGTAGAAACATGAATTGGTCCATTGCTGCATTACAGTGGAGTATAATGATAAGTACTCCAGAATGACATAACTGGACCCCATGATCTAACTATTTTTGCAGGGATGTACCCCTGCAAAAATCGCGAGTACTCCATGCATGCATGTATGGAGTACACGTTATGGACCAAGCGAGTGCTCTAAAATTAACCACAATTTATACAAAAAATATGGTCCAATTAACATTCCGATGTCCTAGGACTGGACCATATACTCCAGCTCCGCATTACATCAGAGTAATCCATGGAGTACCCACATGAACAAACATCGTGTAGGGATTACCCTGCAAAAATCGCGACTACTCCATGCATGCATGTATGGAGTACTCGCTATGGACAAACCGAGTACTCCAAAATTAACCACAATTCATACAAAAAATATAGTCCAATTAACATTGCGATGTCCAAGGACTGGACCATATACTCCAGCTTGGCATTACATCAGAGTAATCTATGGAGTTCCCACAGTCCAATAAACATCCTGTAGTGTACAATCTTTAAACACGAGCAATGATCGGCTTACAATATGTTCGTGTAGAAACATGAGTTGACCCATTGCTGCATTACAGTGGAGTATAATGGTAAGTACTCCAGTGGACCACATGATCCAACGATTTTTGCAGGGTACAAGCGTTAAAAACGATCAATGATCGGCTTATAATACGTTCGTGTAGAAACATGAGTTGCTGCATTGCTGCATTACAGTGTAGTATAATGGTAAGTACTCCAGTGAACCACATTCCTTCAAAAATCGCGAGTACTCCATGCATGCATGTATGGAGTACTCGCTATGGACCAACCGAGTGCTCCAAAATTAACCACAATTCATACAAACAATATGGTCCAATTAACATTGCGATGTCCTAGGACTGGACCATATACTCCAGCTCCGCATTACATCAGAGTAATCCATGGAGTACCCACAGTCCAATAAACATTGTGTAGTGATTACAATCGTTAAAAACGAGAAATGATCGGCTTAATGGTAAGTACTCCACTGTAATGCAGCAATGGGTAAACTCATGTTTCTACACGAACTATGTAAGCCGATCATTGCGCGTTTTTAACGATTGTAATCACTACACAATGTTTATTGGACTGTGGGTACTCCATGGATTACTCTGATGTAATGCGGGGCTGGAGTATATGGTCCAGTCCTAGGACATCGCAATGTTAATTGGACCATATTGTTTGTATGAATTGTGGTTAATTTTGGAGCACTCGGTTGGTCCATAGCGAGTACTCCATACATGTATGCATGGAGTACTCGCGATTTTTGCAGTGTAAAAACGATCAATGATTGGCTTATAATACGTTCGTGTAGAAACATGAGTGGGTACATTGCTGCATTACAGTGTAGTATAATGGTAAGTACTCCAGTGGACCACATCCCTGCAAAAATCGCGAGTACTCCATGCATGCATGTATGGAGTACTCGCTTTGGACCAAGCGAGTGCTCCAAAATTAACCACAATTCATACAAAAAATATGGTCCAGTTAACATTGCGATGTCCTAGAACCGGACCATATACTCCAGCTCCGCATTACATCAGAGTAATCCATGGAGTACCCACAGTCCAATAAACATCGTGTAGTGATTAAAATCGTTAAAAACGAGCAATGATCGGCTTACAATATGTTCGTGTAGAAAAATGAGTTGGTCCATTGCTGCATTACAGTGGAGTAATGGTAAGTACTCCAGTGGACCACATGATCCAATGATTTTTGCAGGGAACGATTTTTGCAAGGTTGTTCATAAAATTCATTTACACGGCGATTTTAGATAATAATGAATAGAGTGGGGACGATCGACTTCGCTGTTTTCCAAAATGTTTTCATATATTAACGTTATTAAAATACACAAACGCACTCTTTGCTGTCTGGAAAATAACTCGGCTTCTTTATTTCAGTAAATTTTATAAAACTTTAGTTATCTAAAGCTTACGACTAATTTCTCCTCTTTAAACTACTCTTCATAGTCTTAGTATATTTACTCTTAAAACTATGTAGCTTAGTTAAGAGAAATATGTATGTACTACTTGTTAAAAGTAAGTAAATATATGTATGTATAAAAGTATGTACAGAGGTACCTATGGGTCCATATATTACACCTCCACCCCTAGAATAGGCAGTCCCTGCTTATTCAGAACATAAATATATTATAAATAGAAATATAGTTCAGTGTTATCATTATATACTATATGTATTTATATATATATTTTTTTAGTACATTGATATATATAAAAGAACAATAATTTTTTTTTTATTTATAATTCATGTTTTTCGTTTTACTTGGGATTTATATAATTTTTTAAATTTGTTATCGTTTGATACTAAATAATTTCCATCTTGTTTATAATTAACAATTTTCTTGTATTTAGGTTTTGATTTACTAACCCTGTTATTATTAACAATGTTGTTGGCAAAACTGTCTGTATAAATTCTATTGGTTTTCTGATTCAAAGCATTTATACGATTAACTTTCTTCTGATGTACTATTTGTGAAAGCTTAGATATTTCTTCTTGTGGAATTAAATTATTCAAAAAATCAATTGGTGGAAAATTAGTAGTAGTGTGAATAGTGTTGTTGTATGATATTATTGCTTTTTGCACATCTTCGCTAATATCATCTTTATTATTTGGATCCGCATTAATGAGCCGAATGTGTTCGTTGAGGGTTCCATGAAGCCTCCCTATATCTGCATTTCCAGTTTTAAGATATGCTGTGGTCGTATGCCACTTTATTTCCTGTTCTCTTAAAAATTCTCTAATTACGGCAGTATCTAGTTCATTGTCGAATACTAATAGATCTGGTTTCCCTAAATACTGAATTCTCTCCTTTAGTGCTTTAAGTATTGATACCCAAGTTCTATCTTCTAAATAAGAGGCAGTTACATACATCGTAAGTTTATCTATGCTTGTCAGATACATGGTGCCTCGTAGTGGAAACCATATATCTATATGCACAATATCGTTGTGCTTTACTGGGGTGGGTGTAATGTTTAAACTGTATTTTATCAGAGACCTATCGTGTTTTGCAAGTTTACAAACTTCACAGGTATTGATTATTGATATGATTCTGGATTTTGTGTTTTGAATTTCGGGTAATAATAATTTTTTTTTTCAATTCCTCGTAACCCTCATTACCCTGCAAAAATCGTTGGATCATGTGGTCCACTGGAGTACTTACCATTATACTCCACTGTAATGCAGCAATGGGTCAACTCATGTTTCTACACGAACTATGTAAGCCGATCATTGCGCGTTTTTAACGATTGTAATCACTACACAATGTTTATTTAACTGTGGGTACTACATGGATTACTCTGATGTAATGCGGAGCTGGAGTATATGGTCCAGTCCTAGGACATCGCAATGTTAATTGGACCATATTGTTTGTATGAATTGTGGTTAATTTTGGAGCACTAGGTTGGTCCATAGCGAGTACTCCATACATGCATGCATGGAGTACTCGCGACTTTTGCAGGGTTTGTTTGTTGCAAAATATTTGGAATTCTTTGTATAGCTCAATATTTGGACAAAAAACAACTACGAGTCCTTTTGAAGGAAGTTTATTTTTTAGAAAGTTCAAAATACCACCCGCATTCGACTCCTTTAAGTTATGTCTGATCTTATTTTTGAACATAATTTTTGTTTTTTTAAGTATATTAAGAGGATTTTCTGTGATTTTAATATAGTCAGCATCATCGCTCTCTGCGCTATGAACTGTATTAGCATCTTCATCAAATAATTCATGTAAATTCATTTCAAGTTCACTATTTGATGCCTCATATCTTAACCTACTTAGACCGTCAGCGATTACGTTTTCCTTTCCTTTTATGTAATTTATATCGAAATCGAACTCATTTAGCTTCATTTTCCATCTTTGGATTTTTGCATTAGGTTCTTTGATATTGTTAAGCCAAACTAAGGGCCGATGTTCTGTTTTTATTACAAACCTTCGCCCAAAGAGATAGGGACGGAAATACTTCGTTGCCCAAACAATGGCTAATAATTCTTTTTCTATTGTACTGTAATTCTTTTCATAGCCATTTAATGTACGGCTTGCAAATGATACTACTTTCTTTCCTTGCATCAGTGCAGCTCCTAACGCAAAATTGCTTGCATCAGTTACAAGTGTGAATGTTTTATTGAAATCGGGATGAACTAGAATAGGATCATTTTTGATTAACGTTGTTAATTTTTCGAAAGCGTTTTTATAATCTTTATCATATGTATTGATTTTCGCACACTGTTTTAAATACTTAATAACATGGTGAGCTATCTTTGAATAGTCTTTTATAAAACGTCTATAAAAACCGGTTATGCCTAAAAACGATTTTATTTCTTTTTGTGTTTTGGGAAGAGCTATTTTATCTATAGTTCTAAGCTTTTCGGGGTTGGGTTTGATACCTTCAGAAGTGACAACATGGCCTAAGAATTCAGTTTCTTTTGGCAGAAAAATGCACTTGTCAACCTGCAATTTCAAATTTGCTTGGCTCAAACGTTTTAATACTTTCTCTTTTGCTTCTAAATGTTCTTCTATACTTGTCGAAAAAATTAGAACGTCATCCAAATAAACTAAACAGATTGAACCAATGTATTCTTTCAATAGGTTGTTAATCAATCTTTGAAAAGTTGCTGGCGCGTTGCGGAGACCAAACGGCATGCGTAAGAACTCATAATGGCCAGTTGCTGTCGAAAACGCGGTTTCTGGAACGTCGTCGGGATGAACCTCTATTTGATGGAATCCCTTTGCCAAATCAAGGGTAGAAAAATATTGGCATTTGCCTAATTTATCAAAAATATCATCAATGTTTGGCATGGGAAATATGTCTTCGATAGTAATATCGTTTAGTTTCCGATAATTAATTACTATACGCCAGTTTTGTTTATTAGAAGAATCTAGTTTTTTCGGAACTATCCATATTGGACTATTATAAGGACTATTTGAATGTCGAATTATGTTTTCTTTTATCATGTTTTCAATCCGACTATCAACTTCTGCTTTATGCACCTCAGGATATCGATATAATTAAGAATAAACTGGCATATCATGCTTCGTTGCAATCTTATGTTTTATTTCATTAGTAAACGTGAGGTTGTCGTCTTTATCGTAAAATACTTCCCTGCCAACCAAAACTGCGTCAAAAACTGGATAATGACTGAGTAAAAAAGTGGATAAAAAAATGGATAATTTTGTATAGGCAGTGTGCGGATTTTATCCACTTTCTCCTTGAGCGAGTCATGTACGTGTGATCGCGCATCCTTGTCACACTTATACCAAAGTGCCATAAGGAAAAATGCATAGTTGCTCCTCTCTAACTAAAAATTTCCCATAACACAGGGTTGTATTTTTGTGGGGATGCCATTTTGGAAAAAATTTATTCCTAAAAATTCTCAAAATTTTTACCAAAATACCCAAAAATACCTAAAAAAAACTCCAAAATACCCAAAAAATCTCCAAACTTTTTTTTAATTTTTAATGAAAACGTTTATTTAATAATATAAATTCCTCATTTACAATTGTTCTAAAGGCCGTTTTATCATAAAATGTTAACAATACATCTGTTAAAAGGTCTTTTTACATTAAATTTGTCTTCATCGCACATAAATTTTAAGATAAAACGGTCTTAAAGTTATTAAATAACATAAATATAAATTATTTGTAATCACAACTTTTTTTAAGTATATACTAAACTTTAATATTTTTTATATAAATTTAAAATTAATACAAATAACATTGAAATAAAATAATTTTGAATAACAGCGTAATATTCGGATTTTTAACATTAAAATGACATTTGTTTATTTATCAAAGTATTTAATTCGATAATTGATAAAAAATCAAAGCTGATTAGGTCGACCTTCTAAAAGGGCAATTCCATTAAAAATCATTCAATCGATAAGCTAAATTTTTCAAATCAATTAAAACTAAGGATTATTGTGATAATGATCTTTTTAATTCTATTATTTAATAAAGGAATTTCTTAGCTTTTTCATCACACGGTTTAAGAAAATTTGATATTTGCCAGAGAGCCAGTCAGTTATTTTTAACAAAAAGCCACAATGAATGAAAAATACTTGTATAACTTTTCAAACAAATTACTTACTACAGAGGTATTTTTCTAAAATATACAAAATTTTGGGAAAAACTTTTTGATTCGGTTGACAGTACTATCAAAAGTACAATAATTTAATTATATTTCTTTTGGTATATGCTTAAACTTGAAACTCATTTGCAAGGAGTAAAAAACATACACTTTTCTTACAACTTTACAAAATTTTACCAAGTTTTCCCTAGCTATATACATGTATCTCTTATTTTCCAAAAATTTTAAAAAATCGGATATAGATTTAAACGATAGTAGTACCGAAAGAAAAGTAATCAAATTACCTTTCTTTTGATATATACTAGCATTTATTACTCGTTTACAATGAGTGAAAAATATTCACTTTCGTTACAACTTTATAAAATTTCTCAACATTTTTACTAGTTACATATATGTGTATCTAATTTGACAAAAAATTTCAGAAATCGTTTATCAATTTTAACGATAGTAGCATCGAAAGAAAAGTAATCAAATTGCCTTTCTTTTGATATATACTAGCATTTATTACTCGTTTACAATGAATCAAAAATAGTCAATTTCGTTAAAACTTTATAAAATTTCTTAACATTATTTCTAGCTATATAAATTTAACTAATATGACAAAAAAATATTTTCTCCGTTCCCAGCAGATCCATATCAGTGTGACTGGTTGTCATGCTGTCTCTTAGAGTGGTTGTCATGCTGTTCCTTATGCTCCCAAAGATATATTTGCTACTGGAGCAATAGAAAAAATAAAAGACAAAATTATTGATTCAACATAACTTCACTAGACCCGTTTTGACATACACTATTATGTATATATGTACAGGCGCATGCATATATACATTTTATTATAACACCATAAAATCTTCCTGAACTTTGTCAGGGGCTTTGCACTGGACCCGTTTAGACATACACTATTATGTATATATGTACAGGCGCATGCATATATATATTTTATGATAACACCATAGAATCTTCCTGAACTTTCTCAGGGGCCTTGCACTGAACTGCTTTTGGTGTACGCCATGATACATAAATGCGCAAGCGCATGTTCCTTTTTTTGGTAATTCTATACGAAAGCATGACACTGCTAATACGCGTCCAAAAATATCGACAGAGGTGTCAAAAGGCGGGTCTTGACATCAGTATTAATAATCCGTAACCGGAATATACAAATGTTTAATCGTTCAAAAGATATTAACGAAAAACCCGAAAAATGACCCGCGGGTCCCTCCGAAACCGGAGGTGAAATCCATAGTATTTTTTCGCAGAACACCTTTCTGCATTGGCGGCCCTCGGCCGCGCTTATAAAAAATTACCCTGGGTCGGTCCAACACCGGTTTGGAGACCAAAACTACATCCGCGCAAAACACTTATGTTCACAATTTTTTTGTGGGTACTCCAACAACCACATGAAAATCGCCAACTTCAACTGCAAATATCTCCGGACAGAGATACAATTTTTATTTTCCGGTTTCAGATTATTGTTGTCGAGATTAATGCGCGTCTTTGGACGCGTGTTAGCAGTGTCATGCTGTCGTATAGAATTACCCTTTTTTATTATGGTGACACCACCCAATCCTCCTGATCTTTGTCAGAGACATAACACTTTACTTATTTTGGTATTCATCATAATATATAGATGCGTCAGCGCAGTTGCATCTCTATATTATGTTGGATACCGTAATATATTAAGACACATTTTTTGATTTCTTACAAAATGTATGGCGGCAATGAAAAAGATGAATACGGAAGTTATTATCGTAAATGATCGTCAACAGTTCTCTTTTAACTTTTGTTTTTTTCAAAAGCAATCTTTTATCACTTTATTGTTTGTATTTTTCACAAATTTTTCACAAATTTTAACAAAATTGTGGAAATCACGCTTGAATTTTTAAAGCTTTTTAACGTCAATGGCGCGTCAAATATTTTTTCTTTTTTATTTCCCTTTATTGGGATTTTTATAAGCAAGACACTCATGTTGTTTCATTCGCACTCATAATATTTATGGGACATTTTTTTCACCCTGAAAAATATCCCAAAAACTTGAATTTTTTGACACCGAAATTTTTTGATAGTGTTGGAATTTCAGGGGAAAGTGGTTAAAAGTGGGTAGTCATGGTTGGCAGGGTTGTAATACAAAATTTAACATTTTTAATGCTTATTTAAAAAAAAGAATTGTTTTATAATGCTTCCTTATAAACAACGTTTGATGTGGAAGTGTTAGGAACATAGACGATTAATTTGTCATTCCTTAACGCAAACGTTGCCTGGTCACTGCCCTTATTTATATACTTGCATGATACACTACTGCACACTTCCACGTTGATGTGGGCCTGAAACGTTTTGGAGAGTACAGGTGAATATGGTACGACCCATCTATTGTCCAAAATTATATCTTCACCACGTAATCTTAAAGTGGCAGTAAACCCACCTTTTTCTGGGGACCGTCGCCGATAAGAGGGATATCCATCCTCTCCCGTTATGGTGTGTTCTATAAGTGCCCGTGGATAATCTTTCGAGCATCGGCCGTCCTGCATGCATGGAGAGTTGATATTTAATATCCCGCAAGGACCATGGACCATGTGTGTTCTTACTATGTCAAATAGTATGGCATCTGTGTTGCTGTCTGGAAATTCGGCACTTATCACATTATCAATATCGTTAGGGCGTATTTTGTCTTCCAAACAGAGAAGTACATGTGCATGTGGTATACCTCGTTTTTGCCACTCAACGCTGTACATAAAGCACAAAGCTGACCCAAACAGATTCTCCTTTGTAATTAGGCGTATTAGAGCTTTAAGTTTTAAGTGGAACACTCTAGCTATTATGTCGTGCCGATCGTATGCATATTGACCAGGCAAAAGTTGCTGCGTAATTTCAGCCCACTTCGGATTTGTTGTCATCGTTATAAAGAGATCAGACTTTCCATATTTTCTAACGTAGCAAAAAGCATCCTGTGTACGTTCGTGCATGTATCGTGGACGTCCCGTAAAACTTGACGGAGGATTACTAATCTGCCCAAATTTTCTGTACCTCCATCTTGTTGCATAGCATCACTGCACATACTCCTCAGCACGCAACCGTCTTTGATTAGTCCGTATGTAAACCAAACGCTCGGTTTCAATTTTAGCATACATATCGACGATAAACTGGTTAAATATTCCACGAAATCTTTGCAAGTATACAAAACTGTTTGCTCTTATCTGTAGCATGTATGCATAAAATTATTGTGACGACAACTTTTTATGTGGTTTTGGCAATCTAGTAGTAGGGTTAATTTGATGTAATTCAAAGTTATATCCATCTTCACCGTGACAAAAAATTAATGGGTATTGAAGCGCATCGTATGATCGATGTGTCTCGTATATACGATGAAGACGATCGTCATGAGTGCGCAAAACAATATCGCGCCTTTCACACTCTTGGTCAACTAAAACAACCGCAACTTCATTTGTAGTAGGAGGATTGTACCTTCTTGGATGTTCTGTTGCGGGCCTTTTATCATCACATATTACAAATTTATAATTATTATTTTACTCTTCGGGAACGAAATCAAGGGCATTTTTAAAATCGCGAACGTATGGATTTACATCATGTAGCATATTTTGCAGAATAGATATCAGACTACGATTAAGTTGTGGAAAGTTTTCGTTTCTAATAGCCGTCTGATCTTCATAATTCGCTACGAAATATATTTGCAGGAACTTTGGCTCATTCTCGGGATTTAGGAAAATTTCGTAACTGACCTTTCCATTGGAACAACACATTCCAACCGTTTCTTTTTGGAATTTAAGGGCTTCACAAAATCTGCATTTCAAATTCATTTCGCCAATTAATGAGTATTTAGCATAATCTACTAAAGGTTTATGTTGAACCAAGGAGGATTTTCCTGGGTCACATGAAACTTAGGTAGTGGGGGTGTGCGACTGTTGACCAGTGAGTATATACTTGCCAGCGAATATAAATATAGCGACTAAAATACAACGACGAACCGTTCACGTTAAGATGATGATTTGCAATGATTTATTGGAAAACAAATTATGTAGGTACAACCAAAAGCATAAGTGAGATTGAGAATGAGTGCAATAGTTAATGCTTAATGTTAGGTGTGTGTGTGTGTATGAACATGTTTACAAAGAGTGCGTTTAGTATAAATTGAGAGTAGTTAGCAGCTACTTAATAAGTGTTTTTTAATATTTGCTATAAATGCTATTAGGGTGATCCAACATCCCGGCCCCGTTGAAGGAACCCTCTTCAAGTTACAGGTAGGATAGCTAATTTGTGTATCGGGCGGCAACAAGACCCATTAGCAGTACGGAGGTGCGCAACACGAACATGGCCATCTTTACCAGATACTGTAGATTCGACGCGACCAAGTTTCCAGCGCAAGGGTGCCAAATTGTCGTCGTGAATTATTACTAGGGCTCCAACATTGAGATTTGGTTTAGGAGTCGTCCACTTGACCCGTGAGCGGAGTTCATTAATGTAGTCTTTGGACCAACGACGCCAAAATCGTTGTTTAATTGAGGAGATCATCTCGAAATGATCCAAATTAGATAGATTTTTATGTTCCAGGCAGCGCTCAGGTAAACCACGTAGGGACTCACCGACCAAGAAGTGTCCAGCAGTAAGAGCTCCGAAATCGTTCGGGTCTGAAGACAACGGCGATAGTGGACGAGAGTTGAGTATAGCTTCAATTTCAGCAGCGACAGTACTCAGCTCTTCAAATGTTAATTTGGTGTTTGCTAACGTGCGATTAAGCAAACCCTTTGCGCTTTTTACGGCTGCTTCCCAGAGCCCGCCAAAATGAGGTGACCTGGGAGGAATGAAATGAAAATTAATGAAGTCTTTTGAACAAAATTTGAAAATTTCTTTTTGTATATCAGGACTAAACAGAAATTGCTTAAGCTCCTTTAGGTGATTGGCTGCTCCGACGAAATTCGTAGCGTTATCGCAATATATATCGCATGGCATTTTTGGACGACTACCCATACGTTTAAGTGCATTTAAAAATGCCTTCGTTGACAGGTCCGATACTACCCCAATATGAACTGCTTTGGTGACCAAGCACACGAATACGGCCAGATACGACTTGTTGGGTGGCTTTCCACGAATCCGCAAGTATGTGTTGATGGGTCCACAGAAGTCAACCCCACAGCGTTCAAATGGACGAGAAGGTGTGAGACGTGCAGGTGGCAGCGGTCCCATAATCTGTTGCAACAGCTTTGGTCTGTAGCGGACGCAATGAACACACGAGCGAACAATGCGGCGAGCGACATCTCTAGCGTTGACTATCCAGAACTGGAGTCGAATTAAGGCTACCAATGCCTTGGGGCCTGCATGATAATTTTGCATATGTAAGTAGCGAACGTATTTTGTTACAAATTGCGAGTTGCTGGATAGTAAGATTGGATGCTTTTGATCGTTCGGTAGATCTGCGCTGTCCAATCGGCCAGCAACCTTAATAAGTTCAAAGCCGCTTGAATTGTCTAAAAATGGTGTTAAATATTTTAAGGTGCCTTTCAATGGCAGATTTTTTCTGATCAAACGGATGTCGTCGGCGAAGTGCTGCTGTTGAATCATCCAAACGATAGAATATAATGCATGCCGCAGCTCTTGAGGTGTTGGCGAAGAAGTCGTTTGTCTGAACCTTTTTCTGCATATGTCGCTGAACCTAAACATCCAGGCAACGAGTCGAAGACAGCGAATGTATGAGCTAACTTCCTCGATGGTTTTTAGGGTGTCATTTGTTGCAGCAAACAAGCTTTTTCGCTTTTCAGCGTTGACTATGTTAATATCTACGTCGAATTTTTCTCCCTTAGCAGGCCATTTCGCCACGTCTTCACGCAGGAACCGTGGACCTGAAAACCAGTTCGATGTTTTCAAGTCATCGACAGTGCAGCCGCGAGATACCAAGTCTGCGGGATTTTGTTGAGTTGGCACGAATGGCCCTTCGCTGTTAACTCCTGTATGTCAGAGACTCTGTTGCCTACAAACGTTGACAATGTCACCGAGTGTTGTTGCAGCCAATGAAGCACTAGTTGCGAATCAGTCCAAAAGAATGCGAAAATTGGTTTCTTTGAAAAAATGTTTTTTACCTTATTGTACAGTAGAGCGAGAAAATGCGCACCGCAGAGCTCGAGTTTCGGAAGCGATTGCTTTTTGACTGGAGCCACACGTGACTTTGATGTAAGTAAGTGAACAGCAATATTCCCATCGGTATCTTCGGTGCGCAAATACAATGCGCAACCATATGCTCGAATTGATGCGTCGCAAAAGCCGTGGAGTTGAAGATTGCAGGTGTTCGGCTGCAGGCAATAACGAGGCACCGCAAGCGTTGTTAGCAAACCGAGTGATAACAGACATTTGTTCCAAGCTTGCTGCAGGTTTTGTGGAACGGACTCGTCCCAATCGAGCTTTAAAAGCCACAATTCTTGCAATATGATTTTGGATGTGATCAGAAGTGGTGACAGCAATCCGAGTGGGTCGAGGAGTGACGAGTCGAAAGGATCGTACGTTTTGTAACCGCAGTATGGACTTGCTTTGGTAAGAAAGCGAATAAAGACATATCACTGTGTTGATCCCATGTTACACCAAGTGTGCTGGTGTCGAAGTCTTCTGTAAAGTTGAGCTCCTTTGAAGTTTGGCATTCTCTGAAGTCTGGGTGGTTGGAGTGCCATTTGGATAAAGGAAAGTTGCCTCGCTTGAGTACAGATATTACTTCAGTTTTTACTGTGTTCAAGGCGTCAACGTCGTCAGCTCCTCACAACATATCGTCCACATAGAAAGACGACTTTACCACATGAGCACCAACTGGGAACTCGTGCATGTATTTGTCTGCCAAATAGTGTAGGCTGCGCACTGCAAGGTATGGCGCTGAAGCTGTTCCATATGTGACGGTATTTAGCTTATACGTACGGAGTTCTACATCTGGCGAAGCTCGCCAAAGAATATAATGGTATTTACGATCATTATTATTGAAAAGTACTTGCCTATACATCTTTGTGACGTCTGCGGTTATGGCGTATCGAAACAAGCGAAAACGTAGCAAAAGTATGTACAGCTCTGTTTGAATTGTTGGTCCAACTAGTAGTAAATCATTTAATGATTTTTGCGATGTCGTCTTACATGAAGCATCGAACACAACACGAAGTTTTGTTGATTCGCTGCTGGGCTTAAAGACACAATGATGTGGTATGAAAAAATGAGATTCATCTAGAATCGGGTTTGTAACAATGGACATGTGGCCGAGAGTTTCGTATTCGGCCATAAATGATATGTATTGCGATCGAATCTCAGGCGATTTTAATAGCCGTCTCTCGACCGACATGAATCGACGACGCGCTGTTTCGAAAGAGTTCCCCAGACAACTAGGACTATCTTTGAAAGGCAGACTTACGGTTATGCGTCCAGTGGCATCATGATAAGTGTTGGCTAAAAATTGTTCTTCGCAAATTCTGTGCTCCGGTTGAATTTGCTTGTGTGGTGTGACACGACAGACACGATCCACCCGAACAACGTTTTTTGTAATGTTGGTAAATTAGCTCCTAACCGGATTTGGCCAACTGCAAGCGCTTCGAAAAATGCCTCTGTCCTAAGCAGGAGATCAATGCGGCGTGGTTTGAAGAATTCTTCGTCTACCAAAGTTGTGTTGCGTGGAAGGTTCCATCTCGAAGTATCGATTTCAGCATCCGGTTGGTAGGCGATGTGCGTTGTAATGCCGAATTGTAGGGACAAATTAAAGTCCGATGTCCGTGACTTGACGGTTGTAGTTGTGCGTGCGTTGAGGTTTGTAAGTGAGTTTCCGATGCTACGTATTCCAACGTGGTGTTTTTCACGACCAAGACGAAGTTTTTGGGCGAAGTCGTCCGTGATGAAATTCACTTGCGAACACGAATCAAGCAAAGCCCTGCCGAGTATGTACTCACCGGTTGCGTGCTTGACTAGAACCATTGCCGTTGCTAGTATTACTTGCCCGCTTTCCACCGTTCCCATATGTGAATGTGTTGCAGCTTGCGAAGAATGCGGTTCGGCATAAGATTGAGGTCTAAAAGTAGCGTTTGTTGATTGCCAAGTTGGTGCAGCAGACTGCGAAATATGCGTGATGGGTGTTGGTTGCTGTGTCGATGACGTGGCTTGCGATGAATTGCCATGATGTAACATCGTGTGATGGCCTTTTTTGCATATTCGACTGCGACTTTTCGATGGACAATGAGCTACTCTATGCCCATTGCCAAGGCAGTTGATACATAAGTCATGCGTTTTCATTGTATCGAAGCGTTGATTTGAAGTCATCTCCTTGAATGTAGGGCAACCAGTGAGTCTATGTTTGGAGCTGGCACAGAGAACACAATTGGAACTGGATACAGCAAACGATGATTGCTGGTTGCTATTCGTCCCACGATTATGCTTGCCAGATTCTGACTTGCGTTTGACTGACGAATCAGATGAATGCAAAAACTGGCTGTGGCGTTCTAAGACCTGCGAGCATTTGGACCAAGTCGGAAGGGATTTGTAGTCGAGGGACTTGTTCCATTTATTGCGAGTCTGCGGGTCACATTTGCCCATAACTATATAAATCAACATGGATTGCGCAATCTCGGAGCTTGTACCCAGTGATTCCAGCGAGCTGTAGATATCGGATGCTTTGTCTACGAGACTTCTCAACTGCTGAGCGTTCGACTTGTCTGCTGGCTGCAGCGTAAAAAGTGAGGCGATTCCTTCTAAAAATATCAAAGTCGGATTGTCGAATCGTTCTTTGAGTCTGTCTAATGCCTTGGGATAATTCTCACTGGTTACTTGAAAGGCCTTCACTGTTTATAGGGCTGAGCCTTTCAAGCAGGATGAAAGGTAGTTAAAACGCTCTATATTTGATAGTCTAGACTCACGTGAGATAATTTGAGTGAAAGACGTTATAAAGTTCTTATACTCAGCGTAGTCTCCACTGAAGGTAGGCAGCGACAACCTTGGGAGATGCGACGACGTAACGACAGGTGCAGGTGTACCCGTATCAGTATAATTTACTGTGGTATTACCATCATCCCCAAGTCGTGCCTGTATGCTGAGCTTTACAGCCACGTAGCTGTCTTCTAAGTCGGCTCGACCGTTATCGGAAGGGTCTAAATCTTCTATATCTGCTTCCACGGAAAGTGCTTGTTTGAAGTAGGACTCCAAAATCCCTAGTCGACATTGAAGTTCGGCGTGCGCCGGCTTTTCATCCGTATCTTTAATTGCCTCTACAATAGATTTTATACGTGAAATATTTCGTTTAATATTGGAGCGATTGCGTTTACATTCTTCTAGGGACATGGTGGCTTGCGACGTGGTATACGACCTGAATGATTGTTCAGTTGTCTGCTGGGTTGTGCTAATGTTGGTTGCGAAGAAAAATGCTGCTAGTCAAGTGATGAAGTAGGCAGGACAAGCGAAAATGACGAAACGAGCAGAGCAACGTCAGCTTAGACGTGGGTGTATACGCTAGCGGCGCAGCAATCAACAAAAAAAAATTATTTGCAATGAACCGCAACAGCGAATATGAATGCAAACTCAAATAATGCAAAAAGGTGGCTGTGGCAAAAAATAATAATTTTATGCATACATACGATTTCCAAAGGGCAGTTGATAGCGGCAAACGGTTTAAATGTACAGATGATTATTTGTATATAGCGCTGCCGATTGTCCACGGGGAATGTACAGCACAATTACGGCCGATGAACTGCTGACTGCGGGATCGGCGGTTGTTGTTGTGATGTTCGACGGTTGATAACTCCCAATCTGGACTATGAAGTTGCACACAAGCTCCACGTTTTGAACCAAGGAGGATTTTCCTGTGTTACATGAAACTTAGGTAGTGGGGGTGTGCGACTGTTGACCAGTGAGTATATACTTGCCAGCGAATATAAATATAGCAACTAAAATACAACGACGAACCGTTCACGTTAAGATGATGATTTGCAATGATTTATTGGAAAACAAATTATGTAGGTACAACCAAAAGCATAAGTGAGATTGAGAATGAGTGCAATAGTTAATGCTTAATGTTAGGTGTGTGTGTGTGTATATGAACATGTTTACAAAGAGTGCGTTTAGTATAAATTGAAAGTAGTTAGCAGCTACTTAATAAGTGTTTTTAATATTTGCTATAAATGCTATTAGGGTGATCCATCAGGTTATATGCAAAATCACTTTTTGTCTTAGTAATCCAGGAGAGTAAGCCGTTACCTACATCAATATTTGGGGGAAGCTCTTCAGAGTCATTTTGTTCCCTATTTAGCGTATGTCGCACGCGGTCAACATGCAGGCGAACTTGGCGATTTTCCTCTGCCTCCAACTGCCGTATTCCGCGTATTCTTTCCCTCTCGTTGGCCCTGTATGTTTCTTGATCTTCACGTAGGCGTTCGTAATTTTCTGCAGTCATAACTATACTGCTGCGTTGTTGGTTGCTACTTTCCAGCATTCTAGTAATGTTATGGCGATGCCGATCATTTATCAAACGTTCCTCACGACGCGAAAACGTTTCGGATGTCCTATGCTCACAATCGGCGTTCAACATATCGACCCTTTCATTACTTGTTTGGCATAACCTTGGACATGCTGAGCGGATGCGCTGCTCATTTTACCGGGACTCCCTTTCGACAACAGGTTCAGAACTTCGAGACAATATGTGGCGCTCTCGGTCATTGCTGAGTAGTATATGTTGTTCTTCTTCATTTTCAAAGAAGCGATTTAAATTTGTCCTAATTTGCTGCGTACTTAAACGAATTTCTCTCAGGGGAGGTTTCTAATTCGCGCGACAGCGCGTGACGTTCACGATCAGCCAATTGCCTATTGGCCCTTTGGTCACTTGTTTCCTGTGACCTTAAGTTTGCTGAGCGGATGCGTTGATCATTTAAACGGTATTCTCTTTCGACAACAGGTTCAGAACCTCGAGACAATATGTGGCGCTCTCGGCCATTGCTGAGTCGTATAAGTTGTTTTTCTTCATTTTCAAAGAAGCGATTTAAATTTGTCCTAACTTGCTGGGTACTTAAACGAATTTCTCTCTCAGGGGAAGTTTCTAATTCGCGAGAGAGGGCGTGACTTTCACGATCAGCCATCTGCCCATTGGCCCTTTGGTCACTTGTTTCCTGTGACCTTAAGTTTGCTGAGCGGATGCGTTGATCATTTAAACGACATTCTCTTTCGACAACAGGTTCAGAACCTTGAGACAATATGTGGCGCTCTCAGTCATTGCTGAGTCGTATAAGTTGTTCTTCTTCATTTTCAAAGAAGCTATTTAAATTTGTCCTAACTTGATGTGTACTTAAACGAATTTCTCTCTCAGGGGAGGTTTCTAATTCGCGAGACAGGGCGTGACTTTCACGATCAGCCATCTGCCTATTGGCCCTTTGGTCACTTGTTTCCTGTGACCTTAAGTTTGCTGAGCGGATGCGTTGATCATTTAAACTGCATTCTCTTTCGATAACAGGTTCAGAACCTCGAGACAATATGTGGCGCTCTCGGTCATTGCTGAGTCGTATAAGTTGTTCTTCTTCATTTTCAAAGAAGCGATTTAAATTTGTCCTAACTTGCTGCGTACTTAAACGAATTCCTCTCTCAGGGGAGGTTTCTAATGTCGGCGCGCATCACTTTCGGAAGGAGTTTCTATAGACCTGATAAATGCTATACGTTCTCTATTTGCCGAAAGCCTCGATTCATAATTTTCACTCGATTCTTGTGATCGCATTAGTCTTAACCTCTTAGCAGCTTTAGTGCGTTTAGATAAATTTGAACGCTTTTTGGGCATAGTGTTTTTAAAAATAATGCAATGAAAATTTAATGGGCACATAACAAATAACCTTTCCGACATTTGGCATTACAGCATTTACGAAAATTTTATTTAGTGTATATGTGTACGACAACCAATCGCACACCTACCAAAGCATCGCAGTACACATGAAAACCTTGCGCCACCTGTCAGCGAATAGATAAATCTAATTGCACCAAAAGGTTTGAGTCCCTGATTAACGCGTGTAAAAGGTTTAAAATCTTAGCTAAAAATATTTCATATTGTAGGTAAATTTATAGATTTTGGAGCAAATACATTTTGACCGATAACTCAGTTATCGATTAATTTATCGAAATATCACACAATTCAAATGAAACCTGTGACCTTCCTCTATTGTTTGATGCCCATATTGTACGCATATTTAGAGGTTTTAGGTAACCTCATTTTAACCGATTATCGTAATATGGCAAATTTTTGGTACGCCACTGTATCTATTCATGAATTTGATTTTTAATTTACATGAAATTTAAAAAAACTTTGCAAAGGCATTCTTTGATATTTTTTTGGAAACTAAGTGCATTTTCCTTCGTTTTTTAAAAAAAAATTCCTTAAAAGTAGCTTAATTATAGCTTAAACAACTATATATAACAATGAAATAAGTTCTAGATTCCCTTCTGGATTACAGGCTATCCATCTGTGAAAGTCTCATAAAAATCCATTCGTTAGTTTCCGAGATTATCGATATCATACAGACAAACAGAAAAAAGTGGTGCCGATGGATTCTACGACATTCCAAACGTCAAGTACACTCATTTTTTTTTAGAAATCTTGGATGTACCGACACGATTTTCTAGAGATTTATTATAGTATAGATAAGTCCATCAAAGTTTTCATGAAAAAAATAAACTAAAAATTCGCAGTGATAATTCTTTAAATTAAATTCTTTAAATATTGTAATTTCCAAAGTTTTGTTATTGATATTAGTACCTAGCGCTCTTGCTACTACGTTCAATTATAAATCTTAATACCTTCACGGGATTATTTATAGCTATGTCAGGAAGTCTTGCTCGTCTGCTACAGGAAAATTTACATTCGGGTTTCCTATCTCCATAGGTTCTACTTGTTGGTTAACATTATGAAAATTATATGCTCTTTGATTCCTAAAAGCTGATTGCCGAGTTTGGTTTGATCTGCTGTCGGGGTTAAATTGTGGAGCATTTCTATTTGTATTTTGTGAAAAATTTGATCGCCTTGTTTGACCGGTAGAATTGGAGTTTGAGGGGTTATTACAATAAAAATTCGGATTGAGTTGCTGTTTATTTTGACAAGACGAAGTTTGTTGGGCTATTGGTACTGCTACGTTATTGTAATTAGGCCTATTTGTACTACTAAATTGCCTTTCTTGAATGGAGCTGTTATTATAATTATCACTAAAGTTCGTTCTTATACTTGAGTTCAAATAATCTCTTTTTGATGGACCAAACTGAGTGTAATGCTGATGTCTGGCATCTAATATTATCTTGAAGGCATCTTCTAATGTTTTCCGGTCTCTAGAGAATATCATAGTACGTGTTGGCTCCCTATTAACTTCTTCAGTTGTATAATCCTTATCTTTATGGTTTAAGTTTCTATTATGAATCCTATTAGCAAGTTTGTTAATTTTAAAGTAAAAATTTTCTATTGTTTCTTGTAATCTACAAGTTTTTAAATCATCCATCAAGTCATTATATTTATATTTATTTATTTAATCAACAAACAAGGTATTTATAGACTGTTAATATACAAAACTTTAAGTTTACATAGCTTATATAAAAAGAATAGTTAACTTTATGACAAGTATCTGATTATCAGGTTCTTAAATGTAAATTTACTACAACTAAAATCAAACGCCAAGGAATAGGAATAAGCATTAAATTGAGAAAGTGCCCTCCTAAGGGGACCATTCATTGCATAAACCGTTCTAGCAACACCCATATAAAAGAAATCGTTACAACGAAGGATACGACAGGGTACATTAAAACGAATTTTCATGAGGAGGTAAGAACAGTCAATTGAGCCCGAAACGATATCAAAGACAACGCACATTGGCAACAAAGTTTGCCTGGAGTCTAGTGACATAAGATTTATCAATAAAAAGCTAGAGTGATATGATGGTACAGAGTCTACAAAGTTCATCGACCGCAATGCAAAGCGCATAAAAGCTCTCTGAACAGACTCCAACCTCTTGATATAAACTGCATGAAAAGGTCTCCAAACAAATACCGCATACTCCAACCTCGATCTAACTAAAGATGAGTACAATAGTTTGAGAGTATAAGGATCTGAAAATGATGAGCAGCTACGGCGGATAAAAGCCAACATCGCGTACGCTTTAGAAACTATATATCTTATGTGAGTGGTAAAAGTCAGCTTGGTATCAAAATACACACCCAAATCTTTAACTTCAGTTGACTTTTTAAGCTATTGCATAGATTTTATCACGGGCTTGGCGACTAAATCAAAAAAAAAACCGTAACGGATATTTATCAAAAAAGATCCGAAAAGGCTCGAAAAGGTTCGTAAAGGTTCGGTGTTAGCAACAGGCCAAATACATAAAATTGGATCTCTATCATAAACAGCGGTGGGCACCACTACATTTACACGGTTACCAAATTGAGAATGTGTTAGTAAACACGAACGCGTAGCGAGCACGAAAGCAAAATCAATTATTTATTTAGTTTGATTTCAATGCTTGAACGGTGAACACGTGTCACACGCACTCTTTGGTACTCTGTTTTAAGCGCGCGTGCGACACTTCCTCACCGTACGGCCATCGAAATCAAACTAAAAGAGCTGTCGTTTATTTTCACGAGGTAGCCATTGTGCTATCGCTTATCGTATACATATATGGTCCCTTACAAGCCAACCTAATAAAACCGCACTGCGTTTTTTTAGCGCACGCAAACAACCGGCGTTTTTTGCCCTAACCCAAATAAGCACGCGTTGCGACAATGTAAAGCATGTGTGCAAACGTCAAATCTAAATGTCACGCAGAACAAAAATTGGAAATCCAGTTAGGTTTTCACGCATCAAATTCAATTTGAGTTGCTCTCATACAAGTTGTATGTGCACGAGACATTTTTGACAGAAAATGACTTGTGTGCGTTTATATTAGGTTGGCTTGTTAGCAGGTGCTAAGCTCACGCCCACCCCGGATCATAAAGTTAAAGTTAAAGTTAAAGTGAATGTTAAAGTTAAAGCGAAAGTTAAAGTTAAGAATAAAGTTAAAGTTAAAGTTAAATTTAAAGTTAAAGTTAAATTAAAGTTAAAATTAAAGTTAAAGTGAATGTTAAAGTTAAAGCGAAAGTTAAAGTTAAAAATAAAGTTAAAGTTAAAGTTAAAATGAAAGTTAAAGTTAAAGTCAAAGTTAAATTTAAAGTTAAAGTTAAGGTTAAAGTTAAAGTTAAAGTCAAGGTTAAAGTTAAAGTTAAGGTTAAAGTTAAATTTAAAGTTAAAGTTAAAGTTAAATTTAAAGTTAAAGTTAAAGTTAAAGTTAAAGTTAAAGTGAATGTTAAAGTTAAAGATAAAGTTAAAAATAAAGTTAAAGTTAAAGTGAATGTTAAAGTTAAAGTGAAAGTTAAAGTTAAAAATAAAGTTAACGTTAAAGTGAAACTTAAATACTAACCTCTCATTTATTCAATAAAAGTAAAAAATTTGTTTTCTTATCGGCCACCACGCTTAAAAAGGTTAACTTGAATTAATATCAAAGACAAAACTTGAATTAATATCAAAGAAAACAAAATGTTGCATAAATATTATAATTGCATAAGTTGATAATATGCAATAGCTTTACCGCGGCAGTCCCCGAGTGCCACACGTCCTTTTTTTTAATTGAACGTCTGAGATACTATAGCATTTTCAGGTCAAATGAAACTTTTTTCATTTCAAATGAACCTTTTTTCATTTTAAATGAAACTTTTTTCATTTTAAATGAAACTTTTTTCATTTTAAATGAAACTTTTTTCATTTCAAATGAAACTTTTTTCATTTCAAATGAAACCAAACTACTAAGGTAATTGTCAATATATTTATATCGTACTTTATAACTCTAAGTATTTATCAAAACTTTCTTTAAGACAACTATTTCTAATTAGCCACATTGAAGGCAAAATTTTTGCTTGAATTTTCTTTGTGAATTTAAGCTGCAGTTAAGGTCGGCTTAGTTTAGCCTTACCTTTTGATCGTTTCAATTTTTAATAGATAAAGTAGTAGGGTTATACGCTAGGCAACTTATATACTACAGTTTAACCACCCACTTAAAATAAGCACCTATATTTTTTACTTGTATCTACTCCTCTTATATATAAAGCACATTCTTTTTCTACATATACTTCGTTAATAACGTAGGAATAAAGCAACGTAGAGAACAAATAGAAGGAACCAAAGAGCATGATGTGAGCGTATTTCCTATTCACTGCCTGACACCAACTAACACATCGGTTGAATCCTCGGTATTATGCTTTTCTCTTTGACCAACGTCTTGCCAAACAACATAGAACGATAGCAAGGTATTGAGAGAAACATTAATTTTACCAACTATATAATATAGCATGTGGACTGTGGAGAGATCTTTTTTAACTATGCTGAAAAACATAACGGTAAAAAGTGATCTTTTCTACTCTATGGCGTAGTTACATTGCACTTCACTCGTTTGGTCATTTGAAAACATATATATTTGTTTTTATTCCATTATTTTTCATTGTATATTGTATTTAAATGTAATACTTAGAATATATATATTAGAATGGGTCGATTTATTAACCGATATCCCGCCATCGATTTTTCGATAGGATTTGGGGTCAGGAAAAAAGTTTCACTACGCATACCCAAACAAATAATTTTCGAGCCTGCGAAATTTCTTTTTTTTTATTTTTTTTTTACTTTGATTTTTAAGGGTTTTTTCATGACCTACTAAAAAAAATTTCATACGTCCGACCCAAAAGCGTCCGCTAAAAACGTTGGTATACATGAAAATTATACAATCAAATGAAAATTTTATTGTGTTCATAGTGTTTAATGTGACAAAGTGTACCACAAATCGATGGTACCGATTTTCTATGTAATTAATGGTGTAATTTTTGTAAATTTTATTTATTTTTCATTTGTAATTTTCTCAACCGCCACATCTAAAAATATTACGGCCCTGATGATGCCAAGGAAATTTGGCGAAACGTTGGGCCGTAAGGTAGAATAAACTTTGTTTTTACTCGCACTACAACGAAATAGATCAGAATAGTTTAAAGGAAACTTAATCTCCGAAAATTTTTTTAGTAGGTCATGAAAAAACCCTTAAAAATCAAAGTCAAAAAAAAGTAAAAAAAAAAATGAAATTTCGCTGGCTCGAAAATTATTTGTTTGGGTATGTGTAGTGAAACTTTTTTTCCTGACCCCAAATCCTATCGAAAAATCGATGGCGGGATATCGTTAATAAATCGACCCATTCTAATATATATATTCTAAGTATTACATTTAAATACAATATACAATGAAAAATAATGGAATAAAAACAAATATATATGTTTTCAAATGCCCAAACGAGTGAAGTGCAATGTAACTACGCCATAGAGTAGAAAAGATCACTTTTTACCATTATGTTTTTCAGCATAGTTAAAAAAGATCTCTCCACAGTCCACATGCTCTATTATATAGTTGGTAAAATTAATGTTTCTCTCAATACCTTGCTATTGTTCTATGTTGTTTGGCAAGACGTTGGTCAAAGAGAAAAGCATAATACCGAGGATTCAACCGATGTGTTAGTTGGTGTCAGACAGTGAATAGGAAATAGGCTCACATCATGCTCTTTGGTTCCTTCTATTTGTTCTCTACGTTGCTTTATTCCTACGTTATTAACGAAGTATATGTAGAAGAAGAATGTGCTTTATATATAAGAGGAGTAGATACAAGTAAAAAATATAGGTGCTTATTTTAAGTGGGTGGTTAAACTGTAGTATATAAGTTGCCTAGCGTATAACCCTGCTACTTTATCTATTAAAAATTGAAACGATTAAAAGGTAAGGCTAAACTAAGCCGAACTTAACTGCAGCTTAAATTCACAAAGAAAATTTAAGTAAAAATTTTGCCTTCAATGTGGCTAATTAGAAATAGTTGTCTTAAAGAAAAATTTGATAAATACTTAGAGTTATAAAGTACGATATAAATATATAGATAATTACCTTAGTAGTATGGTTTCATTTGAAATGAAAAAAGTTTCATTTAAAATGAAAAAAGTTTCATTTAAAATGAAAAAAGGTTCATTTGAAATGGAAAAAGTTTCATTTGACTTGAAAAAAGTTTCATTTGACCTGAAAATGCTATATACGATGTAGGAACTAAACCAGAACCTTTAGCATAAGTGGTAAAATGACACTTACCAATATTTAGGAATAGAAGATTACGGACCCACCAATGGTATAAGTTTCTAAGCTCATTTTGTAAGATTAAAGAATCATCCAAGCACTTGATTTCATGGTAAACTATTAAGTCATCAGCATAAAGAAGAAACTTGCACCTTGAAAAGCAAGATGATATGTCGTTAATAAATATGACAAATAATAGCGGACCCAAAACGCTGCCCTGGGGGACACCGGAAGTTGGGGCGAATGGGAAAGATGACACATTATCTAGACGAACGACACAACTTCTGTTCTCTAAGTAAGAAGAGATCCACTTCAGAAACTCATCAGAGTGAAAGCCCAAGCATTCAAGTTTTGCCAGTAGTATTCGATGCGATACCCTATCGAAAGCCTTAGAAAAATCAGTATAGATAGACCGCATCGATTTGGTAGCGCTTTTGAAAGGAATCCAAACAGTCTTCTGTAAAAACAGCCAGATTAGTTATGGTAGACCTACCCTCAACGAAACCGTGCTGCTGAGGACATAGTAGATGTTTCACGTAAATTTTATTTTACTGCTATATTTTTCGCCAAAGTTTTTAATTAAAATATCTTTTAAAATCGGCGAATCAATTACATTAGCGTACCTATGAATCGCTTCCCTAGTTTTACCAACACATTTGTTTCTTATGTAGCCATAAAGAATATTTTTATTAACATTGTCAAACTCTGCCATTGATGAAACAATATTTTCAACCTGACTTATAAAATCAGGTAGCTGATTTGGATCGCTGCCATCAAATTTTTCAATGTTTTTAATGCTGTTTAAAATTAAATTAAATTTGCTTATTTGTAAAGCACCCATAATGAATTTTGTATATATATTTGCTAATTATATGTAAGTACGTAGGAGGAAAATATGCAAAGTAAGCGCTCTCGGTAATCAAACAGAAAAGAAAATAAAGATGTATCAAGTTGTAATACTTATTGTTGTTGATAATTATAATTGTTGTTGTTCGTGTCATTTGTTCTGCTACTTGCTGTTGCTAGCCACTTCTCCATTCTCCAGTTGATGACTTTGTGCAGTTAAATAAATGCGATGTTAATTTTTGTGTTGTTGTCGTTCGGCTCCAATAAAGGGAGTCAAGAAAACGATACAGTCGGAGTGTTATCAATGAGAGATCAAATATTGTTGTTGGCTTTGTTTTCGACAGAAATATTCTCCTTTTATCTCAATCTGAGAGTCAATATAAAATTTTTTGTATAACGGACAATTGATGCCGATTAAAAGTTTTGCAAATTTTGCCCCTTCATAGAGATCGCACCTTAGATTTTTTTTCTCAATAATTGTTTCTTTAGCGGTTTTGTTGTTTTTGTTAATAAACAGTTATTTTGAAAATAAATATTTTCACTCAACTTGTTTTTACACAATATTTATTTGCCCCTTTTTCAATAAGTATAACTTTCATTTTGTAGTGTTTAAATTTTTTGGTTTTTATCCAAAGACAACAATGTTCACTTAACTCCACAAAATATTTAACGATTTGCACATAACAAAACATTAACCTTGCAAAAGGTCACAGTTTTTCAATCCAATAATATTGGTTTTTGGTGCTACCCAATTTCACAATTTTATTTTTTCTAATATTTCTTTTTGTTCAATTACAGGTTATACTTATATCAGTTCATTTTTCGATTAACAAGTATTTAATTCTTATTAAATATTGTTATAATATTTTTTTTTCCTCGTCGCCAATAACGTTATTAAAATACACAAACGCACTCTTTGCTGCCTGGAAAATAACTCGGCTTCTTTATTTCAGTAAATTTTATAAAACGTTAGTTATCTAAAGATTACGGCTAATTTCTCCTCCTTAAATTACTCCTCTTAGTCTTAGTATATTTACTCTTAACACTATGTTGCTTAGTTAAGAGAAATATGTATGTACTTTGTTAAAAGTAAGTAAATATATGCATATATAAAAGTATGTACAGAGGTACATATGGGTCCTTATATTACAATATCCAGTTCAAAGTTTTAACATTAAAAGATCCATAAGCATCACTGTCACCCGATCGAAAAATACGGCACGGAAAAATTTAAAATGTTACCCAAAGTTCGGCGAAAGACGGTAGGTTTCAAGCCCTGGTCAAATTTCTGTCAGAAGGAAAAGGGCGACCTGGTAACTAATGTTCAGAGAGGGCTTAGATTCTAGAGGGAAGTCTTTACGTCATCTTAAACGGAGGCAGCTTAAAAGCACCCAGCGAAAGTGATAATGTACACCCGCTCTTCACAATAATTGCTACTGGATCATTCTACAGTTGGTACGGGACAAATCGTACATATATTATAATTTTTTTTTTTCATTTTTAGATCGTAACTTACTATAACTTTTTCAGACAAAGTTTTTGAGTGCATCTATATTGTGTGGAACATATCTAAATAAAAATAGAAACCTGCTCTTGAAAGACTTGTATATGTGTTTGAAAAACAACAAAGCATTCGTGTGTATGGTACACCAGTCAGTCAGGTGAAACTACAGTGAAACTACTATCACGATGGCGTATCTACTTACGTTTGTCAGAGTTCCGAATAATTAATTAGACGCACGCTAGTTTATTTAATGTTAAATGAAGAAAGTATTATTATTAGAAATAATGAATATACACTTTAATGTAATTTAAGTGAATTATGATTGTGTTAAATACGACGTTTCGTTCTGAAGGTTCGAGACAGACTGCTTCGTCTCGCTCATTTCATTTCTCTCCTCAAATCGTCTTTTTTCTTAGTTAGAGTTGCCATGTCGGCTGACAATTCGGCCTTTCCTGACTCCAAATCGACCTCGATTTGATCAGGGTCGTCGTCGTCGTCGTCGTCGTATTCGTCGAGCTCGGGTGCACTGTGACACCAGGGCTTTATTTTGTCGGTACTAAATATTGAGCAGAATTTGCGATTTGTTATTTTTATACCAGGAATATCTTCTATGAGGTATCGGTCGTTTCCCAAGCTTCGGGTAATAACGTATGGACCGCGAAACTTGGGTTCCAGCTTTCTCGATTCGCCAGTTGCTGCTGGCTCGTTCTCAATAACAACGAGGTTACCTTCAGTGTATGTTGTCGGAGTACGGTGCTTATCGTCGAACCTACGTTTCCATTTTTCTCGTTCGTGGTTAATATTTTCAAGGGCTTGTTGCCGTTTTTCGTCGATTGGTAGCGGATTCGGATTATCGGTTGTATCGTGAATAGCTGCAATTAGCTTATTTTGTACGATATCGCGGAGACGAAAATTAAAAATTAGTTCGTTCGGTGAATAACCTGACGTATCGTTGCGCTGTGAGTTGACTGACCATTGCACGTTTCGTAGATGACAATCCCACTCTTTCAGTTTATCGGTCGATGTTCGAAGATAATTTAATATGGTTTGGTTAGCTCGCTCAACCTGGCCGTTGGCGCGAGGTGTACGTACGGCGTTTTTAATATGTTGGATCGAATTTTTTTCACAAAACTGTTCGAATTGCTTCGAGGTAAAACATGTACCTCTATCGGTGATGATTTTGACAGGCAGTCCAAAGTAGCTTGTCATATCGTTTAGTGCGTTGATTACCGCGGTGGTTTTCGTATTGCGTACTGGCTTCACTACCAGGTATTTGGAAAAACTATCGGATATTGCCAGAACGTAGCAATTTCCACGATTACTTTTGACGAAAGGTCCTAAGTGATCGACGTGAAGGATCCGAAATGGCATGGGATCAGGTTCACTATAATGCAGCCTACCTTCAGCCACACCGTGACGAGATTTGTTGTAGCAACAATCTGGACATGCTGCTAAATAATCTTTAACGTATTTGCGGATTTTAGGAAACCAAAAATGTGTCGAAATTCGTTGGATCGTTTTGTCGAGTGCAAAATGTCCCATTTCGTCATGGCAAGAATGCACTACTCTCCAACGAACTGATTTTGGTACAACGAATCGTAACCCATCTTTCGTACGGCGATATAATCGATGATCCTTAATTTCGTAGTCTTGTCGAATTTGGGCGTCTTGATCTGTTTTCTTTTCTTGCTTAAGTACTGATACTATCGATGATAACGTTGGGTCTTGCAACTGCATTGTCAAGAGCCAGTCTTCGGATGAAGTATTAACTTTCATTACCAACCCAGCCGGTTCTACGTCGTTTGGTGGCTGATCTGGTGCGCGACTCAAAGCATCGACATGAGCCATACGTGTGCCTTGGCGATGAATTATATCGAAATCAAATTCTAAAAGTTTCATCCACCAACGCGCGATACGAGATTTTAATTCTTTATTAGTTTTGACTTTAGCTATGGCAGAACAGTCCGTTACTAGTCGAAAATGCTTGCCTAGTACATACATTCGAAAGCGTTCGAGGGATTCGACTACGGCGAGTACCTCGAGTTCGTACGCATGATAATTACTTTCTGCACTCGTGCAATGCCTACTAAAATAAAATACTGGTTTCCACGTTTTATTGTCGTTTGACTGAAGTAGCACACCGGCAAGGCCAACACTACATGCGTCGGTGTGTACTTCATGCTCGGCCATCCTATCGTACAACGCGAGAATTGGAGCGTTGCTTAAACGTTCGATCAAGGTTTCGAATGCTTCTTGTTGTTCACGACCCCATACAAAAGATTCGTTTGATTTCGCGAGAAGTTTCGTTATTGGTTTCGAAATTAGCGCGTATTCCGGTACGAATTTCCGGAAGAACCCAGTTAAACCCAAAAATCGTCTAGTTTCCGTTATACTAGATGGTACTTTAAAGTTTTTGATAGCGATTATTTTCTTTTCTCCCGGTTTTATACCATTTTTATTTATTACGTGGCCTAAATAATGTATTTCTTCAGCCAGAAAATTACATTTTGAAAAACGTAGTGTTAAACCATTTTCTCGTAAGATATTTAAGAATTTTGTAAGACGTGATAAACCTTCTTTAACCGTTTTACTTGGAATTATGACGTCATCCAAGTATACGAGTATTTCACCCGCTCTCATTTTCGCAATTATTTTATTCATTACTTGTTGGAATACAGAAGGCGCATTTACCAGGCCAAATGGCATTCTATTGTATTCATAGTGACCATCCGTAGTCACGAAAGCAGTAAACTTTTTCGCACACTCTTCGATTTCTATTTGGTGATATCCCATCCGTAAGTCCAATGTCGTAAAATAACTATTTCCCGATAGTTGTGCGAAATATTCGTCGATTATTGGCATGGGATATGGGTGTTTCACCGTAATTTTATTTAGCGCTCTATAGTCCACGCATAATCGCGATTCCCCATTGGCTTTTTCAACTAACACGACCGGTGACGCGTAAGGTGATTCCGAATGACGAATTATTCGATTTGTTAATAGTTCAGATACAATATCAGATACTATTTTACGTTTAGCGAACGGCACTCTATATGGCTTTAAAGTTATTGGCTTATCGTTGGTTAATTCGATATTCATTTTCGAGACTGTGCATGTACCTAGGTCGGATACAGACTCAGAAAATATATCGCGGTTTGCTTCAATAATAGCTTTCAATTCCGATCGTTCATTCGTTGAGATATTCGACACGTTCTCTAATTTCTCGAAACTACACTTGTTGTTTTCTATAACCAGCCTATTTTTGTTATTACAAAACACATCTCTTCCGAGGAGTACATCTTCATCAATGTGATCATCGTTAACCACTAATAATACGGCTTGGTTATGATTTTTGTCAATTTCAAGTACAACTGAAATGTTTGCTTTACACATATATTCGCCTCCTGCGAATCCTCTTAAAATGCGTTTACATTCTACAAGTGTGCCCACTTTTTCGGCTATAGAATGACGGATTAGCGAACACGTACTACCAGAGTCGATGATAGCTTTTGTTTCGAAATCGTTTACTTTGATTACTTTTGTCAAGTTTGTATCTTGAATTACATCATTTATTTTATTCACCGTCGTATTTGGTTTAGGTTTTGCTTTCGCTTGTTTACAGTTTATTGCTTTATGACCTGTACGTTTACAAGTCTCACATCTTTCGACACGTTGTGGTTCTGAACAATTTATTGAAATATGTCCCGTTTTTAAACAATTATAGCATTTAACCGATTTAGGTGTTTCGCGTTCACCTACTTTAGCGTTTGCTGGTATTTCACGTTCACCAACATTTTTCGTTTGGCTTTTGGACGTAGCCGTATATTCGTCGATTTTCTGTTTATAGTTCAGCGGTTCGTATTTTATGTTATTGTACACCGAATAATTTTGAATATCGCGTAGCAACTTATTGCAATTTTCGTAATCATTCGAGATCTTTTTACGGAGATCATGGTCGTTAATGCCGTTTATTATGTACCGCGCGATAGCAAATTCAGGAATTCCTCCTTTTGTACCCATCGACAACATTTTGTAATAATAGTCTTGCGGAGATTCGTTACGTTGGCGACGCGTTCGTCCCAATTTTATGTGTATATCCGCGACGTTTTCAACGGTTGCAAAATCAATACAAAATTTCGCGACGAATTCCGACCACGATTTAAAAATATTTTGACAATCAACCCAATATTTCGCATGCCCTTTTAATTTTTGCTGTACGGCGAATAATAACACTTGGTCACTCCACTGATATGCAGTACGTAGCATTTCGATTCTTCTTATAAATTTATTTGCACTTAGTGATGTTTCATTTGACGGGTCGAATTCGGGTAGAAGTGCTATCACTTCATTCCCATTACTATACGGATTTTGTCGTATATTTACATTTGAAAATGGATGATTTTGTTGCATATGAGCATGAACACTATTCGACTGCATATTGCTTCTTATATTCGGTTCATTATAAAATCGCGTTTGCGTGAAATTTTCGTCATAACACAACTGAGCATGCCCATTATAAACAGACATGGGTGGCATATAATTTAGATTGTGAATATTCTCACTATTCCAATAAGAATGCTCGTTGACTTGCATATACGGGTGCACGTCATTTGCTATTGATATATACGGTGGTTTAATATTTGTACTCATTCGCGATGAATGTGCGTGTGTATATGATACACTAGTTGGCGGCACGCACGTAAGCGGTACCGAAACAAACGAATTTATGCAACTTGTAATTTGTTCGGACTGTGGTGACGAACCAACCGACGGACGAAATTCAGATACTACTTGAGTGCTTTTGCTTTGCGTTGGCATTTCACACTCACGTTGCGTTACACTCACTTGCAAATCGGTAATTGTTTTTTCTAATTCATTTATTCTTTGCATTAGCATCGTTTCATTTGCACTCATAAATGTATCATTTGCGTTCGCGTTCGCGGTTTTGTTTACATTTTCATATTCTTCGAGTCGTTCGATTAAAGTGTGTTTTTTTTCCGTCTTTGCAATTCCGCGCTCGCGACATCTGTTGCGCAGATCATTAACTGTCATACTACGAAAGTTCATGTTTTTGTCTAATTAGAAATTGAAAATGCGAGTTCAGCTTTTACGAGTTGAGAAGTTTTGCGATGTTTTAAAATGGTTGAAACGACGCTCTTGCATACAACATAAACACATATATGTTTTAGTATAGGAATATTTTCGCTATCCCTTTCGTTTTTATGATGAAACTCTAAAGTCGTAGAATTTTCAATTTAACCGACCGTTCGTTGCAAACTCGACGCGTTGCACGTTCGTATGTACATATAGACGCATGTACATTTATGTGTGTATGTATACTACCGTTTCTTTTATTTTTTTCGTGTTTTGCAATTTCACAATTTCGACGCAATTTTTCTACTTCGTTGTACGTTTTTCGACACGGTTGGACTTTTTTCCTCGTACATATGTACATATATGACTATTTACTATACACGCTTTCGTTTTTCAATGCATTTTATCATTAACACAACACTTCTTTTTATTGTTGCAAAGATTTTTCACATTTGTTATAATATGCTCGAATTATTATTAACGCGACAATCCTTATGTGGCATAGGTTTCGCACACTTCTGATATTATCACGATGGCGTATCTACTTACGTTTGTCAGAGTTCCGAATAATTAATTAGACGCACGCTAGTTTATTTAATGTTAAATGAAGAAAGTATTATTATTAGAAATAATGAATATACACTTTAATGTAATTTAAGTGAATTATGATTGTGTTAAATACGACGTTTCGTTCTGAAGGTTCGAGACAGACTGCTTCGTCTCGCTCATTTCATTTCTCTCCTCAAATCGTCTTTTTTCTTAGTTAGAGTTGCCATGTCGGCTGACACTACGAAATTAAATACAAAAAAAAAAAGATAGTAGTTGTATCCAAAGTGTATTTAACAAAATGTGATTGAATTTTACAGTTCTCCCATAAAGAACTGGACTATAATGTCAAAAAGGAAAAAAAGTCTTAACCCTTTCAGAAAATTGTTTCTAACTGCGAGTACATGTACCCTTTAAGGGTTTTAAGCTTTTCATTGCGCTTATCAACCCCTTGAGTCCTTCTACAATTCCATTTATATCATAGAAGGTAGAAATATAAAAATGAGCGCAAGGTATGGAGATTGCGGTGCGTGTTACAACAGTGAGGACAGCAAAATAGTCTTTTTTTTTCAAAATGCTAGCTTGCGAGCAAAGTTGGAACCGATAAGAAGAAAGCTTTGCGGTTGTGCTAACAAAGGCATCTCCCTGATTTTACTGAACTGATTTTATTAGCTGCCTGACATATCTGAGTATTTACAAACGTGCTCAGTTGTATCCAGGAGTAGTTCCCATTCAAATTGAACCGATTCCTTCAAGTTAAGCACAATTAAACCAAATACCATGAATATTTACGATTCGCAAACTCAAATATAAAGCCCTTTTCAAACCAGTTTTCTAAAGGAGATTAGGTTAGGTGGTTAAACTTTAAAATCCTAACAAAAAGTAGTTGTGGAAATTAGATAATTAATGCGGAAAAGCATAAATCTTGGGCAATTAAATACAAAAAAGTGGCTCAAACGGTTTGTAAACAGATATGTTTTATGTTTACCAAAATACCTTTAGTTATTCAAATGTGACTTGTGTGTTTAGGTTAGGTTAGGTTGAACTGGCCGGTCCATGAGGACCTCACATAGACTGATTGAGTCCGTAGTTTTATCAGAAGTTTGTTTTAACGACCAAACTGAAAAACCCTATCAAAAACCAGGACCTATGTTATAAAATAACTGCGTCCTCTTGGCAAATACTAGAAGCTTCCTAGAACTTAATCTACTTGCTGCTTCTAGATCTGACAGCTGTGTCACTCCTACTAGCTGGAGTCTTAGCCTGGCAAGTGCAGGGCACGAGCATAGAACGTGCTCGATCGTTTCCTCCTCCAACTCGCACTTCCTACATCTGCTATCACTGACCAAACCTAATTTAAAGGCATGTGACGCCAGACGGGAGTGTCCAGTCAGAATACCCGTCATGAGTCTACAGTCCTCTCTTTTTAATGATAGAAGCAGCCCCGCGCTTGAACCCACACCCTTCCCGCTTGGTCGATCGTGTGCACCTCTCGCCTTCGCTTAATCTCGCCCAGTCTAATTGGGACGTCTACGGATCAAGCTTAAAGGGATGCGCCCTTTTTAGCTAGTTGGTCCGCTTTTTCATTCCCATCATTTCCCATATGCCCTGGGACCCAATATAGATGTATGCTTCTCTCTGTCCCGATTATCTCCAGAGATTGCTTACACTCTAACACGCATTTGGATGCTGTGCTATGCGAGATTATTGCATTAATTGCTGCTTGACTGTCAATATTAAAATTAATACGGTTGCAGCTTAAGCTATTCTCTTCCAGGGTTTCTACTGCTTTGGTTACGGCTAATCTTTCCGCTTGGAAAACGCTATAGTAATCCGGCAGCCTGTAGGATCTGCTTATTTCCGGATCAGCACAGTATACCGCAGACCCTACTCCTTCCACTACTTTGGAACCATCTGTGTACATATGTACGCTTCGTCCGCCATTTGCGCACCCTTGCACCAAACGTCCACCTCTATTGTGGCCTTAAGATCCCCCTCGAAGCGCAGATAGGGAATCAGGTAGTCTGTTCGTCTTGTGATTGATGACGCTATTCTACTATGGCAATATGGTCGGCGCTCAAGCTGTCCCGAAGCACCGAGCCTGGTTGCGGTCGTTAATGCTTTGTCCTTTGCTACCAGATCTACAGGTGAAATGTGCAGAATGGCATACAGGTTAGCCGTCGGGGTGGTTTTCAGGGCTCCCGTAATGCTAAGCATCAATAGTCTGCATACCCCCTCTAATTGTTTGAGGTATGTTGTTTTTTGTGTGGCTTTCCACCAAACAAGAACTCCATAGTATAGAATAGGGCTTACAATCGCTGTAAAAACCCAATGAGAAAGAGAGGGCGATAGGCCCCACGTACACCCCAGCATTCTTTTACATGCATACAGTGCGGTTGAGGCCTTCTTGACCCTCTCCTCCACGTTGAGCTTCCATGACAGCTTACTGTCTAGGATGATTCCTAGATATTTTGTGCAAGGTTTCTCCTGTAAGGTCACCCCTCCTAACTTAGGCCTGGTCCAATTTGGGACCTTGCACCTCTTTGTAAACAAGACCATATCCGTCTTCTCCGCATTGACTTTCAACCCGGCATTAGATGCCCAGGTATGAATATCCCGAAGCGACCAATCCATCAAAGAGCTAATTGTTGGAAGGCACTTTCCACTTATGACAATTGCAACGTCATCTGCGTAACCCATAAGTTTTACGGGTCCCTATTCGAATCGCCTGAGCAGTTGGTTGATGACCAGCGTAGTTGTTGTTGTTGTTGTAGCGATTAGGTTACTCCCCGAAGGCTTTGGGGAGTGTTATCGATGTGATGGTCCTTTGTCGGATACAGATCCGATACGCTCCGGTAACACAACACCATTAAGGTGCTGGCCCGACCATCTCGGGAACGATTTATATGGCCACATTAAACCTTCAGGCCATCCCTCCCTCCCCACCCCCAAGTTCCATGAGGAGCTTGGGGTCGCCAGAGCCTCGTCTGTTAGTGAAACGGGATTCGCCGCTCGAAGGTGAGGTTGACAATTGGGTTGGAGAAGCTATATATTGCGCTACACAACCCCTTGAATCCCTGATGACCAGCGTCCACAGCAGAGGTGATAGCACCCCTCCCCGCGGCGTGCCCTGTCCACTGATTTCGTGGCCTCCTACAATCCCCATTGTGATGTAATTTTCTTGCAATTTAACATGCAGCCGATCCATCTGATTAAGACGGGATGTACTTTAATGTAATTAAGACCAGCCATAATCGCCCATTTAGAAACATTATTGAAAGCCCCGGCAATATCCAAAAAGACTCCTATAGCATACTCCTTATATTCCAGGGATTTTTCTATTCTAATTACCACCATATGCAATGCGGTGCCTACCGACTTGCCTTTGGTGTACGCATGATGAGCAGCTTTTCACCCACGTTGGACTTTATGTACACATCTATCAGCCTCTCAAAGTTTTTGAGCAGAAATCATGTTAAGCTAATGTGTCTATAGTCTTTGGGATACACGTGACCGATCGAGAAGCACCTCAAGAAATGCCTCACTATTTCGTGACCATTCCCCGTTCTCTTTCTTTATTAGTCCCTGGACTATGCTTCCCCTTGCTAGGACTTTTTTCAACCGTGCTGTTTCGCTGGAGCACTCTATGTCCGTACAGAAACTTTTCCATGAGATTCTCTTCGCCCTGGAAATTTCACGCTTGTAGATCCTCAGTAGATCTCTGTACTCGTCCCAACACGCTTCGGTTTCCCCGGCCTTTGCGAGCTTAAACATTTCTTTTACCTGTCTTCTTAGAAGACTCAGCTCATTGCTCCACCATGGCGGCTTTGCTTTTTCTCTGAATCTTCTTAGAGGGCAAGCTTTGTTATACGCAGTCATAAGCGTCCTTGTTAGGAATTCATTGGACTCCTCCAGTTCCCCCACATTGGCAACGTCTTTGGGTTGTCCCAGTTTTGTTTCTACCTGTTTCCGGAATTTAGTCCAGTTCGTTGACCTAGTGTTTCTAAAGGTTCCTCCCTTCTCTACCCTCTTTAGGGGGATGCTCAAGCTGATATACGTATGGTCGGAGAAGGATGGTCTATCAAGAACCATCCGATCATACCTTGATATATCACGCTCGGAGCTCAATGTAATATCCAGAACATTGCTGGATGTTGGACCAATGTATGTAGGGACATTTCCCCTGTTGGCTATCTGCAAATTGGTTTGCAGGATGTAACAAAATAGAGATTCGCCTCTCTCGTTCGTATCTGCTCCTCCCCACGCATTGTGGTGCGCATTTGCATCTGAGATTATGACCAACCGCCCTTTGCGCCCTTCCTCCTGTACTAGCCTTTTGCACTTCATCAGTGGAACCTCCGCAGCATGGGCCATGTAGCAGGACGCCAGGATAAATGCCTGCTTATTCTTTTGCTCAACGACCACCACTATGAGGTCCTCAGTAGTGTAATTAGACAGCATATATGAATCCAGCTGTTTCCTTACCATTACTACAGCTCGCACCCGTTCTTTCCGTTTGCGCGTAGTAAACGCCAAATCTGCGCGCCCTAAGTCAAGAAACCTTTCCTCCCGCCACGTCAAACGAACCCTCCTCCAGGGTTAGGAGGAGTTCGCTCGACGCCACTTTACTGTGTTGGAGGTTTATCTGTAGGACTCGCAGCACCATTGGGCGGTTTGTCCCCCTCCAGCACCTTCGTCGTGACGTCGTCGTCCTCCCCTTGCCCTTTTAGTTTACAGTATTCGAGGCCCCCTTCAGCCTCTCGGAACTGTTGTGCCGGGTGTTCCTCTGTGCCAGTCGCAGCACCATTTGGCGGTTGGTCCTCTTGTAACACCTTCGTGGTGACGTCGGGGACCTCCACCTGTCTTTTTCCCTTAGACTTTTGAGATCCTTTTCGACTTCGCCCACCTCTAGCGTGTTAGGGTTTTTAACCCCGGACTTCTTTTCCTGGGTCGCATGTAAATTTTGCCAGTGCCAAAGGACATTTTGCCAAGCTGCGTGTACAAAATATCCTCCGCCTGCTTGTTTATTTGGAAGATGTAGAACTGACCTTCCTCCGTAGGCCGAGATACAGTAAGTACCTTCCAATCCATTGTCGGTATGTTCGGATTCTGATTCTGCAGAAGTCGCAGTGTATCCTCCGACTACATCACGCATGGTATCTATACCTTAACTTTTGGTACCGTGGGGATTTGCGCTTTATCCACCACCTCAAACCGAGCGTTCGTGCCTTGCCTTTGGAGGTTTGGAACCACTTACTCCAGCGACCGCAAACTCGCGATGTTGTCGCACGCTATCATCTTCACACCATTATACCATCCCCCGAATCAAAGGTTGGAAGGGGCCTACTTGGTTGTTCCCGCATCATCTTAAGCATTAAGCTAATAAGCTCCCTTTACACAGATCTCCACCTTTCAGTAGTCATTTGTCCGAAAGGACTGCTGCGATCACCCATCGCCATAGTCAGTGACTGCTTTGCCACATCACTCATCTTCACGGGAAAAGCCGGAGTCTTAGTGTTATCTCCCTTTGGCACCTCCGAGAAAGCCGGAGTTTTAGCGTTATCTCCACTTGGCTTATCTCCTACTTCCCTAGTTGGAACTTCCCTCTGACTCGCAGCTTTCGAGGTAGTTGCTACCTCGCTATTGGGGCCCATCTGTCTTACAGCTTTGGGCCTACTTGTCTTGTCTATGCGACTGCCCTGCCTCGCGGCTCTAGGACTGGGTCCTTCCTGCATCTTGAAAGCAGGCTTGTCGCCTTCCGCCGAACGTTGCTTCTTCATTCTCCCATTCGACGCTTCTTCCTCCTCGTATCGGTTGCAGAACCGAGGGTTTCTCGCAGCAAAACTTTTGAACTGCCTTCGACCTACTTCTACCTCCTCATGGGCCCATTCCGAGCGCTTGATCTCCACTTCTGTTGGGTAGACAACTGCTCCCAATTCTTAGTGCTGCACGGTACTGCGAGAGAGCTCTTTTACTTGCTCTGCTCCGTACCCTTCTCCACTCCCTTACTCCGTTTTCATTTGTGTGCTTCTCCAACACGGAGTTCATTGAATCAGCAATACTATCGCTCCCCGAGTCCGACGCATCGCTTAATTCGTATTTGTCGTCCTTGGCTTGCGACTCATTCCTCTTATCATCGTCCTTATTACAATCAGGTAATGAGTCGTTCATCTTGGTCGTACGACCACCTGCCCGACAAGGCGGGCTCAGCGGTCCAGTATTATATACGGGGAAAGAACCGTCCGCCACAGCAGCGCCCCTTACTGTGGTAAGGCCATAAATACTTCCCGAGGAGGCCCGGTATCGCGAAGGCTCCGTTCGAATACAGCCGAATTTATCCCCTGGCTGCAAATCGTCCAATAGGCACGGTCCGCATAACACCCTGGATTTGGGGGTTGGCAGTTCTTGGTCACCGACATCCCGCCACCCTCCTATGAGGCGCAACGGCGTAGATGTCAGTTCTAAACAGCTCTGCCTCATAGTCGGGCGCTATGGAGGTCGCTAAGCCCTCACCCCAACGACAAGGTGCCTACCCTAGTGAGGGGACTTGTGTGTTTGGTTTCATTGAAATAAGTTCGGTCGGCTTTTGAAATACCCGTATTATTTTTTTTAGTCCATAAATAATGTTGTCACACAAGTGCAGAAAAAAAACAAAGGATATAATGTTACATGCACCACATACATAGGTTTAATTTTTGACATATTAGTCCCTTAAAAGTGAATCGTATTCAACTGCCAATCACACTTTGTTAAATTCACTTTGTTTGTATCAAAAAAGAAATTTAAATACGTTGATTCAAACAAAAAATTTTGTTTAAAAACAAGTAAGGAAGGCTAAATTCGGGTGTAACCGAACAGTACATACTCAGCTGAGAGTTATGGAGACAAAATAAGGGAAAATCACCAAGTAGGAAAATGAACCTAGGGTAACCCTGGAATGTGTTTGTATGACATGTGTATCAAATGGAAGGTATTAACGAGTATTTTAAGAGGTAGTAGGCGATAGTTCTAAGGGTGGACGCCATTTAGGGATATCGCCATAAAGGTGGACCAGGGCTGACTCTAGAATTTGTTTTGTACGATATGGGTATCAAATGAAAGGTGTTAATGAGTATTTTAAAAGGGCGTGGGCTTAGTTCTATATGTGGACACCTTTTCGAGATATCGCCATAAAGGTGGGCCAGGGGTGACTCTAGAATTTGTTTGTACGATATGGGTATCAAATGAAAGATGTTAATGAGTATTTTAAAAGGGGGTGGGCCTTAGTTCTATAGGTGGACGCCTTTTCGAGATATCGCCATAAAGGTGGACCAGGGTTGACTCTAGAATGCGTTTGTACGATATGGGTATCAAATGAAAGGTGTTAATGAGTATTTTAAAAGGGAGTGAGCCTTAGTTCTATAGGTAGACGCCTTTTCGAGATATCGGCATTAAGGTGGACCAGGGGCGACTCTAGAATTTGTTTGTACGATATGGGTATCAAATGAAAGGTGTTAATGAGTATTTTAAAAGGGCGTGGGCCTTAGTTCTATAGGTGGACGCCTTTGGACCAGGGGTGACTCTAGAATTTGTTTGTACTATATGTGTATCAAACGAAAGGTGTTAATGAGTATTTTAAAAGGGAGTGGTGGTAGTTGTATATGTGAAGGCGTTTTCGAGATATTGACCAAAATGTGGACCAGGGTGACCCAGAACATCATCTGTCGGATACCGCTAATTTATTTATATATATCCGATTGGGAGTTTCTGAAAAATTCCGGCTGTCCCAATACTTCTTACGAGATATTGTGTTCCATTTTTTCGGAAGCCATCTCTAATTTGTTTTCCCCTAAAAATATGCGCAGCTAAAAACAAGCCACCTTGGTTCAATCTAAGACTCTCTAACTTGAGAAATAAAAGGAATAGGGCTTTTAAGAGGTTCTAGAAAAATAATTCTGAAGTCAATCGTCTTAACTTCATTCATTTAAGAAAGGAGTATGATAATCTTCATAACTTCTTATTTAGGCACTATATGTATACGGTTGAAACGAATTTAAAGTCCAATCCGAGTGGATTTTGGAAATTTATAGATTCCAGAAGGAAAACAAATGGATTACCAACGAACTTGGAATATGATGGCGCTATCTCTGACAATACTGTCGAGTCCTGCACTTGTTTGCAAAATTTTTTCAGAAAGTTTATGAGAATCATAGCATTCCTATATCGCCTACATTTCATTCCACACCTTTACCTTTTATAACCTCCTTTTCAATCGCCGAAGAGGATGTACTATCCACCATTTCATCGCTAAAGTCCAGTTCCAAACATGACTCCGAGGGATTTGGGCCTGTATTTTTCAAGCGTTGCTGCTAACTTTAGCTAATCCCATATCCCAGCTTTTCCAGGATTGTATCAATAAGGGTACTTTTCTCGAACACTGGAAGTTATGTCACATTGTTCCGGTCTTTAATTCTGGGGATTGTAATGATGTTTGTAATTATAGGTCTATCGTTATACAGGGGACACTGGCCAAATTGTTCGATTACATAATCCAATCAAAGTTATTTGACCATGTTCGGGATTTGATCTCTAAAGATTAACACGGCTTCTTTCCTGGAAGATCAACCTGTTCGAACTTGACCCTATTAACGAATTGTATAGTGGGTGCGTTCGGAAAGCAGGCACAACTTGATGTGATTTACACAGACTTTTCAAAAGCCTTCGATAAGGTATGTCATACCATACTTTTGCAAAAGTTCCGAATTTACGGAGTTAGTGGCATTCTCATTAATTTATTCGCTAGTTTTCTGTCAAACAGGAAACTATTTATTAAGTTAAGGAATACAACCTCAAGACTTTTTATCGACGCGTGGTCAGGTATACCTCAGGGTACTCACTGCGGACCACTGCTATTTCTTTTATTTATTAACGACCTACCGAATTGCTTTAAATTCGCTAAATGCCTAATGTTGGCGGATGACGTCAAACTTTTTGTACCGTTCGTGATGCAAGTGATAGTCATAAGTTACAAGTTGATCTCAATTCACTGAATCAGTGGTGCACTTTGAATTGTCTCAAACTGAACATCAATAAATGCTGTGTTGTCACCTTCTCTAGGAAGTCTAACAACATAATATTTAGTTACAATATAGACAATTGTGCTCTAACTAGAAATACCGAAATGAAAGATTTGGGTGTTATTTTCGACTCAAAGCTAACATTTTCTCAACACATTGACTTAATAGTATCAAAAGCTTTTTCTATGATAGGGTTCATAAGAAGAAATTCAATGGATTTCAGAGATCCTTGCAGATTAAAAGCTCTTTACATATCTCTTGTTCGAAGCAGACTAGAGTATTGTTCTCTAATATGGTGCCCATAATATGAAACTCACTCAAATAAAATCGAAAGAGTTCAGACAGTTTTAACGAAATTTGCTCTAAGAAAGTTACCGTGACAAGATAATCTTCCTTCTTATATTGGTAGACGGAAACTAATGGGCTTGCAGTCCCTATATGATAGAAGAATATACTTCTCAATACTTTTTATTTAATGTCATTAATAATAACATACACTGTGAGGACTTATCTAATTTGGCCAATTTATATGACCCACCTCGTAACTTAAGAAATAACACATTCCACTCTACTAATTACACCATGAACGAGCCGATTGCTAGGAGCGTTAGATTTTGCAATACCTATGCTAGCGTTATTGAGTTTAATGATAGTATAAGTATATTTAAATTAAAATTGTACACTATTTTTAATTGATTAACTGCGTACTATATCTAGTCTGTAAGAATTAAATTCTGTAGGCTGAACTTAAATAAATAAATAAATACTACGAACAGTATTCCTGCCAAGATTCCAAGGGCTTTTGATTTCGCCCTGCAGAACTTTTTCTTTTTCTTTACTTAATGTGGTAGGTGTCACACCCATTTTGCAAAGTTTTTTCTAAAGTTATATTTTGCGTCAATAAACCAATCCAATTACCAGGTTTCATCCCTTTTTTCGTATTTGGTATAGAATTATGGCATTTTTTTTCAACTTTCGATATCGAAAAAGTGGGACAAAGTGAGTTCAGATGAGTACGTGAAATGAGTTTAGTAAAGATATATATATATATCGATTTGCTCAAGTTATCGTGTTAACGGCCGAGCGGAAGGACAGACGGTCGACTGTGTATAAAAACTGGGCGTGGCTTCAACCAATTTCGCCCTTTTTCACAGAAAACAGTTATCGTCCTAGAATCTAAGCCCCTACCAAATTTCACAAGGGTTGGTAAATTTTAGTTCGACTTATGGCATTAAAAGTATCCTACACAAATTAAATGAAAAAGGGCGGAACCACGCCCATTTCGAAATTTTCTTTTATTTTTGTATTTTATTACACCATATCATGACTGGAGTCGAATGTTGACATAATTTACTTATATACCGTAAAGATATTAAATTTTTTGTTAAATTTTGACTTAAAAAAAATTCCTGAGATGAGTGCCCAGGAACCTACATACCAAATTTCCTCAAGATACCTCAAAATTTACTCAAGTTATCGTGTTAATGGACCGACGGACAGACGAACGAACGGACATGGCTCAATCAATTTTTTTTTCGATACTGATGATTTTTATACATATATGTAAGTCTATATCTATCTCGATTCTTTTACACCTGTACAACCAACCGTAAGCCAATCAAAGTTAATATACTCTGTGAGCTCTGCTCAACTGAGTATAATAAATAGTTTTTTCGGGGCCTGTCAAGAACTTTGCTGTCTTCAACTTTTAACGTAGAAAATATGTTATCTCCAAACTAAACGATCTTGAAGTCTAGGTATAAGCTGGAAGTATATATGTACATATATTCTTTTTTGATAACCAACTAAAATCATTTGGTTATTATTATCGTTATTTAGAACCAAAATACACATTTTGCTTACCACGTTGTTGTTTTTGTAGCGATAAGGACACTCCCCGAAGGCCTTGGGTAGTGTTATCGATGTTGATGGTCCTTTGCCGGATTCAGATCCGGTACGCTCCGGTACCACGCCCGGACCACATGCGGCCTTCTAGGCCACCTCGTCCTCCCACCCCATAGATCCATGAAGAGTTCGGGGACGCCAGAACCTCGGCTGTAATGCACAGGACTCGCCACGAATAGGTGAGGTTGACAATTGCGCTACACAACCCCTTTGTATCTATTTGGTATTTTAGTCGCCTCTTACGACAGGCATACCTACCGCAGGTATATTCTAACTCCCTAACCCGCTGGGGTTACCATAATGGTTACCTATAGCCACAATCAAAATATGTTTGTAACCAAAATAATTTTTAGTCATATTGGTTATCGTAACCCAAATAAAATAGTTGTGTTTACGATTGTTCTCACAACCAATATCTCAATACATCATTCCTAATGGTTAAATGAGCTCTTTATTTCCGTTCTCTTATAACTTTTTCGTCCCTGAATAAAACAGCAAAAAAACGGAAATTAAATTTTGGATGTAGGTTTTCCAAAAGGTCCGATTATAACCTTAAACATTATCCAAGTTATTTTGGGACAAAAAATCGTTGAAAGGATAATAGGGCCATACAAAATTCAACCCTCGGTAGCGGCCTCTAAATATTCTTCAAAAAATTTTAGAAAAATACTGAAATAGAGTCTCAGAATAGAGAACCAATTGAGATGGTTCCCTGCCAAAAAATCGAAAAAAAAAAAAAAAATTAAATATAAAAAATATTTTTGCACCCGTATAAGGACAACTCTATTGATTATACTTCAACCAAGATACATGGACCCGTATCATGTTACACGATCCGCGATCTAAATAAATTTTTTTAAATTACAATAGTTTAGAAATAGTGAATCGGATTATATACATATGTATAGGGGGTTTAGAATAAACCCACGACAGGTATGCCTGTCCGCAACCCAATTGTCAACCTCACCTACTCGATGCAGATCATGTTACAAATATTTATCTATCATACACATATTTAGCAGGCGGGACTCTTATAAAAGATGCGTTTTGAAATTTAAGTACGAATTCTCTTTATTCAAATATTGTCAGCTTATTTATACTAAATTATTCTAAACATATTCTTACATACATATTTACTTTAAACATACATACTTACATATCTACATAAATATGTACCTTCATATATGTGCTGATTTGTGTGTCCGTGGGAAATGCAGTATCAGCAAATTTGCCTATATGCAAAGTGGAGTTCTCACAGCAGTTTTCACATGTTTAATACCATATTTGCCAATGAAGTCTTGGAACATCTTGGATGTGAATGCCGTGCCCCGGTCGGATACAATACGCAACGGTTGTCCAAAAATTGCCATTGCATCTTCCAAAGCTTTCACTATTGGTTCGGATTTGGTATTACGCGTTGGTTTCAAAATGATGTATTTGCTGAAGATACACACGATCACCAGAACATGAAGATTGCCCCGCTTGCTCTTGGGGAACGGACCCAAATGATCGATGTGGATGCTACGGAACGGATTAGGCAAGACCTCACCAAGATGTAGTTTACCCTCCGGTTTACCTCCCTTTACCTTAAAGAGATTATTTTACACCGATCTATACCCCTTAGATCTTCAGAAAAACAATCGTAATACTTGTTCAACAAACGCTTGACCCCATCATGCTTTGCGCTTTCACATAATAACTTGAATGACGATGATGCTTCTAGCTTTAGCACACGTGTTATGCATAATATCACGACCTAATAACATTTCATATGGCATAAATCGATCCGGTGATACCAACAACAACAATTCTACTAAACTATCGTCAACCATTGCATTTACTCTTACCTTCTCCTTTGTCTCGACGACTCCACCTCCGAAACCTGTGAGCTGATGAGTTTCGTGCTCACGTTCTACTTCACTAGGAATCTCGCTCGCTGACACCAGTGAATAGTCGCTACCGGTATCTACAAATGCTGACACTACCTTGCCCCAAACCATAGCTTGTTTCATAAAAGGTGGGGGTCTTCCGCATGGTGCAACCAAACTTGCTACGGTACTCTTACCTACGTTACACGACTTTGAATCGTGCCCAATCTTATTACATTTGCTGCATCTGGGTTTACGTGATGGTTGAGGACACTTCGCTGCTAAATGTCCAGTCTCGTTGCAATTAAAATACCTAGTGGACTTTCTCACCTGTCCTGTACTTGTTTCGACTTCTTTCTGTTGATACTGTTGCTGTATGTTGAATGCTGGATTAACTCCAACGGAAGTTGCTGATAAACTTTCAATTGCTTTCAACAGATTGTTACATGTCTTAAATTTTATGGCTAAAAACGTACGCGACAAATGCGGATCGTTGAGCCCCCCAATGATATACGAATTAATTGATGCTTGGTCCATTTCTGCTCTACGACCCATATTAAGCATGGAGTAATAATAGTCTTTCATAGACTCACCTTGCTTTCTTTTGCGTCTGTCCTTTTCACGGTGTACATCCGCTACGTTGACTTCACTTGGAAAATCCATAGTCAATGCTTCAACAAAAAGTCGCCATGAACTGGAAGGGGGTGAGAATCTTAGTTTTGGCTTTGTTGCAAATAATATTTCGTCCTCTGTCCACTGATATATCGCACGCAATTTTTCAATTTTTGCGATAAACTGCTTTACTGTTAAATAACCCTTAAGTGAATACTGCTTGATCTGTAATATATGTTGCTGGTAATGTGCCATATGATACTGGAACAATGTTGCCTGTTGCTGTGTATGACGTTTCGCTACATGTTGCGCCGAAGTTTTTGGGTGCTCCGCTACTTATTTACGTTTGTTGTACTTGATTCAACTGCGCTGTTGTTATTTGACTGACCGTCTCCGCCATGCTGGTTACTATATCACGCAATTCTTTGAATTGATTGTGCCAATTCGTCTCGTTGTTTTGCAGATCCTCGACTTCGTCCTCGTCTAATTCATCTGCCTCGTAAACTTCTATCAGCTTAGAAACCTTGCGTGTCTTATTGCCAGAAACCGATAATCTTTGTTGTTGTAACAAACGATTTACCTGATCCACCTTAAGTGTTGAAAATTTAATTTTACTTGCCATTATCATGCGTTGATTCTGCACAATTGCAATTTCCTTTGCGTTTTTAATGACCGGAGCAAATGTTAAATATAACCTTACTTGTTGCTTGCTGAAATCTTTTTTTCTTCGTTACACCAATTTTTGGTCTCCGTTTTTCGCCACAATGATTCGTGCTCAAAAACTTACCAACGTTGCTCGGTTGTGTTGTCAACTCACACTTCAATTCCCAACACAAAGCATTCACATACATACATACGTATTTTTCTATATATACTTGCAATTATTTTTCCTATTGATATTTTCTATTCTACAGGTTATTAATAAAATTATTTTTCCTATTGATATTTTCTATTCTACAGGTTACTAATAAAATTATTTTCCCTATTGATATTTTCTATTCCACAGGGCCCTATATATCTACTACCTATGTATCTAGATGCAAAAAATCCTATTATGTAAATTTATGACCTCTCTAAAGGGCGAGGTTTTCCTAGATGAAAACGGTTAAACAAAGTTCTTGTATTGGTAGTCCATTTCGAGGTATAGAATAAGATAATGGTTACAGTCATCATTGGCTGAATATTGACATTGTTCTAAAAACGGGATCTCGGAGAGTATTATATACAGTAGATTGGGTAGATTCAGTTCCTGCTAGAGCAAGAAGTAGTTATATACTGATAAGTGGTTAAACCAATGGGTACAGTGGATTCAAAAATTGTTCGTATCTTTTCTTATATCTCTTTTTTTTATATATTTTCCAGCAATATTTTTATTAGATCTTATGTGTCATGCGATTTCTGGGTGGCCTTCCCAGATGGGGTCGTCCTGATATTTATCAAGAATTTCTTTGATTTTTGTCGACATTTGTCACATGCATAACTTTTGGGATTAATACAAATATTAGATCTTTGAGAACTTGGGTACCTATTTTATATTATTTAAATTTGCTTACTCGAGTATTACTATTCATTAATAATCAATTTGCCCCTAAGGACAACTGTGTTTTTATTTTCCAAGTCCTAGATTGCCGGCACTGTTCAGCCTGGTCGAATATTGTCCTAAGTCAGTAACTTCCTCAACAATCCGTTTGCTTGTATTTATTATGCTACTAATTATCTATCCTTTTGGATGAAAACGAGCGCGACATGTCTAATTGCAAATTTATTTATTTATTAAGCGCTTTATTTATAATAAGGTTCTCTTTGTGACTCTTAGTTTCTTCATTACTGTTGGTAATAGTGTTATTGGCTGGTTTTGTTTTTTAGTTTTTTTAAATTTTTGCTTCATTACTTACATATATTTGAGTTGTGCAGAGATGCATGAGTTGTGCAGAGATGCAAGGTAATGCAAATTTTTGGTTTGCTATTGAAGTTAGGCAGCGCTGATAAAGCTGTCCCAAGAAAATTTATTGTTGATTGAGGCATTTTGAAGGTTATTGCTTGGAAATGAATTTTAAATAAAAGGATTTTAAAGTTGATATTTACATTTTGCTCAAATGTATTAAAAAAATAAAATAAATGTAAGGCGCGATAACCTCCGAAGAGATCTAAGGCCGAGCTTCTCTTCCAATTTGCGTCGTGCTCCTCTTGATTTTTCCCTACAAATTGGCCGGACGGGACCTACATGTTTTATGCCGACTCCGAACGGCATCTGCAAGGCAGATGAGTTTTCACTGAGAGCTTTTCATGGCAGAAATACAATCGGAGCGCTTGCCAGACACTGCCGAGGGGCGACCCCGCTTAGAAAAATTTTCTTCTAATTGAAAAATCTTATTTCTAAAATTTTGATGTTGCTTTGCCCGGGAGTTGAACCCAGGGCATACGGTGTGATAGGCGGAGCACGTTACCATCACACCACGGAGGCCGCCAAATGTATTTGGCGTCTTAAATACGCTCTTGAATGCCTTTTAGCTGTCTAAATTTGTTTGTATATAATTTTTGAGCATCATAGCCAGGCGCGTATTCAGGGGGGGAGGTTCAATCCCCGCCCCTCCTCCACCGAAATTTCCGAAAATTAAAAAATATACGCCTGTACTAGAATAATTACTATTTTCACTTTTAAAGCCCCCGTTAAGAAAATAGCATTAATAGCAATAACGAAAATGCGAAAGAATAAAATTAAATAATATTTCACACTGAGAGAAGTTATTGGTAGTCGCTCATTTTAAAATATCGAATTTTGCATTATTTTCATCATCAGTCATCTCATTTTCGTATGTTTCACCTGAGTAAAGCCACGTCAAAACCGCCAATGTAATTTCATTGATCTCTGGGATTTCAACAAAGACTGCAAACATATGTAGGAAATGTCGATACAAAAATACTTACTTACTTAATTGGCGCTTAACCGTCTAAACGGTTATGGCCGTCCAACAAGGCGCGCCAGTCGCTCCTTCGCTCCGCCAACCGGCGCCAATTGGTCACACCAAGGGAGTTTAAATCGCAGCCGCTGCGTTTTAATTCGCTGGACTATGTTGATGTCTGCGTATAGCTCGTACAGCTCATCATTAAATCTTCTTCGGTACTCGCCATCGCCAACGCGTAGAGGTCTATAAATCTTTGGAAGAACTTTTCTCTCGAACACTCCCAAAGCCGCTTCATCTGCTGTTGTCATGGTCCATGCTTCTGCCCCATATAGCAGGACGGGTACGATAAGTGACTTGTAGAATATGATTTTCGTTCGCCGAGGGAGGACTTTACTTTTCAATTGCCTACCTAGTCCAAAGTAGCATTTATTGGCAAGATTGATTCTTCGCTGGATTTCAGTGCTGATGTTGTTGCTAGTGTTGATGCTGGTTCCCAAATAAACGAAGTCTTTTACTATTTCGAAATTATGGCTGCCAACAGTAGCGTGGTTGCCAAGGCGCTGACTCTTTGCTCGATGACAGCAGGTACTTCGTTTTGTCCTCATTCACCATCAAACCCATCTTTAGCGCTTCTTTTTCCAGTTTGGAGTAAGCAGAGCTAACAGCGCGGGTGTTTAGGCCGATGATATCAATGTCATCGGCATTTGCCAGTGATTGCACGCTTTTGTAGTATATTGTTCCAGTGCGGTTAAGTTCTGAAGCTAGTATAATTTTTTCCAGTATCAAATTAAAGAAATCGCATAATAGGGGGTCACCCTGTCTGAAACCTCGTTTAGTTTCGAACGGCTCGGAGAGGTCCTTCCCAATTCTGACTGAGCTGATGGTGTTGCTCAACGTCATTTTGCACAGCCGTATAAGTTTTGCGGGGAAACCAAATTCAGACATAGCGGCATATAGACAGCTCCTTTTCGTGCTGTCGAAGGCGGCTTTAAAGTCGACGAAGAGGTGATGTGTGTCGATTCTTTTTTCACGGGTTTTTTCCAAGATTTGGCGCATTGTGAAAATCTGGTCGATGGTAGATTTACCAGGTCTGAAGCCGCACTGATAAGGTCCAATCAGCCGGTTCACGGTGGGCTTCAATCTTTCGCACAATACACTTGAAAGGCCCTTATATGCGATATTAAGAAGGCTGATTCCACGATAGTTGGTGCATTTTGCAGTATCCCCCTTCTTGTGGACTGGGCAAAGAACACTTAGACTCCAACCGTCGGGCATGCACTCTTCCGCCCATATTTTGCTAAGAAGCTGCTGCATGCGCATTACCAACTCCTCTCCGCCGTACTTGAATAGCTCCGCAGGCAATCCATCAGCGTCCACGGCCTTGTTGTTTTTCAATCTGGTTATTGCTATTCTGACTTCGTCATAATCGGGCGGGGGACATATATTCCATCATCATCGATCGCGGGATCGGGTTCTTGATCTCTGCGCGCTGAATTGCTGCCTCCATTTAGGAGAACAGAGAAGTGTTCCCTCCATAATCTAAGCACTCTCTGGACATCAGTTACAAGGTCGCCATTTTCGTTCCTACAGGAGTTTGCCCCGGTCATAAAACCTTCCGTCTGTCGCCGTATTTTTTGGTAAAATTTTCGGGCGTTATTCCTGGTGGCTAGCAGCTCAAGCTCCTCGCACTCACGCCTCTGCTTCTGCTTTTTTCTTCTGAAAAAGGCGTCTCGCTTCCTTTTTCAACTCCTGATAGCGATCACACACTCCTCTTGTCGCGCTCGCTTTTAACGTAGCCCTGTAGGCAGCGTCTTTTCTTTCAGTTGCAACGCGGCATTCTTCATCGTACCAGTTGTTTTTTCGTGGTCGCCGGTAACCAATTTTTTCCTCGGCGGCAGTACGAAGTGCTTTGGAAATATGCTCCTGTATTCCTTCAGGATGAGTTGTGCTCTCAGAGAGCAGGTGTGAGAGTCGAGTTGCGAACTCATTGGCAGTCTGTTGTGATTGAAGCTTTTCGACGTCTAGCTTTCCTTGTGTTTTTTGTTCCTTGGTTTTAGCCGCGTTGAGGCGGGTGCGTATTTTGGCTGCAACGAGATAATGGTTCGATTCGATGTTAGGTCCTCGGATCGTGCGCACATCTAAAACACTGGAGGCATGCCGTCCGTCTATCACAACGTGATCGATCTGATTGCGAGTATTTCGATCAGGAGACAGCCATGTAGCTTCATGTATCTTTTTATGCATGAACCTCGTGCTGGATATGACCATGTTTCGAGCACCGGCAAAGTCAATCAGCCTCAGTCCGTTAGGAGAAGTTTCATTGTGTAGGCTGAACTTTCCGACTGTAGGGCCAAAAACACCTTCTTTGCCCACCCTGGCGTTAAAGTCACCAAGCACGACTTTTATATCGTGACGAGGGCAGCGCTCGTATGTGCGTTCTAATTGTTCATAAAAGGTGTCTTTCACCTCATCGTCTTTCTCCTCTGTCGGCGCATGGGCGCAGATGAATGATATATTAAAAAAATTTTGCTTTTATTCGCATAGCGGCGAGACGTTTGTCCACAGGTGTGAACGCCAGAACTTGGCGACAAAGTCTCTCTCCCACCACGAATCCGACGCCGAAACTGCGCTTATTCGTATGGCCACTCCAATATATGTCAGAATTTTTGATCTTCTTTCTTTCTTCCTTGCTTCGTCCAACGCATTTCTTGGATGACGGTGATGTCAGATTTTGCTGTGACGAGGACATCAACCAGCCGGGCATCTGCACCAATCCCATTCAGGAAGCGGAAGTTCCAGAAGCATGCCCTCAATTCATTGTCCTTCAAACATTTGCCATGGTCGTCATCAATAGAGAGCGTATGTATCCGAGGCTTGTTGTTATATTTCATTGGAGTATGGTTTTACGTGGCGGGTCCCAAGCCCAGCGCACAACCCGCTCAGCGGGGGTGAATATATTACTTGGCACGTTTATATAGCGAGCCGCTTGCTCCAAGACAGACGCCCGCTTGCAGCCGCACCTAGAGGTGTACAGACGCTGTCGATGAGATCTCCCCCGGCTAGCCCTTAAACCGATTATGTCAGAGTGGCCTAGCCAAGCTTTCGCCTTCTCGCATTAGCTCACCGCTAAACGGATGTTTAGCGGCTACCCAGAGGATACTTGGCCGCAAGCGACCGGCAGTAGTGAGCTGCTTGAACCGCATGCAAAAGAATCGCTCTGGCCATTCCTACGTGAATGGCGGTCAGAAGCTTTCCCCACTTTCGTGGACTTCTACACACGGCCCCACCCTCCACGATACACAAATACACTTGAGGGATTTTTCGAGATTCCGCTTTGTTTGCAAGATACAATGCTTAAAAAAAAATAAGGAATATTTTACTGAAAACTTAATAACTCACATGCTTTTTGCAATAAATCTATAAAACCCCCCCCCCCCGAAATTTTTTTCTGGCACCGCGCCTGATCATAGCTATTGCGATGATCAATAGTATGAATACGCATAAAACAACTAACCAAACGTCGGGGATGTTTTGAATGTTGTTGGTTTCTTCTTCAACTGGTGGCTCACATTTAATTATTCGGTTCTCTGATGCCTTGTTTTCCGAATTTCCTGAGTTTTCGTTTCCTATCTCATAACCAGCTATGACTATCGTAATGTCGGTTGCAAATTTTTTTTTCACCAAGACATATTGAAAAATAAAAATTTTCTTTAAGAACATTCCTGTTTTGTAAAAAGGACTAAGAATATGAAAAAGGACTAATTTAGACTTTAATAAAATTATTGGTTTTGTTCTTTATTCTAGGTATTCCAACTTACTTAAAATTTTATTTTATAACTTTCTTGTTTGTAAAAATTTTTCTTTTTAAAAATATTTTTTTTTTTTAATATCATAATTTATTTTTTCTTACTTAATAAACTTTACAGAATATTGGAATTTGAAATTTTATTTTCTACTATTTTCATTTATATGCTATTTTTATTTTTATTTCATTTTCTATGCCACTTTGGGCTTCATATATTTTCTATTTTTCTTCATATTCATTTATCTGCCTTTATTTTTGTAGTTTTATTAATACACTTCTAGGATTTTTCTCCTATCGTTTTTTCTTCTATGAGTAGTTTAACATTATCTTCCCATTTGTCTATTGGGGATAAGAAAAATTTATAAAGCCTTATCTAAACCGTCGGTGCGACTTGCATATCGCTTTTTCAGGAATTTATTATGGGTTGAATAAAGCTTCAGAAACAAATTAATGCAACTAACTACACAGATGATTAGAAGCATGACCTTAATGGTATCTAGTGCCTGAGTATGGTTTATTACTTGGACTGAGTTTACAACGTTTGCCGTTGGTCTCTCTATTTTTGATTCCTGGCCTCCCATCGCAAAAAATATGATAACAATTTTTTTTGTCTTTATTTTTTATTTATGCATTGTTGTCATTATATTATTCAGTTCTTCCTATATATTTGACTTCGAATCTATATAACTCTTCAGCTTTTGTTGCTATTGGGTTCCATATTGGTGGTTCCCTAGGCCTATCAATATGTTTCCACCATTTTTTCAGCCATACTAATGTTTTTTCATCATCGTCGATTTCAATTTCATTTTTAAGGTCCTCAAGTGGGCCTTTTATATAAGTCCTCGCCTTCCTAACTCTTTCCATGTTATTTAAAATCAATATTTTTACAATTTTTTTTAATATATGTATTATAAAGCAAAAATATAAAATTTTTGCTCGTCAATAGGCAGCCGTTAGGTTGCCCTAATATTTTTATGGTCATCTTACTCAAAAATAATGCCTAAATTGTTGTGTAAACAGCCAACAATTTCAATGCCTAACGGGTAAACCACTTAATGTGCTACCCTGTGACTAAACGAGTCTAATGGTGATTTCTTTTTGCATGGGGTTACATCTTACCCACCCAAACACAACCTCATTGAAATTGCATTTTCGAAAAATTGTGGGCGTGGCAAGGTATCGAAATATCCGAAAATATTAGAAAAATGGCGATAATAGGTACTTTTAAAGTGTGATTACTACCGAATGGCTTTACCGATTTCAAAGATCTTCATACCATTAGAAAGGTATTGAAATAAGCTTTCAAAAAAATACACTGTAAAATTTTTTTAGTACACTGAAAAAAATTTTTTTTTTTAAATAAAATTTAAAACTGAAAAAACACTTCAAAGATCAAGCGATTTTGAAAAATAAAATTTTATTTTAGAAAGGTCTATTTAATATATATAACATATCTGAAAACTAAAATGGGGGGTTTTTTTTTTAATTTATTTAAGTAAATGCATCTCTTGGTTACTTTCTGATATTTTGATATCACGCGTAAACTAACCAACCGATTACAAAAATGTTTATACACTTAGAAAGGTATTAAAATCACCTTTTGAAAAAATACACTGTAAAAAATTTTTATTCCAGTGGGGTGCACCCCAGCTAACATCAAAACAACGGCTCGACTACTTCACGTACAAGGAAAAGGTCGGCGGCTCAATGTACTTGAGAACATGGAGATATACAAGTTAAAAACATTTGACGGCAGGATAATAAACGAACAAACGAACACTATCTCTGACGAAATATTTGAACCATTAAAACTAGTTTACAAAAAACAGCACAAGCCAGAAGGTACAGCAACCAAACACGTAACAAGGAACAAGCAAAAACGAAAAATTTATCAAACGGCAAAAATCACCGATTTCTACCTACCTCAACCTACCTCAACCTACCGCTTAGCTAACAAGCGGTATGTCTAGATACCTACAAAAACAACCCTTGGAAAAGGTAACAATTCGGACGTATCAATACCGCGCACACACACACGCATATTAACGTTACCTACCACGGACACATAGATTGACATTACCTGCCACAGCACCCATGGACTATAAAAAACAACATAACGGATAGACATAGACGAGAACGAAACTAGGCATTGATATGGAATCAACTAATAAATACAGATGTGTGCAGCTATCAAGAAAATGTTCCTCTCAACTTCGAAACATTAGCTTAAACGAAGCACGACATTCATCGTTGCCGTATTTGCGAAAGTTGTCGCTTTAAACTTAAGGATGCTATCAAGATTGCTGATAATCAGCGTTCTACTGAAACGGAAAGTGAAAAGGCACAAGAAATCTTGACTAGCGGTGAATTGTATCAAGAATATAAGGAAGTTCCAACATGCAGCAGCTATACTAAATCACTCGAACGCAACGAACTCGTCGACAATATAAATTAGCATGTTATTCCTCATCTTGGAAGCCATCCATCGCCAATGAAGCGAAAATATTTAGAAAGGGATTCATACTGCAAAAAAAAAAAACACAGCAAATTGCGCAAAGTATTTCGGATTCACTTGGAGGTGGTTCACTGTCAACTTTATCAGAAGACCTAAAGAAGATCAAAGCTTACTACGAACAAATTTTGGAGAACATGAAATATCAAATCGAAAACTGCTCAAATAATTTGGATAAGCAAAAAATATTATCTCTATTACCAAACACCATGACATCTAAGGAAATTAAAGACATTTTTGGGCATGATTTATCTTACGAATTGATAAAAATTAGCAAAGATATACAAAAAAATAAAACAAAGTTTTCGGTTTTAGTTTACCTGAACAAACTAGTAAGTAAGCAAATATTCCGAAAGTCAGCAGTATGAGCTGCGCAAAGTTGTATATTAAATCTAAAGAAATAAAAATAAAAAAATAACTTTATCAAGTGTATGTATATTTATTGTACGTGTCTGAAAAATTTGATAATACGATTCTTGTTCGAATCTATTAGAATACTTAGTCATAGTATCTGTATCTGTATAACTTCCAAAGTATAGCTAGGTACCATTTTTGTCACACAATAATAGCAAAATAAAAAAAAGTTAACAAGAGATGGTTTTACTTATAAATTTTTTTAAAAGAAAAAAAAACACCATTCTAGTTTTATATTAAATCGACCTTTCTAAAAAAATTTTTTTTTAAATCGCTTGGTCTTTGAAGTGTTTTCTCAGTTTGAAAAAAAAATGTAGAAAAAAATTAAAAAAAATTTTTTTTCAGTGTAATATAGAATCTTTACAGTATATGTTTTCAAAGGTGATTTTAATACCTTTCTAACGGTATAAAATTTTCCAAAATGGTTGATTAATTTACGCGTGATATCCAAATATGAGAAAATAGTAAAAAAATTAAAAAAAAACCCCCCATTTTAGTTTTCAGGTATGTTATATATATTAAATAGACCTTTCTAAAATAAAATTTTATTTTTCAAAATCGCTTGTGTTTTTCAGTTTTAAATTTTATAAAAAAAAAAAAATTTTTTTTCAGTGTACTAAAAATGTTTACAGTGTATTTTTTTGAAAGCTTCTTTCAATACCTTTCTAATGGTATGAAGATCTTTGAAATCGGTAAAGCCATTCCGTAGTAATCACACTTTAAAAGTACCTATTATCGTCATTTTTCTAATATTTTCGGATATTTCGATACCTTGCCACGCCCACAATTTTTCGAAAATGCAATTTCTAAAAATGAGGTTGTGTTTGGGTGGGTAAGATGTAACCCCATGCAAAATTTCATCAAATTCTGAGGGGGTCGGGTTCAAAATGTACGTTTTTTTCAGCGTTTGATATGAAATTCATCATATGAAGGTACATATTTGTGTCGATTTGTATGTAGATATGTAAGTATGTATGTTTAAAGTAAATATGTATGTAAGATTATGTTTAGAAAAATTTAGTATAAATAAGCTGACAATATTTGAATAAAGAGAATTCGTACTTAAACTTCAAAACGCACCTTTTATATGGCGATCCTGCCTTTGATTCTGCTGGCTGATTATTCAGCTTAAGTTCATTTCGGGCAAGGATACTACTGGCTGATTATTCAGCCTAAGCCTCATAAGGATGCGAATTTACCAAACACAATAGTTTTTCTAAATTTACTCACTTTACTAAATTATTCATGAATTAAAGTAAACGGAACAGTGCGAGCAGCAGGAGGCGGAAAGGAAGAAAGTGAAAGGCAGGGCGGAGAACAACCAGAGGCCCCAGCTATATTCCAGCCAAAGGCATTATCTACATAACAACATATAACGTTTGAATTGGCATAAAAAAGGAGTCACAGCAAAGGAAGTTGGTGCTAAACACAAATCTACATCCTTAGCCAGCCAGAAATGTCCAATGGTGATGAGGTGCTAGATAATTGGGAAGAAATGAATGAAGTCGGTTAGAGCATAAAAAGGATGGAATAAACAACATGACTGGCAGCATAATGCACGCAGAGGAGAAGTGGAATAACATTTTGATCCTATCACATCCGGGCTTTTATGGAAAGAGCTCTAATTTTCCCGACAGGCGGGCTATAATTTTCAAATAGCAGCAACAAAAAAAGTCACACTACACTCTGGCAAAGCCAAGTTCCTCATGGAACTAGGGCGTGGGGGGTGGATTTCCTAGAAGGTTCAATGTGGTCCCGAGATGGTCGGGCTAGTACTTTAATGGTTTTTGTTACCGAAACGTACCGGATCTATATCTAGCAAATGACCATCAACATCGTTAGCCCTCCCCAAAACCTGCGGGGAATGTCCTTATCGCTACAAAAACATGCCTAGAAACAGATTATAAGAAAATAAAAATGTCGGCATAAGCCGTTTTTGTATATGCCAGCATATTTTAAAAATAAAATGTTACGTAAATCTTTTATAGCTCTCTCGAGATATTTTCTTGGCTTCTTGAGCTTAATGACGGTTCGATCGATATATTGGAGGGAGGGAAAATTGTTTGGTATGTTTCATATGCATATAAGTCGGAGAGATCGAAAAATCGTATATCGGGCAGTGCAGTGGGTGATGATTCTAAGAAGAGATTAACAACAAAACTGGAAATCAACAAAGATGACATACAAGCAGTATTACCAATGGCAAAGGTATTTAAAATGTATTAGTATATAAAAAAACCCACCAACACAGCATTTAGGTGATTGTATTTCGATTTTTTTCCCATCTCAGTTGAATTTGATTGCTTTTTGTGACTAAATACTGAGTTATAATACAACTAAACAAAATCGATAATAAAACAAGTTTGCTTTGGAAGATCAGTCCATGACGCAATAAAACCAGACAGGTAGAGTCAATATTACAAAATGGAGTCGCATTTGACAAAGCTCGCCCTCATAAATTTAAGTGTTGCTTCTGACCTTTTTTTTAACTTTAAAGACAATTATAATACCTATTTTTTAAAAATCCATATTATCTTATGTTGCAAAAATAATAATTAGCATTTTCCAGTTTTTTTTCTTTTTTTTTTTTGTAAAGTGTTGAAAATAATTTCGTTTTGGCTGTCATTTGTTACATTGACAATGAAATCCGAAACACAAAGCAAAACAGACTAGATTTTTCACTCCATTAAGCATTTAATGAAGCAATAATGAGATAATTAAGAATTGTTTTTTGTGTGGAAGATTGAGTTCAATAAGGGTTTCAATGTAGAACACTTGACTAATTATTTCCTTAAGCCGCTGTGGGAAATTAGCATAACACAAGTAAATAATAATTGCTATACAATCCTTATACATATATTATTTTTATTTTAAGATAAACTGAAAAGAAAGAAACATTTACTGATATATAACGATAGTACCATTTCGAAAAACGCAACGATATCATCGCCAGCTAATTTCGTAATGTTTTTTTTTCAGAGGTTTAATCGAGATTGGAACCAAGAATAACTCGGCGACTCCTGTAGCCGTCACTATCGCAATTTGCCAGTAAATGTTTTTTCTTTCTAACTTTTCCATAAATAACAAAAAACAATAATAATTGCATATTTTTTTATTAACCCTAGTTAAGCTCATGAGTTCTTAGGCCCAATTGCAGAGCGGTAAGTTATCCTTTTAACTCGGAGTTAACCTAACATGAGGAGTTAAACTCAGACATTTTTGACAAATTTTATAAATTAACTCTGCGATAAAAAGATAGCTTTCCGTTCTGCATGTGGACCCCGAAAATTAACTAAATTTGAAGACATCATTAATCATACAAAAATCTAATTTTTTTAATATATATATATTTTTCTTTAGAATTTGGAAGTAATAAATACAGCCGTACTTACTGGACGTCAAGTTGCTCAGGCCATGAAAGTTTTCATTGTTTCACAAGCCGGTAAAGTTGCCGATGTTACATTACAAAGTTCCTGCTACGCTGAAGACGAAAGTGTAATAAAGGTATTTTGGATATGTTGCGTTATTTGCATATGTGCATTTAGTCCGTACTATTGTCTATCGGACCTGATGATTTTTATGACGAGTCGCTTTGATGCGAGCTTTGACTCAAAAAATTTTGCGAGGAAAAAATTGGTGAAAAAGTTAATAACAATATCTTAACTAAAACCCTATTCAATTTAAATTGTTTTCTTTATGATTATTATTATTTGGATCAATGTATGTATGTAAAAAATTGCTTGTAAAATTATGAGTGACCAAAAATTTTTATAATAATAATAAACGGGTTCACCTCCAAAGTCCGCCCAACTGACTGACACGAGGGGCTGTCATTTTTGTTTGTCGAGTCGTTGAAAAGCAGGGAGTTGTTAAACGTCGAGATCTAATAATGATTAGCTAGGGAGGGAAAAACTCCTCCAATTCTTTACTCCTAGGAAGAACAATAATTGGGGAATATGAAATTCGAAGTCAGCTGTTTTTCCAAATGCCATTTGTTGCGCATCTCTATTTTTTTTAAGAAATTTAAAAGTTTAATGATTGTGGCGAAATTGGTTAAAACGGAGAAATATGCAGCCCAATTTTAAATATTCCCTCGGAATTATGTTCTCGCGGATTTTTCTTTTATTCCCGCGGAAAAATTCCTCCAATTCTTTTCTCCTAGGGAGAACAAAATTGCGGAATATGATTTTCGAAGTCAGCTGATTTGCCAATTGAAATTCTGTTACTCATTTGTATTTTTGTTTAACAAATTGAAAAGTTTAGTTTTTGTTGCGAATTTGTTTAAAATTGAGAAATAAAATATAAACAAAGCACAGTATTGCATTTCATATGGTAGGTATTGACTGAAATGAGTAACGAATTGGTGGCATAGCACTCCGCTGGAGTGGCCTGCTGCCATTCAGCAAAACAATATTCGTCATATACCAAATTCAAGCCTTCTTAAAAAATATTTGCGCAATTTCTGGATGACTGCATCAAATTTGCTAAGAACTCTTCTTATTTGCTTATTTATGTATATATTTTTGGACTGTAACAAAGAGTTTTGTGGTAGAATGATAGTGTATTTTAGCACAAATGTGTACAAATTACAGTAAACTGCATTCCCTTTAATTCAACATGTGAAAAAACTCCTAAAAAATGGCAGAGAAATCTCCCTTTCACTCACATTCATAATACTTACTTTTCTCCATTAACCGGTTTTCCCTTTTTCGAACATTGTTCAGAATAAGGGGGAAGGGAGTTGTGAAAAAATTCACAAGGATTTTTTATTTAGAATACGAGGAATGGGAGAATGGAAAAAACTCGCAAGGAATTTTTGTTTAGAGTTGGGCTGATAAACTATGCACAGTTTTGCATTTCATATGGTATTGGGCGAAACGAGTAATAAATTGGTGTCACAGGAAAATCAACAGGTTGCGCGATAATACAAATCCGCTGTGGTTGGCTTCTTTCATTCAGTAAAGCATTTTCCTGTAGGCGGTGCCGAGCTGGTATTTTTTTGTCATACGCCAAAATCCATTTAAGCCTTATTTATCCTCTTTGAAAAATCCCAATACAATACCTGCATGCATTGCATCAAAGAGCATACTGTTGCTTATTCGTATACTTTTCGCTCCTTTTCGCTAAAAAAAAAGAGTATTAAAATATTTTGCTGCTTTCCCTTCAGTTTAACAAGCGGAAAAATTCTCTAAAAATGATTTGGAAGTGTACATTGCCAATTTGCCACTTTCGTTCTTTTCGTAAAATGTCTGCTGGCCTCTAGCTCTTTTTACCATGTTGTTGTTGGTTTTGGTGTATCAGTGCCCCATCCAATAGGTGCGACCACTTACAAAGTGACATCAATATCCTCTAACGGCAGTCCAAGGAAACTTGCAGTTTCATCAGGGGTGGACCGTAGTGAGAGGGGTGTTGGAAGCGTTGGTTCCACATTGCAATTAAAGTGATGGTTGGTGTCATATGAGGACACATTGCAAGCAGGATATACGTTATGTATGTCGGGGTTGATTCTGGATAGGTAAGACTTTGGTCTGATCCAAGAGTTTAGCGTCTCCCTAGGGAGATTGCTTTTCTCTTCTGCGAGTTCAGGGTATTTATCTGTACGAACGGAGTTCGCCGGGAAATTTCCTGGCACAGAGGTCCAACGCCTTTTTGTGGATATCACTAAGAACCTGCTGTGTTTTTCTTCTACATACGACTATGTTTTCAGGGGCCGTATTTTCCCATAATGCTTGCGGGGATGACTTCTAAAGCCCCTGGGGGTGGGGCCTCTTCAATTTGAAGTCTGTTGGGATGCCCAGGCTTCTGGGTATTCAACAAATACTGTTTGTTTAGCATTTCATTTCTCTCCCTAATAGGGAGTACTATCGCCTGATTGTGTAGGTGGTGTTCTAGGGCCATCAGAAGACAGCCCGTACCGATTCTGAGAGTAGCCGTTTACCATGTCATTGATGGTAGCGTCTATTAGTTTCGATGTAGAATGCGTTATTCTTCATTTCAGGTGTATCTTCAAGGTGGCTTAAATCCACTAGATTGATTTGTGGATGTGCAGAGTGAAATTTTAAGTCCACATAAGTCGCAAAAATGTGGCCACCAGGTATGGTGGTAACGTCCTCCATGTACCACACCGAAGGTCCTGGGCTCACGGCAAATTAACATCAAAATTTAGAAAAAGTTATTCAACTAGAAAAAAGTTTTAGTAGGGTCGCCTCTCAGCAGAGGTTTGACAAACACTTCGTGTGTAGTTCTGCCAGCTTTGAGCTTCTCAGCAATTAAATAAGGAGCACTACGCCAATTGCAATAGATGCTTGGCCTTAATCTCATCGGAGCTAAATCGCGCCAAGTGTTTATGTATATTGTATTTCTTGTTGCAAGAGTGTCTCTTTGTCATTCTCAAGTTTGGAAATGTTTCATTGCCATTCAGGAAGGGCTGTTTAGAGCTATTCTTTTTGACAACGTTGAAGCTGCTCACCACCTCCAGGCGCTTGCGTCCATGTATCCTTTGTGAAGTAAGTGATTACTTATATGGCGATGCATTAAAGTGCGAAGGCCTCAAACAAGCAAAACTATTTATTTATTTGTTTAATACAGGTAAAATATAAATATGCAAGTCATCTCTCTTTCCCTTTCTACGTATGTCCTCTCCTTTCCGTTTTCCTTTGCCTCACCGCAACCCTCTTCCCTTCTTCTCCAATGCAAAAAAAATTGACGAAATTGGTCTGTTTACGCTTGATGCTAAGATCAAGGAAAACAGGGATTCATTTTTATATATATGGATTACGTCGTCTATAGCATCCCTCAAATGGCGGTGTAGTGAACTTTTGGTAGATTTCACTGAAATGTGGTTTTATGTTACAATCGCATCTCTTCAAGTCATAGCCCTTTAAACATCTGGCATCGTGAATGTTGAAGAAGGTTATATGTATATGTGAAGCTATCTTATCCTACGTTTATATACGGTCCCGGTTAATCTAACATATGTAGATAGCCGATTAGCCTTTCCACATTAAAACAAGATACCGATAGAGGGAATTGCGTCAGTACAATCAAAACATAGTACAATTGCAGAATAAATAGGCTTTTTGACCATTATTTACTTAGTGCAAAGCTAAATTAAAACTCCACTATTTCGGCTCAACGTTTCGCTAAGCACCTTAGCTTCTTCAGGAGCGAAACTGAATTTATTTAGTAATTTTTACCACAAACAAGTAATTTTATCACAACAACAATGTACATAAAAGAAAGTTATCAAAAGAAATTTCGGTTAGAATTAAGCAAACAGATTGTTTAGTAAAAAACTTACATATATAAATGTATGTATTCCTAGATTACATTAGGCGTCACAAATTGCACAATTTTAGAATAAACTAGCTAAGTTATGCATGAAAATTAAAAGTATAAAAATGGTACTAGTAATATGTAGTACACTTGTCATTAAACTGGACTTTGATCATCAAACATAATTGGTATGTTTTGTTTACATATGTACGTATGTATGGAAGGGTGTTTTCAGTGAATGCCTAAGAATGTGAAAATGTAAACAAAAACTTTATAAACATAAAAGATGTGTGGCGGAGATGTCAGCTGTGTCTTCCTTTCTATTACCAGTTCTCTCTCTATTTTGCATAATTCTTAAGCACGGTTGCCACTTTGGGTCCATTTGAACCAAAAATGGTCGCTTCCGACCCCATTTGGTCCACTGGTCCATTTTCTTTAAATTTGGTCCTTTTTAGACAGTTGCAATGATTTTTAGTACTTTTCTTTCTTTTTCGCTCAGGTAAAAATTCACAATATTGCCCAAAAAATTTGCAGCACATTCGTTAACCTACATATAATTTTGAATTTACTTGAATAGATTTCTCACCACAAAAAATTGCTCAGTCAATAAAAATGTACGAGAACAGTGACATTTCACCTAGGAAATAATTTAGGCGAGGCAATCAAAAGAAAAGTGTTGACAAACACACTGTCGTTAATTGTTGATGAAACAGCCGACTTATGAAAAAAACTTTTGTTTAATATTTATAATAATAATGACTAGATATCTCCATCAGTTATTAAACACTTACTAAAAGATTTTTGTAACTAGTAGAGCTAAAAGTATGTATTTCAAATGCACTTGCGCCTCTAAGAAATTTTACAAGGCTTGCAACAGATGAAGCGTGGATTTTAATGAATTGAAAACTAAGTAAAAGAATCAAACTAATTTATTTTGTATTAAGTGTACCTGCCACTTACTTAATTCAAGCCTACCGAGAGATATTGAGAGTTTGTGAAGGCACGTCGATATTTAAATCTTTTTCACCCAGCACTCAATCAATCAAAACTCACACTTACTGAATCTAGGCTATGATATAAAAAGTAAGCATCTATAGAAATAGAACTAACAAAATTGCTTAGTTTCATTTATGCTCTACTGAGTTTTCCACATAGTTCGACCAGAATGCAAATTTTTGAACCCTTCCTTACTAAAACTTAACTGCGCTATATATTTTATTTCATTGCAACCAACAACATAATGCTGGAACTAAAAGCTTTGTGAGCAAATTTAGGTTCACAACGTTAGGTTGGTGAACGACATACACCTATTCTAGAAATGTGAAAATATAATACCACGAACTGCATTTTATTTTTGTTTGTTCCTTGAATTTAAGCAAAGTATTTATTATGTGCAGTAAAATTTTATATAGGAAACCATGGAAATATCCTAAAGTTTTGTATTTGACAACATATACAACCTCCTTATATACCAATAAAATAAAACAAAAAATTTTCCCACTTTTCCTTGTCCAATATTCTCGCTTTACGTAGTTCAACAAAGTGTCCGCTTTCCGTTGTGTGTTGCGATGGAGCTGTATTATTTTTCTTTTTATTTACATATATCCGACTCATGTTCTTTGAGTCGAATACCCAAGGTGCGCTTTGTTGTACCTATATATATTTTATTACATTTTTCGTTTCCGGTTCCTTCATATGGTATTTCATATACTATATTGTTGTGTTGTGAAAGGGGGATAGGGCTTTTTGTTTTAGTGAAAATACTTTGTAGAGTTCGATTTAATTTATAAGCCAAGCATGTGTTATTTTTGTTGTATGGTATATCAGAGCCGAAGTTCTCTGTTAATTTTGGTATGCAAGTCACACTGAAGAACTTCTTCGTTTGGCTTGCAGTGTTTTTTGTTGAGAATCTGCTACTTTTGTTTTCTATTTGTGCTATCTTCTGCTGTATAAGATTTTGTATAAGGGTATGTGGTAATTATTGTTTTTTAAGATCTCAAGGATTTTATTTATGTTGGCATTCTAAAATTGTTTATGGCTAATATTTAGTACTTTTTCGGTTAAGTTGGATGCCGTGTTGACTTTGTATTTGAACGGTTGGGCTGACAGAAAATTTATGAGGCGCCCCGATGATGTTGGTTTCGTATACCAATCTAATACTAATTCCTTTTCCATTCTGTGGATTCTTATGTATAGAAAGGGAATATTGCCGTTCTGCTCTATTTCAGTGAATTTTAGTTTGCTATGGTATTTATTTATGTGTCTAATATAATGTTCAAATCGTTTCTTTTAATTATTGAAAAGATGTCATACACGTATTTGACTATAAATTGTATGTTAATGTTATATTTTTTGTTTAAGTTCAGACATAGACTCATTCAGTAAGTCATCCATGACTATGTCGGCTATGATTGGGGATTACCCATAGGCATACCAAACGTTTGTGAATATAGTTTTTCATTGAACATAAGGTAATTGTTATCTTTCAGGCAAAAGTCTAATATTTGCTTGAATTTTGGTCTAGGTATACCGGATATTTGGCCGGCTATCTTTTAACATAGTACAGTTGTTTATATGCCCCTCAAAAATCAGAAATAGCTGCTAAAAAATAGTACACAATTATAATTTTGCTGTTTTTCAGTAAGTAATTCGAAAAAAAAAAGAATGAAAACATTTAAATTAAAAAAATAATTGATAATGAAATACTTATATGTAGCTTCAAAGCATAATAAAATACTCAAGTTCTTTTTTCTGCTGACGACGCCAGCTTGTATCAATTCAAATTACATTTGAAGTAAAAAAGAATACATTTATTTTGTTTGCTTTGCATATTTTCTGCTGCTGAAATTTTTTTCAAATATATGTATGAACCATGGTATAAAAAAGAAGGTAGTTCCACTCAAAATTTTTTGACGTATTTGGGGATTTTTGAAGTTTCATAAAGTTTGTTGCTTTGCTAGAAGCGTTGCCATACCGTTACGGTTTAAAGCGAAATTGTGGTTTTTCGGGATGGAAATTTCCTTCAGGATGAAACCGCAATGATTATCTGATACAATAATAATATGCTTTAGCACGATTTATGTGCATACATATCAATTGAGAATACAGTAAAACATGCAATTTTATTAAAAAATAGTGGATTATGACTCATATATTGGTTAATGACCTCATATCTTTATGGCAGCTTGACCCCTAGACAGAAAAAAACAGCATGGCCCTATAATCATGCCTCTACAGTGGATATTTCTCAAGGCATGTTGAGAAAAAGTGTACATCCAAAGTCTGCAGTGAGTGGTAGGTGTTTAATTTGTTACGTTTGTGTGACGCCACATCCATGTCAATATCAAAAGGGCACAGAACGTGTATAGGCGGGGCTTGCCCCAAGGTGACCCCTGGTACAACGGACAAACGAACTCTCATAACTAGTGGCTAACCTGCGGAGCTACAGGGCAATATTCTCCCTAAAAAATGGTTTAACAATTCCCTCCTCAAGCTCTGCGCTAGAATTATACAATAAATAAAAAATTTGGGCTTGTAGCCAATTTATCACCATTCAGTTTCATAAAAATTGCGTTTAAGTATGATAAACTCTTTAGAAATCGCGGTGTCGGTTTATAAGGACTTCCTTGGGGCAATCAATTGAAACACGTGTATGTATGTTTTGTCAACATGCAATTTTCAGGAGCTCCAAAAACTCATTAAAAACCTTGTTTTGTAGGCTGATATTTCGTATTAAAATATTTCCAACGCATGCGGCCCCTTTGTTTTTCTTTTTTATTTAAAATAACCATGAAAGTAATATGAAATCCATCAAAATTAGAAAAATTCGTAACATTTTTCAATCTGGTAGCTTGTTTTTGGTGAAATTGTTATTAAAATAAAAAAATAAATAAATGTAAGGCGCGATAACCTCCGAACAGATCTAAGGCCGAGCTTCTCTTCCCATTTGCGTCGTAGGTAGGTAGGTTGAACTGGCCGGTCCATGAGGACCTCACATAGACTGACATAGGCATGTGACGCCAGAAGGCAGTGTCCAGTCAGAATACCCGTCATGAGTCTACAGTCCTCTCTTTTTAATGATAGGAGCAACTGTGTTAGTCTAAGGTTGTAAGACCTACACATAATCTTCGACACTTTACAGCCCCGCGCTTGAACCTACGCCTTTCCCGCTTGGTCGATCATGTGCACCTCTCGACTTCGCTTAATCTCGCCCAATCTAATTGGGACATATACGGAGCAAGCTTCAAGGGATGTGCCCTTTTTAGCTAGTTCGTCCGCTTTTTCATTCCCATCTATTCCCATATGCCCTGGGACCCAATATAGATGTATGCTTCTCCCTGTCCCGATTCACTCCAGAGACTGCTTACACTCTAACACGCATTTAGATGCTGTGCTATGCGAGATTATTGCCTTAATTGCTGCTTGACTGTCAATATAAAAGTTAACACGGTTGCAGCTTTGGTTACGGCTAATATTTCCGCTTGGAAAACGCTACAGTAATCCGGCAGCCTGTAGGATCTGCTTATTTCCGGATCAGCGCAGTATACCGCAGACCCTACTCCTTCCACTACTTTGGAACCATCGATGTACACATGTATCGCCTCGTCCGCCATTTGCGCACCCTTGCGCAAACCGTCCACCTCTATTGTGGCCTTAAGATCTCCCTCGAAGCGCAGATAGGGAATCATGTAGTCTGTTCGTCTTGTGATTGATGACGCTATACTACTATGGCCATATGGTCGGCGCTCAAGCTGCTCCGAAGCACCGAGCCTGGTTGCGGTCGTTAACGCTTTGTTCTTTGCTACCAGGTCTACAGGTGAGATGTGCAAAATGGCATACAGTGCAGCCGTCGGGGTTGTTTTCAGGGCTCCCGTAATGCTAAGCATCGATAGTCTGCATACCCCCTCTAATTTTTTGAGGTATGTTGTTTTTTGTGTGGCTTTCCACCAAACAAGAACTCCATAGTATAGAATAGGGCTTACAATCGCTGTAAAAACCCAATGAGAAATAGAGGGCGATAGGCCCCACGTGCACCCAGCATTCTTTTACAAGCATAGTGTGCCGTTGAGGCCTTCTTGACCCTCTCCTCCACGTTGAGCTTCCATGACAGCTTACTGTCTAGGATGATTCCTAAATATTTTGTGCAAGGTTTCTCATGAAAGGTCACCCCTCCTAACTTAGGCCTGGTCCAATTTGGGACCTTGTACCTCTTTGTAAACAAGACCATATCCGTCTTCTCCGCATTGACTTTCAACCCGACATTAGATGCCCAAGTATGAATATCGCGAAGCGCCCGATCCATCAAAGAACTAATCGTTGGAAGGCACTTTCCACTTATGACAATTGCAACGTCATCTGCGTAAGCCGTAAGTTTTACGGGTCCCTCATCGAATTGCCTGAGCAGTTGGTTGATGACCAGCGTCCACAGCAGAGGTGATAGCACCCCTCCCTGCGGCGTGCCCCTGTCCACTGATTTCGTGGCCTCGTACCATCCCCATTGTGATGTAATCTTTCTGCAATTTAACATGCAGCCGATCCATCTGATTAAGGCAGGATGTACTTTAATGTAATTAAGACCATCCATAATCGCCCATTTTGCAACATTATTGAAAGACCCGGCAATGTCCAAGAAGACTCCTAGAGCATACTCCTTATATTCCAGGGATTTCTCTATGCTTATTACCACCCTATGCAATGCGGTGTCTACCGACTTGCCTTTGGTGTACGCATGATGTGTTGTGGAGAGCAGCTTTTCATCCACGTTGGAATTTATGTACACATCTATCAGCCTCTCAAAGGTTTTGAGCAGAAATGATGTTAAGCTAATGGGTCTATAGTCTTTGGGATACACGTGACCGATCTTCCCCGACTTTGGTAGAAACGCTACACGAGCAGTTCTCCAAGAGTGCGGTACATGATTCAGTCGTATGCACCCATCGAATATTATTTTAAGGCATTCCACGACCTCCCTACTTGAGACTTGTAGCATGGCCGGGAATATACCATCTGGGCCCGGCGATTTAAACTTAGAAAACGTCTTCACTGCCCACTCGATCTTGGTATCGGTCACCAAGCTCGGCACTACTAGCTCCGTGATCGAAGTGTGAGTGATGTCTGCTGGCTCCTCTAAACCGTCTCCCGATGGGAAATGTGTATCGAGAAGCACCTCAAGGGATTCCTCACTATTACGTGACCATTCCCCGTTCTCTTTCTTTATTAGTCCCTGGACTATGTTTCCCTTTGCTAGGACTTTTTTTCAACCGTGCTGTTTCGCTGGAGCACTCTATGTCCGTACAGAAACTTTTCCACGAGTTTCTCTTCGCCCTGGTAATTTCACGCTTGTAGATCCTCAGTAGATCCCTGTACTCGTCCCGACACGCTTCGCTTTCCGCGGTCTTTGCGAGCTTAAACATTTCTTTTACCTGTCTTCTTAGAAGACTCAGCTCATTGCTCCACCATGGCGGCTTTGCTTTTCCTCTGAATATTCTTAGAGGGCAAGCTTTGTTATACGCAGTCATAAGCGTCCTTGTTAGGAATTCATTCGACTCCTCCAGTTCCTCTACATTAGCAACCTCTTTGGGTTGTCCCAGTTTTGTTTCTACATGTTCCTGGAATTTAGTCCAGTTCGTTGACCTAGGGTTTCTAAAGGTTCCTCCCTTCTCTACCCTCTTTAGGGGGATGTTGAAGCTGATATACGCATGGTCGGAGAAGGATGGTGTATCAAGAACCATCCAATCATACCTAGATATATCACGCTGTTGTTGTTGTTGTAGCAATGCTCGCCCCACCTAATAGCCGCGACCGATCACAAATTGTCATCAATATCCTCTAACGGGAGTCCAAGGAAACTTGCCGTTTCAACAGGGGTGGACCACAAGGAAAGTGGTGTTAGAGGCGTTGGTTCCACATTACAAATGAAGAGATGGTTGGTGTCATGTGGGGACACGTTGCAAGCGGGGCATACATTTTGTATGTCGTGGTTGATTCTGGATAGGTAAGAGTTTAACCTGTTACAGTATCCAGAACGAAGTTGAGCAAGAGTGACACGCGTTTCCCTGGGGAGTATGCGTTCCTCTTCCGCAAGTTTTAGATAATTTTCGTCAAGCACTGGATTCACCGGGAAATTCCCGGCATAAAGGTCCGACGCCTGTTTATGGAGTTCACCAAGGACCTGCTTGTGTTTTTTCACTTCATACGGCTGGGTTCTCAGGTGCCGTATTTCCTCAAAATGCTTACGGAGATGACTCCTTAAGCCCCTAGGCGGTGCTGGTTCATCAATCAGATGTCTGTTGGGATGCCCAGGTTTCTGAGTATTCAACAGGAACTGTTTGGTCAGCATCTCATTTCTCTCCCTGATGGGGAGTATTCTCGCCTCATTATGCAGATGGTGTTCTGGGGACATAAGAAGACAGCCCGTGGCGATTCTTAGAGCAGTATTTTGGCAGGCCTGTAGTTTCTTCCAGTGGGTGATTTTTAGGCTTGGCGACCATATGGGTGACGCGTAGCACGTAATCGGCTGGCTAATTGCTTTGTATGTAGTCATGAGCGTTTCTTTATCTTTTCCCCAAGTACTGCCAGCGAGGGATTTGAGGATTTTGTTATGGCTCTGAATTCTCGGAACAATTGCGGCTGCGTGCTCACCAAAATTTAGACCCTGATCAAACGTCACACCCAAGATTTTGGGGTGTAGGACAGTCGGTAGCGTAGTGCCATGACGTGTATGTTCAAAATGGTCGACATTTGGGGCGTCCATGTTGTAAATAAGGTCGCGGAAGATTTATTCGGTGATAATGCCAGGTTTCGCGAGGCGAAAAAACTGGAGAGATCAGGGAGGTAGCCGTTTATTTTATTGTATAGCGCATCGATCTTTGGGCCTGGGCCTGTGGCCATTATTGTGCAGTCATCGGCGTAGGAAACGATTGTGACTCCTTCCGGTGGTGAAGGTAGCTTAGATATGTAGAAATTAAACAAAAGTGGGGATAGGCCACCACCCTGTGGCATCCCTTGTTTAATTCTCCTTGGTTTTGATGCTTCGTTTCTAAATTGCACCGATGCCTGCCGACCACCCAGATAATTTGCGGTCCACCTTTTAAGACATGGGGGAAGGGTAGACCCTTCCAGGTCTTGCAGTAACGAGCCATGGTTGACCGTATCAAAAGCTTTTGATAGGTCTAGCGCTACGAGTACTGTTCTATGGTGGGGGTTTTGATTTAAACCGCAATTTATCTGGGTGCTAATGGCATTTAGCGCGGAGGTAGTGCTATGGAGTTTTCTGAAGCCATGCTGATGGGAGGCTAGTTGCAAATTTGCTTGGAAATAAGGGAGCAAAATGGCTTCGAGCGTCTTTGCTACTGGCGATAGGAGAGATATCGGACGATACGACTCTCTTATGTTAGCTGGTTTACCAGGCTTTAGTAGCGGGACCACCTTGGCCATTCTCCATTTCTCGGGTATGACAAAGGTGGAAAGAGACAGGTTGAAGACCTGCGCTAAATATTTGAAACCCTCTTTCCCTAGGCTTTTAAGCATCGGCATGGCTATGCCGTCTGGGCCCACTGCTTTGGATGGTTTAGCGCGACCAATGGCGTCCTCAACCTCTTTAGCGGTGGTGGTGATTGGTGACGCGCTGAATTTGTGTTTATGTGCGTGTCTGTTGGCCCTCCGTCTAACTTTGTCGACCGTAGAATGCATAATATATTGTCGGCAGAAAGCGCTCGCGCATTTTTTCGCATCCGACAGCACTTTGTCGCCAAAGGCGATGGAAACTTTGTCTTTGTGCTTAGTCGGATTCGATAGGGACTTTACGGTGGACCAAAGTTTACCCACACCGGTAGAGAGGTTACAACCTCTTAGGTGCTCCTCCCATTTCGCCCGCTTGTGTTCATCCACAAGCAATCTGATGCGTTGGTTTATATCCCTTATTTGGGGGTCACCTGGATCAAGCTGCCTTATAAGGTCACGTTCTCTCGCTAAGTTTGCGGCCTCCGCCGGGAAGTGGGGCCGGATTTCGGGAATTCTCCCGGCAGGAATGCAACGTGCCGAGGCGGATTCAATGACCTTGCGGAAGGCACGCTCCCCTTGGCGGGCATCAGTCGGGATAGGGAGGGCAGCAAAGAGGTTGTCTGTAAAGGATTTATATTCTTCCCACTTTCCTTTTTTAAAGTTTATGAAAGTGCGTTTTTCGGTGACGATGAAGTCGGCGGTACGCTCGAGCGAAACAAGTATAGGCAGGTGGTCGGATGCCAATGATACCATCGGCTGCCAGTTGACGCAGTTTACGAGTTCTGCACTCACGATTGAGATATATGGCGAACTGTGACAGCTTCCTACCATACGTGTGGGGGCGTCTCCGTTTATTGTGCAGAACGTCGTTTCTTCTATTTGATCCGCCAACATCTCGCCCCAACTGTCCGACCGCAAATTTGAGTGCCATAGATCATGATGGGCATTGAAGTCGTCTAAAATAATGCGGTTGTCCCTGCGGTCGATGCCAGGATCAAATATGTGATATTGCAAAGAGTGGTGTATTATAAACGCGAGGCCGCCTCCATTTCCGCTCTCGCGATCTTTTCTGTGGACATTATACCCAGAGCAGGTCTGCAATGCAGATCGTGCTGTGAGTTTAGTCTCTTGAATCGCAGCAATGCGGATGTTGTGCCGCTTCATGAAATTGACTATCTCCGTAATCTTCCCAGTTAGTCCATTACAGTTTAACTGCAGAATTCTGAAGTGCATGAGGGGAGACGTCGCCACTCTGGGGGTAAGTGACGGGTGACTACGCCTGGGTTGAGGAAGGCCAGGACGCAATTGCTGTTGTGGCCCTGGGACTGGGCGTCCTTGGGCAAGCATTGGGGTACCCGGATGATTTGGTTTGCGACCTGGCAACATGGCGCGATGAAACCCGTCGAGAGGTTGCCGTCGCGGAGACCAGAACATCTAGGAAAGTGGCACCACCCAAGGCAGGAGCTGCATTGGGCGGATGTCGCAAACATATATATTCTGTGCTGGCAAACGGTGCAAACGGAGGTAGGGACTAAGAGTCTGGTTCCCTGACCTCCACGATTGCTGCCGGGGGGGGGGGGGGGGGGGGGGAGAAGACGGGGGCAGGGGCTGTTGCTCAGCATTGCTTCCGACTCTACTACGAAGATTGTAGTTGTGAGTGTTAGCAGCTGTTTGAGTTGTTGGCGCCGTAAGGCGCGAGCAGCAGCGGGTACTTGTTGTGGCTTGCTGAGCAGCGGGGCTGCTGGAAGGTAATGGGGGGGGGGGGGGGGGGGCGCTTAGACGTAGACTACGGGGCGCCCTTGGGCGTGAACAGCAAGGAGCCACAAAAGATTTATAAAAGTTACGTGGACGTCGGGTTTTGGGATCAAGCCCAGAACAACCTGTCCGATGCAACCATCCCTTACACGAGACACACTGAACAGAGTATGACCGTCCTAAAAAGATTCTTTTCCGGCAGATGCAGCAAAACCATTTCTCAGGACCGGGGTCAGGAGACGGACCCGGATTGGATTCGATACCTTCCCAGAGCAAGAGAATATGGAGCAGTCCTGCTGCAAGGAGCTGCTGGGAGGATGACAATTTGTGGGAGGGACGAAACAAATTAAATGGGGTTACACTGAAATGACAGACCTTGGTCGGGAAAAATCCCGAGTCGCTCCGGTACATAGAACCGACTGCCTTGGGAAGCGTTCAGTATGGCATAAGTTGTTGGGGTGGGGCATCGTTTAATAAAATGCAGCCCCTTCTAGTTAGTCAGAAATACGATATCCGAAAAATCTGCAATGTTAATCGATTTCACCACTCCATGGAGCTTTTTACAAAACTTGGAATTCTGCCGAGAAGACACATATATTACAGACATTAAAAATATGTTTCATTCGATGCGGTTATTTACATAGCCTATCTTCGGATAATTATAATCTGAGGGCAAACACCCACGACCTAGTTGTCATTCCTGCATATCGTACAACTCATTACAGTAACTTTTTCACAATCGTCTCTTGTAAGCTTTTCAATGCCCTGCCTGCCAATATACGTCTCACAAGAAATTTGCACAAGTTTTTAAAAATGTAAAATCGTATCTACTCGAGCTATCATATAACGATATCAAAGTTTTGTTGGACCCTAGTATTTAATTTGACTTTGGATCTGTAAATATTGCATAATACATATTTATATTATAATCGCATATCTAAGTGCCATTTTCACCCCACATACGAGTTATACTCAGTTGAGCAGAGCTCACAGAGTATATTAACTTTGATTGGATAACGGTTGGTTGTACAGGTATAAAGGACTTCCATATATCACAATCATCAGTATCGAAAAAAATTTGATTGAGCCATGTCCGTCCGTCCGTCTGTCCGTTAACACGATAACTTGAGTAAATTTTGAGGTATCTTGATGAAATTTGGTATATAGGTTCCTGGGCACTCATCTCAGATAGCTATTTAAAATGAACGATATCGGACTATACCCACGTCCGCTTTTTCGATATCGAAAATTTCGAAAAACCGAAAAAGTGCGATAATTCATTACCAAAGATGGATAAGGCGATGAAACTTGGTAGGTGAGTTGAACTTATGACGCAGAATAGAAAATTAGTAAAATTTTGGACAATGGGCGTGGCACCGCCCACTTTAAAAAGAAGGTAATTTAAAAGTTTTGCAAGCTGTAATATGGCAGTCGTTAAAAATATCATGATGAAATTTGGCAAAAACGTTACTCCTATTACTATATGTATGCTTAATAAAAATTAGCAAAGTCGGAGAAAGACCACGCCCAATTAAAAAAAAAATTTTTTAAAGTCAAATTTTAACAAAAAATTTAATATCTTTACAGTATATAAGTAAATTATGTCAACATACGACTCCAGTGCAATAAAATACTAAAATAAAAGAAAATTTCAAAATGGGCGTGGCTCCGCCCTCTTTCATTTAATTTATCTAGGATACTTTTAATGCCATAAGTCGAACAAAAATTTACCAATCTTTGTGAAATTTGTAGGGGCTTAGATTCTAGGACGATAATTGTTTTCTGTGAAAAAGGGCGGAATTGGTTGAAGCCACGCTCAGATTTTATACACAGTCGACCGTATGTCCTTCCGCTCGGCCGTTAACACGATAACTTGAGCAAAAATCGATATATCTTTACTAAACTCAGTCCACGTATTTATCTGAGCTCACTTTGTAAATAAAAATAAATGTAAGGCGCGATAACCTCCGAAGAGATCTAAGGCCGAGCTTCTCTTCCAATTTGCGTCGTGCTCCTCTTGATTTTTTCCTACAAATTGGCCGGACGGGACCTACATGTTTTATGCCGACTCCGAACGGCATATGCAAGGCAGACGAGTTTTCACTGAGAGCTTTTCATGGCAGAAATACAATCGGAGCGCTTGCCAGACACTGCCGAGGTGCGACCCCGCTTAGAAAAATTTTCTTCTAATTGAAAAATCTTATTTCTAAAATTTTGATGTTGCTTTGCCCGGGAGTTGAACCCAGGGCATACGGTGTGATAGGCGGAGCACGCTACCATCACACCACGGTGGCCGCCACTCTGTATTGGTGTAAAAAATGGCCGAAATCCGCCTATGACCACGCCCACTTTTTCGATATCGAAAGTTACGAAAATTTAAAAAAATGCCATAATTCTATACCAAATACGAAAAAAAGGGATGAAACATGGTAATTGGATTAGTTTATGACGCAAAATATAACTTTAGAAAAAAACTTTGCAAAATGGGTGTGACACCTACCATATTAAGTAGAAGAAAATGAAAAAGTTCTGCAGGGCGAAATCAAAAGCCCTTGGAATCTGGCAGGAATACTGTTCGTGGTATTATATATATAAATAAATTAGCGGTACCTGCCAGATGATGTTCTGGGTCACCCTGGTCCACATTTTGGTCAATATCTCGAAAACGCCTTCACATATACAACTACCACCACTCCCTTTTAAAGTACTCATTAACACCTTTCATTTGATACCCATATCGTACAAACAAATTCTAGAGTCACCCCTTGTCCACTTTTATAGCGATATCTCGAAAAGGCGTCCACCTATAGAACTAAGGCCCACGCCCTTTTAAAATACCCATTGGCACCTTTCATTTGATACCCATATCGTACAAACAAATTCTAGAGTCACGCTGGTCCACTTTTATGGCGATATCTCGAAAAGGCGTCCACCTATAGAACTAAGGCCCACTCCCTTTTAAAATACTCATTAAAACCTTTTGTACAAACGCATTCTAGATTCACTCCTGGTCCGCCTTTATGGCGATATCCGTAAATGGCGTCCACCCATAGAACTATGGCCTACTCCCTCTTAAGATACTCTTTAATACCTTCCATTTGATACACATGTCATACAAACACATTCCAGGGTTACCCTAGGTTCGACCAACTTGTATTTTTTTCAACTCAGTCTATGCATCAAGTGTTGGAAATATAGCAAACTGGTCTAACTTACTTAACTTTTTCTTTAAAATTTTGAATTTGATCTAAGACCCTGTACTTTTTGAATGTATTTTCTTAAACTTTCTACAAACTTTTCACGTGTAATTATAACGTTTTGGTATGGAGCTTCTTAAACAAAAATATAAAAATTATGTAAAATCAAATAAAGTTGACATAGAATTATGGTGAAATTACTTGAAATTGAATTGAAAAATAGGGTTTTCCACACCACCCGGAAGTTCCGCGTTGGCGCGCTACCGAAGTTAGTTTTGGGAGCTCGGTTCCTCAGTAGGCCTATATAACCCATATACATATATCGCCCATTTACTTCAATAGTGTCATAATTCAAAAAACACGAACTTTTAGTTAAAAACGAAGAAATTTGCTAAAGGAATTTTGCCTATTTCACGCCACCCGTTTAATTTTGTATAAATACATATATAATATGTAAGTGTGACACAAAACAAAAATTTCGAGTAGAATAGGGGATACCTTCATAAAAAATAAAATAAAAATATAAAAAAATTATGTAATGAGAAAGAAAGCAGAGTTTGCTAAAAAATATTTAATTAAAGAAAAGAATAAAGTACTTAAATTGCGAAAAAATTAAGTGAAGTGAACAAACAGTTCCATATAAAAACGCAATAAGTGCACTTAGAATTTTTCCGGGGTTTGATGTGATCATTGTGGAAATATGAAGATTCTAATGTTCGGATATTTAATGTTGGGATTCCCACACCATTTCATGAATATATATGACCATATCTACCATAAAATATCGTCTGTGAAAAATACGATACTAAGATATAACAAAGCAGAATAAATTACAAAGAAAAGAAAAACAAACAAAAACATTAAAGTTATTCACGTAAACATATTTACTAAAATAAAATTGATTTCATAACTTTAAGCGACATAAAAAAAAATTAGGGTTGTGGGATCTAAGCATCCGGTTAATGGATATATAATGCAACAAAGTTAGCCTAATAATAAATATAGTGGGTAATATACTGACTATGCACGCTATGATGCCGGTTGCCGTTTTGACCTAAAATCAAAGACGTTTTTGGGACGTTTTTTTGTTTCGTTTCATATACAACGTGAAATTTGCCGATTCAGTCAAGTTGCAGTTAAATAATAATGGTAAGCGGCTACAATGGGGAACCATATTTGTATGTAGGTGAAACATTTGTGCTTTCGAATTTAGCGAGTATACATAAAATTTGAAATTCACATTAGAAAAGTTAGAGAATTGTTCCCAAAGGCGGCGCGCTTGTGCATAAAGGTTTAGGTCTTTGAAATTCGCATTAGAAAACTTAGATAATTGTTCCCAAAGATGGCGCGCTTGTGCACGAAAATAACTTACGATATTTGTATGAATTGTTCGAAATTACAAAAAACTTTTCCTATTAATTATAAACAAATAGAGTAATATTTGTTAACAAAAATAGGCCTATGCATTGCGGTTGATCAATACGAATCGATTCATATAACTTTTATATGATTTTACGTATGCTAAGTATGCGAAACAGCCTGTCAATTGATTGTATGGAAATTTTGTTAGCGTATTAATATATAGTTAGTGGGTAATATACTGACTATGCACGCTATGATGCCGGTTGCCGTTTTGACCTAAAATCAAAGACGTTTTTGGGACGTTTTTTTGATTCGTTTAATATACAACGTGAAATTTTCCGATTCAGTCAAGTTGCAGTTAAATAATAATAAACCAATTTGAAATAAGAGAATATATAATAAAATAAAAAAAGAACTAAAATAAATTAGCATAAAAGGCAATATAAAAAATGTAATGTTATATTTTTGTAACTTTTTTTTCGTTCAGTATAAGACGTACTTTATCTAAAATGAGGATTAAATCTGCAAATTTAGAAACATTTTCGGGCAAATTTGCCATTAATTGTTATAAAAAAATTAGTTAGTTTCAACTAAAGTTAACTCATTATTTGTGATTTCATGTTTTTTTGAAAACAACTAAAATAAAAAACAAAGAATCTGTTAAATAAAGACTTATGTATTTACGTTTAAGTGAAATTTGCCACAAAAAATGGGCCGGTCAAAAATTAATTCTATTTGAGATTTTTTGGTACGCTACAAATTATTTTGGAACAATTTTTTAGGATTTTGGTAGAGACTATTATAGGTAAGCGGCTACAATGGGGAACCATATTTGTATGTAGGTGAAACATTTGTGCTTTCGAATTTAGCGAGTATACATAAAATTTGAAATTCACATTAGAAAAGTTAGACAATTGTTCCCAAAGACGGCGCGCTTGTGGATAAAGGTTTAGGTCTTTGAAATTCGCATTAGAAAACTTAGATAATTGTTCCCAAAGATGGCGCGCTTGTGCACGAAAATAACTTACGATATTTGTATGAATTGTTCGAAATTACAAAAAACTTTTTCTATTAATTATAAACAAATAGAGTAATATTTGTTAACAAAAATAGGCCTATGCATTGCGGTTGATCAATACGAATCGATTCATATAACTTTTATATGATTTTACGTATGCTAAGTATGCGAAACAGCCTGTCAATTGATTGTATGGAAATTTTGTTAGCGTATTAATATATAGATGATGTTAATTTTAAGTTGAAATGTTACATTGTAAGAAAAGAATGAATGAATAAATCTAAATCTAAATCTAAAATCTAAACATAAAAAACGGTCATTTAAATTATATAAAAAATGAGGATTAAGCAGGCATTACTTACAATAGACGTGTTTTTTTATACACGCGTATACGTTTACGTTTGCACGTATAAAAAACGCCTATCCTCGCTTAGATAATGCTTAGGAGACCCATCTAGCGGCAGTGGTTAAATAAGTAGCTACAGCCACAGGGTGTACTGAAAAGCGGAGACACAACCCTCTGATGGCCATAAGGTATAACATATAGTAAAACATATAATCAGTTGCGATGAATTGTGGACACACATAGAATTAGTGTAGAGGGTGAAACATATACACATATTTCAGTTACATCTGAGTATAATGCGTATTGAAATTTAGTAGTACACATTTTATGCGCAGCAATTTCAGATGTGTATTTAAAGTTTGACGCTTAGCAGTCCATATAAAGTTTAAGCGTATAGACGTTTACGTGTAAAAAAAAACACGGCTAATATTCCATTCTGGGTCAGAAATACAAAAGAACAGAATTTAACAAAAAGTTATACAAAGATTATATATGTATACTAGCTTTACCAGGCGCACATTGTAACGCCCGAGATCGAATGGATGTTGCGTTCTTTTTTCTGTTTTGTTTGTTGATAATTTAATTTATTGTTCTGTAAATTGAATTGAATTTTGTACGCATATTTGGTGAAATTTTCTGTTAAAACATTTTATTCTTGTATCTTATTGTATCTTATTTTATATTATTGTATTGCTTTTACCGCTGATGTTTGTTGCTTTGATTACATTCCGAAGAAGCATGACTGGTGAGCCAATTTTCAAAGTTGATATATGCGCAGGCATTCCTTTTGGTTCTAAGGGGTATAGAAATTCATTTGGATAATTCACAATTTTATCTTCATCTGTAACTGTGTCGACCGATTTATATTTCGTCACTTCACCAGGAAATCGATTTTGAAAGCGATCATTAATTTTGTTAACATGATCATTTTTGGGAGCTAAGATAGTTCTTTCGAATAGCCATAAAAACAAAAACATTTAAATTTAAAATTCTTAATTCTGAAATATGAAAAACTTTCGTCTTGATCGAAGGAACCTCGAGCCAAAATGATCGAAGTATAGCAAACACGTTTTCAGGGAACACACACACAGAATTTGATTTTTATAGAAGATGTAGATAGACTGAAGCTAAACAATTTTTTTAACAGCGGCAGATTACTAAACGCCCAAAAGGCATAACAGCTAAACTCAGCAATGCAGTCAAACTTTAGGCGTTAAAATAACTTAAGTTTGTACGGCAGCCATAGTTTTTCCCCATTCCACATTTTACTGGAGGTTTTAGGACTTGACGTCACATAGCTCCTTACCAATTTTAATTATCCTACCATTACGACATCCAGATATATGCAGTATACTTAATATATTCCATTTGTATGGGAGGTGCCACACCCCCTTTTTCCCAATTCCATATTTTCTTGGTGGTGTTAAGGATTGACCTCAAATAACTCCTTACTGAATTTCAATGTTCTGGCATGTATACCTTCAAAGTTATACAGTACCAAAGAGTCCATTTGAATGGGAGGTTCCACGCCCCCTTTTTCCCAATTCCGCATATTTTTGGTGGTGTTAGGGATTGACCTCATATAACTCCTTACTGAATTTCAATGTTCTAGAATGTATACCTTCAAAGTTATGCAGTACCAAAGATTGCATTTGAATGGGAGGTTCCACGCCCCCTTTTTCCCAATTCCGCCTTTTCTTGGTGGTGTTAGGGATTGACCTCATATAACTCCTTACTGAATTTCAATGTTCTGGCATGTATACCTTCAAAGTTATGCATTACTAAAGATACCATTTGTATGGGAGGTGCCACGCCCCTTTTTCCAAATTCCGCATTTTCTTGGTGGTGTTAGGGATTGACCTCATATAACTTCTCATTGAATTTCAATGTTCTGGCATGTATACCTTCAAAGTTATGCAGTACCAAATATTCCATTTGTATGGGTGGTGCCACGCCCCTTTTATATATCGAAATTATTTTTAGCCTAAAACCTTCCCGTTGATCGAAGGAACCCATAACCAAAATTTGGTGATGATTGATGTGTGGGAAATACGTTTCCATAGCGAACACACACACACACAGAATTTGATTTATATATATACTAGCAGACCCGTCAGACGTTGTTCTGCCCTAAATTTGGTCTATCTCCATATATTTTAATAAACTGCCCCCCCCCCCCCCCCCCCCCCTCTCCGTCCACACTTTTCTTTTATTCACTCCTCTCTCCGTATTTTCGCTTCATCTATCTCTATTTTCGTCTCACTCTATCTCTTTCTCAGTCTCCTTCTCCTTCCGTCTTTTCTCTTCTCTAAAGTTTTTCCCATTCTTCTTCGTCCCTTATTACCAGGCAAATCGAATAGGATTGGTCTGATTATCTCCAACAAAAAGCTATTTTATAGTTATGTAAACTGTAAACATAAAGTTCAAGGGTTTCCTTTAACCATGGAGTATCAAGATTATCCATCAAGCGAAAACCTTAGTAATTCAAAATTCTTTGTAAAGGTTAATCAACTGTCAGCAGTTTGCTGGAATTCCCAAAGCTTGTATCAAATGGATTTCGATACGGCATGCACGTTATTTACATAAGGGTTTGAATTGCTTACTGTAATAGTAAAATTTATAAATTTTTGGGATTACCAGCAACAAGTTTTCTGTCAGCTCGGACATTTTTTTACAGTTCATATCATGATACAAAAAATGGAGGTAGTTCCATTTGGTGTGACGTTAGCCACTTGAATTTTGCGGGGATAGTAACAATTTCACCAAAAACAAGCTACCAGATTGAAAAATGTTACTAATTTTTCTAATTTTGATGGATTTCATATTACATTCATTTTATATTATTATTTTAAATAAAAAAGAAAAAAATGAGCCGCATGCGTTGGATATATTTTAATACGAAGTATCAGCCTAGAAAAGAAGGTTTTTTATGAGATTTTGGAGCTCCCGAAAATTGCATGTTGACAAAACATACATACACGTGTTTCAATTGATTGCCCAAAGGAGGTCCTTATAAACCAACGCCGCGATTTCTAAAGAGTTTATCATACTTCAACGCAATTTTTATGAAATTGAATGGTGATAAATTGGCTACAAGCCCACATTTTTTATTTATTGTATAATTCAAGTGTAGAGCTTGCGGATATCGGTTAATAAATCGACTCAGTCTAGTGTTTACTTAGTAGGTATACAAAAACTTATTTTTCGATTCACCCTATCTCGAGTTAGGCGATCGTCACTTAATTTAATTTAATTTAATTTATTTGGATTAAAGTCGACACAGACACAATGCGGTCGACTACTAAGATATATAAAACATAAAATTAATGTTAGATTTAAAAATATTTAAATTCAACCATACATAGGAAAGAAAGTACAAAATATCAGGCCAGACGTGACAGTATTGAATTATGCAACTCGGAAAACGAACATTCAAAACTGATGCAGTTATACAAGTTGTTGTAGTGCGAACACCAACTTCGCAGTGGATTATTTTTGGCAAAATTTTGCCGGCAAAGTGGTAAATAAAAAGGCACAAAGTGCCTGGACGTTCTACCAGGAACAGCAAAATTTAGTCGACTAACAAGATCAGATGAGTCGATCTCGCCCATAATGAGCTTGTGAATGAACATTACCCCGAGTAAAGTTCTTCGATTTTCTAAAGTTGGCAGATTTATAAGGAGAAGCCTATTTCTATATGGTGGCAAATGCACACTAGAATCCCAGTTAAGACCACGTAGTGCAAATATAATGAATTGCTTCTGTACTGACTCAATACGCTTTATAAAGTTTTGATACCCTGGGCACCAGACACACGAACAATACTCTAAGATTGGTCGTACCAACGATGTGTAGAGGGTCTTAGTCAGATACGGATCATTAAACTCCTTAGCCCATCGCTTCACAAAACCGAGTATACCCGTTGCTTTGCTTACCATTGATGAAATATGCGTATTAAAAGTCAGTTTAGGATCAAAAAGAACGCCTAGATCACTTACGACAGATATACGCTCCAAAGGGGTGCTGTTTAACGTATACGATGTCAAACTTGGCTTCACTCGGTGAAATGTCATTAGTTTGCACTTCGAGCAATTCAAAACTAGTAAATTTGCAGTACACCAACATTGAAATGAGTCCAAGTCTGCCTGAAGAAACTCCACACGGGAAGACTCCGAAGGCAAGTATGAGTAACAAAGTTTAACATCATCCGCATACATAAGAGTTCGGGAATGCATGATAGTTTGTGGTAAGTCATTTATAAACAAGGTAAAAAGTAACGGACCCAAATGACTACCCTGAGGCACACCAGACGTTACATCAAACAACCTAGAAAGGCTGTTTTTAAACAAAACTTGTTGAGTCCGATTCGTGAGATAGCTTTCGAGCCATGCAAGTAAATGCTTCGGAAATCCAAGTAAATCAAGTTTGTAAACTAAAAGCTCATGATTGACAGAGTCAAACGCTTTACTGAAGTCGGTATAGATCACATCCGTTTGCCGTTTGTTTAAAAATCCATCCATTACAAAAGAAGTAAACTCTAGCAAGTTGGTAGTAGTTGATCTACGCGGCACAAACCCATGCTGGCAGGGCGATAATATGGAGCTACACATGTGTTGAAGTTGACATGTAATTATTCGCTGAAATGTTTTGGGAATAGCTGAAAGCTTAGCTTATGACCACAGATTTTTCAAGTAGATTAAAATTGTAATCGCTGGACGGATTTAGCAGATTTAACGCGTTTAAAAGTCCGAATTAATTATTAAAGGGAAAACGGTTTAAAACGGAATAGTTACGAACGGTTCATTCTGCTGTACAACGATCCAATCCAAATTAAATTCGTACAAACTATCAGCAGTAGAAAAAATATGACAGTACATTGACACGAAATTCAATAAAGAAAATTATATGCTAAGTTCTTATGATCTATAAAATATTTCAAAGTATAAGTACATATGATAAAGTATCTCATCAACAATATTCCCACCCCCGTGAAGCAACTGGATTCACCAATTACAAGAAATGTCCAGAACGGCCAACTTAGACACAGCTCGCCGTTTAACTCCTGTATTCGTTCGTATTCTGAGAGGATTCGTCCGCTGGCACCACTTCACGCGACGTGTCAATGTGGGAAGATACTCGGATATCCAGCGCTTCCAGAAATGGTCGCGGAGTTGACGAGCAATACGCCATTGTTGACGCATTGAGAAGGTATCAGTTGAAACTCCGGATGCACATGGTGTCTGTGCGGTATTAGCCGATCCCAATAAGAAATCGTTTGGCGTTAACGGCTGCTCCTGATTCGCATCTACAGGCAAGTGTGTGAGAGGGCGGGAATTGACAACATTTTCCGCCTCAATCAAGAAACAGTTGAAAGTATGTTCCTTTGGCTTGACTTCTTTCATTGTTTGTTGCAAAACTTTCTTGACCGACTGAACCATACGCTCCCATGCTCCTCCTTCGGCCGGATTGTGAGGCGAATTGAAATACCACTCGACACCTCGTTTCGATAACTCACTTTGTATTCGATTGCATTCGAAGACTTCGTCGAAACGTTTGGCTTCGTTGTTGGTGCCAACGAAGTTTTTTCCGTTGTCGGATCGTAGACGTTGTGGCACTCTCGGCGATTTATAAAATTTCGAATGACGGTTATACAAGAGTCGGTGCTTAAATCGTGAGCAATCTCTAAATGCACCGCGCGTATGGTAAGGCATGTGAAAAGAGCCACCCATCTCTTTTCTGTACTGCGCCGAACCGTCACGGAAACAGGACCGAAAAAGTCGAGGCCTGTGTATGTGAACGGCCTGACGTATGGCGTCAATCTGTCTATGGGAAGTGGTCCCATCAGCGGGTTGATCGGGGCAGCTTTTCGGAGACGGCACACTTGGCAATTGGCTATAACGCTTCGTAGAAGGGTTCTCAATCGTGGTACCCAATAGACACGGCGTACGGAACATATGGTAGCTTCAATGTTTTGATGCCCCATAAGCATGTGGTGATTCAGCACTACCAATTTTGTAAATGTGTGTATAGGCGGAAATATTATGGGGTGTCTAACGTCCATTGGCAACCAACTGGTAGCATCAATACGACCTTGTACTCGCAGGATTCCTTTTTCGTCTAGATATGGCGACAGTTGTACCAGAGAGCTTTGGTGTGATATACTCTGCCCATCACGAATTTGTTGAATCTCGGTATTGAATGCCACGTTTTAGACGATACGACATAAAAGGTGTTTCGCTGCTTCCAGATCACTGGCAGTCAATCCGTAGCAGTTACTCAAAATTGGAACTTAGCGTCGACATCTTTTAGAAAATAGGATTACCCAGGCTGTGGTTCTTATCAACCTGCTGAGAGACGAAAAACGATCAAAATTTATGAAGTCACAACTTATGATGCTCAAAGTGTATTGTGATCGCATCTCCTCATCTGGTTGATCGAGTTCAATAGCAGAAATGTCTTCGGATGGCCAGGTATTCTCAGGCTGGCGCAGGAAAATCGGACCATTAACCCAACGACTTGTCGTGGAAAACTCAATTTTGTTGTTGGTACGTGTAGCTTCGTCGGCCACATTATCGGCAGTAGGGATCCATTGCCAATTGGATACTTTAGTGGAGGCAAGAATCTCTGAAATCCTATGTTGCACGAATGGTTTGTATCTTCGGTGTTTGCTTCGTATCCAATTTATGACGGTTTTGGAGTCACTCCAGAGGACGCACTTGTCGATGGTTACGCTGTGCTCCTCGATCACTGTTTGCATAAGTCGTGTTCCCAATATAGCAGCTTGCAGTTCTAGTCGCGGCACCGTGAGAGGCTTGAGTGGTGCGCACTTGAATTTAGCGCTGATGAAACTAACTCCAACTTCTTCCCAGGCATTTGTATACCTCCAATAGGCAACAGCAGCAAATGCGTTCTCACTTGCATCCACAAAAATGTCGGGCAACGGCTCGTCCCAGCAGGCTTCTTGACGCCACGCCTCACGCATGAGAAGCTTTGCGCCAATTACGAAATACGCGATAAATCCGAGTGGGCCAAAACTGACATGACCACACTTAGTAGTTCCCTCTTGGTAGGTCGTCTCTTTCCTTCAAGTACGATCTCACTGACATTGTGGAACTTCAAGTTAAATTTGAAACAGTCTAAATTTGGCTGCCAGTACAGACCCAGCACCTTTTCTAATGCTAGACCTTCCTTCTTTACGAGAATTTTTGTGACATCAACGCCATCCAAAGCAGCGAGAACTTCCGATGAGGTAGACGTGAAGTTGCGGAGCTCGAAACCGGCATCCATGTGTATGGACTTCACTTGGCTTGAAACTGCGATAGCTGTTTCTGTCGTGTCAAAACTGTCGACGAAATCATCAACGTAATGGTACTCCAAAATGGCTTCAACTGCACGGGCTGTGCATGGATTTTCATTGCGATGTTCCAAGGCGTTTCGAATTTTGACGTAATGCGCAACACATGGCGAGCACGCCGCTCCAAACGTCATCACACACATTTCATACGTGTCTGGTTGTCTATCGAGGTCACCATCTCTCCACAGGAACTTCTGGGATCGTCTGTCTTCTGGACGTACCAACACCTGGTGAAACATTTCCTTTATATCACCGCAAACGCCCACCGCTCCTTCACGGAAATGGAAAAGAATTGATGGCAACGGTCTGTATTCTTGAGGACCTTTCAGCAAACAATGATTTAACGAAACACCTTTAACTTCAGCGGCAGCGTCAAAAACAATTCTTAACTTGTTTGGTTTGTTAGGCGGCGGAAAGTGTGGTAGATACAGGTGCGCGGTGTTCTGAAATTTTCTTCAGGATGTTCAAGCTTACGTGCATAACCTTTTTCGACGTAAGATTCAATCATGAGTGTGTATGCTGCGGCCAAGTTAGGTTCGCGGTTCATTCGTTTCTCCACGCTTACTAGTCTCCTTAATGCCATATCATAACTGTCTGACAGATGCATGTTGTCGTCTTTCCACAGTAGTGCCGTTTCAAACCTTACACCAACACGGCGGGTCGTCGACTGCAACATGCTCCTTGCGCGTATATCTTCGTCACTTTCAATACGCTTCGCAGCTCGCACACCGAAACTTTCAGTGTCGAAGAAGTCGGCTACCATCTTGTGGAGATATTCATCAGTCTTGCTATTCATCAAAAGGCATGTAGATGACTTAGGTGTAGTGTTGTTTGATGACCCAAACACTACCCAACCCAATTCTGTATTGGCGGCATACGGACCTTTCTTACGTATCGCAAAGGTTTGGGATGCAATACCCAAGTGACAATTGTCAATTCCTATAAGTAGTCTCGGCACTATACTGGATTGTGGCTGCAGTGGTAATGGCGCACTTGTTCTTCATCGCACATTAAGTCGGAACGACTAAGACTTTGTGATGGCAATTGAAGATTCTTGACAATTCTTCAATTTGTGTTTCTTTGACATACCTGCACCACTGACACTAATATTAACCAAAGAAGTTGGTTCTTGTATGGCATGGCCACCAAACCACTGAACGTTGACGTGGTGCGGCTGTCCGTGTATTTCCAGCTCGTCAGCTAATGTTTTGTCAAGCATGGTGACAGACGAGCCTTCATCCAATTGGGGCATACGTGTTCACATGTCGTTGCTTGCCGTATACCGTGACTGGCATAATACGAAAGAGCAGCTTACCTTCTTTTGAATCCGCGGCACAACTAAGCACTGAAGCTGATGGATCATTGGGCTGATGATTTACTTATGCTGGCGGCACTGGTTTTGGCGGCGATGGCTGAGTTGATGTGGATTGAATGGCCTGACGATGATGATTGCACTGGCGAATGAACAGGCTGGGATTAATGCAGCAATTTGTTGTGCATTCGATTGCATCTATTGATGCCACAAACCTTTCGTTGTCTGCAGTCACGTGAGGAGTGACCTGCATTAAGGCAGGCAAAACATAAGTGATGAAATTTCACTTCGGCCCACCTCTTGGCCACTGATGCGTCGAGAAGACGTTTACACTCGTATGATTTGCTGACCCTGGCAAACTGGGCATTTGCGTTGTTGTTGCTTTTCGTCTACTTGTAGTAGCACTCGGCGTTTTGTGTCACGTCCAGGAAACTGGCTTTCGTCCGGAATGGAACAAATGACATCGGCAAATGATGTCAACCAATCACTAAAATGTACTGTTGTAGCTCGCGGTTGCACGGTGACTGCATACCGGCCCCATTCGATACGCTTACTCATTGGGAGTTTAGAGATTAAGTCGTCCAGCAACATTGGGTTGGCTAGATGGTGGTCGGCGTTGGCGGATTGCAAAAATGCGCAAATATTTTTGACCTTTATTGCAAAAGGAACGAGCTTACCCAAGGCTGTCTCCGAGATCGGCACGATCTCCTTCACTTTTTGCAATTGGCTTCGAATGAGCTGCTCCGGGCGTCCAAATCGACTCTTGAGTTGATTTATAATGCAGTCAACGTTGTTGGGGTGAATAAGTAGAGATTCAACCATCTCGCGTGCGTCACCCTTGAGGCACTTTTGTAGCCGTTGGTTGTTATCAAAATACCTTAACGTTGACTCGACAAAGGCTGTATAAAAAACCGGCCACCCTTCTGGACGGCCACTAAACTCTGGCAAATCTAATAACTTCCGCGGTATGTATGCGGATGATGATGTGGTTGGGGCTGTATAAAATTGTGTATTGGCATTAGGCGGCGGCATAGATACATTGGGCAAAAATGATGTGTTCATATTGTTGGCTGACGATACTAAACGAAAGGCAGTAGGTTGCGAGTAAAGGTCATAACGAGTTTCGGTATATAGTTGGCCTTGAGTTGGCATTGAACTTATGCCATGAAACGAATCAGCATATAGTCGGCTTTGAGTTATTGGCTGTGAGTTGACATCGTAACGAATTCCAGGATAGAGTTGACTTGTAAGAGTATGTGCACTTGTCAACGGAGCTGGCATTGACTGCGGTATCGCTTTTCAATTTTTGCCACGAGGAAGGTGCTTTCTGGCATGTCCAATCTAAGAAGTCTGTCCTAAGTAATATTCCAAAGATCGGGACCTAGTACCGAACCCTGGGCTGCTCCATGTATTATTTTTAATTTTTTTTGACCATCAGTGGTTTCATAATCATATCCTGCTCTGGAACTTGGCTTTTTTATTTCTATTATACATATAATTGGGCACTGTTTTTTTCTTCATAACAGGCGATAATTTGTAAAAAGAAATTATCAAAATAAATGATATGTTCCGTTGGTACTGTTGGTAATTTTGTTAGTAATCGGTTGATGCATTAACAAATCCATTCTTTACTAGAATCTATTCAGCTGGAACATTTCAACAAACTAGGCCAGCATTGATGCTGGAAAAAATTGAAAATAGTAGCATCGAGTTTCATAACCGCAGTGGCGAATTTCATAATGCAATGAAAAATTTTAAAGACTAAAAAATTGGACTTTCACCCCCATAATTATCTTGGGACTTTTCAACAAAATAGGTCAACATTGATGTTGGAAAAAATTTGGAAATAGTAGCATCGAATTTCATAACCGGTCCTTAGATTTACAACGCAGCCGCATACATTTGCGATGAAACATTTTAAATTACTTGTTTTTTATGTTACTTGTAAGTCATATTTTCCTTTGACTCAAAAAAATCTTTTGAAATGAAATTAATATTTGTGGAATTTTACAAATACTTTATATAATAATTATGTATCTTATTATGATATGAGAACCTCCAAATCCAAAAATTGAGAAAACGTTATCAAAAAATGTAAAGTTTCAATATAAACCTAATTTTTAATGGGAATTTCAAGTAAGTAAGACCTATATTTTTTATGAACAGTCTGGAAGATATTGTAAACTAGAACATAATTACATCAAAATCCGAAACAAAAAAATGTAGGTGCACTTATTGCGTTTTGATAAGGAACTTCTCATATATATTTCGTTATCCCTACCTTTAAGTGATAAAATTTTATCTTATTCACTTGTTAAGGAGAGATTAATTAAAGTTTGAAACCAAGCCGAGTCCAAATATCCCACTCGTCTACTTGGAATCTGGTTTTGTGAAACGATAAAGTGAAAAAAGTTTCATTCGTTTTTGTATGACTTTTCAGGACAAAAATTCTCTCCAAGTAAATGCTTCCTCAATTCGAAACAAGCTGAGTAACCTGTGCTAGATTTAAATAAGTCGAGTTAAACCGAAATTTCGTCCACCGTCCATATTTCCCATTAATTTAAAGTTGTGTCTTTTCAATTCTTAACAAATTGTTTCGTAAATAAAATTTAATTTTAGGTATCTTCTTCGTGCAGTTCAGTTTATGTTGACGGTTCTGAGATAAGGGGATCGTCTAATGCTTCAGTTGTCGTAAAATATGGATCGTATACTGGATTAGCGAAATTCACTGTATGGATGCCAGAATTTCCCTTAGAAGTTTACGTAGCGGACTTTAGATTGTCACAAATCAAAGGATGGAAGGTAGTTGACGACAGCACCATTTTGTAAGTATAAATTTTATGTCATACGCATTTTTCTTACTTACTACGGTTCGCCCAGTGGTTGAAATTCAACCACTGCAGTTTTCACTAATTACACCACATACATAGAACAATAGTACACCATAATCTTCCCTTTCTTTTCCTTTATTTTACTTTCCTTTCCTTTCCATTCCTTTCCTTGCCCTTCATTTCTATTCCTTTCCTTTGTTTGCTTTCCTTTCTTTTCATTTCATTTCCTTTTCTTTCTTCGCTTTCTGACTTGACTATTTTTATTTTATTGATTTTTCTTTCTCATGTTACTTACATTTTTTTGCTTTTTATTTTATTTAGTTTTATCTAAATTAATTTTAGTTTGTTTTATTTTTATTAATTTTTTCGACACAATATTTTCATATGAAACATCCCAATAATGTTACAACAAACAAAAACCCAAATACATAAACCTGAATTCTGCGTGCTTTGTTGTTGCTGTCTCTGACTCTGTATTATATGATTTTAACACGAGAGTAACGGAGCACTCAGCCACAAAAATTTACCTACTATTTGCCAATAATGATCAGATAAAAATTGAATGTGCCAGCGAATATAAAATATATGATCATGATACAATCTGCTTTCAAATACCTACTTCAAAATATTGCAGAATGAGAAAATATGCTAATGCCGTCTGTTGGGAGAACTACAGCGCGGAGAACCTGATAAATCTGCTGCGGACATGTGATATAAGTTCTATATCTAATATACTTAGTAATAGAAAATAGAGTTCAGGCTTTGAATGATATCTTGTCTGAAGCCATGCAAACGTTGACATACGAGAAGATGATCAATATACAATTGCGAAATAAGTGGTACGACCGTGAACTAACAGTACTACATAAAAGAAAATTTGAATTATATAAAATCGCGATTTGCACAGGTCATTGGGATGATTATAATGCCGTTAAAAAATATATATATAAAAACTATAATACTTAAAAAGAAGAAATACATGGGAGATCAAGTGATTATTAATAAAGGAAATATGAAATCCATGTGGAAATGTTTGAAAGATGCTGTGGAACTTGCAGACAATAAAGGGCATATTAAAAAAATAGTATTTAACGGTGAATGTCTAGAAAATAGCAACGATATAGCTAATGTCTTGAATTGTTACTTTGTTCAGAGCATAATCCAAATCAATGATAGTATTAAAACAATTGAACTTGTTGCTGAAAGTGAAACAACCAACTCGGTAGCAACATTTGAGCTCACCAGTTGCGAGTTAGAAAATATAATGAACATCACAAAATCATTTAAAAAGAAATATGGCGGTAAAAACCTATTGTCAGAGGGTGTTATCAAGGACTCTATGGTGTACATTGCACACTTATATAAGGACATTATAAACGAATCGTTTGATAGTGGCATTGTTCCCAGCTGCTGGAAGATATCCACAATAATACCAGTAGCAAAAGTAAAAAATACAATGAAACCTGCCGAGCTGCGTCCGATTAATACCCTACCTATTGATGAAAAAATTATGGAAACAGTGGTGAAAAAGCAACTAGTAACATACCTAGACGATCATAATATAATCATGCCAGAGAAATCAGGCTTCAGGAAAGGCCACTCCTGCGAAACAGCATTGAACGTGGTAAATGCAGAGTGGAAAGAGGCTGTTGCTGATAAAAAGGTAGTAGTATTTTGCTTCTTAGACTTAAAGAGGGCGTTTGAAACAATCGATCGAAATGAATTGCTGAAGTTAATGGATAAAATTGGGATCAAGGGAAAAGCTTTGGAATGGTTTCGTAGTTACCTGAGTAACAGAAAGCAGAGGACGGTAATTGGAGACACAGTTTCATTGGTTGTTGATGTTAACATTGGGCTGCCACAACGCTCAGTACTTTCTCCGATATTGTTTATAATTTACATCAATGATATAAAAACTTGTTTGAGAAATTGTAAAATAAGTCTTTTTGCGGATGATGCATTAGTTAGCATTAGTGACAAAAATGTAGATTGCGCTGTCATGAAGATACAAGAAGACTTAAATAATTTATATAAGTGGCTGTGCAGTAGAAAGCTAAAACTTAATATTGATAAAACTAAGTATATGATATTTCACAAGAACCATAATAACTTAATCCAATCTAGTCTGAAAATAAAAACCCATGCAATTGAAAGAGTAGATCAAATGAAGTACCTAGGTGTAATAATTGATGAGAAACTAAGTTTCACAGAACATATAAACCATTTAGAGAAGAAAATTGCACAGAAAATAGGATTTATGTATCGAACATGTAAGCATATTAGCCAACATCACAAAATATTAGTATATAGATCAATTGTAGGACCACATTTTATTTACTGCCCAACAATACTACTAGTAACAAATGATACGTTAATTAATAAGCTCCAAATACAGCAAAACAAAGCAATGCGTCGGATACTAAAATGCTCTTATAGAACATCAAAAAGTATTATGCTTCCTATGTCAAATTGGCTTAGTATTAAACAATTAATCTGTCATTACTCTTTGAAGTTTATACATTACATAACACAATGAATGTTACCAAATTATCTGAGTGATAGGATACAGTACAATCATGAGATCCATAACTATAGAACTAGGAGTAGCAGAAATTTAAGACTGCCCAAAGTAAGAACCGAGTTCGCAAAAAAACCTTAAAATACGTAGGCTAAAAAATGTATAATGAACTACCAGCAGAGATACAAGACTTTGAAAACGTTGTTAAGTTTAAAGAAAAACTATTTCTATATTGTAAAAATTTAAATATGTAATACTAGTTAAACAATGAATTAACTCATTTCTTTTTAATGAAATAGTTTGAAGAAACAATTATGAATTTTGTAAATTACACTATACAATGAATTAGGCTTTTTTGGCCGTAATAAATAAAATAATAATAATAATTTCCAACAAATGAGAACATGCTCTTGCCTGTGCTCTGACACTTTAAATTATATGTGGGTGTTTGTGTTTACTACAAAAGAAAACACGCTCCTCTTACTATAAAATACTCTTAATTTATACATGCAACGGCTTTTGAGCTTACGGCTTACACACAGTTTCACGATATAGCGTCTGTCGGCTTATATATTTGTAACATTTTTAAATTTATATTTTTGCGCTATATTTAACTTTTTTGAATTTGTTTTAATGTCCTGCACTTCTCTTTGAGAAATCCTTTCGATACATGTTAATTGCTTATACCTTATAATTGTAGTTTGGCCGTAAAAGTAGCGCAAAAATTTCAACTTGCCTATTTACACATATAATAGATGTATATGCACATATTATTCATTTTCCAATATATACTTTTTAGACCAAATAAACAGAGCAAACTTCGCAAAAAAAGATCGAATGGTTGGAGTCACTATAAAAGCGATGTTGGAAATGATAAAATTGTGTGTAAAGCTCGATACCAGCAAAGTCCCGTAGAAGTTTATGCCAGGTTTTTAGCAATTGATCAGGTAAGTTGAAAAATTTTTGAGTTGTTATCTCTTTCGCATGTATCGTTTAATTTTGCAGAATTCAGGTCGCATAAGTTATTTTATTTCACGGCGTACGGGCTTACGCGTTACAGATTTGGTTCTACCACTCCTCCGCGTATCTGATCCAAAAATTGCTACATTAAAAGGAAACATTTTGCAAGGAAAATCAATGGGTCGTACAGATGTCCAGGTATAATTGCTTTAAACTTTTACTCAACAAAATAACAAAATAAAGTCAATTTAGGTTTTATCTCCTATCACAGGCCGAGTGATAGGTACAAAAGAAATCCGTGTTGGGAGTGACAAAGTCAGTTTAAAAAGGTTAATTGTGCGTGTCATCTCTGGGCTACAATTAACTATATCGCCAGACAACGGCATTGATAATGGCTATACAGCAGAGACATCAGTAACAAATAAATTAACTGCACAATATCAAGAAGGATTACTTGACATTGATCTTGAATTTTCAGATGGATCCAAAACTCCATTAAGGTTTGTATACTTTTAAGTGTTAAGCAGTAATAACTTATAAGCCAATTCCACGACATAAATCATACATTTTTCTTACGTGGGTTAGGGGCTTATAATATACCCACATCAGGTATGCCTGTCGGAAGAATGGACTAAAATACCAAATTGATTCAAGCGTCTGACAGCGCAATATATGTCCCCCAGCGGGTTAGGGGATCAGAATATACCCGCGGTAGGTATGCCTGTCGTAAGAGGCAACTAAAATACCAGATTGAAGGGGCTGTGTAGCGCAACCCTTCAGGTTGCCAGCGCAATATATAGCTTCTCCAAACCCAATTGTCAACCTCACCCGCGGCGAATCCTGTTTCACTAACAGACGAGGCTCTGGCGACCCCAAGCTCCTCATGGAACTTGGGGGTGGGGAGGGAGGGAATGGCATGAAGGATTAATGTGGCCACATAAATCGTTCCCGAAATGGTCGGGCTAGCACCTTAATGGTGCTATGGTACCGGAGCGTACCGGATCTGTATCCGGAAAAGGACCATCACATCGATAACACTCCCCAAAGCCTTCGGGGAGCAACCTTATCGCTACACCAACAACAACACCAACAGCGCAATATATGGCTTGCCCAACTCAATTGTCAACCTCACCTACCCGTACCAAATCTTTATCCGGCAAATGACCATCAACATCGATAACACTTCTCAGTTCTCTCCAGTTTTTTCGCCTCGCGAAACCTGTCATTGTCACCGACTAAATCTTCCGCGACCTTATTTACAACATGGACGCCCCAAATGTCGACCATATTGAACATCCACGTCGATGGCACTACGCTACCGACTGTCCTACACCCCAAAATCTTGGGTGTGACGTTTGATCAGGATCTTCATTTTGGTGCGCACGCAACCGCAATTGTTCCAAGAATTCAGAGCCGTAATAAAATCCTCAAATCCCTTGCTGGCAGTACCTGGGGAAAGATAAAGAAACGCTCTTGACCACATACAAAGCAATTAGCCAGCCGATTACGTGCTACGCGTCACCCATATGGTCGCCAAGCCTAAAAACCACCCACTGGAAGAAACTACAGGCCTGCCAAAATACTGCTCTCAGAATCGCCACGGGTTGTCTTCTTATGTCCCCAGAACACCATCTGCATAATGAGGCGAGAATACTCCCCATCAGGGAGAGAAATGAGATGCTGACCAAACAGTTTCTGTTGAATACCCAGAAACCTGGGCATCCCAACAGACATCTGATTGACGAACCAGCACCGCCTGGGGGCCTAAGGTGTCATCTCCGTGAGCATTTTGAGGAAATACGGCACCTGAGAACCCAGCCGTATGAAGCGGAAAAACACAAGCAGGTCCTTGGTGAACTCCATAGACGGGCGTCGGACCTTTATGTCGGGAATTGCCCGGTGAATCCAGTACTTGAAGAAAAATATCCAGAACTCGCAGAAGAGGAACGCATACTCCCCAGGGAAACGCGTGTCACTCTTGCTCAACTTCGTTCTGGATACTGTAACAGGTTAAACTCTTACCTATCCAGAATCAACCCCGACATACAAAATGTATGCCCTGCTTGCAATGTGTCCCCACATGACCAACCATCTCTTTAATTGTAATGTGGAACCAACGCCTCTAACACCCCTTTCCTTATGGTCCACCCCTGTTGAAACGGCAAGTTTCCTTGGACTCCCGTTAGAGGATATTGATGACAATTTGTGATCGGTCGCGGCTATTAGGTGGGGCGAGCATTGCTACAACAACAACAACAACACTTCTCAAAACCTTCTGAAGAGTGCTTATCGCTACAACAGCAGCGCAAAGAAAAACTGCAATACTCTTTTTTTTTTTTTAAATAGCTAGCAAAAACGATGACAGAATTAAAATAACTATTGTTTTATCTTGATCGTGTATTTTACAGTATTTCAAACCAGAGTTGTTAAGGAATGCAATCACCCCGGAATGCAATCCATACATTCCCATTCCTGGACTAACTCTTGGATTGAAGGCTTTTATTCCTTTTTTTGAATGATGAATAAATCTTTTTAGTCATTATTCCTTTTTATTAATCCGGACTAATTATGCCATTTTGCCTTCCTTATGTGGAATAATAAAATTCAAAAGCATTCCTTTTTGTTGATGGGGATTATTTTGTTAGTCCAGATTAATTATTCTTTTTGGCATTCCTCATATAAAGTAACCAATATTCGACCTTTACAGCCAAAAGAGCAATTTATTGAATTATATGGCTCAGGGTTTCAGTGGGAATTTAAACTACAGTTTCAAGAAAAGTTAGTTTTACTCTGCCTGTTTGACCTTTTAAACTGAAAGATAATTTCTCTAAAATCTTCTAATTTTATTTTACATTTTGTTATTTTATTATTTAAAAAACCTGGGATAACAGTAAGAAAATGTAATAAAAAGCGGATTCGACTGTAGTTGTTGGTACTATAGAATTTCGTCATTTCAGAAATGCAAATTTTTACTGAAATTACAACAAAATTGCGGCTGCATGCTCACCAAAATGTAGATCCTGATCAAACGTCACACCCAAGATTTTGGGGTGTAGGACAGTCGGTAGCGTAGTGCCATCGAGGTGGATGTTCCAAACGGTCGACATTTGGGAGGTCCATGTTGTAACTAATGTCGCGGAGGATTTAGTCGGTGATAATGCCAGGTTTCGCCAGGCGAAAAAACTGGAGAGATCAGGGAGGTACCCGTTTATTCTGTTGCGAAGCTCATCGATCTGTGGGCCTGGGCCTGTGGCCATTATTGTGTAGTCATCGGCCCTAACCGTGTTCCCAGGCTGTGGTTCTACTGCATATGTCGGAAAAGGATTTATCTTAGACGGTCACACTCTTGCCAGTGTGTCACGTGTAAGAGATGGCTGCAGCGTTCGGGATGTTCTGTGTTGGAACCTAACGTTCGTCGGCCCCAAAGTTTCTACAAAACCTTTGTGGCTCCCTGCTGTTCACGTCAAAGGACGTCCCGCGGTTCACCCTCAGACGTACCTCCGCCACCTTCTAGCAGCAACGCTGCCCAGCAGACCCCACAAACTGTCCGCTGTTGCTCGCGACAAACAGCGCCGCCACTTAACGCGGCCTCTGCAACACATCACTACAAAATACGTAGCATGGACAGAAGCAATGCCGATCCCCAGCTTTTACCCCCCGCCCCTCCCTCCCTTTTCCGACACACACGCTCGTGTAAGAAGCATTCATCAGCTCCTAGTCCCCCACACCGTGTGTTCCGTATGCCAGCTTAGAGTATTTACGATCGCGAAATCGGTCCAATACAGTTCATGGTTTGGCCGATTCCACCTTCATAGAAACGGCCACCGTCTGACCGGTACATTCGTTGCACCGTGCTGCCAAAACACACGTACCAACTGATCGACACCAGGTCTCCCGCAGGAATTGGACGGCACACTCCACAAAGCCTATATTCTTCAAAGCACTTTCACCCATATCTGACTCGCAGAGTGACGACTGTCCCCCCGATGCACTTCAGAACTCTGCAACTTAATTGTAACGGGTTAACCGGAAGGATCGCAGAGATAGTAGACTACATGAATAAAAATAATATCTGTATAGCCGCAAATTCAAGAAACAAAGCTAAGTGCCAGATCGGACCTTCGAACTTGCTATGGCTACAACATTCATAGGCAAGATCGCAAAAGGGGTAATGGTGGTGACCTTGGCTTTATCACCCATCACATCGTGCAATATAGTATATTTCAAGATAACATCAGTCGCGGGGATAATACCTTAGAAAGTCAAGGCATAACCATCTGGTCAGGCGATGTTGACCTAGAAATAATTAACATCTATATTTCTCCTGCCACCTGCTGTCCAAGTGGCTATCGCCTTAATAACCGCCTTATCCTTGGCGATTTCAACGCCCACCATGACCTCTGGCTTTCCAGCTTGCCAGTCGACAGCAGAGGCAGGCAGCTGGCAGAGCAAATAGACAATACGACTTTCTCCACGATAAACGGCGATGCCCCCACCAGAATTGCAGGTAATTGTCACAGCTCACCTGACATCTCAATAGTCAGCGTAGGGCTCATGAGTTGCGTTGAATGGCAGCCGATGCTTACTTTAGCATCTGACCACCTGCCCATACTCCTTTCAATACAGAGAATTGCCAATTTCATCACCTCTGAAAAGCGGACTTTTATTAATTTTAAAAAAGCTAACTTGGAAGGCTACACAACCGTCACTAATAAATCTTTTGCTGCTCTCCCCATTCCAACTGATGTCCGGCAAGGCGAGAGTGCGTTTCGCAAGGTCATCACTTCAGCTTCTGCACGCTTTATTCCGCCCGGTAGAATAGCTGAAATCATACCCCATTTCCCGGCTGAAGCCGCAGACTTAGCAAAAGAACGTGATCTGGCGAGACATCCCGACTCTAGAGACCCCCATATTAGAAGTCTCAACTTGGATATCATACGGCTGGTAAATGAACACAAAAGTATCAAATCGGAGGAGCATCTAAAGAACTGCAACCTCTCTGCGGGTGTTGGTAAATTGTGGTCAACCGTCACATCCCTGCCCAATCCTACTAAACACAACGATAAAGTATCCATAGCCTTCGGGGACAAAACTTTATTTGATTCGACGAAATTTGCGAGCGCCTTTTGCCGACAATTTATATGACAATTTCTTCTGTGGACAAGGCCAGACATCGTGCACACAGACGGGCTCATAAACAAACACGACGTGCCACTCATTTCCATCACCCCCACAGAGGTTGATGCAGCCATTCACAAGACCAAGCCCTCCAAATCAATAGGCCCAGAAGGAATAGCCATGCCAATGCTAAAACACCTTAGCGCTGAGGGAATAAACTACCTAACGCACGTTATCAACCTGCCACTGAAGTCCTTTGTCATTTCTGAACAATGGCAAGGATAATTCCACTACTAAAGTCTGGCAAACCAGCTAAGGAAGTTGAGTCATATCGACCGATATCACTCCTTTCGCCAGTAGAGAAGACATTGGAAACCGTTTTGCTCCGTCATTTTGCGGCAAATCTTCGCCTAGCCACGCAGCAACATGGCTTCCGCAAAATGCATAGCACCACCACCACGCTAAATGCCATAAACACCCAGATTAATTACGGAATAAATCAGGTAAAATCCCATCATAGGACGTTGCTCGTGGCACCTGACCTATCAAAAGATTTTGACGCAGTGTACCACGGCACGCTACTCCAAAACATAGAAGGCGCACACCTTCCCCCTTTTCTAAAAAGATGCACCGCAAATTATCTGAATCGTCGGAAAGCGTCGGTTCAATTTAGGAACGAAATCTCAAAACCTAGAAAAATTAAACAGGGTGGTGTCCATCCCCTCTTCTGTTTAATTTCTACATATCAAAACTCCCTCCCCCACCAGAAGGAGTTGCAATCATCTCCTATGCCGACGATTGCACGATTATGGCAACAGGTCCTTCAATTGATGAATTAGTTTCTAAAGTAAGCAGCTATCTCCCCGATCTTTCTAGTTTCTTCACCTCGCGTAACTTGGCATTATCACCGTCAAAATCCGCGGCCACTCTATTTACGATGTGGAAGGAACAGATGGCGCAAATTTTGGACGTTCACGTTGATGGCGTCACACTACCGACTGTCAGTCACCCAAAGATCTTAGGGATAAAGTTCGATAATACTCTGACCTTCAAGGCGCATGCCACCGAAATTGTATCTAAAGTGCAAAGCCGCATCAAAATCCTCAAGTCGCTTGCCGGCAGCACCTGGGGAAAAAATAAAGCAACATTGCTAACCACGTACAAAGCAATTGGCCGGCCGCTCATGAGCTACGCGTCACCATTTGGTCGCCTGGTCTTAAAAACACATACTGGAAAGGCTATCAGAACTGCCACTGGATGTCTCCTTATGACCCCCGAACCTACATAGGCCAAAGAGCTCAACATTAAAGAGCACAACGAAATGCTGAACAGGCAGTTTTTGCTTAATTGTCATAAACCAGAACATCCTAACAGACAACTGCTTGATCTAGCCCTGCCTCCACGGAGGTTAAGGGAACATCTTAATAAGCACTATGCCGATCTCCGGCACCTGCCACCACAGCTGTTTAATCCAGGCAAAATAAGCAGGCCCTAAGCCAAATTCACACAGAATCGGTAAACGCTTTTGCCAGGAAGCGCCCTTACAGAAGAAAGACATTACCAAGGGCGACACGAATCACCCTGGTCCAACTTCGTTCTGCATACTGTAACAGGTTAAGCTCTTACTTGTCCAGAATCATATGTAATGTATGTCCTGCATGCGATGTGACCCATCTTTTCAATTGTAATGTAGAACCTAGACCTCTTAACACCAATTTATGGTCCGCCCCTGTTGAAACAGCCAGTTTCCTTGGCCTACCGTTGGAGGACTTTGATAACAGTTTGTAAGTGGTCGTGCCCATTGAATGGGGCGAAGCACTGTTAACACAACAACAACAGTATTGACGTTCGCCAATTTATGTATAATTGGTTTATTTTTAAGTCTATTTGATGGTGTCAAGTACTTCTCTTCGAATTATAACGACCTCTTATAAGTAGTTAAGATATTAAAAAGGGCTAAGTTTTAATCTATCTTTTACTACAAACAAATATACATATATGAAATAAATTTAGTATTTTTTTAATTTACTGAACTAATTAAAAAAATTCCATCAATAAACAAGACAAACATAAATGCAGTTTAGGTCATACAGAGGAATAATAATTATATATTATTATAATTAATAATTATTCCAAATGGAACTTAAAAACTCACATCTCAACTTCAAATAAATTTTTTTTAGCGATGTGAAAAAATGCATGTAGGATGTACCTTGGACTTGGTTGAAAAAAAAAAAGTTGCAAAAGAACGCCACTAAATTTCAAGCTCCAATAATTTTTTTTTATATCTTTTTACCCTTATAAATGCCGCCGAGATTGTATTTTAATTTTAACTTGGTTATTTGGTCTTCGATTGTTTAAATTGATATATCATTGTTTTGGTCTATATTTCCTTATGTTTTTTAGAGGTCTGACCCAGGCAGACAAATAAAGATAAGTCTATCCAGAAAGGAGTGTGTGAATCCCATTCGATTCGAATCGAATCCTTAGGGTCGAGGCGAATATCGAATAGTTCGAAGGATTTGAATAGTTCGGGGACCATTTTATTGTAGTGATCGTGTAAAATATAATGAACTTAAAATATTATTTATTTAAAAAAAATTATTAAAAATTGATGTTAAATTTTATAAATAACATTTCGAACAGTATATATTACACTATGTTACAAAATCAACTTTTTTCTGGGTATTGGACCAAACCAAGTTTTTTGAGGAGATTGAGGCTTAAGTATAAAAAGTCCTATCTTCGTTTTCCTAAGTTAGCCCCCAAAAAATAGATATCGGCTTTCGAAGTTCGAAATTCAACATTTCGAAATTTTATTTTTGTTTTTTTGTTAACGCGTTCACAAATTAAAAATGTTTCGTGGTCCGCTCTTTTCCCTTATTTGAAGGGCTGAATTCTTTTTTGAGAAATTTAGTATAATAGCTGTATTACGAGGTGAAAAGTCAAAAATTCGAAAATATGAAAAACATCATATTCTCGAATTTTCGCAACCTATATAAAAATCTTAATATTGCTATGAAGGTGGTTAAATGGCCTTTATTTTGATATGCATATCTTTAAAGAAAAATTTGGCAAAACCCCTGTTTAAGCGAAAAAATTCGTTTTTTTTACCAAAAATTTATTTTGACCAACACAATTTCTAGCTGGTAAAACTATTGAATATTAAATAAATCATAAACTTGCATTAAATGTGCTATTTTCAAATCAAAGCACTCAAATACTTTTGAGCTCTTAACAGTACTTATGTCCACTGTGCTCCAACAAATTATGACTCTGCGACGGCAACCCCTCGACGGGTTTCATCGCGCCATGTTGCCAGGTCGCAAACCCAAATCATCCGGATACTCCAATGCTTGCCCAAGGGCGCCCAGCCCCAAGGCCACAACAGTAATGGCTCGTTACTGCAAGACCTGGAAGGGTCTACCCTTCCCCCATGTCTTAAAAGGTGGACCGCAAATTATCTGGGTGGTCGGCAGGCATCGGTGCAATTCAGAAATGAAACATCAAAACCAAGGAGAATTAAACAAGGGGTGCCACAGGGTGGTGTCCTATCCCCACTTTTGTTTAATTTCTACATATTCAAGCTACCTTCACCACCGGAAGGAGTCACAATCGTTTCCTACGCCGATGACTGCACAATAATGGCCACAGGCCCAGGCCCAGAGATCGATGAGCTATGCAATAAAATAAACGGCTATCTCCCTGATCTCTCCAGTTTTTTCGCCTCGCGAAACCTGGCATTGTCACCGACTAAATCTTCCGCGACCTTATTTACAACATGGACGCCCCAAATGTCGACCATATTGAACATCCACGGCGATGGCACTACGCTACCGACTGTCCTACACCCCAAAATCTTGGGTGTGACGTTTGATCAGGATCTACATTTTGGTGCGCACGCAACCGCAATTGTTCCGAGAATTCAGAGCCGTAATAAAATCCTCAAATCCCTTGCTGGTAGTACCAGGGGAAAAGATAAAGAAACGCTCATGGCCACATACAAAGCAATTAGCCAGCCGATTACGTGCTACGCGTCACCCATATGGTCGCCAAGCCTAAAAACTACCCACTGGAAGAAACTACAGGCCTGCCAAAATACTGCTCTCAGAATCGCCACGGGCTGTCTTCGTATGTCCCCAGAACACCATCTGCATAATGAGGCGAGAATACTCCCCATCAGGGAGAGAAATGAGATGCTGACCAAACAGTTTCTGTTGAATACCCAGAAACCTGGGCATCCCAACAGACATCTGATTGACGAACCAGCACCGCCTAGGGGCCTAAGGAGTCATCTCCGTAAGCATTTTGAGGAAATACGGCACCTGAGAACCCAGCCGTATGAAGCGAAAAAACACAAGCAGGTCCTTGGTGAACTCCATAGACAGGCGGCGGACCTTTATGTCGGGAATTGCCCGGTGAATCCAGTACTTGAAGAAAAATATCCAGAACTCGCGGAAGAGGAACGCATACTCCCCAGGGAAACGCGTGTCACTCTTGCTCAACTTCGTTCTGGATACTGTAACAGGTTAAACTCTTACCTATCCAGAATCAACCCCGACATACAAAATATATGCCCCGCTTGCAATGTGTCCCCACATGACACCAACCATCTCTTTAATTGTAATGTGGAACCAACGCCTCTAACACCCCTTTCCTTATGGTCCACCCCTGTTGAAACGGCAAGTTTCCTTGGACTCCCGTTAGAGGATATTGATGACAATTTGTGATCGGTCGCGGCTATAAGGTGGGGCGAGCATTGCTACAACAACAACAACAACATGACGCTCATATATGCCATAATTTAAATGTGTGTAAAAACGACAACTAAGCCAGTCCCTACATAAAAATTTTGTACATTTAAATCAAATAAAGCTTGACTACATAGTAGAACTGCAGCTAAACTTGTATTTTTGTTATTAAGAGATATACATATTACAAATGATTTTACATACTGTTTGAAACAAGATTATTTTCTTAATATACACCGTTAAGGCCTTGGTCAGCGTCAATTTCCTTCTGGTCCTCGTCCAAGCTTTCCTCAGCTAACCTTAGCCACCAACCTTTTTGCTTTTGTATCGATACTCCATTGGTATAGCTGTTTGGTGGAAACGTTCTCCCTGTTCATCAGATTCGGTAGAAAGTTGTCTCTCTAACCAGTCGAGATGAGCATACATCAAATGAAAGACATATGAACGTGTGCTTTTGAAAACACTTCCACTAGGTTATTGACACACTCGAAAACTGTCATCACGCTGATCTCCAAGAATCTTAATAATAACAACCTTGAACGCACCCCTAGCAATCGCAGCATTAGTATCTAAGGTTTTACTGAAATCTTCGCCTTTTGTTGTATTAAAATATATAAAAATCTATAAATGAAAGGCATGTGAATATGTAACTTAAATACGAACCTGCTTCGATTTTGGCGCAAAAAGTTTTAGGAAACATTTGTCTCAGGCACGCTTTTGAGACATCATTGGTTTTAATGAATGACTTGATAAAGTTTGTTACTAGTTCCAATTTTATATGTAATGGCGGAATCAAGATTTTCTCACGACTTACTAGAGGACTGTTTGCTTACGTTTGCTTTCCCAACAGTATATTCGTATCGAAGTGGCCAATCTTTTTTATTGTATTGGTCTCCGGTATAACGCGTATCCCACAAACAAATAAAGCACGTATTCCTTGGCCATCCAGACGGTGGCAGTCCTACTACTTTCATGTCTTTCATGTCTGCACATACTCTCCACTGGAATTGCTCGTACTGCATATAATTGAGAAGGCCTTTCAAGTTGTTGTATGTTTCAAGCCTCTCTGTATTGTACGCTAGTGGGACTGGTGGGATACTTTTGTCTTTGTATAACAAGACTGCTTTTAAACTGGCTTTGTTAGAATCTACGAAGAGGCGCCAATCGGGTGGATTATGATTTATACTCATCTCGTTCATCAATCCGGCGACATCATGGCAATAGGTAAACGAGTTAGCATCATTTACAGTAAAATATTGTTTAAAAGATGCTTGCCTGTCACGATAGCCCGATGTTCTTACATCTGATGCCAAGTGGTTTCCATACTTCAAGAATTGTGCCAATTCTTCGGATTGTCTTTTTGATAGGGCGAGTTTTCTCACCAGTTCATCTAACTCCCGTTCCGTTGTTTAATGAGCCTCACTCATCCAGTGGATTCAAATGGAACAAATGTCTCATCACCTTCGTATGGAATATTCACAGAAGCTGTTTCCAGCGTTGCTTGACAAGGGCTTCTTCTGGGAGGTGCGGGAATGTTATGGCTATGTGGCCTTGGCAGTCGCACATACAAACTTTCAATGCACTCTCTTTTGCGACGTTTTATCCGTCATCACCAATATGGTAATTTAAACATAGATGACAAGTGCTTCTGTTATGTATATCTAAAAAAATAGTTATATCATGGTCATATGCAATACTGTATCTAAGTACATAATTACTTGGTTTATACCAAATTGCAGGAACTCCAAAGGGCAATTGATTAATTTCTTTTGTAGACCATTTTTGTAAATGGTTATAGCCGGTTCGGCATATCTTGTTGGGAGCCCCCGACTCGCCTTTTATAATCGGCTGATCAAAATACTGCGTATTGAGTGATTCCACTACTGGAGTAGTATTTACCAAACTTGTTATAATACTAAATTTAGCGCACACAAAACAAAAGTTCGATTGCAGAATTGCTTCACATTCTTTTTCAGACATTTTTTTTTATTTTATAGCTGGTATTATACACTTTTATCAAATATTTGATGATATTGAATGAGTGCTAAATCTCAACTGTTCTCATTTACTCACTTTAAAAGCATCGCACACTTGATGACCATCATTTGATGGGAAGCACAGTGGATATATGTACTGTTAAGAGCTCAAAAGTATAAAAACGCAGTGCTTTGATGTGAAAATAGCACATTTAATGCAATTTTATGATTTATTTAATATTCAATAGTTTTACCAACTGGAAATTGCGTTGATTCAAATAAATTTTTGGTAAAAATAACGCACCTTTTCCTTTAAACTGGGGTTTTGCCAAATTTTTCTTTAAATATATGTAAATTAAAATAAAGGCCATTTAACCACCTTCACAGCAATATTAAGATTTTTTATATTGGTTGCGAAAATTCGGAAATACGAGGTTTTTCATATTTTAGAAGTTCTGAGTTTTCACCTCGTATAACAGCTGTTATACAAAATTAAAAAACAAAAATCAGCCATTCAAATAAAAGAAGGCGCACCACGATCATTCAATATTTAAAATTTCTACATGATAATGAATTTCGTTTTTCAGTCACAATGTTTCCAGCAGTAGAAAAAAGCCGCTTACTCCCAACAGACGTAGATGGAATGAGCAAATAACGTCTACCCATCAGTGATAACAAAAGATATTTTATTGATTATTTTTTCCATCTCTGAAAAGGATAGTCCCGAGGCTCAATGTCTGTGGAATCCAAGTATTGAATCAATCACCTTACCTGTTTGCCGTAATGTCAATTTTTATTATACCTAAATCTTCGGAAAAATCATATATGTAATACTCTTATATTGCTAATAGAAAATGCTCGCAATGTGTTTTGAATTTGAAATCAAAACAAGACAGCCTATACAATTTTTGTGATTGTAGCAGAATAAGTGTGACAAGAAAAAATTTAAATTTAGGTGCATTCGATTATTGAATACAAAAACAAAAACATTTAAACAGCAATATATCGGCACTCTGATGTTTGGGAATGTACCTAGCCTTTTGTAGCAATATAGGAGTATTACATGTATGGGAAAAATGATTGCCAAAAATTTTAAAACCATCCATTTATTTGAATTATTTAAGATATTCGAACTATTCGAAAGGTCGGGAAATTTCGAATATTCGCACAGATCTTGTATCGAGTTCCACTACCACCGCGCTAAACGTCAAAACACGCAGATAAATTGCGGATTTAATCAAAAACCCCACCACAGAAGTTCTCGTAGCGCTGGACTTATGAAAAGCTTATTATACAGTCAACCACGGCACATTATGCAATATAACCGCACTGCGTTACCCAGCCTTTACACACTAAACACACCCCTGAGAGCAAATGGCATCGTTGTCAGCTGTTCCTGAACAGCAATGCCAATTGCACTCAGCAGGGCCAATTGCATTCAGCAATGAAAAATGATGGCCGCTGAGCGTGGGTGAAAAACGAGCGCGACTGAAGTCGTTTTTGCATAGTTGAAGTAACCGGTCGACACTTCCGCACGCGCAAGTTTTAAAATCAAAAACTAAGAGTAATTAAATAAAACTGAGTGACGAGCGTTTAAGAAAAAGTAAAAGACTAAGTGACTAAGTTTTAAATCAAAAAAACTAACTATACTTTATTGCTTAAAATAAAGAAACGAACGTATAAGTTGTAAATTAAAGGATAAGTGAATCTATTGTACAAATTATAAAAACTAAAGTTACACTTAATAAAACCTAACTCAAAAACTAAACTAAGTACACTAATTTGGAATAAATAAAAAGGAAAATTTAAGAGTTGTGTGTGTGCAGGTGTGCAAGTGGGCTGCATACCCACAAGCGTGAGTATAATCCCATCAGTTACCCATCAGAAATGGTTGGCGACGAAAAGCCAACCTTTCATGGTGACCGTGACGCCGGGCCTCGGAATGGCGGCCATAGTGGGGAAGGACAGGCCTCTTAAAAACTTAAAAATGCTAAAAACCTAAAATCAAAAATTAATTAAAAATGAATTAACCAAAAATTAAAAAATTATCTAAAGAATTAAAATTTAATTTACAAAAAAAAAATTTACAAATCTACAAAAAAAAACCATAAAAATCCAAAAAAAAAAATACATAACTTACAAAAACCCTACAAAAAAATTTTTAAACCATTTAAAAATCTACAATAAAAATTACAAAATGTAAAAACCATTACAAAAAAATTATAAAAATGCAAAAATTTTCGAAAAAAACATTAAAGTTCTCAAAACTACACAAAAAAAATGTTCTTTAAAAAACTATAAAAATTGCAAAAAAAAATTATAAAATTCAAAAAAACAAACCATTAAAAAAAAATAAAAAACATTTAAAAAATCTCTACAAAAAAAAAGTACAAAATCAAAAAAATTAGCAAAAAAATACAAAACTATGAATTACAAAACTTATTAAAACATAAACATTTTCAAAAAAAAACCTACATTAAAAATTGAAATTTTCAAGGATCCATCATAAATATGGCAGTGGTGGTGGTTTCTTTGGCCGTGGCTAGTGCAGAACAATTAGAAGAAATAAAAGCATTTAACAGAAAAATATAATAAAAAGACTTAAAAAAAGTACGGAAATAATTAGAAAAGGATAAACTGTAACAAAATATCCAACTAATCGGCAGCAGAAGTAATACAAAAACTGTAATTTTGAACGGTAAAAATCAAAACTGAAACTGTACCAAAATAACTAGTGGAAAAAACGGCACTAGCCACGCCACCACAATAACGGAAAACCACCGTACACCAAAGGAAAAAACCAAATAGCCAAAGCAAAATTCTAGTAGGTCACATTCACCACTTACCACAGCAGAATTTGTTAAACTACCACTGTCTGTATTTGTTATTTAACAATTCTTTGTACACTCTTTATTCGGCTAATGTGTTCAGAATTCACATTTTTACTCTCTAAAACTCCAATCAGTGTATTTCTGTGCTTAAATTATGTTAAAAATTGTGTCAAAGTTTTTGGTGTGGTGAAAGTAACCTACTAGAATTTTGTTACGCTCCGCTTCTTTCCACCGAAGTTTGCGCCTGCAACATCTTTATTTTCGATAATCTTTGGTAGCAGAACTCCAAGCGCAGCAACAGAGCATCAAGCGGTAAAGCAAAGTCGGTATAACGCACAGTGTGCGAAAATCATTTTTTATATTCATATACATAAATATTTATCTAAAATTACATTTTTCATACGCATCATAAATATTAAAATTAAAACATAGTTATATTACATATATTTTCTCACTTTTCTACTTTCACAATTATTGCAAAATACTTTACATTATATATATACACTTTACCTAAAGCGTTAAATGAATCCAATTACATATATACATGTGTGAACTTACGGGAAGGCACGGTGGGTCAGAGTTGGAAAAATACGGGAAAATTTTTAAGTTTCTTAAACCAGTTCAGCTGGCAAATTTTCTGAGAAAAAATTTTTTAAAACAGTTACCATGTTCAAAAACAAATTAAATAAATTATATATTTTCCGGTTTTAGTCCCACTCTGCCCTACAGTGGGCAACATGACTAATATTTTTTACATAAAGCGGTGGTTCCGTAATTAACCAAAAAGATTTTTTTTTGCGTAAACGGTGGTTCCGTGAACAACCAACGAAATTTTTTTTAATCCCGGTGCGTCCGAGGACATTCATATTACAAGTTTGAAAAGATGCGGTGCGCCCGTATCTATAAAAATAAAACCATACAATTTTAATAAAAGCGGTGCGGTGCGTCCGTTATCAACAGCCAAGTCCTTTTACCAAAATAAAATATTTTCCTTTGAAATCAATTTAATCTAAATTACTTCTATATACATTCAATTTATCATTAAATATTCAGTCTTTCATTAAATTGCCGGATAATTCTTTCAATTTCACATCAACATTCAATTCGATTTCAATTTCTGTTAAATTTTCGTAAGCAATTTCTACAAATTCGAATTTAATCAGTTTAAATATTTCTTCTTTGCTTCCTACTGCATATGTTTCTTAGAAACAAGAAAGTAGTTCCCAAAATTTCAGGGCAAGACTCAGATTCCGAAAATTCAGATTCCAATTCCAAAAATTTTAATTCCGAAAGTTCCGATTCCGAAAATCTTGATTTTAAAAGCCCAGTTTCCGAAGGCTCAACCACATATTCGCCCAGTACAATCAAAAACCTTGTTATTATACTTTCTTTGTCCGGAGAATTTCATGGATTTGAGGAATTGCCCGAAACACATATTTCAAATCCTACAAATTCTGATACAAATATGGCAACTCCTGAGGAAAAAAGATCGTTTATCAGCATGTGTGCTGGTATTATGCGTTAAAATTATAGCGGTGAGCCCCGGGTCTTGAATCTTTCATTAATAAAATTGAGTTAAATCCAAACTCGATGGCAAAGCTCGAGAAGCGATACCAACTCAAATACTTTCAGTTAATGATATAAAAATAGCACTACGTAACCGTATAAAACCCGACAACTCCAAAGTTGTGGCCGGAAAAATTGCGGCTTTGCAAGTTAATAATAATAATTACACCGATTTTGCAAAACGCGTCGAGGAATTGTCTGATTTTTTGGAGCGTTCGCTAATTATCGAAGGGATTACTCAGGCCAAAGCCCATGAAATGGCCATCGAGCAAACAGTTAACGTTTGCCGATTGAACGCAAAAACCAGTTTAGTCAAATCAATCGTCGCTTCAACAAATTTTTCTGATTCCAAGGACGTAGTAGCTAAACTGATTGTAGAGCAATCAAACGAAATAAAAGAACGCCAAGTTTTATCATTTAGGGCGCGGAACAATACCAATTTCAGAAATTTTCAAAGTAATAACCGAGGTCGAAACTTCCAAAATCAAAGTCGTAACTTTAACAATTATAGACAAAATAGACCATCTTTTAGTAACAGTAACTATGGCAAGAACTTCAATCGCGGCAATCAAAGACAAAATTTCCGTTCCGGAGGCGGAAATCGGCATCGGTCTAATAATAATAATAATAGCAGCAATAGTCGTACTAGCAATAATAACGGTTTTAACACTTCCAATAATAGAGGTAGAAATGCAAGTGTCCGGACTTTAAACAGGGAAGCCCCTCAGGAGCGAACACTGAGGGAGGACGAGACAAATTACTAACTGATTCAGCTCACAGTTTCTCTTCTAAAAACGGGTATTGTCTTAACTTAAATTATTCCGATTTCATACAAATAAATATTACTGGCTCCAACAAATTTTGTACATTTCTAGTCTATACGCAAGCTGACATCTCGTTAATTAAAATGTCTTCTCTTAATAAAAATTTGTCAATTAATAACAATGATACAGTTAATATTACTGGAGTAACTACAGATGCAGTTTCTACATTCGGTACTTTTACAACTAACTTACACTTTTCAAATTTTTATATCAAACATCCGTTGCACGTGGTAGACAATTATTTCAACATTCCATCAGATGGAATACTTGGTACGGATTTCCTAAAAACAAATAAATGTGATATCAGCTATGCAACAAATTGCATTTCCTTCTGGATAGGCAATGAAAAGATCGCACTTCCCATCCTTCACGGAATGGAAAGCGATGCATTTGTTATACCACCTCGTTGCGAAGTTTATAGAATTTTCGCCTTGGAAAAAGACTCGGAACCACTTTTCGTGGATTCTCAAGAGATTTCTGACGATTTTTCACGGCGAAATGTATAGTTGATACTAGTAATCCGATCATTAAAGTAGTAAACACCACAAATAGCGTAAAATACGTAAATAACTGCAACATTCAAACAGAAAAACTTTCTAATTATCACGTTTATAAAATCAATAACCCAGTAAAACAAGATAGTCGTATCAAAGAACTTAAAAGCATTTTAGAAAAACAAAAAACTTATTATGCTGAAAATAAGCTTATTAACTTATGTTTACAATATTCCGATATTTTTGCGCTAGACAATGATAAAATGACAATAAACAACTTTTATGAACAAAAACTAAGGGCCTCATTCTCTATTACGAAACGAACGTTCGTTTCGCCTCATAGATGAATCGCTTGTGTATTTGCACTATGCTAAACGATGGCAAAATATTTTTTGACAATTGCTTTCACCTTCATGTTTAATATAAAGTAAAAAACGCAAAGGCCGAACGAAAATGATAGAGAATACCATTGCTAGTAGAAATTGTTTGGATGCGAATCGTTCGTCTGAGCTATCGTTCGCAATACAGAATGAAGCACTAAGACTAAATGATACACCAGTATACATTAAAAATTACCGCCTACCGCACTCTCAGCGTGAAGAAATAAATAAACCGGTTAATAAATTATTGGAAAACGATCTGATCGAAAATAGTTGTTCGAATTATAACAGTCCCTTGATTTTAGTACCGAAAAAAGACCTAAATGGCCAAAAATCGTATAGAATGTGCGTTGACTTTAGGGCTGTAAATAAAAAGTTAATTGCCGATAAATTTCATATGGCACGTGTAGACGATATTTTGGATAACCTTGGCCGTGCGAAATTCTTTTCTACTTTAGATCTTTTTTCGGGTTTTCACCAAATTCCACTTCGCAAAATTCAAGAGACATACCATCTTTTAGTACTGACCGCGGAGCTTTTCGATGGAAGGTGTTACCATTTGGTTTAAACGTGGCTCCAAATTCATTTTCAAGAATGATGTCAATTGCATTTTCTGGTATTTCACCCAACCAAGCCTTTATGTATGTAGACGACATAATAGTAATTGGATGTAGCGAAGTACATCATCTCAATAATCTAAAAAAAGTTTTCGAGACCTGTAGGAAGTTCAACTTGTGACTTAATCCAAAACAAAATGTAATTTTCTTCGACCTGAAGTAACTTTCTTAGAGCATAAATGCTCAGCAAATGGGTTGCTACCAGACGATTCAAAAATCGAAGCAATTAAAAGGTATCATAAGACACGCGATAAAGACGCTGTCCGAAGATTCGTGGCATTTGCAAATTATTATAGGAGATTTATTCCAAATTTCGCTTATTTAGCAGCTCCATTGAATCGTTTGAGTAGAAAAAAGGTCGAATTTCATTGGGATGCGGCATGTGAGGTAGCTTTCGATAAACTAAGAAATAGCCTGATTTCTCCAAAACTATTACAATATCCAGATTTCACCAAAGAATTTTTAATTACGGTTGATGCTTCAAAGTTAGGTTGTGGTGCGATACTGAGTCAAAATCATAATGGTAACGACTTGCCAATTTGTTTTGCTTCAAAAGCCTTTAGCAAATCGGAACAAAATAAAGCAATAATAGAATTAGAACTTTTGGCAATATATTTTGCAATAAAGCAATTTCGTGCATATATTTATGGCACTCACGTCAAAGTTAAATCAGGTGATCGTCCACTAGTTTATCTATTTAATATGAAAGATCCGTCGTCGAAACTTTCCAGAATCCGTTTGGAATTATCCGAATATAATTTTACCATAGAATATATTAAAGGAAAATCTAACGTAGATGCAGACGCATTACCGCGAATTTCAATTCAAGAACTTAAAAATTCCAATAATCAAATTTTAGCGGTACAGACGAGGTCTATGACGAAATGTCACGAACAACTACAACAATCGGCTGAAGACATAAACGAAAAAAATATTAAATTACAGGTATTCGACAAATTTTCATATAATTTTTCCAAGAAAATCCATAGGATAAAAAGCCAAATTTGTCACGACAACGATAATAATAAAATTAATTTAAAAATATATGCGCATTTAAAACATAAAAAACTCGAGTTACTTAATATTGTGTGTACTAACAAAATAATGCAATTAGATGAATTACTTTTGAAGCTTGAAAAAGAAGCTGGTAAACACAAGATTAAGCAAGCAGAATGGCAAAAAGATGATCAAATATTTAATATTTTTCTATTTCAAATTTTAAAAGTACAGAGAATTCAATTTTAAAAAATTTACAAATACTATTAAAAGAACCTGTCGAAACAGTTACGGACAACGACATAAAACTTAAACTAATGGAAATTTACCACAATGACCCGACATCAGGTGGTCACTGCGGAAATAAAAAGCTTTACGCAAAAATACGTACAAAATATTATTGGAAAGGTATGACCCGTGATATTGCCACATACGTCAAAAATTGCAAAAAGTGCCTTTTGAATAAAGTCAAGCCAAAAACCAAAGAAAATTTGGTGCTTACACCAACACCCTGCAAACCTTTCGATGTCGTAGTTGTAGATACAATAGGACCTTTGTTTGAGTCGAATAAAGGGAAAAGGTTCGCGGTTACCATTATGTGCGACTTAAGCAAATACCTAGTTACAATATCAATCCCTGATAAGACAGCAAAAACAATTGCAACTGCCATTTTTGAAAGCTTCATCCTCATTTATGGCATAATGAAATCAATTAAAACCGATTTAGGAACCGAATATAAAAATGAAATTTTCTCTGAATTAACTGAACTCCTAAAAATCGACCATAATTTTTATACAGCTTACCATCATGAAACTCTAGGTACAATTGAAAGAAATCATCGGGTGTTTAATGATTATTTACGATACTAAATGATAATTTCCCCGAATGGGCGTTTATTTGAAATATTTAACATTTTTGCATAATACAACTCCTAGTACAGTTTTTGATAATGGATTTACGCCATACGAATTAGTATTCGGTAGAAATATTACCTTACCAAATGAAGTTCAAAAGGAACAAATCGATCCAATTTACAATGTTGAAAATTATTCAAAAGAAGTAAAATATAGACTACAAAAAACACATAAAATAGCAAAAGATTTAATTAACAAACATAAAATAAAAATAAGGATCTATATTATAAGAGGGCGCGTCCGTTAGCTATTAATATAAACGATAAGGTAGTAGTACAAAAAGAACCTAGAAATAAATACGAAAGTATTTACCAAGGACCATATATAGTCACAAAAATTGATGCAGTTAATGTCACGGTTTTAGATGAAATGAATAAAAAGGAAAAAACCGTTCACAAAAACCGAGTCAATAAGGTAAATTAAAAATTTTTTATACAAATTTACAAACTAATTTTAAATTTTCTTTACATTCACTTCATCTCAAACTAACATCTTTTTTACGGAAACAAAAAAAAAATTTTTTTAAAGTTTGGAATTTTAATTTACATTACAATTGGCATGCAAATAATACCAAATTTTTAATATGCATGCATTATTTGTCATAAATATATAATACATTAATTTAATGCAATAGAAATTAGAAAACAAATTACATGTAAGTAATTGAATTAATATTGTAATATTAACATAATTTCATATGTAAAAAGAAAAAAAAAAAAAATAGTTCTGATTGAACGATTGAAAAAAAGGAGGAACACCCTAATATGATACATTCATTCAATCAAAGCAATTTAAGTCATGGGATCAAGAAGAATATGACAAATCTGATCAACTTGTCAGATTCTTCTTTTTCTAAGGAAGGGTGGTATAACCGCACTGCGTTACCCAGCCTTTACGCACTAAACACACCCCTGAGTGCAAATGGCATCGCTGTCAGCTGTTGCTGAACAGCAATGCCAATTGCACTCAGCAGGGCCAATTGCATTCAGCAATGAAAAATGATGGCCGCTGAGCGTGGGTGAAAAACGAGCGCGACCGAAGTCGTTTTTGCATAGTTGAAGTAACCGGTCGACACTTCCGCACGCGCAAGTTGTAAAATCGAAAACTAAGAGTAATTAAATAAAACTAACTGACGAGCGTTTAAGAAAAAGTAAATTTGTAAATCAAAAAAACTAATATACTTTATTGCTTAAAATAAAGAAACGAACGTATAAGTTGTAAATTAAAGGATAAGTGAATCTATTGTACAAATTATAAAAATTAAAGTTACACCTAATAAAAATTAACTCAAAAACTAAACTAAGTACACTAATTTGGAATAAATAAAAAGGAAAATTAAAGAGTTGTGTGTGTGCAGGTGTGCAAGTGGGCTGCATACCCACAAGCGTGAGTATACTCAATCAGTTACCCAAAAAATGGTTGGCGACGAAAAGCCAACCTTTCAGCAAGACTTGGAAGGATCCTCCCTTCCTCAAAGTCTCAAAAGGTGGACCGCAAATTATCTGTCTGGTTGGCAGGCGTAGATGAAAAATTAAACAAGGGGTACCACTTCCACATATTGAAGCTGCCTTCGCCACCAGAAGGAGTCACCATTGTATCCTACGCCAATGACTGCACGATAATGGCTACAGGTCCTGGCCCACCCATTGGTGAGCTATGTAATAACATAAAACCCTATCCGATCTCTCCAGCCATTTCACCTAGCGAAACCTGACATTGTCACCGACCAAATCATCGGCTACCTTATTTACAACATGGACATGGCTAATATCGACCAAATTGAACATCCACGTCGTTGGCGTTACGCTAGCGACTGTCTCACACCCAAAATTACTATGTGTGATGCTCTATAAGGTCTACATTTTTGCGACCATGTAACCGCAATTGTTCCTAAAATTCAGAGCCGTAATAAAATCCTCAAAGATCTTGCAGGCAGCGCTTGATATGAAGACAAAAAGACGCTTTTGTGGAGTGTCCCCACATGACACCAACCATCTCTTCAATTGTAATGTGCAACCAACTCCTCTAACACCCCTCTCATTATGGTCCACCCCTGCTGAAACAGCAAGTTTCCTTGGACTCCCGTTAGAGGACATTGATGACAATTTGTGATTGGTCGCACCTATTGAATGGGGCGAAGCACTGCTACAACAACAACAACAACAGCGCCTTGGTGGATATCACTGAGGACCTGTTTCTGTTTTTTTTTCATACGGCTGTGGCCTCAGGTGCCTTTTTTCTCATAATGCTTTCAGAGATGATGGTGGCCGGGCACGTTCTGGTAAAAGTGCTTATTTGTTAATTACTTATTACGTGAAAAAACTCACAGAACTAGATTATGAAGGTAGAGAACAAATATATTGGGTTGGAGATTTCGTGAAGCTATCGTCTTTCATAAAAGAAGAAAATACCATTATTATACTATTCGAAAACACTCCACTTTTTATATGGAACCCCGAAAACGACTTTCACCCTTTAAAGATCTTCTTTAATCCTAAAATTCCGCTTCTAAATGTTTTCAATCAGACCAACAGTTTGGGGCTAATCCTAGATTTATGCGAGAAATAGAGCACAATACAGGATCGCATCAGAATATGTTGCAAAATTCATCAATAAAGAATAATTATTTTGTTTTTATCTAGGCGATGTACCAAAGCTCAATCATTTTCACATCAAAGTAATGTGAACCATTTTTACATTGGTCCATAAATAGCAATGTTATAGAAAATTCAGTAAAGTTAAATAGGGTTATTTGGTTTATCGACACTCATATAGGCATAGGTGATACCCCGCCCTACGGCGTGGCCTGTCCACTAATTTCGTGGCGTCATTAAATCCCCATTGTGAAATAATCTTCCTGTAATTTAACATGCACCACATACAACTGGTTGTGTTTGGATGTACTTCAATGTAGTTAAGACCACCATTACCGCCATTTTAGATACATTGAAAGCCCCGGAAATATTCGCTTTTGGTAAGAAACGAGCAGTTCTCCAAGAGTGAAGTAGATGAGTAGTGTTTTACATCCATCGAATATTTTTTATGCCATTTCATGATCGTTCTCCTCGAAATTTGTAGCATGGCAGGGAATATACCATCTGAGCCCGGCGATCTAAACTTAGAAAAAGTCTTCACCGCCTATTCGATCTTGGTATCGGTCACCAAGCCCTACCCGCTCCGGGATCGTAGTGGAGGTGCTATCTGCTGGCTCTTCTGAATCATCTCCCAATGGGAAAAATATGTGTCGAAAAGCACCTCAAGGGACTCTTCATTATGCTGTGGCCATTCCCCGTTCTCTTTCTTTATTAGTCACTGAACTGGTATATTTCCCCTTGCGGACTTTTCTCAACCTCACTGTCTTGACGGAGTGCTCGATGTCGACAAAGAAATTGTTTGTGGGACTCCTCATTGATCCCTACACTCTTCTCTGCTGCCGCGACCTTTGCCAGCTTATACATTTCTGTGGTGTAAACTAGGATGTTTGAAATTTTTGTACACAGAATTCTGCACATTTATTTTTTACATTAATTTTATGTATAAGTAAAATAGGGATCAAGTTTTATTAGTTATGGCATTTTTTTGTTTGTTTATTATTTTCAGAGACATCTCTGTGGAGGACTATTTTTTGCTGGTTGAGAGTTTGGACACTGAAGTCGTTGCCTTCGCACCAATGTTGGCATCGCATCATCCTCGTGTTATTGCAGTTGGAGAAGGAACTGGCGATCTTTTACGTGTTACATTACTTTTATCGGAAGATTGTCGTATGCGACGAAGTATTACATCCTCAAAACACATAAAGTCAAATTTTTCTCCTTTGATAAGTTCTCTGGCAGCTGTGGAAGTTGACTTTAACAATTTCGATAGTAACAACAAACTTGAATCTATTCAAAATGATGGTATTATTGGAAAAGACCGGAAAAATTTTCGTATAAATGGAGATCTGGCCGATATCATAAGTAAGGGTAGAAATTTAGAAAGCTTTGTTTATATATATAACATTAGTTTATAGTAGGAATTCCATTAAAAAATGCACATCACAGTGCTGAATCAGTTTTGGTACAAACAAAACAACATCACGGAAACACGCAATCCTTGAAGACAAACCGGTATAGCAAATACGCTTTCCGTAGCGACATGTCATCCATGGAAATCGGAGTATATATACTACTTACTGCCTTCTGCTTCGCAATCGTGGTATTTGTTATTTCATGTGTTGTATATGCTTCGAAATTTAGACCGAGAACCATTGATTCCGGCATTGGACCCTTAGATTTGAATAAATCTATAATATCAACCAACATTTTGTCAAAGGAATTACGTTTTCCAAGAGAACCAACAACAAATGTTCACGATTGGGTATGGTTAGGGCGTTCTACAATGGACAGATCTTCTTTAATCGATGCAGCTACGGGTAATGATAATCGAGGTAAATAAATTAGTAATCCGTCTTTGGTTTCCAATTGGGGCTCATATTACTTTGAAATGGTGAAAAACTACCTAATTAACAAAGAATAAGGTCGCACTTTGCACAAGCTATGCGGGCAAATGTGGCGTAATCCCAGTCAACTTAATTTCGAGATAATGAAGAATTAAAATTTGGTGAGATTGTTTTAGAACATAACTGAATACTACTACAATATATTCAAGGGGAGTGTGTGGCGCAACCCTTTCAAGGGTTGCCAGCGCAATATATAGCTTCTCCAACCCAATTTTCAACCTCACCTACCCGCGGCGAATCCTGTTTCATTAACAGACTAGCCTCTAGATCCTCGTGGAACTAGGGGGTGGGGAAGGAGGGATGGCCTTGAAGGTTTAATTTGGTCATATAAACGTTCCCGAGATGGTCGGGCTAGTACCTTAATGGTGCTTTGTTACCGGAACGTACCGGATCTATATCCGGCAAAGGACCATCAACATCGATTACCCTCCCCAAAGCCTTCGGGGAGTGTCTTTATCGTTAATACAACAACAACTTTTTGTAAACTAAGCTAATTAGCAACAATTCTGCATTTATTATATATCGGACTTATTTAAAATAATGCTGTTGCCTTAACAATGCTTCGCCCCAGTCAATGGGTGCGTCCACTTATGTTAGTCCAAAGAAATAAGCAGTTTCAACACTGATGGCCAATAGGAAAGTTGCAACTAAAGGCGTGGGTTTCACATTACAATTGGTTGGTTGGTGTCATGTGGGCACAATTAAGAATTTAACCTGTTACAGTGTCCAGAACGAAGTTGGACCAGAGCGAATCGTGTCTCCCTTGCTAGTCTGATTTCATCCTCTACAAACGTTGGATAGTGTATATTGATAACGGGGTTCACAGGGCGCGACCTAGCAAAGTTTACCAATTCTTTGTGAATTATGCTTTGGGCCTAGTTATGTCTATCTGGACCAAACGGCTGCGTAGGCAAGTGCCCTCTTGGAGGCTGGGCTAGATCAAGCAGTTGTTTGTTATGGTGTCCTGTTTGGGACAACTCAGCAAAAATTGTCTGGTCAGCATTTCGTTATGCTCTTTAATGTTGAGCTATTTAGTCCCACTATGTAGATTATGTTCCGGGGTCATAAGAAGACATCCCGTGGCAGTTCTGAGTGTAATATTTTGCCAGGCCTGTAGTGTTTTCTAGTGTGTGTTTTTTGAACCAGACATGATGGATTTAGTATCAGGTCGCTCGAGGTAAAGAAACCAGAGAGACTGTGGAGATAAATTTTTATTTTTGAAACTAATTCGTCTATTGAAGGGCCAGGCCCTGTTGCCATTATCGTTCGGTCGTCGACATAGGAAAAGATAGGAAGTCCTTCTGGTGGGGAAGGCAGCTTTTATATGTAGAAAGTATGCAGAAGGGGAGGCCTTATTAAGAAGTATGTGACCTCTTCTTCGCCACCAGGGCCCGTATTACGTGTTACGATCAGTGACTGAAAACCATTTTCATTCAAGCGGTAACTATGCAACTGTCAAACTTTTTCTAAAATTTATAATAAGTTATGGATCTAATGAGTACTATTTGTTGCTAGTTTAAATGTGCCATTAATCCGATCCACCATTTCAGAGCTATTGAGATTTAAAAAATTAGTTTCGATCACGGATCGTAACACGTAATACGGGTCCAGGTCTACAGGTAAATGTGCGGAATGGCATACAGTGCAGCCGTCAGGGATTTTTTCAGGGCTCACGCAATGCTAAGCATTGATAGCCTGCATAGCCTTTCTAATATGTTGAGTTTGGTTCTTGTTTGAGTGGCTGTCCTCCAAACAAGGACTCAATAATAGCATAGACTGTGAATACCCAATTCGTGAGAGAGGGTGATAGACCCCACGTACACTTCAGCATTCTTTTACATATATAGAATGCTCAAGGTTTTTTATTCTATAATCTTTATTAAAGCTAACAAAACTACATTTAAGCTTGAACGGGAAAGTACCAATGAATTTATACGTTGAAGTTCAAAGTCCTACTTGACGTTGGCTGCAATTGCTAAGCCTCAGCTGTTCTATGATGATGTTGCCACATATTGCGGCAAGTGTAGATTTGGGTAGTCACTACACCACCTCCTTTCCAGAAGATTCACCGATGCACAGGCATAAGTACTTGTGGCTTGTGTTATTGCTATTCATCTCTAGGGAAATAAGCTGGTTTAAGACTATAGATGGATACGGTTACCGGCCTCGAACCTATCATTATCGTATATGTTTTGGGGTATCTGTTAACAACCAGATATGGCCCGTCGTAAGGTGCTTTCAACGAATACCGCAGGTTTACCATGCTGTGACGTTTGTATCGGTTGAACCGTCTCGAAATGCCGTTGTAGTTCCCGTAAAAAATTATGTTGGTCCACAGGACCATCCTCCGAGTCCATTATGGCACTTGTAAGCCGAATAGGTTGGCCGTAAATCATATCACACATACTCCCAAGTCTTCCTTAACAGCTGTTCTTAACCCCAGAAGGACAAGAGGCAGGACCTCCACCCAGTTTGCATCCGCTGCGTGACGTCTAAGGGCTGCCTTTACAACTCGGTGCCATCTTTCCACCATACCGTTTGCCTTTGGATGGTAGCTGGTGGTATGTATATGCTTGACCCCTTAAATTTTGGTCAACTCCCTAAACAAAGCGCTTTCAAATTGGCGTCCCTGGTCTGTGGTAATAAACTTCGGTGTACCGAACCGGCTTATCCAACCACTGAGAAACTCTCTGGCAACCGTCTCCGCTGTCATGTCCGTCAAAGGAATTCCTTCCAGCAACCTTGTAAACCGGTCCATACATGTGAAACCTCTTGACGGAGTGAAGGGTCCAACTACGTTGACAGGTTCAAATCTTCCTTTTGGAACTGCGAATTGTTCTAGCTCTGCTTTCGTGTGCCGTGAGATTTTGCATCGTTGAAAAGCTGGGCAACTGCGTACCCAACTGCGTATGTCCTTGCCCATTTTTTTCCAAACATAGCTCTTCGTTATCAATTTAATAGTTGGTTTCGCCCCTGGGTGAGCCAAGCCGGGACAAGCATTAAATATCACTTGTCGTAATACTTTTGGCACATACGGTCGCAGTGTGCCGGTTGATTTATTACAAATTATCACAATGGCCGAGCGTTGATGTCGGTGTTCCACTAACTGCAACGAGGTTTGTTCGCCGTGAAGTAATCCCCTAAGTTCATTACATTTTGTTTGCTCGTCATGCAATTGTTGTACATCTACTGGCGTCGGTAGCGAAAAAGTTTCGACCCTTGAGAGCATATCGCCTACAATATTATCCGCACCGCTGATGTGTCGTATGTCCGAAGAAAACTGACTGATGAAATTAAGCTCTGGTGTCTGCCGTGGTGAAAGTTGCTCCCACTTCTGTTCCAATGCTTGTGCCAACGGTTTATGATCAGTGAAAATAATGAAAGCTGTCCCCTATAAATGATAACGGAAATGCCGTATTGCCTTGTAAATTGCTGCTAGTTCACGATCATATGCGCTATAGCGTTGTTCTGTTGGGGTAAACTTTTGTGAAAAAAAAACCTAATGGCATCCACTTTCCCTTAACTAATTGCTGCAACACGGCACCGACTGCCCTGTCGGACGCGTCAGACATTAAAACTATTGTGGCATCTTTCATGGGAAACGCCAGAAGGGCCGCTTCTACCAATTGTTGTTTCAGTCTCTTGTCCAACGGATCTCGGTTTTATCTCTTTTCTTACATGGTCCCATTAGCTTCTAAAAAGGTGCCTCGGTGGCCGCAGGATGGGGGCAAAAATCGCCTATAAAAATTTACTGTCTCCAGAAACCTTCTCAACTCGTGCACTTCCTTCGGCTTTTTGCACTGTATAATACTTTTGACTTTCTGTGGCAGTGTTCTGATACCATCCGCTGACCTTAGTGTCCTAAAAACTCCACTTTCTCTAAACCGAGTTAATATTTTTTACCGTTGATAACCAACCCTCTCTCGCGGTAACGATCAAAAAGCTGTTTGAAATGCTCCTCATGTTCCTCTGGCGACGTGGAAGCTACGAGTACATCACCGAGGTATGGAAATACAAAAGATAAACCTTCTACTGATTCGTCAATGTAGGGTTGGAACGTTTGGGCAGCATTCCTTAACCCGAAGGTCATATATTTAAATTCAAATAGTCCGAACGGCGTTGGAATAGCTATCTTTGGCACGCCTGCTGGGTGCACTGGGATCTGGTGGTATGTCTTCTTGCAATCTATTACCGACAAATTTTTCTTCCCGAACAATTCACACCAAAGTCCTGTATATGCCGAATTGGATAGCTATGTGGTACTTTTTTCGCGTTCAATTCCCTATAATCGCCGCATTGCCGCCACGTCCCGTTTGATTTCTGCACCATGTGCAACGGGCTTGCCCATTGACTACTTGAGCGCTGACAAATTCCCCGTTCGGTACGGTACTCAAAATCTTTCTTCGCACATTCCAGCTTTTTAGGAGAAAGTCGTCGCACCCTTTACGCTACCGGTACCCCTCGTGTCTCTATATGGTGTAGGACTGCTGTCGTGGGTTTATTGGCCTTGGGCAAGTCATTAGTCTTGCCGAAAATACGGTGCTACCAACAGAAATCGCGATTTGTATCCATTGTGTTCTCGCTGCGTGAGCTGGTCGGTCGTGCTTGTTGCCGAGGCGCTCCGATCCGTTGTGGTTTATACATTACCTCCTGCTTCTCTAAACGATCCAGCCTATTCACCAACTCTGAAATGGTTGCTGTTACATCGTCACTTGGTTTGTAAACGGCATCGACGCTGCCGTTCATAGTTGGAATTGCCAATATGTCATCAGCTTTTTTTGCCAACTCTTCTACTTCCCCCTCCATCGTTGCTAAAATTTGCTGTACATGAAGGGGCAGTCGTCGCAGCCATAAAGATTTCAACACTTCTTTACCCAGCTGCTGGTCGCCGGGTATTTAATCTCTCGTAACAAAACTGTAGGCTTCCTCTGGCCCAATTCTCTCAACGCGACTAATCGCCTAAACTTTTTTTCTTTTGATTCTCTTAATTCAATCAATCGCTGTTTCAATGTGTCATACTTGTTTGTAGTGGGTGCCGAGGAAATAATGTCGCTGGCATATGCCATTACAGCCGAGTCAATTTCGGCCACGACCATGAAATATTTGGTATCATCTCTAGTAATTCCCGCTCGTGCAAATTGAGCCTCCACCTGCGCAAACTATAAACGCGGATCTGGTTTCCAAAACGGTGGCGGGTTTACTGCTAACCGTGCCACTTGGAATAGAGCTACTGCCTGGTGAAATGTTTCTTCGTTTTCGTTGGGCATGATGCGGAAAATGCCTCAGCAATGCTTGGTTGAACTATTCTGTTGGCATCGGGGTCACCACTTATAGAATACTCAAGGTTTCTTACTCTATAATCTTTATTAAAACTAAATTTAAGCTTGAACGGGAAAGTACCAATGGATTTATACGTTGAAGTTCAAAGTCCTACTTGACGTTGGCTGCAATTGCTAAACCTGAGCTGTTCTATGATGATGTTGCCAAATATTGCGGCAAGTGTAGATTTGGGTAGTCACTATACATACATAAAATGCGGTCGAGACCTTCACTCCTAAACGTTGAGCTTCCACTACAACTCAATGTCTAGAATGATTCCTAGATAGTTTGTGCAAGGTACTCATGCAGGGTTACCTTTTTAACTTAGGCCTAGTTCAATTTGTTACCTTGTCCAATTTGTTAGTAAACATGACCATATCGGTCTTCTTCGCGTTGGCGGTCAACGCGACATGCCAAGGTATAAATCTATATCCCGAAGAGCTCGCTAAAGAATCTATATCCCGAAAAGCTCGCTAAAGAGCTAACTGTTGGATGGTACTGTCTACTTATGACAACTGCAACTTCATCTGGGTACGCAGTTGGTTGATAACCAGCGTCCACAGCAGAGGTGATAGGTGTCTGCCCACTGATTTAGTGGCCTAACATGCAGTCGATCCATCTGGTTGTCGGTGGACCATGCATGATCGCCCGTTTAGAGACATTGCTGAGAGCCCGGCAATGTCTAAGAAGACTCCTAAGGCATATTTCTTTTATTCCAGGGCTTTACCTATGTTTATAACCGCCCTAGGCAGTGCCGTGTCTACCTACATGCCTTTGGTGCACACATGTTTTGTTTTGGGAAACAAATTTTCATCCATGTTGACCTATATGTACACATTTATAAGCCTCTGAAAAATGGAGATGGTGAAAACAGCCCTTAATATTTTCAGGTTTTGTTCATTAGATACATATTATCAACCTTCGGTAAAAATATAGTTTAGTTTATCAATAAATTTGTACAGGTGAGACTATTGTATCTTAACGTACATCAACATTCGGATCTTATACAATATTTCGAATTTCTAAATTTATTTTTAATATATATTATGTTAAATAAGTAGTTTATCAAAACTAATCGTAGAATTAAATCTTAACAATTTTTGTTGTTATATCGGCCTACTGATTTTAAGATCGCGGGTTCGAATCTAAAAAATTTTTTTCTTTCTTCTATTCTAATTTAAAAATTTTTTCAATTAAGAAAAAATTTATCATAACAATAATAATGATAAAAAATTATTGTTAGGCCTTGAGCTCGATTCGAACCCGCGATCTTAAAATCAGTAGGCCGATATAACAACAAAAATTGTTAATACATCCCAGAGCACGGGGAAAAAAGTGTCAATAAAATATGACACTATGGCAGCATTGCCATCAAACAAGTCCAATTTTCACATCTATTCTGCAACAGATGTCGCAGTGTTGTGAATATCAATTGGCACGAACCAGAATAGAAGTAGGATTAATGAAGACAAACAAAAAACCGCTGCGATGGCTGAATGGTTATAGCAGCGGCGCCTATACGTTGCCGATGAAGGAATTTAGCAGTTCCCGAAATGGATCTATACAACGAGCTTTGGCAGTTGTCTAAAAAAATTTTTTCTTTCTTCTATTCTAATTTAAAAATGTTTTCAATTAAGAAAAAATTTATCATAACAATAATAATGATAAAAAATTATTGTTAGGCCTTGAGCTCGATTCGAACCCACGATCTTAAAATCAGTAGTCCGATATAACAACAAAAATTGTTAATACATCCCAGAGCACGGGGAAAAAAGTGTCAATAAAATATGCTCCGTGGTGTGATGGGTAGCGTGCTCCGCCTATCACACCGTATGCCCTGGGTTCAACTCCCGGGAAAAGCAACATCAAAATTTTAGAAATAAGATTTTTCAATTAGAAGAAAATTTTTCTAAGCGGGGTCGCCCCTCGGCAGTGTTTGGCAAACACTCCGGGTGTATTTCTGCCATGAAAAGCTCTCAGTGAAAACTCATCTGCTTTGCAGATGCCGTTCGGAGTCGGCATAAAACATGTAGGTCCCGTCCGGCCAATTTGTAGGGAAAATCAAGAGGAGCACGACGCAAATTGGAAGAGAAGCTCGGCCTTAGATCTCTTCGGAGGTTATCGCGCCTTACATTTATTTTTTTGTTTTATGGCAGCATTGCCATCGAACAAGTCCAATTTTCACATCTATTCTGCAACAGATGTCGCAGTGTTGTGAATATCAATTGGCACGAACCAGAATAGAAGTAGGATTAATGAAGACAATCAAAAAACCGCTGCGATGGCTGAATGGTTATAGCAGCGGCGCCTAAACGTTGCCGATGAAGGAATTTAGCAGTTCCCGAAATGGATCTATACAGCGAGATTTGGCAGTTGTCTAAAAAATTTTTTTCTTTCTTCTATTCTAATTTAAAAAATTTTTTCAATTAAGAAAAAATTTATCATAACAATAATAGTGATAAAAAATTATTGTTAGGCCTTGAGCTCGATTCGAACCCGCGATCTTAAAATCAGTAGGCCGATATAACAACAAAAATTGTTAATACATCCCAGAGCACGGAGAAAAAAGTGTCAATAAAATATGACACTATGGCAGCATTGCCATCAAACAAGTCCAATTTTCACATCTATTCTCCAACAGATGTCGCAGTGTTGTGAATATCAATTGGCACGAACCAGAATAGAAGTAGGATTAATGAAGACAAACAAAAAACCGCTGCGATGGCTGAATGGTTATAGCAGCGGCGCCTAAACGTTGCCGATGAAGGAATTGAGCAGTTCCCGAAATGGATCTATACAACGAGCTTTGGCAGTTGTCTAAAAAAATTTTTTTTTCTTCTATTCTAATTTAAAATTTTTCAATTAAGAAAAAATTAACATAACAATAATAATGATAAAAAATTATTGTTAGGCCTTGAGCTCGATTCGAACCCGCGATTAAATCTTAACACTATCAACTATTCTATGTGTGTATATTTGTATGAATGCACAAAAATAAAACAAAATAAGAAACAAAAATAAAAGAATGAATCTGATTCAGAAAAATTAAAAAAGATATGCATGTATATTTGTCATTTGGTAGTGAGTTCCATAATTTTATAACACTGACAAAGAATGTTCTGGAAGATGTAAGATACTTATAGCGTGGAACAATAGGGTTCTGTCGGACTTTGAAAAACGTAAATTTCTAAAGAGGTATTCCGGTTGCCTTTTATGGATTAAATCGTGCAGGAACCCCAAATTGCAATAATTCAGAAAGCTAACGAGACTGCAATTAAGTATCTTGGAGGAAAACTCTGAAATATGATCAAATTTCCGCCTAGAAAATATATATCGAGTGCAGCTGTTTAAAGCTAGCTGCAGCTTTTTCAGTGACTCACTGTCAATATTTCCGAAAACGTCCCCCCAAAGGAAATCAGTGGAACTATACAATTTCACATTAATTGGAATTAGATCTGCTGAATGCCACACCTTTCTTAGGACGTAGTATATTTTGCTTAAAGTATAGTTTACATGGTCCTTGCATCCAAGGTATGAGTTCAACTTAAATCCAAGACCACAGACTCATAATTAGTATCAAGGCCTTGCAAGGATAAAGTAGGCAATGTCGCAACGAGCTGCCGGGAATACGCCAAACACATAGCCTTGGTCTTAGAAACATTTAGATTTAATTTATTGTCATTTGCCCATGAAGATCTGTGCTGAAGGTCTTCATTCATTCTGCACACCAGATCGTCAGACGAGAAAGATATACCTGAGCATCATCATCTTGGAAATATAGGTCATATCATTAATAAAAATAGAAAATAGTATTGAACCGAGAATGGATCCCTGTGGCACCCCTGAATCAAGGCGTTTCATCTCCGAGCAGCTAGTTCCAACCACTACTTTCTGTAAGCGACCTCTAAGATAACTTTCAAGCAATCTTACGGAGCTATCAGAGAATCCGTAGTATTTACTTAATTTTAGAAAAAGAATAGAGTGATCCACTGTGTCCAAAGCTTTGGAAAAATCCAAAAGCGCCAGCACAGTTAATTCACCTCTGTCATAGGCAGGGCGGATATCTTCGATAATTTTGAGCATGGCGGTATTATAACTGTGAAAGGCTCTGTTACCAGAGTCAAATTCGCTTAAGAGCCTGTTTGTATTAAGATATATAATTCGGGCAGCCGCTAGTTTCTACCAGACTTTTGACAAGACTAGCAATATACTTATGGGATGGTAATCTATTGAGACAGCAGCCGACGGTTTTTTAGCAACAGGAATGAATTTTGCTATTTTCCAGGTATCGGGAAAGGTTGAAGTTGTAATTGAAAAATTAATTATGTGAGTCAGAGTTGGCACTATGTATTGTACTATCAGTTTCAAAAACCTAAGACTAACACCATCCTCACCAGCTGCATTCCATTTAATTGCAATCATACTTCTCATGACATCGACCTCTGTTACTGCATTGAACTGAAATTCATTTTCTGGTGTATAGAGTAAATTTTCATCAATCTTGAAGTTCCCGTAATTTTTTGTTTTGCATGACTGTAGAAAGAAATTGTTCATATCATCTGGATTTAAATCGCATCCTCAATTAATTTTTGACCCGATATCTAGGGATCTTAAATTTTGCCACAGATTTTTAACCGGCAAATCAGCATCAAGATTCGTTTTATAAAATTCTCTTTTAGAATTCTTAATTAGCAGTGTAGCATTATTTCTGGCTTGGCGATAAAACTCCCAAGCTGTTTCCGTAGGTCACGCTTCCAACGACTATATAACTTATTGCGTGCTCTAATAGCCGACAACATTTGATTAACCATGGCTGTTTCCTGCTTTCAGTTTTGACTTCCTTTAGTGAAACATATTTATCAAACAAGTAAAGTACTTGCGATACAAAAAAATTAAGTTTTTGATTAATATCAGGAAGGATCCACACGCCGTTCGAATGCAAAACACTAGCCTCATATGCAAGCTCAGAAAGATTTACTGCTTTAAAATCCCAGTAGTAGAACTGTGTTCTATTTGTGCAACTTAGGGCTATGTTCTATGAAATAAACAACATGTCGTGGTCAGATAATCCAGCAAGAAAGAATTGGTCATAATGGAGCACTTCGGAATTGTCGGATGTGCACATCAAATCTAGCAAACTAGGTTTAAAATTGGGTGAAAATCGCGTAGGATATTTGTTAACGACATCTAGTCCTATGGAGTTCAAGTCATCCGTTAGTTTTAGACATCGTGACTCATTGTTGAGTATATCCGTGTTGAAATCTCCACAAAGTAATATACCTCCACAAAGTAATGTAATATATCTCATTATTATAATTGAAAAATTCGCAATAAAACAATTAAAACTGCTGCAGTGTGCTGCAGCATGATATTATATCAAATGACATCATGCCAATGAAAGTTAAATGGTTAATATGTCGACCAGCACAATTTGAAACCGCCCTGCTCCCTCATTTCTTTGCGAATTTTCTCCTAAACACCCATCAACATGGCTTTCGCTAAATCAACGCCATAAACACAGATAAATTACGGCAAGATATCTTTGCATCACGGCAAGATCTCTTTGCAGACCTGCTCTGGGTACAACGTTCACAGAGAAGATCTCGGGAGCGCAAATGGAGGCGGACTCGCATTTATCACTCACTAAACAGTGCATTATAATCTATTTGATCCCGACATCGGCCGTCGGGACAGCGTCGTGGAGCGTCAAGGCAAATCTGTCCGGTCAGGCGATGCAAATTTAGAGATTATCAACATCTACATTCCTCATTTCACCTGATGCACCAGTGGATACCGCCCTGACATCAACACACTACTCACTGGTGAAAATCGCATTATTTTAGGGGATTTCCATGCCCACCACGATCTGTGGCATTCTGGTCTACAGGGGTGAGATGCTGGTGAACCAAATAGAAATGATAAACGGGGATGCTAGGAAGCTTTAATAGTTCGCCGGACACCACAATCGTGAGCGCAAGACTTGTTAACTAAGTCAACTGGTAGCCGATGGTAACATTGGCAGCCGACCACTTACCCATACTCCTTTCGCTCGAGCGATCAGCCAAATTTATCGGCCTGCTCTGCCTGTGAAAAACGCCATTTCATAAACTTCAAAAAAGGAAATTGGGAAAATTGCAAAAAATGTACAGACAATCGCTTTGCTGTCCTCACTAGGGTAGACCCTTGTCGCTGGTGTGAGGGCTTGAACTCCATAGGGCCGTACTATGAGGGTGAGCGGGAGTTCGGTGACCAAGAACTACTTACTTACTTGATTAGCGTTTAAACGGTTATGGCCGTCCAAAAGGATCGGAGAGGTTGTTGTTGTTGTTGTTGTTGTAGCGATATGGTTGCTCCCCGAAGGCTTTGGGGAGTGTTATCGATGTAATGGTCCTTTGCCGGATACAGATCCGGTATGCTCCGGTACCACAGCACCATTAAGGTGCTAGCCCGACCATCTCGGGAACGATTTATGTGGCCACATTAAACCTTCAGGCCATCCCCTCCCTCCCCACCCCAAGTTCCATGAGGAGATTGGGGTCGCCAGAGCCTCGTCTGTTAGTGAAACAGCATTCGCCGCGGATCGGTGAGGTTGACAATTGGGTTTGGATAAGCTATATATTGCGCTGGCAACCTGAAGGCTTAAGCTACACAACCCCTTGAATCTGGTATTTTAGTCGCCTCTTACGACATGCATACCTACCGCGGGAATATTCTGACCCCCTAACCCGCTGGGGTTCGGAGAGGTGCTTCCTAACTCTGACTGAGCTGGTGGTGTTGCTCAACATCATTTTGCACAGCCGTATAAGTTTTGCGGGGACACCTAATTCAGACATAGCGGCATATAGGCAGCTCCTTTTCGTGTTGTCGAAGGCGGATTTGAAATCGACAGGTGATGTGTGTCGATTCTTTTCTCATGGGTTTTAGCGCATTGTGAAAATATGGTCGCTGGTAGATTTACCTTGTCTAAAGCCGCATTGAGGAGAATCAATCAGGCTATTCACAGTGGGCTCTAATCTTTCGCACAATACACTTGACAGGATCTTATATGCGATATTAAGAAGTTTGCACTTCGATTCCACTCGTCGGGCATGCGCTCGTCCGACCATATTTTGCAAAGAAGCTGATGCCTGCGCCTTACCGACTACTTAATAGCTCCGCAGGCAAACCATCAGCGCCCGCGGCCTTGTTGTTTTTTAATCTGGATATTGCCATTCTGACTTCGTCGTAATCGGTTGGGGGACATTTATTCCATGTTGTTGTTGTTTTAACAGTGCTTCGCCCCATTCAATGGGCACGACCACTCACAAATTGTAATCAAAGTCCTCTAACGGCAGTTCAAGGAAACTGGCTATTTGAACAGGGGCGGGCCATAGGGAGATTGGTGTTAGAGGCGCTGGTTCCACATTACAATTGAAAGGATGGTTAGTGTCACGTTGGATCACATCGCATGCAGGACATACAGTACGTATGTCAGGGTTGATTCTGAACAAGTAAGAGTTTAACCTACTACAGTGTCTCCCTTGGTAATGTGCTTTCTTCTTCTGCAAGGGTAGGATATTGTATATTAATAACAGGGTTCACTGAGCGCGTACTGGCAAAAGCGTTTACCGATTCTGTGTGGATTTAGCTTAGGGCGTGCTTATTAGAGCGGGTCGGTTTCAAAATCGCTCATTGCTCTGTGAAAATCGTATTCTAGGGATCAAAATAAGAAACTTTGCCCAAGGAACCATACCTCTAAAACGAATTCTGATTTGCCCCCCCCTTTGGGTCGAACTTTTGGGTAGGGGCAATTTCAATTCTACCTGCTGTGTCTTGTGGTGGCTTAAAAAAAAAAAGCAATTTACGATCTGCAATTGTGTTACAGTGATACCTTCATTTTTTAAAACGGTTGAATAAAAAACCCACACAACTATGTTTACGACATGCAAATGCATCACAGTGATGCCTTGGTTTTAAAAGAGGGTTGTAATTTCTAATAATTTTTTTTAATTTCTTTTCTATTACTAAGTTAAATTCATTTTTTCATTTACATATGTTCTGACTAAATAAATTTCTAAAGAGAAAAATAAACTCCAAAAAGAAAAAACATAGACATTTCAAAGTGGGATTTTTCAAAATTTGCCCTTACGACCCAAAGGGGGGGGACATCAGAATTCGTTTTAGAGGTATGGTTCCTTCGGCAAAGTTTCTTATTTTGATCCCTAGAATATGATTTTCACAGAGCAATGGGCGATTTTTTTGCCTCCCCACAAATCGATCCGGCCTAGTGCTTATGCTTGTCTGTGGTATGTAGGTGATGTTCGGGGGTCATAAGAAGACATCCGGTGGCAGTTCTGATATCAGCCATTTGACAGGTCTACAGCCTTTCCCAGTATGTGTTTTTAAGACCAGGCGACCAAACTTATGACGCGTAGCTCATGAGCGGCTGGCCATTTGCTTTGTGCGTGGTTAGCATCGTTTCTTTATCCTTTCCCCCGGTGCTGCCGGCAAGCGACTTGAAGATTTTGTTGCGGCTTTGTACTTTAGATACAATTTCGGTGGCATGCGCCTTGAAGGTCAGAATATTATCGAACGTTACCACTGCTAAGATCTTTGGGTGACTAACAGTTGGTAGTGTGACACCATCGACGTGAGCGTCCAATATTTTCGACATCTGTTCCTTCCACGTCGCAAACAGAGTGGCCGTGGACTTTGCCGGTGATAATGCCAGGTTGCGTGAGGTGAAGAAACTAGCAAGATCGGGGAAATAGCTGTTTATTTTAGAAACTAATTCATCAATTGAAGGGCCAGGTCGTGTTGCGAGTGTAGAAGTTACGTGGGTACCTGTCAATGGAAGACCCAACCCGGGTATCTTAAACACTGATCAATATCCGACTAAGGGGTACTGTCATCTCTAAGCCGATGCTAAGAGTGACTTGTTTGCACATCCATAAATCAATCATTATATATCTACATAAACGAATCAATCATTATGTCTACACATACGTACGTACACGCAGCGGAGAAGCAACGCACAAACACATGCAGCTATCTTATCTGAGATGCTCCCAAAAGTATGCAATTGTAATTGTGGAAGTGTCGCTCACAAATCCACGCGCATATGAGAGCTACACACGTGCATCTGTAGTTATAATTATATACCAGTAACTAAGTAAATTCTGGAAGCGCCTAGAAGATGCAACGAGGAAATCACAGAATAAAAGCAGCAACAGTAGAGGCGCGAGAATCAGTTTCGACTAAGCACGCTATCTGTCGAACAATAGAAGTGTCATTTTGAAAGTACTTGAATAAAGGCCATTTTGCACTATTAAATATTGGAGTTATTTATTCAACAGTTTAGCGATATGAACGTTAGTAGAAGGTTGCAAATAAGAGGCATTGCACTAAATTCGTTACAATATGTTGGTCCAAAATCCAGCAATGTTCTTCAATTCACGTTCAGCTCTGAACGTGATATATCAAGGTATGATTGGATGGTTCTTGCTAGACCAGCCTTCTCCGACCATGCGTATATCAGCTTCAGCATCCACCTAAAGAGGAAGACAAGGAGGAAGGGAGAAATCCTACGTGAACGAACTGGACGAAATTCCAGAAATAGGTAGAATAAAAACTGGGACAACCCAAAGTGGTTGCGGATGTTTGGTGGACAGCCACAGTACAAATAACCTACTTCAAAAAATTATAAAGGGTATGCAGGCTATCAATGCTTAGCATTACGGGTGGCCTGAAAGCAACCCCGACGGCTATACAGTGCCATTCTACACATTCCACCTGTAGACTTGTAGATAATAACAGCGTTAACAACTGCAACGAGGCTTAGTGCCTTGGGGCAGCTTGAACGCAGGTCATACGCCCATAGTAGTATAGCGTCATCAAATGCAGGACGAGCATACTAACTGATTCCCTATCTGCGCTTGGAGGGCTCTCAAAGCCACAATAGCGGTAGATGGTTGCCGCAAGGGTGTGCAAATGACGAACGAGGCGATACACGTGTACACCGATGGTTCCAAAGTAGTGGGAGTAGGGGCTGCGGTATGCAGTGCCGATGCAAAAAAAAACAGATCCTACAACCTACCTCATAGTTGGCGTAAGGTTGCCCAAATGGCGGACGAGGCTATATTTGGGTACACCGATGGTTCCAAAGTAGTTGAAGGAGTAGGGTCAGCGGTAATAAATAGATCCCACAAGGTGCCAAATCACTGTAGCGTTTTTCAGGCGGAAGTATTAGCCCTAACCAAAGCAGTAGAAACACTGGAAGAAAATAGCTTAAACTGCAGGCGTCTCAACTTTTATATTGACAACCAAGCAGCAACCAAGGCAATAATCTCGCTTAGCAGTGCAAGTAAAAATGTTTTAAGAGTGTATGGAATTCCTGGAAAGAATGCAGACAGGAAGAAGCATACATCTATATTGGGTCCCTGGGCATATAGGAATAGATGGGAATGAAAAAGCGGATGAACTGGCTAAAAAGGGTGCATCCCTTGAAGCTTGCTCCGTAGACGTTCCAGGTGCACATGATCGACCAAGAGGGAAAGGCGTTGCTGCAAATTTTCGAAGATCATGTGTAGGTCTTACAACCTTAGGCTAACAATGTTACTCCTATAGCGGTAATTATCATTTCTTATAATTATTGTTCTTCATTGCACAATCTGCTGTCAAACTGTGAGTTTTTGATGACGCACTAAGTAGTACAATTTACAAAAGTAAAATATCGCGTGATTTAAAATTAAATAAAACTTTCTGCTGAAACAAAAAAAATATTCTTCTACTTATATTATTTTGCAAGTGTTCAAAAGTTTTTTGGTTGAGTGTTTTTTACGAAATTATGAGTTTTTAATGTGTATTATTTTTGTGCTGAAAATATATAAAACCGTGAAAATAAAAGCCTGCCAAAAGTTTGAACCACGCTGAACCGCAATAATTTTTGTATTTCTGAAATAATTCAATATTATTACACATAACTCAAATGATTCTTCATCCCCGTAGGTCCCCGTTTTGATATAATGACGATAACAAAGAGGGAGTTGTATGATATGTGGGTTGCAGAACGTGGCAAAAAGCCAAAGGATAAAGTCGTTTTAGACCTCGTGTGTACTGTTATAGGGAGGGAGTAAATAGAAACGGATGTATGATGAATGCTGCAGTCGAATTTTTTTTTATCAAACTTTGTATGATATTGATTCAAGTGAATTACACCAAAGTTAATTTTCTTGGAAAGTTTGCTTCATGGTTTGAAGAAGATAACAAATTTAAATATAGGTATGTTCAATTGTGAACAAAGGAACGGGATAAGGCTATAAGAAAGTTTTTGTTTGGGCGTAAATTCGAAATTTTGGGAGGGGGTCAAACCCCCAATCACCCCACCCCCTTCGCCTATCCTCACTGAAGGGAGCTAAGGCATATAAACATATACACTTGGTTTGAATGGAATATATTAATTTTTCAGTGAGTTATTAAATTTTCCCGTCTAAATCATGCAAAAATGCCACTGTGCAACGCCTCTAACACACCCCTCTCACTTCCTAGGCCGTTAGAGGACTTTGATAACAGTCCCCCAGCGGGTCAGAATATACCCGCGGTACGTATGCCTGTCGTAAGAGGCGACTAAAATACCAGATTCAAGGGGTTGTGTAGCACAACCCTTTCAGGTTGTCAGCGCAATATATAGCTTCTCCAAACCCAATTGTCAACCTCACCTATCCGTGGCGAATCCTGTTTCATTAATAGCCGAGGCTCTGGCGACCCCAACGCATGTGGTCATAAAAAATCGTTCCCGAGATGGGCGGGCTTGGTACCAGAACGCACCGGATCTGCATCCGTCTAAGGACCATCAACATCGATAACACTCCCCAAAGCCCTCGGGGAGCGTCCTTATCGCTACAACAACAACAACGTTAGTAGCCAGCAAATACATCTATTTCGTTAGAGAAATATTGTGATTTAACAGTACAATTAGAATGTAGTTCTCTAATGCATCTGTAATCGAAAACTAGGCTAGAAGTTTTAGCGAATATATTGGTAGGTTCAAAATCAGTTTTCATTTGTAATAATTAAAATTAGATAAAAGAAGTTAAAGCGGGAAAGTAAGCAACTGTTGACATAGTATATGACTGGGATTATGAAGAAGACGTGCTCCTATCCATACCACAAGTCAACGCAGAGCTAAATACTGAAGGAATAAGTGGCAGCGAAAGCTTCGTTTAAGTGAAGTTTTAAATTATTATTAAAAGCCTTTGATATATCATTATATTGAGTATATATCCTTACAACCCATTAGCAGTATTTGAACTAATAAAAAAATTAAAACTGAATTGATTTTAAATAATTGATAAAAATTCAAATTAGAAATGGACGTTAGAAATCGACTAGAATTCTAAGCCATTTCTCGATATCGAGAACAAAGTTCCCTTTTTGTCGAAAATTCTATATAATGTTGTGTATTTGCCAGTATGTACGTGTGTTTTAAAAGTAATAAATTTTGTTTGCTTAATTTTTCGTACAAACCCCAAAAAAATAATTTTTCTGCGAAATTTGTTCTATATTCTGTTGGCAATACAAAGCTACGTGAATCTCTTTATCTAAAAAAATATGATATATTTAATAATTTGGGAAAAATTTAAACAACGTGGCATCAGGACGGACAAGGCGACAGCTGTTTCGATTATACCTTGTAAAACTCGTCCAAGCTTTTTCTACCGGTAGTGGGATATGAACCCGCACTCCTATAAGGCTTTGAAGAGTTTGACAAGGTATAATCGAAACAGCTGTCGCCTTGTCCGTCCTGATGTCACGTTGTTTAAATTTTTCCCAAATTATAAAATAAAAATTGCTTCAAATAAATGTTTTCATACATTTTAAAGCAATGAGGGTGCAAGCTCTCCGCAGAAGTATTCTAACGAATTTGGTGCAACTCCTCTTATTTGCAACCTTCTGCTAACGTTCGAATCACTAAACTGACGAATAAATAACTCCAATATTCAATAATGCAAAATGGTATTTATTAGACAATAACACTTCTACTTCTCAACAGATAGCGTGCTTAAATCAAACTGATTACTGCTTACTCAGCTTTAACTCCTTTTATGCTCTGTGATATCTCGTTCGCATACTTCCAGGCGTTTCTATTTCTAGAATTTACTACTCCTTTACCAGCTATAACTACAGATGCACGATTATTATAGCTTCTCGCATAGCCATATGCGCGTGTACACGTAAGTGACACTTCCACAGATGATTGCCTACTTTTGGGAGTATCGCAGATATATGCATGTGCATATGCATGCCTCTCTCTCCGCTGCCTGTATGAACATATTGTAACGAATTTACTTGCAAATCCTCTTATTTTCCCTTTTGCTAAGTTCGTATCACTAAACTGTTGAATAATGGAAAAATGGCCTTTATTAAAGTACTTCACAATAACACTTATACTTTGCAGCTAGCTGGCTTAATAACCAAACTGATAGCTTAAATGAAACTGCCTTTCAAAATAATACTGCTATTGCTCGCTAGATAGCGTCTTAATCGAAACTGCCCATAACGCCTCTACCGCTGATGCTTTTATACTCTGTGGTTTCCTCGTGGCATCTTCTAGGCTCTTCCAGAATTTTACTTAGTTAGTTATAAATTTATCAGCTACAACTACAGATGTATAATTTCTCATTTGAGTAATACTTGCACAAATTATTGCCCTCTCTTGTGACAACTCAGATAAGATATATGCATGTGTTTGTGCATTGCTTCTCCGCTGCTCGTATACGTACATATGTGTAGACGCAATTATTGATTCGTTTATGTAGATACATAATGATTGAATTATTGATGTGAATTCACGTCACTGCTTAGCATCGGCCTAGAGATGGCAGCAGCCCTTAGTTTTGCTAATATTAGTAACACTGCCCTCCACCTAAGTCTGATCGTCCCCATCAGACAAATCTCTCGATCTAAACGTCGCTAGCATCTCCAAATGTACCACTCTTCTACTCCGTGGTTTTCCAATGCTTTGTATGCGGTAGATGGTATCACTGATCTTCTTCACAACCTTGTACGGGCCTTCCCAACTGCACCGAAATTTGGCTGGAACACCTTTCCGCCGGTGAGGGTTGTATAGCAGTACCAAATCTCCCTCCCGGAAACCTTCCGAATTATTTTCCTTGTCGTACCTGTGTTTCATCTTACTACTCATTATCCTGGATCGTTCCCTCGCACTCTGTTGCTTGGCCAATGAAGAACTACTTCGCAGAGCTTGATCTTGACGGATTGACTTTGCATCATCAGTATCGTCTTGACGTTTCACAACAGTAGTGCGCGCTGGCTTGAAACCACCCTTTCATTTTTTCTGGAAAAATCTTTCAGTCGTTTTAGTGCGTCCATTAGGGTTTGTCAATGCCGATCTTTTTCTCGCAGGTACTTTTAATTTCGCTTTATTTGGCCCATTCGATCCATCAACCTTTTCTTTTGACTTTCGTGGCCTTTGTCGAGTCTTTTACACCATTACTCGATTACTACTGAACCCTTTCTCCAACTTGAAGTTAAGTGGTATATCCTGGTTCTTATACTGCATAATCCTTCTCTGCATATCGATCCTGATGTCATAGTCAACTAAGAACTCCACTCCCAATATGACTTCATCAACGATCTCTGCCACAACGAATTTGTGTAGAACCATGACCTCCCCAATTAAGACATCACATACCACTTCTCCATGGACTGTGTTATACTCGCCAGTAATCGTACGCAATCTTGCTCCAGGTAATGGCTTTACTTTCCTGTTGACCAAATCAGATCGGATCAAGGAATGAGATGCGCCCGTATCTACAGTCAGTACACGCTCCCTGCCATCCACATTTCCTTTGACGGTAAGACTGCTCGATTTCCTTACAGTTTGCGAGATAGGTATCACACGACATTCAATAGCTGGGGCAAGTTCTCGATCTTTACATTTGACTCGCTCTTGTTTATCTCCTCCAGCTTTGCGTTTACGACCAGCCAAGTTGGAACTACCATGACCGGTGCTGCAATGACGTGCAATGTGACTTGGGTTACCGCACTTGAAACACTTCATAACTCCGGCATTGTTTTATTGTAATCCCTTCAGTGCTTCCAAAATTGTGTCTACCCAATCTGGTCTTTCCACTTCCACGCGATGAGCATTGTATGCGGGCTTACTCAAAAGTGACGCTGTTTCCTGAGTCAGTGCATGGGATACCGTTTCTGCAAATGTTGGCTTTGGGTTTGCGTATGTGGCTCGCTTCGTTTCGACGTCCCGTATGCCATTTATAAAGGTCTGAATTTTCACCCTTTCGGTGTACTCCACGGGTGTGTCGGCATTCGCCAAATGTACAAGCCTTTCGACATCTGACGCAAACTCCTGCAAAGTCTCATTAGCCTTTTGGTAGCGGTTTTGCAACTCTATTTGGTGAATCTGCTTCGTGTGTTCGCCTCTCTAGAGCGCTCATCAATGTTTCGTAGTTGTTCCGCTCTCCCTCGGGAATAGTCTGTAGGATTTCAGCAGCAGATCCTTTCAATGCCACGAATAGTGCAGCAACTTTATCTTCAGCACTCCAGTTGTTCACTGCGGCGGTCTTTTCAAACTGAATCTTAAACACCTGGAAAGGAACAGAACCGTCAAAGGATGGTGTTTTTACCTTTGGATTGCTTGCTGAAACAGCTGGGCGATTTAGTTGTAACTGCTCCATACGACCTTTTAAATCATCTACTTCTGCCTGAAATTGAGCCAATTTTGCATCCTGCGCTTCCAGTTTTGATGATACCTGTTCCGAAATTTCTGCCGACGTTTCAGATATACGTGCCTCTTGCGCTTCCAATTGAGATGCCATATATGTTTTTTGGTCTTCCAGTTGAGATGACACTTGCGACGTCATTTCTGAAATACGTGCCTCCTGTGATTCCAGTTGGGATGCCATATATGTCTTCTGTTCTTCGAGCTGTGTTTCCATCTTGGATGTTATCTGTGTCGACATTTCTGACATACGCGTTTCTTGTGCTTCAATCTTCGATGTTATTCGTGTCTCTTGGGATTCCATCTGTGATGACGTATACGTTTTCTGTTCTTCCAGTTGCGATGTTATACGGGTTTCCTGCGATTCTAGTTGTTTTTCCATCTTGGATGTTACTGTCCACGTTTGTGCAGATATTGCAGCTAATATTGTGTTCAAGTCTGTGTTCGCCATTGTCTGCGGTGTTTCGTTTTTCTCCTAAATTTTTGCTGTTGTCTCGTCGCCATCAAGATGAAAGACATACTCGTCTACATCAATTCCTTCTGCTTCCATTGTCTCTCGTAGCCGTGCCTGAAGTTCAAGTTTAACGCCGCTTGTATTCAATCCACGGCTCTCCAACTCCTTCTTCAGTTGCTGGATCTTCAATTCACTGAACTTTGCCATGTCCTTGTTGTCCTCTGGAATTTATTCAACAATTCCTCTTCTGACACCAATTGTAACGAATTTACTTGCAAATCCTCTTATTTGCCCTTTTGCTAAGTTCGTATCACTAAACTGCTGAATAAATAACTCCAATGTGGAATAATGGAAAAATTGCCTTTATTAAAGTACTTCACAATAACACTTATACTTTGCAACTAGCTGGCTTAATAACCAAACTGATAGCTTAAATGAAACTGACTCTCAAAATAATACTGCTATTGCTAGCTAGATAGCGTCTTAATCGAAACTGCCCATAGCGACTCTACCGCTGATGCTTTTATACTCTGTGATTTCTTCGTGGCATCTTCTAGGCGCTTCCAGAATTTTACTTAGTCATAAATTTCTCAGCTACAACTACAGATGCACAATTTCTCATTTGAGTAATACTTGCCCTCTCTTGTGACAACTCAGATAAGATATATGCATGTGTTTGTGCATCGCTTCTCCGCTGCTCGTATACGTACATATGTGTAGACGCAATTATTGATTCGTTTATGTAGATACATAATGATTGAATTATTGATGTGAATTCACGTCACTGCTTAGCATCGGACTAGAGATGGCAGCACCCCTTAGTTTTCCTAATATTCGTAACAATATGTATAGACATAATGATTGATTTGTTGATTTGCATACAACTCACTGCTTAGTATTGGCTTAGAAATGATAGTATTCCTTAGTGTTGCTAATATTCGTCACACTGCCCTCCACCTAAGTGTGATCGTCCCGATCAGACAAATCTCTCGATCTAAACGCTACCAGCCTTTCCAAATGAACCACTTCTTTGGTTCGTGGTTTGCCAGTGGTTTGCATGCGGAACACTACATCGTTGATCCGTTTTACAACTTTGTATGGGCCTTCCCAATTACACTGCAATTTCGGAGACAAAACTTTTTTTCGTTGTGGGTTGTATAACAGCACCAAATCTCCTTCCTGAAAACCTTCCGAATTAATTGCTTTATCGTATCTGGCTTTCATCTTGTCACTCATAATCTTTTCTCGTTGCCTTACAAGATCGTGTATCTCTCTCACCTCTTCTCCCAAGACACCAGTGGATTTCTTGACATTTCTCTACGCATCGGCATCTCTCCCAAACTTCAAATCAGCTGACAGTCGAAGGTCATTGCCAAAAATTACCTTTGCTGGTGTTTGGTCCGTTGTCTCATGCACTGCCGATCGGTAAGCCATCAAGAATAATGATATGTGTTATCCCACTCCTTATGGTACTTGTCTACTACTTTCCTTAAATGCTCCTCCAAGGTTCTTTTGAAACGTTTCACCATACCATCGGACTGAGGATGCAATGCAGTTGTCCGTGTTTTCGATTCCTGGAACACAGCTGATTCCAAATTCCTGCCTTGGTCAGAATGTAACTCTATTGGTACATCATACCTTGCAACCCAATTATTTATAAACATTTTTGCTACTGTTTCTGCTTCTCGATTTGGGATTGGGTATACCTCTGGCCATTTGCTGAAATAATCCATAACCATCAGTTACATACATATTTGTTTCCGCAGTTGCTAGTAGGAAATGGACCTGCTACAGTCATAGCGATCCTCGCAAATGGCGCACCTGAGTTATATTGCTTCATCTGGCCATGACTTCGGGTTTTGGGCCCTTTCGATCTGCTGCAAACCTCGCAGTTCGCAATCCACTCAGTGACCGATTGACGGCAACCAACCCTATAGAATCTCTGTTTAATCTTCTCGAGCGTCTTCGTGATTCCAAGATGACCTCCGCTTGGACCATTATGCAGCTCTCTGAGCACGTCAGGAATCCTCTTTCTGGGAACGACTATCAGTTTGTTCTTGTATTGACCATCCTCACTCTCCCATATTCGATGCAAGCACCCGGATATCAATTCTAAACTGTTCCACTGTGGCCAATATGACTTCGCAATGGGACTCTCTGCTGACATCTCTCTATTTGGTCTTTCGTTTCGTTCTAGTCCTTGCATAACATGTGACAGATCAGTATCTTCTGGCTGACACTTCCTTAGTTGTTCTTTGTCCCATTCATCCGTACATGTTATAGTAATTAGCCGGACATCTATAATGTCTTCTTTAGCCTCGGCCTTTGAGCAGTGCTTGCATTCCAAACTACATGGTCTTCGTGACATTGCATCAGCATTTCCATGGGTACTACCTTTTCGATGCGAAAAGTTATAGCTTTATAGTCACTCGATCCACCGTGCCAGTTGTCCTTCCGGATTACGGAACTGCAGAAGCCATTTCAACGCTGCGTGATCTGTCCTGACGCGGAATCGCTGGACGTAGAGGTATTTGTGAAAATGTTTAATGCACTCTACCAATGCCAACAGCTCTCTCCGTGTAACGCAGTAGTTCCTCTCTGGTTTTCCAATTGAACGGCTGTAATATGCAACTACCTTCTCCTGCACATCGACCAGTTGTGATAAAACGCCTCCTATAGCATATCCACTCGCATCTGTATCTAGAATAAATGTTGCTCCTGGAATCGGATATGCCAACATTGGGGCAGTGCAGAAACGCCCCTTCAATGTTTGGAAATCCACCTCTTGCTCCTTCTTCCATTCAAAAGCTTTATTTTTCCTTGTAAGCTGATGGAGGCTATGGGCTACGCTGGAAAAGTTTGGTACAAATCGGCGGTAATATGTGCACAGCCCAAGGAAACTTCTCAATTCATGCAGATTCAGTGGTCTTGGCCAATCCTATACTGCCTCTATCTTTTCATTCGCAGTACAGATGCCTTCTGTCGTTACCTTGTGACCCAAATAATTTACTTCCTTTTTAAACAGCGAACACTTTTTGGGACTTAGTTTCAGACCAGCGCCAGATATTCTCTGGAAAACTTCCTCTAAGTTTTTAAGATGTTCATCAAAGTTCTTGCCCAATACGATGATGTCGTCCAAGTACACCAAGCATGTTTTCCAATATAGTCCTTTCAATACCTGATCCGTGAGTCTCTCGAAAGTGGCTGGTGCATTACATAGTCCAAAGGGCATTACTCTAAATTGCCAAAGACCATCACCGATACTAAAGTAGTGGTTTTCTCTTTGTCTTCCTCCTTTACTTCCACTTGCCAGTAGCCGCTTTTTAAGTCCAGTGTGGAAAACCATTTTGTACCAGATAGCGAGTTCAGTGTGTCGTCAATTCTTGGCAGTGGGTAGCTATCCTTTTTAGTAACGTCGTTCAACTTTCGATAGTCCACGCAAACCCTCATTTTTCCATAATTCTTCTTCACAAGTACCACAGGTGAACTCCACGGACTAGCTGATGGTTCGATGGCGCCGATGTCGCAACAGTGAACAACTAGAATGCGGAAGATAAAGTTCCTGCACTGTTCGTGGCATTGAAACGGCCTGCAGCGGAAATCTTACAGACTATTCCAGAGTACGAACGGAATAGTTATGAAGCATTGATGGCCGCTGTCGAGCTACTTCACATGCTACTTCTCCAATTACCTGGGTGTCCTCTCCCGTGGCTGTACGTAATCTTGCTCCAAGCAATGGTCTTATCTTCTTGTTGACTAAATCTGATCGAATGATAGAATGGGATGCACCCGTATCTACAGTCAGTAAACGTTCCTTTCCATCCACATATCCTCCGACAGTAAGATTGCTTGACCTTCTTCCAATGCGAGATAGAGATTATGGGGCATTCAATTGAGGGAGCCATCTGTCGCCCCTTGCGGCTGACTCGCTTTACTTTAACGATTGAGTGGATATGGAGATTTGCTCATCTCCTTCAGCTCTGCGTTTACGGCCACCCACATTGCTAGAACGGTTAGGATTGGTACTGCAATAACGTGCAATGTGCCCTGGATTTCCACATTTAAAGCATTTGACGGCACCATCGTTTATCTGCTGCGTTCCTTTTAATGTTTCAAAATTGTTTCTACCCAGTCTGGCCTTTCCACTTCCACGCGATGAGCTTTGTATGCGGGCTTACTCAAAAGTGACGCTGTTTCCTGAGTCAGTGCATGGGATACCGTTTCTGCGAATGTGGGTTTTGGGTTTGCATATGTCGCTCGCTTCGTTTCTACGTCGCGTATGCCATTTATAAAACTCAGGATTTTTACCCTCTCGGTGTACTCCATGGGTGCGTCCACATTTGCCAAATGAGCCAAACTTTCAACATCCGACGCAAACTCTTGCAAAGTCTCATTAGCTTTTTGGTAACGGTTTTGCAATTCTATTTGATATATCAGTTTCCTGTTTTCGCTTCCGTAACGTCGCTCGACAGCGGCCATCAATGTTTCATAACTATTCCGTTCGTACTCTGGAATAGTCTGTAAGATTTCCGCTGCAGGCCCTTTCAATGCCACGAACAGTGCAGCAACTTTATTTTCCGCAGTTATTCACTGTTACGGTCTTCTCAAACTGTAACTTAAAGACCTGGAAAGGAACAGAACCGTCAAAAGATGGAGTTTTTACCTTGTTGTTCTTCTTCTTGTTGTTGTTGTTCTTGTTGTTGTTGTTCTTGTTGTTGTTGTTGTAGCAATGTTTCGCCCCACCTAAAAGATGCGACCGATCACAAATTGTCATCAATATCCTCTAACGGGACTCCAAGGAAACTTGCTGTTTCGACAGGGGTGGACCATAATGAAAGGGGTGTTTGAGGCGTTGGTTCCACATTACAATTAAAGAGATGGTAGGTGTCATGTGGGAACACATTGCAAGCGGGGCATACATTTTTTATGTCGGGGTTGATTCTGGATATGTAAGAGTTTAATCTGTTACAGTATCCAGAACGAAGTTGAGCCAGAGTGACTCGCGTTTCCCTGGGGAGTATGCGTTCCTCTTTCGCAAGTTTTGGGTACTGTTCCCTGAGTACTAGATTCACCGGGCAATTCCCGGCATAAAAGTCCGACGCCTCTTTGTGGAGTTCACCAAGGACCCGCTTGTGTTTTTTTGCTTCATACGGCAGAGTTCTCAGGTGCCGTATTTCCTCAAAATGCTTACGGAGATCACTCCTTAAGTCCCTAGGCGGTGTTGGCTCATCAATCAGATGTCTGTTGGGATGCCCCGGTTTCTGGGTATTCAACAGGAACTGTTTGGTTAGCATATTATTTCTCTCCCTCATTATGTAGATGGTGTTCTGGGAACATAAGAAGACAGCCCTTGGCGGTTCTGAGCGCACTATTTTGGCAGGCCTGTAGCTTGTTCCAGTGGGTAGTTTTTAGGCTTGGCGACCATATAGGGGACGCGTAGCATGCAAACGGCTGGCTTTGTATGTGGTAATGAGCGTTACTTTGTCTTTTCCCAAGTACTGCCAGCAAGGGATTTGAGGATTTTGTTACGGCTCTGGATTTTCGGAACAATTGCGGCTGCGTGCTCACCAAAATGTAGATCCTGATCAAACGTCACACCCAAGATTTTGGGGTGTAGGACAGTCGGTAGCGTAGTGCCATCGACGTGGATGTTCAAAATGGTCGACATTTGGGACGTCCAAGTTGTAAATAAGGTCGCGGATGATTTAGTCGGTGATAATTCCAGGTTTCGCGAGGCGAAAAAACTGTAAAGATCAGGGAGGTAGCCGTTTATTCTGTTGCAAAGCTCATCGATCTGTGAGCCCGGTACTGTGGCCATTATTGTGCAGTTATCGGCGTAAGAAACGATAGTAACTCCTTCCGGTGGCGAAGGTAGTTTTGATATGTAAAAATTAAACAAAAGTGGGGATAGGACACCACCCTGTTGCATCCCTTGTTTAATTCTTCTTGGCTTTGATGTTTCGTTTCTGAATTGCACCGATGCCTGCCGACCACCCAGATAATTTGCGGTCCACCTTTTAAGACATGGGGAAGGGTAGACCCTTCCAAGTCTTGCAGTAGCGTGCCATGGTTGACCGTATCAAAAGCTTTTGATAGGTCTAGCGCTACGAGTACTGTTCTTTGGTGGGGCTTCTGATTTAACCCACAATTTATCTGGGTGCTAATGGCATTTAGCGCGGTGGGTGCTATGGAGTTTTCTAAAGCCATGCTGATGACAGGCTAGCTGCAAATTTGCTTTGAAGTAGGGGAGGAAAATGGCTTCAAGCGTCTTGGCTACTGGCGATAGGAGAGATATCGGGCGATATGGCTCTTCTATGTTAGCTGGTTTCCCAGGCTTTAGTAGCGGGACCACCTTGGCCATTTTCTATTTTTCGGGTATGACAAAGGTGGAAAGAGACAGGTTGAAGACATGTGCTAAATATATGAAACCCTCTTTCCCTAGGCTTTTAAGCATCGGCATGACTATGCCATCTGGGCCCACTGCTTTGGATGGTTTAGCATGACCGATGTCATCCTCAACCTCTTTGGCGGTGATGGTAATTGGTGACGCGCTGAACTTATGTTTACGTGCGTGTCTGTTGGCCCTTCGTCTATTTTTGTCAACCGTAGAATGCATATGTATTGTCCGCAGAAAGCGCTCGTGCATTTTTTCGCATCCGACAGCACTTTGTCGCCAAAGGCGATGGAAACTTTGTCATTGTGCCTAGACGGATTCCATAGGGACTCTACAGTGGACCAAAAGTTACCTACACCGGCAGAGAGGTTACAACCGCTTAGGTGCTCCTCCCATTTCGCCCGCTTGTGTTCATCCACAAGCAATCTGATGCGTTGGTTTATATCCCTTATTTGTGGGTCGCTGGGATCGTGCTGTCTTATAAGGTCACGTTCTCTCGCTAAACTTACGGCCTCTTCCGTGAAGTGGGGCCGAATTTCGGGAATTCTACCGGCGGGAATGAAACGAACCGAGGCACATTCAATGACCTTGCGGAAAGCACCCCCCCTTGGCGGGCATCAGTTGGGATAGGGCGGGCAGCAAAGCGGTTGTCTGTAATGGATTTGTATTCGTCCCACTTTCCTTTTTTAAAGTTAATGAAAGTGGGTTTTTCTGCGAGGATGAAGTCGGCGGAACTCTCGAGCGAAATAAGTATAGGCAGGTGGTCGGATGCCAATGTTACCATCGGCTGCCAGTTGACGCAGTTTACGAGTTCTGCGCTCACGATTGAAATGTCCGGCGAATTGTGACAGCTTCCTACCATACGTGTGGGGGCGTCTCCGTTTATTCTGCGGAACGTCGTTTCTTCTATTTGATCCGCTAACATCTCACCCCTACTGTCCACCCGCAATTTTGAATGCCATAGATCGTGATGGGCATTGAAATCGCCTAAGATAATGCGATTGTTTCCAGTGAGTACGCCGCTGTTATCAGGGCGCTATCCACTGGGGCAACAGGTGACAGGAGGGATGTAGATGTTGATGATTTCTAGATTTGCATCGCCCGACCGGACAGATAATCCTTGACATTCTAAGACACTGCCCCTACGGTCGATGTCGGGATCAAATATATGATATTGCACAGTGTGGTGTATGATAAACGCGAGGCCGCCTCCATTTCCGCTCTCGCGATATTTTCTGTAGACATTATACCCAGAACAGGTCTGCAATACAGATCTAGCTGTGAGTTTAGTCTCTTGAATCGCAGCAATGCGGATGTTGTGCCGCTTCATGAAGTCGACTATCTCCGTGATCTTCCCAGTTAATCCATTACAGTTTAACTGCAGAATTCTGAAGTGAATAGGCGGAGACGTCGTCACTCTGGGAGTAAGTGACGGGTGACTACGCCTGGGTTGTGGAAGGCCAGAACGCGATTGCTGTTGTGCCCTGGGACTAGACTTCATTGGGTAGGCATTGAGGTACCCGGTGTATTTGGGTTTGCGGCCTGGCAACATTGCGCAATGAAACCCGTCGGGGGGTTGCCGTCGCGGAGACCAGAACATCTAAGAAAGTGGCACCGTCCAAGGCAGGAGCTGCATTGGGCGGATGTCGCAAACGTATATATTCTGTGCTGGCAAACGGTGCAAAGGGAGGTAGGGAACAAGAGTCTGGTTCCCTGACCTACACAATTGCTGGCAGAAAAGAGGGGGGGGGGGGGGGGGAAGAAGACGGGGGCAGGGGCTGATGCTCGGCATTGCTCCCGACTCTACTACGGAGATTGTAGGTATGAGTGGGAGCAGCCGTGTGAGTTAGTGGCGCCGTGGGGCGCGAGCAACAGCGGGTACTTGTTGTGGCTTGCTGAGCAGCGGGGCTGCTGGAAGGTAGCGTTGGCGCTAAGGCGCAGACTACGGGACGTCCTAGGACGTGAACAGCAAGGAGCCACAAAAATTTATAGAAGTTACGTGGACGTCAGGTTTTGGGGTCTAGCCCAGAAAAACCTGTCCGATGCAACCATCCCTTACACGAGACACACTGACAAGAGTATGACCGTCCTAAAAAGATTAATTTCCGGCAGATGCGGCAAAACCATTTCTCGGGGCCGGGGTCAGGAGACGGACCCGGATTGGGTTCGATACCTTCCCGGAGCAAGAGAATATGGAGCAGTCCCGCTGCAAGGAGCTGCTGGGAGGATGACAATTTGTGGGAGGGACGCAATAAATTAAATGGGTTACACTGAAATGGCAGTCCTTGGTCGGGAAAATCCCGAGTCGCTCCGGTACATAGAACCGACGGCCTTGGGAAAGCGAGTTTTTACCTTCGGATTGCTCGCTGGAACAGCTGGGTGATTTAGTTGTAATTGCTCCATACGATCTTTTAAATCATCGACTTCTGCCTACCCTTGCTTCCTGTGCCTCCAGCTGCGAGGATATGTGAGTTTCTTGTGCTTTCAACTGATCAGCCATATATATCTTCTGTTCTTCTAACTGTGTTTCCATCTTAGTTGTTATACGAGCCTTCTGCGATTCTAGTTGGGATGCCATTTGTGACGTCATATTTGTCTTCTGTTCCTCCAGTGGAGATGAAACTGTCGATGTTTCTGCAGATATTGCAGCCATTATCATTACGCATATTGTCACTTGCGAAGCGAATATATTTGGCGAGTCGAACAGATTGGCGAATTCACATCAAATTTGCATTATGAGTGGCGAATGAACTTATTCGACTGCCATGTGTCATTGCCATTCAAACAAATTTAATTAGTTCATCCGAATTTGACGTTTCTGTCATCTGTTTTTATTATTTATTTATGCACAAACAGAAATGTAAAAAACAAGTTTATTAAATAGTAATAAATAAAGTTAAAAATGTTTTATAACGTTGATCTTTTTGAAGACAATTACAATGTTGAGCCGCGAGTTGATCTTCTTCGTCAGCGGCGTTTTATAAGAGATTACTCCAATCCCATGGAGCTTCCGTCCACAGGGTAAGTGCAGTGCATATTGGTTATTCAAAAGATGTAAAAATTTTTTGTGCTTTTAGATTCATAGCAAATTTCCGGCTAAGCAAAGATGCATTTATGTATGTGCTGGACAAAATCAAGAACAGTTTTCACTGCCGCTTGTCATCATCTGTAACGCCAATGCTAAAGTTGTGTTGCGCACTCCGTTTTTTTGCCCATGGCAGTTATCTGCAAGCTGTAGGGAATGAGTTTCATTTGGGACTTGCGCAACCCACAGTTTCCCTCATTTTAAAGGAGATACTACCAATTTTGCAGAGAGAAATTTGCAGGGCGGCGATAAAAACCGAAATGACAGAAGAGGAAAAGCAACAGGCAAAGAGCAAATTTTTCATCAGGTCAGAAATACCCAACGTGATTGGCTGTGTTGATGGTACGCATATTGCGATTTATGCTCCCAGCGCAAATAGACACCTCTATCTGAATAGAAAAGGGTTTTTTAGCATAAATGCGATGATTGCAAGTTTTTAAGACATGGATACATAAAATATTGTTGTTAGTAAATTGTATATTTCAGGCTTGCGATCATGACATGAATATCCGGTTTGTGGATGCTAGATATGCTGGTTCAACACATGATTCGTTTGTGTGGAATAATAGTTCATTAAAAAGTCATTTGGAAAATATGCATCTTAGCGGCGATAACCCTATTTATTTAGGTAATTTTGCTAGTTACATCAACACAAATATAATCGGGGTATTAAGACTTAGCTCGTTACTCAAAACTATCGACTAACGGAGTAACGAATCAAGTCCGAATACCCTTACTTTTTATGACGTAATATTAAAAAAAAATATACTTATTTGTAGGTGATTCCGGGTACCCGCTGAGTTCCTACTTACTAACACCCTTCCGTCTTGCAGAGTCCGGAACTAGGGAATCAATTTTTAATAAGAAGCACGTAAAAGGTAGAAACACCATAGAACGTACGATCGGAGTTCGGAAATGCCGTTTCAGATGCCTCCTCGGAAAAATGCACTACAATCCTGACAAAGTTAAATCGATTATAAACATATGTTGCGCTTTGCACAATATTTGCAAGAAATTTCGAATCAGTGATCCAGACGAAGCAGAAATTTTTACTGACGCCATTGTATCGTCGGAGCCAAGTAATGAAGATGGCAACGATACACCAGGAGAGCGCCGCAGAATACAAATAGCTGATGCTTTACTGTACAACGAGTAGGGCCGTTTTAATGGCGTTTTCTTTTGTACAAAAAAGTTTACTCTCGTGTCACCTATTGAACTCTTGACCTAGGTTGGTTAGGAATTAGTTAGGTTTAGAAGAGTTATCGAGGCCAATGCCCCACTAGGGGAAATGGACAACAGTATTAATTTTTACCTATATTTTGTATTTGAATACAGTAATGCTAGTGAGCTAAGGAACGTACTGAAATTACTTTTGTTGTCTGTAATGAACTTTAAGTTTTATTAGCTGTATTTTATTCCCAGCTAAAAGCAAAAAAATACAAATTTTAAAATATGAAGATTTTATTGAAATTCCTATGAATTAAATTGAAATAAGATTAAATTGAAATCATAAAATGGACATTTGCTTAATTTTTATTTCATTTATTTAATAAAAATCAACAATTCAATTCAGACTTATAAAATGGTAAAGGTACATATATATTATTACTACAAGGAAATAAATAAAAATCAAATATTTATTTCAGACTTTTTAGTTGACGATATGCGTATTAGGTTATTGCTGCTTATTTCATAAGTATAAGGCCACTCATATTAACATGTTCTATTTTTTTGTATTATTTCGTTTAGTTAATATTTTTTGCTAATAGAATACCAAAATAGGAGTCGTGTACAAATATACGCTCTAAACTTTGTGGATGTTTTTAAAGGCTAAAAGACGTTTTTAGAAATGTTGAAATTTCTTTTTAATAATTCAAACCTCAGAACTGAAAATATCTTTTTGTAGCCCATTAAACTTTCCTTCATATGAAAGTATATGATGCCTCCAGTAAATAATTTTAAAAACTAACAAAGATCTGACCCGTTCGGCGAGTCGGTCTTAAGAGTTACAATTTAATGGGATACAGAAATATAACTTCGGTTCAGATGTTTGAAATATTTGAAAAAATTTTCAAGATATTTCAAAACCTTTTTTAACTTTTACAAAATGTTCACAAAGTTTGGAGTGCCGATTTAAAGGGTCTTAATTTGGAATCCCATTAGCAAAAAATAAAAAATAATACGAAATGTTAAAAAAAATTAGAACATGTCAATATGGGTGGTCTTATAATTATGAACTGGGGTATATTACACTTAAAAACTAGTTTAAAATAAATCACATATTAATTCAGTACTTCATTAGAAAATAAAATATATAAATATAAACACAAATTCAGTCACGTAAAAAAAAAATAGAAATGAAACTGAAAGTAGTTGGACGATTTGATTATTTCCTTAGATTATATTTCAAGGTTTTCAGTTCGAACTCCTTCATTTTCATCTCCATTTTTTCCTTGTGTTGTCTTTTTCTTTCAACACTTTCTTCCTTTTTTCTCTCTTCTTTCTTTTTCAATAGTTTTATTTGGTCTTTTTGAGTTCGTACGTTTTTCTAGCATATCTTGCCATTTCGTCTAATTTTTCCGTCACTTTTGTAATTCCCTCGCAAAGGGTCTTTTGCATTTCTCCCTGCTTTTCAAGTGCCTTCAAGCGCATATTTTCGCGATCCTCCAGTGTCATCCTCGGACGGGGAGTCGATGAACTTGGAGTGATATTTAAGTCTCGAGGATCTTCTTCACCCTCGGTTTCACTCGTGTTGTCACTCTCACCCCCGTTATTACCCGGATTATTGGATCCACGCCCGTTATCACCCGGATTATTGGTTCCAAAGGACTGTCCTGTCGGGTTGGTGGCTTCTTGGAGGTTCAGTAGCTCATCCACGGATCTCTCTAGCGCAGATAAACTTCGCTGGGCGTACGGTCCTCTACCAGTGGCTACGCTCTCGCTGCGGTTTGTAGAAATCTTTTTTTTAAGCTTCAACTTATAATCTAACCAAACCTAGGACAAATATATTGGTAAGTATGAACTGACACCCAGAATACAATTCAGTTACTACTAGAGGCCTGCACGGATGCGATGGTTCGGGTATATAACTAAGTAACGCTTCTGACGATTATCAGGTTGTCAGTTACTTTGGAAACTTGCATCGTGACATCGTACGGTTACTTTTGAAACTAACTGGTTAAGTATCTTATCGGGTATTATCAGAAAAATAGTAGGCGGTGGCTCGGAGCTAGGATCTAACCAAACCTAGGGCCCATCTCTGCACCCTTCATAATGCCAGTAACATACCCGAGTAGATACGTTAGCAGGTAAAGCTGCTTTACTCGAGTCGATTTCCTGGTAAATTTTCTCAAACAAAGTGCCTACTTGTATATGATGGATGAATTGAGTTAGGAGTCAAAAAAACCATCAGTAATTCGACTCGTGTAAAACAGCCTTAAGTATCAAAGGTAACTCCAGTCAGTAACCGTACGATGCTACGATGCCACGATTCTGCGATGTATACTTTTGTATTATTCGTGCAAGTCTATTCTTCTTACCTTGTCCACTCGCGCCCGTTACGGATTGGAGGACCTATGGAGTTAAGATCCGTGACGAAATGATCCCACAATTCTGCCCTGCTCCTCCTGGTCTCTCCAAAATTCCCCATGCCTCAGGCGACGTCTGGATTATTTTCCATCAGCTCGACCAGCTTTTGGAATTGCTGCGGCGTTGTTCTTCTCATTCTGAAAACTTCATTTATTCAAACCAATAACTCAATTTAATTAAATGAATTACTCACTTTTATTTATTTATTCAATTTATTTACTTTTTTCAATTGAAAACATTCAAATAAATGCCAATGCGTCCTTTTCTATTTTCAAGCGCGAACAAAATAAGCATTCGACAAATTTTGACAGATTTGGCGAAGCGAATATAGTTTTTTCACTTGTGGCAATTCGACAAATTCATCTTCGTCACTCACTCGACTTTTTTTGGCGAATTCGCTAGCGATTCGCATCTCGCAATTCGAGACCGTGAAATTCGACAAAATTTTCATTCGCTTCGCAAGTGACAATATGCGTACATGTTCAAGTCTGTGCTGGTGACTCCCTGCGATGTTTCGTTTTTCTCTTAAATTTTTGTTGTTTCATCGCCATCAAGATGAAAGACATACTCTTCCACGTTAAATCCTTCTGATTCCATTGCCTCTCGTAGTTGTGCCTGAAGTTCGAGTTTATTGCCGGTTGTATTCAATCCACGGCTCTCCAACTCCTTCAGTTGCTGGATCTTCAATTCACTCCACTTTGCCATGTCCTTGTTGTGCCCAAAATCTTCGGAATTTATTCAACAATTCCTGTTCTGACACCAATTGTAACGAACTTGTGCAATTCCTCTTATTTGCAACCTTCTGCTAACGTTCGAATCACTAAACTGTTGAATAAATAACTCCAATATTCAATAATGCAAAATGGTCTTTATTAGACAATACCACTTCTATTTCTCAACAGATTGCGTGCTTAAATCAAACTGATTACTGCTTACTCAGCTTTAACTCCTTTTATACTCTGTGATATCTCGTTTACCAGCTATAAATTTCTCAGCTATAACTACAGGTGCACGATTATTATAGCTTCTCGCATAGCCATATGCGCGTGTTCACGTGAGTGACACTTCCACAGATGATTGCCTACTTTTGGGAGTATCTCAGATATATGCATGTGCTTGTGCGTCTCTCTCCGCTGCCTGTATGGACATATGTATAGACATATTGATTGATTTGTTGATGTGCATACAAGTCAGTGCTTAGTATTGGCTTAGAGGTGATAGTATCCCTTAAAAAAAAAAAAAAAATAGTATCCCTTAGTGTTGCTAATATTCGTCACAGTATTAAGGGGTGTAATGTCTCAATGGACGCCTGATGTTAAACGATCTTCCCACGGCGCCACTGTGCTTGCAGAATCCATTCTCAAATTCAAAGTCGGCACAGTTCAAAACCACTTTATTACACAGTCGTTATTTTTATTATTTCGAACAAAGCGTAATACAAATGAAAGAGGTATTTTTCAAAACAATTTTAGTACAATACTTGAATCTTTACTTGAAGTGATATACCGAAATTATTAATTTCAAAGTCGATTTACCAAACCACCTGTTTCTTTTTACACCAGAAGATAATGGCGGAGCCACTCACGCACCGGGTTGCATTCGCCCGTGCGAGCGTGTTCGGTCAATTAGAACATGAACAGCTGATGTATGTTTGATGTGGTGTGATTGAGCTTAGGGTGTCATTACATCACCCTCCTTTCGGAAGAAGAAGTCGGCAGTGATCAATTCTGCTGATAATGAAATGTATTTATACATGTTATTGAAGTTATTTAAAGTTTTAATGAATGATAATTAAATTTATTTGTACAATGTTATTGAACATTTTTTTTTGTTTTTTTTTGCATTGCAATATGCTAATAGTAGTTGCATGATATATGTATAAAATGTTGATACAAGAATTCAGTTTTTAATGAATTTTGTTTAACCAAAACTATTAGTCAAGGTATTTTTTGTAAAGTTTTAAGTATTATAAACTATAATATAGGCTTTTTTTTTGTTTTTTTTTTCGTTGGGTTACAATTTCATTTATCTTAAGTGTATAGTTTAACATATTTTTGTCTTATATTTTTGAAACTAGGGAGTTTTTGTTATGCTAATAGGCATATTTGAAAATAAGTATATAATTAAAAAAAAAATAAATGTAAGGCGCGATAACCTCCGAAGAGATCTAAGGCCGAGCTTCTCTTCCAATTTGCGTCGTGCTCCTCTTGATTTTCCCTACAAATTGGCCGGACGGGACCTACATGTTTTATGCCGACTGCATGGCAGAAATACACTCGGAGCGCTTGCCAAACACTGCCGAGGGGCGACCCCGCTTAGAAAACTTTTCTTCTAATTGAAAAACCTTATTTCTAAAATTTTGATGTTGCTTTGCCCGGGGTGCGCACCCGGGGCATACGGTGTGGTAGGCGGAGCACGCTACCATCACACCACGTTGGCCGCCATATATAATTATAATATATAATTCATCATTGAATCACATGTGTTTATGGTTTAGCTTTTAGCTACTGAGTCGTATGTTTACATCTTATATTTATTTATAAATTTGATACATTTCAAGTGTTCGGTTTTTTTTTTTTTGTTTGTTTTGGCATAGAAATACGTTTCATACTAGCAACCTAGTTTTATTCAGGTATTACAATTCTAGATTTTGTATTTGTAAATAAAGCGTGTGTTGCCTAAAGTTATTTATTGTGCCTTTTGTACGCAATTTTTTGAACAGTTTTTGATTTTTTTGTTTTTTTGACATAAATTGTTACATTTACGCCATCCATTTGCTTAACTACATATGGACCCTCGTAAATGCTTGCGTGTTTATCGCGCGGTTCTTTTCTACTAGGACCGTATCGTTTAATGCAATGTCTGAAGGACGTATATTTCTATAAGTGGCACATGATAAATTGTCATGATTTTGATTTTTGTATTGTCGTCTGTTATAGTTTCGAATGGATCTGAAAGTAGTATTTCTAACATTTTTAAAATTTTATTTCCGCATTGTTTTAAATTTAAAATTGTACAATATTTGAAAGATAGGTCACCTTTTGGCCATTCAACTTTGTTAATATGGTGATTGTTAGCTACTGCTTGTAACTTCGAAAGTAACTCTCCTAAGTTTGTTATTTCGTTACCAATCTCTATATTAAGTAGTTCGATCTTTTTACGTCGCATATGTGCGCTTATACATATGTATTTTAGAAATTTGACTTTTATCATCATAAAAAGTTGTGGTTCTTATACGCGAAACTTTTTTCGAATAATTAAACGAAAATTTGTCATAAACGTGTAAGTAAGTTGTTTTTCGTCGTTTTTGTCTGTTTTTGTCTTGTCTGTACTGCTAAAATTTGTTTGTTCGATTCCTTAAAATCTCATCGATTGTAATGCGCGATAGTGCATCAGCGCCAACGTTTGATTTACCCTTTATATAAACTATAGTAAAGTTATATTCTGCTAATTCTAGCCTAATTCTTGAAAGTTTTGAAGATGGGTATTTCATGTTGAATAGGTATACTAGAGGTTTATGATCTGACTTTACAATAAAATGTGTGCCATAAACGTATGGTCGAAATTGCTTGATTGCAAAGTAAATAGCTAAAAGTTCTAATTCTATAATGGGTTTTTTCTGTTCGGCTTTATTAAATGCTATAGAAGCGAAAAAAATTGGTAAATCACTGCCTTTCTGTTGTTGACTCAAAATAGTGTCACATCCAGTTGTTGAAGCATCAACGGTAATAATGAACTGTTTTGTGAAATCTGGGTATTGAAGTAAATTTGGTGAAAGTAATGCTGCTTTCAAAGATAAAAATGCCCTTTCGCACTCAACATCCCAAACGAATTCAACTCTTTTTCTACTTAATCGATTTAGAGGCGCTGCCATAGATGCAAAATTTGGTATAAACCTTCTGTAATAGTTTGCAAACGCGACTAATCGTCGTACCGCGTCTTTATCAGTCGGTTTTGTATACTTTTTAATTGCGTTTATTTTGGAGTCGTCTGACAACAAACCTTTGGCTGAACATTTGTGATCTAAAAATGTAACTTCCGGTCGTAAAAAGTTGCATTTATTTGGGTTAAGTTTGAGATTGAAAGACCTACAAGTATTGAAAACTTTTGAAAGATGTTTAATATGGTGTGCTTCACTACAACCGATGACGATAATATCGTCGGCGTACAAAAATGCGACATTGGGTGGTATACCCGAAAAAGCTATTGTCATCATTCGTGGGAATGAACTTGGTGCTATATTTAAGCCGAATGGAAGAACTTTCCATCTAAATGCACCTCGGTCAGTGCTGAAAGAAATAATGTCACGTGAGTCAGGATGCAAGCGGATTTGATGAAATTCCGAAAAAAGATCTACTTAATGTCGAAAAGTATTTGGCTCTACCAAGATTATCTAAAATATCGTCAACTCTAGCTAGTGGAAATTTATCAGCAAAGAGTTTCTTGTTTACTGCGCGAAAATCTACGCATATACGATAACCTTTTGGCCCTTAGTATCTTTCTTTGGGACTACAATCAAAGGACTGTTGTAATTAGAGTAACCCTTGGCGGCCATAATGGTTTTTTGATTTTTAAAAAAATTTGTGGAAATGCCAAACCAAACTAAACACAAAGAAAAATTGTTGGTTTGACATCTTTCACTTTTTTTAAAAACCAAAAAAAAATAAAACGCTTATGAAATAACAACACACATAAACCACGTTTGCTAACAAAATATGTGGATGATATATTTGCTATCGTCAAAACAGATAAAGTCCAAGAAACGGTGGCCACTCTAAACAGCTACATGAAGTCTATAAATTTCACGTCAGAGATAGAAGTTGACGGAAAATTACCATTCTTAGATACGATGGTAATAAGACATAACAATAAACTTACATTCAAATGGTACAAAAAACCCACTGCGTCTGGGAGATTAATAAACTTTTATTCCAAGCATGAAAGAAGAATCATAGTAAACACGGCAAAGAACTTTGTCAGAAAAGTTCTATCTATTAGCGACGCATGTTACCATGAAGAAAATGTTGCCCTGATCAAGGAAATATTAACAGACAACGATTTTCCTCTATCTTTAATCAATAGCTACATACGAGCTTTTTACGCTAGACAGAATACTACTGAGATCAGACAGGATGCCAAGAAAATATTCAAGACAGCCACATACATTCCAGGCTTGTCCAACAGACTGAAGAACTCAAATATATATGACCGGGACAAGTTCCAAATAGCTTTCACGTACGACAACACTCTACGACAAATATACAGCAACATGAAAAGCAGGATTGAAAAATACGAGAAATCCAACGTAATATACCAAATTAATTGCAATGGTGACGGGTCCCACTTATGCAATAAAGTATATGTGGGGACAACTAAATCTAAGCTTAAGACAAGGATTTCCGGACACAAGTCGAATATAAAAAACAGAAATAATTTGAACGATAACAAAACAGCCTTAACACATCATTGTAGCGCTACGGGACATTGTCCAGATTTAGACAATGTGAGAATTTTGCAACAAGAGAAGCAATATAACAAGAGATACATACTTGAAATGCTTCATATTATCAATATAGAGAGCGAAAAACGGATAAATTTTAAAACAGACACGGAAAATTGTGCTTCGGCCTATAGGCAGCTAATAAGCAGAAACAAAAAAGCGCTTTGAGAGTAATTTGTTAGTTTAATGTCCCACCAATATTCGTATTATAATGTTAGACAACAACAGTTTACCTGTAGCTGATATATGTACATATATATGTATGCTGAGCGCCACGTACAGTTGGAGAAATTTGTACATGGTTGTTTTTGTCAAAATTTGTTTATATTTACGGTATTTATTTGTTTACATTATATTGTTTATATTCGTTTAATATGTAATCTTTTAAAATTAGTCGATCAGGCACAGCCAAGAGTGTAAGTTGTGTTATAAGGATGTACGTAAAATGCACTTTTTGATGTTTTTATTGTTTGTAATCTTTTCAGTCCTGAGGATGATCTCAGATTGAGGTCGAAATATCGATTAACATTAAACAAGTATATTTATTGAAAGATATAAAATATTTGGTTTTTATTTATGCGTGGCCTTGAGCTCGAAAAATTTAATAATATAAGTGAAAAAATATTTCAAAAAGTTTTGAAATCGGTTTTTATTTATATGGCAAAAAATGAGTTACCAATATAGTGGATACCTCAACACGTCCCATTTTTGCAAAGGGACAAAAGAAAAGACCTTACTTCTTAACCTCTTCTAATTAAGAAGCGAATGTTGGAGTCCACCCCTATTGATTTTTCATTCATCCTTCTTCACTTGGTTGATACGTCTTTAACCCTTAAATATGCTGAAACTTCACTTTATAATATAGATCAGTAGTCTCAAGTGTCTTCGCTACTGCGGAAAAAAATGATTTTGGAGGTATTCTTTGGTTTGTTTGTTTTGTTTGTTTTTGCCCTTTTCCTCGCGGTTGGAAGATACATTTTTTAATTGGCGCTTAACCGTTTAGGAGATGCTGGTCGTTGCGTAACAAGTCACTCCAGCTAACCCAACAGGGGGCACCAAGAGAGATCAAAGTCTTCCCCCACCTGCTTCTCCGAACCCAGTGGAGATCTTCCCATAACTTGCCCAGTTGGAGTATGATAGTTCGAGGAGGCTGAATTTACCTTCTGAACGGTCAAAGTCTGCCGCCGTGGTGTAGAGTTAGTGTGTTGGCCTATCAAAAACCAAAAATATTTAAGAAAATTTTATATAAATGGTATTGATTGTCCCTCGGCATTACCTTGGCACCAAAAGTTCGTCCGCCTTTGCAGATACATTTTTGGGTCGGCACAAAACATGTATTTAGGTTAGCCAGTTCGTAGAAAAACGAATACACGATAGCCTTCGAATTGGATGGAAAGCTAGGCCTTAATCTCCTCAGATATATATCACACCAAATTGTTATTATTAGTAGATATGTATCTCTTCCGTATACCTTGTCGGTAAGTCGGGTTTTTCTTCTCGTCGCGCAGACGCAGATAAATTTCTAAGCAATTTGTTCGAGAAAATTACTCAGAAGAGGATCGTGGCCTGATGCTTCTTTTTGTGGGAAACCACAATACAATTCTTGAATTGAAAAATCTGGAATGCGGTTGACCGTTGAGATTGCTTTCCCACCAAAAAAAAGTAATTTCCACCAAAAAAAAATTCGGTTTTGGACAAAATATCATAATATTAATGTTGGAACTCAAACATTTTTGGTAATTCTATACGACATCATGACACTGGTAATACGCCTCCAAAAATACCGAGAGAGGTGTCAAAAGACTCGTATTGACCTCGACAACAATAATCCGAAGGCGGAAAATAAAAATTTTAGATCGTTCAAAAGATATTAACGAAAACCCGAAAAATGACCCCGGAGTGTTCCGAAATCGAGGGTGGGATCTATAGTATTTTTGCGCAGAACACCTTTCTGCATTACCTTGGGTGGGTCCAACACCGGTTTGGAGACCAAAACTAAATCCGCGCAAAACACTAATGTTCACAATTTGTTTGTGGGTACCACAAAATGATCAAAATTACAACAACTACATGATCATTTTCGAAACTTCTTTTGCAAATATCTCTTGACAGACCCAAAATTGTTTATCTCCGCTTTTGTATTCGCGATCCTGGATCCGAAACGCGTCTTTTGATACCCCTCTTGATATTTTTGGACGTGTATCAGGAGTGTCATGCTGTCGTATAGAATTACGAAATATATTACAGTTTGTTATATTTCTGTTAGGAAATCAAAACCAAAATAAAAAAATAAAAATGTGAGAGCAGTGAGAATTTTAAAATTTTTTTAAACGTCATTTCGGCTCTCACCGGTTTTACCTTGTAATATTTATACCATGCTTGAGATCATCCGTGGTGTTTATGACTTTAATTATTGGGTTACCGGAATTAAAAATGCACCTAGCTGTGAAAATACCCTTTTCAATTTCCTGCGAGTCCACGAAAAGTGGCTCGGGTGAGTCTCCTAAATCGAAAAGTCTGAAAAGTTCACATCTAGGAGGAATGATACAACTGTCGCTTTCTGTTCCGTGCAGGAATGGTATCGCGACTTTTTCATTACATACCCAAAAGGAAATTCTGTTTCTTTCATAATTAATAATGCATTTGTTAATTTTCAGAAAATCTTTACCCAATATGCCATCGGATGGAATATTAAAGTCTTCATTTACTACATGTAAAGTATGTTTGAGAGAAAAGTTTGAAAAATTTAAATTTACGGTAATTTTACCTAAAGTCGAGTTGGAAGTGACACCGGTAATGTTAATAATGTCGTTTGTATTTAATGAAATATTACTGTCTAGACATGATATTTTTATTAAAGAAATGTCTGCTTGAGTGTCTACTAAGAAAGAACAAAATTTTTGTGAAATCTGAATAATTTAAATTTAAACAGTAGATGCCTACTGGTGAAGGAAATTCGCTTACTCGCTTAGTTCGTCCTACCGTTTGACGAACTTGAATTGCTGCTTCTATTGTTACTATTATTTTGATTTGAATTTGAATTTGAGTTTGAACGTGTATTGCTATTGTTACTATTTTGGTATCTATTTCTATTATCATATCGATATCGCTGACTATTGTTACCGTTACGGTTGCTATTGTATGAAAATTAACAATTATTTCTATAACCAGTGTAGCTGTGAATTGGGTAAAACCACGATAACTACCACGTGAAGTTCTGAATGTATTGTTACCACGCGATCGAAAAGCTAAAACCTGACGTTCTGTTACTTCGTTGTTTTGTTCTACAATTAGTTTTGCTACTACGTCTTTGGAACAGTAAATGCCGTTGAGGCTAAAATAGTTTTAACTAAGTTGGATTTTGCGTTTAAACGACACACGTTAACCGTTTGCTCGACTACCAATTCATAAGCTTTCGCTTGAGTGATCCCTTCAATAATAAGAGACCGTTCAAGTGAGTCAGCTAAATCTTCAACTTTTTAGGCAAAATCTGTGTAATTGTTATTGCTAACGTGCAACGCTGCAATTTTCCCTGCTACAACTTTCGAGTTGACTCATTTGATCCTACTACGTAGAGCTACTTTAATTTCATTAACTGAAGTTACTTGCGTTGGTGTTGCTTCACGGGCTTTACCCTCAAGTTTTGATTTTAAAAATGCTATAAAAGTATTAGTTAAATTTGCACTAGCAAACTCTTCAAGTAATTCAATTTTGTCTATAAAGGTCTCAAGTGCTAGAGGATCACCGCTGTAGTTTTCTCTAATAGAATTAGCACACATCTTAATGAAAGATTTCTTTTCCTCAAGTGTTGCCATGATTTGATCGTTAAGATCGGAAGCTGAATTAGAAGAAGATGAGGCAACGTTTGTACTAATTGGATCGTTAGGATCTGGATTTAAGTTAGAAGAAGGGGAAACTAAATTTGGAATATTTGACTATTGGGCTATTTGATTTTTTGTTGGAAGAATCTCCGAAGCCTGGGAAATCTGCTAACAAAGATAATTTATTTTCCTGTTTTGTGACTTTTTCGGTCGAAGATGAAGTTAAACTTTCGGAGCTTGAAGCTAATTTATCGGAATCTGGTTCTGAATCTGAAGTTTTGTGAACTCGCTTCCTATCTCTCAAATTGTACATATGTAGTTATAAGAAGAGCAAAAGAATTTAGTTTAAACTACTGTGAAATTAATGAAGCACTTATTTAAATAAATAAATAAATGTAAGGCGCGATAACCTCCGAAGAGATCTAAGGCCGAGCTTCTCTTCCAATTTGCGTCGTGCTCCTCTTGATTTTTCCCTACAAATTGGCCGGACGGGACCTACATGTTTTATGCCGACTCCGAACGGCATCTGCAAGGCAGATGAGTTTTCACTGAGAGCTTTTCATGGCAGAAATACAATCGGAGCGCTTGCCAGACACTGCCGAGGGGCGACCCCGCTTAGAAAAATTTTCTTCTAATTGAAAAATCTTATTTCTAAAATTTTGATGTTGCTTTGCCCGGGAGTTGAACCCAGGGCATACGGTGTGATAGGCGGAGCACGCTACCATCACACCACGGTGGCCGCCAACTTATTTGAAAAAGAGAAAAAATGTTGGCAAAAGGGAACTGCTTTACAGTGAATTGTCGCTAGCGAAATGTTTAAAAATTTATTGGCAGAATTAATTGCAACTGAAATATAATTGTATGAAAAATCTCTAAGAAGTAATTGAATTTCAAATGGCTCAGAAGTATGAATTGGTAAAAATCTCAAGATTGTTGTAAACTGTTCAAAAAAAAATCCATATATATTAACGGACGCACCGCTTTATTAAAAAAAAATTCATATATATTCACGGACGCACCGCTTTATTCTCAATTGAACCACCGTTTTATATCAAAAAAAATCTCGCATTGTATTGATTTATTAAGTATGGTTTAATAAGGGTTTCATAAGGCTGGTTATACGCCTTATTAGTAGGGAATTAATAAGGAATTTATATGGAGTTTCGCAGCGGATACTAATCTGGAAAAATGAAATTTATTAATTACAGAGAAAATATGAAGTCGAAATTTTAAAATTTTATTAATTTATGGACTAATGAATTCCAGGACGGATACCAAATGCAAAACTTAGAAACTTTGGAATTTGCAAGTACTTAATAAGGAATTTGTAAGGAACTTGTGTTCGAAAAGAAAAATCTCAAAGGGAGAAGAAAATTGGAATGAGAATTATATAATATAAGTTGAAACACTATACTATGGCAATTATAATTATATGCAAAAACCGAAATAATATTTAAAATATTTTATATATATTTTAATTGCGAAATTCCGCAAAGTACCGTTTGCAAAATCACCTGTAAAAAAATGTATGGATGTTTCAAGCAAAAGAGGGTAGCATGCAAGAGGCTGTTCACATGCAATTTAAAACACAATGAATGCTTTGAAATGTGTCTTATATGTATGATTAATTTGCCGTATATACCGTTTTATAAAAATTTATGCAAATATTGAAATTTAGAAATGTACGTATGAAGATAATAATTTTTTATATACATAAAAATACTGTTACGAATATTAGCAAAACTAAGGGGTGCAGCCATCTCTAAGCCGATGCTAAGCAGCGCCTTGCATGCACATCCATAGATCAATCATTATATCTACATAAACGAATCAATCATTATGTCTACACATATGTAGGTACACGCAGCTGAGAGCAACGCAGAAGAATATGCATATATCTTATCTGAAATGCTCCTAAAGGTATGCAATTGTGATTGCGGAAGTGTCGCTCACACATACAAGCGCATGGGGTATGAGAGAAGCTATAAAAATTATACATCCGTAGTTGTAGCTGAGAAATTTATAACTAACTAAGTAAAATTCTGGAAGCGCCTAGAAGATGCCACGAGGAAATCACAGAGTATAAAAGCATCAGCGGTAGAGGCGCTATGGGCAGTTTCAGTTAAGCACGCTATCTGTCGGGCAATATATCAGTTTTCATTTGAGCTATCAATCAGTTTGGTTATTAAGCAAGCTATTCGTTGCAAAGTATAAGTGTTATTGTGAAGTACTTTAATAAAGGCCATTTTTCCATTATTCAATATTGGAGTAATTTATTCAACAGTTTAGCGATACGAACGTTGGCAGAAAATTGCAAATAAGGGGGATTGCAGTAAATTCGTTACAATACATATAAATACGCATACGTTGCTGGACCAGGATTGGGTGGATGGATCACGATTATGTTGTTGAAAATTGTGTTGCATTGTAGCCACTATGGTTTGCAATTGAATGAAGTTGGAGAAATAGAGATCAAATGTATAAATGTAAAGGCGCTACTGAAACCACGAGGTTAAACTTGTTGGCAAATTTGGTTTATTCTTCACCAGACCAATCGAATTTCGTTTACCTTTCATAATTTGTGCCATATTAACAATCTGAAGCCGACACTGGCAAATCCGCCATTTTGTACTCCACGCGGTGTGGTCCTGTCACGGTCGCCATGTAAGCTCTCCGCATAAGTATTAAGGGGTGTAATGCCTCAATGGACGCCTGATGTTAAACGATCTTCCCACCGCGCCACTCTGCTTGCAGAATCCATTCTCAAATTAAAAGTCGGCACAGTTCGAAACCACTTTATTGCACAGAGTCATATTTTTATTATTACGAACAAAGCGTAATATAAATGAAAGTTGGTGATGGCGTCTTGCTCTTATGCAAGAGGTATTTTGCAAAACAATTTTAATACATTACTTGAATCTTTACTTGAAGTGATATACCGAAATAATTAATTTCAAAGTCGATTTACCAAACCACCTATTTCATTTTTACTCCAGAAGATATTGGCGATTGTAAAGGCCTACAAGTAGGATATGTAGCAGCACACACATACACAGCCATGCTCACCTGATAAAATGCTTGTTCTTGTTTGTTTTTTTTTGCGGATGCTATTTGGTACTGTTGTACTTCTTAGGTCCAGGAAAAGTGTAGTAGCTGCTAACGAAAACTGCAAACTTACAAAGAAATATCCTTATTTATTTTCAAAGGAGCACTTAATTCCATCTCTCCTTAAAATCCGTATGTTTTGGACAATTTTAATTAACAAATTGTGATACTCTATTACCGGGGACGATTGCTAAAACACGACAAAACCGTCGGGGGAGGTATTAATAGACGCGTTTTTGCCCCGCTTCCAATAATTCAAAAACTTTTTCGCCTTTGGACTATTGATAACAGGACAAAACGCGTCTTTTCATTTCTCCTTCCACATTTTTGGACGGGTTATTGCAGTCGGTTTCTACTGTCGGTTTCAAACTGTTTTTCGCGGAGAACTTTTGAACGAATAGAAAAACTTAGCACCCGTGTTTGTATTCTTAATACTGGAATAACTACCCGTCCTCAGATACCCCAATTCAAGACTTTTGTATAATTTTCTGAATTACCCATATAGGTGCCTTACATTTTCATACTAAATTCGTTAAAAAAAATTACCATCACTGCAACCCATATCTGATATTCCGCTCCTTTTTTTGTTTCCCTGCGTCGCTTTCCACGACAGCAACCCCGGTAATTTTGACATTTCGTTCAGGGTCAAACGCATGTTCCACGCAGGTTCCACTGAGTTCCACAATAGTTTGACACTGACCGAAGTGGCAAACGACAGTGTGTTAGAAAGAGAAAGGAATTGTTTCCTTCTCATACATATCATACTTGTAAACCTGTACTATGATAATGGCCGAGCCACTCACGCACCGGGTTGCATTCGCCCGTGCGAGCGTGTTCGGTCAATTAGAACATGAACAGCTGATGTATGTTTGATGTAGAGTGATTGAGCTTAGGGTGTCATTACAAGGGCAATCCCGCTTAGTTCATATAAAAAATATGGTTGCGGCTAATATGAGCCCTTTATTTTGAAACTGGTATAAGTCATTTCATGTCGTTTAAGTTCAGGGGTAATTTGTTGGTTTCTCTCCTCGCCTCCTGTTTGTTAGAGTCCAATAACCAAAAGATGCAATTCTTATTATCAGTATATACATAATTGTAGAACCATCTATATATGCGTTCGTTCAGAAATAACAATGCATTTAAGACTAAAATGACTTATACCCCTTTCAAAACAAAAGGGCTCATATAGTGTATTATATTTCTAAACGTTTAGTAAAATCTACTCCGATCGTAGTAGGATTCAAAGGCAGTTACGTATGATTGACAATACTCTAAAATATGCATGCCGAACTTATCAGACTAATACACCTGAATATTTATTTCATCATGGTGTTTACTTAGGGCGCTGCAATGAGCCATCCAGCTCTGGATCACGATCAAATCTGATTAGAACGATCCGGATCAGAGCTTTGAGAGTTGGAAGCACTCAACTAATGTTTACGCATAATAGGGTTCCTGTTATTTTTACCATTTTGCGTCATGATCTGTGGTACGATATTTGAATATTTTTTGATCAAAGTAAAAAAAATGCTGGATGGAAAAGTATTTGGAACATGGACCGTCTATGCTGCATACTCTATTTTATGTGACAAGTATAACATGTTAAACAAATTGTTATAAGGAGTATTAAATGGATTAAGAACAGAAATTTTTGTCATAACCCATAGACCTTTAACAGTTTCTTTAATTCGAAAAGGAAGATTATAGGGTTTCCTTTTATAATTTGCTTTAATGGCGAAATTTCTTCGATGATTTCTAATCTGCTGACGCGTTTCCCAATTATTGATATTAGAGGAAAATGTTATGTTTGGTTTTACTGGTCTAAATAATTAATTATTATATTAATTTGTTTTCTTCAAGACCAAGTTTGTTATTTTTGTATAAAGCATATTTCACAAGTTATATTATATTAAATTATTATACATAGAAAACGAGTAAATCAGAAAAACAAAAACAAAGTTCATAGACCGTACAGCCGACTATTTCTAAACCAATAACGGTTTATCATCAGCGATCCACACATTTAAGGATTGGCGTTTAGCGCATCAGGCCATCAATGCAATTTGCAAGTTTCTATTTATAACTCGTTTTCTACTGTTTGTTGTTTTTATTCTTTACCACCGTCAATTGAGTGCACCAATCAGGTGCTATTACCTCATTAGACGAGGATTTTTGTTGAAGCCCATATGGTTTTTCTTTAAGCTCTTGCTTTTGTTAGAATTCCAGGGTGCTTTTTCCGTAGACTGAAAGTATTATAATTGTTTTTTTTTCTGATTTACTCAATTTCTATCTATAATAATTTAAGATCGCGGGTTCGAATCGAGCTCAAGGGCTAACAATAATTTTTTATCATTATTATTGTTATGATAAATTTTTTCTTAATTGAAAAAATTTTTAAATTAGAATAGAAGAAAGAAAAATTTTTAGACAACTGCCAAAGCTCGTTGTATAGATCCATTTCGGGAACTGCTAAATTCCTTCATCGGCAACGTTTAGGCGCCGCTGCTATAACCATTCAGCCACCACAGCGGTTTTTTGTTTGTCTTCATTAATCCTACTTCTATTCTGGTTCGTGCCAATTGATATTCACACCACTGCGACATCTGTTGCAGAATAGCTGTGAAAATTGGACTTGTTTGTTGGCAATGCTGCCATAGTGTCATATTTTATTGACACTTGTTTTTCCCCGTGCTCTGGGATGTATTAACAATTTTTGTTGTTATATCGGCCTACTGATTTTAAGATCGCGGGTTCGAATCGAGCTCAAGGCCTAACAATAATTTTTTATCATTATTATTGTTATGATAAATTTTTTCTTAATTGAAAAAATTTTTAAATTAGAATAGAAGGAAGAAAAAATTTTAGACAACTGCCAAAGCTCGTTGTATAGATCCATTTCGGGAACTGCTAAATTCCTTCATCGGCAACGTTTAGGCGCCGCTGCTATAACCATTCAGCCACCACAGCGGTTTTTTGTTTGTCTTCATTAATCCTACTTCTATTCTGGTTCGTGCCAATTGATATTCACACCACTGCGACATCTGTTGCAGAATAGCTGTGAAAATTGGACTTGTTTGTTGGCAATGCTGCCATAGTGTCATATTTTATTGACACTTGTTTTTCCCCGTGCTCTGGGATGTATTAACAATTTTTGTTGTTATATCGGCCTACTGATTTTAAGATCGCGGGTTCGAATCGAGCTCAAGGCCTAACAATAATTTTTTATCATTATTATTGTTATGATACATTTTTTCTTAATTGAAGACAAACAAAAAACCGCTGTGGTGGCTGAATGGTTATAGCAGCGGCGCCTAAACGTTGCCGATGAAGGAATTTAGCAGTTCCCGAAATGGATCTATACAACGAGCTTTGGCAGTTGTCTAAAATTTTTTCTTTCTTCTAGTCTAATTTAAAAATTTTTTCAATTAAGAAAAAATTTATCATAACAATAATAATGATAAAAAATTATTGTTAGGCCTTGAGCTCGATTCGAACCCGCGATCTTAAAATCAGTAGGCCGATATAACAACAAAAATTTATAATAATTTAATATAATATAGCCTTTAAAATATACATTTTACAAAAATAACAAAATTGGTCTTGAAGGCAACAAGTTAATATAATAATTAATTAGATAAAAATTGTAAAGTTTACAAACGGCGATGGTTACTAGGACATGTTTCTGAATTTCACTTCTTCATGAGATAGCTTCTCGGGAGCTGAGTATTGAACTCGAATCTCCAACATTCATACTGCTTAACCGTTTCCCAATTTTCTCAAATCTAATTACTCAAATATCTCTGATTCGGTGCCGGTGAAATAAGCTGATGTTCCTAATATTTGCTCTGAGGATGTTCTATGTCATCTGGAAAATTTAAAACTTGCAGTAAAATGTATAGTGATTAAAAATTAAAGGACTATTAATGATAATTACTTTATATACCAAAATAATTGTTTGGAATTTTTTTCAGATTCCCTTATAAAAATCACAAATAATCCGATTAACTTTGTAAACAGATCTGTTACCTCTTTTGATGGCCATTCAAAAAACTCAACCCAGCAGCAAATTGAAATCACAAGGTAAATTTTATTAAAATAGCATTTAATTCGAGCTCAAGGCCTATAACAATAATTTTTATAATTGGTTTTTTTCTAATTTTTCTACATTTCAAAATTACTCGTTAATTTGGAATAGAGGCTAGACAATTTTTCAGATACCTGCCATAGCTGCGCAGATAGATCCATTTCGAAGGTTACTAAGCTTTCATCAACAGTACGCTTCAGGCACGCTGTGCTAACCATTTAGCTACACAGGGGTGGTTTTTTTTACTGATAAATTGCCACTTCTGTGTCATATGTTGCAAATCACTGATAATGTTGGATTTTTGTTTACAGCCAATTACTTTTTGATATTTCCACGTGCTTTTGGTTTATCTACAATTGTCGAATTTGAGCTCAAGACCTATATCAACAATTTTTATGATAGTTATAGTTTTTTTTCTATAGTTAAAAAATTACTTTGAATTAGAAGATAGAAAATTATTCAGACACCTGCCATAGCTGCGCAGATAGATCTATAGCGAAGGTTGCTAAGACTTCATCATCAGTACGCTTAAGGCACGCTGCGTTATCCATGTAGCTACTAAACGGTTGTTTGTTGGACTGATAAATTGTCACTTCTATTCTTTTCCATAAGAGAGGTTGCAGTTAGCAAAAACTTGGCATTCGACATTCTCCTTTCTAGAAAGGACATTCGTAAAATTCAATTTCATTTAAATTTACTTTTGTATTATCTTTTGTCAGTAAAATAAAATACACTACGATAAAAGCCCTCAAATTGGCGACCCCGGTGAAAGAAAAAATGAGTGCAAAAGGGGAGAGAGATGTTTTTGAGGATGCAGTAAATGCTTTGCACATTGCTGGCGTTCGGCTATGGTTCCAACAGGTAGAAGTGCAATTTATGCCCTCAAATATAACGACTGATGAGACCAAGTTTTATACTCTGGTGGAGGAGATTGATGTATAATGTATAATGTATTTATTTATTACGGCTTTCCTAAGCCTAACTTAAATCTATTTTACATGTTTATAATTGTCTTCTGGGCTATGCAATCTAGAATAGTTACATCTATGTCCTACCTTGGAGTACTATGGATGGGAGACTTCCAGATCATGCGAACAAAGTGTTGTGCTTGTGTAGTATGTAGGCATTTTACGCATGTTAGTAAAGCGCGAAGGCAACATCTGCACGGCGATGCACTGAGTTAATCGAGTGATGCGTTTCAGTATGTGCTTCGGCAACTTTTTTGTATGCGTACAAGAGCTTGGAAGTCTTGGCGCTACATAGCAGTATAGTTTCGCTGCACTTCTATCGATGCTATGGAAGCCCGCCTGTCCAGCACTAAATTGGTAGTGTTATGCAATAATTGTACAATTTTTGTTTAAATTTATTGGAATGACATGATTTAATATCATTCGGTAGTTCATTATAGGATTTAAGACCTTTATAATACAGATTACATTTGTCTGCTTCAGTTTTATAAGCCGGCAGATTAAAATCATTTTTATTACGAGTATTTACAGAGCGCATATCTTTTACATATTTTATATTAGTCCTCAAATACGCTGGCAAAGTTCCTTCTATTATGTTTTTAATAAATTGTATGGTATAATAAAAAAGTTGCTGTCTAATGCTAAGCCAATTAAGAGAGCATAGCATGTCTCTGATAGGTGTCATACCGTTTTTTGAGAATGAATCTCATAGCTCGGTTCTGTTGCTTTTGCAGCTTGTATATCTGACTATCTCGCAAGATGAAAAATATAGTTGGGCAATAAATAAAATGAGATTCGATTATAGATCTGTAGACGATGATTTTATACCTTCTATTTAAATATTGCAGGTTCGTTGTGTAAAATATAACTTTTTCGCTATTTTTCCTACCGTATAATCCACGTGCTCTTTGAAATTCAGCTTATGATCTATTTTTATTCCCAAGTATTTAATGGTGCTGACTTTTTCAATTAGTTCGTTATTTATATTTAAGTTTTGTAGCTCACTGTTTTGAAAATTGCGTCTAGATATAACCATAAATTTCGTTTTATTGATATTCACTTTTAGTCTGTTTACGCATAGCCAACCATATACGCTGGTAAGATCTTCTTGCAGCTTAGCATATATTTCAGTAATATTGTTCCCACTTATCATCAGCAAACAATTTTATTTCACAGTGCTTAATTGAGCTAGTTATATCATTAATATATATATTGAACAGCACAGAGCCTTGCGGTAGACCAACAGGTACCTCCCTTTTATCCGGACGTTCCAATCACTGTTCTTTGGTATCTGTTAACTAGGAAGTCTTGAAACCATTTTAGTTCTATACCAGAAACGCCAATGTAAGAAAGCTTTTTCAGCATTAAGTTTTGGTCAATCGTCTCGGATGCACGTTTTAAATCCAACAAACCCAGCTAGTATGTGTTTTTTCCTGCTTAAGTCAGTTAGCTACAACCAAATTCAAAGCACTTTCACAGGAATGTTTCTTTCGAAAACCAGATTGTCGAGGTATAATAATTACATTATCTTCTAAATATTTTACCAGCTGATTTTTTACCACTGTTTCCAAAATTTTTTCATCACATTGTAACGTGTTTATAGGTCTTATCACCTCAGCTTTGATGGTATTTTTAACTTTTTCTAATGGCACAACTATAGAAGATTTCCATAAACTTGGAACGATACCTTTATCTAAGCTCTCATTAACAAGTTGAGAATAGAAAAAACCTGTATACGTTATGGAGTCTTTAACGACTCCTTCCGACACAAGTTTCTTCCCTCCAATTTTATTTTTAAACTTACTTACTATATCAACTATTTCTGAAGTGGATACTTTCTGAAACTTAAAAACATTAGGGCCATTTTGCTCATCTATAGTACCTTCATTACTAAAAGAAGTAGGAATATTCATGCTAATCTCCAATATACTATCAATGAAATAGTTATTCAAAGACTGTGCTATTTCCTTTTCCTCTGTGTAGAGTTGGTCGTTTAGCCATGCTTATGGAATTTTTCAAGTTTTTCCACATAACCTTACTATCACCAGCACTTTGGTTGATTTTGTTTTCCATGTACTTGGCTTTTTTTATCTTAATTAGCCGTTTATATTGGCGTTTCGCACTATAATATTCACTCCATTCTCCAGTGGATAGGCTGATCTTGTAAATATTTAGCTTACGTTTATTTAAGTTAGCCAGCTCAAAATCATACCACTTGTTCATAGGTTTGACACTGACTTCTTTAGAGTATGTCAGGGTGGTCACTGCGCTTGATAGCGTATTATATGGGAATGTTGCCTTATTTTCGATGCAGTCAGTGTAGTTAAGCTGTCGTAATTCATTAACAAGGCTGTCGCTTGTATAATTTTCCCAGGAAATTATTGTTCGCTTCGTTCTCATCTGAAATAGTTTATGTAATTTGTATTTGAATTTAATCGTTTCATGATCTGAAATCTGAAACTCTTCTAATTTTAAACATGATATAGAGCTACTATCTGTAAATAACAAGTCGACAAATGTATCTGTCTTATCGCCCTTTCGTGTATAAAAATCTATTTTTTGCTCCATAGCAAAGGATCGAAATAAGTCAACTAACTGTTTACTATAAGTTGTGCTCTTGTAAAGGTTTATATTGAAATCGCCCACAAAGATAATATTATCCTGTGTTACGCAGTTATTATTTAAAATGTCGTATAAGTACGTTATAAATTCTGCATCACTCGAGCTCGGTGAGTGATATATCAGAGCTATTTGATATTGGGGGAAAATATTTTTAACTTTTAGTATAATACACCAGATGTTCTTGTTTAATGTTCTGTTGTAACTTATTGAGTATTCAATTGTTTCATGTATATATATTAGCACACCGCCTGTGTGCCTGCTGTGGGAATCGCGCCGTACAAGTTTATATGTTTGTATCTGTAGCTCTTGATTCGTTATTTCTTCAGTCGAACAAGTCTCCGAATGGCTTAAACATGCATGCAGGGCTTAACATGCATCAAACAAGTCTCCGGCTGTCAACAAGTATGATGCCTTAAAAGAACAGTTAATCAAAGAGTTCAGTGAGTGAAAAATCACTCGTAAGGGAGTGATGGGTATCAATATAACAGACGGGGAAAACCCGACAACTTTTCTTCAAGAATTGCGCGATCCCGCAGACGAACATCTTGACGAAACAGCTCTGAAATCTCTGTGGCAAATTTTAGAAACGGTTACAGAAGATTTATAGATAGTTTTGCCGAAAGTGGACAACATTATGGCTGTTAATGAAGAGCCATTAGTAAATGTAGTGAATGATTTGAATGGATTTACTTTTTAGTAGATACTAGCGCCGATATATCTGTTGTCGCCATGGATGTCGCTGGTCCATTTCCTACTAGCAACCGTGGAAAAAATACGTACTGTTGGCTATGGATTATTCCAGCAAATGGCCAGAGATATACTCAATCCCAAATCAGAGAGCGGAAATATTTACAAACAATATCAAAAAAGATTTCCTGTGGTGAGACTTATTTTTGTTGTTAGCTCTGTGATAATATGGCTCATGTTATCTGTGCCGGTTTCTCTCACATAGGTGGTCGGGTTGTTGACCTAATATCCAGCGAAATTGGACTGAATTGGACATGTCATGATTGTTGCTCCGTAGAAAAGGACATACGTGCTTTTATGAGGCAAGCTCAGAGAGAGTTCAACAACATTTTCATTGTGTTTGTGATCTTAACGAAAGATTCAAAATGATGGAAGCTCACTTAAAAAAAAAACTGAACGTGATATCTGAATCCCCAAAACGAAAGAAATGTATGCCTAACACCGATTTCAACTTAGCTTCGAGTCAGGGGCAAAGCTGTCCTCCTAAGGCTGTTCCTTCACTCGTGTTGACCGATACGAACAGGCCTGCCAAAGAGTTAACGAAAAATGTAACTCAGGAATCTCCACAACTCTCTGTCGAGACTTCTAGCGAGACTATCTCTGGCAAAGTTAATGATATACCAACTAATAGTGGTACCTTTGCGGCTGTGTGTTCTACGTCGCCAATGTTGATTTCGCTGGCCTCCCCAATTCTTCCGACACCTCCAACTGTATCTGTAGCACCAACAATAACAGTTACCGATACTGCGGTTGTTGCTAGTGATACAAGTGTATCTGCAACCAATCATACATCATTGATGGGTTCGATAACCAATGCTAGGTTACGCAACGCGTTTGCTGCCAACTGTTCTACAACGGTCCCACCTTCCCAGCTCTCTGGTACGCTATCTGCTGCTCCTTTGCAGGTGACCGCCGTCCCACCTCGTAGTGCCGTATTTGTGTCCCGTTTACACACCTCGCTAACAGAAAATGATAATGCTCATTATGTTTGCTCTAAACTTGGTGTTGCACCCACTAGTAACATCAATGTGTATAAATTTAACTTTAAGTATGAGAGAGACGTCTCATTTAAATTAAATCTTTCAGATGCATATATCGATAAGGTATTTGATCCCTCTTTCTGGCCTGAGCACACTGTGGTTCACTTGTTCACAAGAAAGTCGAGGGCTGAACCTGTCTTATTAAATCCAAAAAACGCTATGACGAACACAGTAATAACAACACAAAAGTAATTGCTGATTTGTCTCGCCTTATAATTCATTACCAAAATGTTTGTGGTTTACGATCAAAACCTGTTCCGTTCTTCGTTAATACTTTCAACTTTTCGGCACAAGTTGTAGCTTGTACGGAGACCTGGTTAAAGCCTGATAATTACAATTCTGAGGTATTTTCAAATAAATATGCTGTTCATCGGGGTGACCGCATCTCTAGAGCGGGAGGTGTCCTTATTGCTGTTGATTCTAACCTCTCATCTGAGTTGATCTTGCTGGACAATATCTCTCATATCGAATTCATAGCTGTTATGCTTTCATTCGGTACCTACAGCGTAATTGTTTGCTGTTCGTACATACCACCTCGTTCGGATATGGATGTTTATGTTAGTCATAGCTCGGCCATCTGCGATTTGCATTCGCTGTTAGGTGATAACGATCGACTTGTTGGTGTTGGTGATTTTAACTTGCCAACAGTTAGTTGGGTTAATATAAGTGATTCTAACTTTTTAACTCCCACTGTTCAACACGATTTTCTCAATTGCCTGTTACACTCATCTCTTCTTCAGATTAACAATGTTCCAAATAGTAGAAATAAAATGCTGGGTTTAGTATTTGTGGATGGCTCGGTGGGTACTGCCCTTACTTAAATTCCACCTTTATCGCTTCCAGTAGACTTGATGTCAATATACCCCGCAGGATTCAAGTACAGTCTCGACCCCATTCTAGATGCTTCTACAAAGCGAATTTCATTATGCTCAATGATCTGTTGGCTCACAATGATTGGTCGGATCTCTATGCCTGTACTGATGTTGATTCGGCAATCTCCATATTTTACAGTACACTTGACGGCTTCTTTGATACCTGTATTCCTACTCGCTACCTGCATTCCTACTCCTACCCTGTGTTCGAAAAAGCCGCCTTGGTTTTCAATGCAACTTATCAGACTTAATAACATCAAATCTAGGCTTTATAAGAGATTCAAGAAATCTGGAACATCTGCAGACCTCTCTAAATATCTAATAGCTCGTTCTAGCTTTCACGGTCTTAATCAGCTTTGTTATAAAGATTACTTAAATTGTTGTAAAGCTAAATTTTTTAAAAATCCAAAAAAGTTTTAAAGTGTCGTAAATTCAAAACGGAAACTTCTGGGTATCCTTCCTCATTTACCTTTGGATGTAAAAAAGCTTGTACTGATGACGACGTTGAAGAACTATTTTCAGAGTTCTTTAAGTCCACCTATTCCTCCAGTAGTTTTCTTACCCCTATCGCTTAGATAGCTCGAATTCCATTATGCATCCTGCTGTTGATAGTAATATTGTTCTTCAGAGTCTTCAATTTTTGAAGCCCAACTTTTCTCCGGATATAGTTCTGTGCTTAAGTACGGCGCTGAAAACATATATGAGCCTATTTTATAATTATTTGGGTAATCTCTGGGATATGCGTCATTCCCGCCACTTTGGAAACAGTGTTTTATTATACCCTTGCATAAAAAGGTAGTAGGTCAAAAGTTGAGAACTACAGGGGTTTTTGCACAGATTGTTACCAGTCAATTTCAATGTCAGTGCTCTTCCCTTTTATCTCCATGCCAACATGGTTTCATTCGTCAAAGGTCAACCACTACAAACTTGCTAGTATTTACCTCTATAGTTATGGATGGATTTTAGCGAACAAGCAAACGGATGACATCAACACTGATTTCAACAAAGCATTCGCTACCGTCAACCATGAGTTACTTATTCACAAGCATGATTGACTGGGCTTTCCAGTTCACCTATTAATGTGGCTGAAAAGCTATCTTTCTAACCGGACCCAAAAAGTCTTGTTCAAGTGCAATCTCTCGGAAGTCAGTTCAAAAGCAATTTTTGATATTCGCATTACGTAGCCTTAATTGGGAATCAAGTCTCCACCTTCTTTCATACAGAAGTAGACTTATTCTTATTAGCTTACCCACTCTGGAAAACCGGAGAATATTACTGGGGGTATTGTTCATCCATAAGCTCATTATTGGAGAAATTGATTCTGCTGACCTTCTCAGCCGATTGTTATTTGCGGTTCCTCCTAGGCTTTCCAGACACTACGTTTCTTTTTATTTACCCTTTTGTCGTCGAAAGTTTGCTAAAAATAATCATCTGTTAATCTGGTGGTCGCACTACAATGACTGTAGTTGTATCAGTCTTGAATGTACTTTTGCCACTATACGTAATGCAATATCCGCCTATCTAACCTAAGAGATACTACTACTACTACTAGCTAATTTATTGTTTAATATGCCGGCATTATTTCTTCTGTAAAAACATGGCACGATATCGTATAAGGATGGATCGTATGGATTGGATACATGGGTTCTTCTACATGAATCATTAAAAAAAAAAAAACAGTACTGTGTTGATTGGAATCTGGTGCATTGCAACAACGTTAAAAGCATGCTCTCTTACGAGATACTGACCGGTATCGTATGCATTCCGGCAGTATAATTTTATGGGTCAGGCATCGAATTGATTGGTATTCGGTGCATTCCAACAACGCAAGTCATGTTACTTTTTTATGCATTATGATGGCATACCACATTACACTACTCGATATTCTGCCGCATTCCCACGACATGCTGATTGGAATCTTGTTGTCTATTGGAATCCAGTGCATTCTGAAATCATGCTGAGCGGAATCTGATGCATTCCGCCAGTATATGATCTTATTATTGCTCTTATTATTATTGCTCTTATCGTATTTAAAGTATAAGTTTTGAGTTGTATATATATATATATCTTTTATATCATGTAGCGACCATTTTACGTTTGTTGTCGATTTTAAATAAATAAATAAATAAAATTTGGTTAAAAGGGATGGTGTACCAATGGAGTTACATCCTGAACAAGGCAGGAATTTGAAATCAGCTGTCTTCCAAGAAATGTGGACACATTAGACAGCTGACTTGAAGTTTGGGATAAATGCCGATCCGGAAAGAAATCCCAGAAAATCCACCGGTGTATTGGAGGAAGAAATGAGAGAAATACACGATCTTGTAAGACAATGGAGCAGGATTATGAGTGACAAGATGAAAGCCAGATACGATAAAGCAATTAATTCGGAAGGCTTTCTGGAAGGAGATTTGGTGCTGTTACACAACCCACAACGAAAGAAATGTTCGTCCCGAAATTTCGATGTAACTGGGAAGGCCCATGCAAAGTTTTAAAACCGATAAACGATGTGGTTTGTCGCATACAAACCACGAAACGCAAAGAAAGTGGTTCATTTGGAAAGGCTGGCAGCGTTTAGATCGGGAAATTTTTCTGATCGGGACGATCAGACTTAGGTGGAGGGAACCCTACCAACTATGAGTGGATACAAATTTGAGTTATCATATATTGACGCTGCCCAAAAAAATTGGATAATATGTTGGATAGTTTTGTTCGGCGGGGCGCCGATATTATCCATGGCAAACTGGGATATTTCGTGTATGTGTGAGCTGTCAGTCTGCAACTGCTGGATACTTTTAGGTGCAAATGACAGCTTTGAACGTCAATATGCAGTGTTGCCAGACTGTCCTTTAAAACATCCAAAAACCATTTCCCTAACACTCAAAATTTCCACAAATTTCTATAGAAATGCTCCAAAAGTTTTATTCACATTTTATGTTCAAAAAATTGCCAACGTTCCATACTTTTTATTAATTTGTTTATACTTTACAAATTTTATATAATTTACATTTAAAAAAAAAATTTAATAAAATAATATAATAAAATGAAACAATATGAAACGGAATGAAATGAAATAAAACTAAATGAACAAAAAATTTTACAAAATGAGCTGCAACAAAATTAAATTAAATGAAGTAATATGATGATGAATGAAAGCAAACGAAACAAGATTCGATGAAATTAAAAGTATAGAAGTTAAATGAAATGAAATGGAATAAAATGGGACGAAATAGAATATAATAAAATATTAAATAAAATAAAATAAAATAAAACAAAGTAAATTAAAATAAAACAAAAATGTATTAAAATATAATAAAATAAAAATAGAGTAAAACAAAATAAAATTTTATAAAATAAAACAAAATATAAAATATTTTAAAATGAAATGGAGTGGTATGAAATTAAAACAAGTAAGGATGGCTAAGTTCGGGTGTAACCGAACATTACATACTCAGCTAAGAACTTTGGAGACAAAATAAGGGAAAATCACCATTTAGCAACATGAACCTATGGTAACCCTGGAATGTGTTTGTAATACATGGGTTTCAAATGGAAGGTATTACTTAAAGAGTATTTTAAAAGGTGTGGGCCATAGTTCTATAGGTGGACGCCATTTCTGGATATCGCCATAAAGGTGGACCAGGGGTGACTCTAGAATGTGTTTGTACGATATGGGTATCAAATGAAAGGTGTTAATGAATATTTTAAAAGGGAGTGGGCCTTAGTTCTATACGTGGACACCTTTTCGGGATATCGCCATAAAGGTGGACCAGGGGTGACTCTAGAATGTGTTTGTACGATATGGGTATCAAATGAAAGGTGTTAATGAGTATTTTAAAAGGGTGAGGGCCTTAGTTCTATGGGTGGGCGCCTTTTCGAGATATCGCTATAAAGGTGGACCAGAGGTGACTCTAGAATGTGTTTGTACGATATGGGTATCAAATGAAAGGTGTTAATGATAATTTAAAACGTAGTAGGCCTTAGTTCTATAGGTGGACGCCTTTTCGAGATATCTCAATAGGGGTGGAGGGTTTTAAAAGGGAGTGGCCGTAAGTTGTATATGTGAAGGCGTTTTCGAGATATCGACCAAAATGTGGATCAGGGTGACCCAGAACATCATCTCTCGGGTACCGCTAATTTATTTATATATGCCATACCACGAACAGTATTCCTGCAAAGATTCCAAGCGCTTTTGATTTCGTCCTGCAGAACTTTTTCATTTTCTTCTACTTAATATGGTAGATGGCACACCCATTTTACAAAGTTTTTTCTAAAGTTATATTTTGCGTCAATAAACCAATCCAATTACCATGTTTCATCTCTTTTCATATTTGGTACAGATTATGGCATTTTTTTCATTTTCCGTAATTTTCGATATCGAAAAAGTGGGCGCGGTCATAGTCGGATTTCGGCTATTTTTTATACCAAGATAAAGTGAGTTCAGATAAGTACGTGAACTAAAAGTAGTAAAGATATATCGATTTTTGCTCAAGTTATCGTGTTAACGGGCGAGCGTAAGGACAGACGCTTGCCTGTGTATAAAAACTGGGCGTTACTTCAACCGCTTTCTCCCATTTTCACGATTGGTAAATTTTTGTTCGACTTATGGCCTTAAAACTATTCTAGACGAATTAAATGAAAAAGGGCGGAAATTTTCTTTTATTTTTGTATTTTGTTGCACCATATCATTACTGGAGTTGAATGTTGACATAATTTACTAATATACTGTAAAGATATTACATTTTGTGTTAAAATTTGACTTAACCTTTTTTTTTTGTAGGTGGGCGTGTTCGTCATCCGATTTTGCTAATTTTTATTTAGCACACATATAGTAGTAGGAGTAACGTGCCTGCCAAATTTCATCATGATATCTTCAACGACTGCCAAATTACAGCTTGCAAAACTTTTAAATTACCTTCTTTTAAAAGTGGGCGGTGCCACGCCCATTGTCCAAAATTTTACTAAGTTTTTATTTTGCATCATAAGGTCAACGCACCTACCAAGTTTTACCGCTTTATCCGTCTTTGGTAATGAATTATCGCACTTTTTCGGTGTTTCGAAATTTTCGATATCGAAAAAGTGGGCGTGGTTGTAGTCCGATTTCGTTCATTTTAAATGGCGATCTGAGATGAGCGCCCAGGAAGTTAAATACCAAATTTCATCACGATAGCTCAAAATTTACTCAAGGTATCGTGCTTACGGACGGACGGACATGGCTAAATGAATTTCTTTTTTCGCCCAGATCATTTTGATATATAGAAGTCTATATCTATCTCGATTAGTTAATGACGTTACGGATTACCGTTATGCGAACAAAGTTAATATACTCTGTGAGCTCTGCTCAGCTGAGTATAATGAAATGAAAAAAAGTGAAAAAAGAAATAAAATGAAATGAAACAAAATAGAATGGAACGAAGTATTATGAAATGAACAAATGTGAAATGGAAAGCAATGAAACGATATGAAATACAATAAAATGAAAAAAATAAAATAAAATGGAATGAGACGAAATAATATGAACCAAAACAAAATAAAGTGGCATGAAATTAAATGAAATGGATATGAAACAAAATGAAATAAAATAAAATAAAATAAAAGAAATTTAAACTAAAACTAAATGAAATGGATCGAATCGAAATGAAATTGAGTGAAATGAATTGAAATAAAACGAAATTATATGAAACGAAATAAAATGGAATGAAATAAAATAGAACTTAATAAAACGACATGGAATGAAACGAAACAAAAAGAAATTTAATCTAAAAAATTTATTTTCTCAAACTTGTATAATTAATACATACATATTGTCTAAGCTTTGGTGATTCGGCGGGCAAATCGGTTTTTTGTTATTATCTTATTTGTTATTTAAGTGGGCTGTATATCATTTTATTTAGAGAGAGGTCGCTATGTATATGTTACTCCTTTTATGTATTTATTGGTGGCGAGCACTGGGGGCTCTAAGGTATTGGCTGCGGGTTGAGCCACCTTATTTTGCTTTGAAAACGCGCGCTTTGGGATAAAAAATTTAAACTATGTCTTTAGAATATTTCACTTAACAGTTGAGAATTACAAGCACACTCAATGGCTACTGAAACAAACGAACGAAAAAGGTTCATAGTTTAAGTCACTTAAACACATATATTAAATGGTGTTAATCTAAGTAAGACCTGTATCCTGGAACATCGCCGGGTCCACATTTTCGTTGCCGGAACCTTTCAGGTCGCACGATAACCTATAACAAAGAAACAATCAATCCAAAAGAATGGCTGCATTATCGCATTATGTACATCGCATGGTTAGGGGTGCAATTTAGTACTGCTGCAATCGAACACAATTTGGAGGCATCAAAAATTATCGCTCCCCTGCGTAAGGTACAATGCAATTGTACTTTACTTTCATAAAACTATGTACTTACAGCGAAATGCCCTATTAATGTTCAAGATGCAGCTGTTGGTTGCAGACCAATATCACCATGCATCTCCAATAGCTCTAAAGTGAACTTGCAAGTTCTTCACCTGAAAACCTTCTAAAATAGAAAATAGTTGTTAGTAATCTAAAAACCAACAAATAAATGTTGCAAAAGTAGTTACCTCTATTTACAATCAAAAAGCGCTATTTCTTCTAAGAAAATGCAGAAATATTTCCAAATCTGCGTAATTGCGTAAAACATTAATTTTTAATGACAGCTGTCTATTTTAAGATTTTTTTTTAAACTGTCATCCACATACTTTTAGGCGCATATGAATATTGGAAAATATCGCATGATTATGTGATGGTGTTAGTATTTTTATTTAGAAAAATGTGAGATGGTGTTGGAATTCGTGGTGGAAATGACAAAAAGCGGTTAGCGTTGGTTGGCATGGAAGTGTGGCGAATATTAGCATGTTCCCTACATCACTATGCCGCCAGTAAAAAAATGCTACACAACAACAGCAAGCCACACACATACATAGAAGGTAAGGAAGAATATTTTACACACATAAGCAGCAGCTAAGAGCGAAGAGAATATTGCACACACATAGAACCAACAGCTAATAGCAAAGAGAATATTTCACACACATGTAGACGACAAGAGAGTGAGAATATGGCCTTACATAAACTACAGATATACAAGTATGTTGCCAAAGCCAATAAGAGGTACGTAAACGATAAATAAATAACGAAATATTCGAGACAGCTGTTCGCGAATCTAAACCCTGCGATATATTGATGAACGAGGCGAACTGAGAGTAAATAAGAAGCGTAGTCTAAGCGATGGTCTTTCCGATTGATTTTAGCATGCTATGAGTAAAGTACGCGAGTAATTTGATTGTGAAGCACTACCACCAAAGTGGTGTTGTCAATAAAGAACATTTCGCTATACTGATATATTATTTATTCGACAGCAACTCGAAGGTGCAGAATAATCAAGGATTCCTAAAATTCGCAACAATATACTACGAAAAAGCGTACAATTATCATAAAAAACTGTTGTTATAAGGCTTGAGCTCGAATTCGAACCAGGAAAGCCTTTATAAATAGGTCGAAAAAAACAAAGACAATTGAGAATAGCATTTATTTAATGAGTTATTGAAATATGTTAATTTTATTCTTAAATATTTTAGGCCAGAATGCAATGATTCAGCTTTCCGCATAAAAACTGTGGAATACAGGCCACCAGTACCCCCGCACCGTAATATAGGCGTACGAACTTGTGTTAGCCTTGTAAGTATACCATGACATTTTGAACTTTTATCCAAACATTTGATTTCGCCTAGCGAATTGCTTTGTGCATTTTCTCCTTAAACGGCAAAGTAGTGGTTTAATAAATGTAACATACGTTACTCCAGCTAGAGATAAAGTTGTATGAGAAAAAACGAGAGAAGTAGAAACTTTAGTAGGCTTCAATTAAAGATTATTTTACCAATATCTACCAAAGACTGTTATTTCAATCCAGATCTGTTTAATCCTCCACCCAACGAAAATACAAGGCGAATTACTGTTACATAAATAGCCTACCAATCCACTCAAGCAACTTAGACACTCTTTATCCGAATGAGAATAGAACTTAATATTTATTTTTTAATTCTTACCCCCTATTCATAAAAACTACAAAAGGTTTATATATAGAGCTTTTTAGAATGTATTTTTATCCATTTTGTGTGACGTTATTTAAAATGCTATTACAGTTTGAACGGGTGAGACTTGAAAAATTTGGTATCTTTGTTTATAAGGACCAACCTAATATACATATGTACATATGACCACTATACATGGCAGAAACACGTAAGATTTTCTTTAATTTGCAATAATCAGTTGAGATTAATGATAAGAATATCTTCTGGGTAGATATCCAAAAAGTTTAATGTATCAATTTTATTTGGAAGCCCGATAAAACGATTTGATTTTATCTATTAATGATCTATTTTTGGAATTGGTCTCATTCTTACCTATTTCTTTCAAAATTTCATAAGTTTTCCCATCGGGTCTAAACTTTAACGAAATTGATTTTGCCAAATAGTAAATAATTTTACAAGGACAAATGAAAAAAAAAACGAAGAAACAAAAAAAAATATAAATTAATGTATCGAAATTTGATTCAAGGTTCTATTCGAGCTCAAGGCCAGAACAATAATTTTTTTCTAATGATAATTATTGTTATTTTTTTAATTTTTCTAAATTTGAAAAATTGTATTTTGTTTTTGGAATAGTAAGTAGAAAATTTTTCAGACAACCTGCCATAGCTGCGCAGATAGATCCATTTCGAAGGGTGCTAAGCCTTCATCATCAGTACGCTTTAGGCATGCTGCGCTAACCATTTAGCTATACAGCGGTGGTTTGTTTGACTGGAAAATTTGCTACTTCTATTCCTTTTTACCAACTATATTTATTCAGTGTTGCGCCATCTGGTGCAAATCACTGATAATGCTGGATTTTTGTTTATTGTCAATTACTTTGTTTGACATTCCCAAGTGCTCATGGTTTATTAACAATTGTTTTTGTTTTTATCGGCCTATTGATAAATGATTCAAGGTTCGATTCGAGCTCAAGGTCAGAACAATAATTTTTTTCTAATGATAATTATTGTTATTTTTTTAATTTTTCTAAATTTGAAAAATTTTATTTGGTTTTGGAATAGTAAGTAGAAAATTTTTCAGACAACCTGCCATAGCTGCGCAGATAGATCCATTTCGAAGGGTGCTAAGCCTTCATCATCAGTACGCTTTAGGCATGCTGCGCTAACCATTTAGCTATACAGCGGTGGTTTGTTTGACTGGCAAATTTGCTACTTCTATTCCTTTTTACCAACTATATTTATTCAGTGTTATGCCATCTGGTGCAAATCACTGACAATGCTGGATTTTTGTTTATTGTCAATTACTTTGTTTGACATTCCCAAGTGCTCATGGTTTATTAACAATTGTTTTTGTTTTTATCGGCCTATTGATAAATGATTCAAGGTTCGATTCGAGCTCAAGGTCAGAACAATAGTTTTTTTCTAATGATAATTATTGTTATTTTTTTAATTTTTCTAAATTTGAAAAATTGTATTTTGTTATTGGAATAGTAAGTAGAAAATTTTTCAGACAATCTGCCTGTCTGAAAAATTTTCTACTTACTATTCCAATAACAAAATACAATTTTTCAAATTTAGAAAAATTAAAAAAATAACAATAATTATCATTAGAAAAAAACTATTGTTCTGACCTTGAGCTCGACAATCTGCCTCTCTGAAAAATTTTCTACTTACTATTCCAAACACAAAATACAATTTTTCAAATTTATACTAGGTTCAAACACACACCAAATTGGCAATTTATACTATTTGGGCAATTTATTACGCAATTTGTCATATAATAAATTGTAATAATAAATTGCCAATTTAAAAAAAATTGCGTAATAAATTGTTTCAAACTGCAAATGCAACATTGTAAAGTGTGTTTATTGAGTATACTTAAACGTCAGTTACGCATGGCTGAACTATATGGTTGGTTCATCTAATCAGCTGATTTTATGTCTTTCATTTCACTGGAGTACGGATTTCAAAAGAAGATGGCAAAATCAAAATGAAACCAAAACATTGAACACATTTTCTTACAACACACAAAAATTTCAAAGTTTTATGTTTTCATTCCATTTCATTCGCTTAATAATGTGCGTGTTCATTTTGACAGTCTGAACAAAGGTATGTTCTGGCTGTAGAGATGAGCCAACCAGCTATCAAATTACTATTGTGTAAGCTAAATCGAGTTGTATGAACAGCACTCAATTCAAATCGAAATTTCCTCAATTTATTTTTCTGTTTGAACATAGTATTAGATTAATTAAAAAAATAACAATAATTATCATTAGAAAAAAATTATTGTTCTGGCCTTGAGCTCGAATCGAACCGTGAATCATTTATCAATAGTCGATAAAAACAAAAACAATTGTTAATAAACCATGAGCAGTTGGGAATGTCAAACAAAGTAATTGACAATAAACAAAAATCCAGCATTATCAGTAATTTGCACCAGATGGCGCAACACTGAATAAATATAGTTGGTAAAAAGGAATAGAAGTAGCAAATTTGCCAGTCAAACAAACCACCGCTGTATAGCTAAATGGTTAGCGCAGCATGCCTTAAGCGTACTGATGATGAAGGCTTGGCACCTTTCGAAATGGATCTATCTGCGCAGCTATGGCAGGTTGTCTGAAAAAATTTCTACTTACTATTCCAAAAACAAAATACAATTTTTCAAATTTAGAAAAATTAAAAAAATAACAATAATTATCATTAGAAAAAAAATTATTGTTCTGGCCTTGAGCTCGAATCGAACCTTGAATCATTTATCAATAGGCCGATAAAAACAAAAACAATTGTTAATAAACCATGAGCACTTGGGAATGTCAAACAAAGTAATTGACAATAAACAAAAATCCAGCATTATCAGTGATTTGCACCAGACGGCGCAACACTGAATAAATATAGTTGGTAAAAAGGAATAGAAGTAGCAAATTTGCCAGTCAAACAAACCACCGCTGTATAGCTAAATGGTTAGCGCAGCATGCCTTAAGCGTACTGATGATGAAGGCTTGGCACCTTTCGAAATGGATCTATCTGCGCAGCTATGGCAGGTTGTCTGAAAAATCTTCTACTTACTATTCCAAAAACAAAATAAAATTTTTCAAATTTAGAAAAATTAAAAAAATAACAATAATTATCATTCGAAAAATAAATTATTGTTCTGGCCTTGAGCTCGAATCGAACCTTGAATCATTTATCAATAGGCCGATAAAAACAAAAACAATTGTTAATAAACCATGAGCACTTGGGAATGTCAAACAAAGTAATTGACAATAAACAAAAATCCAGCATTATCAGTGATTTGCACCAGATGGCGCAACACTGAATAAATATAGTTGGTAAAAAGGAATAGAAGTTGCAAATTTGCCAGTCAAACAAACCACCGCTGTATAGCTAAATGGTTAGCGCAGCATGCCTAAAGCGTACTGATGATGAAGCCTTAGCACCCTTCGAAATGGATCTTTATACGCAGCTATGGCAGGTTGTCTGAAAAATTTTCTACTTACTATTCCAAAAACAAAATACAAATTTTCAAATTTAGAAAAATTAAAAAAATAACAATAATTATCATTAGAAAAATAAATTATTGTTCTGGCCTTGAGCTCGAATCGAACCTTGAATCATTTATCAATAGGCCGATAAAAACAAAAACAATTGTTAATAAACCATGAGCACTTGGGAATGTCAAACAAAGTAATTGACAATAATAAGCATAGTTGGTAAAAAGGAATAGAAGTAGCAAATTTGCCAGTCAAACAAACCACCGCTGTATAGCTAAATGGTTAGCGCAGCATGCCTAAAGCGTACTGATGATGAAGGCTTAGCACCCTTCGAAATGGATCTATCTGCGCAGCTATGGCAGGTTGTCTGAAAAATTTTCTACTTACTATTCCAAAAACAAAATACAATTTTTCAAATTTAGAAAAATAAAAAAAATTAAAAAAATAACAATAATTATCATTAGAAAAAAAATTATTGTTCTGGCCTTGAGCTCGAATCGAACCTTGAATTATTTATCAATAGGCCGATAAAAACAAAAACAATTGTTAATACACCATGAGCACTTGGGAATGTCAAACAAAGTAATTAACAATAAACAAAAATCCAGCATTATCAGTGATTTGCAGCAGATGGCGCAACACTGAATAAATATAGTTGGTAAAAAGGAATAGAAGTAGCAAATTTGCCAGTCAAACAAACCACCGCTGTATAGCTAAATGGTTAGCGCAGCATGCCTAAAGCGTACTGATGATGAAGGCTTAGCACCCTTCGAAATTGATCTATCTGCGCAGCTATGGCAGGATGTCTGAAAAATTTTCTACTTACTATTCCAAAAACAAAATACAATTTTTCAAATTTAGAAAAATTAAAAAAATAACAATAATTATCATTAGAAAAAAATTATTGTTCTGGCCTTGAGCTCGAATCGAACCTTGAATCATTTATCAATAGGCCGATAAACACAAAAACAATTGTTAATAAACCATGAGCACTTGGGAATGTCAAACAAAGTAATTAACAATAAACAAAAATCCAGCATTATCAGTGATTTGCAGCAGATGGCGCAACACTGAATAAATATAGTTGGTAAAAAGGAATAGAAGTAGCAAATTTGCCATCAAACAAACCACTGCTGTATAGCTAAATGGTTAGCGCAGCATGCCCAAAGCGTACTGATGATGAAGGCTTAGCACCCTTCGAAATGGATCTATCTGCGCAGCTATGGCAGGTTGTCTGAAAAATTTTCTACTTACTATTCCAAAAACAAAATACAATTTTTCAAATTTAGAAAAATTAAAAAAATAACAATAATTTTCATTAGAAAAAAATTATTGTTCTGGCCTTGAGCTCGAATCGAACCTTGAATCATTTATCAATAGGCCGATAAAAACAAAAGCAATTGTATCGAAATTTATTATTGAAAGTGGTTCGGTTTTCGGTTCAGATCAAATATTTGTGGACGAGTTCGGTTCGGATAATAGTTCAGTTATTAACAGAAAACAACAGTTATTCTGTTCAAAACCTATTCGGTTTAAATCCGGCCAGTAGTGGAATTCACTAACTTATAACGATGCGATTTGTCGAGATTTTTATTAACGATTTTGTCGCTTGCCTTTTCGATTGTACTATTTATTCACTAACTTAGTTTTAACAACTGGAAATAAATGACATTTAAATTTCGTTTTAATAGTAGAAAGGTGGCAGCACAGCTTAACGAAACCTAAAAAATGCGAAAAGCACAAAAGGAATACCAAAAATAAATACATTCCGTATACAAACTGCTTTTAAAAGTCATTATTGTGCAAGTTTTTATATATTTTTTTCTTTTTTTTCTATGTTGATATCGCAGTTATTCTTGTACCCCTTAATTGTCCATCAAGTTGAGAAATAATATCATGATCCGGGGTTGTCGGTACAGCTTTCGAAACTCCGTTGCATTCAAGTGGAAAAGGTTATCTGCTTCTCTAAGAATGTGTCTGTCCCTGGCGATGGACTTAGTAATTCTTCATCTTGTGATAAAACGTACGCCAAGTACTGAAATGTCATTTGATTTATAAAGCAGCTTTTCGTGTTTGAAAGTATTTAATTAAAGTTCCTATTTTCTTTTTTAACTAAAATTGCCAGTAATATAATTTCGTGATTTTTAACGCAGCCAATTTACTTGCCGTTTATTGAACAACACAGCTGATCGTCGATAAACAAATAACGATACAAAATAGTTACTGAATAACGAAATCATTATAGTTATCGATTCACTAATAAAGCGATGGCAAATGTGGTTAAAAAAGTTAGTGAATTCCACTACTCTCTGATTTTAATATACCATACCAAAATCTGCGAAAACGCAGTTTCGAAAAATCTGTTGTTTAGGGCCTTTGTGAATCAAATTAACGAGGGAGAGGTAGCATGAGAAGGGAAATGTGGTAAAGAGAATATGATAAGGACAGGAATAAGGAGTGAAACAAAGATGTTAAACTAGCTGTATCTTCGTAATTATTTGAAGAAGGTATTCAATACTTAATATATAGTTTCAATTAGGAAATTTAGGTGGGATAGGGAGTGGGAGAGGGAGTAGGAATTGCAGTGGGAGCGGAAATGAGCTTGAGAGTTGAAGGGAGAAGTATAATGAGAAGGGAATGGAGAAAAGGAGAATAAGCGGAGGGTGGGAGTAGAAAGTATAAATGGAAGAAAAAGTAGACGAGTATGGTATAAGGAGTGATATGAGGAAGTGAGGAGTTTTTTTGCATGTGTAGGCAAATCAATTTTCCGGCAGGACAGCGTCTGCGGGGTACGCTAGTCACAAATAAAAAATATCTTGTTTAAAAAAAATTGAAATAAAAATTAAATTTTATTTGTGGATTTGTGATTTATTAAAATCAAAATCACACAACCCTGATCAAAAGGGATTGCTACGATCAATCATCGCCACAGTCAGGGACTGCTTTTCATCCTCACTCGTCGTTTTGGGAACAGCCGGAGTCATGGTGTTACCACTCTTTGGCTTCTCCGAGAAAGCCGGGATCTTGATTTTATCTCCATTTGGCTTATCACCGACTTCCACATCCGTTATTGATAAGCCATCACATTTCACGTCTTCTCTCTGACTTGTAGCTATCGAAGTAGTTGCTACTACGCTTTTGAGGTCCATCAATCCAACAGCTCCGCCTACGAACACCCTTTTTGGCTGGCCTGCCTCAGGGCCCTTGGACTGGGATTTTTAAACCTCTTGAAAGCAGGCTTGTCTCATTCAGCCGAAAGTTGCCACTTTATTCTGTCGCCCTAAGCTCCTTACTCCTACCGGTTGCAGCACCGAGGGCTTCTCGTATCAAAACGCGTGAACTGCCTTTGACTCTCCGTCACTTTAGCTCATTGATTTGAAGACAAACCAGGCGTTGCGGAAGATGACGGAATATCGGTCCAGCATACCTGAATTGTCACATTTGTTAATATGTTGTAAGTTTTATGTTGTTTCCATGGTTTACAATAAACAGTTTATTTAAACATATGACGACACCTTGTGAATTGCCTAATTATATTTGCACTCACTGGGTAGAAGAAAATGCAAAAATATGTACGAAAACGGCGATAATGCCGCCATTTAAAACAGACATGGTGATGCGGTAGCGGCAATGAAAAATTGGAATTCTGAGGTCCGAGGAAGAAAAAGAATTTTCCAGTTGCCGTAAAATATAAAGTATTCATGTTTGTGTGTTACAGCTTTTCAGTTTTTCTATAATAGCAAAGTATATACATAAGTATATATAGTAATTTAACCATAATTATAATAAATTTACTAAGACGTAAAAAAATATTATAAAAAGTCTATGGGCAAAGTATTTTGTTTGTCCAACGGCAAAAGCTAAAAATTAAACGCGATGATTTCAATGATACAAATGCTGATTTTATTCTTCAAACTCTTCCCTTTTATACCTCAAAGTGACCAATTACACAGTGCTACAAAAAAAAAAATCAAAGCACTTTTCAAGTGACCTAGTGTACGTTGTAGGTCTTGACGAGTACATCATGATAATGTGTTTCAAAATTGTCTAACACCCCCAAATTTTCAAGATATTGTCTAAAAACCGTTTTTCGCCTACTGCGCGCACTCTAACAATCACAACGTCGTCATGTTTTAACCGATTTTCGAGCGATTTACGGTTTTGGAAAGAAGAAGATTCAAGCTTTAAGCTGATATATTCTTGTTTATACTTTATACAAAAAAAATTGGTACATTTTCCAAAAGTTATCTAAGATTTACCATTTTTTCCCCGTTTTGTCACAGTTTGACGTCTTTTTTATGTAACGTATCATAAAAAACAATTATTTTTTTACATTCTCAAATAACTATTTATCCAGAGAAAGAAAAGTCATGGTTTATTAAAATCGGTTGATAAATGTTTAAGTTACGACGCTTATTGTTAACAAGAAAATTAATAAAAAAAATTGTATCAATGGTCTGTACTCTGTTAGTTGCTCTGAGTCACATGTATAAATTGAAAATATTTTTGTACCTTCCTTGATTTATGCGTCACTTAGTTTTGGAAACACGGCTTTCAAGTGCAAAAAAATCCTGGCCGTTTTGTCAATTCGTTTGACAAACTGCTTCATGTAGCCCAACTTGAGGTGTAGCGGTTGCAAAATAACTTTATCGTTCTGAACGAGTGGAATGTTAACGACGTTTTTTTTCTTCCTATTTCGAGTGTTTTCCTACGCGGCCATTTACTGATTTTGAAATTATAGTTTCCTCGACTGTTCCATTCGCACAGATAACAAGGATATTTTGTGTATCCTCCTTGCATTCCGAAGAGAATTTCAGAACTTTCAAATCACGAACAATTGGATTGCTATTTTTGCCAAACAAACGCCGTTGGACATCACTATAAAATCCGTGACCGCATAAAATATGCTGATATAGTAAATGTATCTCGCCCAAAAAGGAAGAAAAAACGAATACTCTTGTTGCACCTCTTGAATCGAAAAATGCATTGGAATTTGAAGAAGAAAATTCTGACGGGGGTTCTAACAACAGAACGTCATGTAGCCTCAAATGAAGATTTTCGTACCCTGTAGGTGATTTAGGATTGTCTTGGAGGCACACAGAAATTTTGGGCTCTAGGCTGAAACAGTGGAATATTGTGGAAAATAACTTTAAGGCTACATTCCCGAGGGATGACAACCGTCGTCCTTCGAAAAAATATTCCGAGCTGACGACGTCAACAATGAACTTGTTTACTGTTCAGATATAGATGAGCTCTTTGTTTGTCTTGATCACAAACACCAACCAAGAGTGGCGCTTAGTTTTGGACGGTTCGTGCAAAAGTAAGTGTTTTACGAAAATGTGTTTACAACAGAAAAAAAGTTTACCTACGTAAATTTTTTTGATCTGTCAATTCATTAGGTTTGAAAGTTGTCCTACTGCATAACAAGAAACAGTTTCCATCAGATCCAATAGCATACGCTACCAATATGAAAGAAACGTATACGAAAATGACGAAAATTTTACACTCGATAGATTATGATAAGCATCAATGGCCAATTGTATGTGATTTGAAAGTTCTGGCAATTATTTTCGGAATGCAAGGAGGATACACAAAATATCCTTGTTATCTGTGCGAATGGGAGAGTCGAGGAAAAATAATTTCAAAGTTAGTGAATGACCGTGTAGGAAAACACACGCAATAGGATGAAAAAAAAACGTCGTTAACATTCCACTCGTTCAGAACGATAAAGTTATTTTGCCATCGCTACACCTCAAGTTGGGCTACATGAAGTAGTTTGTCAAACGACTTGACAAAACAGCCAGACTTTTTTGCATTTGAAAGCCGTACTTCTAAAACTAAGTGACGCGTTAATCAAGGAAGGTATGAAAATATTTTCAATTTATACATGTGATTCACATCAACTAACAGAGTTTTATTAATTTTCTTGTTTACAATAAGCATAGTAACTTAAAGATTTGTCCGATTTTGATAAATCATGACTTTTCTTTCTCTGGATAAATAGTTCTTTGAGAATGAATGTAAAAAAATATTTTTTTTTTATGATAGGTTACATAAAAAACACGTCAAACTGTCAAAAATTGGGAAAAAATTGTAAATCTTAGATAACTTTAGGAAAATGTCCTAATTTTTTTGTATAAAGTATAAACAAATATATATCAGCTTAAAGCTTGAATCTTCTTCTTTCCATAACCGTAAAGCCATCGAAAATCGGTTAAAACATGACGACGTTATGATAGTTAGAGTGCGCGCAGTATGCGAAAAACGATTTTTAGACAATATTGTAACGAATTTAGTGCAATTTCTCTTATTTGCAACCTTCTACTAACGTTCGAATCACTAAACTGTTGAATAAATAACTCCACTATTCAATAATGCAAAATGGCCTTTATTAAAGTACTTCCACAATAACACTTCTACTTCTCAACAGATAGCGTGCTTAAATCAAACTGATTCCTGATTCTCAGCTTTACCTCCTTTTATGCTCTGTGATTTCGTCGTTCGCATACTTCTAGGCGTTTCTAGAATTTAGCTTAGTTATCAGCTATAAAATTACCTGCTATAACTACGGCATAAGACAACAGATGTTATGTGTATGCAATTGTGCATACACATCGGCGACTTTTATCCAACCATCACTGCCAAGAATGGTCTGATGACATTCCCAAAAGACCCTCGTTGTTGAATTTCATTATAACTACCATGCTTCCTTCAGTCACATCGGGGTGTTGTCATCCATTTGGTTCTTACTTGCTGACTGTTGATGTACTCACGTGACCACCTTCTCCAAAACATCTGTTTTATCGCTGTGACACGAACCCCTTTGCTCTAATGATCCATGTTGGTTTTTGTTCTGAGATCGCCTAAAGATAGTTCCCAATTAGAGAACGGCCAGGAGTTAGCGATTCTTAGTCGCTTGGTTCTGCAGATGCAGGTGATATTGTCAACTGTTTGCCATGGCTCGGCACATATCTCCCTTTGCTGACTTTACAGCGGCCTGCAAAGCGTGCAGCTCTAGGTGGAATGAAATGAAAATTTATAAATTTGTTAGGACAGAAGTTAATTATTAACTCAGCAGCTTTCTGTTAGCGCCTACAAAATTCTTTGCGTTGTCACAATATATCAGATGGTAATTCTCGCCTACCGGTCAAACGCTTAAGAGCGGCAAAAAACGCATATGTTGAAAGGTCGAACACTGTTTCTATGTGAACTATATTTGTTGAGAGACATACATTATATGGCGTCTTTCCTCTGATAGGTAAGTATGTGTTGAATCGCCCATAAAAATCTAGACCACAACGTGAAAATGTCTTGATGGCCTATTGTTTGATGAATTAACTTTGTGCAAATATCCAACACAATGAACGCAAAATCTCAAAATGCGATGCTACATTTCTTGAAGGCGCACTGGTGCCACAAACGCTTTTGCGCCTGCATGGTAATGTGTGATGTGTCAATGCCTAATATACTTCTCAGTGAAATGGGTCTTGCTCGGTAGAATGGCAGGATGTTTTGTGAGTATCTGCCAAGTATGCTAACTCTAAACGTCCATCCATTTTTTGTAGAATAAACCCGTCATGGGTTTGAAGAAACGGGTTTAGAAACTTAAGTGCTCCAGATACTGTTTGGCTCTCTTGATTTTTTGAGTTTCTTCGGAAAGTTGTTTGCTGCATATTCTAGACAATGCACCACAAATGTGGCAAATAATTAGTTTAAGCAAAATCCAAGCTACACGCATTATGAGATGTATCCCTCAACTACCTTTTAGATATAGTTTCCGGTAGAGGTTAACTTGAATGTTGACTTGCGTTTTTCTCTAGCAACTTCTTCCATATCGACAACACCACCTCTTTTGATTGAGCAATGTCCCACTTCCAGTTCTTAGAACGACGACCCTGAAAACAAACGAGCTACTGATTTCCAATACTCCTTTTGTGAGATCCTGAATCTCTGACACTCGGTTGCCCACAAATGTTGAAAGGGTGGCGAAGTCCATTTTCAGCCAATGAAGTGCAATCTGTGAGTCAGACCATACCATCAGAGGTATCAGCGTTGAAAAGCGGTTTGATTTTAGCAAAGAGACTAGCTAAGAGTAAAGCGCCACACAGCTTGGGAAGAGACTATTTTTTATTTGGTGCTACTCGAAATTTGGCCGTTAGTAAAGTGATCGTTGGTTTATCTTCCCATGATTTGAAACGAGCATAGATGCGGCACCCGTATGTCCGAGTGGAATCGAAAAACCTGTGAATTTGTGTTCAATTGTGAATTGCTCCAAAACAATATCTTGGAATTGAGAGTGTGTTATTTACGTCTTTGCTGAAACGGTCCCAGTAGTGGAATTTACTAACTTTTTTAGCCACATTTGCCATCGCTTTATTTGCGAATCGATAACTATAACGATTGCGTTATTCAGTAACTATTTTGTATCGATATTTGTTATCGACGATCAGCTGTGTTGTTAAATAAACGGCAAGTAAATTGGCTGCGTTAAAAATCACGAAATTATATTTCTGGCAATTTTAGTACAAACACGAAAAGCTGCTTTATAAATCAAATGGCATTTGAGTACTCGGCGTACGTTTTATCACAAGATGAAGAATTACTAAGTCCATCGCCAGAGGCCAGACACATTCTTAGAGAAGCGGATAACCTTTTCCACTTGAATGCAACGGAGTTTCGAAAGCTGTACCGACAACCCCGGATCATGATATTATTTCTCAACTTGATGGTCAATTAAGGGGTACAAGAATAACTGCGATATCAACATACTTAGAAAAAAAAAGAAATTAATACCGCATTTACTAACCTTTTGTTAAAATATGGAAAAACTTGCACAATAATGACTTTTAAAAGCAGTTATTTATTTGTTTTTGACATTCCTTTTGTGCTTTTCGCATTTTTGAGGTTGCGTTAAGCTGTGCTGCCACCTTTCTACCATTAAAACGAAATTTAAATGTCATTTATTTCGAGTCGTTAAAACTATGTTAGTGAATAGTACAATCGATACGACAGACGACAAAATCGTTAATGAAAATCGCGACAAATCACATCGTTATAAGATAGTGAACTTCACTACAGGTCTTCTTTAACTTCTGTGGTACGGACTCATCCCAATTGAGTTTCAGAAGCCACAAGTCTTTTATTTATTTATATATTTATTTGACATAGTGGTTGTATCTGTAAGACAAAGTCTTTTTAAGTACATCAGCAATTTTTAAAAACAAAATAATTAATTTAAAATTGAAGTTGTTATAACAATTTTAATACTTAACCTAACGAAAGTGCTTAAGTTTATTAAGAAAGAAAGAATATAATATAGTTGAAATTATTTTGTAACCACATTAATCACACTGAATTGAAGTAACTATGAATTAGCTGCCTGTAGTTGCTCCCACCCATATCAGCCTTGAGAGAGTCAGGAATGAAGTTCCAGAGCCTTACAGCATTAACAAAAAACAGCCTCGATGAGGACAAATATAAATATCGTGGTATTATCAGCTTGCGGTGTCTAGAAGACTTGGAAATTTTTAATTTTTCATAAATATAATTTGGTGTTTTGAATTCAATAAGTTTGAACATAAATATACAGTTTCGTGCAGCAATATAATCAAAAATACTGCATCCTAGAACTTTGCACCTCCATGTGGAGATGTGGTCATATCTTTTAAGGCCATATACATAACGCGTTATATTATTAAATGCAACATCAATTTTATGGCTCGAAGCAGAATCTAATTGACTGTAGACAAGCTCAGAGTATGTTAAGTGCGACACAATCAATTGTATAGCTAACTTTTTTCTGGTCTCCAAAGGTGTAAAAGAAGCAGCTCTTAAACGACGCAAAATAGAATAAACATTGCTTAGAATTATATTAACGTGGTCAATACAGGTCAACTTGGAGTTTATCACAAAACCCAAATTTCGAATCTTTTCAGTAAACGAGAGGGCACTATTTCCAACAAAGAGCTTTGGAATATCTTCAACATGTACATTGCTACTACTTATGGGCAACACATATGACTTTTCAGCATTTAAGCATAGACAGTTTTCACAAGCCCATTTCCAGATTGCAGACAAGTCACTATTTATTTTATAACATAAACCTTCGACAAGGCCAACACGACTAGATAGGTATAACTGGATGTCATCAGCATATGCGTGGACATTTACGTGCTCACACACTGAGAAAACATCATTGACAAAAAGACCAAACAGAAGAGGACCAAGCACAGAGCCTTGTGGCACACCAGTAGGGACAACACGAGATTTGGATGCAGAGTTTTTGCAAACTACCTTCTGGATTCTTCCCTCCAGGTAACTGGCCATAAGCTCAACAGATGTAGTGGAGAACCCGAAGTAGAATTCGAGTTTTTTGCAAAGGAGGTTGTGCTGCACTGACTCAAAGGCCTTAGAAAAGTCAAGGAGGCACAAAAGGGTTAGGTCACTATTGTCAAGACTAGTTTTTATGTCGTCAAGTATTTTGATCAATGCAGTAGAGTAACTGTGCTTAGGTCTGAATCCAGATTGCACTGGACTCAACAGGCTGTTCGCCTTAACATAAGCTGAAATTTGACCCGCCATCAAGGACTCACACACTTTAGCAAACGCAGCTAAGATGCTAATTGGCCTATAATTGCAAGGTTCAAGAGCATTATATGTTTTGGCGAGAGGAATAATTAACGCCTTATTCCACTCCCCAGGGAAACAAGAAGTTGTGAAGCAATGATTAATAATATGCGTGAGACTTCCTAAAATGAATGGCAGAACGAGTTTGATGAACTTGAAAGAGATCCCATCATCCCCAATAGCATTAGATTTGATGTTCATAATTGTTTTACAAACTTCTAATTCTGATACTGCTTTAAATTCAAATTTAATCACTGGCTCAAAATGACTTATAATGTCCAGAGGTATATGACTGTCCCGACACTCACTTGACCTAATAAAATAATCGTTTAGGATATCTGGGTCGACTTGACAGTCCTTTTGATACTTCCCATGTACGTTAAGACTCCTCAAGTTTCGCCATAAATCTTTTGACGGAAGTGACGGGCTTAATTTATAATTGCAATCTGCTTCGATTTTCTTATGATAACGGTGGCTTTGTTTCGGGCGATTTTATATAAAGACCAAGCAGACTCAGTTTGTTTCCTCTTCCGTTTCGCGTAAAGTCTATTTCGTTCTCTTATAGCAGACCTGACTTTAAAGTTATACCAAGGAACAGCATTGATATCAGCCCGAGCTCTACGTAAAGGGACATGCTTGTCATAAAGCCTACACAAGTTTTCATTTAGAAATTCAAGTTTGCCGTCCACAGTAATAATAAACCAACACAAAGACCAATCAACATTGGACAAATCAACAAAAAAAGATTCCACATTAACAGCCCTAAAATCACGATAAACAGTGGTAACAGTGTCAACAGGACGATTGAACGTAACATCTATTGAACAAAAAATTAAATCATGGTCAGAAATAAAGCTGATTTGGTCAAATTTTGTAATATGGTCACGACTTGACGTAATAATCAGGTCCAACAAGCTTGGAGTCGAATTATGTGCGTATCTTGTTGGTACATGTTTGTTGACTATAGTAAGGCCAGCAGTTGAAATATGGTCAAGTAGTTTATTTACATATGAGTCATTTAAGAGTAAATTAACATTGAAGTCACCACAAATAACAAAACGCTCGAAGTCTATTAAAAACGAAGATAACTCAGCAAAAAAGGAATCTAACAAGTAACATCTATTTGGGTTATATACACAGGATACTAGCACTTTATTTATGTTATCAGAAATTTCAGATATAATAAACTCTGTCTCACTATTTCTAGACACTGATAACACATTAATCTTTAAGGAGGCCTTGCAATATATTGCAACCAACCCCCTTCCCATTCTAGCTCATCGATCTACGCGTGTTAGTCTATAGTTAGGGATACTATAGTAGGCATCAGATAAGTCAGAGGAAAGACAGGTTTCTGAGACACAGATAACATCAACATCTGATTCCGAAAATATATCCCTTTTAAAATGATCTTGGCGGTAATAATCTATGGTGCGATCAAACCCAATTGATCAAATAGAGCTGCTGCAATAGATAGATTGACCTTTTAGTTACCCACTCACAGGTTCTTAAACATCGTCAAATTGATCCCATTTGACACGTTGTTGTTTTTGTAGCAGTCTCTGCCCTTCCCAATAGATGCGACAAATCACAAATTGTCATCAATGTCCTCTAATGGGATCGAAGTTTTTTATTTTTTTTTGAGTACCGGATTCGCCGGGAAATTCCCTGCATAGAGGTGCGACGCCTGCTTGTGGATATCACTGAGGACCTGCTTCTGCTTTTTTGCATACGGTTGTGTTCTCAGGTGCCGCATTTCCTCATAATGCTTACGGAGATGACCCCTTAAGCCCCTGGGCGGTGTAGCCTCATCAATCAGATGTCTGTTGCGATGCCCAGGTTTCTGGGTATTCAACAGAAACTGTTTGTTAAGTATTTCATTTCTCTCTTTAATGGAGAGTACTCTCGGCTCCTTGTGTAGATGGTGTTCTGGGACATGAGAAGACAGCCCGTAGCGGTTCTGTGGGCAGTATTTTGGCAGGCCTGAATTTTCTTCCAGTGAGTAATCTTTAGGATTGGCGACCATATCTGGAACGTGTAGCATGCAATCGGCCGGCCAAATGCTTTGTAAGTGGTGATGAGTGTTTCTTTATCTTTACCCCAAGTGCTGCCGGCGAGAGATTTGAGGATTTTATTACGGCTCTGGATTTCCGGCACAATTGTGGCTGCATGCTCTCCAAAATGTACATAATGAGCGAGCGTCGCACCCAGGAGGGTGTAAGACAGGTAGCGTGATGACATTGACGTGGATGTTCAATATGGTCGACATTTGGCGCGTCCATGTTGCAAATAAGCTCGCCGATGATTTGGTCGATGACAATGTCAGGTTTCGCGAGGCGAGGAAACTGGAGAGATCAGGGAGATAGCTGTTTATTTTGTTACAAAGCTCAGCGATCTGTGGGCCTAGGCCTGTGGCCATTATTGCGCAGTCATCGGCGTAGGAAACGATAGTGACTCCTTCTGGTTGTGAAGGTAGATTTGATATGTAGAAGTTAAACAGAAGTGGGGATAGGACACCACGCCGTGGCAACCCTTGTTTAATTCTTCCTGGTTTGGATGTTACGTTCCTGAATTGCACCGATGCTTGCCGACCAGACAGATAATTTGCGGTCCACCTTTTTAGACTTGGGGGAAGGAGAGACCCTTCCAGGTCTTGCAGTAACGTGCCGGAGTTGACCGTATCAAAAGGTTTTGACAGGTCTAACGCAACGAGTACTGTCCTGTGGTGGGGGTTTTGATTTAATCCGCAATTTATCTGAGTGCTAATGGCGTTCAGCGCGGTGGTAGTGCTATGTAATTTCGGAAGCCATGCTGATGCTTGCCAAGTTGCAAATTTGTATTAAAATAGGGAAGCAGAATGGCTTCAAGTGTCTTGGCTACTGGCGATAGGAGAGATATCGGACGATAAGATTCTCCTATGTTAACTGGTTTCCCAGGCTTTAATAGCGCAACCACCCCTCATTTTCCATTTTCCGGGGATGACGAAGGTGGATAAGGACAAATTCAAGACATGCGCTAGATAATTAAATTCCTCTTTTCCTAGGTCCTTAAGCTTCGGCATGGCTATGCCGTCTGGGCCCACTGCTTTAGATAGTTTAGCATGAACGATGGCATGCTCAACCTCTTTGGCGGTAAATGGCGACGCGCTGTATTTATGTTTATGTGCGCGTCTGTTGGCCCGCCGTGTAACTTTGTCAACCGTATATATTGTCGGCAAAAAACGCTCGCGCATTTTTTCGCATCCGACAGCACCTTATCGCCCAAGGCGATGAAGATTTTGTCATTGTGCTTAGTCGGATTTGATAGGGACTTTACGGTGGACCAAAGCTTACCCATACCGGCAGAGAGGTTACACTTCTTTAATGCTGCTACCATTTCGCCCGCTTGTGTTCATCCACAAGCAATCTGATTCGTTGGTTTATATCCCTTAATTGAGGGCCGCTGGGGTCGTGCTCTCTTATAACGTCACGTTCTCTCGCTAAATTCGGCCTCTGCCGGAAAATGTCTGCCGTGTAGGTATATACATATATGTAATACTCCTATATTGCTGCAAAAGGCTAGGTACATTCCCAAACATCAGAGTGCCGATATATTGCTGTTTAAATGTTTTTGTTTTTGTATTCAATAATCGAATATACTTAAATTTAAATTTTTTCTTGTCACACTTATGCTGCTACAATCACAAAAATTTTATAGGCTGTCTTGTTTTGATTTCGAATTCAAAAGACATTGCGAGCATTTTCTATTAGCAATATAGAAGTATTGCATATATGGGTATATATGTATTTTATATGAATTTTATTTTTAAATCTTTTAATTTTTTTATTTCAATATATTAAAAATGAAATTTCATTACCAAGTAATCAAAAAATTTTTTTCTGATGTAATAATTCAAAAATATCTTAAATCTATAAATAAAATAAAAAAAAAATATCTTAAATCTATATTTTCTAATTTTAACAAAGTTGAAACAAGTAAAGTAAAATTATAGACCCCACAGCCGAATTTACAGAATTCTTCCGGCGGGAAGGCGGATTCGATGACCTTGCGGAATGCACGCTCCCCTTGGCGGGCATCAGTCGGGATAGGGAGGGCAGCAAAGCGATTGCCATTATAAGATTTGTAATCATCCCACTTTCCTTTCTTAAAGTTGATGAAAGTGCGGTTCTCAGTGGTAATGAAGTCGACAGATCGGTCGAGCGAAAGGAGTATGGGCAGGTGGTCAGATGCTTGCCATCGGCTGTCAGTTGACGCAGTTTACTAGTCTTGCGCTCACGATGGATAGATCTGGCGAACTGTGACAGTTTCCTACCATACGAGTGGGGGCGTCTTCGTTTATTGTGCAGAACGCCGTTTCCTCTATTTGGTCCGCCAACATCTCACCCCTGCTGTCCGCCTGTAGGTTAGAATGCGATAGATTGTGGTTGGCATTGAAATCGCCTATGATAATGCGATTTTCGCCAGTCAGTAGTGCGCTGATGTCAGGGCGGTATGCACTGGAGCAACAGGTTACAGGAGGGATGTAGATGTTGATGATTTCTAAGTTCACATCGCCTGACCGGACAGATATGCCTTGACGTTCCAGGACACTATCCCTGCGGCCGATGCCGCACTGAGTGGTGGGTGATAAACGCGAGACCGCCTTCATTTCCGCTCTTACGATATTTTCTTTATACCCAGAGCAGGTCTACAGAGCAGATCTTGCTGTGAGTTTGGTCTCTTGGACCGCAGCAATGCGGATCTTATGCCACTTCATGAAATCAACTATCTCCGTAATCTTCCCAGTTAACCCATTACAGTTTAACTGCAGAATTCTGAAGTGCAGGGGAGACGTCGTCACTCTGGGGCTAAGGGACGGTTGACAACGCCTGAGTTGAGGGAGGCCAGGACACAATTGCTGTTGAGGGCCTGGGACTGGACGTCCCTGGGTAATCATTGGGGTACCCGGTGTAGTTGGGTTTGCGGCCTGGCAGCATGGCGCGATGAAACCCGTCGGGGGGTTGCCGTCGCTGAGACCATAACATCTAGGAAAGTGGCACCGTCCAAGGCAGGAGCTGTATTGGGCAGATGTCGCAAACATATATATTCTGTGCTGGCAAACGGTGGAATAATGGTAGGGACTAAGAGTATGTTTCCTACTCCGACCTACTTGAAATCTAGTGCCGAAAGGGGGGGGGGGGGGGGGGGGAGTACATAGAACCGGCTGCCTTGGGAAGCGATCCCATCTGATATCATAGGTTCTGGTCGTTAAATCGTTATCATATATCAGACCTTCCTCGGCAAATTTTTTAAGTAGGGCGTCTGAAGCTGTCTTGGTGTGGTGAAGCTTCACCAGAAGACATTTCAGACGTCTTGGCTTTTGGGCTTTAATTGCGAGCGGAGACACTAGTTGCGGTCATTGCGGCCACGTGTAGCCACCTTCCTTGCCTTATTGTTACGCGACATAATGGCTTCCTCAGCCGTTCGTCCTCGTCCTTTCTTGTTCCCTCTAGCCAGAAGTCGCTTAAGGCGCTTACGAGTGGCACCACTTAGCCGATTACGCTCTACAGTTCGGCCAGGCTGATCACTTTTCGCCGGAGAGGCAACAATCCTCGGTTCATCCTCTGGCGAGATTGTAGATTGTGAGTACCGGATTTGCATTCTGTAGAGTATCCATATCTGCCATCTCCACGTCATTCAGGGGACAATTCGGCCTCGGCCTGTCTGTGGCGACAGCTGATTCGGCTTGCACCGAAAGGTCGCAAACGACCTGGTTTATTGATATCCATAAATGAATACCCACGAGTATGGGGGAAGGTAGTTCAGCTGGGGCATAGCCCCCAATATCCCAGAAAGACTAGTTACAACCAGATGGCATCAGGTATCTGGAGGCCACCGTTATAAGACACACTAACGTAGTGCCATTCATCCTATGAGCACGGTTCGGATGACAGTCGGAATTACGGGTTTTATCGAGCTGTCCTCTAGATCCGCCATATTTGTTAACAAAGCAAATAGGTGTGACTCTTCGCCACGTATGGCCGGTATTGAGCTAAGAATAGCCCCTGTTTATAGGAAACTTGGCCCTGAGTGAGGAAAGGGGGTACAGATGGGAGCTTGGTGAAGAAAGAAAATCTGGTTATAGGGAGGAGAAAAGGGTCACTGCTCGCATTCGCCTCCGAAGAGTTACCAGGTGTTACCGCGAGGAGGCTCCGCCCCAATATGGGGGAAGGGTGAAAGTACCCACGAGTCGGCGTTATGGGATGACGCCAGTGTGTGCAAGGCTAGACATCCCCATCAAGGACACTCGGTACGATATGTGACTTGACGAGCAGGATTTTCTTTTGCAGAGAGATGACTTTACTTTTCAATTGTCTACCAAGTCCAAAGTAGCATTTATTGGCAAGAGTGGTTCTTCGCTGGATTTCAGAGCTGGTGTTGTTGTTAATGTTAATGCTGGTTCCCAAATAAACGAAGTCTTTTACTATTTCGAAATTATGGCTGCCAACAGTACCGTGGTTGACAAGGCACATATGCGCTGACTCTTTGCTCGATGACAGCAAGGTAAAAATTTTCGGGCGTTATTCCTGGTGGCTAGCAGCTCAAGTTCCTTGCACTCACGCCTTTCTGTCTCTGCTGTTTTCTGCTGAAAAGGCGCCTCGCTTTCATTTTCAACTCGCGATAGCGTTCACACACTTCTCTTGTTGCCTTCTCTTTTAACGTAGCCCTGTAGGCAGCGTCTTTTCTTTCGGTTGCAAAACGACATTCTTCACCGTACCAGTCGTTTTTCCGTGGTCGCCTGTAACCAACTTTTTCCTCGGCGGCAGTACGAAGTGCTTTTGAGATATGCTCCTACTGCTCTTGTGTTTCGTCAGGTTGAGTTGTGCTCTCAGAGATCTGGTGTGAGAGTCGGCAGTCTGTTGCGATTGCAGCCTTTCGACGTCTAGATTTTCTTGTATTTGGCTGAACTTTCCGACTGTGGGCCAAAAACTTTTTTTCCCACCCTGGCGTTAAACTCGCCAAGCACGACATTTATATCATGGGGCAGCGCTCGTATGTGCGTTCTAAACGTTCATAGAAAGCGTCTTTCACCTCATCGTCCTTCTCCTCTGTCGCTGCATGGGCGCAGATGAATGATATATAAAAAAATGTTTGCTTTTATTCGGATCGCGGCGATACGTCAATACTTGGCGACAAAGTCTCTCCCACCACGAATACGACGCCGAAACTGCGCTTATTTGTATGGCCACTCCAATAGATACCTCCCAATCGGGGTATTCAATTTTTGAAGAAACCGCGACCTTTTTTCGAAAAACTTGCTTTTTTAATAACTAGGGAAAAAGTTGAAGACATGCTCGACTTGGTCATTTTATTTGAATTATCTTTATAAATTTATGCAAAGTGAGTATTTGAATTCATTATATAACTTATCTTCAAGTTTTTTGTTTTAAAAACTTGGTGAAATCGGTTATGCAAAATCCGTTGGTATCTTGAGCATTCATTGAAACCGTCTGTTTTTTAAATAACTTTTGAACAGTTAGAAAGAGTTAATTTTCGAAATTAGATGCATCCGTTGATCTCCCTTTCGATCATATCGGACCAATTTTCGACATGAACAATAAGCGGCATAGTGAGTTTTAAATGCGTAGAAAATATAGTAACGCGCCAAACACCGCCGCCGTCGACGCCGCGCGGACAAAAATCGGCGACGTATATCTCTAGCTCTGCGGGCTCTGAAGCTATGGCTGACACCGATCATGTTTTCATGGATTAATCGTTGAGTCATGGGTTTTTTCCAGGCTTTTTGATCATAAGACGGCCAAATAGTTTAGTGAATTTTTTTGCGAGTATGTCATTATTCTGCATTACAAAATTTGACTTCCCAAAATTCTGCAAATTTCAAAAATGCTGCTCGAGCAAAATTCTGGTTTTTTTATTGTGCTTATATTAACTCTTACTTTTCATAATTCTGCTTTTCAAAATTCTGCATTGCTTTCTTACGAAATTCGGTTATTGGGGGAAAATAAAATCTGCAAATATTATAAAAAATTCATCATCTACCCATTTTTCTGAGAAAACAAAAAGCTCGCCTTCAAGGACATATAATTTGAGTGGCTTATCAATATCATCAAGTCCATTTGGTTCTTTCATGTCCCAGATTGTCTTTCTTGTTCGGATTATTTTACTCTTCGGAGCAATTCTGGAAGGCAAATAACCACGGCTGTTACTCGGTGTTCGCGAAACGCATTGTTGTATGGTCTGACTAGATAGAAAGCAAGTTTTTAGCCAATTTTTTCAGCCCACAATTCGCATCGCTAACACTTGTTTCCACTGTTGTTGTTGTATTAACGATAGAGACACTCCCCGAAGGCTTTGGGGAGTGTTATCGATGTTGATGGTCCTTTGGCGGATATAGATCCGGCACGTTCCGGTAACAAAGCACCATTAAGGTACTAGCCCGACAATCTCGGGAACGATTTATATGGCCACATTAAACCTTCAAGGCCAACCCTCCCTCCACACCCCCTAGTTCCATAAGGAGCTTGGGGTCGCCAGAGCCCCGTCTGTTAATGAAACAGGATTCACCGCGGGTAGGTGAGGTTAACAATTGGGTTGGAGAAGCTATATATTGCGCTGGCAACCCCTTGGAGGGTTGCGCTACACAACCCCTTGAATCCCACTGTCTCTGGACTATGTGCCGGACTTGTTTGCAATGAGTGGGGTCTTTTATTAATGAAACCATCCGCGAATTACACCGAAACTGCATTCTCTTTGCAAAATGTCTTTGTTTTTATTAAATTTTAAAATCCTTATTTGTGTCATGTTTAAAAATATAGTAATAAACCACGCTATTCTATGAAAATTGAGCACAACAGAAACTAATTGAAAGTTTTAAGAACCGTCTTAGGGAGATATGGTGAAATAATAATTTAACCACTTCTCTTTAAAAGATACAAAATATATATAACTGTCGTATAACATGTAATGCTGTTTAAAAAAATAATGTAAACAAAATACCATTGTAAACTCCTACAAGTTAAGAATCAAGACGGCATCTCACCAAGAATTGGGGTCTAATCAAGCACGGTAATCTGAAGCAGCTGTGAATCCCTATTTTATACTACCTTTAGGATAAAACTATTACTTATATGAAATATACATAGTTGATTTTAAGAAAACTTCTAGGGACTTTCTCGCCTTAAGATACCACATAATGAGTTAGGGAATTATCGATATTAACCACAATAATTAAAAAGTTTCGTTACGCAGTTGTAGGGACTTTAGAAACGCCGTAACAGGGAAACAATTTCCCTCGGCTTTTTTTACCGTAAGTGTATGTTTATTCATTGGAATGAAAAGTTGTAATTTTAATAGAATTTAAAATAGATAATTTTATATTTTATTGCTTTATAGCTTTTATTCCACCATTAAGGTAAAGACTACTTTGTCCGTCCCCAACAAACCACGTCAGCAACCTCTTCTTAGAAATAGCAGACACTTATTGAATGGCACGAAAACCAAAGTTTTAATAACCTTTTTATCCCAATGCTGTGGAGGCTTCCACCGGAGTGTACTAAGGTCACGTATCCAGGAAAGCCATCAAACTCTCATGCATAATTTAAGGTATACCGGTTTATAAAAAGCTCGTTTTCGGGCTTTTTTAAAAGTTATTTCGACAAAGATGGTAGATGCTCTCAAAGACTTTGAGTATGATGAAAATGTGGCCGAATGAAGTTATTTACGGTTGGGTTCAGCCTTTTCAATTAGCTACGCTTTCTGAGATAAGGCTTGAAATGTGATTCTTAACAGCCACGTTAATGTTGCCTGACATAATTTCGAAATGTTAAAGAACTTCTCCGCTATCAAAAATCAAGATATACAAGTAATTGACACCATAAGATGAGGCTCTTGTGGTATTCGAGATAACAGATTCATGAAAGCTGTATGGACCTCTACGTGTTGGCAACGATAAGTACCGAGATAGATTTACTACTGAGCTTTATGCGCTATTATTATACAGTAAGTGGAACTAATTTTGCTTAGCACGGTTCTCCTTTCAAATTACATTACTATAGCTACAACCGTTCTAGCTTTTTTTAGGTCTGAGCTGCTTAATTAGGCGTTGCAAAGCCTATTTATACCCCCAAGTTTTATACCAAATTTCATCATGAAATCTTTATTAAAATGAAAGTTATTAAAATTAAGACAATGATATACAGTATATAAAAGGAAAAGATAATGTAGCTGAAATATTGTCACGAGCTTTTGAAGTTGATTCAATAAAAAATTCAGAGCTAAATTTAAAGTTTTACAAAATGAACAACAGAAAGATAATGAACTAAATAAACTAATGAACCATCAAATTTTTAATAAATTCTCATACTAAATTTTAATATTTGGTGTGAAATTTCGGGTGAACATCCCTGTAGGTTACAATTAAAATTTTTTAAATGCATATCGGTATAGTTTATTTAAAGCCTTTTCAAATCTTTTTGTTTTAACAAATTTCAAAGAATGAAAATTTTTGATGTTATAAAATTCATCGTTGCAAAATAACATTTAGATACATGTCGTTAGTTAATCTGAAAATGTGTTAAGTAACTTTTTTTTAAAAATTGTTTTTTAATGCAGTTTTAAACATGAATTCAAAATACATCGATCACAAAAAAAAGTATTTTCATTCTTCATTTTTACGTGCTGTGGACAATGATGTGTAAATGTGCTAAGTCGTCAGCTGTTAAAAAAAATGTGCTAAGTCAACCTGTCAATAATATCAATCTGAATTACTAGTCATTTCTGTGTGCGCGCATGCTTTGTTGTTGTTGTATTAACGATAAAGATACTACCCGAAGGCTTTGGGGAGTGTTGTCGATGTTGATGGTCCTTTGCCGGATATAGATCCGGTACGTTCCGGTAACAAAGCACTATTAAGGTACTAGCCCGACCATCTCGGGAACGATTTATATGACCACATTAAACCTTCTAGGCGATCCCGCCCTCCCCAACCCCCTAGTTCCATGAGGAACTTGGGGTCGCCAGAGCCTTGGCTGTCAATGAAACAGGATTCGCCACAGTTAGGTGAGGTTAACAATTGGGTTGGAGAAGCTATATATTGCGGTGGCAACCCCTTGAGAAGGTTGCGAACACAACCCCTTGAAATTGTATTCACCCAATTGAGACATGCCTTTGGTGTTTGATAATTGCTTTGCTCTGACCGTAGATTATGGTCAATTCTTTCAATTCTTACATGTCGATAACTACATGCTTTCTTACAGACTAGTTAAAAATAGAAAACAATTCACGCTTAAACTTACATATTTATTAAAATTAATAATAGTGTTATTTCGATCAATCGATTTGCTAGATGTAGAGTCCTAGTTATAGGTTCATTCATAGCATTATTCGTTTTATGAGTTATTTCGATACATAATCTATTATGCCGAAGATCACGCAGTGGAATATGTGGAATGAACAAATTAGATAAATCAGAGTAATTCGTACTAAAGTTTATTACATTATAGGCAAGCATGAGTGAGATAACTCTTCCCAAGGCATTCGGTTCTATGTACCGGAGCGACTCGGGATTTTTCCCGACCAAGGACTGTCATTTCAGTGTGACCCCATTTAATTTGTTGCGTCCCTCCCACAAATTGTCATCCTCCCAGCACCTCCTTGCAGCAGGACTGCTCCATACTCTCTTACTCCGGGAAGGCATCGAATCCAATCCGGGTCCGTCTCCTGACCCCGGTCCTGAGAAATGGTTTTGCTGCATCTGCCGGAAAAGAATATTTTTAGGATGGTCATACTCTGTTCAGTGTGTCTCGTGCAAGGGATGGTTGCATCGGACAGGTTTTTCTGGGCTTGATCCCAAAACCCGACGTCCACGTAACTTTTATAAATCTTTTGTGGCTCCTTGCTGTTCACGCCCAAGGGCGTCCCGTAGTCTACGCCTAAGCGCCCCCCACTACCTTCCAGCAGCCCCGCTGCTCAGCGAGCCACAACAAGTACCCGCTGCTGCTCGCGCCCCACGGCGCCAACAACTCAAACAGCTGATACCACTACCTTCGTAGTAGAGTTGGTAGCAATGCTGAGCATCAGCCCCTGCCCCCGTCTTCTTCCCCCTCTTTTCCGGCAGCAATCGTGCAGGTCAGGGAAACAGACTCTTAGTCCCTACCTCCGTTTACACCGCCTGCCAGCACAGTATATATAGGTTAGCGACATCCGCCCAATGTAGCTTCTGCCTTGGGTGGTGCCACTTTCCTAGATGTTCTGGTCTCCGCGACGGCAACCCCCCGACGGGTTTCATCGCGCCATGTTGCCAGGTCGCAAACCCAAATCATGCGGGTACCCCAATGCTTGCCCAAGGACGCCCAGTCCCAGGGCCACAACAGCAATTGCGTCCTGGCCTTCCACAACCCAGGCGTAGTCACCCGTCACTTACCCCCAGAGTGGCGGCGTCTCCCCTTATGCACTTCAGAATTCTGCAGTTTGATCCTGGCATCGACCGCAGGGACAATGTCTTAGAACGTCAAGGCCTATCTGTCCGGTCAGGCGATGCAAACCTAGAAATAATCAACATCTACATCCCTCCTGCCACCTGTTGCCCCAGTGGATACCACCCTAATATCAGGGCCTTACTCACTGGCAACAATCGCATTATCTTGGCATTCAAACTTGCGGGCGGACAGTAGGGGTGAGATGTTGGCGGATCAAATAGAAGAAACGACGTTCTGCACAATAAACGGAGACGCCCCCACACTGCGTACAACAACAACAACAACACGCCCCCACACGTATGGTAGGAAGCTGTCACAGCTCGCCAGATATCTCAATCGTGAGCGCAGAACTCGTAAACTGCGTCAACTGGCAGCCGATGGTAAGATTGGCATCCGACCACCTGCCTATACTTATTTCGCTCGAGCGTCCCGCCGACTTCATCGTCGCAGAAAAACGCACTTTCATTAACTTTAAAAAAGGAAAGTGTTACGAATAGATATCCTTTACAGACAACCGCTTTGCTGCCCTCCCTATCCCAACTGATGCCCGCCAAGGGGAGAATTCCCGAAATCCGGCCCCACTTCCCGCGGAGGCCGTAAACTTAGCGAGAGAACGTGATCTTATAAGACAGCTTGATCCAGGCGACCCCCAAATAACGGATATAAACCAACGCATCAGATTGCTTGTGGACGAACACAAGCGGGCGAAATGGGAGGAGCACCTAAGAGGTTGTAACCTCTCTACCGGTGTGGGTAAATTTTGGTCCACCGTAAAGTCCCTATCGAATCCGACTAACCACAAAGACAAAGTTTCCATCGCCTTTGGCGACAAAGTGCTGTCGGATGCGAAAAAATGCGCGAGCGCTTTCTGCCGAAAATATATAATGCATCCTATTGTCGACAAAGACAGACGGAGAGCCAATAGACACGCACATAAACACAAATTCAGCGCGTCACCAATCACCATCACCGCTAAAGAGGTTGAGGACGCCATTGGTCGCGCTAAACCATCCAAAGCAGTGGGCCCAGACGGCATAGCCATGCCGATGCTTAAAAGCCTAGGAGAAGAGGGTTTCATATATTTAGCGCATGTCTTCAACCTGTCTCTTTCCACCTTTGTAATACCCGAGAAATGGAAAATGGCCAAGGTGGTCCCGCTACTAAAGCCTGGGAAACCAGCTAACATAGGTGAGTCGTATCGTCCGATATCTCTCCTATCGCCAGTGGCAAAGACGCTTGAAGCCATTTTGCTCCCTTATTTCCAAGCAAATTTGCAACTAGCCCCTCATCAGCATGGCTTCAGAAAACTCCATAGCACTACCGCCGCGCTAAATGCCATTAGCACCCAGATAAATTGCGGTTTAAATCAATACCCCCGCCATAGAACAGTACTCGTAGCGCTAGACCTATCAAAAGCTTTTGATACGGTCAACCATGGCTCGTTACTGCAAGACCTGGAAAGGTCTACCCTTCCCCCATGTCTTAAAAGGTGGACCGCAAATGATATGGGTGGTCGGCAGGCATCGGTGCAATTTAGAAACGAAACATCAAAACCAAGGAGAATTAAACAAGGGGTGCCACAGGGTGGTGTCCTATCCCCACTTTTGTTTAATTTCTATATATCTAAGCTACCTTCACCACCGGAAGGAGTCACAATCGTTTCCTACGCCGATGACTGCACAATAATGGCCACAGGCCCAGGCCCAAAGATCGATGCGCTATGCGATAAAATAAACGGCTACCTCCCTGATCTCTCCAGTTTTTTCGCCTCGCGAAACCTGGCATTATCACCGACTAAATCTTCCGCGACCTTATTTACAACATGGGCGTCCCAAATATCGACCATCTTGAACATCCATGTCGATGGCACTACGCTACCGACTCTCCTACATCCCAAAATCTTGGGTGTGACGTTTGATCAGGATCTACATTTTGGTGAGCACGCAGCCGCAATTTTTCCGAGAATTCAGAGCCGTAACAAAATCCTCAAATCCCTCGCTGGCAGTACCTGGGGAAAAGATAAAGAAACGCTCATGACTACATACAAAGCAATTAGCCAGCCGATTACGTGCTACGCGTCACCCATATGGTCGCTAAGCCTAAAAATTACCCACTGGCAGAAACTACAGGCCTGCCAAAATACTGCTCTCAGAATTGCCACGGGCTGTCTTCTTATGTCGCCAGAACACCATCTGCATAATGAGGCGAGAATACTCCCCATCAGGGAGAGAAATGAAATGCTGACCAAACAGTTCCTGTTGAATACCCACAAACCTGGGCATCCCAACAGCCATCTGATTGATGAACCAGCACCGCCTAGGGGCTTAAGGAGTCATCTCCGTAAGCATTTTGAGGAAATACGGCACCTGAGAACCCAGCCGTATGAAGCGAAAAAACACAAGCAGGTCCTTGGTGAACTCCATAAACAGGCGTCGGACCTTTATGCCAGGAATTGCCCGGTGAATCCAGTACTTAAAGAAAAGTATCCAAAACTCGCGGAAGAGGAACGCATACTCCCCAGGGAAACGCGTGTCACTCTTGCTCAACTTCGTTCTGGATACTGTAACAGGTTAAACTTTTACCTATCCAGAATCAACCCCGACATACAAAATGTATGCCCCGCTTGCAACGTGTCCCCACATGACACCAACCATCTCTTTAATTGTAATGTGGAACCAACGACTCTAACACCCCTTTCCTTATGGTCCACCCCTGTTGAAACGGCAAGTTTCCTTGGACTCCCGTTAGAGAATATTGATGACAATTTGTGATCGGTCGCGGCTATTAGGTGGGGCGAACATTGCTACAACAACAACAACAACATGAGTGAGATAAAAGTTCTTCTGTCATGCAAAGCCTGAAGACCAAGCAATTTGTGCCTGCTGGTATATGATGGGAGGCCTTCTGGCCAGTGAAGCATACGTAAAACAATTTTTGTAAAAATTTTTTTAACTTTATCTATTTTATAGGAGTTAGATTCATAGAAATGATTCCATATTATTGAGTAATATTCAAGACCTCTTCTGACTAAGGATATATAAAGTGCCTTCAATATCATAGGGTCCTTAAAGTCACTTGTGTTACGTCTACTGAACCCAACCATTGCAACAATGAAGTCAATGTGACTAGAAAAAGAGAGTTTGAAGTCAAAATTAAAGTATGTGGCAGTTGTCTTTTGGAATAAGACACAACACAGCATTTTTTTGAATTTAAAAATAAATTATTGTCTGCGCACCGTCCGTCAAAAGAGTCCAGATCAGAACCGTTACAAATAGTTTGACAAATAAATAGTATTTTTTGTGAAATATATAGTTTTAGTGTTATCTTTCAATCATTAAAGGGGAGGAGTGATGGGGAAACATATTGAGTAAAAAGTGCTAAGTCGGGAGAAAAAATTTGTTTTGAGTGCGGAAATTGTGCTAAGTCATAAAATAGCTGCTGGGTTAGCATACATGATTTTTATTTATCTTTTTCAAAGCTTCTACACTCAAAAGTATTGCAACTAAGGTACCCTCATTCACAGTTTTGAAAAAAAATTGTTATTTCAAAAGTTATTCATTTTTTTCGCCTCCTGTAAAATTTTTAAAAAGGAACTTAGCACATTTTCACATTAAGCTAACGATATTGAAAATTACAAAAATTCAAAGTAATAAATTTACAAAGTTAAATTAAATTAATACAATTAATCTATTACTAATACCCTACAATACTCCCCCTTCCAGAGATTTATTGTTAAATAAATTAAAAGTAAGTCTCTTTTTTGTTTTTGTGTCATTAAATGTGTAATATCAACCATAGCTGGTTTCAATCGATCAATAGGAATACATTTAATTTCACTATTTCTTTCTACTTAAAATTTTTTAACATCTTTTTTAATAACTCTATATGATCCCTCATAAGGATCTTGTAAGGAGCATTTTTTAAAACTTGAAGAAAGACAAATTTACAATCTTTTGGAAATACCTGTAGAATTTTTATGATGTTGTAGATTTGATTTAAGATTGTTGAAATGCTCACGTCAACTACTTAAAACTTCTGATGAAGTTGTATTCTCAGAAGTTGAGACAACAAATTCACCATGTATCCTCAAATTTTGTCCAAAAACCATTTCTGCTGGAATAGCTAAAATATCTTCTTTAAAAATTGATCGCAAACCTAAAAGTACTATCGGTAACTCTTCGTACCAATCTCTGATCCCACTTCTAGTCATTATTGAAGACTTAAGTTGCCTATGAAAACGTTCTACCATTCTATTAGCTTGAGGGTGGTAGGAAGATGTTGTTATTTGATGACTTCCAAGAAGTTTAGTTAATTCTGAAAATAAATTCGACGTAGATTGAGCACCTTGATCTGTAGTTATTTTCAATGGAACCTCGTATCGTGAAATGTATTCATTAAAAAATTGCTGGCAATCGTTGCCGCAGAAATATCCCTTAACGCATATGCCTCTGACCAGCGTGTAAACCTATCAATTGTAGTAAAAATATAACGATATCCTTTTGAAACAGGAGGAGAAAAACTCTTTAGAAACTCTTAGGTATTGCAATTTTTGTAATTGGTAATTTTGTATGATGATAAATTTTTGACTTCTGACAACTTAAGCGCTCAGACCACAAATTAATTTGTTTATTCATATTTCGCCAAAAATATTTCTTAACTATTAATCTACGCGTAGCTTTTGTACCAGGATGTGTGATTCCATGTAATTTATCAAAAATTTACTTATCTTGTTTTGTTGATTATCCGACAGGGTGGATAAATGATGTATATTGGAACGATTTTCCGTCATCCCTTGTCAAATTTGGTTTTGAGACAAACCGGTAGAATGAATGTTCCCCAGCAAACATCAATAAAACAGTTAGGGTTCTTCACATACAAGCAAAAGGCCGACGTCTCAGCGTACTCGAAAACATGGAAATCTAGAAACAGAAAACATTCGACGGTAGAATAATAAACGAACAGATAGACACAATTTCTGACACAATATTCGAGCCTTTAAAACTTGTTTACGAGAAACGAAGTAATCAGACAGGTACAACAGACAAACACACAACAACAAATAAACACAAAATAATTAACACACCAAAACAACAAACCCACAAAGAAGGTCAAAACGACTAAAATTACGGATTTTTACCTAACCCAGATTTCGGAAAGTTTGACCAGATATTAATTCTTTAAGTTCATTATCTTGCTGTTACTCTCTTTGTGAAACCTTAAAATTTAGATTTGCATTTTTGATTGCATCTACCTCAAAAGCTCGTGACAAATTATCAGCTACTATATTATCTTTTCCTTTAATGTATCGTTAGTGAACTGTGCAATAAACTCAAGGTGTCCCGTTTGCCTAGGGCTGCGTTCTGTTTTCGAATTTAAAGCAAAAGTTAATGGTTTGTGGTCCGTGTAAATCGTAAATTATCGCCCTTCTAAAAGGTATCTAAAATGCTGGATATTTAAATAAATGGCTAATAATTCTCGATCGAATGCGCTATACTTCGCCTCTGAAGGAGAAAGCTTTTATTTGAAACTGGAAGTACCGAAATTTCTGCACCACTGTCAATTAAAAAATTTAACGTATTATCCTTGTCAAATATAAATAAGCGATGAGTTGAATCTTCTAAATCTCCGCTGTTCGTCGCTGCAACAACGGAAGAATTTAGTTTGTTGAACTATTAGTTTTTGAAAAGGCACATGGTTTTTCACATTTTCTAGCCTTGTTCCCAAATTTATAGTGATATTTACAGAGCCAATTAGAATTCTCACGAGAATTGGATCTGTATCTAGAAGGACTTCTAAAACAATTTCTACTTATAGAACGAGACCCTGAATAATTTTGATTAATTTCTTTCTTAATTCCTTATAATTCTAAAGATAATTTTTCAAAATTTTTGCACATAAGACTAGTTGTTTGGACCAAATTAGATACCAGAGCTGTAAAATAATTCAATCAATACAGTTATAAATCAAGATTGATTCATTTTACAAATATGATTGGGTGATTTCAAATATATAAGCCAAGTTTGAATGCGTTTTAATTTTTTCCATTCAAAAATTCCGTTAGTGATTGCATGACTGTAAAAAAAGCATTCAGCGTGATTGTGAATGCATCGAGAGCACTCCCACTCACGAGTGAATGCAAAATTTGTTGACTGCAATCACTTTTTCATTCACTTCCATTCAAATATCCGCTTTCAGGGTTGATACTTTCGTACTTTCAATGGCTAACATACCTGTGATTGGTTTGAAGGTGTCAAAATAGTTATAAATCACCGGACTGCCATATTTCATTTAAAACATTTTGCTTGATTCTAAAAATTTTTATTCGGGGAATTTTGCCCCAAATCAATGAAATTAAATTTTAAATGCTTCAGTTCTGATTGAAATAAATAAGAAGCACGAATAAATGAGTTAATACATTCATAAAACATAATTGGAATAAAATATTATTTCCAAAAAAATAATTTGCAATCATAAATCCAAAATGTGGTTCTCGCATTCAATAGCGACGGTAACTCTGACTCAATGTTTTGACATTTTATATTGTAAAACTGTATTTTGGTATTTTCTACAAAAATGAGCATAATTTTTTTAAAAGTTAAGTAGAAATCAATTGCCACATAAATAAGAAATATAATGAAGTGCTTCTTGTAGATTATAGTCAAGTGAAGGTGGAGAAAAATGCGTTTAAAAACCTGAAACGGTAGACGTCAAATAGTTGTGCACAGTGTTCCTCTTTATATGAAAAACACATAATATGTGATTGTATTATTCAAAGGCCCGGCATTTCTTGATCTTCCCCAAATATATATTTTAAGACTGCGAGACTATTTCACTTGCAGATTTAAGCTTGCCTTTGCAATACATTTATTTCAGCATTTCTTGATATGGTTAGCTATGCTAATCAGTGATTTAATATTTTGTAATTTTGGACCTCTGTCTATTTTACCATGCGCAAGTAAATTGAATTCGTTTATTAGAGCATGTTAATGGTATCTTTATGAAGTGAAAGTCACATCTGGGACAGTCTTGAATACTGTTACAAGCAAATACCTATGTATCGAAATTCAACAACATCTGTAAAGCATGTTTCAATGTATATAAGTATAAGTCAAAAGTAAAAGTCATTATAAAAAAAAAAAACAATAAGCTACTCTGAAATTTAAAAAAACCATTTTTCCGATTTACAAAGTCTTCGGAATTGTGTGCATAACTTAAAATAAACCAAGATTTGATAGTTACTTTCCACTAGATCTATGGGTGTGATGTCTCTGTGCATTGACTAAGCTTCCCGTTGCGTTTGGTACAAATGGCCTAAAGGCATCAGGGCAGCGGTCGTCACCTCATAAGCGCTTTCACGCAATTGTTTTTGTAAAACGCTTAGGCAAGCGCATCGCATAGGAATGTATTCTGCTGTGCCCATTAGGAACTCAACTGCGATAATTTCGTTTAAAATTACTTTTGAAGTAATATTTTTGGTTATATTTTTCGGTCACCTGTACGAAAACAATAAAGCTTTGTTTGATTTATTTAATTGAAGGCATGTAGAAGTATTTTTAAATGCATTCAAGAAAACAATGCGATACGTTAATTTTGAAAGCTACCAAGTCCGACTGCGTTTGTTTACATGCCAGCGCCATTTCTGCTCGCTGATTGGTTGTCGCTATTTTTTTAGAAAACAAAATGAAGAATAGACATCCACTGGCAAAAATTTATTTCGTCTCACTTGAACTTAAAAATTGAATATGGAATATACACATTAGTGACAAGTTTGAAGTTAAGAAAATAATTTAAGATTATCACTTATTTATCTAAGAGAATATAATAAATAATAGCCGTTATTTTTAAAGGGGTTTATTTAGCTTAACTCTGTGTAGCGAACAGAAGCTACAAGCTTGAAACTTGGAATATGGTTCAGAACTCGATGAAAATGCAGTCTATCCTTGATTTTTGCTTACGGGACAACAATTATTTGAAATATAATGGAAAAGTTTACCAACAGGTTCACGGTATGCCAATGGGCAGTCCACTATCTCCGACAATCGCAGATAAAATTATTGACGATAGCCTAGCTGAACTAAAAACCAATGACATATGCATCAAATACATTACAAAATATGTAGATGATGTATTTGCTATAATTAAAACTAAAGACGTGGAAGACATACTAAAAGTATTAAATGCGCAACATACCAAAATCAAATTCACTGTGGAAACAGAAAAACAAAATAAACTAGCCTTCCTAGATTTAGAAATACACAGAAATAACAATTTAACATTCAACTGGTACGCAAAAGAAGTTGCGTCTGGTAGAATTATAAACTACCATTCCAATCATCCGAGGTATCAAAAAATTAATACGACCAGTCTAATAAAGAAAATATTTTCGCTAAGTGACGAACAACTTATTGACACTAACAAAATCAAAGTTAAAAATTTATTTTTAAAAAATAACTTTCCAATTACTGTAATCGAAAAACTAGTTAATAATACAATATACCAATTGAGTACTGCGAAAAAACATCATAGGGATAAATCAGAGGGTAGATACATTGGATTAAGCTATATACCTGGACTAACGAACAACCAGGCGCTCAGAAAAATAATAAAAGATGATAACATAAACTATGCACATAAACCACACAATACCCTAAACAGATTATTCACAAGAACAAAGGACACTATTGAGAAAGAAAAACAACACACCGTTGTATACGAAATTAGATGTAAAGGCAATGATCGCGAAATATGTAAACAACGCTACACAGGTACAACGAAGCGAGCTTTGGGAGTACGTATTAAAGAACATATGGCTGATGCAAAAAACGAAAAAACAACAACAGCCCTAGCACACCACCTCACAAACAAAAAACATGTAGCGGATTTCGCAAATACAAAAATATTAGACATTGAGAACAGAGGAAATGTGAGAATGACGTTAGAAAGCCTTCGCATACAACAACAATTAAACACGGTGATGAATTTTAAAGAGGATATGGACAAAATAAGCAACGCTTACACAGCGGCCGTGCAGTACAAAGATAGATGCAGAGCTAGCAAGTAATTGTTAATATATATGTTGGTACTGTGTGTAAATAAATAAAAAAATGTACTCAAAAATTAAATAAGTTTAATTTAATAATATAAGTGTCCAAATTAATGTTATTTAATCGTAATTATGTTTGTTGTTAATGAATTGTTTTTAAAATAAAATCATTAGACTCCCTGAGGAAGACGTGAGAGCGTCGAAACGCGTAGGAGGGAAAAGGAAAATTTAATTTTTGCCTTCTAATTTATCGGTCGCAAAGCTCCATAAAAGCAAGCATAAAAAATTTTTTTTTTCTTGGAGCCCCTGCAATAGTTTTGAAAATTTAGAAAGTTTTGGCTGCGAATGGTATCGAAATTGACCACTTTGTTAATGAAAAATACGACCTATATCGTTTTCAAGACTTTTAGAAAGTTTGTTCATATAAAGAGATGAAATTCGCATGACTCCAACGTAATTTTTTATTAACAGTTAATAGTGTAACTATATTACTATTAATTACGTTAGCTGGCTATAAGCTTTTTTCTTTATATCTCATGTTTGTTGAAAATGCTACACTATGTCTGGATGCGAAGTTTTTTCTATTGTCATAGGCAATAAAAATTTATAAAAAATTTCATTAAATGACATAAGTACAATATTGGACAATACAATATTGGCCTACCCAATTGGAAACTTTATTGCTCATACAATATTGTAACGAATTTACTTGCAAATCCTCTTATTTGCCCTTTTGCTAAGTTCGTATCACTAAACTGTTGAATAAATAACCCCAATATTGAATAATGGAAAAATGGCCTTTATTAAAGTACTTCACAATAACACTTATACTTTGCAACTAGCTTGCTTAACAACCAAACTGATTGATAGTTCAAATGAAACTCTACTATTGCCCGCCAGATTGGGTGCTTAATCAATAACTGCTTGATAGCTCAATTCAAACTGAATTCCAGCGCCTCTACATTTGCTGCCTTTTATACTCTCTGATTTCAACGTTCGCATCTTCTAGGCGCTTCCAGAATCTACTAGTTGCCATCAGCTCTCAAACTTCTCAGCTGTAACTACAATTGCACGATTTTATAGCTTCTCTCATTGCATACTTTCAGGAGTATCTCTTATTGTATCGTTTATGTAGATACATAATGATTGAATTATTGATGTGAATTCACTTCACTGCTTAGCATCGGCTTAGAGATAGCAGCATCCTTGGTTTTGCTAATATTCGTAACACTGCCCTCCACATAAGTCTGATCGTCCCGATTAGACAAATCTCCCGATCTAAACGCTGCTAGCATCGCCAAATGTACCACTCTTCTATTTCGTGATTTCCCAATTGCTTGTATGCGGTAGATGACATCACTGATCGTCTTCACAACTCTGTATGGGCGTTCCCAACTGCACCGATATTTGGATGGAACACGTTTCCGCCGGTGAGGGTTGTATTGCGGTACCAAATCTCCCTCCCGGAAACCTTCCGAATTATTTTCCTTGTCGTATCTGTGTTTCATCTTACTACTCATTATCCTGGATCGTTCCCTCGCACTCTGTTGCTTGGTCAATGAAGAACTACTTCGCAGATTTTGATCTTGACGGATTGACCTTGCATCATCAGTATCGTCTTGACGTTTCACAACAGTAGTGCGCGCTGGCTTGAAACCACACTTGCATTCTTCCTTTGATTTCGCTTTATTTGGCCCATTCGATCCATCAACCTTTGCTCGATCTACTTTCCTTGACTTTCGTGGTCTCTGTCGAATCTCCTCCACCAGCACTCGCTTACTGCTGAACCCTTTTTCCAAACTGAAGTTAAGTGATATATCCTGGTTCTTATAGCGCATAATCTTTCTCCGCATATCGATCCTGATGTCATGGTCAACTAAGAAGTCCACTCCCAATATGACTTCATCAACAATCTCCGCCACAATGAATTTGTGTAGAACCACCACCACATACCACTTCTCCTTGGACTTGGTTATACTCGCCAGTGACCGTACGAAACCTTGCTCCAGGTAACGTTTTTACTCTCCTGTTGACCAAGTCAGATCGAATTAAGGAATGAGATGCCCCCGTATCTACAGTCAGTACACGCTCTTTTCCATCCAGCTTTCCTTCGAGGGCAAGACTGCTCGTTTTTCTTCCAATTTGCGACACAGATATCACAGGACATTCAATAGCTGGATCTAGCTCTCGATCTCTACCTCTTACTCGCTCTTGCTCATCTCCTCCAGCTTTGCGTTTACGGCCACCCACATTGTTGGAACTATTAGGACCAAGATCGCAATGACGTGCAATGTGACCTTGCTTTCCACACTTAAAGCATTTGACTGCATCATTAATTTTCTGCTGCGTAGCCTTCAATGCTTCCAAAATTGCGTCTACCAGTCTGGCCTTTCGACTTCCACGCGATGAGCCTTATATGCTGGTTTACTCAATAGGGAGGCAGTTTCCTGAGTCAATGCATGTGATACCGTTTCAGCAAATGTGAGCTTTGGGTTTGCGTATGTAGCTCGCTTCGTTTCCACGTCCCGCATGCCATTTATAAAACTCTGGATTTTTACCCTCTCGGTGTATTCCACGGGTGCGTCCGCATTTGCGAGATGATCCTATCTTTCAACATCCGAGGCAAACTCCTGCAAAGTCTCATTCGCTCTTTGGTGACGGTTTTGCAACTCAATTTGGAATATCTGTTTTCTATGCTCGCTTCCATACCGTCGTTCTACAGCAGCCATCAATGCGTCATAACTGTTCCGTTCGTACTCTGGGATAGCCTGTAAGATTTCGGCAGCTGGTCCTTTCAATGCTACGAAGAGTGCAGCAACTTTATCTTCAGCATTCCAGTTGTTCACTGCTGCGGTCTTCTCAAACTGTCGCTTAAAGACCTGGAAAGGAACAGAACCGTCAAAGCTTGGTGTTTTTACCTTTGGATTGCTTGCTGAAACAGCTGGGCGATTTAATTGCAACTCCTGTATACGACCTCTCAAAGCATCCACCTCTGCCTCGAATTTTTCTTCAAACTGCATTATTTTTTCGTCCATGCGCGCTTCGAGTTTTGATTATATACGCGCCTCTTGTGCTTCTAGTTGTACTGTTATGCGTTTCTCTTGTTCTTTCAGTTGGGTTGCCATATATGTCTTTTGTTCTTCCAGCTGTGATGACATATTTGTGGATATTTGTGATGACATTTCTGTTATACGTGCCTCTTGTGCTTCAATCTTCGCTGTTATACGGTTCTCCTGCGATTCCGGCTGAGTTTCCATCTTGGATGTAATCTGTGTCGACATTTCTGAAATGCCTGCCTCCTGTATTTCCAATTGTGATGCCATATATGTCTTCTGTTCTTCCAGTTGAGATGACATTTGCGACGACATTGATGTTACTGTCGATGTTTGTGCAGATATTGCAGCCAATATCATGTTCAAGTCTGTGCTGGTAACTGTCTGCGATGTTTCGTTTTTATCTTCAATTTTTGTTGTCTCCTCGCCATCAAGATGAAAGACATACTCTTCCACGTTAATTCCCTCTAATTCCATTGCCTCTCGTAGTCGTGCCTGAAGTTCGAGTTTATTGCCGGTTATATTCAATCCACGGCTGTCCAACACCTTCTTCACTTGCTGGATCTTCAATTCACTGAACTTTGCCATGTCCTTGTTGTCCTCTGGAATTTATTCAACAATTCCTCTTCTGACACCAATTGTAACGAATTTACTTGCAAATCCTCTTATTTGCCCTTTTGCTAAGTTCGTATCACTAAACTGTTGAATAAATAACTCCAATATTGAATAATGGAAAAATGGCCTTTATTAAAATACTTCACAATAACACTTATACTTTGCAACTAGCTTGCTTAACAACCAAATTGATTGGTAGTTCAAATGAAACTCTACTATTGCCCGCCAGATTGCGTGCTTGATCAACAACTGCTTGATAGCTCAACTCAAACTGAATTCCAGCGCCTCTACATTTGCTGCCTTTTATACTCTCTGATTTCAACGTTCGCATCTTCTAGGCGCTTCCAGAATCTACTAGTTGCCATCAGCTCTCAAACTTCTCAGCTGTAACTACAATTGCACGATTTTATAGCTTCTCTCATTGCATACTTTCAGGAGTATCTCAGATGTATGCATGTGTTTGTGCATTGATTCTCCGCTGCTCGTATACGTACATGGTACATATGTGTGGACGCAATTATTGTTTCGTTTATGTAGATACATAATGATTGAATTATTGATGTGAATTCACGTCACTGCTTAGCATCGGCTTTTAGATAGCAGCACCCCTTAGTTTTGCTAATATTCGTAACAGTATATATCGCCGTGTCTTTTCTAAAAATATGTTAGCAAGAAAATTTTGGATTTCGCCCAAATTAATAAGTTAATTATAATAATTAGTTTTTCTCTCGCAAAGGAAGATGTAAATTTGTTGTATCCTATGCGTCAAGCGAAGAAATTTCTATTTTACAATCAGGTTTGGATACATTGCTCAATTGGTGCACCACCAACTATGCCACTTAATCTTAAAAAATCCAAATTTATGTAGATTACTTCAGCCAGCTTCCTACACTCTTAACAATTAAAATCTTGTACAGGTATGTATACAGTTTTATAGACCTTGGGGTTGATATTGACAGTAAACTTAACTTCAACCTTCATATTACTACAACTGTTAATAAGGCTACAGGTACTCTGGCGTTTGTAAGGCGATGGTATAAAGAATTCTGCGACCCGTATGTTACTAAAGCTTTTTTACAACATTTGTCGGGCCGATATTAGAATATTGTCACGGATATTAGCATCACTAAGCTATACCATCACTAAGGCGATGCTAAGGCCATGCTAAGCGGTATTTACGTCAATAATCAAATCATGTATACACATATATAAGGCAGCCGAGAGATGTCACACACAGATGCATTTACTTATACGCTTATGTGTGTGCGAGAGGCTGTAAACTACAAACTCACATACATCTGAGAGACGCTGAAAAGTAGACAATTGTAAACAAGTAGAAACTATATGAGAACTATAAACACACGAAATAGTTGGTAAGTTCTGGAAATAGAAGAGCCTAGATGTGCAGCGTAAACTATAAAAGCGGCGCAAGCGAGTAAGAAGGAATTCAGTTTGATTTGAGTTGTCAAGCAGTTTCGACTAAGACGCTATCTAGCGAGCAAGAGCAGTATTATTTTGAATAGTAGAGTTTCATTTGAACTATCAATCAATTTGGTTATTAAGCAAGCTATTCGTTGCACAGTTTGAGTGTTATTGTGAAGTACTTTAATAAAGGCCATTTTGCATTATTACAAATTGGAGTTATTTATTCAACAGTTTAGTGATTCGAACTTAGCAGAGGATTGCAAATAAGAGGATTTGCATGTAAATTCGTTACAATTGGTGTCAGAAGAGGAATTGTTGAATAAATTCCAGAGAACAACAAGGGCATGGCAAAGTTCAGTGAATTGAAGATCCAGCAACTAAAGAAGGAGTTGGAGAGCCGTGGATTGAATACAAGCGGCGTTAAACTCGAACTTCAGGCATTGCTGCGAGAGGCAATGGAAGCAGAAGGAATTGATGTGGAAGAGTATGTCTTTCATCTTGATGGCGAGGAGACAGAGAAAAACGAAACATCGCAGACGGTTACCAGCACAGACTTGAACATGATTTTAGCTGCAATATCGGCTCAAACATCGACAGTGTCATCTCAACTGGCAGAACAGCAGACATATATGGAATCGCAGGAGAACCGTATAACATCCAAGATGGAGGAACAGAAGACACGTATTGCAGAAATGTCGTCAGAAATAACATCGAAGATTGAGGCACAAGAAACGTGTATGTCAGAAATGTCGACATAGATTACATCAAAGATGGAGACACAACTGAAAGAACAAGAGGCACGCATAACAGTACAACTCGAAGCGCAAGAGGCGCGTATATGATCAAAACTCGAAGCGCGTATGGACGAGAAAATAACGCAGTTTGAGGAAAAAATCGAAGCCGAGGTGGATGCTTTGAGAGGTCGTATACAAGAGTTGCAATTAAATCGCCCAGCTGTTTCAGCAAGCAATCAAAAGGTAAAAACACCATCCTTTGACGGTTCTGTTCCTTTCCAGGTCTTTAAGCTACAGTTTGAGAAGACCGCAGCAGTGAACAACTGAAATGCGGAAGATAAAGTTGTTGCACTATTCATGGCGTTGAAAGGGCCTGCAGCTGAGATTTTACAAACCATTCCAGAGGGTGAACGGAACTGTTATGAAGCATTGATGGGCGCTCTAGAGAGACGATACGGAACTGAGCATAGCAGACAGATATACCAAATAGAGTTGCTGAACCGCTTCCAGAGGCCTGGTGAAACATTGCAAGAGTTTGCGTCGGATATTGAAAGGCTAGCACATTTAGCGAATGCGGACGCACCCGTGGAATACACTGAACGGGTAAAGATTCAGAGCTTTATAAATGGCATACGGGACGTCGGAACAAAGCGAGCTACATACGCAAACCCAAAGCCAACATTCGCAGAAACGGTGTCACAAGCTCTGATTCAGGAAACAGCGTCGCTTCTGTGTAAGCCAGTTTTCAAAGCACGCCGTGTGGAAGAAGAAAGGCCAGAGTGGGTAGACGCAATATTGGAGGCGCTGAAAGGATCGCAAAAGCGGAGTGAAAAAGTTACCAAATGCTTCAAATGCGGGAAGTCCGGTCACATTGCACGTCATTGCGATCTTGGTCCTAATAGTTCCAACAATGGTGGTGGCCGTAAACGCAAAGCTGGAGGAAATGAGCAAGAGCGTGTCGGATGTAAAGAACGAAAACTTGGCCGGCTATTGAATGTCCTGTGATATCTGTGTCACAAATTGGAAGGAAATCAAGCAGTCTTACCGTCAGAGGTAATGTGGATGGCAAGGAGCGTGTACTGACTGTAGATACGGGCGCATCTCGTTCCTTGATCCGATCTGACTTGGTCAACAGGAGAGTAAAACCGTTACCTGGAGCGAGGTTGCGTACGGTCACTGGCGAGTATAACCAAGTCCGGGGAGAAGTGATCTGTGAAGTTTTAATTGGGAAGGTCATGGTTTTACACAAATTCGTTGTGGCGGAGATTGTTGATGAAGTTATATTGGGAGTGGATTTCTTGGTTGACCATGACATCAAGATCGATATGCAGAGAAGGGTGATGCGCTATGAGAACCAAGATGTGCCACTTAACTTCAAATTGGAAAAAGGGTTCAGCAGTAAGCGAGTGCTGGTGGAGGAGATTCGACAGAGACCACGGAAGTCAAGGAAAGTAGATCGATCAAAGATTGATGGATCGAATGGGCCAAATAAAACGAAATCAAAAGTACCTGCGAGAAAAACACTGGCGTTGACAAACCCTAATGGACGCACTAAAACGACTGAAAGAATTTTCCAGAAAGAATGCAAGGGTGGTTTCACGCCAGCGCGTACTACTGTTGTGAAACGTCAAGACGATACTGATGATGCAAAGTCAATCCGTCAAGATCAAGCTCTGCGAAGTAGTTCTTCATTGGCCAAGCAACAGAGTGCGAGGGAACGATCCAGGATAATGAGTAGTAAGATGAAATACAGGTACGACAACAAGAATAATTCGGAAGGTTTCTTGGAGGGAGATTTGGGACTGTTGTACAACCCTCACCGGCGGAAAGGTGTTCCTTCCAAATTTTGGTGCAGTTGGGAAGGCCCGTACAAAGTTGCAAAAAGGATCAGTGATGCCATCTACCCCATACAAACAATTGGGAAACCACGAAATAGAAGGGTGGTTCATTTGGAGAGGCTAGTAGCGGTTAGATCGAGAGATTCGTCTGATCGTTACGATCAGACTTAGGTGGAGGGCAGTGTCACGGATATTAGCATCACTAAGCTATACCATCACTAAGGCGATGCTAAGGCCATGCTAAGCGGTATTTACGTCAATAATCAAATCATGTATACACATATATAAGGCAGCCGAGAGATGTCACACACAGATGCATTTACTTATACGCCTATGTGTGTGCGAGAGACTGTAAACTACAAACTCACATACATCTGAGAGACGCTGAAAAGTAGACAATTGTAAAAAAGTAGAAACTATATGAGAACTATAAACACACGAAATAGTTAGTAAGTTCTAGAAATAGAAGAGCCTAGATGTGCAGCGTAAGCTATAAAAGCGGCGCAAGCGAGTAAGAAGGAATTCAGTTTGATTTGAGTTGTCAAGCAGTTTCGACTAAGACGCTATCTAGCGAGCAAGAGCAGTATTATTTTGAATAGTAGAGTTTCATTTGAGCTATCAATCAGTTTGGTTATTAAGCAAGCTATTCGTTGCACAGTTTGAGTGTTATTGTGAAGTACTTTAATAAAGGCCATTTTGCATTATTACAAATTGGAGTTATTTATTCAACAGTTTAGTGATTCGAACTTAGCAGAGGATTGCAAATAAGAGGATTTGCGAGTAAATTCGTTACAATACGGTGCAATAATTTGGAACCCGAGCTACCAGGTTCATATTGGTCGGCTAGAATCAGTCCAAAAACAATTCTTACCTTTCCCCTTAAGGGATTTCCTTGCTAGTTGTAGGGAAATGACTGGAATTGTATTTATGATTAAATTACTAAATGGTTCGGTCTCTAACTCATTCCTGTTAAGCGAAGTAAACAACTTTAATGTCCATTGCCGGCCTTCAAGACATCTTAAACCTCTCTACCTAAAATATTGTATATCAAATTTTTAACTAAATGAGCCCTTCCACTGTTTGTGTCAGAATAACATCTCCCACTCTAGCACATTTGATGTTTCGGACTCGCTTTTTTGTATTAAAAAATCGGTTCCTTCTCTTAATAGTAACTAACTGTATTCATTACCATATTGAATTCATTTTGTACTAATTCTATCCAGTATATGTCTGTATATTTATTACTAATACGGCATTTATTTTACTTAGCTGATGATGGTTCTTTTTTAGCTGAGCAGTTTTAGATTTCGACGGTTAACAAACCATTGCCTTACAACGAACGCATGAACAGGATTAGCCTGGTTTCATTTGACGACATGAGGGCAGTGCGGTGTCACAACGTCTATAAAAGAAAAAATATATAAAAAAAACCCTTTCAGCATGAACACTTTTTTTTCAAAAGAAAAATTTTCTAAATGCTCCATTTACTTGATGGGATCATTTAAAAAGAAGTAATAAAAAACTTGAATTCTTTAAGTCCTTTAATTGGTGGTGCTAAAACGTACAATAAAATCATAATTTTCTACTTTGGTTTATATTATAAAAACAACTTCTTAGTACTGAGAATAAGTACGTATATTTTTCTGAAAAAATGATGGGGAAACGGTTAAGCAGAATTAATGTGTACGGTGGGTGCCTTCAGTATGCAAAAAAATTGTAAAAGTAGTACTGCGGAAGTGCTTAGACTTCAATTGTTCAATTTAAGAGTGAAATTTATGAAACAAACTTATAAAACCCTACCCCACTCTTGGCAGTGGACATGTTTGTGTTCTTTTCTGGAATAAATATTGCATGATTTTTGCAGCTCTCCCGAAAGTTTGCGTCCTCATTTAATAAAATATTGTCCGAAAAAGCATCATTTTGTACAAATTTTGTGATCGTTACATTATTAAATAGTAACAATAAGAAAGAAAGGAAATTCCCATTAGATAGGATTACAGAAACTTTGCCATACATGCGCTAATTTCCTACTGGTGCGCTTGGTGTGTAAAATTATTTGAATACATTTTTTATTTTTATTTGACAATTGCCTAAACATGAATGCTAACGATGTAAATTCAGAGAGTTCACCTTTAATACAAATTCTAGCGTTTTCGGGACTCCAAATTTCTTAAGAAACATAAAGTGCCGTCAGAAAACCGCTTTTTAAAGCTTACCTAATTCAATATTAATTTAACATGCGCGCATACATATACATACGAATATATACAAACCTATAGTAGTAGTACTTATTTGAATGTAGGAATACTTTTTGAAGTTTTTGAATGTTGCTTAGTATTAAAAGCAGAACATACACATAAGTAGGATGTTATGAAATTTCTTTGACTTATCAGATCACAATTGATTAAAGGTTCTCAAGAAATTATGGTCTTATTATACAATGTATATTATTTTTTTCAAAATTTGTGATTGTTAGTTTGAATTGAAAATGTTATGCAACGAAGTTTGAAACCTTTTTATTTCTGAATTAATTTTAACCCTTATGATTTGATGTATAAAAGGTTATCCTAAATAATATTGTACACTTTCTTAGGTTAGGTTTTTGAAATCTAAAGAATATCTAATCCCGGTATTAATTACAATACAAGATCCCGAAATTCCCGGGGTTCCGAAATTATAAAATATTGACATTCCTAATATAAGGTGAAGTTTTAGAATTTGTTGGCATATTCATTAACCCATTTATCGGCATATGTTGCTATTATTCGGAAACTAAAAAAATTCTAAAACTTAGTTTTCGAGACCTCAGAAACTTGTACGGTGAGTACGTATATATATGGGGTATTCCATCCCATTTCGACCAATTTTGAACCCGACCCCTTTAGAATTGGCTGAAAGTTTTTCTTCTTTTTCTAGCTTACGAAAGACGTTTTTCAGAAGTTTTTAAAATTTTTTCATCCAACTCAAAAAAAGTTATGAATTAAAAAAAAAAAACACCGTTTTTGTTTTCAAAATGCTATGACTTTTTCAAAAATTGACCGTTTGGGATCTTTTTTTTTTTTAAATTTGTTTTTAAATTTACTTTTCGGAAAAAATTCAAAAAAAATGTTTAAGTTTTTTTTTGTAAGTTTTCAGTTTTTCGAGATTTTTCGAATTTCGCCCTTTTTTTCTCATAAAAAACTTCAATCAATTCTGCAATTCTCTAATCCCGGAATGGGCCGAGAATTTTTTTTTTTTTTATTTAATTGAAAAAAAACTTAAAATTTTTTTTTGTATTTTTTCCTAAAAGTACATTTAAAAACATATTTAAAAAAAAAATTGTCTCAAACGGTCAATTTTTGAAAAAGTTATAGCATTTTGAAAAAACACAATTTTTTCAAAATATTTAAAACTTATTTTGAGTTGGAAAACGGTGTTTTTTTCAAAATGCTATAACTTTTTCAAAAATTGACCGTTTGGGATCATTTTTTTTTAAATATGTTTTAAATGTACTTTTCGGAAAAAATAAAAAGTTTTTTTCAATTAAATAAAAAAAAAAATTCTCGGCCCACTCCGGGAATAGTGGTGATGATTTTTATGAGAAAAAAAAGTGCGAAATTCGAAAAATCTCGAAAAACTAAAAAATTACCAAAAAAAAAACTTTAAAAATGTTTTTGAATTTTTTCCGAAAAGTAAATTTAAAAACAAAATTTAAAAAAAAGATCCCAAACGGTCAATTTTTGAAAAATTTATAGCATTTTGAAAACAAAAACGGTGTTTTTTTTAAATTCATAACTTTTTTTGAGTTGGATGAAAAAATTTGAAAAACTTCTGAAAAACGTCTTTCGTAAGCTAGAAAAAGAAGAAAAACTTTCAGCCAATTCTAAAGGGATCGGGTTCAAAATTGGTCGAAATGGGATGGAATACCCCATATATATAAATAGTTTACACCCACTTAAAGAGATTGCTAGACATCACGCCGATTTTCACAGATCTTTATATAAATGTGCCATATGTTGTTGTATGGTGCGCAAGTGATGTGAAATTTTGGATATATCCATTTTACTTTATTCTACCCAAGATAATAAGGTTATTGGTTTCATCTGTGACTCTGCATTATAATGACATAAATTAGTCGAGATAAAATGTATCAAGCTGATCACGGGGAAAAAAGAAATTGATTGAAACCGATGATGCAAACTTTACAGTTGGGTAGAAAACTTACTATAGAAATCTTTTTCTTTTCCAATTTTTACCACGAGAAGGTAAGTAATAATTTTTCTAAATTAAAAAATGCTTCTGCTTACTGAAAGAGTCTATAGCATTTGTGAAAGCAACATTTTATTCAACCGTTATTTTGAAAAATTAAGGTTCAAATAAAAAATTTATGATTTTTATGTATAGAGCGGTGTGTCTGGGGTTCAGAGCTGTAAAATCTTACGTTTGCGATTTGTGTTATTTGGGTGGTTTTGCACTTTGTCTATGACAATCTCCAAAAAAAAATTTTGATAAGCATTTATTTTCCATTTAGCTTTATTTTTTTAAAGCTGTGAGAGCGAACTTCAAGGGCTCCTTCGAAAAAAGCGAGCAAAATTTGTTAAAAAACCTAACAAAATGAATCACCAAATATGCTCCGAGGGTTAATTCAATATGCCCAAGTAAAAAAATCACTATATCAGCAACTCCAAAAAAATTTAATATGAAAGACAGGAATCTTCATTATGAATGCAATCACCTGAGTGTACTCATTTATTTCTGCAATCTGATTTAGCATTCTTTTCAGTTGCATGTGGTGCTGAATGAAATCCTTATATCTCTGCATGATTGTAGAATTAAAAAAATGAAAGCATAATTCTCGTATGAAGAAAAAATTGTGAAATACTGATTGTAGAAAAGCTCTAATTTCAAAAAGCAAATGATTCCATTCTTCATCAGCTCTGTTAGATACTAATGTATTTTCGCTTTTTGAATTTTGAAAATTATTAACAGAAGCGATTGCATTTTTATTGATAACCTCCCATACATTATCAGCTAATTTCATTAATTCGTTTATATCACTAAAATTTTAACTAGCACAAATTACATTCAAATTCTTTGGCAGTTTTCTCATCCAAAGTTTCTTAAGAACTTCTTGGCTGAAGTTAGTACCAGAGAGTAATACTAAAGACCGATAATATTCAGATGTTTTACGATCTCCCATCTCAGAATCAGATAAAACCTTGTCAAGTTTGGCATTCTTACTCAAAGAATGTCATTCAATTAAAACTTTCTTTAATGCAGAGAATTTATAATTTTCAGGAGGGTTCTGAATGACGTCTAAAATTGTCATAATGACATCTTGTGGAAGTGCAGTAATTACGTACTCATATTTGGTTATTCCCTGACTAATATTTTTCCTATTAAATTGCATTTCAGAGGGATGAACCGCGCTTCAGGACAATTAGTCCAAAACTGAGGCAACTTCACCGAAGTGGCAAAAACTTCTTTGTTATTTTGATTCTCATACGGATTTACAAGATCATTTTGAAGATTAGGATCTTGTAAGTCAATAAGTGAGTAATTTCTATTATGTGTTGGTGTAGATGAATGTCTGTCGTGTGGTGGTGTATGATACATATTTAATGAAAGTTAAAAAGAAAATATATATCTGAAGATGGAGTTAATAATTTTAAAATATTCTCAGAAAATTAAATTAATATTCTGCTTTAGGTCGGGTCGATTTGTGGGGAGGCAAAAAAATCGCCCATTGCTCTGTGAAAATCATATTCTAGGGATCAAAATAAGAAACTTTGCCGAAGGAACCATACCTCTAAAACGAATTCTGATTACAAAGTTAAATTAAATTAATACAATTAATCTATTACTAATACCCTACAATCCCCGACCGTATATTCCATACAATTTAAGAAAAACGATTTTTGAAATGTTACATGGAATATCACATCCAGGCACAAAAGCTACTCGTAGACTAATAATTAAAAAATATTATTGGCCAAATATGAACAAACAAATTAATCTATGGTTTCTAGAATGTATCAGTTGCCAAAAGTCAAAGGTTTATCGTCATACAAAAACACCTATTTTCATAATTCCAATACCAAAAAGTAGATCTGAGTATATCCATTTGGATATTGTAGGCCCTTTACCAATATCAAAGGGACATCGATATATTTTTACTTCAATTGATAGATTTACTCGTTGGCCAGAGGCATATCCATTAAAAGATATTTCTGCTGCAACTATTGCGAAGACAATTTTTTAATTAATATATTATTCAATGAATATATTATTCATAGTTCATTCATTTGCTGTTCATATATACCGCCTCGTTCGGATTTGCTTATTTATTCTTACCATAACTTAGCTATTCGTAATGTATACTCTCAGTTACGAGATGAAGGTCGTATAGTAGTTCTTGGTGCTTTTAATTTGCCCTCGGTGAACTGGATAAACATATGTAACTTAAACTTTTTGACCACCAGTATTCAACATGAATCTTTCAACTCTCAATTGGATACATCTCTAGTTCACATCAACGATGTGTTAAATTGTAAGAATAAGATTCTTGATTTGGTATTTGTTGATGACTCTGTGGGTACCACTCTTATACTATGTTCAAACAGAAATATAAATTTAAGCAATTTCGATTTAAATTGAGTGGTGTTCATACAACTCAATTTAGCTTACACAATAGTAATTTGATAGCTGGTTGGCTCATCTCTACAGCAACAACATACCTTTGTTCAGACTGTCAAAATGTGCATGCTGGTATTAGGCGAATGGAATGGAATGAAAACATAAAATTTTAAAATTTTTGTGTGTTGTAAGAAAATGTGTTCAATGTTTGGGTTTCATTTTGAATTTGCCATCTTCTTTTGACAATCCCTACTCCAGTGAAATGAAAAAAAATAAAAAATCAGCTGATGAGATGAGCCAACCATATGTTGAGCCACGCGTAAAACTGACGTTTAAATCTACGCAATAAACACACTTTACAAGGTTGCATTTGCGGTTTGAAACAATTTATTACGCAATTTTTTTAAAATTGGCAATTTATTATTACAATTTATTGTATGATAAATCCCGTAATAAATTGCCCAAATGGTATAAATTGCCAATTTGGTGTGTGTTTGTACATAGTATTAATCGTATTTCTCCAGGATCCCCTACACCCTACGATTGAAATTGCTCTTGATATTGTTCTACCTCCTACTGTGGCTGATGTATCTAAATTAAAATCTCGTTCAGGATATTTCTTTAAAACAAAATTCTTTAAACTAAATGAATTGGTCAATATCCTTATAAGGTAGAAAGTTTTAATTGCATACTAAATCCAGTCATTGATAACAATACTGTTCGTCAGACTCTTTTGGATTTGAAACCAATTTTTTCTCCGGAGCCTGATGGTGTTCCTAGTTGTGTGTTTAAATACTGTGCCGTGAATTTATCTCAGCCGATTACTAAATTATTTACGTTATCCATGGAATCTGGGTCTTTCCCATTAATTTGGAAGAAGTCATTTATCATCCCTTTGCACAAAAAAGGTAATAGATCTAATATTGAGAACTATAGGGGCATAGCCAAGCTTTCAGATATCCCTAAAACTTTAGAACGAATTATTACTCGTCAACTTCAGACATGTGTAGCTCTTTACTGTCGTCTACCCAGCATGGTTTTGTACCTCGAAGATCAACCACTACCAACTTTCTAGAGTTTACCTCTTTATTAATGGACGGATTTTTAAACAAAAGGCAAATTGACGTGATTTACACCGATTTGTATAAAGCCTTTGACTCTGTCAATCATGAACTTCTCATTTTTAAACATGATTTTTTTGGGTCTCCGAAGCATTTACTCCTCTGGCTTGAAAGTTATCTTGCCAACAGGGCTCAACAAGTTTTGTTTAACAATTGTTTTCTAAGAAGTTTAATGTAACGTGTGGGCTTCCTCAAGGTAGTCATTTGGGTTCATTACTTTTTACCCTGTTCATAAATAATTTACCAAATGTTATCTCACATTCCCGTACTTTTATGTATGCGGATGATGTTAAACTTTGCTATGCATACCTGCTCTCTGAGTTATTTATCCTCTTTCCATCTCTTACAGGCCGACTTGGACTCTTGTCAGTGCTTTTATACAGCGAATTTACTAGATTTAAACTGTTCTAAATGCAAGCTGACGACATTTCATCGTGTGAAGCCAATTTTGACATCTTATATATACGTTAAATAGCACGCTCTTGCAGCGTATATCTGTTGTAAGTGATTTGGGAGTTCTCTTTGATCCGAAACTGTTTCAATATGCATGTTTAATCAATTGTGAAAAAACAGGGGGTAATGTTCCTTCACAACCAGTCACCTAAACTTCGCTGTCCCTAGCAGAACATTTAGACACTATGTGCCCTTCTACCTATCAACTTGCCGACAAAATTTTGCTAAAAATAATCCCTTGCGGAATTGGTGCTCGCACTATAATGATTTGTATAATTGTATCAGCATGGAATACTCTTTTACTGCTTTGCATAATTCAAACTTTCATATCTGACCTTTAAAATTAAAAAAAATTTAATTCTCTTTTTGTTTATAGTTGAATTTATTTTTTAAAGTTCTTATGAATTTAATCTTAACGTTAGCTTTTAAGTTTACAAATATTTCGTATTGAATTATATTATTTTTAGTAGTAGTCGACCGCGTTGTGTCTGTTGTTAAATAAAAATAAAACAAAAAAATTCTCGTTTTGGCGTTCCTTTATATATAACAACAGATCAGAGCACTCAGTTAACGTCAAATTTGTTCTCGGACCTGACTAAATTACTTGGGAGTCTAATGGTCTGGGGAGCTAATGGAATGGTAGAACGTTTTTATATAAAATTAAAACCATCAATTATGGCTAGAAATGGACTCAGAGATTGGCCCCAAGGGCTGCCGATAATACTTCTAGGTTCGCGATCAACTCTCAAAGCAGGTGTTTCGGCTACACTTGTAGAAATGGTTTATGGTCAAAATTTACGGTTGCCTGGTGAGCTTGTTGTCTCGGTTAATGAACACTTAAGTTCATCAGATGTCTTAAATAGTTTGCGTGAACACTTAAAAATTTTAGATCGAATCTAGTCCATCATAAAAATTCTTCCAATGCTTTTATTCCAAATGGACTTAAAAGATTGTAAGTTTGTTTTTGTACGTGTTGTAAACAAACATGCCTTACAACATCCATATGAGAGTCTTTATAAAGTTAATGAAAAAGACATCAAAAATTTCAAGGTCTAATAAATGATGAAATAAAAAAATATTGTGTTTGATCGTTTAAAATCAGCATTTATTTGCTGTTGCACAAGTTCCTAACACTAAAACCAAAAAGAAAGTTACTTTTAATTTGATTAACAACAATTTCCGGAAGGGGGAGTATTCTAGGGTACTTTTATTGTATTAGTTTTAATGCTTTAACTTTGATGCAACTTAACTTCTGTTTTAATTCGAATTGTTTTAATATTTATCAAGTTATTTAAATATTTATTTTCAATTTTTATATTTCAAAAATTTTCATTAAATATAAAGACATTGATTGTTATGAAACTAATACTATGTTCAAACAGAAAAATAAATTTAGGAAATTTCGATTTGAATTGAGTGCTGTTCATACAACTCGATTTAGCTTGCACAATAGTAATTTGATAGCTGGTTGGCTCATCTCTACAGCAAGAACATACCTTTGTTCAGACTGTCAAAATAAACACGCACATTATTAGGCGAATGAAATGGAATGAAAACATAAAATTTTGAAATTTTTGTGTGTTGTAAGAAAATGTGTTTAATGTTTTAGTTTCATTTTGAGTTTGCCATCTTCTTTTCACAACCCCTACTTCAGTGAACTGAAAGACATAAAATCAGCTGATGAGATGAGCCAACCATATAGTTTAGCCATGCGTAACTGACGTTTAAATGTACTCAATAAACACACTTTACAATGTTGCATTTGCAGTTTGAAACAATTTATTAAGCAATTTTTTTTAAATTGGCAATTTATTATTACAATTTATTATATGACAAATTGCGTAATAAATTGCCCATATAGTATAAATTGCCAATTTGGTGTGTGTTTGAACCTAGTATAATTCAACAATTTTATTAATTCTTTATTGGACAATCATCACAAGCTGTAATTCGAATCTTTAATGGGAAAACGCAATCAATTTGGCTATTCACGCTGGAGTGCTTATTAGGTTATCTGTTAATGTGGCTATATTTTTCACTAGATTAAAAAACGCGATAGATACAAGTAATTTTTAACAATATAAACTGATAATTAAGTTGACGTGAATAGGCCAAACGTTTTATTTGCCAGCTAAATAACTAACTTACGCAAGAAAGATTTGAAGGAATTTAAGTGCGGTATTTTTTATTTAGTTATATCTAAGAGCGTAATCACTTAAAATGTTCATTAAGTTTAAGATTTCATGAAAAAATGCCATCACCGCCACTAGGGTTAAAGAAAGCTAAAATAGCAACTTCGTATTTTACTAATAATTTTTAAATGCAGTTATACACAAGCTACTAATCTATAAATGTTTTTTACAGGATCAAAAGGAGAATGTAATACAGAACTATTGCGAAGCTGATGAAAGAAAAGTTGCCAGTAGTTTTGAGCAATACCCTGATAATTTTGCGCAAATAAGACCAGTTGATAATAGTGTTAAGCAAAAAGCATCCAATGCTAAGCACAGCCTTTCACAACGCACAGCCTACGAAAAAATGTACAATGCAGAAAAACTTGTGCAATTTACTGATCATAGGAAGACAACTGTTTTTCAATTTGATTCTCTTCCCCAAAAAAGTAAAGTTTACGGTATTGCTATAGGTAAGTTTGAAGTTCGAGGAAATTACTATGATTAGTATATATTGCTGCTTAGGTGGCTATGCGTAAAGTTTTAATTAAGAGTGAAATATGATAAAAATAGATAAGAGAAATAGTATATTGTAACTTAACTTTTGGATTGGTTCATCAAAGGGTTGTTTTGGTTCTTCGAACTGGTGTTTCGGCTCGGTTCAATGATTCGGAAATAAAAAAGATAAATAATTTGTTAACACTTCCTTTACATAAATGGTTTAAAATCAGAGTTGTGCAATTTTGCACTATCACTAAAACATAGTGATAGTTACATTTTTTTTTTTTCACTATAACTAAAATGTGTATTAACACTAGAAAATGTGCACTACCACTTTCAATTTCAACATCATTACCAAGTAGCTAACATTGGGACTCTAATAGGGAATATTTTATATTAACATATCACTTGCATATTTATAACAGATCTACATATACATAAATAATGTACATAGATTTGTTTTTCTCAAACTTTTATGAATTTACTGTAGGGTTGTAATAATATACATACATAAATATAAGAAGGTATTTATTTAATAGAAAAAAAATTATAAACTGAAAATCACCTTAATCACGCCAACTGATCGAATCCCTCTAAGCTTGCTCCGTATACGTCCCAATCAGATTGGGGGAGATTAAGAGATGGCGAGAGTTGCACATGACCGCCCTAGCGGGAAAGGCCTCTAGGTATTGAAACCTTAGACTAACAAAGATACTGTTATCATTAAAATGTAAAGGACTGCAGGCCTAGACCTCAGCTGTTAGGGGTGATTGACTTATTATTGATGATTTTTGATAGCCTTGTAAGTATTTGTTATTGTAAAACTGTATGTGAGCTACAAGGCCGTAGTAGTTAAATAAAACACAATATTTAGAATTGTATTTTAGTTTTTATTCGTCGATATTTCTATGTTAGTCTGAAATCATCTTCAGGACTGTCAAACACAAATGGAAAAGGAACATTAGAATAATATTCTATTTTGCATATCATATATATTATATTTCTAATTGCTGTTTTTATGTAAGGGTCCCTTTTTCGCTCTTATTTGGAATCCAAATCTATAAGTAAAGTTTTGGTTGTAAAGAAGGAGATTCGGGCTATTAGTGAGCTTTTACCAATTTTGGTCGTAATGCTTTTGTTTAGCCATATTTTATCAAAATAATTTGTTAAAAATAAACGATTGTGAGCACACAAAGAAATCTGTTTGTACTATGGCACTATTGTGAATATTTGCACTGCATTACCGACAGCTGTTACCATACGCCAAATGGCAGCGCAAGCAGTAAGTTTTAATTGATTGATAGAACAGCTGATTTCTGTTGATATTTGATGAGAGACGTTTATATTGGTTGCGCAAGATGCGCATGGGTACGGCTCGTAGGTATATAAAAACACAAGAAAGAAACTTACACATATGACTATGTTTGATCGACTGATCAGATGTTCAATAACTGAAGTATAATAGAGCATAAGCACGAAAGTAAACAATTCAAAATACCGTAAGTATAAACAAATTTTTGCAATAACAATAATACATAGAACAAGGAACAATAAGACAGAAAAAAGTGCATGAATCATAACTATGGTGTTGTCATTGGGTAGGTTGTTAGCGGGATGTTTGCTGGACGCTGTTTGACTTTGCTGAGCACCATGAAGCTCGCACTGCATGTTGTTGTTGCTTAAGCAATAGATATCGGTATGCATATGCACATCGGTCGGTGTCACTTTTAAAATTCATTCTCCTATCATTAGGTGTGCTCATAATATGAAGCATTTCGAGGGTAAAGCGTTTATTATAATGTCTCTCTATATCCAAAATAGAAACATTTTTGAAGTCAGGATAGTGACCAGTATCCTTACAATGCTCTGTCGAGGCCGTCTTATTGTCCGATGCATTGTTTCTAAGCTTTATATTGGACTTATGAACAGAAATCCTTGTCTTTAGCTTTAGTTTGGTTGTCCCTACATATATATATGTATCGCAATTATGATAAAGATAAAATAGCACTAGCGTTCACATATAACGGTACGTTACGACAGGTATACAGCAATACTGAGGACAGAATCCCGAAGAATGAGAAATCCAACATTGTTTATCAAATTCCATGTAACAACGACGGGTTCCACTTATGCGATAACCTTATATGTGGGAACAACCAAATTAAAGCTAAAGACAAGGATTTCCGGCCATAAGTCCAATATAAAGCTTAGAACCAATGCTTCGGACGATAAGACGGCCTTGACAGCGCATTGTAAGGATACTAGTCACTATCCTGACTTAAAAAATGTTTCTATTTTGGATATAGAGAAACATTATAATGCTCCATATTATGAGCACACCTAATGATAGGAGAATGATTTTTAAAAGTGACACCGACCGATGTGCATATGCATACCGATATCTATTGCTTAAGCAACAACAACATGCAGTGCGAGCTTCATGGTGCACAGCAAAGTCAAAAAGCGTCCAGCAAACATCCCGCTAACAACCTACCCAATGACAACACCATAGTTATTATTCATGCAATTTTTTCTGTCTTATTGTTCCTTGTTCTATGTATTACTGTTATTGCAAAAATTTGTTTATACTTACGGTATTTTGAGCTGTTTACTTTCGTGCTTATACTCTATTATACTTCAGTTTTTGAACATCTGATCAGTCGATCAAACATAGTTATATGTGTAAGTTTCTTTCTTGTGTTTTATATACCTACGAGCAGGACCCGTGCGCATCTTGCGCAACCAATATAAACGTCTCTTATCAAATATCAACAGAAATCAGCTGTTCTATCAATCAATTAAAACTTACAGCTTGCGCTGCTATCTGGCGTATGGTAGCAACTGTCGGTAATGCAGTGCAAATATTCACAATAGTGCCATAGTACAAATAGATTTCTTTGTGTGCTCACAATCGTTTATTTTTAACAAATTATTTTAATAAAATATGGCTAAACAAAAGCATTATGACCAAAATTGGCAAAAGCTCACTAATAGCCCGAATATCCATCTTTACAACCAAAACTTTGTTTATAGATTTGGATTACAAATAAGAGCGAAAAAAGGACCCGTACATAAAAACAGCAATTAGAAATAATATATATGATATGCAAAATAGAATATTATTCTAATGTTCCTTTTTCTATTTGTGTTTGACAGTCCTGAAGATGATTTCAGACTAAAATCGAAATATAGACGAATTAAAAAACTAAAATACAATTTTAATTATTGTGTTTTATTTAACTGCGGCCATTTAGCTGATTGAGTTATCACTGGAAAGCTTTCAGTATTTGCTAAGAGGAGGAAGTTATTTCATAACATATATACACATGCTGGTCCTGGTTTTTGACCAGCCAGTTCTACCTAACCTTACCTCCCGAAATCAAACTACAATTTTCCAATGGTCTGCTTGAAAGTGCTGAGTCATACACAGTAGACATAATTCGAGACAAAGTTAAGAAATTTGCGATGGAGCTTAAAGGCCAGCCTAAATGTGATGCAAATGATTCGCAACCCTCAAGTTCTAGTACACGTTTTACCGAATACATTCAGGTATTTTATTAAATGAGAAAATAACTTACTCGAGTTTTCTGCTCTTATATTACAGTCAATGAAATCGCACTCAAAACAAAGCTATAGCAACGGAGATACTTGTCTGACGATGATAAAAGCTTCAATGCTTGGCAGTGTTTTCCTACTGTAAACAATTTGTTTTATAAATACATACAACACACCTTTTCCTTCGTCCGCACCTGTGAAAATATTTTTTTGTTACACTGCAATAACATTATACTGGAATAGATCAGCAAGGCAAAATATTGCCAGTACTTGATCTTAGGTTTTTCCGGTCAATTTTTTAAGATATATAATATTATGCAAGGCTACTTGACCTATTGCGTTGTCAGTGCAAATAAAACAAGTTTATTCACTGTTACAGCCCAACGTTTGGCTAGTCATCCTAGCATTTTCAAAAAACAAAAAATTTTTTTACATTATTAAAATATACTAAATAAAAGTTAATAACTATAGAGTTAAAAAGTCAACAAATGTTTTAAGCACACAGAAAGTACATACATACACAAATATGTATTTGAGTAAAAACAAAAACATCACTTAGTTTAATTATATGTATTTTAAAACTTTAAAAACTAAGTGTCATCGGTACCACACATGTTGGGTATCATTGTCATACTAAATTTGTTATAAACACAAGAGGTAAGTTGCGGCGATGTCTGCGGTATCTTCTTTTTTGTTTATTGTGTTTTCTCTCTGCTGCATTATTCTCAAGCTTTCTAACGTGTATCTGGCTCTCCCACGTTTGTTTTGTTTAAAATTTTTGTATTCGCCAGATCAGCTTTATGTCCACTCGATGTGATATGCTGTGAAAAGGCAGTATTGTTTCTGTGGTTCTTTATGTCCGCTTCGTGTTCTGTTAGTCGAACGCCCAATGCTCGTTTCGTAGTTCCTATGTACAATTTGTTGCACTCCTCATTCCCTTTTCCTTTACATGTGATCTCGTACACCACGTTGTTTTGTTGTAGGGGTTCGATAGGGCTCTTTGTTTGTGTAAATATATTACACTGCTTTACAAAATTAAACTTTTTGCATTAGCCTGGATCACCACTATTTTTTTATTTGCTATATTCTCCTAATTATAAAAATGGTCGAAATTTAAAATTCTATGGATACGTTTTTTTTTTTTTTTTTTCTAAAATTTGCCTTTTTTGAAAAGGGAGATCCATTGATTTTATCATATCTCTGGAACGGGTTGTCCGATTTTGTTGGAGAAATCAGCATATAATAGCAAATGAAATTACCTTAAAATTGTTTAAATACCTTTTTTTTAAATACTTATTGGTTTCAGAGTTATTTGCATCGCATTATAAAAAAATCGATTTTTTGTATTAAAAATTTCCATTTTTTCTTCTTCTTTAATTCGTAAAAAATCGAAGGAGACAAAAACTTACAACTTTTATTAGATGATCGTAAAACTGTGAATATTCCAAATAAGGCAAGCTTTATTTCATGAAAATCCATGAAACGGTAATATTATTAAAAATTAAGTGAATGAAGGGAAAATACGTTTTTTTAATATTTTTGTTTATTTAGCTACTTATTTATTTATTTTTTTATGTCGGTCACGATAGGTAGTTATCCTAACCTGTTTTTCTAATAAATTTCTTTCTTTCAGATGGGATGCAAGTAGCTCTGACTTATATTTTGGAAGCTCTAGGTCTCTTATAAGATCGTTTAACAAGGATTTGGGCAAAATCCATCTGATACGCTGGAGATTTTTGAAGACGAAGAAATAGGCGATGGAGGAACTCCAGTATATGTATTATGTTGATTTTCAGGACATGGAACTCCATCTGAATCTAGCAGGGGAAGAATAAAACCACCAGCTGAAATCATGGGATAAGACCAAATCATATGTTTTCCAAATCCTTGTTTTTACTTAAACAAAAGTAACAGTTAGCATCATGATCACTTGTTTCTCTCCACATCATAGGTTTTTCAATTTGCATGTTTTCTCTGTGAAAAATGAGTATCATAAATATTTTTAATTAATAAATGTAATTGTTACTTACTGAGGGTAGGATTTCCATTTCTTTAAAATATATAGTATATATATATATATATATTTATAATAATATTTATTATTTATTTATAATAATATCTATTTTTTCTCTTAAGAAATTTATTTAGCCAGAACATATGTAAAAAAATTAATTTAAGTGAGTTATTGAAAAGAAACTAAAAAAATTATTGTTTGAAGTCTTTTTTACTTCAAGTCTGGGCAGTTTCGTACGGCTCTCTAATGTCGTCGCCATAACAGCCTCTACATTTTCCGGTATAACCCGTTTGGAAACGCTAGCTAGCAATTGAACATGTCGTTCCGTTCCTTGTATGTGTGATGGAATTTCTGGATCATTAAACGGTGGATCATCTTGATTTAAATATTCTTTCAATGTATCGTACGGAATGCTTCGCGTCAATGGTGGTTCAAATACGATATTTATATCATTCAAATTGATCATTTCCGTATAACTTGTGCAATTAAAGTTTATATCTGGTTTTTTTATAAACTCTTAAGTTCCATTGGCTCGTCAACATCGGTTCGATAGCGTAGAATTTTCTTGATGGCACAGTCGCGCTTTTCTTTGCTATCATCAAACAACATTGATAACAAGATATTTTCCGAATGCCCATAATATGAATTATCTTTAATTACTTGATTGACAATTTTGCGTAAACGAGGTTCTAGAAATCGTGACCAACCAATGAACTTGAAAAATAATGCACTGCCGTAAACGACAGAGCTGTAATACTTGATATTGAAGTACATTGGCACATAACATTTAATTATAAATTCAACCAGAATTCTTAAATTTGAATCTGGATTCTCCGTTGTCACATATAATCGCAATAATCTAGCGGTCTTGGTGAGCCACCGAGAATGTACAATTTTCCCTGGTTTGATGTTAGCCAGATCCACCGGAACCACGCCGCTAGAAATTTCATGGGCCATGTCGTATAAGTACTTCGAATCGGTGGAAAATTCATTTTTTTCTGGAGCAGGGGGCATATTTTGCAACTCAAATTCCTGGAAGCCGTCCACCACCTGAAAATATATAATAATAAAATAATTAAAAATGGTTGACAATTATAATAAATGAGTGATAGCAATAACTTACCTGAAGAGTTTCACAAGTTTCGATTTGACGGCTCAGTTTTCCGGTTGCCGATCTTGGTCCAGTGCTGGTTGATTTATCCAAAGCTTCAAACAAATGCCGAAACGGAAGTTCGTTGAAGTGTAGAAGGCAAACGAACCAATGCAATGGTCTTTTTAACAGCAATTCGAATCGGCGTATAATTCCACCGTGTGGGCCAGTGTTTGTTGGCTCACCATCAGTGCATATTCCAATTAATGCATCCAGTGATATATTTTTATCGTTGAAAAAACCATTTAATTTGGTTGTTTTGTATTCAGCGGTTTCATGTTCCAGTCTTACGTAACCAATCAATTCAGAATTGGGTTCTCTCAAAATAACAAGAGCAGGTTCTTTTACCATCCTAGTATGATACTTCTCATCAATTTTATCTATCGTTTCTTCTCTTGATTTGCTCTTGATACTTGTCAAGCAATTTATTCAATTTATTAAATACACTTTTTTTCAGCATTATTTCCATACCAAGTTTTTCCCAAATTCCAATCAACTTATCTTGTACTTGAATAGTGAATGATTTATGGGAAAACTTTTTTGTTCTGTTTTAGCACGTTCGCTTAAGTAAAAATAATATCTCAAGATATCCAGATGGGTTGGTAAATTAAGATCAGTTAAATCAGTAGACACACCAAAAACAGTAACATCATGCTTGGGTATATGACTCATTGGGTTTTCGATAGTTGTTGATGTAGTGCTTCATCTTGCGGTCGAGAGGATGGTGGATTCATTGTAAACTTTTTGATTTGGAATGGTCACTTCACTTATTATTTTTTTTGAAATATTTTTTTATATGAAATTAGCACTTCACACTTTGAGTTCTTCACAACGACTAAATGCATTCACAAAAACTGTTGCGTTATATATGGTCTACGAGACGAGGTAATAAGAATGAAATGGTAATTTCAATTCTACCTGCTGTGTCTTGTGGTGGCTTAAAAAAACAACACAAGCAATTTTACGATCTGCAATTGTGTCACAGTGATACCTTCATTTTTTAAAACGGTTGAATAAAAAACCCACACAACTATGTTTACGACATGCAAATGCATCACAGTGATGCCTTGGTTTTAAAAGGGTTGTAAAAACGCTAATTTCTAATATTTTTTTTAAATTTCTTTTCTATTACTAAGTTAAATTCATTTTTTCATTTACATATGTTCTGACTAAATAAATTTCTAAAGAGAAAAATTAACTCCAAAAAGAAAAAACAGGAATTTCGCTGATTTTTTCATGTAAAGTGGAAAACCGGCGATTTTTTGAAATGTTTGTATGATGAACCCCCAGGGAGGTTCCAGGGGGTGTGCCACTGGCATCGGTGGGTCGGGCCTCCAAAGTTAGTGGGGGTCGGCCATACATTTGGATTCGATTGGAGCACTCTAAATGGGTCAAAGTGGGATTTTTCAAAATTTGCCCTACCCAAAAGTTCGACCCAAATTGGGGGACATCAGAATTCGTTGTAGAGGTATGGTTCCTTCGGCAAAATTTCTTATTTTGATCCCTAGAATATGATTTTCACAGAGCAATGGGCGCTTTTTTGCCTCCCCACAAATCGACCTGGCCTAATGACCATACTTCTTTCTTACGAAAACCCGCGTTGGCAACTTAAATTTTCCATACAGTATGAGGCATTTTTTCTTATGATCTGCGTTTTGCCTTAAGAAAAATTAATGGGGAAAAATTGCTTGAGTGTCATTATAGAGTTTTCTCATTTCTGGCGATGTCCGTAGTAAGCTTTAAAAAGACAAAGTCGCGCAAAATGTCATACCTAAATAATTTGTTTGTCAAAAACAATAATAGGCTTCATATGCAAAATTTTCGCTAAATTGGGTATTTTCACTTTATTGTCAATAAAACCAACATTTATTCATGTATTTTCACGAAATAAGGTTTCACTTATTTATAATGTTTACAGTTTTAAGACCGTGAAATAAAAATGGTAAGTTTTTAAAGCCTTCGATTTTTTTTTATGAATTTTTGAAAAATAAAAAAATGTTCGATTTTGCAAAAAAAAATTTCTTATCCAGACTTGAAGAAAATTTTGCGGTGAATCCACTGGTGTTTAGATAAGTGATTTCCAAGATATGATAAAATAAATGGAAAGACCTCCGTGAAAATTCGTGATTTTAGAAAAGAAAAAAAAAATCGTATCCATAGAATTTTAAATTTTGGGTGTTTTTGTACTTGGCCCCCCAATACATCGAAATTAAATAGTTAGACGTCAAAGTAATTTCTCTTGTTGACTAGTGTTATTTATGGTGGAGTTTGATTTGTATGCGAGAGCTATGCTATTCTTCTCGTTAATAACATTTTTCCAAAAGCTTTCGGTGAGTTTAGGTATATATGTAACGCTGTAAAGTTGCTTTGTTTTGTTTTCTGTTTCTTGTGTTGTTATTAGGTTTCGTTTTTTGTCTATTTCCAGGCTTCGCTGTTTTATTGAAGTTAATATCATGTTGTATGGATAATTATTGCTTTTCAAGACTTCTATTATTTTTAGGACATTGTCATCTTGGAATCGCTAATGGCTTATGGACAACACTTTATTTATGAAATTTTGGGCTGTGTTAATCTTATACTTTAGAGGTTGAGAGGAGTGAAAATGTATCATGCGTCCAGAAGATGTGGGCTTAGTGTACCAATCAAATATTAGAGAATTCTTTTCTTTGTGTATTTTTACATCCAGGAATGGAATGCAATTGTCGTTTTCCAATTCAAATGTGAATTTTAGTTTTTTGTGGTAGCTATTAAGTGTATCTATAATTATTTACGTCGTACAATTTCGAATATGTCGTCTACATATTTGACTAGAAATTTTACTTCAATATTGTGCTGTTGCTTAAGAGTTTGGAAGGCCTTTTCAAGTAGGTCGTCCATTATGATATCTGCTATCGTGGGGGAGAGGGGGTTTCCCATAGGCATTCCGAAAATTTGCGTATATATTTTGCTGTCAAACATCAAATAGTTGTTGTCCAATAAGCAAAAGTTCAGTATATTTCGAAATTTGTTTTTGGACATATTCGTTGCATTCTGTATTTTTTCCCATTTGTTCATAATTATATTGATTGCAAGAGACGTCGGAATATTGGTAAAAAGAGAAACGACATCAAACGACGCCAACACTTCATCGTCGTTGAGATGCATCCCTTTTAATCTCTCTTTTAAGTCATACGCATTCTTTACATTAAACTCTTCGCATATTATGGTTTTTATTGTATTTCCTACATACTTAGAAAAGTGATAGCATGCGACGTTTACTGAGGACGCGATGGGACGTAGAGGGAAGTTTGGCTTGTGGATTTTCGGTAATCCGTAAAGTCTCGGTGCGTTGGCTGCTTGATGCTGTTGTTTCTCTCTTGCACTTATGTATTTGTTTTTGCAACGCTCCCGCAAAAAGTAAGGACTGTCTTGTTCACGAACCAATAGTTTCTGGTGTTTATACCGAGATTTCGTAATTGTTGTTGTTTGAGTGATTCTATTTTTTTGTGTGTGTATGTTTCTTGTCTCATTTTCTATTCTCTGTCCTAGAAAGTGTTGCTCGTTCGTAAATGTGTTCAGCTCGGGTTACCCCCTTTATCCCCAAAATCTAAATCCCCAAATCAAAATCCCCAAACCAAAATCCCCAAAATCAAAATCCCCAACACGAAATCCCCATTTTCTGTGTGAAAAACATTCAAATCACGGCGATATTAAACCTAATTTGAATGTTTTTCACACACAAAAGGATAGTTATGTTTATTCTATTTCCAAATTAACACTTCAATATTGATGATTTCACAAATATTTAATGGGCACATTAAAGAAAATACAGTGCAACGCAACAACTTATAAATACAACTAATATAGTATTTACATAACAAAAAATTTCAAAATTCATTTCATTGCGGTTAAACACCGGAACTTTTTTTTTTATAAATTTTAAATACATTTGTACATACATATATTTTTATGTATAAATTACATTACAAAACCCTACCAGCAGTTTTCTGATAATTTTACTGTCTATCGCCAAGAAGTAACTTGTACATTTTGCAGTTAATAAGGCGATAGAAAAACAAAAAACTTATACTTTAACGGAATTTTTTCGCTAAGAAGATATTTAGGCGATGGAGATCTATAACGTTTTGAATTTTCCATTTTTCAATTATTTTGAGAACTTTTGAAGTTTTCTTTCGTAGTTTCCTTCTATTCATTAGCTATATTAATGATATTATGCTAATTTTGCGATATTTTCTCATTGTCGGTTCACTACCAGATCTAGGTTTTTCATTTAATTTTTTTAATATTTCTTCACAGTATTTTTAATAATAAATTTATAAACCAAAATTAAATAAATAGAAAATAAAATTTAAATCCGTGATCTGGCATTGAACCGATGACTTTTGCACGGTAGTTGAAGACCTAAGCCTCTGTGCCACTGATATACATAAGAATTTGTTGTCAAATTCGCAATATAACATTGACATGGTTAGAACAGAAAGAAGATATGAAAACACAATGCATATAGAACGTGTACCGTTAGGTTATTCCCCATCATTTTACTTTATGCTTATATATTTTATCATACTTACATATATATAAATACGTAATTCTGTTTATACGCGTCAGAACTTTACTTTTTGTGATTTTGTGTAGAAGGTTTTTTGATATTTCCTTAAAAAAGTTTTGGCGATTTAGCCCCAAAAAAAGTGCGGGGATTTTGTGTTGGGGATTTTAAATTTGGATATTATTTATTTGGGATTTTTTTTAGCTGGGGATTCTGTGTTTGGGGATTTAGGGGCACTCCCGTTCAGCTCAAGCTCACTTAGACTAACCTTTAGTTCTTTTTCAGCGTGGTGTATGTAGTTTTTAGTGATTTTTATGCTATGTTTGTTTGTGTTATCTCAATATTTAATATCTTGCGCAGAAATAATAACTTTGTGTTGTGTAGTTGTTGTCTTACCCTTTGCGAGGTTGATTCTATTAGAACTTGTTTGATTGAGTTTGTTAAATGACTTGGTGTTAGGTCATATCTTTTACATGCCAAGAGAAATCTCAAATGCTCCTTTTGTTTTGATAGCTTCCGTTTTTGTTTACTGTACTGTTTCACTGTCATGCATGTATGTTCCCCGTGTTTGTATTTAATATGTTTGTAATAGTTCTTCATTATCAAGTTGCTTAAACAAATTTGCGCATATTGTAAATTTTTTGTTGTTATAGCTTGAAATTCGGCAGGCCTTCCGATATGATTGACTTAGGATTTTCGGGCCAATTTTTTAAGATTTATAATATTATGCAAGGCTACTTGACCTATTGCGTTGTCAGTGCAAATAAAAAAAGTTTATTCACTGTTACAGCCCGACGTTTCGCTAGTCATCCTAGCATTTTCAAGGGCGGAAGAATCTATTTTCAACAACAAGCAAACAATTCGTTTACATTATTAGAATATACTAAATAAAAGTTAATAACTAGTACATATATGTATGTATAGAGTTAAAAAGTCAACAAATGTTTTAAGCACACAGAAAGCGCATACATAAACAAACATGTATTAGAGTAAAAACATCACTTACTTTAATTATATGTATTTTAAAACTTTAAAAAATATGTGTCATCGGTACCACACATGTTGGGTATCATTGTCATACTAAATTTGTTATAAACACAAGAGGTAAGTTGCGGCGATATCTGCGGTGTCTTCTTTTTTGCTTATTGTGTTTTCTCTCTGCTGCATTATTCTCAAGCTTTCTAACGTGTATCTGGCTCTCCTACGTTTGTTTTGTTTAAAATTTTTGTATTCGCCAGATCAGCTTTATGTCCACTCGATGTGATATGCTGTGAAAAGGCAGTATTGTTTCTGTGGTTCTTTATGTCCGCTTTGTGTTCTGTTAGTCGAACGCCCAATGCTCGTTTCGTAGTTCCTATGTACAATTTGTTGCACTCCTCATTCTCTTTTCCTTTACATGTGATCTCGTACGCCACGCTGTTTTGTTGTAGGGGTTCGATAGGACTCTTTGTTTGTGTAAATATATTATTTAAGGTGCAGTTTGATTTGTATGCGAGAGCTATGCTATTCTTCTCGTTAATACCAGTATTATTTTTAGATGTTACTTAAAAAAAACCTGATTTGTATTTTGAGACACTGAAACTGTCTCGAAATAGTCCCAAAACGGTCGAGCAAATGTTCTGAAAATCATACTGAACCGGTCCGGGACTGATGAAAAACTAATACCGAATTTATAACGAAATCATCTCTATGGTCCCAGCACCACTCCGTTATCACTATCACTGTAGTTTGCACTATCACTATGTTCTTAGTGATAGTGGTATTTTATTCTCACCCCCACACATTTTTTAGTGATAGTTGCTACGTTTTAATTCATTTACATAAAGGAAGTGTTTAAAAATTGTTTATCTTCTTTTTGTCATTGGGTAGATGTCCTGAGCTATAGTGAAGTATCAGGTTTGTAGCTCAGTGGTTTCTTAAAAATGTATCCAACCCTTTCGCATGATCTGGAAGTCTCCCATCCATAATACTCCAAGGTAGGACATAGATGTAACTATTCTAGATTGCATAGTCCAGAAGACAATTATAAACATGTAAAATAGATTTAAGTTAGGCTTAGAAAAGCCGTAATAAATAAATACTTTACATTACATTACTTTGAGCGGTGCGCCCTATAGCGGAACTTTTTTATATAGGTATTTAACTCTCTCCGGCCTCTGAATAGATTCAAAATTTCCAACCTCTAGCTTTCTAGAAAGTTGCATAAGAATCGATTGGAAGATCCCAAATCTAATAGGTAGTTTGTTATCTCGAACCGTAGGTAGGTAGTTTGTTATCCCTCCCTTTGTTGCATTGTCTTGGTGCTCCGAACCATGTGTGAGGTTTGAAATTTCTAGCTTAATAGAAATCTCTCGACCCGGGCGCCACCTATCTGAATTTTTCTTATTAAATGCATTGCCATTTGGTTCTCAATTATATATCAAGTACTGAGGTTGTAGCTCTATGAAAACTCTCAAAATTTGATCACAGGTCTCCATCCTATTCGTAAGATTTTTCGGAGTACCGTGCGACATCTAGTGAAACCTTTTGCCATACATATATGTTAAACTGTCATTGAACTCTGTACATCGTTTTAAATTTTAGGTATCTAGCTCACAGTGGAGTTCCTTAACTGATTCCAAAATTCCAAATCTTGTACGAAATTTTTAATTAATTTGACGGAATCTCCTCTGAACTATGTGTACGTTTTCAATTTTGAAGCTCAAGTGAAAGCTTCTTAAAACTTCTTGGCAAAATTCCGCCGTATGGTACGAAATTTCTTAATATCTCCACCCGCGCGCCAACTCTCGAAAGGTTTGTTCTTATTTAATGTACTGTCGTAACATTAACTTATGCCATTAATCCGATCCGCTTTTTCAGAGCTATTGTAATTTAAACAAGTAAGGACGGGACTGTCTTCGGCTGTGCCGAAGACTTCATACCTTTCATGAATGGAGCTGAACAATAATAATCTTATGCCGTTCGTAATCTCCGAATAATCGGATGTATAAGATAAGAAATATATAATGAACAGATCTACATACCTAAACGATTTTTAAGATAAATATAAAATAAAAAATAGGTAGGTACTTTGTGTGAGGATGCCAAGTTTCAGGTTTTTTGTGGTCTGCGTGTAAAAACTATGACTACGAATCACGTATTTCAACAATATATGACGTAAACGTAACTATTTGATGAAATTTGATGAATTTTGAAGCTTCTAGCCGTAAAAAAGGGGCAAAAAAATACAGTTTTTATGGGGTATATAATATATATACCACCGATCTCTATGATTTTTTCAGACAGCAATATATGCTATATACGTAAGCATTTGGTGAAATTTGAAGCTTCTAGCTGTTAAAATTGGGCAGAAATTGCGCAAAGTTTCTTATCTGAACAATCGGTTGTATGAGATATATACTATGTATACCACCGATCTCAATGATTTTTTCAGACAACAGTATATGCTATACACGTAAACATTTCGTGAAATTTGAACATATCTAAACGATTTTTAAGATAAATATAAAATAAAAAATAGGTAGGTACTTTGTGTGAGGATGCAAAGCTTCACGTTTTTTGTGGTCAGCATGTAAAAACTATGCCTACGAATCACGTATTTCAAAAGTATATGACCTAAACGTAACTATTTGATGAATTTTGAAGCTTCTAGCCGTAAAAAAGGGGCAAAAATTACAGTTTATATGAAGTATATAATATATATACCACCGATCTCTATGATTTTTTCAGACAACAATATATGCTATATACGTAAGAATTTGGTGAAATTTGAAGCTTCTAGCTGTTAAAACGGGGCAGAAATTGCGCAAAGTTTCTTATCTGAACAATCGGTTATATGAGATATATACTATGTATACCACCGATCTCAATGATTTTTTCAGACATCAATATATGTTATACACGTAAGCATTTGGTGAAATTTGAAGCTTCTAGCTGTTAAAATGGGGCCGAAATCGCAAAAAAAAATATATATATACTATATATACCATCATATATATAGTATATATATCACCGATCGCTATGATTTTTTGACACAGCAATATATACTATATACGTAGGCAATCGGTGAAATTTGAAGCTTATAGCTGTTAAAATGGGGTAGAAATTTCGAAAAGTTTCTTATCTGAACAATCGGTTGAATGAGATATATACTATCTATACAACCGATCTCTATGATTTTTTCAGACAACAATATATGCTATATACGTAAGCATTCGGTGAAATTTGAAGCTTCTAGCTGTTAAAATGGGGCTAAAATTGCGAATATATATATATATATACTATATATACCACCGATCTTTATGATTTTTTCAGACAACAATATATGCTATATACGTAAGCATTCGTTGAAATTTGAAGCCTCTAGCTCTTAAAATAGGGCAGTAATTACGAAAAGTTTCTTATCTGAACAATCGGTTGAGGGGGATATATACTATATATACGACCGATCTCATCAATTTATTCAGGCAACAATATGTGCAATATACGAAATTATATGGTGAAGTTTGAAGCTTCAATCTGTTAAATTGAGTAAGGTATTACAAAAATCCTCTTTTTCTGAAAAATCGGTTGTATGGAGGATATATGCTATAGGGGTCCGGTCCGGCCGGTTCCGACAAATGTCTAATCGGACACCCAAATACACCCGCTCACCAAATTTTATCAAGATATCTCAAAAATTGAGGGACTAGTTTACATACAAACAGGCAGACGGACATGGCTAAATCTACTCAGCTCTTCAACCTGATTATTTCAGTATACTTAATGCTGGGTCTATCTATTTTCCTTTAAGGACTTACAATTTTGGGTTTCGTGACGAAATTAATATACCATTTCATTTTCATGAAAGGTATAAAAGTGCGTTTCGATCACGGATCGTAAAACGTAATACGGGCCCTAGTAGTGGCAAATATTTTTAGTTCATAAAATATATATATATATTTATTTCATAAAATAAAACAAAATAACCCAGTGGGAAAAATTAATCATTATATTTTTCTTGAAAGAAATTATGCATCGAAACTATGGCTATAGGAATATTAAACCAAATGCAAGTTTCAAGCTCCATAAAATAGTATTTGACAGTGTACGTATGTATATGATATGTAGCCTATTAATGAAAAGGTAGACGAAATTCTCTAAAGCGCTGTCTTAGGAAGGTAATCACCCCTATTACGGTATCCGACGAATGCCATCCGCGGGGAATGCGAATGGAATTGAGAAGATCTGGTATTCGCATAACCGATCGGCAATGCAGCTCGCGAATAAAATTTTGTAGATAAAGCAGTTCGGTGATTCCCTGCATTCCGATAACCGCAATACAAACGCAATAGCTGTCATTTGCTCTAAGTGTCATTCGCTAAAAAACTGTTGCGGATTGAAAAGAAAAATTTTACATAACGCACAATAAAGTTAAAATAGAATGGAATTCAATAAAAGGTTAGTTATTTTTTATATTTTTGGTAAAATTTATGTAATAGTGATATTTTTAAACAGAACAGTTTTCTTTAATCTCCAAAAACATATCCAAGCAGCCGCCAGACGTACTTTCAGTGTTTTGGACATCCCTAGGCACCGACTTAAATGCGTTGGGACCTCCAACAAAGTCCATTGCTGAGTGGAAAAAAGAAAGAAAATTTTTTACATATAAAAAATTTTGTTAAACTCATCTCAATTTCAAGTATGTTCAGATTTCAAATCTTCCATTAAGAAGAAAATGTCCCACAACCGCACCCAAATGCTAGCAACAGGTGGTGGACCAAACACCACAATAAATTTGAGTGCCTTGGAAGAGGAAGTTGCGCAGCTGGTATGTCTTGGTGACGCCATAGCAGGAGTTTCTGGCATACACTTTGGCACACAACAGAACCTGCCCCGCCATATTGAAAGCGGTGCTAGCGAAACATTCTTAAGTGCCGCGGTGAACAATGCAGAAACTGACATTGCTGGGAGCGAAAAAAACGGCAACCAAAACACTCCTGCAGCTTCCTCTTCGCAGCCACAGCAAAGAACACCACAAAGAAGAAGCCAGATGACGATAATAAAAACGCAAATTGATTTACAGAAAAAGTTTCACGATAACGTTTCATCTGCAATGAGGTCACACAAAAAAAAAAAAATTATAAAAAAAATTTCGTAATAAATAAAATGAAATGATTTAAATATTAAGTGCAATAAAGTAAAAAAAAAAAATAGTATTAAAAAAAGTATGTATATAGTATAAAATGTTTGGCGTGGCCATGAAGGCGGTATTTTTATTTATAATGAAATGAATTTTTTTAAGTAATGAAAATAAACAAAAAACGGGCACAATTTATAAAATTTGCAATGTACTATAGTTTAAGTATAGTAAATATTTTACATGGCCATGAATGCAGTATTTTTATTTATAATGAAATAAAATTGTTTACAAAAAACCTTGAAGCATTTGATTTCGTAATTCAACTGCTTCACTATAATACCTTTCCGGTTGCTTAATTTCTTGAAAATGAGTTTCTTCATCCTCCTCATTATTTACGTTATCGAGATACTCATCATGGATATTGTAGTGAATGCTTAAATTGTGAAGTGCTGCAGCTAGATTGATTATTTGCACAGCCTTTTCAGGAGAGTAGTGAAGTTGCCGTGCAGACAGAAGACATCTACACCAGTTCTTCCAAACACCAATAGTTCTCTCTATAATGTTTCATCCAGAACTATGCCATTTGTTGAAGCAGCTTTGAGGAGTATTAGGTGCAGGGTTGCGAAAAGGAGTTATAAGCCAGGGTGCAAGACCGTATCCTGCCTCACCTATAAATTTGATATAAAGTTATCGTTGAACAGTAAATTATTATAAAGATTTCTTCTACCTAATAGACATAGCCTTCCATTTCCGCTTTCGTATTGAGCTCGGAAGAATTGTGATACGTCACTGTTAAACCAAACGAATGAGTCATGTGTTGACCCAGGGTATTTCGCGTTAATGTACCGTATACGCTGTTTATAATCACATATCTGAAAAATTAAACACATTGATTAAAAATAATACAATAAATATTTAGCACACTTACAACCAGTACGTTAAGACTATAAAAACCTTTTCGGTTATAAAATAAAGGGGAGGTTTTGCTATCCTTACGTGCGTACCATCAATGCACATAACAATTCCAGGAATTTTGGATTTGTTGAAGAAGTAACTTCGGGTTTCCATTTGCTCCTCGTCATTCATTTTCAAATTAATCAACTTTTCGCACAATTCCCTTTCCATAATTTCAAGAAATTCTGAAAACACCTTCGACACTGTTGGTTGAGCCATTCCTAGCATGTAGTCTTTACCAACTGCATTCTGATAGCTTCCTTCGGCTAATATTCGCAGACATAACGAAAGCTTTTGTTGGCGACATATTGCTGTGGATTTAATCACGGGAGGAATATTACTGCAAATTATGCTTAAATGATGTCTATAAGCGTTTTTATTGACTCGAAATTGTTTAACGAACCTTTAAATAAAAAATGTACACTCGCATGTCTATTAAAATTTTCTTAATTTACCTACTTACTCTATGTCTGCCAGCTCGAAAATGTCCGGTGCCCTATCCCTCACAGATCTTCTAACGCATGCGGTGTTGTTTTCTGCTTCATTTGTGTCAAAATAAAAAGCAATTGAATCATACTTTTTTATTTTATATTTATATTTCTATTTTATATTTTTCACGCACAATTTAATTGCAACAAACAATTTTGATTTATTCAAAGAAATGTCAAACAGCTTTTGACACAATCCGCTAGGTGAGTGGGTAAAGCAGTCGTCCGACGTTTATGAGAATGGCATCAATTTCAACAAGTGAGGGGAGTGCGAATCGAATGGCATTCGCGTGAGTGGCATTCGTCGGATACCGTAATAGTCATGAATATATGCGATGTTTCACACATTATGGTCATCTTTTGTACATGAATTAAATCTTGCAACGCCTTATTATGAAACACAATAGACAATTCTTGTTTGTTTTTGGTTTGATATATTCCTGCAATACTCTTCGGGCACCTTTTCTCATAAAAAACTTGACGCATTTCTCACTTCTTCACTGGATTTAGTACAATAAAACAATTTTGGTCAAATCGAGCGCTAAATACCCAGCTGCTGGTTTGATAATAACTCACGTACCTTATAAAATCTTAGAAATAACTTCAACACGGCTTTATAGACCGTAAAAATCGTTCATTTTGTACGTGTGGTCCATGGACGTTAGACGTTGCCTAATGATATTCTTTTCTTTGATTTTCATACTTTTTATATAGATACATGTGTAAGTCTAGCTACTACACGCATATCGTTAACGTAATATAGATGCACTGAAATCATCATTTTAGAGAAGTTAATGAAATAAATTAGGAGTAAAATAAGCCCTTGCCAAAAAGTTTTTATAAAAAACAAATATCGGTGCTCGTATTGTGGTGCTTAACCATAGTAAAGCAGTTATTTGAACTTAGTGCGTGTTAAGCCGTTATCCATAGAAATACTTTTTTCAAATTAGGGTGGCCGAATGTGTGTATTTAGGTTGATTTCTTTTGCTACACCAAAACTATAAAAAAATTATTTTTAAGTTTCGTTTATTTTCTAACGGGCATAGTTCTTCAAAGTACTATGCATATGTAGTACTGATATCTCCACTTTATAGATCGCAGGAATCTGCTTAGTTGTAGTGGAAAAATAAAATGAAATTTTTTTAGTCGTAACGGAGAAAGGTAACACTACCTGAAAAAAAATAACTTAGTCCACTACCCCCAACTATGCCCCATGGAAATGGATGGAAAAATGAGGATTTGCATGGACTACCGGAAATTGAACTACGCAACGAAAAGGATAGTTACCCACTGCCAAGAATTTACGACAATCTGGACTCGCTGTATGGTACGAAATGTTCTCCACACTGGAGTTGGAAAGTGGGTACTGCTAAGTGTAGCTGAAGCAGAAGGACAGGGGGAAACCGCGTTCAGAGTATAAGATGGTCTTTGGCAATTTACAGTGATGCCCTTTGGACTATGTAATGTCCCATTTACTTTTGAGAGACTTATTAAATAAATTATTCTGAGAAACAAGCTTAGTACCTAGACGACATCATCGTATTGGGAAATAACTTTCAGGAACATCTTAAGAAGTAGCAGGATTTTTTTAAAAGAATAGCTGCTGATGGTCTGTAAGCTAGTTCCAAAAAGTCTTGATTGTTTGAAAAAGAAGTAAAATATTTGAGCTAGGGTTATTGTATATTAATAACGGGGTTCATCGAGCGCGTCATGGCAAAAGCGTTTGCCGATTCTGTTTGGATTTGACTTAGGGTCTGCTTATGCTTGTCTGGATCAAACGGCTGTGTTGGCAGGTCCCGGATTTCGCCGTAGTGCGTTATGGAGATGTTCCCTCAACCCCCGTGGAGGCGGGCGTAGATCAAGCAGTTGTTTGCTAGGATGTCCTGGTTTGTCACAGTTTAGCAAAAACTGCCTGTCCAGCATTTCGTTGTGCTCTTTAATGCGCTCAGCCTCTTTGGCCTCATTTTGTAGATGGTGTTCCATAAGGAGACACGTGGCAGTTCTGACTGCAGCATTTTGACAGGTCTGCAGCCTGTGTTTTTAAGACCAGGGGACCACACTGGTGGCACGTAGCTCATGAACGGCCGGCCAATTGCTTTGTACGTAGTTAGCAACGTTTCTTTATATTTTCCCCAGGTGCTGCCGTCAAGCGACCTGAGGATTTGGTTGCGGCTTTGTATTTTAGATAAAATTTCGGTGGCATGTGCCTTGAAGGTCAGATAATTATCGAACGTTACCCTAAGTTCTTTGAGTTACTGACAGGTAGTGTGACACCATCGACGTGTACGTCCAATAATTGCTTCATCTGTTCCTTCCACGTCGTAAACAGAGTCGTTGTGGATTTTGTCGGTGATAATGCCAGGTTGCGAGAGGTGAAGAAACTAGAAAGATCGGCAGATAGCTGTTTATTATAGAAACTAATTCATCTATTGAAGGGCCAGGTCCCATTGCCATAATCGTGCAGTCGTCGGCATAGGAAATGATTGTAACTCCTTCTAGTGGGGAAGGAAGTTTTGATATGTAGAAATTAAACAGAAGCGGGGATAGTACACCACACTTTGGTACCCCCTGTTTAAATTTTCTAGGCTTTGTGACATCGTTCCTAAATTGAACCGATGCTTGCCGACAAATCAGATAATTTGCGGTCCATCTTTTTAGACAAGAGGAAGGTGTGAGCCTTATGTCTTGGAGTAGCGTGACGTTGTTGACTGTGGCAAAGGCTTTTAACAGGAGGTCAAGTGCCACGAGCACCGACCTGTGATGGGGTTTTTCTTGATTTAGTCCGTAATTTGTCTGAGTGTTTATGGCGCTTATCACGGTGGTGGTGCTGTGCATTTTGCGGAAGCCATGTTGGTGGGTGACTAGGCGAAGATTTGTCATGAAGTGAGGGAGCAAGACGGTTTCCAATGTCTTCGCTACTGGCAAAAGGGGTGATATCGGTCGATATGACTCGCCTTCGTTAGCTGGTTTTCCAGGCTTTACGAATAGGGTATCTGCACCTCAAATGAAAAAATAGAAGCAATAAAGGACGGGCCAAGACTACAAAACCTGCATGCACTAAAAATTTGTGTTTGGGCTGTGCACATATTACCGGCGGTTTGTACTAGAGGTTTACGCCGGTAATTTAATCGGCGGCGGCGGCGTAGGCTCTATTATATACCGGCGGCGGCGGCGTGGCCGGCGCGCCGACAAAGTGATCGGCGTAAACTTCGGAGTATCACATTGTCCACACCTAATGAATATTGTATTGTATTGTATTGTATTGTATAGTCTTTATTTTCTCGTAAATATTTACAATTTCTAGAGTATTACAATATGAAATAAAAATACAAATAAGAAAATAGATAATGACATTAGATGCTCATTCAAAGAGCAGAGGAAATGCCATTTCATTCGTTTAGTATTATAAATGCTTATGGGGCGCATAATATTAACAAATTATAACTAATTGCTTACAATTGAAAAGATATAAATATGTATAAGGAAAACAAAAAATTAAAAAATTAGAGATGTCAAGGTACTTTCATTGAATGGAAAAAGAAAAAAAAAAAACACCTCTATGCTAATGGACACAGGTACTTATATTATAGGTCTCAAAAGAGTTTCAATGCCCTCATGATTAAAATCAAGTAGCCACTGTTTCACTTCCCTCAGAAACGCTGCTAGCCTTCTAATGATTCGTATCTCAGCAGGTAGTTTGTCATATAGATTACGTGATACGATGGTGTAGAAGTTACGAAAAAGTGTGGTGCGAAAGCTAGGAACTTTTGTTTGAGATAACGTCTTATTTCTCAGATTGTAAAGGTTGTATATTGGGCTTTGCGTATACCCGCTCCTTATAAAAAAAATGTTTAAAACTTTAAAATAGTATAAGTGCCGCACAGGAAGAATATTTAATTTTTTGAATAGCTCCATAGAGTGTGTTAAACGACCAGCTTTACATATTGTTCGGATTAGATACTTCTGTAGGATTAAAAGCGGATGGATCTTTCCTTGCATATCAAGCAAAACATTTTGAAAAACTTAAACGACTCAAAAATGACTAAAAATTTAATAAAATTCAATTAATAAGTGAGCGCCCCACGATCACTTGCTTTCACTTTTCACTGGAAACATACTGCTGACGTCAATGGTATTTTTGACGATCTGAAACAATATCTCTAACTCTAATACCCGCCGTCGCCACGATTTCTTTAAATCATTTGTGGCTACATGCTGGTCATACACAAAAGCGACTTACGGTTGCTATCAATTATCTACTAATAGTCATGACTCTCGTGGCACAGTTTTAACGAGTAGCATAAATGCTGGCTTATTGTTGATCGCGCCAAAGGGCGCCTTCAGTTTTGCGGCTGTTTTTAAGAGCTACAATTCCCGACGTGCGAACAGTAGCAATCCCGACCACCAGTCGCTATCACGCATCCTGGCCCTTATACCATATGCCAGCACAGAAGCCATAGGACTGCGACTTCCAACTCATATCTTCATCGACGTCACATTCCTGAAGCTCTAGGTGTAGCTCCGAAGACTTTCTGATGGATGTTTTTGTCGCGCTATACTTCCGAGTTACACCAAAAAAAACGTTAGGGAGTAACTATTCGGTCAAGGATGCCGCCCTCGAAATCATAAGCAGTCTAAGTGGATATCATTACGGAGGTTATGGGTGATAAAAGTTTAAAAATGTAGACCAAAATTTGCAGACGTTTGTGTTCGATACATACGATACGATTTGCAGACGTTTGTGTTCGATACATTAGGTCAATGTATTATTAATATTTTCAATTTCCAACATCCAATGACATGTTTAGCTGTGTTGATCGGAGACTAATACATTCCGACAGCTGAAAATACAAATATAATTGCCCCCCAGCGGGTTAGGGGATCAGAATATACCCGCGGTAGGTATGCCTGTCGTAAGAGGCGACTAAAATACCAGATTCAAGGGCCTGTGTAGCGCAACCCTTCAGGTTGCCAGCGCAATATATAGCTTCTCCAAACCCAATTGTCAACCTCACCTATCCGCGGCGAATCCTGTTTCACTAACAGACGAGGCTCTGGCGGGGAGGGAATGGCCTGAAGGTTTAATGTGGCCACATAAATCGTTCCCGAGATGGTCGGGCTAGCGCCTTAATGGTGCTATGGTACCGGAGCGTACCGGATCTGTATCCCACGACCATCAGATCGATAACACTCCCCAAAGCCTTCGGGGAGAAACCTTATCGCTACAACAACAACAACAACAACAAATATAATTGAAAAATATAAATTCCAAATTTTGTTGCCTTAAGCTGGGAGCACTGGAGGATTGGAAAGGCGTCCTCTCCAACCTTCCTTAAATGAGTGGCTCCCAGACTCGTCCCTTTGTCACGCCAGTAAATATGCTGATCGGAATCACATGGCATTCCAACAGAATATTCAATAGAAATAAGTGATTATAATAATGAATTATACTTAGTAGTTTAAGTTTTAGGCCTAAACAGCCGTAATAATAAATAAATTAAATTAAATAGTCTTCGTTTCCGACCTTATGATATAAAAGCTCATTATGGATGACCGCCTTCAGTTTTTAGACAAGTTTGACTCTCCCCTACGTTAGGGTAGTAGAACACCCGGTAATTTGTTCGACTGTCTTGAGAAAGCTTTCGCTTCACCACATGGTTTATAGGATATATCCAATGTGATTCACTCCAAGGGACTAGTTGGGGATAGGGCAGCAAACTTTAGGAAATGTCAAACCGGGAGACTCTTGAATGATGAGGTGTGAAAATCAAAATTAAGATTTCAGACGCTATTTTATAGTTAAGCAAATAAAGTGATTTTTCAAACACTTCTCATACGTGTTGAAGACATGTATGCAGGCCTACTAAAGCATTTTGCATCACTGATTTCGCTTACTCTTTCAGCCCATCGGGATATAAAATTCGGCACCTTCTTCGGGTAACTTGGTTGTTTAACAACTTGAGGACATTGGATTGTTATCGTCAACGTTTTTACAACAGTTTTTTGAAAGCAAAAATATTTTTTGGGTTTTGGAGAGTGTTTTGGTCGAAAAATTTACACTTTCGCCATTTTTTTTCGCAGGCACGAAAATTATTTTTTTGGGTATGCGTAGTGGAACTTTTTTTCTTGAGCCCAAATCCTATCGAAAAATCGATGGCGCGATATCGTTTAGCTTTCCATACAATCGACCCAGGTTAATGACCATATCTACCATAAAATGTCTGTGAACGATATAATACTAAGATATAACAAAGCAGAATAATCAATACTGTGTTAAGTCCGCGTCAAGTGATAAAGACGTGCAAAGGAATATCCTTGAGAACGGTTATCGCAGAATAACCGAAATATATTGGATTACATTATTCAAAAAATATGTGGTTTTAATCTAAATAGTCTTATTGACCTCGAGTCAGCTAAAGTTCAACATATTTAATTTCATAACTTTAAGCGACATAAACAAATTAGGGTTATGGGATCTAAGCATCCGATATAATGGGCATATAATCCAACAAAGTTAGCCTAATAATAAATATAGTAGGCAAGTGGCAGCTGCGAGCATTTATATTTTTGAAATGGGAAAAAGCCGTTATGATGCTAGTTGCCGTTTTGACCTAAAACCAAAAACATTTTTATGACGTTTTTTTTTTTTTCGTTTAATATACAATGTGAAATTATCCGATTCAGTCAAGTTGCATTTATATAATAATAAATTAAGTTGAAATAAAAGAATATATAATAAAATAAAATAAATTAGCATAAAAGACAATATAAAAAATTTAATGTTATATTTTTGGAGCAAATTTATTTTTTTGGTCAGTATAAGACGTGCTTTATCTAAAATGAGGATAAAATCTGGAAATGCAAAAACATTTTCGGGCAAATTTGCCATTAATTGTTATAAATAAACTTAGTGAGTTTCAACAAAAGTTAACTCATTATTTGTGATTTCATGTTTTTTTGAAAGCAACTAAAATAAAAACAAGGAATTTGTTAAATAAAGACCTACGTATTTACGAGTAAGTGCAATTTGCCACAAAAAATGGGCCGGTCAAAAATTAAATAAATTTACGGTTTTTTTGTACCTACGATAGAAATTATTTGGGAACCATATTTTAGGATTTTCTGTCTGGCGCGTACGCATATGTACATATGCAGGTGAAACATTTGCGCAAGACGACTACGCAGCTTTCCGAAAAGCTGATTTCGAAAAATCATTTGCTCTTCCTCTTCTCGTTACGATTCCGTCGTAATGCAGAATACCCAACTTCGATTAAAGCGAAGCGTAGAACGGGAACGTAATCGAAATGCAGAATAGGGATGAATAAACAAATATAGTAATATTTTTTAACAAAAATAGGCCTATGCACTGCGGCTGATCCATACGAATCGAGTCATATAACGTTTATATGATTATTTTGTTTTGAGTGCTAAGTGACTTTTTCACAAGAGAAATAAATAAAACGCAAACACCTTATTAGTCACTTATATTTTTTATATTTTATTATTCAAAATAATAAAAAATAATACAATTGTTTCGGCACTATCGTTGTGCCTTCCTCAGTCGATAGCGTTCAACTAGCCGCTGTCTGTCATAAAACAATACAACAAATAATAACACAATAATACAATAACAAAACCAATAAGAGAATTTGCAATAATAATAATTGTGATAACAAAATAATTTTTAAGTTTGTTGGAAAGTGGTTAAAGGGCTAGAGTACAGTGGACCAATATCCCTATTAACAGCAACATTTTTATTTACATAAATATGCAAGGATTCTAAAATATTTAGTTTATTAATGTTTGTTTCCGATTTAATTAATTTGAAATTGTCTTCACTTATGGCATGTTTCTTCTCAAGCGCATGTTCGGCTATTCCACTTTTTGGTTCGATGTTCTTAATATATTTCAGATGCTCGTTCATCCTTGTTCGTATTGTGCGCGTTGACTGACCTATGTATTTTGCCCCACATATCTTTCTGTCGTCATCAAAGTTAGAGCACGTCACTGAATAAACCCCCGGTTTATCCAAACTGTGGCACTTGTCTTTCGTAGATTTTAGCAAAGATTTAATTTTATTCTTACTTTTTGGGACAACTTTTCTGTCTGATTTCTTGAAAAGTTTTTTAATATATTTAAAATATTGTTCATCGTACGTAATGCTACAAAAACGATATTCATCTTTTTTGTCCACTGTCTCGAAAAATGAGCTGCAATCTCTTTTTGCTTTTTTATTTTGGTGTTTGCTTATTAATTGTTGGATGCTGTTGCGGCAATATCCATTAATTTCAGCGATGTTCATTATTTTCTCTTTTTCTCTTTCAAATGCGATGCAACTGAGCGGAACGTTTACAAGACGATGAGCCATAGAGTTAAACGCCGCTAGTTTGTGGGAGTAATGATGGTTGGATTCTATAGGGATGAACCGATCAGTTGTTGTTGGTTTTCGATAAATATCGAATTCGATAACTCCATCATCGTTATGTGCCAATTTAAGGTCCAGAAAAGGCAATTCCATATTTTCTTCACATTCATAAGTGAATTGGATAGCACCATCAATTGAATTAAATAAATTAAGCGTGTCTTTTACTTTATCTTTTTCAATAATGACCACGCAATCATCCACATATCGGCAATAAAATCGTGGGAACAAAGAACTTTTAATTAAATGGTATTCAATCGTATTCATATACAAATTGCATAAAAAAGGACTAATATTTAAACCCATCGGCAGTCTCTCGGTTTGCTCAAAAAATTCACCTCTGAACTGGAAATATGATTGGTTGACGCACAATAAAGTTAAATCAAATAATGCGTTAGTGATCGTCGGATTTAAATTCTGTTTTTCGAGCCATAATCGTAGCGCGTCCAAGGCTCCCTTTTTTGGCACGTTGGAAAAATACGAGCTGATGTCGAATGAAGCAAAACATTCGTTCGGATTCAGCCGAACATCCTTGATTCTTGAAATCAATTCTAATGAATTTTTAACAGAAAAGGTGTCAAAGCTCTTGAGCTCGTTAAAATATTTGCTCAACCGTCTGGCAATATTAGATATCGGGGAAGTGTACCCAGCGATGATCGGTCTAAACTTGTTGCCCGGCTTATGCGCTTTATATAGACCATAAAGGCGTGGGACCCGTACATACGACTTATGCATCTTAATGTCCCAACGGCGACCAAACAAATCAGCATACATTTTTCTTCGTATAACAACCTCTTTTTTCATTTTTGGGAGAGGATTTTTCACTTTTACATAATTACCTTCCTCGATAAGTGCGTTCATACCATTGTTGTAATCATCCTCATTCAAGACAACAACACAGTTTCCTTTGTCAAACTTTGTTATATAAACATTTTTTCGGTTAAGAGATTTTACGGCGCTATGTAAATCATAGGAATTTTTGTGTTTATGAAAGCTTGGTTTTGATTTTAACACTTGTTTTAAACTAAACCGCAAATTCTCCGCCTCGTCAGGTTCTACTCTTCCGAGAGCTAACTCGGAGTCAACGATTAATTCTTGCAAAGGTGGACTTTTATTAGGTAACGCGAAATTCAAACCTTTGTTTAAAAGTGTAATTTCATTGTTGTCAAGGACCACATCTGACTTGTTAATAATAAGGTCAGGTATAAACTTGCTAGCGGGAATATTTTTCGGGCTCGTTACTTTTAATTTATTCAGCTTGCATCTCTTTATTTGCATTTGTTGGCGTGAGAGACGGTCTAATTTAGCGTTTAACTTTATTAGAAATTGATCCCAAACAACGGATGAAAACTTGCACGATAATAATTTATGTAGTTTGTACGCGAGTAGCTCGCAAGAGGATAACTGAGCGTGTTTTTCTTTTAACGCTTGACATAACCAATATCTTTTTGCTTTTTTAATAGATGATTTCCCAATTTGGCACTTCGATTTGCATTTGAAAGAAAAATCGATAAATTTTGGTATCACTTTTTTGCTTTTGCAATTCGATAAAAACCACACATCCGCTTTAAGACGACAGGTTTTTTCCTTGGCTTTTTGAAATTGCAACAACTCAGATGGTTTGGTGACCGACATAATTATTTTGTTTTGAGTGCTAAGTGACTTTTTCACAAGAGAAATAAATAAAACGCAAACACCTTATTAGTCACTTATATTTTTTATATTTTATTATTCAAAATAATAAAAAATAATACAATTGTTTCGGCAGTATCGTTGTGCCTTCCTCAGTCGATAGCGTTCAACTAGCCGCTGTCTGTCATAAAATAATACAACAAATAATAACACAATAATACAATAACAAAACCAATAAGAGAATTTGCAATAATAATAACTGTGATAACAAAATAATTTTTAAGTTTGTTGGAAAGCGGTAAAAAGGCTAGAGTACAGTGGACCAATATCCCTATTAACAGCAACATTTTTATTTACATAATTATGCAAGGATTCTAAAATATTTAGTTTATTAATGTTTGTTTCCGATTTAATTAATTTGAAACTGTCTTCACTTATGGCATGTTTCTTCTCAAGCGCATGTTCGGCTATTCCACTTTTTGGTTCGATGTTCTTAATATATTTCAGATGCTCGTTCATCCTTGTTCGTATTGCTCGCGTTGACTGACCTATGTATTTTGCCCCACATATCTTTCCGTCGTCATCAAAGTTAGAGCACGTCACTGAATAAACCCCCGGTTTATCCAAACTGTGACACTTGTCTTTCGTAGATTTTAGCAAAGATTTAATTTTATTCTTACTTTTTGGGACAACTTTTATGTCTGATTTCTTGAAAAGTTTTTTAATATATTTAAAATATTGTTCATCGTACGTAATGCTACAAAAACGATATTCATCTTTTTTGCCCACTGTCTCGAAAAATGAGCTGCAATCTCTTTTTGCTTTTTTATTTTGGTGTTTGCTTATTAATTGTTGGATACTGTTGCGGCAATATCCATTAATTTCAGCGATGTTCATTATTTTCTCTTTTTCTCTTTCAAATGCGATGCAACTGAGCGGAACGTTTACAAGACGATGAGCCATAGAGTTAAACGCCGCTAGTTTGTGGGAGTAATGATGGTTGGATTCTATAGGGATGAACCGATCAGTTGTTGTTGGTTTTCGATAAATATCGAATTCGATAACTCCATCATCGTTATGTGCCCATTTAAGGTCCAGAAAAGGCAATTCCATATTTTCTTCACATTCATAAGTGAATTGGATAGCACCATCAATTGAATTAAATAAATTAAGCGTGTCTTTTACTTTATATTTTTCAATAATGACCACGCAATCATCCACATATCGGCAATAAAATAGTGGGAACAGAGAACTTTTAATTAAATGGTATTCAATCGTATTCATATACAAATTGCATAAAAAAGGACTAATATTTAAACCCATCGGCAGTCCCTCGGTTTGCTCAAAAAATTCACCTCTGAACTGGAAATATGATTGGTTGACGCACAATAAAGTTAAATCAAATAATGCGTTAGTGATCGTCGGATTTAAATTCTGTTTTTCGAGCCATAATCGTAGCGCGTCCAAGGCTCCCTTTTTTGGCACGCTGGAAAAATACGAGCTGATGTCGAATGAAGCAAAACATTCGTTCGGATTCAGCCGAACATCCTTGATTCTTGAAATCAATTCTAATGAATTTTTAACAGAAAAGGTGTCAAAGCTCTTGAGCTCGTTAAAATATTTGCTCAACCATCTGGAAATATTAGATATCGGGGAAGTGTACCCAGCGATGATCGGTCTAAACTTGTTGCCCGGCTTATGCGCTTTATATAGAACATAAAGGCATGGGACCCGTACATACGACTTATGCATCTTAATGTCCCAACGGCGACCAAACAAATCAGCATACATTTTTCTTCGTATAACAACCTCTTTTTTCATTTTTGGGAGAGGATTTTTCACTTTTACATAATTACCTTCCTCGATAAGTGCGTTCATACCATTGTTGTAATCATCCTCATTCAAAACAACAACACAGTTTCCTTTGTCAGACTTTGTTATATAAACATTTTTTCGGTTAAGCGACTTTACGGCGCTATGTAAATCATAGGAATTTTTGTGTTTATGAAAGCTTGGTTTTGATTTTAACACTTGTTTTAAACTAAACCGCAAATTCTCCGCCTCGTCGGGTTCTACTCTTCCGAGAGATAACTCGGAGTCGACGATTAATTCTTGCAAAGGTGGACTTTTATTAGGTAACGCGAAATTCAAACCTTTGTTTAAAAGTGTAATTTCATTGTTGTCAAAGACCACATCTGACTTGTTAATAATAAGGTCAGGTATAAACTTGCTAGCGGGAATATTTTTCGGGCTCGTTACTTTTAATTTATTCAGCTTGCATAACTTTATTTGCATTTGTTGGCGTGAGAGACGGTCTAATTTAGCGTTTAACTTTATTAGAAATTGATCCCAAACAACGGATGAAAACTTGCACGATAATAATTTATGTAGTTTGTACGCGAGTAGCTCGTAAGAGGATAACTGAGCGTGTTTTTCTTTTAACGCTTGACATAACCAATATCTTTTTGCTTTTTTAATAGATGATTTCCCAATTTGGCACTTCGATTTGCATTTGAAAGAAAAATCGATAAATTTTGGTATCACTTTTTTGCTTTTGCAATTCGATAAAAACCACACATCCGCTTTAAGACGACAGGTTTTTTCCTTGGCTTTTTGAAATTGCAACAACTCAGATGGTTTGGTGACCGACATAATTATTTTGTTTTGAGTGCTAGGTGACTTTTTCACAAGAGAAATAAATAAAACGCAAACACCTTATTAGTCACTTATATTTTTTATATTTTATTATTCAAAATAATAAAAAATAATACAATTGTTTCGGCAGTATCGTTGTGCCTTCCTCAGTCGATAGCGTTCAACTAGCCGCTGTCTGTCATAAAATAATACAACAAATAATAACACAATAATACAATAACAAAACCAATAAGAGAATTTGCAATAATAATAACTGTGATAACAAAATAATTTTTAAGTTTGTTGGAAAGCGGTAAAAAGGCTAGAGTACAGTGGACCAATATCCCTATTAACAGCAACATTTTTATTTACATAATTATGCAAGGATTCTAAAATATTTAGTTTATTAATGTTTGTTTCCGATTTAATTAATTTGAAACTGTCTTCACTTATGGCATGTTTCTTCTCAAGCGCATGTTCGGCTATTCCACTTTTTGGTTCGATGTTCTTAATATATTTCAGATGCTCGTTCATCCTTGTTCGTATTGCTCGCGTTGACTGACCTATGTATTTTGCCCCACATATCTTTCCGTCGTCATCAAAGTTAGAGCACGTCACTGAATAAACCCCCGGTTTATCCAAACTGTGACACTTGTCTTTCGTAGATTTTAGCAAAGATTTAATTTTATTCTTACTTTTTGGGACAACTTTTATGTCTGATTTCTTGAAAAGTTTTTTAATATATTTAAAATATTGTTCATCGTACGTAATGCTACAAAAACGATATTCATCTTTTTTGCCCACTGTCTCGAAAAATGAGCTGCAATCTCTTTTTGCTTTTTTATTTTGGTGTTTGCTTATTAATTGTTGGATACTGTTGCGGCAATATCCATTAATTTCAGCGATGTTCATTATTTTCTCTTTTTCTCTTTCAAATGCGATGCAACTGAGCGGAACGTTTACAAGACGATGAGCCATAGAGTTAAACGCCGCTAGTTTGTGGGAGTAATGATGGTTGGATTCTACAGGGATGAACCGATCAGTTGTTGTTGGTTTTCGATAAATATCGAATTCGATAACTCCATCATCGTTATGTGCCAATTTAAGGTCCAGAAAAGGCAATTCCATATTTTCTTCACATTCATAAGTGAATTGGATAGCACCATCATTTAAATTAAATAAATTAAGCGTGTCTTTTACTTTATCTTTTTCAATAATGACCACGCAATCATCCACATATCGGCAATAAAATCGTGGGAACAAAGAACTTTTAATTAAATGGTATTCAATCGTATTCATATACAAATTGCATAAAAAAGGACTAATATTTAAACCCATCGGCAGTCCCTCGGTTTGCTAAAAAAATTCACCTCTGAACTGGAAATATGATTGTTTGACGCACAATAAAGTTAAATCAAATAATGCGTTAGTGATCGTCGGATTTAAATTCTGTTTTTCGAGCCATAATCGTTGCGCGTCCAAGGCTCCCTTTTTTGGCACGCTGGAAAAATACGAGCTGATGTTGAATGAAGCAAAACATTCGTTCGGATTCAGCCGAACATCCTTGATTCTTGAAATCAATTCTAATGAATTTTTAACAAAAAAGGTGTCAATGCTCTTGAGCTCGTTAAAATATTTGCTCAACCATCTGGCAATATTAGATATCGGGAAAGTGTACCCAGCGATGATCGGTCTAAACTTGTTGCCCGGCTTATGCGCTTTATATAGACCATAAAGGCATGGGACCCGTACATACGACTTATGCATCTTAATGTCCCAACGCCGACCAAACAAATCAGCATACATTTTTCTTCGTATAACAACCTCTACCTTCCTCGATAAGTGCGTTCATACCATTGTTGTAATCATCCTCATTCAAGACAACAACACAGTTTCCTTTGTCAGACCTTGTTATATAAACATTTTTTCGGTTAAGCGACTTTACGGCGCTATGTAAATCATAGGAATTTTTGTGTTTATGAAAGCTTGGTTTTGATTTTAACACTTGTTTTAAACTAAACCGCTTTCCAACAAACTTAAAAATTATTTTGTTATCACAATTATTATTATTGGTTTTGTTATTGTATTATTGTGTTATTATTTGTTGTATTGTTTTATGACAGACAGCGGCTAGTTGAACGCTATCGACTGAGGAAGGTACAACGATAGTGCCGAAACAATTGTATTATTTTTTATTATTTTGAATAATAAAATATAAAAAATATAAGTGACTAATAAGGTGTTTGCGTTTTATTTATTTCTCTTGTGAAAAAGTCACTTAGCACTCAAAACAAAATAATTATGTCGGTCACCAAACCATCTGAGTTGTTGCAATTTCAAAAAGCCAAGGAAAAAACCTGTCGTCTTAAAGCGGATGTGTGGTTTTTATCGAATTGCAAAAGCAAAAAAGTGATACCAAAATGTATCGATTTTTCTTTCAAATGCAAATCGAAGTGCCAAATTGGGAAATCATCTATTAAAAAAGCAAAAAGATATTGGTTATGTCAAGCGTTAAAAGAAAAACACGCTCAGTTATCCTCTTGCGAGCTACTCGCGTACAAACTACATAAATTATTATCGTGCAAGTTTTCATCCGTTGTTTGGGATCAATTTCTAATAAAGTTAAACGCTAAATTATACCGTCTCTCACGCCAACAAATGCAAATAAAGAGATGCAAGCTGAATAAATTAAAAGTAACGAGCCCGAAAAATATTCCCGCTAGCAAGTTTATACCTGACCTTATTATTAACAAGTCAGATGTGGTCCTTGACAACAATGAAATTACACTTTTAAACAAAGGTTTGAATTTCGCGTTACCTAATAAAAGTCCACCTTTGCAAGAATTAATCGTCGACTCCGAGTTAGCTCTCGGAAGAGTAGAACCCGACGAGGCGGAGAATTTGCGGTTTAGTTTAAAACAAGTGTTAAAATCAAAACCAAGCTTTCATAAACACAGAAATTCCTATGATTTACATAGCGCCGTAAAGTCGCTTAACCGAAAAAATGTTTATATAACAAAGTATGACAAAGGAAACTGTGTTGTTGTCTTGAATGAGGATGATTACAACAATAGTATGAACGCACTTATCGAGGAAGGTAATTATGTAAAAGTGAAAATCCTCTCCCAAAAATGAAAAAAGAGGTTGTTATACGAAGAAAAATGTATGCTGATTTGTTTGGTCGCCGTTGGGACATTAAGATGCATAAGTCGTATGTACGGGTCCCATGCCTTTATGGTCTATATAAAGCGCATAAGCCGGGCAACAAGTTTAGACCGATCATCGCTGGGTACACTACCCCGAAATCTAATATTGCCAGATGGTTGAGCAAATATTTTAACGAGCTCAAGAGCCTTGACACCTTTTCTGTTAAAAATTCATTAGAATTGATTTCAAGAATCAAGGATGTTCGGCTGAATCCGAACGAATGTTTTGCTTCATTCGACATCAGCTCGTATTTTTCCAGCGTGCCAAAAAAGGAGCCTTGGACGCGCTACGATTATGGCTCGAAAAACAGAATTTAAATCCGACGATCACTAACGCATTATTTGATTTAACTTTATTGTTCGTCAACCAATCATATTTCCAGTTCAGAGGTGAATTTTTTTGAGCAAACCGAGGGACTGCCGATGGGTTTAAATATTAGTCCTTTTTTATGCAATTTGTATATGAATACGATTGAATACCATTTAATTAAAAGTTCTTTGTTCCCACGATTTTATTGCCGATATGTGGATGATTGCGTGGTCATTATTGAAAAAGATAAAGTAAAAGACACGCTTAATTTATTTAATTCAATTGATGGTGCTATCCAATTCACTTATGAATGTGAAGAAAATATGGAATTGCCTTTTCTGGACCTTAAATTGGCACATAACGATGATGGAGTTATTGAATTCGATATTTATCGAAAACCAACAAAAACTGATCGGTTCATCCCTATAGAATCCAACCATCATTACTCCCACAAACTAGCGGCGTTTAACTCTATGGCTCATCGTCTTGTAAACGTTCCGCTCAGTTGCATCGCATTTGAAAGAGAAAAAGAGAAAATAATGAACATCGCTGAAATTAATGGATATTGCCGCAACAGCATCCAACAATTAATAAGCAAACACCAAAATAAAAAAGCAAAAAGAGATTGCAGCTCATTTTTCGAGACAGTGGACAAAAAAGATGAATATCGTTTTTGTAGCATTACGTACGATGAACAATATTTTAAATATATTAAAAAACTTTTCAAGAAATCAGACAGAAAAGTTGTCCCAAAAAGTAAGAATAAAATTAAATCTTTGCTAAAATCTACGAAAGACAAGTGCCACAGTTTGGATAAACCGGGGGTTTATTCAGGGACGTGCTCTAACTTTGATGACGACGGAAAGATATGTGGGGCAAAATACATGGGTCAGTCAACGCGCACAATACGAACAAGGATGAACGAGCATCTGAAATATATTAAGAACATCGAACCAAAAAGTGGAATAGCCGAACATGCGCTTGAGAAGAAACATGCCATAAGTGAAGACAATTTCAAATTAATTAAATCGGAAACAAACATTAATAAACTAAATATTTTAGAATCCTTGCATAATTATGTAAATAAAAATGTTGCTGTTAATAGGGATATTGGTCCACTGTACTCTAGCCTTTTTACCGCTTTCCAACAAACTTAAAAATTATTTTGTTATCACAATTATTATTATTGCAAATTCTCTTATTGGTTTTGTTATTGTATTATTGTGTTATTATTTGTTGTATTGTTTTATGACAGACAGCGGCTAGTTGAACGCTATCGACTGAGGAAGGCACAACGATAGTGCCGAAACAATTGTGTTATTTTTTATTATTTTGAATAATAAAATATAAAAAATATAAGTGACTAATAAGGTGTTAACGTTTATATGATTTTACGAAACAGCCTGGCAATTGTTTGTATGGAAAATTTGTTAGCGTATTAATAGATAGATACAGATGCGAGTGTATATGCTATAGGAGGCGTTTTGTCACAACTTCAATTTAGTTTCGATATGTCGCCCGTTTTACTGTAAACAGATATAATTCAAAATTTTAATTTGTTGGGGAAAACGCAAACAAAGTTTCATATAGTTTCATTACAAAAATTTAATTCAAAGACTACGTGCTTGTCATTTCTGCTCCTAGAGTATTCTATGAATCTCCAGAAAAAGTCATATTTTTCACAGTAATTTTTCCATACGCATTTATCTTTGGAACTTGACAAGTAAAATTCAACTCGAGAATTAAAAAAAGTTGTGTGATTGGAAAGAAAATTATATCGGTTATTTTATTTCATGTTTGCAAAATGTATGCTATCGTTTTTAAATTTTCGAGGAAAATTCTTTCAGGATTTCGTCTTCATTCAAATCACTCCGTTTATGGATATTCAAAGAAGCTAAACTTTTGAGAATCTTTTGTTCAGGTCCAATGTCGGAGCAGTTTGCATAAACGCGGCTTTTTGATTCCAATGTCGTACTTGGAACACCTACCAACAACAACCTTCGCAAAGACAAAATGAAAGCACTGGTCAGGGTTATGCCGCTTTTTCTTGAATTCATTCAAAGCATCATCTGCCAAATTTGTAGGTCTTGATTTTTTAACTTCGACTCAAAGTAGGAACAATGGAATAAACGGATTTCATTAAGTGGAATTAGTTTTGAAATTCTGTAGCTGAAATTGCTGATAAAAGTTGAGAAGCCTTTTGTGATGTCTCACACTTACATACATGATATCTTGAACTTGACGTTGTCAATACCAAAAAATATTTTATTTGAAAACCAAGCAAAAAAGGCCAACTAGCCTTATTTAAAAAATAAGAAGGAATTGTGGATAAAAAATGGCTTTGGAATTTAATATAAACAAATATGGAAAGTCTGAAAGCTTTCATAGCCAAATCAAATGTCAAATTCTTCTTATGCTTTACATGTAGCAAAAGAGGAAAATTAACAACTTTTGTAAGTCAGATGGCGCTAGTGTCGCTCGATGTGTCGTTCTCTATGCAACTAAAGTACGTAGTTTACTATTTTCTTTTTATTTTATAGACAAATCATTGAATTGCGGTTTACCGGAAAGTCAAGAACCAGCCCCAATATCAGATAATCCAAGAAACAGCAAAACGTTATTACAATCAAGTGTAGAACCAAGAGCAGGTCTAAAGAAGCAAGTCAAGAGAGCTACAGTGGTTGGAAATCCAATGTTTTCCAATATAACATATGATCACGAAGATAGTCATGACGACTTAGTTCTTGATGATTTTGAAATGGATTACGAACAAATTATGCAATATTTTGACAGTTTAAAGGTAAGTAAAACTAGGAAATAATCTTAAATATTTTGATAGCTGTAATCAGAGTCAGTCTGAAAATTTATTTTATTTTTTGTTCAGTATAAGACGTACTTTATCTAAATAGAGGATAAAATCTGGAAATGCAAAAACATTTTCGGGCAAATTTGGCATAAATTGTTATAAATGAATGTAAATAGTTTCAACAAAATTTAACTCATTATTTGTGATTTCATGTGTTTTTTTAAAGCAACTAAAATAAAAAACAAGAAATCTGTTAAATAAAGACCTATGCGTGGTTTAATTACACTGGTTTACAGCCAAAATGCACCAGAGACGCCATTATGAAATTCCTATGTAAAATCACCCCCTGATTCCGAAAATCAAGGTTATTTTTAATTCTATGGTAACGTTTTTGAGATATTTACGAATAGCGGTTTTTTCTAAAAAAAAAGAAAATTAGGTCCACTTAATCATATATATCTCAAGAAAGAATTGAGCAATTCCAAAACGGTTTGAAATTTTTAAAAAGTAATAAAATGTGCTATGAACTATGCATACAACACTTTTTGCTAAGCCCTACAGATTCAAAGATAACGAACAATCATTACGGATTTTTTAAATTTTTTTTTGTAAAAATATAAAAAAAATTGTACTTTGCGAGGAAGGATCTCGAAAACTTTTCATCTTTTTGCAGATTTTTTTTCTCTCTACGCTCTGTTTTATTACAAAAAAAAATAAGCTTTCACTCAACAAAATCGATGAAGTAATACAAAAGTTATAAGCATTCAAATAAATATATCCATATAGTAAAACTTAAGTACCCTACAAATAATAGCATATGTACATTTGATTCTGTCTAAACTCTATGATCTTATTTTATAATTAAAAAGTTATGTGTCTTCTTTTGATGCTTATTTAGATTAGGATCTGTTTCTCTTATGAGAAACCAACAGTAGTCACCCATCATAGCGACATCCCATAATCCTTGATACCAACTTTCAATCATTTTCATTTGCCGGTGAAACCTTTCACCATGCTCGCCACTTTCTTCGCCAATATTTCGCGGAAAAAAATTTAAATGGGAGTGTAGAAAATTAATTTTTAAAGACATATTTACTCCTGAAAGAAAATAAAATAGTATATTAGATAAATACATAAGAGGCACATTATTATATAATCTTCTTAGTCTGGATTTATCTTTCAATTCAGAACAAATTTTTTTGTTTACATTTTTCTCGTTCTTGTTTGTTTGGAACTGGACGATGAATTCAGATTTAGGGCTATATATTCTCATGAAGTAATCACTTTAAATGTCGGCACAAAATTGTCTTTTATAATTTTTGTAGCACCAAAAGAAGTCATTTGAAATTATGAATTGTATTCTTGTATATGATTCATAAAATGCTTCGACATTGGTGATCCTCCAAAATCTATGAGTGCAATGGATCAGGTGGAGTTTCAAATGCCGGCAATTTCACTTTGCCATTAGCACAACACATGCCAGCCGTTTCACCCAGAAACTTAGCTGCTTCACAATGTGGACATATCGCACTCATTAATCCAATATATCCATGCATACTGTAATCAATTTGTGGATCGTAATTAAAAGCAGCACGATACGTATTTTCTAAAACACGACGTCGTATTTGTCTTGGTCGTGCTGGATTTCTTTGCCGCTGTGGTTCTGCAGATCTATTTCGTGCATATCGTTCACGTCGTATTTCATTTTGTTGTGACAGGTCATCAATACTTTGCGCTCTTCTTTGAAGTAACATTCTGTTAGCACTACGCGTACGTCGACCGATATTTTGACGTCTGGTTCGAGGCATTTTCTTCAAGGGAAAGGAAAAAATTCACTAAAACTCCATGTTCAACGCAAGAAATTTAACTTAAGAAAAGCACATGTGCAAACAAAAAATGCGCGGTCGAAATACACCCACACGTACCTATATGTTCAAAAGACAAAACGAAAATACAAAATAAAAAAAAAAAAAATTAAAAAAAAAACTTGGATTGGAATTTTTTCGATTTGGCAATTTTGGCATTCTGTGTTCCAATCTCTTTCGATCCAACTTAATCGTTCGATTTTGTGTATTCTGCATTTCGATCGTAGTTCCGTTTTTCTAAGTTGCAAATTAGTTGGCGGAGAAATATTTTATTTTTATTTTTTTATTAATTATAACAGAATTTTAACAAAAATGTAAGCAAAACTTGTTAAGAAACGTAGAAGGCTTGATGATGATTGTTTTTTATATGTTTCCAGGTCAAAAACAACATGTTGATGTCGAAGTCCTTGGACGTATTTGCCCCGCAAAAGTATCTAACTCACACGTGAAAGCATCCTTATTAAGTCGAAAGTTTTTTTGAACCTAAATAAGAAAATAAGTCATTTAACTTTGTTTTTGTAAACGTTGCTTTCCAACTCCACAAATAATGTCGCGGCTATTGATTCCATTATAATAGACAGCTACAATTTGTGTCTGTTCGTTGGGCCCAGTTATATGCCAAAGCAAGCTGCCGGAGTAGAGGAAAGTGAAGCGAAAACGTAAACAATCCTTGGGGAAAGAATAAATAAATCTTTATAAAGTACTTTAGGCAAGTGCAATGAAATTAGCATCCATAAAATTCTGAAAATGTCAACTATATTTGTGCAGAAATCCGTTTTAACAAAACTTGGTGGCCACGGCAGGGAATTGGGCAAAACAATGACAAAAACACTCTTACAATTATGAAAGCACTTCACTCAAAAAATATAACACTGTGGCAATATATTCTATTGTTTTTTTTGTACAAAATGGCGTGGATAATAAAATATAAACGTTTTTCAGTGTTTTTTACAAATTGTCTTTAATTTATTTTGTTCCAATTTTCACACATTCCGTACAAACAGCTGATTTCGAAAAATCATTTGCTCTTCCTCTTCTCGTTACGATTCCGTCGTAATGCAGAATAGGGGTGAATAAAACACGTGCGCACGATTAGATACAGTTGAAATCACTAAATGTATTCTGCGACATATGCAAACCCAAAACCCACATTCGCAGAAACGGCATCACATGCACTGACTCAGGAAACAGCGTCACTTTTGAGTAAGCCCGCATACAAAGCTCATCGCGTGGAAGTGGAAAGGCCAGACTGGGTAGACACAATTTTGGAAGCATTAAAAGGAACGCAGCAGAAAAATGATGGTGCCATAAAATGCTTTAAATGTGGGAAGCCAGGGTACATTGCACGTTATTGCAGTAGCAATCCTAACAGCTCCAGCAATATGGGTGGCCGTAAACGCAGAGCTGAAGGAGTTGAGCAAATCTCCAAATCCACTCAATCGTTAAACTAAAGCGAGTCAGCCGCAAGGGGCTACAGCTGGCTCCCTCAATTGAATGCCCCATAAACTCTATCTCGCAAATTGGAAGAAGATCAAGCAATCTTACTGTCGGAGGACATGTCGATGGAAAGGAACGTGTACTGACTGTAGATACGGATGCATCCCATTCCATCATTCGATCAGATTTAGTCAACAAGAAGATAGGACCATTGCTTAGAGCAAGATTACGTACAGCCACGTGAGAAGACACCCAGGTAATTGGAGAAGTAGCATGTGAAGTAGCAATTGGGAACGTCACTGTACTACACAATTTTATAGTGGAAGAGATTGTTAATGAAATCATAATTGGAGTGGACTTCTTAAACGACCAAGGCATCAAGATCGATATGCAAAGCAAGATGATGCGATATAAGAACATGGATGTTCCACTTAATTTTGGCTACGAGAGAGGCTACAGCAGTAAACGAGTGCTGGTGGAAGAGAGTCAGCAAATACCACCAAAATCCGAGGCAGCAAACAAATCAACACCGAACATACTTGTAGAAAAAACCCTGGCTATGACAGAACAGTATGGACGATTACGGTAAGAGTGCTCAATGAGTTCAAGTCACCACTCAAACTGACAAAAGGAGATATATTGGGAATATGCCAAGTTATTAACTGTGAACAGCTCCAGGAACACATTTTAACTAGCAAGACTGATCTTTCAAATGACATCACGGCATGGGCGGGGGGGCTAGATCAAGATTATCAGAGTAAGGCAAAGCAACTGCTCCTAAAATACGCAAACATATTTGAGCAGGATTGTTCCAAACCAGGTCGCACCAATATTGCCAAACATCAAATTGACACTGGAGACACGAGGCAGATACGTCAACCTCCTCGTAGTGTTCCACTGGCGAGACGGGAAGTTGTGAGTCAAATCGTACAAGAAATGAGCGACACCGGCGTCATCGAACAATCAGCTAGTCAATGGAGCTCACCGGTGGTACTTGTGAAGAAGAAGGATGGGAAAATGAGGTTTTGTGTGGACTACCGCAAGTTGAACGACGTCACGAAAAAGGATGACGATACTCTGGACTCGCTATCTGGTACGAAATGGTTTTCCACACTGAAAATCGGCTACTGGAAAGTTGAGGTGAAGGAGGAAGATAAAGGGAAAACAGCCTTCAGTGTCGTTGATGGTCTCTGGCAATTTACAGTGATGCCTTTTGGACTATGTAATGTACCAGCTACTTTTCAGGGACTCATGGACCAGGTACTGAAAGGACTACATTGGAAAACATGCTGGGTGTACCTGGACGGTATCATCGTAGTGGGCAAGAACTTTGATGAACATCTTAAGAACTTGGAGGAAGTTTTCCAGAGAATAGCTGGCGCAGGTCTGAAACTAAGTCCCAAAAAGTGTTCGCTCTTTAAATAAGAAGTAAATTATTTGGGTTACAAGGTAACGACAGAAGGTATCTGTACAGCGAATGAACAGATAAAGGCAGTAAAGGATTGGCCAAGACCACAGAACTTGCATGAATTAAGAAGTTTCCTTGGGCTGTGCACATATTACCGCCGATTTGTTCCAAACTTTTCCAGCGTAGCCCATAGCCTCCATGAGCTTACAAGAAAAATAAAGCTTTTGAATGGAAGAAGGAGCCAGAAGTGGCTTTCCAAACATTGAAGGAGAGTTTGTGCACTGCCCCAATATTGGCATATCCGGGATATGCTATAGGAGGCGTTTTATCACAACTGGTCGATGCACAGGAGAAGGTAGTTGCATACTACAGCCGTTCGATTGGAAAACCAGAGAGGAACTATTGCGTTACACGGAGAGAGCTGTTGGCATTGGCAGAGTGCATTAAACATTTTCACAAATACCTCTACGGTTAGCGATTCCGCGTCAGGACAGATCACGCAGCGTTGAAATGGCTTCTGCAGTTCCGTAATCCGGAAGGACAATTGGCACGGTGGATCAAGCGACTACAAAGCTATGACTTTTCCATTGAGCATCGAAAAGGTAATACCCATGGAAATGCTGATGTAATGTCACGAGGACCATGTAGTTTGGAATGCAAGCACTGTTCAAAGGCAGAGGCTAATGACTATAACGTGTACGGATGAATGGGAGAATGAACAACAAAGAAAGTGTCAGCTAGAGGATACAGATCTGTCACATGTTATGCAAGGGCTCGAACGAAACGAAAGACCAAACACAGAGGAGATGTCAGCAGAAAGTCCCATTGCGAAGTCATATTGGGCACAGTGAAACAGTTTAGAATTAATATCCGGTTGCTTGCATCGAGTATGGGAGAGTGAGGATGGTCAATGCAAGAAGAAACTGATAGTTGTTCCCAGAAAGAGGATTCCTGACGTGCTCAGCGAGCTGCATAATGGTCCAAGTGGAGGTCATCTTGGAATCACGAAGACGCTCGAGAAAATTAAGCACAGATTCTATTGGGTTGGTTGCCATCAGTCGGTCACCGAGTGGATTGCCAACTGCGAGGTTTGCAACAGAGCGAAAGGGCCCAAAACACGAAGTAATGGCCAGATGAAGCAGTATATTTCAGGTGCACCATTTGAAAGGATCGCCATGGATGTCGCAGGTCCATTTCCTACTAGCAACCGCGGAAACAAATGCGTACTGGTGGTTATGGATTATTTCAGTAAATGGCCAGAGGTATACCCAATCCCAAACCAAGAAGTGGAAACAGTAGCAGAAGTGTTTACAAACAATTGGGTTGCAAGGTATGGTGTACCAATAGAGTTACATTCTGATGAAGGCAGGAATTTCGAATCAGCTGTGTTCCAGGAAATGTGTAAATCATTGGGCATTCGAAAAACACGGACGACTGCATCGCATCCTCATTCCGATGGTAAGGTGGGACTTTTAAATAGAACCTTGGAGGAGCATTTAAGGAAACTAGTAGACAAGTACCATAAGGAGTGGGATACACACATATCACACAACGGGCCAAACTCCTGCAAAAGTAATTTTTGGCAATGACCTTCGACTGCCAGCTGATTTGAAGATAGATGCCGATGCGGAGAGAAATGTCAAGAAATCCACTGGTGTCTTGGAGGAAGAAATGGGAGAAATACACGATCTTGTAAGACATCGAACCAGATTATGAGTCACAAGATGAAACCCAGATACGATAAAGCACTTTATTCAGAAAGTTCTCTGGAAGAAGATTTGGTGCTATTATACAACCCACAACGAAAAAAAGGTTTGTCCCCAAAATTGCAGCGTAATTGGGAAGGCCCATACAAAGTTGTAAAAAGGATCAACGATGTAGTGTACCGCATACAAACCATTGGCAAACCACGAACCAAAATGAAAGTGGTTCATTTGGAAAGGCTGCAGCGTTTAGATCGAGAGATTTGTCTGATGGGACGATCAGACTTAGGTGGAGGGCAGTGTGACGAATATTAGTGACACTAAGTGATACTCACATCACTAGTATGATGTAAAGTAAATGAAGCCACAACAACAGTAAAGCAGACAGACACTTGTATCTACATAAACGAATCAATCATTATGTCTACACATATGTACGTACACGCAGTGGAGAAGCAACGCTCACATATACACGCGCATGGGCTATGAGAGAAGATATAAAATAGTGCATCTGTAGTTATAGCTGAGAAATATGTCAGCGAAGAAACCGAACAGTATAAAAAGCAGCAACAGTAGAGGCACGACAATCAGTTTGATTTAAGCAAGCTATCCGTTGCGAAGTATAAGTGTTATTGTGAAGTACTTTAATAAAGACCATTTTGCATTATTGAATAGTGGAGTTATTTATTCAAGAGTTTAGGGATTCGCACGTTAGTAGAAGGTTGCAAATAAGAGGAAATGCCCTAACTTCGTAACAATATAGATAGACAACCATAATTTGAAAGTCCAATTTTGATTTTTGTTATATAATCAATTTTTTTTGGACACAAAACTGGACAAAAATTCTGTAACGAATAGTAGCAGCACTAAGGGATACTATCATCTCTAAGCCGATGCTAAGCAGTGACTTGTATGCACATCAATAATTCAATCATTATGTCTACACATATGTACGTACACGCAGCGGAGAAGCAACGCCCAAACACATGCAGATATCTTATCTGAGATGCTCCCAAAAGTATGCAATTATAATTGTGGAAGTGTCGCTCACAAATACACGCGCATATGAGAGCTATGCACGTGCATCTGTAGTTATAGTTATATAGCAGTAACTAAGTAAATTCTGGAAGAACCTAGAAGTATGCAAACGAGAAATCACACAATATAAAAGGCCGCAACAGTTGAGGCACGGCAATCAGTTTGATTTAAGACGCTATCTGGCGAGCAATAGTAGTGTTATTGTGAAGAAATTTAATAAAGGCCATTTTGCATTATTGAATAGTGGAGTTATTTATTCAACAGTTTAGTGATTCGAACTTAGCAGAAGGTTGTAAATAAGAGGATTTGCACTAAAATCGTTACAATACTTTATTAGCCGCAGCGTCATCTTTCATTATCATCATAAAATGTCCTAGCCAGCGTAGCCGCTGCGTTTTAATTCGCTGAACTATGTTGGTGTCTGCGTAAAGCTCATCATTAAATCTTCGTCGGTAGTCGTATTACGTATTTAGTAGAGGGAGGTTATTCGACTAGTAAACTCTTTTAGTCTGCAGGTATTCGAAATTCGAGTCTTCTATTCGTTCATTCAATTATACAATTATTCGAATTCCCATCCTTGTTATTCGAACTTCTTTTATTCGAATAGCTCTCTAAGCTATTCCATTTGCAGAAATATACCAACTTATCACACGCTCATTACTTGTACATATGAGCATGTAAATGTGTACTTACATATGTGTATTTATGTATGTAGGCTGCATATGTGCGTATATTTTAGTTTGTTTGGGGTTGCCTTGTTAATACTCATTTATTTCAGATACATTTAGTAAGCAAAGTTGTGCTAGAGTCTAAAGCAAGAGATATCGGGATCGATTGTCACTGTATTGTTCATAGATTTTGTTTATTAGTAAAGAAGTGTGTAAATGTACACACAAGTTACGGTTCTCTTGGTTGGAGGAACACAAAATGAAACGATGTACGTTTGATGCTAGGGCTATGCCCGCTTTATTCGAAGCTTAGTTAAGACTTAAAAACTAAATTTACATTTGTTCGATTTGTATAGCAAAATTTTGATTACTATTGCAAAACGTGAGTTATGTTTTGAAATATGTACCTGATTAATATTGCCACAGTTATTTTGGCCAACATGATGTAATTTGCAAATATTAATAAAAAGAACAATTTCCCGTTTACCAACTTATTGCATTTTACTTTAATGCTGACGCGGCTATTATTGGGTTTTTGGCCAATACAGTGTAGTTTGCAACAACCGTGGTGTGATGGGTAGCGTGCTCCGCCTATCACACCGTATGCCCTGGGTTCAACTCCCGGGCAAAGCAACATCAAAATTTTAGAAATAAGATTTTTCAATTAGAAGAAAATTTTTCTAAGCGGGGTCGCCCCTCGGCAGTGTTTGGCAAGCACTCCGGGTGTATTTCTGCCATGAAAAGCTCTCAGTGAAAACTCATCTGCTTTGCAGATGCCGTTCGGAGTCGGCATAAAACATGTAGGTCCCGTCCGGCCAATTTGTAGGGAAAATCAAGAGGAGCACGACGCAAATTGGAAGAGAAGCTCGGCCTTAGATCTCTTCGGAGGTTATCGCGCCTTACATTTATTTTTTTTTTTTCCTTTTTCGCTGTTATTTGAAATGCAAATCTAGAAATAAATTTTTGGTTGTAAAGATGAGGATTCGTGCTATTAGCGAGCTTTGGGCATTATTAGTCGCAGTGCTTTAGTTTAGCTATATTTTATTAAAATAATTTATTAAAAATAAACGATTGTGAGCACACAAGGGAATGTATTTGTACTGTGGCACTATTGTGAATATTTTATTAGAACTAATACTATGTTCAAACAGAAAAACAAATTGAGGCTATTTCGATTTAACTTGAGTGGTGTTCATACAACTCTATTTAGCTTACACAATAGTAATTTGATAGCTGGTTGGCTCATCTCTATAGTAAGAACATATCTTTGTTGAGACTGTCAAAATGTGCGTGTTGGTATTAGGTGCATGGAATGAAATGAAAACATAAAACTTTGAAATGTATGTGTGTTGTAAGAAAATGTGTTCAATGTTTTGGCTTCATTTTGATTTTGCCATCTTCTTTTGACAATCCCTACTCCAGTTAAATGAAAGACATAAAATCAGCTGATGAGATGAGCCAACCATATAGTTCAGCCATGCGAAACTGACTTTTAATATACTCAATAAACACACTTTAAAATGTTGCATTTGCAGTTTGAAGCAATTTATTACGCAATTTTTTTTAAATTGGCAATTTATTATTACAATTTATTATATGACAAATTGCGTAATAAATTGCCCAAATAGTATAAATTGCCAATTTGGTGTGTGTTTGAACCTAGTATAACACTGCCTTAGCGGCAGTTGATAACCTTCGCCAGATGGCGGCGAAGTTCATAGATGTTTGCATGTAAGTTTATATATATTGATTGATAGAACAGCTGATTTCTGTTGATATTTGATATGAGACTTTTATATTTGTTGCGCAAGATGGGCATGGGTGCGGCTCGTAATAATAAAAAGGAGAACAGTTTCCTGTTTATTAACTTATTGCATTTTACTTTAACGTTGATACAGCTTATGATTGGCTTTTGGGTCAATAACTAGCCTAAGGCGGCGAATATTGGTTGAAGAATTAACAAAGCGTGTGTTACCTCATATAAATGTACATGTATTTCAATGGAACTAATAAGTATGTTAGGGATTTCTGTGGTATTTTTTGTGTGCAAAAACGACAGGTACATACAAATATTTTGTTTTCCATCGGAACCATTCTCAAATGAAGTGTTTATATGCCAAAAACGATTTTAATGTGGTCAGTCAGTAGTATTCTGTAGTAAGAAAAATATACGAGTATATGTGCACTTAAAAGTACTGCAAAACCAAAAGATTTGAAAGAAAAGAATTTTCCGCCTCGTGGATCGAGCGGCCCTAGCGCCATCTGACATACAAAAGTTGGAAATTTTCAACTTTCGCTACATGTTAAGCATAAGGAGAAGACTTCGACATTTGCTTTGGCTATGACCGCTTTCACAGTTTCTTTGAAACCGCCAAAAACAAAAAGCATAACTTTGACACATGATAATATAAAAGGTATGTACTGTGCAAAGAATAATATATGCAAAGGAAGGTAATTGAGATAAGTTTACAACAACTAAGGCATGCCGTAGTTGAATTCGTTTGTAACAGATGAACCATCGTAGGAGTGCAGGTTCAAATACCACTCCTGGGAGAAAAAGCTTTGAATAGATTTACAAGGTATAATCGAAACAGCTGTCGCTTTGTTTAAATTTTTCCCAAACGTCTCAATAACACTGGTTCACAGCCAAAATGCACCAGAGACGCCATTATGAAGTTCCTATGTAAAATCACCCCCTGATTTCGAAAATCAAGGTTATTTTTAATTCTATGGTAACGTTTTTGAGATATTTACGAAAAACGGGGTTTCAAAAAAAAAAAAATTGGGTCCACTTAATCATATATATCTCGAGAACGAATTGAGCAATTCCAAACCGATTTTAAAAGGTAATAAAATCTGCTATAAACTGTGCGTACAACACTTTTTGCTAAGCCCTGCAGATTCAAAGATAACGAACAATTATTACGCATTTTTTCGACAACTTTTTATTTTTTTGCAGATTTTTTTCTCTCTAAGCTCTGTTTTATTACAATAAAATAAGCTTTCATTCAACAAAATCGATGAAGTAATACAAAAGTTATAAGCATTCAAATAAATATATCGATATAGTAAAACTGAAGTACCCTACAAATAATAGCATATGTACATTTGATTCTGTCTAAACTCTATGATCTTATTTTATAATTAAAAAGTTATGTGTATTCTTTTGACGCTTATTTAGATTAGGATCTGTTTCTCTTATGAAAAACCAACAGTAGTCACCCATCATAGCGACATCCCAGAATCCTTGATACCAACTTTCAATTAATTTCATTTGCCGGTGAAACCTTTCACCATGCTCGCCACTTTCGTCGCCAGTATTTCGCGGAAAAAAAATTTAAATGGGAGTGTAGAAAATGAATTTTTAAAGACATATTTACTCCTGAAAGAAAATAAAAAAGTATATTAGATAAATACATAAGAGGCACATTATTATATAATCTTCTTAGTCTGGATTTATCTTTCAATTCAGAACAAATTTTTTTGTTTACATTTTTCTCGTTGTTGTTTGTTTGGAACTGGACGATGAATTCAGATTTAGGGCTATATATTCTCATGTAGTAATCACTTTAAATGTCAGCACAAAATTGTCTCTTATAATTTTTGTAGCACCAAAAGAAGTCATTTGAAATGATGAATTGTATTCTTGTATATGATTCATAAAATGCTTCGACATTGGCCTCCAAAATCTATGAGTGCAATGGATCAGGTGGAGTTTCAAATGCCGGCAATTTCACTTTGCCATTAGCACAACACATGTCAGCCGTTTCACCCATTTCATTCACCTTTCATTCAACAAAATCGATAAACTAATACAAAAGTTATAAGCATTCAAATAAATATATCCATATAGTAAAACTTAAGTACCCTGCAAATAATAGCATATGTACATATGATTCTGTCTTAACTCTATGATCTTATTTTATAATTGAAAAAGTTGTCTTGTTTTGACGCTTATTTAGATTAGGATCGGTTTCTCTTATGAGAAACCAACAGTAGTCACCCATCATAGCGACATCCCAGAATCCTTGATACCGACTTTCAATCATTTTTATTTGGTGGTGAAACCTTTCGCCATGCTCGTCACTTTCGTCGCCAAGATTTTGGGGGAAAAAATTTAAATGGGAGTATAGAAAATGAATTTTTTAAGACATATTTACTCCTGAAAGAAAATAAAAAAGTATATTAGATAAATGCATAAGTGACACATTAGTATATAATTTGCTTAGGCTGGATTTATCTTTCAATTCAGAATAAATTTTTTGTTTACATTTTTCTCGTTCTTGTTTTTTCGGAACTGGACGATGAATTCAGATTTAGGGCTATATATTCTCATGTAAATTTAAAAATTTTCATACAAATTTTTTGTTTACCTTGCAGATCGGTTTTAAAGTTAACAGAGAAAACGGTCTTTAATATGTTTTTTATTTACCCATTTCCGCATAGTTTTTGATTAAGTCGTTCACTATTATCTCGCAGTTAGGACTTTTGTGTTTGCCTAAAAAAGAAGTAACGACCTTTTCAAAAGAATCCCACGCTGCTACCTCCACTGGTGACAATAGTTCTTTGAAATGGTTATTGGTCATCATCTCCCTTATTTGCGGTCCCACAAAAATCCCTTCCTTTATTTTTGCTTCTGAAATCTCTGGAGGGATTGTCTTCAAATGATGAAAAGCTTCGCCTTCTTTGTCCAAAGCCTTGACAAAGTTTTTGATAAGGCCGAGCTTGATGAAGAGCGGAGGTAGAATTCGTTTTTCCTTCTTTATTAGTGGGGAGTATTTTATGTTATCCACCCCAACTTAAAACTCGATTCGTACTGGCCAATCCTTTATGATGTAGTGGTCTTGACGAGCTCGGCTATCCCATTTGCATAGAAAGCAACAGTATTTTTTGTATACACTTTGTAGACCAAATAGCATTCGAACGACTTTAAGATCAGCACATATTTTACAATAATGTTCTTCGTATTTGATTAATTTGAGCAATTTCATTATTGCGTTATCTCATACGTTTCCTTCGTATTTACTGCATGCGCGATCGGGATAGATGGCTTTTGGTTGCCAATATGCAATAATACGGCCTTTAAACTTAATTTATTGCAGTCTATCAACAATTGTCACTCTTTTGAATCATATGGTTCAATAAACTGTTTGAATAGACCAGCAATGTCTTTGCAGTAACAAACACTGTCCTCCTTCGTATAGTACTTGGAAAATTGTTCGTGACGAGTTCTATAATATGTTACCTTAACATCGGATGAAACAAATTGTTGCATACGAGAGGCATGTAGTTCGGCCTTTTCCTTTGACAATTCCAAATCCCTTATCCAATCATTGAGTCGTGCTTGTGACAAAGAGTTTCTTTCGTTTTCCGTTTGAAATCCAGTACAACATGATGCCGCGTAATCAGATACTGCCGCTGACAATGAAACTGGAGTCGGAACTAAAGTTAAATTTGATTCTGGCAATGTAGATTCCGTTGAATTTAGTTCTGCTAATGACACTGTAGATACCCTCGCATATGTTACTTTTCTTGACTTTCCAACCCCAAGTACTTTTGTAGTACAAATATAGCAGTCCGTTGAATGGCAAGTTGGTTACCTCCATTTCATTGGTGTAATAAATTTCATATATCGCCTAAATAGATAGTTTCAGAAATTAGTCAGCTATGCTTTAAAAGGGAGCAAATTTCTAATTTTTACAACGCACCTTTTTGTTCCGGTTTCCGAAAAAATCAATTCGACTCGACATGTGGTGCACACAGTATTCGGTGTCCATGGTTTTTCAAAGTTTTTAGGCTCAATTCCAAAATACTTATAGTATGTAATTTTCAAAGGATTTGAAAACAAACGTTGCATCCTTTTAACGATAAATTGACCGCAGATGAAACAGAACATATCTGGATCATTTGCACACTCAAACTCTCGCGCCCTTTTATTCATATTATATTTTTAAGTAAATGACGGGTTATAAACTGCAATTATAAACTGAACTGCAGATATTATGAAGGAACAAGGCGCATGTACTATTATTTATACTTACATCAAGTAAAAATTCAAGCCTACCTAGACAAAAAGGTTCCCTAGTTCTACAAAGAAAACACTACCTGCCTTAAAAATATGCTCTTGTTTGTAATGTACCTGGGTTTTAGAAAACGACACTAACAGTTTTTTGTATCTAATAACCCTTCGAAAATCTACCTGCTAACTAACTGATATAACATATGTACCAGTAGGGTACTTAAGTATTAAATAGATATATTTACTTGAATGCTTATAACTTTTGTATTGGTCCATCGATTTTGTTGAATGAAAGCTTATTTTTTTTGTAATAAAAAAGAGCTTAGAGAGAAAAAAATCTGCAAAAAAATAAAAAGTTTTCTGGATCCTTCCTCGCAAAGTACAATTTTTTTATATATCTTTACAAAAAAAAATTGAAAAAATCCGTAATGATTGTTCGTTATCTTTGAATCTGCAGGGCCTAGAAAAAAGTGTTGTATGCCAGTTTATAGCAAATTGTATTACCTTTTAAAAGCTTCAAACCGTTTTGGAATTGCTGAATTCGTTCTTGAGATATATATGATTCAGTGGACCCAATTTTTTTTTTTTGTTTTGGAAAAAACCGTTATTCGTAGATATCTCAAAAACGTTACCATAGAATTAAAAATAAAATAAAATAGAATTTTTTACATAGAATTTCATAGTGACGTCTCTGGTGCAGAAAAAAATTGGAATTTGTGATCCAGTGTAATTTAACTAGTATGAATACCCCCCCACAAAATCAATGAGCTGAGTGTTTGTTGGGTAGTAGTTTGGCCTTTGACTGCAGGGATTTTATAGGCATTTTTGGCATATAAATATATCTTTTAAGAGTTGTTCTGAGGGAAAACAAAATATTTTTAATTTTTTATATAATAATTTAGGAAAAATTTAAACAACGTGACATCAGGACGGAGAAGGCGACAGCTGTTTCGATTATACGTTGTAAATCTCTTCAAAGCCTTTTCTCCCGGGAGTGGGATTTGAACCCGCACTGCTAAGATGGTTGAAGTGTTACTGATTGCGCACAAACGAAAAAAGCGGAATAGCGAGAATTTACTATATATGAAATGTACGCAACTTAAAGCGGGTTGTAAAAAAGCGAGTAATAAATCAGCGGATTGAACAAGATTTAATTTAATGTATGATTTATTTTATTTTTTGGCCGTCAGTATAAACTGTTATTTTATATATTTTGAGCTCAAGGCCGGATTAAATAAAACACTTAATTTTTTTTAATTTAATTTGTTTTATTTTAATTATTTGTCAATATTTCGACTTCACTCTGAGGTCATCATCAGGACTGACTGCAAAAAAAACAATACGTAATTTTAATAATAAAATAAAAACATTCATTTATGCATCAACACCACTTACATCTTCAAATGCGCTTTCAAGATTAACATTTAACATAACAATTATAAAAAGAAACAGCGATTAAAAATCAAAACAAACAGAGTAAACAAATGAAAAACCGTAATTGTAAACAAAAACTTTAAAAACAACAAATTATTAGACGGCGAATAGTACACCGATACATACATATTTATAAGACTCGTTGGTTGAGCGTAAGACTAATGTCTTTTAAGCCCATATATTTGGCATTGCAGTGTTGTTGTGAAACGAAGACGAAAACTTTTTATGTTTGTGCGGGTCTATAAAAATGCATCACAAGCTTTTGTTGTGTTTTATAAGGTTACGGTAGACGTGAGAACAATTCGCGATGTCCGTTTTGAAATTCATCCTCTTATTATTAGGGGCGTCCACTATATGAAGCATTACTAATGTGAAGCGTTTGTTATAATTTTCTCTTCTTCTAAAATGGTTACATTGTCAAAGTCTGGATAATGTCCTGTTTATTGGCAGTGGGATGTTAAAGCCGTTTTGTTGTCTGAAAAATTGTTCCTTAATTTTATATTAGATCTATGTGCGGATATCCTTGTCTTCAATTTTGTTTTTGTAGTCCCCGCATATACTTTCTCGCATACGTGGGACCCGTCGCCATTGCAAGGAATCTTGTAAACTACATCCGATTTTTCATGTGTTGAAATTTTATCTATAAGATTGCTAAAAATTTTCCGTAATGTGTTGTCATATGTGAAAGCTAACCGCACGTTCTCTTTATCGTACATGTTTGAATATTTTATTCTCTCCGATAATTTCGGGACATACATGCCTTCGTTATTGTAAACCATATCCCAATTGCCTTCTGTGCATATTTTTCTTTATTCATAGTACATACTTCGTATTGCATCATATGGTAAAGTTATGCGTTGGTAAGGCGGTTTTCAAAGAAACTTGGTGTTGTTTTTGTTCTATTTATAGAACTACAACGATAACCAATGTTGTCTATTTGTATGCATTTTTTTAAGCGGGTATCACCCTTATTGCTTTAAATGTATGAAAACATTTATTTGAAGCAATTTACAATTTATTTAATAATTTGGAAAAATTTAAACAACGTGACATCAGGACGGACAAGGCGAACAGCTGTTTCGATTATACCTTGTAAATCTCTTCAAAGCCTTTTCTCCGGGAGTGGGATTTGAACCGGAATTCCTACGATGGGTTGAAGTGTACAAACGCATTCAGCCACGTCATGCCTTAGGTTGTTGTAAACCTTATCCCAATTGTCCTCTTTGCATAGTTTTCTTTATTTATAGTTCATTAAATTTTTCCCAAATTATTAAATAAATTAAAAATTCCTTCAAATAAATGTGTTCATACATTTTAAGCAATAAGGGTAATCCGCGCTTAAAAAAATTCATACAAATAGATAACATTGGTTATCGTTGTAGTTCTATAAATAGAACAAAAACAACACCAAGTTTCTTTGAAAACCGCCTTACCAACGCATAACTTTACCATATGATGCCAGACAAAGCATGTACTATGAATAAAGAAAAATATGCAAAGAAGGCAATTGGGATATAGGTTTACAATGACTAAGGCATGCGTGGCTGAATGCGTTTGTAACTGTTCACGCCTTAATGGCAACTCACTATATTTTGTAATTCCAGCGAATGATGGAATGAAGTAAAAGAAGAAAATGAAATGTCAGTTCATTGTAAACATCCGCAAACATATATTTTGTACAACCGCTCCCCCCCCCCCCCCCCCCCCCCCCCCCCTCTTCACTTTTTCCTAATCCTTTTATTCACTCCTCCCTCCGTCTTTTTCGCTTCATCTATCTCCATTTTCGTCTCATTCTATCTCTTTCTCAATCTCCTTCTCTCTTTTCTCTTCTCATTCTTCTGCATCCCTTATTGCCTGTCCCAGAGGATGGTATGTATTTTATTACAGTCCCAGTCCCAGTCACTCCGAGTCTCAATCCTAGTCCTAATCCCAGTCCCAGTCTGTCTCTGGATAATATATTACTCTGTACCAAAGCACTCATCAAAAGCTTTCATTTGATATCCATATTGTATAAACACTATCTGGCCCAAGTTTTGGCTTATATCTCGAGACACTGTACCTGTAGTAAACACCGCGTGAGGTTTACGCAACTTGTGTGAAAGTTTGAACAAAATCGACCGACGCACCTCTTCAAACACCGGCGACCAACTAACACACATTTTAGCCTTTCTTTTTATATATATAGATTATTATTTTTCACACTTCACTATAATATTAAAATGAAATGCAGATTTTCGCTGCTTTTGAAATTCGGCTTAAAAATTGCACATGGAACAACTAAAGACTCTCTTCTATTAAAAAAATGTCATAGTACCTCTAAATCGCGGGCCCCTCAGAAACCTCCCCCCCCCCCCCCCCCCCCCCTCTCGGCGGGCCTGGTGATGTGCTATACTTGATATCATTCGATATAATATTTTTTATTGATAAGCAGGTTGTTTAATTTAACACCAAGCAATTACACGGAAGTATATCCGCACCACCTGAAAATATGAGTGTCACAGCGTATACGTAACATTTTATTATTACGTATAAACAAATTAAAAAAATTGCAATAAAATAATATTGCGACTATAAACTGAGATATAACCTATCCTATATTTCAAGTTAGATCAAACTACACACGGGGTGCAAAACCAATTCAAAATCGGTTTAGTAGTTTAGGAGTCCATTGGCCTCAAACCTGTGACACGTGTTTTTTATATATTAAGAAGATAAAATCTGATTTATTACTCGCTTTTTTACAACCCGCTTTAAGTTGTGTACATTTCATCTATAGTAAATTTTTCCCAAATTATTAAATAAATTATAAATTAAAAATTGTTTCAAATAAATGTTTTCATACATTTAAAGCAATAAGGGTAATCCCCGCTTAAAAAAATTCATACAAAATATTTTTGTGTAACTGTTATTTATGCACAAAAGCAATACCATAGAAATCCCCATACCTATTAATCTAATTGACATACAAATCGATTAAGACTCTAGCACAACTTTGCTTACGTAAATATAACTGAAATAAATGAATATTAACAAGGCAACCCCAAACAAACTAAATTATAAGCACATATGCAGCATATGTACATACATAACTATATGTAGTATTATGTATGTAGTATATTATGTACATATGTAAGTAAGCGGTCCGCGCTATTCGAATAAAAGAAATTCGAATAATAAGGACCGGAATTCGAATAATTTAATTCGAATAAACGAATAAAAAAATCTAATAAATATTTTTCGCATTATTTGAAACGAATAGTTGTATTCCTTTATTCGAATATTATTCGAAAATAATCCCACCAATAGTATTTAACAAAGCCATCTTGCTATTAAGTAATCATATTTTGAAATTAAAAACTGTGCAAGGGAGTATGTCGCACGTTTTATTGTAAACAGATGTAATTCAAAATTTTAATTTTTTTTTGGAAAACGCTGCCAAAGTTTTTTAATTTTCAGGAGGTCAATTCTCCGGCTTATAACAATAGCTCCGAAGGGTTGACACCAATTTGGAAGATATTACGGTAAATACAATTGTTAACCTAGTAGGTGGTTAAAAACTATTTCCATATTAGTTAGAAGAACTCTTCATCCAAGCTATACTTTTTTCATTTCACTATATTATAAAAATGAATTCAGTGGAAAGTAATTTCATGCGGAGTATTTCTGAATACTACAGTTTCATTAAAAAAACTTCTTTTATTTTGTTACGTACGGGTTTTTGGTTGACGCGCCTACTGCCTATCCTCGCGAAGAACTCCTCGCCTTCATCCCCTCAACTTTCCATGCCCGGTCTGCCACGGGGTACGCTTGCTTACGCGAGAGGTAGCTCGCCGGACCGTGGGTTCTTGTGGCACCGCGGCATGACCGCACCATACAAAAAAAATTCGTACCCCCCCTTCTTTCTCACCCATTCGATGGGCACAACACTCAGAACTCCCGTTTGCATGCTTAACTTACCATGACTCCTCCGAAGTTTGCAGCTGCCGATGGTGTTATTTGGGCAGCCCTCTTATTCCCTCCCTTCCATGGTCGGCAGTGGCCTTATGGTTGCCGGCCCCAATTTTCAACCTACAATTGTCTCCCCTCATGTTACCCGTCCGCCCCCCCTGTCCGTCCGTCTAACCACATCACATCCGAAATCAAATACCACCAACCTAAATTGATTAGCAATTCATTGTAAATTTATTGACAAATTAATTCACATGTTTGTATTCACACCAACGTGTGGTCCTTATTTACTATGTATTTATTACATACTATATGCGCCTTACGATCGGCCCTCGTAACCCTATAAAGCTACAGTGCCCATGTTAATAAAATGTGAAAAGAAACAATTATGCAAAATTCGAAGCTACTCAAACGTGTCGCATAATCTCATCCTTTTGGCCCAGTTCGGCCCGACGATTGAAATTATCAAGGCTTAAAAGAAGTTGCCCAACGCGGCCAAGGAGAAGCGGTTTGAGAAACCGCAGGGTACTGAGCGTGTAATCCACGCCTGGGTTTTGGCAGCCTACCTCCTACGAGACGTCTTGTTCCGGTGAGCGCTAAAACTACGGGCGTATCCCTACAATTTCCCCCCGCCCTCTTCCTTTTACTTTAGGTGTGCCCCTGCACACTTGTTCACACGCATGAAACCGTGCGACTCACAAACATTACTATGATGAATTTAGTCAAACTATTATTGAAATTTCTCTCCTTGAGGAGGAGAGGGAAACAAAAGGCATGCGCGCTCTAATGTGCAGATAAAATTGTATAATGTAAGATGAAAGTTCAATGTATTGGCAAACTACAAGCTGTTCGCGGTGATCTCGCAACTATTTATGCACTCCAATGTGTTGTGATGCTGCGGGAGCAACAGCTGTGGCAAAGATCTATGTAGCTCCACGCCGATCTGTGATGGTTTCCATGCAAAAAAACTTCAAGACACTCACCTGGTATATTTGCTAGCAATCTGCCCCGGCACTTCTCGTTTGTGCCGTGGGGACCGGGTAGTGACTTGCCTGCTGGCGATTTATCTATCCAAAGGTGCGCTTTTTTAGTAAGTAGCGGATTGGTTAGGTGTCCAGTGCACTGAATATGCTGTGTCCAAAAAAATTTTTGCCATAACTTTAGTTCCAATACAACTATTAGAGTGAAAATTGGTACACCACATTTATGATGGGAAAGCTTTGTGAAAAAATGGGCGAATCGGTCAGTAGCCACGCCTCTTTCTGTACATATAAATTTCCTCACAGAACATGCGATATTTGAGTATCTAAAGAAGCCACGTTATTTAAATTTGGCATGTAAATTACTGACATTGCATTTAGTTGATCCACATTGTTTTTTTTTTGAACAATGGGCGTGTCACCGCCTACTTTCCAAATAAGATTTTTTGGACTTTCAAGTGCGATAACTCGAACATCCTTTGAGCATTTTTTTTGCAAATTGGTAAGCGAACTTCATATTTGTATTTGTACAGTTGAGATTGAGTTGATTAGTTTGAAATCTATGTAACCTATTATAAGAAATATTAAAAAAACGGCAACAAAATGAGAAAAATTAAAAAAATTACACGGGATTGAATCGAATCAATTAAAAAAAGAAAGCCCTATACCGAACCTAAATTACTACGACTTAACGACTACGCCGGAGTTAGGGTTAAATTTTCGGAGAATATTTTTTGTTCCTTTTTGAAAAGCGGGCGGTCAACTTACATCAAATAGATTTGGTGGCTTGGCAAACCTTTCGATTCTGTTTCTGCCATGAAAAATGCGACTGGTCCCTATTTGACCCCTTTTTGACCCGAAAAGGGGCTAGTCTTCATATGGCCCATATGGGTATAAAGGGAATTGGTCGTATCGATCCCTTTCGGGTATAAATGGGTACAATTAGTCTCTTCATAGGACATTATCAAACAATAGGGAACAGTTCAACTTATGCAAAGAGATCAAAACTGGCATTGGTCGAATACTCCTTTGCGACTCATCCCGGAATAGAATTTTACATAGGAATTTCATAATGGCGTCTCTGGTGCAGAAAAAAATTGGAATTTGTGATCCAGCGTAATTTAACTAGTATCAATACCCCTCCACAAAATCAATGAGCTGAGTGTTTGTTGGGTAGTAGTTTGGCCTTTGACTGCAGGGATTTTATAGGCCTTTTTGGCATATAAATATATCTTTTAATAGTTGTTCTGAGGGAAAACAAAATATTTTTAATTTTTTATATAATAATTTAGGAAAAATTTAAACAACGTGACATCAGGACGGAGAAGGCGACAGCTGTTTCGATTATACGTTGTAAATCTCTTCAAAGCCTTTTCTCCCGGGAGTGGGATTTGAACCCACACTGCTAAGATGGTTGAAGTGTTACTGATTGCGCACAAACGAAAAAAGCGGAATAGCGAGAATTTACTATATATGAAATGTACGCAACTTAAAGCGGGTTGTAAAAAAGCGAGTAATAAATCAGCGGATTGAACAAGATTTAATTTAATGTATGATTTATTTTCTTTTTTGGCCGTCAGTATAAACTGTTATTTTATATTTTTGAGCTCAAGACCGGACTAAATAAAACACTTAATTTTTTTTTTATTTATTTTGTTTTATTTTAATTATTTGTCAATATTTCGACTTCACTCTGAGGCCATCATCAGGACTGACTGCAAAAAACAATACGTAATTTTAATAATAAAATAAAAACATTCATTTATGCATCAACACCACTTACATCTTCAAATGCGCTTTCAAGATTAACATTTAACATAACAATTATAAAAAGAAACAGCGATTAAAAATCAAAACAAACAGAGTAAACAAATGAAAAACCGTAATTGTAAACAAAAACTTTAAAAACAACAAATTATTAGACGGCGAATAGTACATCGATACATACATATTTATAAGACTCGTTGGTTGAGCGTAAGACTAATTTCTTTTAAGCCCATATATTTGGCATTACAGTGTTGTTGTGAAACGAAGACGACAACTTTTTATGTTTGTGCGGGTCTATAAAAATGCATCACAAGCTTTTGTTGTGTTTTATAAGGTTACGGTAGACGTGAGAACAATTCGCGATGTCCGTTTTGAAATTCATTCTCTTATTATTAGGGGCGTCCACTATATGAAGCATTTCTAATGTGAAGCGTTTGTTATAATTTTTCTCTTCTTCTAAAATGGTTACATTGTCAAAGTCTGGATAATGTCCTGTTTATTGGCAGTGGGATGTTAAAGCCGTTTTGTTGTCTGAAAAATTGTTCCTTAATTTTATATTAGATCTATGTGCGGATATCCTTGTCTTCAATTTTGTTTTTGTAGTCCCCACATATACTTTCTCGCATACGTGGGACCCGTCGCCATTGCAAGGAATCTTGTAAACTACATCCGATTTTTCATGTGTTGAAATTTTATCTATAAGATTGCTAAAAATTTTCCGTAGGGTGTTGTCATATGTGAAAGCTAACCGCACGTTCTCTTTATCGTACATGTTTGAATATTTTATTCTCTCCGATAATTTCGGGACATACATGCCTTCGTTATTGTAAACCTTATCCCAATTGCCTTCTGTGCATATTTTTCTTTATTCATAGTACATACTTCGTATTGCATCATATGGTAAAGTTATGCGTTGGTAAGGCGGTTTTCAAAGAAACTTGGTGTTGTTTTTGTTCTATTTATAGAACTACAACGATAACCAATGTTGTCTATTTGTATGAATTTTTTTAAGCGGGTATCACCCTTATTGCTTTAAATGTATGAAAACATTTATTTGAAGCAATTTACAATTTATTTAATAATTTGGAAAAATTTAAACAACGTGACATCAGGACGGACAAGGCGACAGCTGTTTCGATTATACCTTGTAAATCTCTTCAAAGCCTTTTCTCCCGGGAGTGGGATTTGAACCGGAATTCCTACGATGGTTGAAGTGTTACAAACGCATTCAGCCACGTCATGCCTTAGTTGTTGTAAACCTTATCCCAATTGCCCTCTTTGCATATTTTTCTTTATTTATAGTTCATTAAATTTTTCCCAAATTATTAAATAAATTAAAAATTGCTTCAAATAAATGTGTTCATACATTTTAAACAATAAGGGTAATCCGCGCTTAAAAAAATTCATACAAATAGATAACATTGGTTATCGTTGTAGTTCTATAAATAGAACAAAAACAACACCAAGTTTCTTTGAAAACCGCCTTACCAACGCATAACTTTACCATATGATGCCAGACGAAGTATGTACTACGAATAAAGAAAAATATGCAAAGAAGGCAATTGGGATAAGGTTTACAATGACTAAGGCATGCGTGGCTGAATGCGTTTGTAACTGTTCACGCCTTAATGGCAACTCACTATATTTTGTAATTCCAGCGAATGATGGAATGAAGTAAAAGAAGAAAATGTCAGTTCATTGTAAACATCCGCATACATATATTTTGTACAACCGCTTAAGAACTAATTTACATTAAACTAGAAGACCCGGCAGACGTTGTCCTGCCCTAAATTTGGCCTATCTGCATACATTTTAATAAGCTTTTTCCGTCTGACTCTGCCCCCTCCCCCCCCCCCCCCCCCTCTTCACTTTTTCCTAATCCTTTTATTCACTCCTCCCTCCGTCTTTTTCGCTTCATCTATCTCCATTTTCGTCTCATTCTATCTCTTTCTCAATCTCCTTCTCTCTTTTCTCTTCTCATTCTTCTGCATCCCTTATTGCCTGTCCCAGAGGATGGTATGTATTTTATTACAGTCCCAGTCCCACTCCGAGTCTCAATCCTAGTCCTAATCCCAGTCCCAGTCTGTCTCTGGATAATATATTACTCTGTACCAAAGCACTCATCAAAAGCTTTCATTTGATATCCATATTGTAAAAACACTATCTGGCCCACGTCTTGGCCTATATCTCGAGACACTGTACCTGTAGTAAACACCGCGTGAGGTTTACGCAACTTGTGTGAAAGTTTGAACAAAATCGACCGACGCACCTCTTCAAACACCGGCGACCAACTAACACACATTTTAGCCTTTCTTTTTATATATATAGATTATTATTTTTCACACTTCACTATAATATTAAAATGAAATGCAGATTTTCGTTGCTTTTGAAATTCGGCTTAAAAATTGCACATGGAACAACTAAAGACTCTCCTCTATTAAAAAAAATGTCATAGTACCTCTAAATCGCGGGCCCCTCAGAAACCCCCCCTCCCCTCTCGGCGGGCCTGGTGATGTGCTATACTTGATATCATTCGCTATAATATTTTTTATTGATAAGCAGGTTGTTTAATTTAACACCAAGCAATTACACGGAAGTATATCCGCATCACCTGAAAATATGAGTGTCACTGCGTATACGTAAAATTTTATTATTACGTATAAACAAATTAAAAAAATTGCAATAAAATAATATTGCGACTATAAACTGAGATATAACCTATCCTATATTTCAAGTTAGATCAAACTACACACGGGGTGCAAAACCAATTCAAAATCGGTTTAGTAGTTTAGGAGTCCATTGGCCTCAAACCTGTGACACGTGTTTTTTATATATTAAGAAGATAAAATCTGATTTATTACTAGCTTTTCTACAACCCGCTTTAAGTTGTGTACATTTCATCTATAGTAAATTTTTCCCAAATTATTAAATAAATTATAAATTAAAAATTGTTTCAAATAAATGTTTTCATACATTTAAAGCAATAAGGGTAATCCCCGCTTAAAAAATTCATACAAAATATTTTTATGTAACTGTTATTTATGCACAAAAGCAATACCATAGAAATCCCCATACCTATTAATCTAATTGACATACAAATCGATTAAGACTCTAGCACAACTTTGCTTACGTAAATATAACATATATACATACATAACTATATGTAGTACATATTATGTACATATGTAAGTAAGCGGTCCGCGCTATTCGAATAAAAGAAATTCGAATAACAAGGACCGGAATTCGAATAATTTAATTCGAATAAACGAATAAAAAAAATCTAATAAATATTATTCGCATTATTTGAAACGAATAGTTGTATTCCTTTATTCGAATATTATTCGAAAATAATCCCACCAATAGTATTTAACAAAGCCATCTTGCTATTAAGTAATCATATTTTGAAATTAAAAACTGTGCAAGGGAGTATGTCGCACGTTTTATTGTAAACAGATGTAATTCAAAATTTTAATTTTTTTTTGGAAAACGCTGCCAAAGTTTTTTAATTTTCAGGAGTTCAATTCTCCGGCTTATAACAATAGCTCCGAAGGGTTGACACCAATTTGGAAGATATTACGGTAAATACAATTGTTAACCTAGTAGGTGGTTAAAAACTATTTCCATATTAGTTAGAAGAAAATTCTTCATCCAAGCTATACTTTTTTCATTTCACTATATTATAAAAATGAATTCAGTGGAAAGTAATTTCATGCGGAGTATTTCTGAATACTAAAGTTTCATTAAAAAAACTTCTTTTATTTTGTTACGTACGGGTTTTGGGTTGACGCGCCTACTGCCTCGCGAAGAACTCCTCGCCTTCATCCCCTCAACTTTCCATGCCCGTTCTGCCACGGGGTACGCTTGCTTACGCGCGAGGTAGCTCGCCGGACCGTGGGTTCTTGTGGCACCGCGGCAGGACCGCACCATACAAAAAAAATTCGTACCCCCCCTTCTTTCTCACCCATTCGATGGGCACAACACTCAGAACTCCCGTTTGCATGCTTAACTTACCATGATTCCTCAGAAGTTTGCTGCTGCCGATGGTGTTATTTGGGCAGCCCTTTTATTCCCTCCCTTCCATTGTCGGCAGTGGCCTTATGGTTGCCGGCCCCAATGTTCAACCTACAATTGTCTATCCCCTCATGTTACCCGTCCGCCCCCCCTGTCCGTCCGTCTAACCACATCACATCCGAAATCAAATACCACCAACCTAAATTGATTAGCAATTCATTGTAAATTTTTTGACAAATTAATTCACATGTTTGTATTCACACCAACCTGTGGTCCTTATTTACTATGTATTTATTACATACTATATGCGCCTTACGATCGGCCCTCGTAACCCTATAAAGCTACAGTGCTTTTGTTAATAAAATGTGAAAAGAAACAATTATGCAAAATTCGAAGCTACTCAAATGTGTCGCCTAATCTCATCCTTTTGGCCCAGTTCGGCCCGACGATTGAAATTATCAAGGCTTAAAAGAAGTTGCCCAACGCGGCCAAGGAGAAGCGGTTTGAGAAACCGCAGGGTACTGAGCGTGTAATCCACGCCTGGGTTTTGGCAGCCTACCTCCTACAAGACGTCTTGCTCCGGTGAGCGCTAAAACTACGGGCGTATCCCTACAATTTCCCACCGCCCTCTCTTCCTTTTACTTTAGGTGTGCCCCTGCACACTTGTTCACACGCATGAAACCGTGCGACTCACAAACATTTTTTTTTTTTTTTTTTTTTTTTTTTTTTTTGTGTTTCGTGGAAGAAGGAAATGCGTTATGCACTGACCGGGATATTTAAGCCTCACTGCGAGACTCTCCGAGTGTAGGACTCCCTTCTGCCATGAAGGCCTACCCACTAAAACCTAACCTCCCACGGCCCGCGCAAATCCCCGTACCTGGGACCGCGTTTAGCATTACTTCGGGTACGGGTGCGCGCTACGTGAGCTCTATGGCTACTCTCACGCTAATGGGCTAGGCATCCGTCTTCTCGTTTACTGGTAAGTATATGCCTCACATATGTGCTGACCGTATCCCATCTGTCTCTTCGACAGGTCATGTTATTAATGACACTGCCCGGGGATAGGTCGCCAAGTACCTCTTCTACCCTCCTTCGCGACTCACAAACATTACTATGATGAATTTAGTCAAACTATTATTGAAATTTCTCTCCTTGAGGAGGAGAGGGAAACAAAAGGCATGCGCACTCTAATGTGCAGATAAAATTGTATAATGTAAGATGAAAGTTCAATGTATTGGCAAACTACAAGCTGTTCGCGGTGATCTCGCAACTATTTATTCACTCCAATGTGTTGTGATGCTGCGGGAGCAACAGCTGTGGCAAAGATCTATGTAGCTCCACGCCGATCTGTGATGGTTTCCATGCAAAAAAAACTTCAAGACACTCACCTGGTATATTTGCTAGCAATCTGTCCCGGCACTTCTCGTTTGTGCCGTGGGGACCGGGTAGTGACTTGCCTGCTGGCGATTTATCTATCCAAAGGTGCGCTTTTTTAGTAAGTAGCGGATTGGTTAGGTGTCCAGTGCACTGAATATGCTGTGTCCAAAAAAAAATGTGCCATAACTTTAGTTCCAATACAACTATTAGAGTGAAAATTGGTACACCACATTTATGATGGGAAAGCTTTGTGAAAAAATGGGCGAATCGGTCAGTAGCCACGCCTCTTTCTGTACATATAAATTTCCTCACAGAACATGCGATATTTGAGTATCTAAAGAAGCCACGTTATTTAAATTTGGCATGTAAATTACTGACATTGCATGTAGTTGATCCACATTGTTTTTTTTTTTTTGAACAATGGGCGTGTCACCGCCTACTTTCCAAATAAGATTTTTTGGACTTTCAAGTGCGATAACTCGAACATCCTTTGACTAATTTTTTTGCAAATTGGTAAGCGAACTTCATATTTGTATTTGTACAGTTGAGATTGAGTTGATTAGTTTGAAATCTATGTAACCTATTATAAGAAATATTAAAAAAACGGCAACAAAATGAGAAAAATAAAAAAAATTACACGGGATTGAATCGAATCAATTAAAAAAGAAAGCCCTATACCGAACCTAAATTACTACGACTTAACGACTACGCCGGAGTTAGGGTTAAATTTTCGGAGAATATTTTTTGTTCCTTTTTGAAAAGCGGGCGGTCAATTTCCATCAAATAGATTTGGTGGCTTGGCAAACCTTTCGATTCTGTTTCTGCCATGAAAAATGCGACTGGTCCCTATTTGACCCCTTTTTGACCCGAAAAGGGGCTAGTCTTCATATGGCCCATATGGGTATAAAGGGAATTGGTCGTATCGATCCCTTTCGGGTATAAATGGGTACAATTAGTCTCTTCATAAGACATTATCAAACAATAGGGAACAGTTCAACTCATTCAAAGAGATCAAAACTGGCATTGGTCGAATACTCCTTTGCGACTCATCCCGGAATAGAATTTTACATAGGAATTTCATAATGGCGTCTCTGGTGCAGAAAAAAAATTGGAATTTGTGATCCAGTGTAATTTAACTAGTATCAATACCCCTCCACAAAATCAATGAGCTGAGTGTTTGTTGGGTAGTAGTTTGGCCTTTGACTGCAGGGATTTTATAGGCCTTTTTGGCATATAAATATATCTTTTAAGAGTTGTTCTGAGGGAAAACAAAATATTTTTAATTTTTTATATAATAATTTAGGAAAAATTTAAACAACGTGACATCAGGACGGAGAAGGCGACAGCTGTTTCGATTATACGTTGTAAATCTCTTCAAAGCCTTTTCTCCCGCGAGTGGGATTTGAACCCACACTGCTAAGATGGTTGAAGTGTTACTGATTGCGCACAAACGAAAAAAGCGGAATAGCGAGAATTTACTATATATGAAATGTACGCAACTTAAAGCGGGTTGTAAAAAAGTGAGTAATAAATCAGCGGATTGAACAAGATTTAATTTAATGTATGATTTATTTTCTTTTTTGGCCGTCAGTATAAACTGTTATTTTATATTTTTGAGCTCAAGACCGGATTAAATAAAACACTTAATTTTTTTTTAATTTAATCTGTTTTATTTTAATTATTTGTCAATATTTCGACTTCACTCTGAGGCCATCATCAGGACTGACTGCAAAAAACAATACGTAATTTTAATAATAAAATAAAAACATTCATTTATGCATCAACACCACTTACATCTTCAAATGCGCTTTCAAGATTAACATTTAACATAACAATTATAAAAAGAAACAGCGATTAAAAATCAAAACAAACAGAGTAAACAAATGAAAAACCGTAATTGTAAACAAAAACTTTAAAAACAACAAATTATTAGACGGCGAATAGTACATCGATACATACATATTGTAACGAATTTACTTGCAAATCCTCTTATTTGCAATCCTCTGCTAAGTTCGAATCACTAAACTGTTGAATAAATAACTCCAATATTGAATGATGGAAAAATGGCATTTATTAAGTACTTCACAATAACACTCCAACTGTACAACGAATAGCTTAATAACCAAACTGATATCTTAAAGGAAACTGACTTTCAAAATAATAGTGCTATTGCTCGCTAGATATCGTCTTACTCGTAACTGCTTGACAATTCAAATCAAACTGAATTACTTCTTACTCGCTGGCGCCGCTTTTATAGTTTACGCTGCATACTTCTAGGCTCTTCGATTTCCAGAAGTTACTAGTTGTTTCGGCTACAAAATCGCCAGCCACAACTACGTGCACAAATTATTGCTCTCTCTTGTGACAACTCAGATAAGGTATATGCATGTGTTTGTAGTTTACAGTCTCCCGCACACACATAAGCGTATAAGTAAATTCATCGGTGTGTGACATCTCATCTCTTGCTGCCTTGTATGTAAATGTTGCTCGTCGGAATGTGTACATATGTGTAGACGCAATTATTTATTCGTTTATGTAGATACATAATGATTGAATTATTGATGTGCATCCACGTCACTGCTTAGATCGGCTTAGAGCTGGCAGCACTCCTTAGTTTTGCTAATATTCGTAACACTGCCCTCCACCTAAGTCTGATCGTCCCGATCAGACAAATCTCTCGATCTAAACGCTGCTAGCATCGCCAAATGTACCACTCTTCTACTCCGTGCTTTCTCAATGCTTTGTATGCGGTAGATGGTATCACTGAGCTTCTTCACAATCTTGTACGGGCCTTCCCAACTGCGCCGAAATTGGGCTGGGACACCTTTCCGCCGGTGAGGGTTGTTTAACAGTACCAAATCTCCATTCCGGAAACCTTCCGAATTATTTTCCCTGTCGTACCTGTGTTCCATCTTACTACTCATTATTCTGGATCGTTCTCTCGCACTCTGTTGCTTGGCCAATGAAGAACTACTTTGTAGAGCTTGTTCTTGACGGATTGGCTTCACATACTCAGTATCGTTCCGACGTTTCCCAACAAAAGTGCGCGCTGGCTTGAAATCATCCTTGCATTCTTTCTGAAAAATTCTTTCAGTGAATTTAGTGCGTCCATTAGGGTTTGTTGATGCCGGTCTTTTCCTCGCAGGTACTTTTAATTTCGCTTTATTTGGCACATTCGATCCATCAACCTTTGCTCGATCTACTTTCCTTGACTTTCGTGGTCTCTGTCGAATCTCCTCGACCAGCACTCGCTTACTGCTGAACCCTTTTTCCAAACTGAAGTTAAGTGGCACATCTTGGTTCTCATAATGCATCACCCTTCTCTGCATATCGATCTTGATGTCATGGTCAACCAAGAAATCCACTCCCAATATAACTTCATCAACGATCTCCGCCACAACGAATTTGTGTAGAACCATGACCTTCCCAATTAGGACTTCACATATTACTTCTCCCTGAACTTGGTTATATTCGCCTGTGACCGTACGCAACCTCGCTCCAGGTAATGACTTTATTCCCCTGTAGACCAAATCAGATCGAATCAAGGAATGAGATGCCCCCGTATCTACAGTAAGTACACGCTCTTTACCATCCACATTCCCTCTGATGGTAAGACTGCTTGATTTCCTTCCAATCTGCGACACAGATATCACAGGACATTCAACAGCCGGGGCAAGTTTTCGTTCTTTACTTTCGACACGCTCTTGCTCATTTCCGCCAGCTTTGCGTTTACGGCCACCCACATTGTTGGAACTATTAGGACCGGTGCTGCAATGTCGTGCAATATGACCTGGGTTGCCGCACTTGAAACATTTAATAACTCCGGCATTTTTCTGTTGTGATCCCTTCAGTGCTTCCAAAATTGTGTCTACCCATTCTGGCCTTTCTACTTCTACACGATGAGCCTTATATGCTGGTTTACTTAATAGGGAGGCAGTTTCCTGAGTCAATGCATGTGATACCGTTTCAGCAAATGTCAGTTTTGGGTTCGCGTATGTAGCTCGCTTCGTTTCCACGTCTCGTATGCCATTTATAAAACTCTGGATTTTTACCCTCTCGGTGTATTCCACGGGTGCGTCCGCATTTGCGAGATGAGCCAATCTTTCAATATCTGAAGCAAACTCCTGCAATGTTTCATTTGCTTTTTGGTAGCGGTTTTGCAACTCAATTTGGAATATCTGTTTCCTATGCTCGCTTCCATAACGTCGTTCTACAGCAGCCATCAATGCTTCATAATTGTTCCGCTCTCCTTCGGGAATCGTCTGTAGAATTTCCGCTGCTGGCCCCTTCAATGCCACGAATAGTGCAGCAACTTTATCTTCCGCATTCCAGTTGTTCACTGCTGCGGTCTTCTCAAACTGTAGCTTGAAGACCTGGAAAGGAAGAGAACCGTCAAAAGATGGAGTTTTTACCTTCGTATTGCTCGCTGAAGCAGTCGGCCGATTAAGTTGCAATTCCTGTATACGACCTCTCAATGCATCCACCTCTGCCTCGAATTTTTCTTCAAACTGCGTTATTTTCTCGTCCATACGCGCTTCGAGTTTTGATGATATACGCGCCTCTTGCTCTTTCAGTTGTGTTTCCATCATTGATGTAATCTGTGTCGACATTTCTGAAATACGTGTCTCATGTGTTTCCAGCTGGGATGCCATATATGCCTTTTGCTCTTCCAATTGTGATGTTATACGGGTTTCCTGTTCTTCCAGTTGTGATGACATGTTGGTGGATATTTGTGATGACATTTCTGTTATACGTGCCTCTTGCGCTTCCATCTTAGATGTTACTGTCGATGTTTGAGCAGTTATTGCAGCCAATATCATGTTCAAGTCTGTGCTGGTAATTGTCTGTGATGATTCGTTTTTCTCTTCAATTTTTGTTGTCTCCTCGCCATCAAGATGAAAGACATACTCTTCCACATCAATTCCTTCTAATTCCATTGCCTCTCGTAGTCGTGCCTGAAGTTCGAGTTTAATGCCAGTTGTATTCAATCCACGGTTCTCCAACTCCTTCTTCAGTTGCGGGATCTTCAATTCACTTAACTTTGCCATGTCCTTGTTGTCCTCTGGAATTTATTCAACAATCCCACTTCTGACACCAATTGTAACGAATTTACTTGCAAATCCTCTTATTTGCAATCCTCTGCTAAGTTCGAATCACTAAACTGTTGAATAAATAACTCCAATATTGAATGATGGAAAAATGGCATTTATTAAGTACTTCACAATAACACTCCAACTGTACAACGAATAGCTTAATAACCAAACTGATATCTTAAAGGAAACTGACTTTCAAAATAATAGTGCTATTGCTCGCTAGATATCGTCTTACTCGTAACTGCTTGACAATTCAAATCAAACTGAATTACTTCTTACTCGCTGGCGCCGCTTTTATAGTTTACGCTGCATACTTCTAGGCTCTTCGATTTCCAGAAGTTACTAGTTGTTTCGGCTACAAAATCGCCAGCCACAACTACGTGCACAAATTATTGCTCTCTCTTGTGACAACTCAGATAAGGTATATGCATGTGTCTGTAGTTTACAGTCTCCCGCACACACATAAGCGTATAAGTAAATTCATCGGTGTGTGACATCTCATCTCTTGCTGCCTTGTATGTAAATGTTGCTCGTCGGAATGTGTACATATGTGTAGACGCAATTATTTATTCGTTTATGTAGATACATAATGATTGAATTATTGATGTGCATCCACGTCACTGCTTAGATCGGCTTAGAGCTGGCAGCACTCCTTAGTTTTGCTAATATTCGTAACAATATTTATAAGACTCGTTGGTTGAGCGTAAGACTAATGTCTTTTAAGCCCATATATTTGGCATTGCAGTGTTGTTGTGAAACGAAGACAACTTTTTATGTTTGTGCGGGTCTATAAAAATGCATCACAAGCTTTTGTTGTGTTTTATAAGGTTACGGTCGACGTGAGAACAATTCGCGATGTCCGTTTTGAAATTCATCCTCTTATTATTAGGGGCGTCCACTATATGAAACATTTCTGATGTGAAGCGTTTGTTATAATTTTTCTCTTCTAAAATGGTTACATTGTCAAAGTCTGGATAATGTCCTGTTTATTGGCAGTGGGATGTTAAAGCCGTTTTGTTGTCTGAAAAATTGTTCCTTAATTTTATATTAGATCTATGTGCGGATATCCTTGTCTTCAATTTTGTTTTTGTAGTCCCCACATATAGTTTCTCGCATACGTGTGACCCGTCGCCATTGCAAGGAATCTTGTAAACTACATCCGATTTTTCATGTGTTGAAATTTTTATCTATAAGATTGCTAAAAATTTTCCGTAGGGTGTTGTCATATGTGAAAGCTAACCGCACGTTCTCTTTATCGTACATGTTTGAATATTTTATTCTCTCCAATAATTTCGGGACATACATGCCTTCGTTATTGTAAACCTTATCCCAATTGCCTTCTGTGCATATTTTTCTTTATTCATAGTACATACTTCGTGTTGCATCATATGGTAAAGTTATGCGTTGGTAAGGCGGTTTTCAAAGAAACTTGGTGTTGTTTTTGTTCTATTTATAGAACTACAACGATAACCAATGTTGTCTATTTGTATGGACTTTTTTAAGCGGGTATCACCCTTATTGCTTTAAATGTATGAAAACATTGATTTGAAGCAATTTACAATTTATTTAATAATTTGGAAAAATTTAAACAACGTGACATCAGGACGGACAGCTGTTTCGATTATACCTTGTAAATCTCTACAAAGCCTTTTCTCCCGGGAGTGGGATTTGAACCGGAATTCCTACGATGGTTGAAGTATTACAAACGCATTCAGCCACGTCATGCCTTAGTTGTTGTAAACCTTATCCCAATTGCCCTCTTTGCATATTTTTCTTTATTCATAGTTCATTAAATTTTTCCCAAATTATTAAATAAATTAAAAATTGCTTCAAATAAATGTGTTCATACATTTTAAGTAATAAGGGTAATCCGCGCTTAAAAAAATTCATACAAATAGATAACATTGGTTATCGTTGTAGTTCTATAAATAGAAAAACAACACCAAGTTTCTTTGAAAACCGCCTTACCAACGCATAACTTTACCATATGATGCCATACGAAGTATGTACTATGAATAAAGAAAAATATGCAAAGAAGGCAATTGGGATAAGGTTTACAATGACTAAGCCATGCGTGGCTGAATGCGTTTGTAACTGTTCACGCCTTAATGGTAACTCACTATATTTTGTAATTCCAGCGAATGATGGAATGAAGTAAAAGAAGAAAATGAAATGTCAGTTCATTGTAAACATCCGCATACATATATTTTGTACAACCGCTTAAGAACTAATTTACATTAAACTAGAAGACCCGGCAGACGTTGTCCTGCCCTAAATTTGGCCTATCTGCATACATTTTAATAAGCTTTTTCCGTCTGACTCTGCCGCGCCCCCCCCCCCCCCCCCCCCCTCTTCACTTTTTCCTAATCCTTTTATTCACTCCTCCCTCCGTCTTTTTCGCTTCATCTATCTCCATCTTCGTTTCATTCTATCTCTTTCTCAATCTTCTTCTCCCTTTTCTCTTCTCATTCTTCTGCATCCCTTATTGCCTGTCCCAGAGGATGGTATGTATTTTATTACAGTCCCAGTCCCAGTCCCACTCCGAGTCTCAATCCTAGTCCTAATCCCAGTTCCAGTCTGTCTCTGGATAATATATTACTCTGTACCAAAGCACTCAACAGCTTTCATATGATATCCATATTGTATAAACACTATCTGGCCCACGTTTTGGCCTATATCTCGAGACGCTGTACCTGTAGTAAACACCGCGTGAGGTTTACGAAACTTGTGTGAAAGTTTGAACAAAATCGACCAACGCACCTCTTCAAACACCGGCGACCAACTAACACACATTTTAGCCTTTCTTTTTATATATATAGATTATTATTTTTCACACTTCACTATAATATTAAAATGAAATGCAGATTTTCGTTGCTTTTGAAATTCGGCTTAAAAATTGCACATGGAACAACTAAAGACTCTCCTGTATTAAAAAAAAAAGTCATAGTACCTCTAAATCGAGGGCCCCTCAGAAACCCCCCCCCCCCCCCCCTCTCGACGGGCCTGGTGATGTGCTATGCTTGATATCATTCGATATAATATTTTTTATTGATAAGCAGGTTGTTTAATTTAACACCAAGCAATTACACGGAAGTATATCCGCACCACCTGAAAATATGAGTGTCACAGCGTATACGTAACATTTTATTATTACGTATAAACAAATTAAAAAAATTGCAATAAAATAATATTGCGACTATAAACTGAGATATAACCTATCCTATATTTCAAGTTAGATCAAACTACACACGGGGTGCAAAACCAATTCAAAATCGGTTTAGTAGTTTAGGAGTCCATTGGCCTCAAACCTGTGACACGTGTTTTTTATATATTAAGAAGATAAAATCTGATTTATTACTCGCTTTTTTACAACCCGCTTTAAGTTGTGTACATTTCATCTATAGTAAATTTTTCCCAAATTATTAAATAAATTATAAATTAAAAATTGTTTCAAATAAATGTTTTCATACATTTAAAGCAATAAGGGTAATCCCCGCTTAAAAAAATTCATACAAAATATTTTTGTGTAACTGTTATTTATGCACAAAAGCAATACCATAGAAATCCCCATACCTATTAATCTAATTGACATACAAATCGATTAAGACTCTAGCACAACTTTGCTTACGTAAATATAACTGAAATAAATGAATATTAACAAGGCAACCCCAAACAAACTAAATTATACGCACATATGCAGCATATGTACATACATAACTATATGTAGTACATATTATGTACATATGTAAGTAAGCGGTCCGCGCTATTCGAATAAAAGAAATTCGAATAATAAAGACCGGAATTCGAATAATTTAATTCGAATAAACGAATAAAAAAATCTAATAAATATTATTCGCATTATTTGAAACGAATAGTTGTATTCCTTTATTCGAATATTATTCGAAAATAATCCCACCAATAGTATTTAACAAAGCCATCTTGCTATTAAGTAATCATATTTTGAAATTAAAAACTGTGCAAGGGAGTATGTCGCACGTTTTATTGTAAACAGATGTAATTCAAAATTTTAATTTTTTTTTGGAAAACGCTGCCAAAGTTTTTTAATTTTCAGGAGGTCATTTCTCCGGCTTATAACAATAGCTCCGAAGGGTTGACACCAATTTGGAAGATATTACGGTAAATACAATTGTTAACCTAGTAGGTGGTTAAAAACTATTTCCATATTAGTTAGAAGAAAATTCTTCATCCAAGCTATACTTTTTTCATTTCGAGTTCATTTCACTATATTATAAAAATGAATTCAGTGGAAAGTAATTTCATGCGGAGTATTTCTGAATACTACAGTTTCATTAAAAAAACTTCTTTTATTTTGTTACGTACGGGTTTTGGGTTGACGCGCCTACTGCCTATCCTCGCGAAGAACTCCTCGCCTTCATCCCCTCAACTTTCCATGCCCGGTCTGCCACGGGGTACGCTTGCTTACGCGCGAGGTAGCTCGCCGGAGCGTGGGTTCTTGTGGCACCGCGGCATGACCGCACCATACAAAAAAAAGAAGGGGGGGTCTTCTTTCTCACCCATTCGATGGGCACCACACTCAGAACTCCCGTTTGCATGCTTAACTTACCATGACTCCTCCGAAGTTTGCAGCTGCCGATGGTGTTATTTGGGCAGCCCTCTTATTCCCTCCCTTCCATGGTCGGCAGTGGCCTTATGGTTGCCGGCCCCAATGTTCAACCTACAATTGTCTCCCCTCATGTTACCCGTCAGCCCCCCCCCCCCCCCCCCCCCTGTCCGTCCGTCTAACCACATCACATCCGAAATCAAATACCACCAACCTAAATTGATTAGCAATTCATTGTAAATTTATTGACAAATTAATTCACATGTTTGTATTCACACCAACGTGTGGTCCTTATTTACTATGTATTTATTACATACTATATGCGCCTTACGATCGGCCCTCGTAAGCCTATAAAGCTACAGTGCCTTTGTTAATAAAATGTGAAAAGAAACAATTATGCAAAATTCGAAGCTACTCAAACGTGTCGCCTAATCTCATCCTTTTGGCCCAGTTCGGCCCGACGATTGAAATTATCAAGGATTAAAAGAAGTTGCCCAACGCGGCCAAGGAGAAACGGTTTGAGAAACCGCAGGGTACTGAGCGTGTAATCCACGCCTGGGTTTTGGCAGCCTACCTCCTACAAGACGTCTTGTTCCGGTGAGCGCTAAAACTACGGGCGTATCCCTACAATTTCCCACCGCCCTCTTCCTTTTACTTTAGGTGTGCCCCTGCACACTTGTTCACACGCATGAAACCGTGCGACTCACAAACATTACTATGATGAATTTAGTCAAACTATTATTGAAATTTCTCTCCTTGAGGAGGAGAGGGAAACAAAAGGCATGCGCGCTCTAATGTGCAGATAAAATTGTATAATGTAAGATGAAAGTTCAATGTATTGGCAAACTACAAGCTGTTCGCGGTGATCTCGCAACTATTTATGCACTCCAATGTGTTGTGATGCTGCGGGAGCAACAGCTGTGGCAAAGATCTATGTAGCTCCACGCCGATCTGTGATGGTTTCCATGCAAAAAAACTTCAAGACACTCACCTGGTATATTTGCTAGCAATCTGCCCCGGCACTTCTCGTTTGTGCCGTGGGGACCGGGTAGTGACTTGCCTGCTGGCGATTTATCTATCCAAAGGTGCGCTTTTTTAGTAAGTAGCGGATTGGTTAGGTGTCCAGTGCACTGAATATGCTGTGTCCAAAAAAATTTTTGCCATAACTTTAGTTCCAATACAACTATTAGAGTGAAAATTGGTACACCACATTTATGATAGGAAAGCTTTGTGAAAAAATGGGCGAATCGGTCAGTAGCCACGCCTCTTTCTGTACATATAAATTTCCTTACAGAACATGCGATATTTGAGTATCTAAAGAAGCCACGTTATTTAAATTTGGCATGTAAATTACTGACATTGCATGTAGTTGATCCACATTGTTTTTTTTTGAACAATGGGCGTGTCACCGCTTACTTTCCAAATAAGATTTTTTGGACTTTCAAGTGCGATAACTCGAACACCCTTTGAGCATTTTTTTTGCAAATTGGTAAGCGAACTTCATATTTGTATTTGTACAGTTGAGATTGAGTTGATTAGTTTGAAATCTATGTAACCTATTATAAGAAATATTAAAAAAACGGCAACAAAATGAGAAAAATAAAAAAAATTACACGGGATTGAATCGAATCAATTAAAAAAAGAAAGCCCTATACCGAACCTAAATTACTACGACTTAACGACTACGCCGGAGTTAGGGTTAAATTTTCGGAGAATATTTTTTGTTCCTTTTTGAAAAGCGGGCGGTCAACTTACATCAAATAGATTTGGTGGCTTGGCAAACCTTTCGATTCTGTTTCTGCCATGAAAAATGCGACTGGTCCCTATTTGACCCCTTTTTGACCCGAAAAGGGGCTAGTCTTCATATGGCCCATATGGGTATAAAGGGAATTGGTCGTATCGATCCCTTTCGGGTATAAATGGGTACAATTAGTCTCTTCATAGGACATTATCAAACAATAGGGAACAGTTCAACTCATACAAAGAGATCAAAACTGGCATTGGTCGAATACTCCTTTGCGACTCATCCCGGAATAGAATTTTACATAGGAATTTCATAATGGCGTCTCTGGTGCAGAAAAAAATTGGAATTTGTGATCCAGTGTAATTTAACTAGTATCAATACCCCTCCACAAAATCAATGAGCTGAGTGTTTGTTGGGTAGTAGTTTGGCCTTTGACTGCAGGGATTTTATAGGCCTTTTTGGCATATAAATATATCTTTTAAGAGTTGTTCTGAGGGAAAACAAAATATTTTTAATTTTTTATATAATAATTTAGGAAAAATTTAAACAACGTGACATCAGGACGGAGAAGGCGACAGCTGTTTCGATTATACGTTGTAAATCTCTTCAAAGCCTTTTCTCCCGGGAGTGGGATTTGAACCCACACTGCTAAGATGGTTGAAGTGTTACTGATTGCGCACAAATGAAAAAAGCGGAATAGCGAGAATTTACTATATATGAAATGTACGCAACTTAAAGCGGGTTGTAAGAAAGCGAGTAATAAATCAGCGGATTGAACAAGATTTAATTTAATGTATGATTTATTTTCTTTTTTGGCCGTCAGTATAAACTGTTATTTTATATTTTTGAGCTCAAGACCGGATTAAATAAAACACTTAATTTTTTTTTTATTTAATTTGTTTTATTTTAATTATTTGTCAATATTTCGACTTCACTCTGAGGCCATCATCAGGACTGACTGCAAAAAACAATACGTAATTTTAATAATAAAATAAAAACATTCATTTATGCATCAACACCACTTACATCTTCAAATGCGCTTTCAAGATTAACATTTAACATAACAATTATAAAAAGAAACAGCGATTAAAAATCAAAACAAACAGAGTAAACAAATGAAAAACCGTAATTGTAAACAAAAACTTTAAAAACAACAAATTATTAGACGGCGAATAGTACATCGATACATACATATTTATAAGACTCGTTGGTTGAGCGTAAGACTAATGTCTTTTAAGCCCATATATTTGGCATTACAGTGTTGTTGTGAAACGAAGACGACAACTTTTTATGTTTGTGCGGGTCTATAAAAATGCATCACAAGCTTTTGTTGTGTTTTATAAGGTTACGGTAGACGTGAGAACAATTCGCGATGTCCGTTTTGAAATTCATCCTCTTATTATTAGGGGCGTCCACTATATGAAGCATTTCTAATGTGAAGCGTTTGTTATAATTTTTCTCTTTTTCTAAAATGGTTACATTGTCAAAGTCTGGATAATGTCCTGTTTATTGGCAGTGGGATGTTAAAGCCGTTTTGTTGTCTGAAAAATTGTTCCTTAATTTTATATTAGATCTATGTGCGGATATCCTTGTCTTCAATTTTGTTTTTGTAGTCCCCACATATACTTTCTCGCATACGTGGGACCCGTCGCCATTGCAAGGAATCTTGTAAACTACATCCGATTTTTCATGTGTTGAAATTTTATCTATAAGATTGCTAAAAATTTTCCGTAGGGTGTTGTCATATGTGAAAGCTAACCGCACGTTCTCTTTATCGTACATGTTTGAATATTTTATTCTCTCCGATAATTTAGGGACATACATGCCTTCGTTATTGTAAACCTTATCCCAATTGCCTTCTGTGCATATTTTTCTTTATTCATAGTACATACTTCGTATTGCATCATATGGTAAAGTTATGCGTTGGTAAGGCGGTTTTCAAAGAAACTTGGTGTTGTTTTTGTTCTATTTATAGAACTACATCGATAACCAATGTTGTCTATTTGTATGAATTTTTTTAAGCGGGTATCACCCTTATTGCTTTAAATGTATGAAAACATTTATTTGAAGCAATTTACAATTTATTTAATAATTTGGAAAAATTTAAACAACGTGACATCAGGACGGACAAGGCGACAGCTGTTTCGATTATACCTTGTAAATCTCTTCAAAGCCTTTTCTCCCGGGAGTGGGATTTGAACCGGAATTCCTACGATGGTTGAAGTGTTACAAACGCATTCAGCCACGTCATGCCTTAGTTGTTGTAAACCTTATCCCAATTGCCCTCTTTGCATATTTTTCTTTATTTATAGTTCATTAAATTTTTCCCAAATTATTAAATAAATTAAAAATTGCTTCAAATAAATGTGTTCATACATTTTAAGCAATAAGGGTAATCCGCGCTTAAAAAAATTCATACAAATAGATAACATTGGTTATCGTTGTAGTTCTATAAATAGAACAAAAACAACACCAAGTTTCTTTGAAAACCGCCTTACCAACGCATAACTTTACCATATGATGCCAGACGAAGTATGTACTATGAATAAAGAAAAATATGCAAAGAAGGCAATTGGGATAAGGTTTACAATGACTAAGGCATGCGTGGCTGAATGCGTTTGTAACTGTTCACGCCTTAATGGCAACTCACTATATTTTGTAATTCCAGCGAATGATGGAATGAAGTAAAAGAAGAAAATGTCAGTTCATTGTAAACATCCGCATACATATATTTTGTACAACCGCTTAAGAACTAATTTACATTAAACTAGAAGACCCGGCAGACGTTGTCCTGCCCTAAATTTGGCCTATCTGCATACATTTTAATAAGCTTTTTCCGTCTGACTCTGCCCCCTCCCCCCCCCCCCCCCTCTTCACTTTTTCCTAATCCTTTTATTCACTCCTCCCTCCGTCTTTTTCGCTTCATCTATCTCCATTTTCGTCTCATTCTATCTCTTTCTCAATCTCCTTCTCTCTTTTCTCTTCTCATTCTTCTGCATCCCTTATTGCCTGTCCCAGAGGATGGTATGTATTTTATTACAGTCCCAGTCCCACTCCGAGTCTCAATCCTAGTCCTAATCCCAGTCCCAGTCTGTCTCTGGATAATATATTACTCTGTACCAAAGCACTCATCAAAAGCTTTCATTTGATATCCATATTGTATAAACACTATCTGGCCCACGTCTTGGCCTATATCTCGAGACACTGTACCTGTAGTAAACACCGCGTGAGGTTTACGCAACTTGTGTGAAAGTTTGAACAAAATCGACCGACGCACCTCTTCAAACACCGGCGACCAACTAACACACATTTTAGCCTTTCTTTTTATATATATAGATTATTATTTTTCACACTTCACTATAATATTAAAATGAAATGCAGATTTTCGTTGCTTTTGAAATTCGGCTTAAAAATTGCACATGGAACAACTAAAGACTCTCCTCTATTAAAAAAAATGTCATAGTACCTCTAAATCGCGGGCCCATCAGAAACCTCCCCCCCCTCTCGGCGGGCCTGGTGATGTGCTATACTTGATATCATTCGCTATAATATTTTTTATTGATAAGCAGGTTGTTTAATTTAACACCAAGCAATTACACGGAAGTATATCCGCACCACCTGAAAATATGAGTGTCACTGCGTATACGTAACATTTTATTATTACGTATAAACAAATTAAAAAAATTGCAATAAAATAATATTGCGACTATAAACTGAGATATAACCTATCCTATATTTCAAGTTAGATCAAACTACACACGGGGTGCAAAACCAATTCAAAATCGGTTTAGTAGTTTAGGAGTCCATTGGCCTCAAACCTGTGACACGTGTTTTTTATATATTAAGAAGATAAAATCTGATTTATTACTAGCTTTTTTACAACCCGCTTTAAGTTGTGTACATTTCATCTTTATAAATTTTTCCCAAATTATTAAATAAATTATAAATTAAAAATTGTTTCAAATAAATGTTTTCATACATTTAAAGCAATAAGGGTAATCCCCGCTTAAAAAATTCATACAAAATATTTTTATGTAACTGTTATTTATGCACAAAAGCAATACCATAGAAATCCCCATACCTATTAATCTAATTGACATACAAATCGATTAAGACTCTAGCACAACTTTGCTTACGTAAATATAACTGAAATAAATGAATATTAACAAGGCAACCCCAAACAAACTAAATTATACGCACATATGCAGCATATGTACATACATAACTATATGTAGTACATATTATGTACATATGTAAGTAAGCGGTCCGCGCTATTCGAATAAAAGAAATTCGAATAATAAGGACCGAAATTCGAATAATTTAATTCGAATAAACGAATAAAAAAATCTAATAAATATTATTCGCATTATTTGAAACGAATAGTTGTATTCCTTTATTCGAATATTATTCGAAAATAATCCCACCAATAGTATTTAACAAAGCCATCTTGCTATTAAGTAATCATATTTTGAAATTAAAAACTGTGCAAGGGAGTATGTCGCACGTTTTATTGTAAACAGATGTAATTCAAAATTTTAATTTTTTTTTGGAAAACGCTGCCAAAGTTTTTTAATTTTCAGGAGTTCAATTCTCCGGCTTATAACAATAGCTCCGAAGGGTTGACACCAATTTGGAAGATATTACGGTAAATACAATTGTTAACCTAGTAGGTGGTTAAAAACTATTTCCATATTAGTTAGAAGAAAATTCTTCATCCAAGCTATACTTTTTTCATTTCGAGTTCATTTCACTATATTATAAAAATGAATTCAGTGGAAAGTAATTTCATGCGGAGTATTTCTGAATACTACAGTTTCATTAAAAAAACATCTTTTATTTTGTTACGTACGGGTTTTGGGTTGACGCGCCTACTGCCTATCCTCGCGAAGAACTCCTCGCCTTCATCCCCTCAACTTTCCATGCCCGGTCTGCCACGGGGTACGCTTGCTTACGCGCGAGGTAGCTCGCCGGACCGTGGGTTCTTGTGGCACCGCGGCATGACCGCACCATACAAAAAAATTCGTACCCCCCCTTCTTTCTCACCCATTCGATGGGCACAACACTCAGAACTCCCGTTTGCATGCTTAACTTACCATGACTCCTCCGAAGTTTGCAGCTGCCGATGGTGTTATTTGGGCAGCCCTCTTATTCCCTCCCTTCCATGGTCGGCAGTGGCCTTATGGTTGCCGGCCCCAATGTTCAACCTACAATTGTCTCCCCTCATGTTACCCGTCCGCCCCCCCCTGTCCGTCCGTCTAACCACATCACATCCGAAATCAAATACCACCAACCTAAATTGATTAGCAATTCCTTGTAAATTTATTGACAAATTAATTCACATGTTTGTATTCACACCAACGTGTGGTCCTTATTTACTATGTATTTATTACATACTATATGCGCCTTACGATCGGCCCTCGTAACCCTAAAAAGCTACAGTGCCTTTGTTAATAAAATGTGAAAAGAAACAATTATGCAAAATTCGAAGCTACTCAAACGTGTCGCCTAATCTCATCCTTTTGGCCCAGTTCGGCCCGACGATTGAAATTATCAAGGCTTAAAAGAAGTTGCCCAACGCGGCCAAGGAGAAGCGGTTTGAGAAACCGCAGGGTACTGAGCGTGTAATCCACGCCTGGGTTTTGGCAGCCTACCTCCTACGAGACGTCTTGTTCCGGTGAGCGCTAAAACTACGGGCGTATCCCTACAATTTCCCCCCGCCCTCTTCCTTTTACTTTAGGTGTGCCCCTGCACACTTGTTCACACGCATGAAACCGTGCGACTCACAAACATTACTATGATGAATTTAGTCAAACTATTATTGAAATTTCTCTCCTTGAGGAGGAGAGGGAAACAAAAGGCATGCGCGCTCTAATGTGCAGATAAAATTGTATAATGTAAGATGAAAGTTCAATGTATTGGCAAACTACAAGCTGTTCGCGGTGATCTCGCAACTATTTATGCACTCCAATGTGTTGTGATGCTGCGGGAGCAACAGCTGTGGCAAAGATCTATGTAGCTCCACGCCGATCTGTGATGGTTTCCATACAAAAAAACTTCAAGACACTCACCTGGTATATTTGCTAGCAATCTGCCCCGGCACTTCTCGTTTGTGCCGTGGGGACCGGGTAGTGACTTGCCTGCTGGCGATTTATCTATCCAAAGGTGCGCTTTTTTAGTAAGTAGCGGATTGGTTAGGTGTCCAGTGCACTGAATATGCTGTGTCCAAAAAAATTTTTGCCATAACTTTAGTTCCAATACAACTATTAGAGTGAAAATTGGTACACCACATTTATGATGGGAAAGCTTTGTGAAAAAATGGGCGAATCGGTCAGTAGCCACGCCTCTTTCTGTACATATAAATTTCCTCACAGAACATGCGATATTTGAGTATCTAAAGAAGCCACGTTATTTAAATTTGGCATGTAAATTACTGACATTGCATGTAGTTGATCCACATTGTTTTTTTTTTTGAACAATGGGCGTGTCACCGCCTACTTTCCAAATAAGATTTTTTGGACTTTCAAGTGCGATAACTCGAACATCCTTTGAGCATTTTTTTTGCAAATTGGTAAGCGAACTTCATATTTGTATTTGTACAGTTGAGATTGAGTTGATTAGTTTGAAATCTATGTAACCTATTATAAGAAATATTAAAAAAACGGCAACAAAATGAGAAAAATAAAAAAAAATTACACGGGATTGAATCGAATCAATTAAAAAAAGAAAGCCCTATACCGAACCTAAATTACTACGACTTAACGACTACGCCGGAGTTAGGGTTAAATTTTCGGAGAATATTTTTTGTTCCTTTTTGAAAAGCGGGCGGTCAACTTACATCAAATAGATTTGGTGGCTTGGCAAACCTTTCGATTCTGTTTCTGCCATGAAAAATGCGACTGGTCCCTATTTGACCCCTTTTTGACCCGAAAAGGGGCTAGTCTTCCCATATGGGTATAAAGGGAATTGGTCGTATCGATCCCTTTCGGGTATAAATGGGTACAATTAGTCTCTTCATAGGACATTATCAAACAATAGGGAACAGTTCAACTTATACAAAGAGATCAAAACTGGCATTGGTCGAATACTCCTTTGCGACTCATCCCGGAATAGAATTTTACATAGGAATTTCATAATGGCGTCTCTGGTGCAGAAAAAATTGGAATTTGTGATCCAGTGTAATTTAACTAGTATCAATACCCCTCCACAAAACAATGAGCTGAGTGTTTGTTGGGTAGTAGTTTGGCCTTTGACTGCAGGGATTTTATAGGCCTTTTTGGCATATAAATATATCTTTTAAGAGGTGTTCTGAGGGAAAACAAAATATTTTTAATTTTTTTTATAATAATTTAGGAAAAATTTAAACAACGTGACATCAGGACGGAGAAGGCGACAGCTGTTTCAATTATACGTTGTAAATCTCTTCAAAGCCTTTTCTCCCGGGAGTGGGATTTGAACCCACACTGCTAAGATGGTTGAAGTGTTACTGATTGCGCACAAACGAAAAAAGCGGAATAGCGAGAATTTATTATATATGAAATGTACGCAACTTAAAGCGGGTTGTAAAAAAGCGAGTAATAAATCAGCGGATTTGTGCGGGTCTATAAAAATGCATCACAAGCTTTTGTTGTGTTTTATAAGGTTACGGTAGACGTAAGAACAATTCGCGATGTCCGTTTTGAAATTCATCCTCTTATTATTAGGGGCGTCCACTATATGAAGCATTTCTAATGTGAAGCGTTTGTTATAATTTTTCTCTTCTTCTAAAATGGTTACATTGTCAAAGTCTGGATAATGTCCTGTTTATTGGCAGTGGGATGTTAAAGCCGTTTTGTTGTCTGAAAAATTGTTCCTTAATTTTATATTAGATCTATGTGCGGATATCCTTGTCTTCAATTTTGTTTTTGTAGTCCCCACATATACTTTCTCGCATACGTGTGACCCGTCGCCATTGCAAGGAATCTTGTAAACTACATCCGATTTTTCATGTGTTGAAATTTTTATCTATAAGATTGCTAAAAATTTTCCGTAGGGTGTTGTCATATGTGAAAGCTAACCGCACGTTCTCTTTATCGTACATGTTTGAATATTTTATTCTCTCCAATAATTTCGGGACATACATGCCTTCGTTATTGTAAACCTTATCCCAATTGCCTTCTGTGCATATTTTTCTTTATTCATAGTACATACTTCGTATTGCATCATATGGTAAAGTTATGCGTTGGTAAGGCGGTTTTCAAAGAAACTTGGTGTTGTTTTTGTTCTATTTATAGAACTACAACGATAACCAATGTTGTCTATTTGTATGGACTTTTTTAAGCGGGTATCACCCTTATTGCTTTAAATGTATGAAAACATTGATTTGAAGCAATTTACAATTTATTTAATAATTTGGAAAAATTTAAACAACGTGACATCAGGACGGACAGCTGTTTCGATTATACCTTGTAAATCTCTTCAAAGCCTTTTCTCCCGGGAGTGGGATTTGAACCGGAATTCCTACGATGGTTGAAGTATTACAAACGCATTCAGCCACGTCATGCCTTAGTTGTTGTAAACCTTATCCCAATTGCCCTCTTTGCATATTTTTCTTTATTCATAGTTCATTAAATTTTTCCCAAATTATTAAATAAATTAAAAATTGCTTCAAATAAATGTGTTCATACATTTTAAGTAATAAGGGTAATCCGCGCTTAAAAAAATTCATACAAATAGATAATATTGGTTATCGTTGTAGTTCTATAAATAGAACAAAAACAACACCAAGTTTCTTTGAAAACCGCCTTACCAACGCATAACTTTACCATATGATGCCATACGAAGTATGTACTATGAATAAAGAAAAATATGCAAAGAAGGCAATTGGGATAAGGTTTACAATGACTAAGCCATGCGTGGCTGAATGCGTTTGTAACTGTTCACGCCTTAATGGCAACTCACTATATTTTGTAATTCCAGCGAATGATGGAATGAAGTAAAAGAAGAAAATGAAATGTCAGTTCATTGTAAACATCCGCATACATATATTTTGTACAACCGCTTAAGAACTAATTTACATTAAACTAGAAGACCCGGCAGACGTTGTCCTGCCCTAAATTTGGCCTATCTGCATACATTTTAATAAGCTTTTTCCGTCTGACTCTGCCGCGCCCCCCCCCCCCCCCCCCTCTTCACTTTTTCCTAATCCTTTTATTCACTCCTCCCTCCGTCTTTTTCGCTTCATCTATCTCCATTTTCGTCTCATTCTATCTCTTTCTCAATCTCCTTCTCTCTTTTCTCTTCTCATTCTTCTGCATCCCTTATTGCCTGTCCCAGCGGATGGTATGTATTTTATTACAGTCCCAGTCCCACTTCGAGTCTCAATCCTAGTCCTAATCCCAGTCCCAGTCTGTCTCTGGATAATATATTACTCTGTACCAAAGCACTCATCAAAAGCTTTCATTTGATATCCATATTGTATAAACACTATCTGGCCCACGTCTTGGCCTATATCTCGAGACACTGTACCTGTAGTAAACACCGCGTGAGGTTTACGCAACTTGTGTGAAAGTTTGAACAAAATCGACCGACGCACCTCTTCAAACACCGGCGACCAACTAACATACATTTTAGCCTTTCTTTTTATATATATAGATTATTATTTTTCACACTTCACTATAATATTAAAATGAAATGCAGATTTTCGTTGCTTTTGAAATTCGGCTTAAAAATTGCACATGGAACAACTAAAGACTCTCCTCTATTAAAAAAAATGTCATAGTACCTCTAAATCGCGGGCCCCTCAGAAACCCCCCCCCCCCCCTCTCGGCGGGCCTGGTGATGTGCTATACTTGATATCATTCGCTATAATATTTTTTATTGAAAAGCAGGTTGTTTAATTTAACACCAAGCAATTACACGGAAGTATATCCGCACCACCTGAAAATATGAGTGTCACTGCGTATACGTAACATTTTATTATTACGTACAAACAAATTAAAAAAATTGCAATAAAATAATATTGCGACTATAAACTGAGATATAACCTATCCTATATTTCAAGTTAGATCAAACTACACACGGGGTGCAAAACCAATTCAAAATCGGTTTAGTAGTTTAGGAGTCCATTGGCCTCAAACCTGTGACACGTGTTTTTTATATATTAAGAAGATAAAATCTGATTTATTACTAGCTTTTTTACAACCCGCTTTAAGTTGTGTACATTTCATATATAGTAAATTTTTCCCAAATTATTAAATAAATTATAAATTAAAAATTGTTTCAAATAAATGTTTTCATACATTTAAAGCAATAAGGGTAATCCCCGCTTAAAAAATTCATACAAAATATTTTAATGTAACTGTTATTTATGCACAAAAGCAATACCATAGAAATCCCCATACCTATTAATCTAATTGACATACAAATCGATTAAGACTCTAGCACAACTTTGCTTACGTAAATATAACTGAAATAAATGAATATTAACAAGGCAACCCCAAACAAACTAAATTATACGCACATATGCAGCATATGTACATACATAACTATATGTAGTACATATTATGTACATATGTAAGTAAGCGGTCCGCGCTATTCGAATAAAAGAAATTCGAATAATAAGGACCGGAATTCGAATAATTTAATTCGAATAAACGAATAAAAAAAAATCTAATAAATATTATTCGCATTATTTGAAACGAATAGTTGTATTCCTTTATTCGAATATTATTCGAAAATAATCCCACCAATAGTATTTAACAAAGCCATCTTGCTATTAAGTAATCATATTTTGAAATTAAAAACTGTGCAAGGGAGTATGTCGCACGTTTTATTGTAAACAGATGTAATTCAAAATTTTAATTTTTTTTTGGAAAACGCTGCCAAAGTTTTTTAATTTTCAGGAGTTCAATTCTCCGGCTTACAACAATAGCTCCGAAGGGTTGACACCAATTTGGAAGATATTACGGTAAATACAATTGTTAACCTAGTAGGTGGTTAAAAACTATTTCCATATTAGTTAGAAGAAAATTCTTCATCCAAGCTATACTTTTTTCATTTCGAGTTCATTTCACTATATTATAAAAATGAATTCAGTGGAAAGTAATTTCATGCGGAGTATTTCTGAATACTACAGTTTCATTAAAAAAACTTCTTTTATTTTGTTACGTACGGGTTTTGGGTTGACGCGCCTACTGCCTATCCTCGCGAAGAACTCCTCGCCTTCATCCCCTCAACTTTCCATGCCCGGTCTGCCACGGGGTACGCTTGCTTACGCGCGAGGTAGCTCGCCGGACCGTGGGTTCTTGTGGCACCGCGACATAACCGCACCATACAAAAAAAATTCGTACCCCCCCTTCTTTCTCACCCATTCGATGGGCACAACACTCAGAACTCCCGTTTGCATGCTTAACTTACCATGACTCCTCCGAAGTTTGCAGCTGCCGATGGTGTTATTTGGGCAGCCCTCTTATTCCCTCCCTTCCATGGTCGGCAGTGGCCTTATGGTTGCCGGCCCCAATGTTCAACCTACAATTGTCTCCCCTCATGTTACCCGTCCGCCCCCCCTGTCCGTCCGTCTAACCACATCACATTCGAAATCAAATACCACCAACCTAAATTGATTAACAATTCATTGTAAATTTATTGACAAATTAATTCACATGTTTGTATTCACACCAACGTGTGGTCCTTATTTACTATGTATTTATTACATACTATATGCGCCTTACGATCGGCCCTCGTAACCCTATAAAGCTACAGTGCCTTTGTTAATAAAATGTGAAAAGAAACAATTATGCAAAATTCGAAGCTACTCAAACGTGTCGCCTAATCTCATCCTTTTGGCCCAGTTCGGCCCAACGATTGAAATTATCAAGGATTAAAAGAAGTTGCCCAACGCGGCCAAGGAGAAGCGGTTTGAGAAACCGCAGGGTACTGAGCGTGTAATCCACGCCTGGGTTTTGGCGGCCTACCTCCTACAAGACGTCTTGTTCCGGTGAGCGCTAAAACTACGGGCGTATCCCTACAATTTCCCACCGCCCTCTTCCTTTTACTTTAGGTGTGCCCCTGCACACTTGTTCACACGCATGAAACCGTGCGACTCACAAACATTACTATGATGAATTTAGTCAAACTATTATTGAAATTTCTCTCCTTGAGGAGGAGAGGGAAACAAAAGGCATGCGCGCTCTAATGTGCAGATAAAATTGTATAATGTAAGATGAAAGTTCAATGTATTGGCAAACTACAAGCTGTTCGCGGTGATCTCGCAACTATTTATGCACTCCAATGTGTTGTGATGCTGCGGGAGCAACAGCTGTGGCAAAGATCTATGTAGCTCCACGCCGATCTGTGATGGTTTCCATGCAAAAAAACTTCAAGACACTCACCTGGTATATTTGCTAGCAATCTGCCCCGGCACTTCTCGTTTGTGCCGTGGGGACCGGGTAGTGACTTGCCTGCTGGCGATTTATCTATCCAAAGGTGCGCTTTTTTAGTAAGTAGCGGATTGCTTAGGTGTCCAGTGCACTGAATATGCTGTGTCCAAAAAAATTTTTGCCATAACTTTAGTTCCAATACAACTATTAGAGTGAAAATTGGTACACCACATTTACGATGGGAAAGCTTTGTGAAAAAATGGGCGAATCGGTCAGTAGCCACGCCTCTTTCTGTACATATAAATTTCCTCACAGAACATGCGATATTTGAGTATCTAAAGAAGCCACGTTATTTAAATTTGGCATGTAAATTACTGACATTGCATGTAGTTGATCCACATTGTTTTTTTTTTGAACAATGGGCGTGTCACCGCCTACTTTCCAAATAAGATTTTTTGGACTTTCAAGTGCGATAACTCGAACATCCTTTGAGCATTTTTTTTGCAAATTGGTAAGCGAACTTCATATTTGTATTTGTACAGTTGAGATTGAGTTGATTAGTTTGAAATCTATGTAACCTATTATAAGAAATATTAAAAAAACGGCAACAAAATGAGAAAAATAAAAAAAATTACACGGGATTGAATCGAATCAATTAAAAAAAGAAAGCCCTATACCGAACCTAAATTACTACGACTTAACGACTACGCCGGAGTTAGGGTTAAATTTTCGGAGAATATTTTTTGTTCCTTTTTGAAAAGCGGGCGGTCAACTTACATCAAATAGATTTGGTGGCTTGGCAAACCTTTCGATTCTGTTTCTGCCATGAAAAATGCGACTGGTCCCTATTTGACCACTTTTTGACCCGAAAAGGGGCTAGTCTTCATATGGCCCATATGGGTATAAAGGGAATTGGTCGTATCGGTCCCTTTCGGGTATAAATGGGTACAATTAGTCTCTTCATAGGACATTATCAAACAATAGGGAACAGTTCAACTCATACAAAGAGATCAAAACTGGCATTGGTCGAATACTCCTTTGCGACTCATCCCGGAATAGAATTTTACATAGGAATTTCATAATGGCGTCTCTGGTGCAGAAAAAAATTGGAATTTGTGATCCAGTGTAATTTAACTAGTATCAATACCCCTCCACAAAATCAATGAGCTGAGTGTTTGTTGGGTAGTAGTTTGGCCTTTGACTGCAGGGATTTTATAGGCCTTTTTGGCATATAAATATATCTTTTAAGAGTTGTTCTGAGGGAAAACAAAATATTTTTAATTTTTTATATAATAATTTAGGAAAAATTTAAACAACGTGACATCAGGACGGAGAAGGCGACAGCTGTTTCGATTATACGTTGTAAATCTCTTCAAAGCCTTTTCTCCCGGGAGTGGGATTTGAACCCACACTGCTAAGATGGTTGAAGTGTTACTGATTGCGCACAAACGAAAAAAGCGGAATAGCGAGAATTTACTATATATGAAATGTACGCAACTTAAAGCGGGTTGTAAGAAAGCGAGTAATAAATCAGCGGATTGAACAAGATTTAATTTAATGTATGATTTATTTTCTTTTTTGGCCGTCAGTATAAACTGTTATTTTATATTTTTGAGCTCAAGGCCGGATTAAATAAAACACTTAATTTTTTTTTTATTTAGTTTGTTTTATTTTAATTATTTGTCAATATTTCGACTTCACTCTGAGGCCATCATCAGGACTGACTGCAAAAAACAATACGTAATTTTAATAATAAAATAAAAACATTCATTTATGCATCAACACCACTTACATCTTCAAATGCGCTTTCAAGATTAACATTTAACATAACAATTATAAAAAGAAACAGCGATTAAAAATCAAAACAAACAGAGTAAACAAATGAAAAACCGTAATTGTAAACAAAAACTTTAAAAACAACAAATTATTAGACGGCGAATAGTACATCGATACATACATATTTATAAGACTCGTTGGTTGAGCGTAAGACTAATGTCTTTTAAGCCCATATATTTGGCATTACAGTGTTGCTGTGAAACGAAGACGACAACTTTTTATGTTTGTGCGGGTCTATAAAAATGCATCACAAGCTTTTGTTGTGTTTTATAAGGTTACGGTAGACGTGAGAACAATTCGCGATGTCCGGTTTGGAATTCATCCTCTTATTATTAGGGGCGTCCAATATATGAAGCATTTCTAATGTGAAGCGTTTGTTATAATTTTTCTCTTCTTCTAAAATGGTTACATTGTCAAAGTCTGGATAATGTCCTGTTTATTGGCAGTGGGATGTTAAAGCCGTTTTGTTGTCTGAAAAATTGTTCCTTAATTTTATATTAGATCTATGTGCGGATATCCTTGTCTTCAATTTTGTTTTTGTAGTCCCCACATATACTTTCTCGCATACGTGGGACCCGTCGCCATTGCAAGGAATCTTGTAAACTACATCCGATTTTTCATGTGTTGAAATTTTATCTATAAGATTGCTAAAAATTTTCCGTAGGGTGTTGTCATATGTGAAATACGTGAAATATTTTATTCTCTCCGATAATTTCGGGACATACATGCCTTCGTTATTGTAAACCTTATCCCAATTGCCTTCTGTGCATATTTTTCTTTATTCATAGTACATACTTCGTATTGCATCATATGGTAAAGTTATGCGTTGGTAAGGCGGTTTTCAAAGAAACTTGGTGTTGTTTTTGTTCTATTTATAGAACTACAACGATAACCAATGTTGTCTATTTGTATGAATTTTTTTAAGCGGGTATCACCCTTATTGCTTTAAATGTATGAAAACATTTATTTGAAGCAATTTACAATTTATTTAATAATTTGGAAAAATTTAAACAACGTGACATCAGGACGGACAAGGCGACAGCTGTTTCGATTATACCTTGTAAATCTCTTCAAAGCCTTTTCTCCCGGGAGTGGGATTTGAACCGGAATTCCTACGATGGTTGAAGTGTTACAAACGCATTCAGCCACGTCATGCCTTAGTTGTTGTAAACCTTATCCCAATTGCCCTCTTTGCATATTTTTCTTTATTTATAGTTCATTAAATTTTTCCCAAATTATTAAATAAATTAAAAATTGCTTCAAATAAATGTGTTCATACATTTTAAGCAATAAGGGTAATCCGCGCTTAAAAAAATTCATACAAATAGATAACATTGGTTATCGTTGTAGTTCTATAAATAGAACAAAAACAACACCAAGTTTCTTTGAAAACCGCCTTACCAACGCATAACTTTACCATATGATGCCAGACGAAGTATGTACTATGAATAAAGAAAAATATGCAAAGAAGGCAATTGGGATAAGGTTTACAATGACTAAGCCATGCGTGGCTGAATGCGTTTGTAACTGTTCACGCCTTAATGGCAACTCACTATATTTTGTAATTCCAGCGAATGATGGAATGAAGTAAAAGAAGAAAATGAAATGTCAGTTCATTGTAAACATCCGCATACATATATTTTGTACAACCGCTTAAGAACTAATTTACATTAAACTAGAAGACACGGCAGACGTTGTCCTGCCCTAAATTTGGCCTATCTGCATACATTTTAATAAGCTTTTTCCGTCTGACTCTGCCGCGCCCCCCCCTCTTCACTTTTTCCTAATCCTTTTATTCACTCCTCCCTCCGTCTTTTTCGCTTCATCTATCTCCATTTTCGTCTCATTCTATCTCTTTCTCAATCTCCTTCTCTCTTTTCTCTTCTCATTCTTCTGCATCCCTTATTGCCTGTCCCAGAGGATGGTATGTATTTTATTACAGTCCCAGTCCCACTCCGAGTCTCAATCCTAGTCCTAATCCCAGTCCCAGTCTGTCTCTGGATAATATATTACTCTGTACCAAAGCACTCATCAAAAGCTTTCATTTGATATCCATATTGTATAAACACTATCTCGCCCACGTCTTGGCCTATATCTCGAGACACTGTACCTGTAGTAAACACCGCGTGAGGTTTACGCAACTTGTGTGAAAGTGTGAACAAAATCGACCGACGCACCTCTTCAAACACCGGCGACCAACTAACACACATTTTAGCCTTTCTTTTTATATATATAGATTATTATTTTTCACACTTCACTATAATATTAAAATGAAATGCAGATTTTCGTTGCTTTTGAAATTCGGCTTAAAAATTGCACATGGAACAACTAAAGACTCTCCTCTATTAAAAAAAATGTCATAGTACCTCTAAATCGCGGGCCCCTCAGAAACCCCCCCCCCCCCCTTCTCGGCGGGCCTGGTGATGTGCTATACTTGATATCATTCGCTATAATATTTTTTATTGATAAGCAGGTTGTTTAATTTAACACCAAGCAATTACACGGAAGTATATCCGCACCACCTGAAAATATGAGTGTCACTGCGTATACGTAACATTTTATTATTACGTATAAACAAATTAAAAAAATTGCAATAAAATAATATTGCGACTATAAACTGAGATATAACCTATCCTATATTTCAAGTTAGATCAAACTACACACGGGGTGCAAAACCAATTCAAAATCGGTTTAGTAGTTTAGGAGTCCATTGGCCTCAAACCTGTGACACGTGTTTTTTATATATTAAGAAGATAAAATCTGATTTATTACTAGCTTTTTTACAACCCGCTTTAAGTTGTGTACATTTCATCTATAGTAAATTTTTCCCAAATTATTAAATAAATTATAAATTAAAAATTGTTTCAAATAAATGTTTTCATACATTTAAAGCAATAAGGGTAATCCCCGCTTAAAAAATTCATACAAAATATTTTTATGTAACTGTTATTTATGCACAAAAGCAATACCATAGAAATCCCCATACCTATTAATCTAATTGACATACAAATCGATTAAGACTCTAGCACAACTTTGCTTACGTAAATATAACTGAAATAAATGAATATTAACAAGGCAACCCCAAACAAACTAAATTATACGCACATATGCAGCATATGTACATACATAACTATATGTAGTACATATTATGTACATATGTAAGTTAGCGGTCCGCGCTATTCGAATAGAAGAAATTCGAATAATAAGGACCGGAATTCGAATAATTTAATTCGAATAAACGAATAAAAAAAATCTAATAAATATTATTCGCATTATTTGAAACGAATAGTTGTATTCCTTTATTCGAATATTATTCGAAAATAATCCCACCAATAGTATTTAACAAAGCCATCTTGCTATTAAGTAATCATATTTTGAAATTAAAAACTGTGCAAGGGAGTATGTCGCACGTTTTATTGTAAACAGATGTAATTCAAAATTTTAATTTTTTTTTGGAAAACGCTGCCAAAGTTTTTTAATTTTCAGGAGTTCAATTCTCCGGCTTATAACAATAGCTCCGAAGGGTTGACACTAATTTGGAAGATATTACGGTAAATACAATTGTTAACCTAGTAGGTGGTTAAAAACTATTTCCATATTAGTTAGAAGAAAATTCTTCATCCAAGCTATACTTTTTTCATTTCGAGTTCATTTCACTATATTATAAAAATGAATTCAGTGGAAAGTAATTTCATGCGGAGTATTTCTGAATACTACAGTTTCATTAAAAAAACTTCTTTTATTTTGTTACGTACGGGTTTTGGGTTGACGCGCCTACTGCCTATCCTCGCGAAGAACTCCTCGCCTTCATCCCCTCAACTTTCCATGCCCGTTCTGCCACGGGGTACGCTTGCTTACGCGCGAGGTAGCTCGCCGGACCGTGGGTTCTTGTGGCACCGCGGCAGGACCGCACCATACAAAAAAATTCGTACCCCCCCTTCTTTCTCACCCATTCGATGGGCACAACACTCAGAACTCCCGTTTGCATGCTTAACTTACCATGACTCCTCCGAAGTTTGCAGCTGCCGATGGTGTTATTTGGGCAGCCCTCTTATTCCCTCCCTTCCATGGTCGGCAGTGGCCTTATGGTTGCCGGCCCCAATGTTCAACCTACAATTGTCTCCCCTCATGTTACCCGTCCGTCTAACCACATCACATCCGAAATCAAATACCACCAACCTAAATTGATTAGCAATTCATTGTAAATTTATTGACAAATTAATTCACATGTTTGTATTCACACCAACGTGTGGTCCTTAATTACTATGTATTTATTACATACTATATGCGCCTTACGATCGGCCCTTGTAACCCTATAAAGCTACAGTGCCTTTGTTAATAAAATGTGAAAAGAAACAATTATGCAAAATTCGAAGCTACTCAAACGTGTCGCCTAATCTCATCCTTTTGGCCCAGTTCGGCCCGACGATTGAAATTATCAAGGCTTAAAAGAAGTTGCTCAACGCGGCCAAGGAGAAGCGGTTTGAGAAACCGCAGGGTACTGAGCGTGTAATCCACGCCTGGGTTTTGGCAGCCTACCTCCTACAAGACTTCTTGCTCCGGTGAGCGCTAAAACTACGGGCGTATCCCTACAATTTCCCCCCGCCCTCTCTTCCTTTTACTTTAGGTGTGCCCCTGCACACTTGTTCACACGCATGAAACCGTGCGACTCACAAACATTACTATGATGAATTTAGTCAAACTATTATTGAAATTTCTCTCCTTGAGGAGGAGAGGGAAACAAAAGGCATGCGCGCTCTAATGTGCAGATAAAATTGTATAATGTAAGATAAAAGTTCAATGTATTGGCAAATTACAAGCTGTTCGCGGTGATCTCGCAACTATTTATGCACTCCAATGTGTTGTGATGCTGCGGGAGCAACAGCTGTGGCAAAGATCTATGTAGCTCCACGCCGATCTGTGATGGTTACCATGCAAAAAAAACTTCAAGACACTCACCTGGTATATTTGCTAGCAATCTGCCCCGGCACTTCTCGTTTGTGCCGTGGGGACCGGGTAGTGACTTGCCTGCTGGCGATTTATCTATCCAAAGGTGCGCTTTTTTAGTAAGTAGCGGATTGGTTAGGTGTCCAGTGCACTGAATATGCTGTGTCCAAAAAAATTTTTGCCATAACTTTAGTTCCAATACAACTATTAGAGTGAAAATTGGTACACCACATTTATGACGGGAAAGCTTTGTGAAAAAATGGGCGAATCGGTCAGTAGCCACGCCTCTTTCTGTACATAGAAATTTCCTCACAGAACATGCGATATTTGAGTATCTAAAGAAGCCACGTTATTTAAATTTGGCATGTAAATTACTGACATTGCATGTAGTTGATCCACATTGTTTTTTTTGAACAATGGGCGTGGCACCGCCTACTTTCCAAATAAGATTTTTTGGACTTTCAAGTGCGATAACTCGAACATCCTTTGACTAATTTTTTTGCAAATTGGTAAGCGAACTTCATATTTGTATTTGTACAGTTGAGATTGAGTTGATTAGTTTGAAATCTATGTAACCTATTATAAGAAATATTAAAAAAACGGCAACAAAATGAGAAAAATAAAAAAAATTACACGGGATTGAATCGAATCAATTAAAAAAGAAAGCCCTATACCGAACCTAAATTACTACGTCTTAACGATACGCCGGAGTTAGGGTTAAATTTTCGGAGAATATTTTTTGTTCCTTTTTGAAAAGCGGGCGGTCAATTTCCATCAAATAGATTTGGTGGCTTGGCAAACCTTTCGATTCTGTTTCTGCCATGAAAAATGCGACTGGTCCCTATTTGACCCCTTTTTGACCCGAAAAGGGGCTAGTCTTCATATGGCCCATATGGGTATAAAGGGAATTGGTCGTATCGATCCCTTTCGGGTATAAATGGGTACAATTAGTCTCTTCATAGGACATTATCAAACAATAGGGAACAGTTCAACTCATTCAAAGAGATCAAAACTGGCATTGGTCGAATACTCCTTTGCGACTCATCCCGGAATAGAATTTTACATAGGAATTTCATAATGGCGTCTCTGGTGCAGAAAAAAAAATTGGAATTTGTAATCCAGTGTAATTTAACTAGTATCAATACCCCTCCACAAAATCAATGAGCTGAGTGTTTGTTGGGTAGTAGTTTGGCCTTTGACTGCAGGGATTTTATAGGCCTTTTTGGCATATAAATATATCTTTTAAGAGTTGTTCTGAGGGAAAACAAAATATTTTTAATTTTTTATATAATAATTTAGGAAAAATTTAAACAACGTGACATCAGGACGGAGAAGGCGACAGCTGTTTCGATTATACGTTGTAAATCTCTTCAAAGCCTTTTCTCCCGCGAGTGGGATTTGAACCCACACTGCTAAGATGGTTGAAGTGTTACTGATTGCGCACAAACGAAAAAAGCGGAATAGCGAGAATTTACTATATATGAAATGTACGCAACTTAAAGCGGGTTGTAAAAAAGTGAGTAATAAACAGCGGATTGAACAAGATTTAATTTAATGTATGATTTATTTTCTTTTTTGGCCGTCAGTATAAACTGTTATTTTATATTTTTGAGCTCAAGACCGGATTAAATAAAACACTTAATTTTTTTAAAGTTTAATTTGTTTTATTTTAATTATTTGTCAATATTTCGACTTCACTCTGGGGCCATCATCAGGACTGACTGCAAAAAACAATACGTAATTTTAATAATAAAATAAAAACATTCATTTATGCATCAACACCACTTACATCTTCAAATGCGCTTTCAAGATTAACATTTAACATAACAATTATAAAAAGAAACAGCGATTAAAAATCAAAACAAACAGAGTAAACAAATGAAAAACCGTAATTGTAAACAAAAACTTAAAAAAAAAACAAATTATTAGACGGCGAATAGTACATCGATACATACATATTTATAAGACTCGTTGGTTGAGCGTAAGACTAATGTCTTTTAAGCCCATATATTTGGCATTGCAGTGTTGTTGTGAAACGAAGACGACAACTTTTTATGTTTGTGCGGGTCTATAAAAATGCATCACAAGCTTTTGTTGTGTTTTATAAGGTTACGGTCGACGTGAGAACAATTCGCGATGTCCGTTTTGAAATTCATCCTCTTATTATTAGGGGCGTCCACTATATGAAGCATTTCTGATGTGAAGCGTTTGTTATAATTTTTCTCTTCTAAAATGGTTACATTGTCAAAGTCTGGATAATGTCCTGTTTATTGGCAGTGGGATGTTAAAGCCGTTTTGTTGTCTGAAAAATTGTTCCTTAATTTTATATTAGATCTATGTGCGGATATCCTTGTCTTCAATTTTGTTTTTGTAGTCCCCACATATACTTTCTCGCATACGTGTGACCCGTCGCCATTGCAAGGAATCTTGTAAACTACATCCGATTTTTCATGTGTTGAAATTTTTATCTATAAGATTGCTAAAAATTTTCCGTAGGGTGTTGTCATATGTGAAAGCTAACCGCACGTTCTCTTTATCGTACATGTTTGAATATTTTATTCTCTCCAATAATTTCGGGACATACATGCCTTCGTTATTGTAAACCTTATCCCAATTGCCTTCTGTGCATATTTTTCTTTATTCATAGTTACATACTTCGTATTGCATCATATGGTAAAGTTATGCGTTGGTAAGGCGGTTTTCAAAGAAACTTGGTGTTGTTTTTGTTCTATTTATAGAACTACAACGATAACCAATGTTGTCTATTTGTATGGACTTTTTTAATCGGGTATCACCCTTATTGCTTTAAATGTATGAAAACATTGATTTGAAGCAATTTACAATTTATTTAATAATTTGGAAAAATTTAAACAACGTGACATCAGGACGGACAGCTGTTTCGATTATACCTTGTAAATCTCTTCAAAGCCTTTTCTCCCGGGAGTGGGATTTGAACCGGAATTCCTACGATGGTTGAAGTATTACAAACGCATTCAGCCACGTCATGCCTTAGTTGTTGTAAACCTTATCCCAATTGCCCTCTTTGCATATTTTTCTTTATTCATAGTTCATTAAATTTTTCCCAAATTATTAAATAAATTAAAAATTGCTTCAAATAAATGTGTTCATACATTTTAAGTAATAAGGGTAATCCGCGCTTAAAAAAATGCATACAAATAGATAACATTGGTTATCGTTGTAGTTCTATAAATAGAACAAAAACAACACCAAGTTTCTTTGAAAACCGCCTTACCAACGCATAACTTTACCATATGATGCCATACGAAGTATGTACTATGAATAAAGAAAAATATGCAAAGAAGGCAATTGGGATAAGGTTTACAATGACTAAGCCATGCGTGGCTGAATGCGTTTGTAACTGTTCACGCCTTAATGGCAACTCACTATATTTTGTAATTCCAGCGAATGATGGAATGAAGTAAAAGAAGAAAATGAAATGTCAGTTCATTGTAAACATCCGCATACATATATTTTGTACAACCGCTTAAGAACTAATTTACATTAAACTAGAAGACCCGGCAGACGTTGTCCTGCCCTAAATTTGGCCTATCTGCATACATTTTAATAAGCTTTTTCCGTCTGACTCTGCCGCCGCCCCCCCCCCCCCCCCCTCTTCACTTTTTCCTAATCCTTTTATTCACTCCTCCCTCCGTCTTTTTCGCTTCATCTATCACCATCTTCGTTTCATTCTATCTCTTTCTCAATCTTCTTCTCCCTTTTCTCTTCTCATTCTTCTGCATCCCTTATTGCCTGTCCCAGAGGATGGTATGTATTTTATTACAGTCCCAGTCCCAGTCCCACTCCGAGTCTCAATCCTAGTCCTAATCCCAGTCTCAGTCTGTCTCTGGATAATATATTACTCTGTACCAAAGCACTCAACAGCTTTCATTTGATATCCATATTGTATAAACACTATCTGGCCCACGTTTTGGCCTATATCTCGAGACGCTGTACCTGTAGTAAACACCGCGTGAGGTTTACGCAACTTGTGTGAAAGTTTGAACAAAATCGACCAACGCACCTCTTCAAACACCGGCGACCAACTAACACACATGTTAGCCTTTCTTTTTATATATATAGATTATTATTTTTCACACTTCACTATAATATTAAAATGAAATGCAGATTTTCGTTGCTTTTGAAATTCGGCTTAAAAATTGCACATGGAACAACTAAAGACTCTCCTGTATTAAAAAAAAAAAGTCATAGTACCTCTAAATCGAGGGCCTCTCAGAAACCCCCCCCCCCCCTCTCTTGGCGGGCCTGGTGATGTGCTATACTTGATATCATTAGCTATAATATTTTTTATTGAAAAGCAGGTTGTTTAGTTAAACACCAAGCAATTACACGGAAGTATATCCGCACCACCTGAAAATATGAGTGGCACTGCGTATACGTGACATTTTATTATTACGTATAAACAAATTAAAAAAATTGCAATAAAATAATATTGCGACTATAAACTGAGATATAACCTATCCTATATTTCAAGTTAGATCAAACTACACACGGGGTGCAAAACTAATTCAAAATCGGTTCAGTAGTTTAGGAGTCCATTGGCCTCAAACCTGTGACACGTGTTTTTTATATATTAAGAAGATAAAATCTGATTTATTACTCGCTTTTTTACAACCCGCTTTAAGTTATGTACATTTCATCTATAGTAAATTTTTCCCAAATTATTAAATAAATTATAAATTAAAAATTGCTTCAAATAAATGTTTTCATACATTTAAAGCAATAAGGGTAATCCCCGCTTAAAAAAATTCATACAAAATATTTTTATGTAACTGTTATTTATACACAAAAGCAATACCATAGAAATCCCCATATCTATTAATCTAATTGACATACAAATCTATTAAGACTCTAGCACAACTTTGCTTACGTAAATATAACTGAAATAAATGAATATTAACAAGGCAACCCCAAACAAACTAAATTATACGCACATATGCAGCATATGTACATACATAACTATATGTAGTACATATTATGTACATATGTAAGTAAGCGGTCCGCGCTATTCGAATAAAAGAAATTCGAATAAGAAGGACCGGAATTCGAATAATTTAATTCGAATAAACGAATAAAAAAATCTAATAAATATTATTCGCATTATTTGAAACGAATAGTTGTATTCCTTTATTCGAATATTATTCGAAAATAATCCCACCAATAATATTTAACAAAGCCATCTTGCTATTAAGTAATCATATTTTGAAATTAAAAACTATGCAAGGGAGTATGTCGCACGTTTTATTGTAAACAGATGTAATTCAAAATTTTAATTTTTTTTGGAAAACGCTGCCAAAGTTTTTTAATTTTCAGGAGTTCAATTCTCCGGCTTATAACAATAGCTCCGAAGGGTTGACGCCAATTTGGAAGATATTACGGTAAATACAATTGTTAGCCTAGTAGGTGGTTAAAAACTATTTCCATATTAGTTAGAAGAAAATTCTTCATCCAAGCTATACTTTTTTCATTTCGAGTTCATTTCACTATATTATAAAAATGAATTTAGTGTAAAGTAATTTCATGCGGAGTATTTCTGAATACTACAGTTTCATTAAAAAAAAACTTCTTTTATTTTAAAATAAATCGTTTCAAGTGCACTACATTCCTAAAACTACTCTTACTTGAGATGGACATTACCGTATTATTACTTCATGCCACACATCGACAATGCATCCACTTACAATTGATAGCTAATGAAAATAGAAACTGAACAATCTCATTTACATACTTCTTCTCTAAAAGCTAAAATAAACTCCGCGCTAAAAGAGTTAAATGCCATAAGGTATAACCAGGGGTGGAAACTGTTATTCCTTTTATAATATCATTCCTTGCAAAACTATTAATTTTGGACTTTTAATATATTTGGATCAAGATAAAAATTATTTTCGGATTTTTATTACCTGAGTCCGACAGAACTAGTTAAACTCGGACTTTTAAAAATAAAAGTTCGGAAATAAAAGTTAAATCTCAACTTTTATAAAAGTCCGGCTTGATAACAAAGAAACGGCTCATCCGAATTAAAAAAATTTCGTACCAATCGATTCTCCTGGATTCCTAAAATTTAAAACCTTATGGACTTTTGAAGATTTATGTTAATAATACTATAAATGTATCATAAACTATATCGAAAATCTCGTACTATAAATAGTGAGCTTGCAGTGCATTTTTGCCATAACTTTAGTTCCAATAAAACTATTAGATTGAAAATTGGTACACCACATTTATGATGGGAAAGCTTTGTGAAAAAATTGGCGAATCGGTTAGTAGCCACGCCTCTTTCTGTATATAGAAATTTGCTCACAGAACATGCGATATTTGAGTATCTAAAGAAGCCACGTTATTTAAATTTGGCATGTAAATTACTGACATTGCATGTAGTTGATCCACATTGTTTTTTTTGAACAATGGGCGTGGCACCGCCTACTTTCCAAATAAGATTTTTTGGACTTTCAAGTGCGATAACTCGAACATCCTTTGAGCAATGTTTTTGCAAATTGGTAAGCGAACTTCATATTTGTATTTGTACAGTTGAGATTAGTTTGAAATCTATGTAACCTATTATAAGAAAAATTAAAAAAACGGCAACAAAATGAGAAAAAAAAAAAATTACACGGGATTGAATCGAATCAATTAAAAAAAGAAAGCCCTATACCGAACCTAAATTACTACGACTTAACGACTACGCCGGAGTTAGGGTTAAATTTTCGGAGAATATTTTTTGTTCCTTTTTGAAAAGCGGGCGGTCAACTTACATCAAATAGATTTGGTGGCTTGGCAAACCTTTCGATTCTGTTTCTGCCATGAAAAATGCGACTGGTCCCTATTTGACCCGAAAAGGGTCTAGTTTTCATATGGCCCATATGGGTATAAAGGGGATTGGTCGTATCGATCCTTTTCGGGTATAAATGGGTACAATTAGTCTCTTCATAGGACATTATCAAACAATATTGAACAGTTCAACTCATACAAAGAGATCAAAACTGGCATTGGTCGAATACTCCTTTGCGACTCATCCCGGATTCATCCTGGACTAATCAGATTTTTTGTAGGGAAAATATCAAAACTGGCTACTTGAAGTAATTGCTAAGTACGTGAATATGTATGTACATAGTTGCATTTATATATACTAGCCTTTACCCGCGGCTCCATCCACAAGAAGAAATTAAAATACATGGGCTATTGACGTTAGCCTGCTTATCAAGTTATCTCTTTAAAAAATATTTTTGTCAAGGTATTTTATTTTTGTAATAGAGTCAAAAACATAACTAAATGAGCTGATAACCTGAAAGGCACGCTTGCGTGAATAGTACAATACAGTTTTTTCGAATTAAAAAAATACATTTTGTTTTTAACATTTTTGAGTTTTTTTAATATAAGTGTATTTTAACTTCTTGGTTAATTATTGAGTTCAAGGCCGCAAAAATAAATAAAACACCATATATTTTGTGGTATTATAATTTATATAATTGGTCGATATTTCGATAAGGTACTTGATTCCTCTTTTTGGCCCAAGCATACTGTGGTTCACTTGTTCACGAGAAAGGCGAGGGCCGAACCTGTTTTATTACAGCCAAAAAACGGTATGACGAACACAGTAATAACAACACAAAGGTAATTGCTGATCTGTCCCGTCTTCTCATTAATTACCAAAATGTTCGTGGTTTACGATCAAAACTTGTTCCATTCTTCCTTAATTCTTTCAACTTTTCTGCACAAGTTGTAGCTTTTACGGAGACCTGGCTAAAGCCTGATAATTACAATTCTGAGGTTTTTTCAAATAAATATGCTGTTTATCGGCGTAATCGCATCTCTAGAGCGGGAGGTGTCTTTATTGCTGTTGAATCTAACCTATCGTCTGAGTTGATTTCGCTGGACAATATCTCTCATATCGAATTCATAGCAGCTAGGCTTTCATTCGGTAGCTATAGCGTAATTGTTTGTTGTTCGTATATACCACCTCGTTCGGATATGGATGTTTATGCTGGTCATAGCTCGGCCATCTGTGATTTGCATTCGCAGTTGGGAGATAACGATCGACTTGTTGTTGTTGGTGACTTTAAGTTGCCAACAGTTAGTTGGGTTAATATAAGTGATTCAAACTTTTTAACTCCCACTGCTCAACATGAGTTTCTCAATTGCTTGTTAGACTCATCTCTTTTACAGATTAACAATGTTCCAAATAGTGGAAATAAAATGCTGGATTTAGTATTTGTGGATGGCTCGGTGGGTACTGCCCTTACACGAATACCACCTTTATCCCTTCCAGAAGACCCTCTTCACCCTACTCTAGAGATATCACTTGATATCAGCCTACCCCGTAGGATTCAAGTACAGTCTCGTCCCCGATCTAGATGTTTCTACAAAGCGAATTTCATTATGCTCAATGATCTGTTGGCTTCTCATGATTGGTCGGATATCTATGCTTGCACTGACGTCGATTCGGCTATCTCTATATTTTACAGTACGCTTGATAGCTTCTTTGATACCTGCATTCCTACTCGCTATACCCTATGTTCGAATAAGCCCCCTTGGTTTTCAAGGCAACTTATCAGACTTAGTAACATTAAATCTAGGCTTTATAAGAGGTTCAAGAAATCTGGAGCATCTGCAGACCTCTCTAAATATCTAATAGCTCGTTCTAAATTTCACCGTCTTAATCAGCTTTGTTATAAAAATTACTTGAGTTGTTGTAAAGCCCAATTTTTTAGAAATCCAAAAAAGTTTTACAGTTTCGTAAATTCAAAGCGGAAAACTTCTGGGTATCCTTCCTCATTAACCTTTGGAGGTAAAAAAGCTTGCACTGATGACGACGTTGCTGAACTATTTTCTGAGTTCTTTAAGTCCACGTATTCATCCAGTGGTTTTCATTCCGGTCAATATCCCTATCACTTAGATAGCTCAAATTACATTAGGAATCCTGCTATTGATGGTAATATTGTTCTTCAGAGTCTTCAATCTTTGAAGCCCACCTTTTCTCCGGGACCGGACGGTGTTCCTAGTTGCGTGCTTAGGTACTGCGCCGAAAACATGTATGAGCCTATTTTAAAATTATTTGAGCTATCTCTGGGATCTGCGTCATTCCCGGCACTTTGAAAACAGTCTTTTATTATACCCCTGCATAAAAAAGGTAGTATGTCAAAAGTTGAAAACTACAGGGGTATTGCTAAACTTTCAGTCATTCCTAAAGTCATTGAACAGATTGTCACCAGTCAACTGCAATATCAGTGTTCTAGTCTTTTATATGCATGCCAACACGGTTTTATTCGTCAAAGGTCAACCACTACAAATTTGCTTGTATTCACCTCTATAGTTATGGAAGGATTTTTAGCGAACAAGCAAACGGATGTCATCTACACGGACTTCAGCAAAGCATTTGATTTACTGGGCTTTCCGTTTCACCTATTAATGTGGCTGAAAAGCTATCTTTCAAACCGGACCCAAAAAGTCCTGTTCAAGTGCAATCTGTCGGAATCGTTCGGAGTTTCCTCCGGCGTACCCCAGGGAAGTCATCTAGGCCCTTTGCTCTTTGCCCTTTTCATTAATGACTTGCCACAGACAATATTATATTCCCATACTATAATGTATGCGGATGATGTAAAACTTTGCTACACTTACTGTCCTACCGATTTGAGTTCCTTGGATCTTCTTCAGGCCGACTTGGACTCGTTCCAATGTTGGTTCACAACAAATTTACTAGCTTTAAATTGCTCTAAATGTCAGCATATGACATTTCACCGAGTGAAGCCAGCATTGAAATCTTATGTAATAGATGGTACGCCTTTGGAGCGTATATCTATTGCAAATGATCTAGGTGTCCTTTTTGATCCGAAATTGAATTTTAACATGCATATTTCATCTATAGCCTACAAAGCGTTGGGTTTACTTGGATTTGTTAAAAGATGGGCTAAAGAGTTCGATGATCCGTACATCACTAAGGTTCTTCGTCCAATACTCGAGTATTGCTCATGCGTTTGGTCCCCTGTTTCTCAAAAGCATATAAAGCGTCTTGAGTCAGTTCAAAAGCAATTTTTGGATATTTGCATTGCGCGGCCTTAATTGGGACTCAAGGTTCCACCTTCCTCCATACAGAAGTAGACTTCTTCTTATTAACTTACCCACTCTGGAAAATCGGAGAATATTACTGGGGGTATTGTTCATCCATAAGCTCATTATTGGAGAAATTGATTCCGCGGACCTCCTCAGCCGCTTGTTTTTTGCGGTTCCCCCAGAGTATCCAGACACTACGTTCCTTTCTATTTACCCCTTTGTCGACGAAACTTTGCTAAAAATAATCATCTTCTTATCTGGTGCGCGCACTACAATGACTTGTATAGCTGCATCAGTCTTGAATGTACTTTTGCCACTATACGTAATGCAATACTTGCCTATCTAATTTATTTTATTCCTTCGATAAAAAACAGGAACTATCTCGCTTAAGGATGGAGGAACATTTATCAACATGTATCATTAAGAAGGAACAAGACAGTACTGTGTTGATTGGAATCTGGTGCATTCCAACAACGTAAAAAACATGCTTTTTCATGAGTCACTGACCGGAATCGTATGCATTCCGGCAGTATAATCTTATGGGTCAGGCATCGAGCTGATTGGAATCCGGTGCATTCCAACAACACAGGTCATGTTACTTTTTTATGTCTTGTGATGGCGTATCCTCATTACACTACTCTTAGCACTGCCGGATTCCCATGACATGCTGATTGGAATCTTGTTGCATTCCAACAGGGAGATTGGAATCCACTGCATTCCGATATCATGCTGAGCGGAATCTGATGCATTCCGCCAGTATAAGATTTCGGCATAAGATCTTATTTCTACTCATATTTCTTATTATTATTATATTTTGAAATTAAATAGTAATGTTCATTAATATTTCTTTGTTTGTAATATAACATTGTTGAAATCTCGATATATCTTAAATTTTATCTTTTGAGTTGTATGTTTATATATCTTTTATATTATGTAGTCAACCATAGTTTGTCGTCGACTTTAAATAATAAATAAATAAATAAATAAATAAATTTCGGTTTCAATCTGAAACCATCCTCAGGACTAGAAAAACACAAAATGCCAAATGTTTGTTATACGCAATTCGCAATAATTGACCAAAAAGTTAAAATTTTGTTCTTAAGTTAAATTAATTGATATGACAGGGGTGAAGGAACTCCTATTCATAGAAAAAAGGAGTAAAACTACATTTAGATAAAACCAAAGAGAATTGTTTAGATGAAAATAGTGTTGTTTTTTCGTGTATTTAGTTGGTTAAAATATTACAAAAAGTGTAATTATAGCTATAACAGTTCGAAGAGTCCTTAAATGATCCCGGAAGGGTGCTAAATGATATCAAAATAGTCCCGAAATGATCCCGACGCGATCCCGGACAAATTCCGAAACCTATCCAGAAGTTATGCCGAAAGGGTCGCGAAATTACCCTAACGGGATCTCGAAAACCATCCACAAATTATACCGGAAGAGTCCCCAAATGATCCCGAAAACCATCCATAAATGATCCCGGAATATTCCCGAAAAAGTTCGTAAATAATCCTCACGGGATCCCGGACGGATCCCAAAAACTATACAGAAATGATGCCGCAAGGATCCCCAAATTATCCCGAAAAAGTCCCGAAATGACTCTGACGGGATCCGGAAAGTCATCCAGGAATGATACCGGAAGGGGATCCCCAAATGACCCCGCAATAGTCCCGAAATAACTCCGACATATTCACGTACTTAGCAATGAATTGAAGTAGCCAGTTTTGTTATTTTTATGTACAAGTGGGTGTGACTTTATTGGATTTTAAAATTTGTCTGCCGGTGTGTACAAATACAAATATGAAGTTCGCTTTCCAATTTTCAAAAACATAGCTCAAAGGGTGGATGAGTTATCGCTCTTGAAAGTCCAAAAAATCTTATTTGGAAAGTAGGCGGTGCCACGCCCATTGTCCAAAAAAATTATGTGGATCGACTACATGCAATGTTAGTAATATACATGCCAAATTTAAATAACGTGGCTATTTTAGATACTCAAGTATCGCATGTTCTGTGCGGAAATTTCTATATACAGAAAGAGGCGTGGCTACTGACCGATTAGGCCCATTTTTTTTAGAAAGCTTTCCCATCATAGCAGAATGTGGTGTACCAATTTTCACTCTAATAGTTAGGTTAGGTTAGGCTGGGTGGTAGCTTCCCTGATAGGGGACTCTATTCGTTGTATTGGAACGAAATTTATTGGAAAAATCCTCTGCAAGTTCACTATTTATACTACGAGATTTTTGATATAATTTGATTATGATAAATTTCTAGTATTATTAACCTAAATTTTTAAAATTCCATAAGGTTTTTAATTTTAGGAATCCTGGAGAATCGATTGGTACCAACATTTTTTTAATTCCTATAAGCCGTTTCTTTGTTATCAAGCCGGACTTTTATTTTGGCCTTAAAAAATAAAAGTCCGGATTTAAGTTTAATTTCCGGACTTTTATTTTTAAAAGTCCGAGTTTAACTAGTTCTATCGGACTCAAATATTAAAAATACGGATTTTACTTTCATATGTGGACTTTTATGGAAAAAGTTCGAAAAATAAAAAGGATGCATGATTCGACATGATATTGCTATAGGGATACCTGGGAACTCAAACATTTTCACCTAGGACAATTTTTTGACCAGGACTTTTTCGACTCCGAAAAAAAAAATATTATTTTCTGTCCCTGGGTATAACATATAGCTGAATCGGTTGTGATGAATAGTGGACACACACCATTTTTAGGGGTGATACATAGAATTAGTGTAGGGGTGAATATATACATATATTTCAGTTGCATCTGTGTATAATGCGTATTGAAATTTAGTAGTACTAATTTTATGCACAACAATTTCAGAAGAGTAGATAAAGTTTGACGCTTAGCAGCCCATATAAAGTTTAAGCGTAAACGTCTATAGATGTAAAAAAAAACACAGCTATTATCATTCAAATCTTGTTTTTGAAGATATGCCGGTTTAAGCCTTTTTGTTGCAATAAGGTTCTTGTTTCTTCATTTATTTCTTAAATAATGCCTTGTAATTTTCCTCCTCGTAGGAGGTTTTGTAAAGAAAGTTTTTAATACATCATCATGTTAAAATTGTACCTCCCCTTCAACTTTGAAGCTTTGAAGTCATAAAATAAGAAAAAGGTTAGCTCGTGTACTTTAAAAGTAATAATTAAATATGGATACTAATTTTCAAAGAGAGGTACAAATAACAGATTTGCTGGACTATAAGTATTGCCATCGAAACTCACTTGTTTGTATAAAACCCTCTTGCGAAGGTTACTCTTTTGCAAGAATAAGAACTGTATCCTCTCTGCCGGTGTATGTAAGCTGTGGTCCACCGCAAAGTCCCTATCGAACGCGAATATGACAAAATTTCCATCGCCTTTGGCGATAATGTGCTGTCGGATGCGAAAAAATGCGCGACCGGTTTGTGCCGACGATATGTAATGCATTCTATGGTTGACAAAGCCAGACGGTGGGCCAACAGACGCGCACTCAAGCATAAACACAGCGCGTCCCCAATTATCATTACCGCCAAAGAAGTTGAAGATGCCATCGTTCAAGCTAAACCATATACAGCAGTAGGCCCAGACGGTATAGCCATACCGATGCTTAAAAAACTAGGCAAAGAGGGATTTAGTTATCTAGCGCATATCTTCAACATGTGCCTGTCCACCTTCGTCATCCCCGAAAAATGGGGAATGGCCAAAAAGCTAACATAGCAGAATCTTTGCGTCCGATAGCTCTCCTATCACAAATAGCCAAGACACTTGAAGCCATTCTGCTTCCCTATTTCACCGCAAATTTGCGTCTTGCCAATCAACAGCATGGCTTTCGAGAACTACATAGCACTACCACCACACTAAACGCCATTAACATGCAGATAAATTGCGGGTTAAATCAAAAACCCCACCACAGTACAGTACTCGTTGCGCTAGACCTATCAAAAGCTTTTGATGCGGTCAACGACGGCACGTTACTGCAAGGACTTGGAAGGGTTCTCCCTTCCTCCAAGAATCAAAAGTCTTACACCCTAAAATTTTGGATGTGACGTTCGATCCGGATCTACAGTTTGGAGAGCATGCAACCGCAATTGTACCTAAAATCCAGAGCCATAGTAAAATCCTCAAATCTCTTGCCGGCAGCACTTGGGGTAAAGCCAAAGAAACGCTTATTAGCCACACCTCCTAGGGGCTTGAGAGGTCATCTCCGCAAGCATTGTAACGAAATATGGCACCTGAGAACAGTATGAAGCAAAACAGCACAAGCAGGTCCTCAGTGATATCCGCAAACAGGCGTCAGACCTCTATGACAGGAATTGCCCGGCCAATCCAGTTCTTAAAGAAAAATACCCAGAACTTGCAGAAGAGGAACGCACTACTTTCCCTAGAGAAACGCTCGTCAGTCTATCTCAACTTCGATCTGGGTACTGTAACAGGTTAAACTCGTACCTATCCAGAATGAACCTCGATATACAAAATATATATCCTGCTTGCAATCCTCGTGTTCCAATGAAACGTGATCCAGATACGTATAGATATTTAACATGCAAATGCAACAACAATGTGACCCATATGGACCAATTTATTGTTGCATTTGGATGTTAAAATTCTATCCGTATCTGGATCACGCTTCATTGGAACGTAACAAATATGTCCCCACATGACACCAACCATCTCTTCAATTGAAATGTGGAACCAACGCCTCTAACACCCCTCTCACTATGGTCCACCCCTGTTGAAACTGCAAATTTCCTTGGACTCCCGTTAGAGGATATTGATGACAATTTGTGATCGGTCGCATGCGGCGAAGCACTGCTACAACAAGTAATAATTTTGTTTTACTGAGCAAATTACTACTTATCGTCCGAAAATGCTGGTACTATAAAGATTTTCGGAAGAATAGGAAAAATCTATTTGAAAATGTATTAAAAAATTATTTTTTTATTAAAAACATCTCAAATGTCTGTACATACACGTATGATTAATAAATTAAATTACGTCAATTGTATTTACATCTATTTCGCAGGAGTCGAATGCTTAAGTACATGGTCAATCAATATCAATCAGCGTATATCCAGAGAAAACTACAAACACAGGAATAGCTATGGAACCATTATTAAAATCATACAATGAGAAATTTTATATGAAAATCCGTACCAAAAATTATGATGGTTAAAATGAATGAAAATATAGAAGTGAAAGATGCATTTCAATGAATCTGTGAATAAAAACTAGGTTATTTGTTTTTTTTTTTTTTTTTAAACACGTCAGTGTCAAAGAAAGTGTACACACGTGGAAAGTAACAATATTACCTCTGCTTAAGAACTTTCTGGTTGACACAATGGTATGTTTTTTTTTTTTTTTTTTAAATGATATGTAATACTGTCTTATTTAATGAAGAAACAAAACTCTGTCGTTAGTTAGGATATGGACGAATTATCGGAAATACTTCATATTTCTGGTTTCAAAAGTAAGTGTACAAAACAACAGATTGTCAATTTCCAGTACTTTGTGTGGCTTCCATTTGCTTTTATTACGGATTGTTAACAACGTTGCATGGAACTAAAAAGCACTGTTCTCACCTCCGGTACATTTTTCTACCATTATACCAAAACAGCCCCTTTGAGCATACCTTATTTTCCGCTTTTGGATTCGTGGTCCTGGGTCCAAAACGCGTCTTTTGACACCTCTTCCGATATTTTCGGATGAGTTTTACCAGTTGTGAGCTAAAGTAAAGAATTACCACTACGGAGGGTGATCTAACTTCTTGGAGCTGCTAAAACACCCATGATTGGTCTTGCATTTATCGGCCTTCAATTACTCTTTAGCTTGTTCAGATAGTCTAATTCATTCATAGAACTTTCTATGAAAAACAAATATCCAGCATCTCCAGACCAAACACCTCCACACCATCACCTAACCGCTCCATGTTTCACTGTAAATATAACATTGCGTTTTCGAAGTTTGTCTTATATATTGTTCCCCACATTTTTTTTTTTTTTTTTTTTTCTTTTTTCTTACCTGACACCCATGTAGACCGTTTGAATATAATGACCGACGCATTGTCTGGCACGTACCCCTGATATTTCTAAAATATTTTTCGACAATATTACAGCACTTCTGAAGGATTAACATCTCACGCAGCTACCCATATTTTAGCGCCACTTAGTCGGTGTGGTCTGCATAATTTGGAACGATTTTTTTATTATTTTTTATTGGTCAACAATATGTCGTACAGTGTTGTGGCTTCTATAATACTAATATCTCCAATTTGGTGCAAGGTGTTTCCTTACTAATGATATTTGCTTTTCTAACCAAAGATAGCGACTACGCAAATATTTCATATAAGTCGCCTGCCATCCATAGCAGATGTAACGGTTCTTTCCTTGCAAACACATGAACCCCTTTCGTACACTTCTTTTTGACACTAAACACATGAAGTATTTCCGGTCTTTCGCCCACAGCCTTTTTTGTTGTAAGAGCTTTGTTTTGGTTTTTCCAATATATTGAACAGAATTACATATCATTTTCAAAAAAGATATAAAATGTTCCATTGTGTCGCCCGGAAACCCCTTAAGCAGAGCTAATATTGTTAAATTAGACGTATGTACACTATATTTTGGCATTGATTATACTTTCAACATCAATCTTAAATTTTTAAATTTTTTTCTTCATCGTGATTTCAGTAAAAGGTCTAAAATAATTAAAAGAAAAATTTACCCAGTTTTTATTCATAAAGCTCATAAGTTATCTTAAACAAAAATACCAATGCGCATAATACTACGCTTACTTCGTGCATAAGTAAATATAAAATAATAATAACCATGTTACTCATACAGTTTAGAAATCATATGAAATACGAGTGTTCTAAAACATAAGCCATAAGGATCAATAGTTAAGGATGCTAATCAAGATATTTATTTATTATTTAATATTTATATTTAAAATAGTTGTATTATTGGTTGCATATGCTCATATAGTTAATTTATACAGACATATAAACATATTTATTCACACCCACATACATACATAGATATAGAGTTATGTGCGTATGTTTCATACGATAATTTATAAAATAATAATTCATTCCATTACCAATAAAATATTTGTTTATTATATGTATGTGTGTAAAAAGCCAAATAATTAATTGTTTAAGCATAAGATTGTGCCGTCCAAGTATTTTATTTCATTGTTTAACTTATTACCCTGCTTTAATTATTATGTTATATATGTAAATGCAATATATATGTTAAATCCCTCAGCAGTGTGTAGTTGTATAAAATATAAGTCGATAAAGATTAAAGCTTCTGAGCTTCCGTGGAGTTTTATAAGCTTTTAGAATGTGAAACTAGCTATAAATATACTCATGTTTCTTAAAAACCAACTAAAACAAAAACCTTTTTCGGTCCTATTTAAATATGCAAACTGTTTAGATTCTTATAACGTAAGCTGTATTGTAACTTATCTCATAACTCTCCGCTGTAATTTCTATTAAAAGTATCCTCTACTCACTAAATATGCTGTCATATTTTTCATTTTCAATTCACAAAAAATTTGTGAAAACACCAAATTGATTATAACTTATACAATTTATACACAAACAAATAAAAGGAAATTCAATATATGCCCAACAAGCAAACTAAACGTAAGTAAGTTTATGAAAAGTTTTCTCAAATAAACACTACGCTTACAAAACGTTGATTTTTGGTTTACAAATTGTGTAGAAATAACCGTGAAATAATCGAAACGGCTTGTTGCTTTTAAGCTTATAAATGTAAGGCTTATAAGAAAGCTTATTACAAATGGTTTCCCAAATCTTTTTATAAACGATAATTTTTATTTCAATAATATTAACATATACATTTATCTCTTAATCTCGTGCACACGTCAAAAGAAGAATGGCTGCAATTCTAATGGGTTGTTGGAGAATCTAAAAAACGATTAAAATGCAGCCATTCTCTGTCATGAACAAACGTTTATGAAAAATTTTGACAAATAGCTTTCTCGTCTTTTTTTTTTTAACATTTACAATTTACTTTCACAGCTAAATTATATCCATACATATTAACGTTTGCTCTCAACGCTTATAAAATGTTTTCAGAGAAATAAAATATATGTAACGAATCTTGGGAAATTCCTGATTATTATGTACCTTCTGTTAACGTTCGAATCTCTGAACTGTCGAATAAATAACTCCCATATTCGGTATGGCAAAATGGTCTTTATTTAGTAATTAATTATTAAATGTATCATAACAATAATAAGATATAAAATAATTGAAAAAAAAATTTTAAGTTAAACGGTTTTATTGAAAACAATACTTACATGAAGTAATAATAATACGAAAAGCTAGAAAACAATTAGGTAGGTCCTAGGTATTAGTCATCACACTCTTTATCAATCTAGGACGTTGATCAGACAATTAAATAAAAGCGTTGGGCGCGTGAAATTTTTTAAAAATATGTGTCATAGCATAACCTTATTAAGGTTCAGTTGGTTTTACTTATGACTATCAATAGAAATATGACGCGTGCAACGCTTTTATTTAATTGTCTAATCAACGCCCTAGGTGATAAGGAGTGTGATGACTAGTACCTAGGACCTACCCAATTATTTTCTAGCTGTTCGTATTATTATTACTTCATGTAAGTATTGTTTTCAATAAAACCGTTTAACTAAAAAGTATTTTTTAAATTTTTTTTTCAAGTTTTTAGTCTTTATTTAATTGCCTATTATTTCTCATTCTATTTAGTTCATTTAGTGACTCATTATTACAAGGACTCTTTCCTGACAATTTTTTACAACCTAACTCCTCAATACATAATCTTTCCAAAGACTTTACTCGACTCTGCGCCACGTATGCTTGTCCCTCCTCCAACTCCAAAATATTTTGATGTCACTCCTACCGGACTGTATGCAAAATTTGTTCCAAATATGAGCGAAATCGGCCATCATAGGTGGCTTTCCATTCATGTATGTATTATGTGTTCCAAATATGGACCAAATCGGACCACAAATACGATTTTTGTGAATATCTCGATCCTTGCGCCACCTAGCGGCGATTTTTTTCATAGGTCGCTTTCTATTCTTGTATGTATTATGTGTTCCAAATATGAGCCAAATCGGGCCACAAATACGATTTTTGTGAATATCTCGATCCATGCGCTACCTAGGGCGTTTTTTTTTATGGGTCGATTTCTATTCTTGTATGTATTATGTGTTCCAAATATGGACCAAATCGGACCACAAATACGATTTTTGTGAATATCTCGATCCTTCCGCCACCTAGCGGCGATTTTTTTCATAGGTCGCTTTCTATTCTTGTATGTATTATGTGGTCCAAATATGAGCCAAATCGGGCCACAAATACGATTTTTGTGAATATCTCGATCCATGCGCCACCTAGGGCGATTTTTTTTATGGGTCGATTTCTATTCTTGTATGTATTATGCGTTCCAAATATGGAGCAAATCGGACCACAAATACGATTTTTGTGAATATCTCGATCCTTGCGCCACCTAGAGGCGATTTTTTTCATAGGTCGCTTTCTATTCTTGTATGTATTATGTGGTCCAAATATGAGCCAAATCGGGCCACAAATACGATTTTTGTGAATATCTCGATCCATGCGCCACCTAGGGCGTTTTTTTATGGGTCGATTTCTATTCTTGTATGTATTATGTGTTCCAAATATGGACCAAATCGGACCACAAATACGATTTTTGTGAATATCTCGATCCTTGCGCCACCTAGCGGCGATTTTTTTCATAGGTCGCTTTCTATTCTTGTATGTATTATGTGTTCCAAATATGGGCCAAATCGGACCACAAATACGATTTTTACGAATATCTCGATCCTTGCGCCACCTAGCGGCGATTTTTTTCATAGGTCGCTTTCTATTCTTGTATGTATTATGTGTTCCAAATATGAGCCAAATCGGGCCACAAATACGATTTTTGTGAATATCTCGATCCATGCGCCACCTAGGGCTTTTTTTTATGGGTCGATTTCTATTCTTGTATGTATTATGTGTTCCAAATATGGACCAAATCGGACCACAAATACGATTTTTGTGAATATCTCGATCCTTGCGCCACCTAGCGGCGATTTTTTTCATAGGTCGCTTTCTATTCTTGTATGTATTATGTGTTCCAAATATGGGCCAAATCGGACCACAAATACGATTTTTACGAATATCTCGATCCTTGCGCCACCTAGCGGCGATTTTTTTCATAGGTCGCTTTCTATTCTTGTATGTATTATGTGTTCCAAATATGAGCCAAATCGGGCCACAAATACGATTTTTGTGAATATCTCGATCCATGCGCCACCTAGGGCTTTTTTTATGGGTCGATTTCTATTCTTGTATGTATTATGTGTTCCAAATATGGACCAAATCGGACCACAAATACGATTTTTGTGAATATCTCGATCCATGCGCCACCTAGGGCGATTTTTTTTATGGGTCGATTTCTATTCTTGTATGTATTATGCGTTCCAAATATGGAGCAAATCGGACCACAAATACGATTTTTGTGAATATCTCGATCCTTGCGCCACCTAGCGGCGATTTTTTTCATAGGTCGCTTTCTATTCTTGTATGTATTATGTGGTCCAAATATGAGCCAAATCGGGCCACAAATACGATTTTTGTGAATATCTCGATCCATGCGCCACCTAGGGCGATTTTTTTTTATGGGTCGATTTCTATTCTTGTATGTATTATGTGTTCCAAATATGGACCAAATCGGACCACAAATACGATCTTTGTGAATATCTCGATCCTTGCGCCACCTAGCGGCGATTTTTTTCATAGGTCGCTTTCTATTCTTGTATGTATTATGTGTTCCAAACATGAGCCAAATCGGACCACAAATACGATTTTTGCGAATATCTCGATCCTTGCGCCACCTAGCGGCGATTTTTTTTCTTATTATTGCATTGTCATCGGGTTCTGAACTATGTATATTCCAAGCTTCAAGCTTGGAGCTTATCGGGAATTTACTTAAATTTCAATTACAAAATTCGTTCACAACGCTCGTGCATGCGGCCGTGCGGCCTGCCTGTCAAGTCAAGCTAAATAAAACCGTTTAAAAATAATTATTGTGAGGCCTTGAGTTCGATTTGAACCCGCGATCTTACAAGTCAGTTGGCCGATATAACAACAAAAATTGTTAGTACACCCTAGAACACGGAGAAAAAGTGTCAATGAATATGACACTGTGGCATCGTTGCCATAAAACAAGTCCAATTTTCACATCGCTTCTGCAACAGATGTCGTAGCGCTGTGAAAATCAATTGGCAAGAAACAGGATAGAAGTAGAAATAATGACAACAAACAAACAACACCGTGATAGCTGAATGGTTATAGCAGCGGCGCCTAAACATTCTTCCATTCTAATTTAAAACAATCTTTTCATTTAAAAAATGTATCATAATAATAAAATAAAATAATTATTTATTATTAAAAATAATTATCGTGAGGCCTTGAGCTCGATTCGAACCCACGATGTTGTTGTTGTAGCGATAAGGACACTGCCCGAATGCCTTGGGAAGTGTTATCGATTTTGATGGTCCTTTGCCGGATGCAGATCCGGTACGCACCGGTACAAAGCCTGACAAACTCGGGAATGACCTCATGCGACTTTCTAGGCCATAACGCCCTCCCACCCCCTAGATCCATGAGGAGTTCGGGGTCGCCAGAGCCTCGGCTGTTAATGAAACAGCATTCGCCACGGATAAGTGAGGTTGACAATTGGGTTGGAGAAGCCATATATTGTGCTGGCAACCCCTTTAAAGTGTTGCCTCACACAACCCCTTGAATCTATTTGGTATTTTAGTCGCCTCTCCAAGTCAGTAGTCCGATATGCCACCAAAAAGTGTTTATAATTTTGTTGGTTGCACTTAAACTGCGGTAAGGGCTCGATATATTTAACATTACACATCTGCGGCGATAAGGAAGAGTGCGTGTAACGCACATGTTAAAAAAGTCATGTCTGTCAACTTTAACGCCAGGGTGGCGCAAACAACTTATATTTGGCCGCAAAGCCGGAATGTTCAGCCCCTACAACGATACCTCTCCCCTTTTGTCCCTGTCTCCGGTAAACAAAAAATTAAAAAGATTGCAGGTGGAGGAACACGATTATTTTGGATGTGCGTAACCAAAATCGGCATCCGAAATCAGAAGACCAACTTGTGAAAAAGTGTTGGGAACGTGCATATCATCTTATATATTATTTCTAATTGCTGTTTTTATGTACAGATCCCTTTTCGCTCTTATTTTGTAGTTGTGCTTTTGTTTAGCTATATTTTATTAAAATAATTTGTTAAAAATAATTGTGAGCACACAAAAAATCTATTTGTACTATGGAACTATTGTGAATATTTGATTAGAACTAACACTGCATTACCGGCAGTTGCTAACATTCGCCAGATGCCAGCGATTTCTGTTGATATTTGATATGGGACTTTTATATTTGTTGCGCAAGATGCGCACGGGTCCGGCTCGTATATATTATTTCTAATAGGCTTCCCAGTGGTAATCATTCTGGCATCGCTTCCACACCCTATAAGCTCTCTCCTGTTTTTTTATTAATTTTAAGATCTCTGATGTAAACCACGGTTTTTTATGGCTCTGGATTTTTACGTTCTTTGGCGGGACGTATGTATTAAACAGGTAATAAACGTGGTTATTAAAATATTGTAATTTTTCGTCTAACTTAGAAAATGACAAACATCCACTCCAGTCAAGACGAGAAGCCTCTTCACTAAGGGCTTCTAAGCTTACACCATTGTAATTCCTATACGTTATTTCAAAGCCGGGTTCTCTTACATTGAATTGCAAATCGTATGATAAGAACAGCATTTCATGGTCAGATATACCTTCCATAGGGAGTTGGTCAAAATTATTTACGTAATTGGCATTGTTAAAACAAATTAGGTCAAGCAAGCTAGGCTTACTGTTATTAGCAAAGCGACTTGCTAATGGATTTATAATATTGAAATCACACGCCATAAAGTTATTTATAAGGGACTTACTACGGGAGTCATTATTAAGAGTATCTATATTAAAATCCCCGCATATAATAACATGATCATAATATATAGAAAATTCCGACAATTTCTGAAATAGGAATGCCAGGTTTGTTCCACTATTAGGAATAAACTACATACAGAGTGTATGTGCCTACATGGTGATTAAAAGGAATAGAAACAAAAAAGGCAACTCTTAGAGACCAATTGTACAGCGAACAACAGGACATTCATATGGCTCAGCAGCTAAAGGCATCTGCCTTTGCACTGATATGAATGTTGGAGATTCGAGTTCAATGCTCAGCTCCCGAAAAGGTAGCTGATGAAGAAGTGAAATTCAGAAACATGTCCTAGTAACCATCGCCGTTTGTAAACTTACAATTTTTCTCTAATATCAATAACAAAAACCATTGTATAAAGCAATATGAGCCAGAGCTGTAAAATGACTCAATCAATACAGTTATAAATCAAGATTGATTCATTTTACAAATATGATTGGGTGATTTCAAATATATAAGCCAAGTTTGAATGCGATTTCATTTTTTCCATTCAAAAATTCCCTTAGTGATTGCATGACTGTAAGAAGAGCATTCAGCGTGATTGTGGATGCATCGAGAGCACTCCCACTCACGAGGGATTGCAAAATTTGTTGACTGCAATTACTTTTTCATTCACTTCCATTCAAATATCCGCTTTCAGGGTTGATACTTTCGTACTTTTGATGGCTAACATACCTGTGATTGGTTTGAAGGTGTCAAAATAGTTATAAATAAGCGGGCTGCCATATTTCATTTAAAACATTTTGTTTGATTCTTAAAAGTTTTAATCGGGGAATTTTGCCCCAAATCAATGAAATTAAATTTTAAATGCTTCAGTTCTGATTGAAATAAATAAGAACCACGAATAAATGAGTTAATAAATTCATAAAACATAATTGGAATAAAATATTATTGCCAAAAAAATAATTTCCAATCATAATTCCAAAATGTGGTTCTCGCATTCAATAGCGACGGTAACACTGACTCAATGTTTTGACATTTTATATTGTAAAACTGTATTTTGGTATTTTCTACAAAAATAAGCATAATTTTTTTAAAAGTTAAGTAGAAATCAATTGCCACATAAATAAAGAATATAATGAAGTGCTTCTTGTAGATTATAGTGCAGTGAAGGTGGAGAAAAATGCGTTTAAAAACCTGAAACGGTAGACGTCAATTAGTTGTGCACAGTGTTCCTCTTTATATCAAAAACACATAAAATGTGATTGTATTATTCAAAGGCCCGGCATTTCTTGATCTTCCCCAAATATATATTTTAAGACTGCGAGACTATTTCACTTGCAGATTTAAGCTTGCCTGTGCAATACATTTATTTCAGCATTTCTTGATATGGTTAACTATGCTAATCAGTGATTTAATATTTTGTAATTTTGGACCTCTATCTATTTCACCATGCACAAGTAACTTGAATTCGTTTATTAGAGCATGTTAATGATATCTTTATGAAGTAAAAGTCACATCTGGGACAGTCTTGAATACTGTTACTAGCAAATATCTATGTATCGAAATTCAACAACCTCTGTAAAGCATGTTTCAATGTATATACATAAGTATAAGTCAAAAGTAAAAGTCATTATAAAAAAAAGCAAGCTACTCTGAAATTTAAAAAAACCATTTTTCCGATTTACAAAGTCGTCGGCATTGTGTGCATAACTTCAAATAAACCAAGATTTGATAGTTACTTTTCCCAAGATCTAGGGGTGTGATGTCTCTGTGCATTGACTAAGCTTCCCATTGCGTTTGGTACAAATGGCCTAAAGGAATCAGGGCAGCGGTCGTCACCTCATAAGCGCTTTCACGCAATTGTTTTTGTAAAACGCTTAGGCAAGCGCATCGCATAGGAATGTATTCTGCTGTGCCCATTAGGAACTCAACTGCAATAATTTCGTGTAAAATGACTTTTGAAGAAAATTTTTGGTTATATTTTTCGGTCACCTGTACGAAAACAATGAAGCTTTGTTTGATTTATTTAATTGAAGGCATGTAGAAGTATTTTTAAATGCATTCAAGAAAACAATGCGATACGTTAATTTTGAAAGCTACCAAGTCCGACTGGGTTTGTTTACATGCCAGCGCCATTTCTGCTCGCTGATTGGTTGTCGCTATTTTTTTAGAAAACAAAATGAAGAATAGACATCCACTGACAAAAATTTATTTCGTCTCACTTGAACTTAAAAATTGAATATGGAATATATGTACATATTAGTGAAAAGTTTGAAGTTAAGAAAATAATTTAAGATTATCACTCATTTATCTAATAGAATATAATAAATAATAGCGGTTATTTTTAAAGGGTTTTATTTAGCTTAACTCTGTGTAGCGAACAGAATTTTGTAATCGAAATTTAAGTAACTTCCCGATAAGCTTGAAACTTGGAATATGGTTCAGAACTCGATAAAAATGCAATAATAAGACAAAACTTTCAGATAGGTGGCGCATGGATCGAAATATTTAAAAAAATTGTATTTGTAATCCGATTAGGCTCTTGTTTGGAACACATATTAAATACGGGAATAGAAATCGCCTTGTGAAAAAAACTCCCGCTAGGTGGCACATGGATCGAAAAATTTAAAAAAATCGTATCTGTGCTCCGATTAGGCTAACATTTGGAACACATATTACATACATGAATAGAAAGCGACATATGAAAAAATCGCCGCCAGGTGGCGTAAGGATCGAGATATTAAAAAACTGTTATTTTATGAATTTTAGAAGTTTTTACAGTGTACTTTTTACTAGCTTCTTCGCCATTTTTTTCTATTTATGGATTTCAAAGTAGGCGTGGTCACGCTTCCATAAGAAGCTTTTGGCGATCCCTGCATCGAGGGGATCAAAACCAAGGAGAAAGGGGGATTTTGTACATATTATTATTTATAAAAACGTTTTTTTTGTTTTCTTGGAGCCCCTGCAATAGTTTTGCAAATTTAGAAAGTTTTGGCAGCCAATGGTATCGAAATTGGCCACTTTTTTAATGAAAAATACGACCTATATCGTTTTCAAGACTTTTAGAAAGTTTATTCATATAAAAGGATGAAATTCGCATGACACCAACGTAATTTTTTATTAATAGTTAATAGTGTAACTATATTACTATTAATTACGTTAGCTGGCTATACGCTTTTTACTTTATATCTCATGTTTGTTGAAAATGCTACACTGTGTCTGGATGCGACGTTTTTTCTATTGTCATAAGCAAAAATATATATAAAAATAAAAAAAATTTCATTAAATGACATAAGTACAATATTGGACTACCTACCCAATTGGAAACCTTATTGCTCATATAATATATATCGTCGTGTCTTTTCCAAGAATATGTTAGCAAGAAAATTTTGGATTTCGCCCAAATAAATAAGTTAAAAATAATAATTAGTTTTTCTCTCGCAAAGTAAGATGTAAATTTTTTGTATCCTATGCGTCAAGCGAAGAAAGGTCTATTTTACAATCAGATTTGGACATATTGCTCAATTGGTGCACCATCAACTATATGCCACTTAATCTTAAAAAATGCAAATTTATGTAGATTACTTCAGCCAGCTTCCTACACTCTTAACAATTAAAACCTTGAACAGGTATGTATACAGTTTTGTAGACCTTGAGGTTGATATTGACAGTAAACTTAACTTCAACCTTCATATTACTACAACTGTTAATATGGCTAGAGGTATTCTGGCATTTGTAAGGCGATGGTATAAAGAATTCAGCGACCCGTATGTTACTAAAGCCCTTTTTACAACATTAGTCAGACCGATATTAGAATATGGTGCAATAATTTGGAACCCCTGCTACCAGGTTCATATTGACCGGCTAGAATCAGTCCAAAAACAATTCTTACCTTTCTCCTTAGGGGATTTCCTAGCTAGTCGTAGGGAAATGCTTGGAATTGTATTTATGATTAAATTACTAAATGGTTCGGTCTCTAACAATGTCCCTTGCCGGCCTTCAAGACATCTTAAACCTCTCTACCTAAAATATTTTAGATCAAATTTTGAACTAAATGAGCCCTTCCGCTGTTTTTGTCAGAATTACATCTCCCACTCTAGCACATTTGATGTTTTGGACTCGCTGTTTTGTATTAAAAAATCTGTTCCTTCCTCTCTTAATAGTAACTAACTGTATTCATCACCATATTGAATTCACTAATAATTCTATCCATTATATGTTTGTATATTTATTACTAATACGGCATTTATTTTACTTAGCTGGTGAATCCTCACTCTGTAGCTGACCAGTTTTAGATTTCGACGGAACAGGATTAGCCTGGTTTCATTTGACGCCTTGAGGGCAGTGCGGTGTCACAACGTCTATAAAAAAATATATAAAAAAAACTCTTTCCGCTCTGAACACTTTTTTTTTAACAGACAATTTTTCTAAATGCCCCATTTATTTAATGGGATCATTTAAAAAGAAGTAATAAAAACTTGAATTCTTTAAATCCTTTAATTGGTGGTGCTAAAACGTACAATAAGAATCATAATTTTCTACTTTGGTTTATATTATGAAAACAACTTCTTAGTAATGAGAATAAGTACGTATATTTGTCATACATGCGCTAATTTCCTACTGGTGCGCTTGGTGTGTAAAATTATTTGAATACATATCTTTATTTTTATTTGAAAATTGCCTAAACATGAATGCTAACGATGTAAATTCAGAGAATTCACCTTTAATACAAATTCTAGCGTTTTCGGGACTCCAAATTTCTTAAGAAACATAAAGTGCCGTCAGAAAACCGCTTTTTATTAAAGCTTACCTAATTCAATATTAATTTAACATGCGCGCATACATATACATACGAATATATACAAACCTATAGTAGTAGTACTTATTTGAATGTAGGAATACTTTTTGAAGTTTTTGAATGTTGTTTAGTATTAAAAGCAGAACATACACATAAGTAGGATGTTATGAAATTTCTTTGAGTTATCAGATCACAATAGAGTAAAGGTTCTCAAGAAATTATGGTCTTATTAAACAATGTATATTATTTTTTCAAAATATGTGATTGTTAGTTTGAATTGAAAATGTTATGCAACGAAGTTTGAAACCTTTTTATTTCTGAATTAATTTTAACCCTTATAATTTGATGTATAAGAGGTTATCCTAAATAATATTGTGCACTTTCGTAGGTTAGGTTTTTGAAATCTTAAGAATATCTAATCCCGGTATTAATTACAATACAAGATCCCGAAATTCCCGGGGTTCCCAAATTATAAAATATTGACATCCCTAATATAAGGTGAAGTTTTAGAATTCGTTGGCATATTCATTAACCCATTTATCGGCATATGTTGCTATTATTCGGAAACTAAAAAAAATTCTAAAACTTAGTTTTCGAGACCTCAGAAACTTGTACGGTGAGTACGTATATATATGGGGTATTCCATCCCATTTCGACCAATTTTGAACCCGACGCCTTTAGAATTGGCTGAAAGTTTTTCTTCTTTTTCTAGCTTACGAAAGACGTTTTTCAGAAGTTTTTAAAATTTTTTCATCCAACTCAAAAAAAGTTATGAATTAAAAAAAAACACCGTTTTTGTTTTCAAAATGCTATGACTTTTTCAAAAATTGACCGTTTGGGATCTTTTTTTTTTACAATTTGTTTTTAAATTTACTTTTCGGAAAAAATTCAAAAAAAATGTTTAAGTTTTTTTTGTAATTTTTCAGTTTTTCGAGATTTTTCGAATTTCGCCCTTTTTTTCTCATAAAAAACTTCAATCAATTCTGCAATCATCGCCACTAATCCCGGAGTGGGCCGAGAATTTTTTTTTTATTTAATTGAAAAAAAAACTTTAATTTTTTTTTTGTATTTTTTCCGAAAAGTACATTTAAAAACATATTTAAAAAAAATGATCTCAAACGGTCAATTTTTGAAAAAGTTATAGCATTTTGAAAAAACACCATTTTTTCAAAATATTTAAAACTTATTTTGAGTTGGAAAACGGTGTTTTTTTCAAAATGCTATAACTTTTTCAAAAATTGACCGTTTGGGATCATTTTTTTTTTAAATATGTTTTTAAATGTACTTTTCGGAAAAAATACAAAAAAAAAAATTTAAAGTTTTTTTGCAATTAAATAAAAAAAAAAAATTCTCGGCTCACTCCGGGAATAGTGGGGATGATTGCAGAATTGATTGAAGTTTTTTATGAGAAAAAAAGGGTGAAATTCGAAAAATCTCGAAAAACTAAAAAATTACCAAAAAAAAACTTTAAAAATGTTTTTGAATTTTTTCCGAAAAGTAAATTTAAAAACAAAATTTAAAAAAAAGGATCCCAAACGGTCAATTTTTGAAAAAGTTTATCATTTTAAAAACAAAAACGGTGTTTTTTTAAAAATTCATAACTTTTTTTGAGTTGGATGAAAAAATTTGAAAAACTTCTGAAAAACGTCTTTCGTAAGCTAGAAAAAGAAGAAAAACTTTCAGCCAATTCTAAAGGGATCGGGTTCAAAATTGGTCGAAATGGGATGGAATACCCCATATATATAAATAGTTTACACCCACTTAAAGAGATTGCTAGACATCACGCCGATTTTCACAGATCTTTATATAAATGTGCCATATGTTGTTGTATGGTGCGCAAGTGATGTGAAATTTTGGATATATCCATTTTACTTTATTCTACCCAAGATAATAAGGTTATTGGTTTCATCTGTGACTCTGCATTGTAATGACATAAATTAGTCCAGATAAAATGTATCAAGCTGATCACGGGAAAAAAGAAATTGATTGAAACCGATGATGCAAACTTTACAGTTGGGTAGAAAACTTACTATAGAAATCTTTTTCTTTTCCAATTTTTACCATGTGAAGGTAAGTAATAATTTTTCTAAATTAAAAAATGCTTCTGCTTACTGAAAGAGTCTATAGCATTTGTGAAAGCAACATTTTATTCAACCGTTATTTTGAAAAATTAAGGTTCAAATAAAAAATTTATGATTGGGTGGTTTTGCACTTTGTCTATGACAATCTCCAAAAAAAAATTTTGATAAGCATTTATTTTCCATTTAGCTTTATTTTTTTAAAGCTGTGAGAGTGAATTCAAGGGCTCCTTCGAAAAAAGCGAGCAAAATTTGTTAAAAAACCTAACAAAATGAATAACCAAATATGCTCCGAAGGTTAATTCAATATGCCCAAGTAAAAAATCACCATATCAGCAACTCCAAGAAAAAATTAATATGAAAGACAGGAATGTTCAACTTGCCGGAATGATACCTTTTTTCAATATAACTCGACATTTTTAAAATTGTCATGCTTAATGCTCTTGAGCAAGTTGTTTTAACTCTTCTCGCGCTAACTATCTTCATAACAACCTTTTCAACCAATTTTTAAAACTAAGCTTTCATAAAATGGAACTTAACATTTTTTCGTACTATTTTAGGTACTATTTACGCATTTTTGTAGCAAGTGATTGGTATTGAATGCATGACTTCACACACCAAAAATGTGAAATCACCTGAGTGCACTCATTGATTTCAGTACATTTATTTCTGCAGTCTGATTTAGCATTCTTTTCAATTGCATGTGGTGCTGAATGAAATCCTTATTTCTCTGCATGATTGTAGAATTAAAAAAATGAAAGCATAATTCTCGTATGAAGAAAAAATTGTGAAATACTGATTGTAGAAAAGCTCTAATTTCAAAAAGCAAATGATTTCATTCTTCATCAGCTCTGATATAAGCTCGCTAATTAAATACATATGATCATATTGATATAATAGTAACAGCGGAAGTATTAATGTCCCTATTACGGTTTTCAACTCAACTTAGTTGGGTTGTAATTAAAACAACTCAACTCTAAGACAACTCAACTCCTGTTTGGTATTATGAATTACAACTTATTTCAGTTGAAGATGAATCGATGTTGCCAACCTAAAAAAGTGATGATTAGACAGATAAATGAACAGCTGATCAATTTGTGGTGGAAAGCATTTGCAAAAGTGATTTTTTTATTAATAGCAAAATGGATACCAAATAAATAATATTAGAATTATTTTATAACGACGAAAACGGAAAAAATTCTCATGATCACTCCAATCCCTTGGAACTACCAAGCACCAACTAAGAAAACGTTTAAGTGACAAATAATGAGCTTCTAATGAAGTTATTTTGCACATTTGTAAGGTAATTTCGGTTAAGTATGGAAGAATATTGCTCGAGGGACGGCTGTACTCGTACCCTGTTTTAAAACAACACTCCTTGCTGACGGCAGCTATCAAATATGCTGTGGAAATGATTTTAGTGATTAAGAGGTTTTAGATATTGAGGAGCATATTTGTGCGAAGTGGATTAAAACCAAAATGACTCCAGAGCAAAGCGCTACAAAAACCGCATTTAACTCTAAAACAGGATTCCCACGAGTAGTGGTTAGTATCGAGATAGTATCACGTTCGCATAATTTCACCTATTTTGGCTGCATCCGAACTGCGCCCTGCCTCGTCCAACTTCGGGATGTCGCTCCAGAAGGTCAAAAAGTTCTTCAATGTAAACTTGTTTTTTCTATAAATGTGTACAAAATTGCTTATTATAAAGCTTCTTTAAATTATCTTAAAAAAGGTTTAATTACTCGCTTACCATTTTTTTTTTTCGGCAACGTTTTACAAGAAAATTTTTTCATAAAGTATCAAAGGCGGTATCAAAATACACGTTTCCACTTCCGTTTTAAGAATCCGAAAGCGGAAATTAAAATTTTTATTTCTATCGAAAGATATTTACAAAAACCCATAAAATGGGTTGAAATTTCGCAATTTGGTATTAAAATTACAACTCAACCTGTAAAAAAATGTCGGTTGAGTTGTCTAACAAAAGGCATTACCGTTTACAACCTTGTGTTGGTGTAGTTGTCAAAGACGTCAAAATCTTACAACTGATTACTAGCAGTTGTCTCATACAATTTTGCAGTTGTTTTGAAAAAAGGTAACATTTTACAAGACGGTTCACCACCTAATTTTTAACAAAAATTTTCAAAGTTGGTATCAAAAGACACGTTTCGACCTCCGATTTTAGAATCCGAAAACAAATTCAAAATTTAATTTCTGTCGTCATATCATTTTGGTTAAAATTTTCATATGGTTGTTGTATTTTGCGGGATTTTTTGTACACACTAATGTAGAAAGGCGTTGGATCCACCCAGGGTTATTTTTACAAATCGCGGCCGAAGGTCGCCAACGCAGAAAGATGTTCTGTGGAAAAAAAATATGGATCGGGCCTCATATTTCGGACCCTCTCGGGGCCATTTTGTGGGTTTTTGTAAATATATTTCGACAAATAAAATTTTTAGTTTCCGCATCCTAAAAACGAAGATCAAAACACGTCTTTTGATACCACATTTGATAAGAGTTAGATGGTACACGGTCTCATAAAACGGTACCGAATAAAAAGAAAAAATTTAAAGCCGGTAGTTAAGCCTTTTTTAATCAAACAATAATCAACAATTTTGTACACATTTATAGAAAAAACAACGTTTAAACGAAGGATTACATTGAATAACTTTTTGACTTTATGGAGCGACATTCCGAAGTTGGACGAGGCTGGCCGCAGTTCGGATGCAGCCAAAATAGGTGAAATTATGCGAACGTGAGTCCCGTTGATACTAATCACTACTTCTGGGAATCCTATTTTAGAGTAAAATACAATTTTTGCTGTTTGGGTTTTAATCCACTTCGCACAAATATGCTCCTCAATAATATCTAAAACCAGTACAACACCAAAATCATTTCCACATCATTTTTATAGTTGCCATCAGCAAAGGGAAACATAGTCCAGGGACTAATAAAGAAACTGAACGGGGAATGGTCACGTAATAGTGAGGAATCCATTGAGGTGCTTCTCGACACACATTTCCCATCGGGAGACGGTTTAGAAGAGCCAGCAGACATCACTCACACTTCGATCACGGAGCTAGTAGTGCCGGGCTTGGTGACCGATACCAAGATAGAATGGGCAGTGAAAACGTTTTTTAAGTTTAAATCGCCGGGCCCAGACGGTATATTCCCGGCCATGCTACATATATATTCGATGGGTGCATATGGCTGAATCATGTACCGCACTCTTGGAGAACTGCTCGTGTAGCTTTCCTACCAAAGGCGGGGAAGATCGGTCACGTGTATCCCAAAGACTATAGATCCATTAGCTTAACATCATTTCTGCTCAAACCATTTGAGAGGCTGATAGATGTGTACATAAAGTCCAACGTGGATGAAAAGCTGCTCTCCACAACACAGTGTGCGTACACCAAAGGCAAGTCGGTAGATACCGCAATGCATAGGGTGGTAATAAGCATAGAGAAATCCCTGGAATATAAGGAGTATGCTCTAGGAGTCTTCTTGGACATTGCCGGGGCTTTCAATAATGTTGCAAAATGAGCGATTATGGATGGTCTCAATTACATAAAAGTACATCCTGCCTTAATCAGATGGATCGGCTGCATGTTAAATTGCAGGAAGATTACATCACAATGGGGATTGTACGAGGCCACGAAATCAGAGGACAGAGGCACGCCGCAGGGAGAGGTGCTATCACCTCTGCTGTGGACGCTGGTTATGAACCAACTGCTCAGGCGATTCGAAGAGGGACCCGTAAAACTTACGGCTTATGCCGATGACGTTGCAATTGTCATTAGTGAAAAGTGCCTTCCAACGATTAGCTCTTTGATGGATCGGGCGCTTCGGGATATGCATACCTGGGCATCTAATGTCGGGTTGAAAGTCAACGCGTAGAACACGGATATGGTCTTGTTTACAAAGAGGTAGAAGGTCCCAACTTGGACCAGGCCTAAGTTAGGAGGGGCGACCCTACAGGAGAAACCTTACACAAAATATCTAGGAATCATCCTAGACAGTAAGCTGTCATGGAAGCTCAACGTGCAAGAGAGGGTGAAGAAGGCCTCAACGGCACTTTACGCATGTAAAAAATGTTTGGGTGTACGTGGGGCGTATCGCCCTCTCTTTCTCATTGGGTTTTTACAGCGATTGTAAGCCCTATATATACTATGGAGTTCTTGTTTGGTGGAAAGCCACACAAAAAACAACATACCTCAAAAAATTAGAGAGGGTATGCAGACTATCGATGCTTAGCATTACGGGAGCCCTGAAAACAACCCCGACGGCTGCACTGTATGCCATTCTGCACATTCCACCTGTAGACCTGGTAGCAAAGAACATAGAATTAACAAATGCAACCAGGCTCGGTGCCTCGGAGCAGCTTGAGGGCCGAGTAGTAGTATAGCGTCATCAATCACAAGACGAACAGACTACCTGATTCCCTATCTGCGCTTCAAGGGAGATCTTAAGGCCACAGTAGAGGTTGGTGCAAGGGTGCGCAAATGGCGGACGAGGCGTACATGTGTACACAGATGGTTCCAAAGTAGTGGAAGTAGTAGGGTCTGCGGTATACTGTGCTGATCCGGAAATAAGCAGATCCTACAGGCTGCCGGATTACTATAGCGTTTTCCAAGCGCAAATATTAGCCGTAACCCAAGCAGTAGAAACCCTGGAAGAGAATAGCTTAAGCTGCAACCGTGTTATCTTTAATATTGACAGTCAAGCAGCAATTAATGTAATAATTTCGCATAGCACAGCATATAAATGCGTGTTAGAGTGTAAGCAGCCTCTGGAGGAAATCGGGACAGGGAGAAGCATACATCTATATTGGGTCCCAGGGCATATGGGAAAAGATGGGAATGAAAAGGCGAACAAACTAGCTAAAAAGGGCGAATCCCTTGAAGCTTGCTCCGTAGACGTCCCAATTAGACTGGGCGAGATAAGGCGAAGGCGAGGGGTGCACATGATCGACCAAGCGGGAAAGACGTGGGTTAAAGGGCGGGGCTGTAAAGTGTCGAAGATTATGTGTAGGTCTCACAACGTTAGACTGACAAAGTTGCTTCTATCATTAAAAAGGGAGGACTGTAGACTCATGACGGGTATTCTAACTGGACACTGTCTTCTGGCGTCACATGCCTTTAAATTAGGCTTGGTCAGTGACAGCAGATGTAGGAAGTGCGGGTTGGAGGAGGAAACGATCGAGCACGTTCTGTGCTCGTGCCCTGCGCTTGCCAGACTAAGACTCCAGCTATTAGGAGTGATACAGCTGTCAGATCTAGAAGCAGCAAGCGGCTTAAGTCCTAGGAAGGTTCTAGTATTTGCCAAGAGGACAGAGTTATTTTATAACATAGGTCCTGGGTTTTGATAGGGTTTTTCAGTTTGGTCGTTAAAACAAACTTCTGGTAACACTACGGACTTAATCAGTCTATGTGAGGTCCTCATGGACCGGCCAGTTCAACCTAACCTAAGCATCTCTCACGTATATTCGAATAAAAAATGATGGCGTAAAGCTGAGAAAATCACTGACTCTTACTCATTTCGATTTCGAACTAAAAATGTCGGCTTCATCATTGCCCTTACTTATATACATATGTATTTGCATAATGTATTTACTCGGTAACTGACGATGGCAGCTTGTCTTTCTAATCCGACATCTTGAACTCCCACTCTGAAAAACAATTCACGACGACAAACGACTTATTTATTCAGAAAAAAGGTTTTACTGAAAAGTTTACAAATAACATACGCATTAATCAAGTATGCAAAGAGAGTAGACGTGTGATTCGTTTCGCTGCAATAAAATAGCATTTATTTAAATAATCTGTTACTTTAATTTTGTAAGTACCCGGAAAATTCTTTTGTAAAGTGGTTTGCAACTAAAATTAAAAAAAATAAACGTAAGGCGTGATAACCTCCGAAGAGATCTAAGGCCGAGCTTCTCTTCCAATTTGCGTCGTGCTCCTCTTGATTTTCCCTACAAATTGGCCGGACGGGACCTATATGTTTTATGCCGACTCCGAACGGCATCTGCAAGGCAGATGAGTTTTCACTGAGAGCTTTTCATGGCAGAAATACACCAGGAGCGCTTGCCCAACACTGCCGAGGGGCGACCCCGCTTAGAAAAATTTTCTTCTAATTTAAAAACCTTATTTCTAAAATTTTGATGTTGCTTTGCCCGGGGTGCGAACCCAGGGCATACGGTGTGGCGGAGCACGCTACCATCACACCACGGTGGCCGCGGGGGTTTGCAACTGGTGCGTGGAATTCTTCTGTGAAGTTTCGCTGTAATATTTATCATTGATATTAGAGAAAAATTGTAAGTTTACAAACGGCGATGGTTACTAGGACATGTTTCTGAATTTCACTTCTTCATCAGCTACCTTTTCGGGAGCTGAGCATTGAACTCGAATCTCCAACATTCATATCAGTGCAAAGGCAGATGCATTTAGTTGCTGAGCCATATGAATGTCCCGTTGTTCGCCGTACAATTGGTCCCTAAGAGTTGCCTTTTTTGTTTCTATTCCTTTTAATCACCATGTAGACACATACACTCTGTATGTAGTTTATTCCTAATAGTGTGGACATGATTTTTAGGCGCGCTTTTGAAAGCTTAGTAACATTTGTTCGGATTTTTACAGTATTTGCTTTTTATGCCCCTATTACCGTTTACAACTCAACTCTGTTTCAGTTGAAATTTTGCAATATGGTATTACATATTACAACTCAACTTGTCAAAATCAGTGTCGGTTGAAGATGTCTGGTTTAAGAACTTTTTGTGGCATTACCGTTTACAATCTTGTGTTGGTGTAGTTGTCAAAGACATCAAAATCTGACAACTGATTACTAGCAGTTGTCTCATACATGCCCCTATTACCGTTTACAACTCATCTTAATTGGGTTTTAATTAAAACAACTTAACTCCTGTTTGGTATTACGAATTACAACTTATTTCAGTTGAAGTTGAATTGATGTTGCCAACCTAGGAAAGTGATGATTTGACAAATAAATGAACAGCTGATCAATTTGTGGCGGAAATTTAGGCATTTGCAAAAGTGATTTTGTTATTACAAGAATAGGCTTTACCCCTATTTTAAAATTGTGCGCCACACAGATTCCTTGCTGATGGCAGGTTAGGTTAGGTTGAACTGGCCGGTCCATGAGGACCTCACATAGACTGATTGAATCCGTAGTGTTACCAGAAGTTTGTTTTAACGACCAAACTGAAAAACCCTATCAAAAACCAGGACCTATGTTATAAAATAACTGCGTCCTCTTGGCAAATACTAGAAGCTTCCTAGAACTTAATCTACTTGCTGCTTCTAGATCTGACAGCTGTGTCACTCCTAATAAATAAAAAAAAATAAATGTAAGGCGCGATAACCTCCGAAGAGATCTAAGGCCGAGCTTCTCTTCCAATTTGCGTCGTGCTCCTCTTGATTTTTCCCTACAAATTGGCCGGACGGGACCTACATGTTTTTATGCCGACTCCGAACGGCATCTGCAAGGCAGGTGAGTTTTCACTGAGAGCTTTTCATGGCAGAAATACAATCGGAGCGCTTGCCAGACACTGCCGAGGGGTGACCCCGCTTAGAAAAATTTTCTTCTAATTGAAAAATCTTATTTCTAAAATTTTGATGTTGCTTTTCCCGGGAGTTGAACCCAGGGAATACGGTGTGATAGGCGGAGCACGCTACCATCACACCACGGTGGCCACCACTCCTAATAGCTGTAGTCTTAGCCTGGCAAGTGCAGAGCACGAGCATAGAACGTGCTCGATCGTTTCCTCCTCCAACTCGCACTTCCTACATCTGCTATCACTGACCAAACCTAATTTAAAGGCATGTGACGCCAGAAGGGAGTGTCCAGTCAGAATACCCGTCATGAGTCTACAGTCCTCTCTTTTTAATGATAGAAGCAACTTTGTTAGTCTAAGGTTGTAAGACCTACACATAATCTTCGACACTTTACAGCCCCGCGCTTGAACCCACGCCTTTCCCGCTTGGTCGATCGTGTGCACCTCTCGCCTTCGCTTAATCTCGCCCAGTCTAATTGGGACGTCTACGGATCAAGCTTCAAGGGATGTGCCCTTGCATTTGGTGTACTCATGTTGGGTTGTGGAGAGCAGCTTTTCATCACCGTTGGACTTTATGTACACATCTATCTTTCAAAGGTTTTGAGCAGAAATTATATTAAGCTAATGGCTCTATAGTCTTTGGGATTCACGTTGCCGCTCTTCCCCGCCTTTGGTAGGAAAGCTACACGAGCAATTCTCCAAGAGTGCGGTACATGATTCAGTCTTATGCACCCATCGAATATTATTTTAAGCCATTCCACGACCGCTCTACTTGAAACTTGTAGCATGGCCGGGAATATACCATCTGGGCCCGGCGATTTAAACTTAGAAAACGTCTTCACTGCGCACTCGATCTTGGTATCGGTCACCAAGCCCGGTACTACCCGCTCCATGATCGAAGTGTGAGTGCTGTCTGCTGGCTATTCTAAACCAATCCCCCATGGGAAATGTGTATCGAAAAGCACCTCAAGGAATTCCTCCCTATTACGTGACCATTCCCCGTTCTCCTTATTAGTCCCTGGACTATGTTTCCCCTTGCTAGGACCTTTTTCAGCCGAGCCGTGCTGTTTCGCTGGAGCACTCTATGTCCGTACAGAAACTTTCTTATGAGATTCTCTTCCCCCTAGAAATTTGACGCTTGTAGATCCCTGTACTCGTCCCGAAACGCTTCGCGGTTTTACTTTTCCTCTGAATCTTCTTAGATGGCAATCTTTGTTATTCGCAGTCATAAGCGTCCTTGTTAGGACTTCATTAGACTCTTCCAGTTCCTCCACATTGGCAACCTCTTTGGGTTGTCCCAGTTTTGTTTCTACCTGTTTCTGGAATTTAGTCCAGTTCGTTGACCTAGAGTTTCCTACCCTCTTTAGGGGGATGCTGAAGCTAATATAAGCATGGTCGGAGAAGGAGGGTCCATCAAGAACCATCCAATCATACCTGGATATATCACGTTCGGACGAGTTCGCTCGACGCCACTTTACTGTGTTGGACTCGCAGCACCATTGGGCTGTTTGTCCCCCTCCAGAATCTTTGTCGTGACGTCGTCGTCCTCTCCTTGCCCTTTTGGTTTAGAGTGTTCGGGCCCCCTTCAGCCCCTCATAACTGTTGGACCGGGTGTTCCTCTTTGCGACTCGTAGCACCATTTGGCTGTTGGTCCTCTACTAACACCTTCGTGGTGACGTCGGCTACCTCCATCTTTTTCTCTTAGGCTTTTGAGGTCCTTTTCGACTTCGCCCACTTTTAGCGTGTTAGGATTTTTATCCTCGGGACTTCTCTTCCTGAGCCGCAAGTAAATTTGGCCTGTACCAATGAACATTTTGCCAAGCTGCGTGTACAATATAACCTCCGCCTGCTTGTTTATTTGGAGGATTTAGAACTGATCTTCCTCCGTGGGCCGAGGTACAGTAAGTACCTCCCAATTCTGTGTGGATATGTTTCAGTAGTCATCTGTCCGAAAGGACTGCTACAATCAACCAGCGCCACAGTCTGTGACTGCTTTGACACATCACTCATCTTCTCGGGAAAATCCGGAGTCCTAGTGTTATCTCCTTTTGGCACCTCCGAGAAAGCCGGAGTCTTAGCGTTAACTCCCTTTAGCACCTCCCCCCCCCCCCCCCCCTCCCTTTTAATTTTCTCCTACTTCCGTAGTTGGAACTTCCCTCTGACTCGCAGCTTTCGAGGTAGTTGCTACCTCGCTATTGGGGCCCATCTGTCTTACAACTTTGGGCCTACTTGTCTTGTCTATGCGACTTCCCTGCCTCGCGGCTCTGGGACTGGGTCCTTTCTGCCTCTTGAAAGCAGGGGTCGGATCGTTACATACGATGCGTGATCGAATGCCATTTTTTAATTCACTATAGCTCCGAAACAATGCATTGGATTAATGAAATATGTGAACTAGGGACAAAGCGTACTCACTAAATCCATAATATATTATTATTTTTTTAAATAGTTGAATAGCCTTATTTTTATCGCTTTTGTCAAAGCCGTTTTCGATCCGTGATCGTATGTTACGATTCCATAGCATGCGTGTCGACTTCCGCCGCTTCTTCCTCCTCGTACCGGTTGCATAACCGAGGGTTTCTCGCAGCAAACCTTTTGAACTGCCTTCGACCTACTTCTACCGTCTCATGGGTCCACTCCAAGCGCTCGATCTCCACTTCTGTTGGGTCGACCACTGCTCCCAGGCATTGGACAATTCTTAGTGCTGCACGGTACTGCTCTTTTACTTCCTCTGCTCCGTACTCTTTTCCACTCTTCTAATCCGTTTTCATTTGTATGCTTTTCCAACACGGAGTTCATTGAATCAGCGCTACTCTCGATCCCCGAGTCCGACGCATCGCTTAATGCGTATTTTTTGTCCTTGGCCTGCGACTCGGTCCTTATCTTGGTCCTTATTACAATTAGTTAATGAGTGGTTCATGGTCGTACGACCGCCTTCCCGACAAGGCGGGCTCAGCGGTCTAGTATTATATAAGGGGAAATAACCGTCCGCCACAGCAGCGCCCTTTACTGTTGTAAGGCCATTAATACTTCCCGAGGTGGCCCGGTATACGGAGAGATGACTTTTCTCATAATTTCGATTGAACCGATATGTGAGTGTGAATTGAAAACAGAGAACTAGATGCTATAATGCTAATTTGAAAAATTCGTACGTCGCACCGAAATTTTTCGATTTTACGAGTGATATGACATGTGCACGAAAGAAAAACTCGATTTCTGTAGAGATTTTTCTGTTATATACGAAAATTTATTTATTTACTAGAAATAGTAGCTCTACCAAAACATATAGTGTTGCACGATTTATTTAAAACAAAAATAGTTAAAATATCTGTCCAGAAGTTATAACCAATACAAGAATGTAAATTTTTGAAAAACAACGTATATAAGTTAACACCACCCACATTAAAACTTCACAAATATTCACATAGTAGGTTGCCTGCATTCTCCAGTCAGATCGCAGCACACGTGTATGCGGTAAACGCTGACTAGTATATTCGCATCATGGGAACATTACTGGTGATACGATATCAACAACATAAGCTACCTGCATTCTTCACTCTAGTTACAAAACGCGCATCCGGAATAAATGCTGATGCCTCTGTAAGGTTCATTTTATGAACCTCCGAAAAATGGACGTGCGCTTGCACGTCGCAACGCACTCCTCATAAAATCAAACACGTCTTTCTTGTCTTAGCTTTTAAGTTTTATTTATGTTGTTTTTAATTTGTAGCACAATAAATGTTTGTACGTCTTTATGTTTTTTTATTTATTAAATAGCTTAGTTTTGTCTGCGATTTAATTTAATATTTTACGCCACACTTGAAGCCGGTCCCAATTATAATTATGATGATAATGGCCGGTCTTTTTTCTGCAGAGCCGAATTGCTCTGTCTCCAAATTGTCCCAACATCTATTGTCCGTTCACAGTAGACAACGGGTGTTGCAGCAATTTGGAAACAGAGTAACATTTTTATTATTTATTTAAATATTTTCGTGTTTCTGATGTGGTTCTTTCCGTAAAAGTACTTTATCTCCGATTTTGACAACTAAAGGACGTGCCGTTTTATCATACAGCTTTTACTTTGTAATTTATTTTTATTAATTAGATTTTTTGCCATTTTGTGCGTTTTCTGCATCCTAAACTTAACTTCTTTGGCATAGTTTTCGACATTATAGATTGAGTCAATTTTTTCTTTTGTCAATTCATTAGGCAAAGTTGCCTTTTTTCCAAAGACTGACTCGAAAGGCGAAAATTGATTGTCGAAAACTGTGCTACTCGTAGTATTGTGTAGGAAAGTAAAGTATTTTAAATAAACATCCCAATCAGAAACAATATCTTTCAAATATGCACGTAACTATTCATTAAAAACTCTATGATTACGTTCAATCAAGCCAACAGTTTCGTGATGGTATGCAGTTGAAAAATTATGTTCAATATTTAGAAGTTTAGTTAATTCTTCAAATAATTCATTTTTAAATTCAGTACCTAAATCTGATTTTATGGCATTCATTGTGCCTTATGTTAAAATTAATCCTTCAAAAATTGCTAAAGCGATTGTTTTTGCCGATTTGTCTGGCACAGCGACTGTTACCAGGTATTTAGTCATGTCGCAAATCATGGTAAGTGCGAACTTGTTACCATATTTGGACTCAGGTAGGGGTCCTATTGTGTCAATTACTAGTATATCAAATGGTTTACAAGGAGTTTGTGTTAAAACAAGTTTTTCTTTTGTTTTAGGTTTAACCTTGTTTAAAAGACAATCATTACAACTTTTGATATATTTCGATATATAACGAGTCATGTTCTTCCAATAAAATTTTGTTCGGAGTTTTGCGTAAAGTCTTTTCATTCCTCAATGTCCACCAGAAATGGGATCATTATGGTAAATTTTCATTAGTTTTAATTTTGTATCTTCGTCTGTTACTGTCTCCACTAGATCAGTTAATATAATTTCTAATGATTTTAAAATTTTATTTCCAATATTTTTGAAATTTGTAATAGTATAATGTTTGAACAAAATATCGTTTTTCGGCCATTCAATCTGCTTAATTTTGCGTTTGCCGGCTTCTGATTCAAGACTCGAAAGTTATTTCTCTAAAGTCATTATTTCGTTAACAAGCTCAAAACTAAGTAACTAGAGTTTCTTATGTTTAATATGCGTAAAAATTCTTAAACTTTTTGTTTTATTATTTTTATCGTAAGTAATTTCGGATCTTATTCGTGGAATCTTTTTTGAAAAATTAAATGAAAATTTGTCGTAGACATGTAAAATAAGTTGTTTTTCGTCATTTTTGTCTGTTTTCCTATGTAAATTTTAGTCGTTTGTCTTTTTTGTCATTGCCCTTGTCTGTACTGCCAAAATTTGTTTGTTCGATTCCTTGATCTCATCGATTGCAATACGCGATAGTGCATCAGCACCAAAGTTTGATTTACCCTTAATATATACAATAGTGAAATTATATTCAGCTAGTTCTAGTCTTATTCTTGAAAGTTTTGAAGATGGGTCTTTCATATTGAATAAGTATACTAGAGGTCTATGATCTGACTTTACAATGAAATGGGTGCCATAAACGTATGGTCGAAATTGCTTTATTGCGAAATAAATAGCTAAGAGTTCCAACTCTATAATTGGTCTTTTCTGCTCAGTTTTATTAAATGCTTTAGAAGCGAAACAAATTGGTAAATCACTACCTTGCTGTTCTTGACTTAAAATAGCGCCACATCCACTTGTGGAAGCATCAACGGTAATAATGAATTGTTTAGTAAAATCTGGATATTGAAGTAATTTTGGTGAAAGTAACGCTGCTTTTAAAGATAAAAATGCTCTTTCGCACTCTACATACCATACAAATTCAACTTTTCTCTGCTTAATCGATTTAGAGCCGCTGCCACAGACGCAAAATTAGGTATAAACCGTCTGTAATAGTTTGCAAACGCGACGAATCGTCGTACCGCGTCTTTGTCAGTCGGTTTTGTATACTTTTTAACTGCGTTTATTTTGGAGTCGTCTGGCAACAAACCTTTGGCTGAACATTTGTGACCTAAAAATGTAACTTCTGGTCGTAAAAAGTTGCATTTATTTGGGTTAAGTTTGAGATTGAAAGACCTACAAGTATCGAAAACTTTTGAAAGATTTTTAATGTGGTGTGCTTCACTACAACCTATGACGATAATATCGTCGACGTATAAAAATGCGACGTTGGGTGGTATACCCGAAAAAGCTATTGTCATCATTCGTGAGAATGAATTAGGTGCTATATTTAAACCGAATGGAAGCACTTTCCATCTAAATGGACCTCGGTCAGGTAAACGTAATGTCACGTGAGTCAGGATGCAAGGGGATTTGATGAAATCCAGAAAAAAGATCTAATGTGGAAAAATATTTTGCTCTACCGACATTATCTAAAATATCGTCAACTCTAGCTAGTGGAAATTTATCAGCAAAGAGTTTTTTGTTTACTGCGCGAAAATCTACGCACATACGATATGCTTTCTGACCATTAGTATCCTTCTTTGGGACTACAATCAAAGGACTATTGTAATTCGAATAACTGGGTTCAATCAAATCGTTGTCTAACAGTTTATTTACTTGGCGATTTATTTCTTCGCGTTGAGAGTACGGCAATCGATAGTTTTTTACATATACCCGCTCGTTGTCTGTCAATCTTAATTTTTGCTCGTAGAAGTTGTTTAAAGTCATTTTGTCCGTGTCAAGAGCGAAGATGTCGGCATAATCAATGCAAAGGTCAATTAGTTTACTATGAGCATGTTGAGGTATTTGATTTTTTAAAATTGAAATAAGTTTTTTCGTACGTTTGTCTTCTGTTTCTGTCTTACTAATTGTATAAACATTGTAGTTTGAAAGTTTTTCTGTCCTAATACTTTTTCTTTTCACATACTCTACATCATCCGTGGTGTTAATGACTTTAATTATTGGGTTACTGGAATTAGCAATGCACCTAGCTGTGAAAACGCCTTTTTCAATTTCCTGAATATTTCGCATCTTGGAGGAATGATACAACTGTCGCTTTCTGTTCCGTGCAGGATTGGTATCGCAACTTTTCCATTGCATACCAAAATACTATTTCTTTCACAATTAATAATGCATTTTTTAATTTTCAGAAAATCTTTACCCAGTATGCCATCGTATGGAATATTAAAGTCTTCATTTACTACATGTAAAGTATGTTTAATAGAAAAGTTTGAAAATTTTAAATTTGCGGTAATTTTACCTAAAGTGAAAACTGAATTAGAAGTGACACCGGTAATGTTAATAATGTCGTTTGTATTTAAGGAAATATTAGTGTCTATACATGATATTTTTATTAAAGAAATGTCTGCTTGAGTGTCTACTAAGAAATAACAAAAATTTTGTGACTCGTTAAGTTGTAATTCTATGAAACCTGAATAATTTAGGTTTAAACAATAGATGCCTATTGGTGAGGTAAATTCGCTTACTCGGTTAGTTCGTCCTCCCCCAGTGTTCGCTCCCGAGGGGCACTCGCGTTTAAAGCGCGTACGTTTGCATTTCTACCTCTACTGTTGGATGATCTAGAATTGTTACCTCTATGGTTACTATTGTTTGAATTAGGATTTGTATTTGAACGCTGCAATTCTCCCTGCTACAACTTTCGAATTGTCTGGTTTGATCGTATTACGTAGAGCTGTTTTAATTTCATTAACTGAATTTACTTGTCTTGGTATTGCTTCACGGGCTTTACCCTCTAGTTTTGATTTTAAGAACGCTATAAAAGTATTACTTAAATCTGCAATAGCGAATTGTTCAAGTAATGCAATTTTGTCTATAAAAGAATCAAGTGCTAGAGGATCACCATTGTAGTTTTCTCTAATAGAATTAGCACATGTGTTAATGAAAATTCTCTTTTCCTCAGGTGTTGCCATGATTTGATCGTTAAGATCTGGAGCTGAATTAGCAGAAGGTGCCACGTTTGTACTAATTGGATCGTTAAGATCTGGGTTTACGTTAGAAGAAGGGGTAACTAAGGTTGTATTATTTGAGTCGTTAATGTTTATAGATGGACCAATTTATAATATTTGTGTTTGCTGGGTTGAGCACATATGGTCAAAAATTAAAAAACAGTTGTTGTTGTTTTTTCCCGACGCGTTTCGACGTTCTTTTTTCACGTCATCTTCTGGGGATTTCTTTAATGATAAATATGCAGAAATAATATACATATTAACATTTTGATACTTTTTTCTAACAATTAACATGAAACTGACACATCATAACATTTTTTTATTTACTTACATTAATTGTATTATAATTAAATTAACTATTGCACTTTATTTTAACAAATATACATAAACAGTTCGCACTTGCATTTTTGTTTACTTTGATTTACATCTCTGAATAACAGCTGAGTAGACGCTGCTGATATTGTCAAAGTCTTCTTTGAAATTTAGTGTGTTGTGTATTTGTTGTTGTATTCGTATGCTTTCAAGAGACATTCTCGTTTTTTCTCTTTTTTCGATATCTAATATCTATCTTTGTTAAGTGATGGGCTAAACCGGTGTTCGTTTTTTTGTTTGCTGCGTCTTTTCTGTGTTCATTAATACGTATACCCAGTTGTCGTTTGGTTGTGCCAATATAACATTTTCACATTTATCATCATCGCGACCATTGCATGTTATTTTGTAAACCACATCGTTTTGTTGATCTTTTGGGATTGGGTCTTTAATTTTTGTAAAAATATAATTAAGTGTGTTGTTCGGTTTGTGCGCGTAATTAATGTTTTTGTTGTTTATTGTTTTATGTAGTATTTGATTGTCTGTAAGACCCGGTATGTATGTTACACCGATGTATTTTTTGTTGGTGCTGTCCGGCGGTAAATTGTCGCGTTTTTGACTAATTCTGTTTATTGTGTTTTGAATTAGTCTATCAATGAGGGTGCTTGGATAGCTATTTTTGAATAATATATTTTTTATTTTCTTCATGTTTTCCTCAATGTACTGTTCATCACTGAGTAGCGCTAGAGTCGTTAAGCTCTGATTTTAAAGTAGAATAAGTTGAAGTTAATTGTGCTTTGTAAAAAAATTCGTATATTTTCACGGACGCACCACTTTATTTAAAAAAAACGAAAACGAAACCACCGTTTATATAAAAAAATTTTAATTGGGTTTTATCGGAACCGCCGCATATTTCAAAAAAATTTAATTGGTTTTTAACGGAACCACCGCATATTTCAAAAAATTTTAATTGGTTTTTAGCGGAACCACCGCATATTTCAAAAAAAATTTTTAATTGTTTTTTTTGTTTTAAACACCGTTTATATCAAAATTCCAAAATTTACACGTTACAAACTGCTTATCAAGTTCAACAGTCTTATAAGGTGAAAATTAATATTATGCTTGAAATCGAAGTAGTTAAATGTAGATATGTATATTATAACGCACCGCATAAAAGAAATTTTCTGTTTTCTATACATACATATGTATATGTGTTATAAAAAAACCGTAGGCAAAAATTTGTTAAATACATATGGGGTATTCCATCCCATTTCGACCAATTTTGAACCCGACCCCTTTTGAACTGGCTGAAAGTTTTTCTTCTTTTTCTAGCTTACGAAAGACGTTTTTCAGAAGTTTTTCAAATTTTTTCATCCAACTCAAAAAAAGTTATGAATTTTAAAAAAAACACCGTTTTTGTTTTCAAAATGCTATACTTATAAAAACACCGTTTTTTTCAAAATATTTAAAACTTATTTTGAGTTGGAAAACGGTGTTTTTTTTTTTAATGCTAAAACTTTTTCAAAAATTGACCGTTTGGGATCATTTTTTTTTTTTATATATGTTTTTAAATGTACTTTTCGGAAAAAATACAAAAAAAATTTTAACGTTTTTTTCAATTAAATAAAAAAAAAAAATTCTCGGCCCACTCCGGGATTAGTGGGGATGATTGCAGAATTGATTGAAGTTTTTTATGAGAAAAAAAGGGCGAAATTCGAAAAATCTCGAAAAACTTAAAAATTACAAAAAAAAACTTTTAAAATTTGTTTGAATTTTTTCCGAAAAGTACATTTAAAAACAAATTTAAAAAAAAGATCCCAAACGGTCAATTTTTGAAAAAGTTATAGCATTTTGAAAACAAAAACGGTGTTTTTTTAAAAATTCATTGAGTTGGATGAAAAAATTTTAAAAACTTCTGAAAAACGTCTTTCGTAAGCCAGAAAAAGAAGAAAAACTTTCAGCCAATTCTAAAGGAGTCGGGTTCAAAATTGGTCGAAATGGGACGGAATACCCCATATATATATTATACTTACGACTGCTGCCATTTAAAATTGTGTATTTTCACTGCCACGTAGAACTGCCTTTGAAAAAAAATTAAAACCACCACCTACCTTCTTCAAAAAAATCCGGTTGCCTGCCGAGGCTCCAGCCTCACGGTCGCCATGTCAAGTTCCCTTTTGGAACTTCTCAAAAAATGATTGTTCTTGTGTCGTACACACCCTATTACGCACACACTCCACCCAGTCCCCAAACAAAGTATTTTAATTCGTTTTTGTTTCTTTATTTAAGTATGTATGGTTATAAAAGTTTCAAGTGTAAATAAATGCTCCTTTTTTAAAAATTCCTTTACAAATTAAATATTTTAGCTTTTTTCTTTTTCACGTACTTAGTTCACGTTCGTTCTTCTGTAGTTCCAAATTTATATTGATGGCGGTGAAACATAAAAATGCCGATGGCACTATTGCCATTCGCCATTTTTATATTTCATTTTACACAACATACTTTGCCTACTGTCTTACACATTATATTGCAATAGCTGACTACTTATTACAACATGATTGAACATATTTCTTACTCTTTCTTACAGAGTGCACCATTCACAATGACACATCGTGCATTGCCAGCGATGGCGTTGCCAGATGTGTCGCTATGAATTAAATTGCGGGATTTTACCTTTACATCCGCCTTAGTAAACCGCCTTAGAAAGTAAATTAACATTACTTCAATACTTTTAATAAACTTTAAATTTGATTGAAAAACAAATCCAAAATTTTCTTACTAGCATTTAAGCAGCCACGAAGGCTCAAAAACTGTTAAAACAAAAAATACAAAAAAAATTGTATATTCAAATGAAAAATGTATTTTATAAAAATGATTCATACATAAGTATGATATTAAAATCATAACAAAAGATGTAACAAAAGTAAACAAAAATTCCTGTTCATTAAAAGCTTAAAAATTTAAACATAATTGTACTTCTTAAGTTTCAAAATATGTAAATGTATATAATGTAAATCTTTACAAATGAAAATTCAAAAACAAAGAACATACAAAGTATTTACAATTTAAAATGTAATTTATATTCCTACCAATAACTTTCTAGTTGCTACCAGCAAACTAACATAAATGTAAATAAAATTTGAGTATTTTACCTCTAAGTTCATTTGTAATCAGTAGCAAAAATGGTTCCGAACCAACGAATTCAAAAGTGGAGGAACACCCTAATGTAAATATATTCGTTTGTTCGCAACAATTTTATAAGTTTATTGGCAAGAAGACTGTGACAAAACTGATCACTTTGTCAATTATTCTTTTCCCCAAAAAGGGTGATGTAAAGGTAAAATCCCCCAATTTAATTCATAGCGACAAATCTTGCGACGCCATCGCTGACAATGCAAGATGTGTCATTGTGAATGGTGCACTCTGTAATAAAGAGTAAGAAATATGTTCAGTCATATTGTATTAAGTAGTCAGCTATAGCAATACAATGTGTAAGACAGTAGGCAAAGTGTGTTGTGTAAAATGAAATATAAAAATGACGAATGGCAATAGTGCCATCGGCATTTTTATGTTTCACCGCCATCAATATAAATTTTGAACTACAGAAGAACGAACGTGAACTAAGTACGTGAAAAAGAAAAAACTAAAATATTTAATTTATAAAGGAATTTTTAAAAAAGGAACATTTATTTACACTGGAAACTTTTATAACCATACATACTTAAATAAAGAAACAAAAACGAATTAAAATACTTTGTTTGGAGACTGGGTGGAGTGTGTGCGTAATAGGGTGTGTACGACATAAGAACAATCATTTTTTGAGAAGTTCCAAAAGGGAACTTCACACCTCACTACCGCTCCGTGGGAATATAGTTCGCACTGCCAGTACCGCCTAAACCCACAACGGGTTAACCGGCGCCCAACGGCCTAGTCGCGAGTTAAAAGGCCCTAAAGTAGTGCCCCGCGAATTTAACGCACCAAAAGGCCCTAAAACAGTGCCTCGCAAACAGATTCGCGGAAAACTCATCGCGACAACGGGAATCCACAAGCGAATAGCTTCGGTAGAAGAAAGCCACACATCCACGCAGAGTGCGCATCGAGGGAGCCAGAGTAGCAGAGAATTTTTATGATATAAATCAAAAACTATCAAGAAAAGATGCAAAAAGGACCAAAAACCCTATACGCCGTGGGACTAATGTAAGAAATAATTAAATTAGAGTAATATATAAGTGAATCAATAAAGATGGAACTAAGTTAAGCGAAGTGAAAATGAACTGCTATCGTTACTAACTTGTGAGGTCAGTAAGCGAAAGAGAAAAGTGGCTCAGAATTATATACTTAGACCTCCACTCCTAAATACAGGAGCAACAGCTGCCTCAACAGCACCTGCAAACCTTTCCCCTCCCCAAGTCGTAACAACGACCGAGGAATTCAGGGAAGTTGTAAGAAGCACCCTAGCCGAAATCCTTCACACCGACGCTTCAGTCCTGACTAGAATCAGTGCTCAACCCCCTTTGCTAATTGACCAGACAATTGAGGAGAGGTGTAAAATAGTATCTCGGACATGGACAAGATCCCTGACGTCGTCCGTTCCCTAAGAGAGTTCAGTGGAAACCCTACTGAGTTCAGTAGTTGGAAGAAGAGCGTGGAAAGGGTACTAAAAATTTACGAACCCAGTGTAGGTATTTCAAAGTATTTTGGTATCCTGAACATTATCAGGAACAAAATTGTCGGTGGTGCAGATGCCGCGCTCGAAGCATACAAAAAAAAATAAATGTAAGGCGCGATAACCTCCGAAGAGATCTAAGGCCGAGCTTCTTTTCCAATTTGCGTCGTGCTCCTCTTGATTTTCCCTACAAATTGGCCGGACGGGACCTACATGTTTTATGCTGACTCCGAACGGCATCTGCAAAGCAGATGAGTTTTCACTGGGAGCTTTTCATGGCAGAAATACACCCGGAGTGCTTGCCAAACACTGCCGAGGGGCGACCCCGCTTAGAAAAATTTTCTTCTAATTGAAAAATCTTATTTCTAAAATTTTGATGTTGCTCTGCCCGGGAGTTGAACCCAGGGCATACGGTGTGATAGGCGGAGCACGCTACCATCACACCACGGTGGCCGCCAAAGGACGGAAGTCGGTACAGGAGTTCTACGCAGAAGTGTACAAGTACCTATCTCTCATCCTCAATAAAATTTCCTGTATGGAAATTAACGACGAAGCCATGCGCGTACTCACCAATACATATCGCGATAAAGCACTAGATACCTTCGTAAGAGGATTATCAGGCGACCTCTCCAGGCTCCTCGGCATGAAAGAACCTGCCGAATTACCTGAAACATTACATTTATGCACGAAAACCAAAACTTTAGGTCCATACATGCTAACAACCAATATAGCTTTTCGAAAATATTGAGTTCACCTTCAATACCATTCAACACCCACCAAAAACCTTCTATTCCCGCAAGGAAGTTCCAACACGGAAATCATCCCTTCTACCCACAGCTCGCCCACATACCTCAACCAACCCCTCCCATGATACAGTCCCCCCCACAGTTCCAGCATACCTCATGTCAACAACCCATATACCAACAACACATATACCGAGAGCCCTATCCTCAGTACTACTATGGGCAAGGTGTACCTCCTGGTAGACCTCTTAACAATAACCCACCTGCAAGGCCAACTCAACCAAAGCCGCCGGTACCAATGGAAGTAGACCAGTCGCTGAAAACAAGGAATGTTAATTAACTACATCAACAGACCTAACGAGAACAATGCTACGCCGAAGCAACCACCGCCCACGCAATCCCATCAACATATTAGGAATTTCCCGAACAAAGTTCAACGTGTAAACCATATTTCCCCAAACCTCGATCTCACCACAACCGACTCGGCCAATACGACGGCGACACCAACACATACGATCCAGAGAGTGGGGAGCAATCATGGCAGGACTATTACAACCCTTACGAGCAACAGGAGCACCAGTATCGCCAAGACGACGCAAACGAATATGTGGACGTTCATTTTTTAGATTTACTTCCTCATCGCTTCCTTACTTCGAATGTAAAACAAGCGATGGCAGAATACTTAAATTCCTTATCGACACTGGTTCAAACAAAAATTACATTCAGCCCGCGTTAGTTACAAACCCTAAACCGAATGACAGCGTGTTCTTTGCAAACTCCGTAGGCAGAAAAATAAGTGTATCACATCATGCCGAACTTAACCTTTTTGGCCTCAGAGATAAAAAGCTAAAGTTCTTTATCTTACCAACCCTGAAATCCTTTCACGCCATAATTAGCAACGACAGGTTAAAACAACTTAAAGCTGTTATTTACACCTCTAACGACTACATGCTCATAGAAAACAAAATAAAAGTCCCCATTAAGCAACAAATTTCTAAATCAGTGGACAACATAGAAATAAAAACTGAACATATGAATCCAGAACAAAAAGTCATTATCGGAAATTTAGTGCAACAGTTCCGCACATTATCCGCCGAACCCTACAAAAACTAACGTACACCACTAGCATCGTCGGTGAAATGCGTAGAACAAACGACTCTCTAATTTACACCAAATATTATCCTTATCCAATGTCCCTAAAAAATGAGGTTGAAAAACAGGTCAATAAACTTGTTGAAGATGGGATTATACGACCATCTCACTCTCCCTAAAATTCCCCCGTATGGATCGTTAACAAGAAACCGGACTCTGCAGGAAATAAACAGTACAGACTAGTAATTTACTACAGGAAGCTCAACTCGGTTATTATTGCAGACCGGAACTCAATCCCCAAATAAACGAGGTACTAGCGCAACTAGGACGTAATAGGTTCCTTTCCGTGTTCGATCTGAGAAGCGGATTCCACCAAATAACCCTGAAAGAATCAGATATCGAAAAAACCGCATTTTCCATAAACAACGCAAAATATGAATACACTAGAATCCCTTTCGGATTGAAAAACGCACCATCAATTTTCCAACGCACCCTCGACGATATACTACGGTAACATATAGGGAAGTTGTGTTACGTCTACAGAGACGATATCATAATTTTCAGCAAGACAGAACAAGACCATGCTAAATCCTTACAAATAATTTTCGATACACTAGAGCAAGCCAATATGAAAATCCAGCTAGACAAATGCAAATTCTTCGCGCAGGAAGTAGACTTTTTAGGATTCATAGTCACTGCAGACGGCATTCGAGCAAATCCATTAAAGATTGAAGTAATAGAAAACGTACCCATACCAAAAACACTAAAGGACCTCAGATCCTTCCTGGGAATGTCTGGGTTATACAGACGTTTCATTAGGGACTACGCCAAAATAGCAAAAGCCCTTACTCTCATCTTAAGAGGGGAGGAAGGACGAATGAGTAAACATTTATCTGCAAAAACAGCAATAACCATGAACAACGAAGCAATATACGCCTTCAATAAAATAAAAAGGACGCTTACGTCCAACGACGTGATGTTACAATACCCCAATTTCGGTAAAGAATTCCATCTGACTACCGACGCCTCCAGTTATGCAATAGGAGCAGTGCTTGAACAAGATAATAAACCCATTCTATTCATATCTAGAACCCTATCAAAGGCCGATGAAAACTACGCAACAAACAAAAAGGGAATGTTAGCGATCATTTGGGCCCTCAAATCTTTGAGAAGCTATCTTTACGGCCCTGCCGTAGTCAAAATTTTCACAGACCACCTCTTACATATGCAACAAGGACAACAATAGCAAACTCAAGAAATGGAAAGCCATCATGGAAGAGTACAACTATGAGATCAAATACAAGCTCGGCCACACAAACGTCGTAGTGGACGCACTTTCTAGACCACCACAGGAAATAAATTCAATGACACCCACCCAACACAGCGACGAAAGTTCAGGTCAAACCCTAATTCCCTACACGGATGCACGCATCAATGCATTCAAGAACCAAATTTTTATTTCAGTAGGAGAAACTCCTTCATACCAATTTAAGATAATTTTCCCCACCTACCACCGTCATATCATAATCGAAAGAGATTTTACGGAGAAACCTCTCACCACCGTACTAAAACGATACTTAAATCCTTCAACAGCAAACTGCATAAGAACCGAAGATAGCATTTTGGGCAAAATCCAAACAATTTACCAAACTCATTTTAGCAGATACAGGGTACTCTACACCCGCAAATTCATAAAGGATATCTTGAACGAGCGGAACAAGAAACAGAAATCATAAACGAGCATAATAGGGCTCATCGAAATGCAATAGAAAATAAAAAACAGCTTTTTGATAGATGCCATTTGCCATATGCAATGAAAATAAGTATGAAAGACATCCGACTGCCCCAATCATACAAGCAACCCCAATTCCCAATTACCCAGGACACATTGTCCATATCGATATCTATCACACAAACAATAAGGTTATCCTCACAACCATCGTCAAATTCTCTAAATACGCCCAAACGAAAGTACTTAGATCAAGGGCGACGGAGGACATAAGGCAACCCCTTCAAGAATTGCTAACCTCTTTTGGTATTCCAAAAAAATCGTTATTGATAACGAAAAATCCTTAAACTCTGTAATCATAACCTTTATGCTCGAAAACCAATACGGAATAGAGATTTACAAGACACCCCCCTACACCAGTACTGTCAACGGCCAGGTTGAACGCTTCCATTCCACCCTTTCAGAAATAATGCTATGCCAATCATCCTGCAAGTACAATTATTCCATCCATTCGACAATTAAGAGAAAACCAATAGAAGTATTTTTCGGAAGGACTGTAAGTACCGAAACAAATAAGAGATTTAGAATTCCACAATAAAAAAAGATCAATCTTCAAAATTTACAGTCCCAATGACATCATCTATGTCAGAATAAGCAAAAGAGTAGGCACTAAGCTTACACCCAGGTACATGAAGGAGGTCGTCAGAGAAGACAGGAACTCCACAGTCATAACCCAATCAGGAAAGACGGTGCATAAAGGGCTGATAAGGAGCTGATAAAAATATAACAAGAAAAAAATACAAAAAAAATTTTTTTTTTTGCTCTCAGAAAAACTTGTTTAAAGAAAAAAAGCAGCAGATAAATAATTTAACGAAAATCACTAATGATATATTAAGTACCTTTCAGAACGAGGAGGTAATTGTAAACGAAATCGCTTTAAATTTACAGAATAAAATTAGGCTTATAAAAGAAGAAATAGTTAACATAAAATATGCCATACAATGGGCTAGATTAGGTATCATAAATTCTATGATTTTGAATAAGAAAGAAATTGAAATATCTATTAAGGAGTTTAATAAGGAAACTATGCCCTTCAACACAATGGAAGAGGCTCTAGAATTAGCCGAAGTTAGCATAAAGCAATTCAAATTCTATTTCGTATGTCTTGAAAATTCCATTAACTACAAAAGTAATTTATAACAATTTTATTATAAAATCGTTAATAAAAACAGATGTAATGATTAATTTAAAATTTAATAATATTATTCAAAATAAAGAAGAAATATTCGGAATACAAATTAATTGTAAAAAATATAACTCAATTAGCATTTGTAAGCAAGATGAATTGTTAGATTTAAAAAATGACTTTTGTATGACTAACCTAATTAAAAGCCTTAATTATTCGTGCCCCATGATAAATTGCCATCATATACCAAGAGACGAGCTAATTGCCCCAGGAATACTATTCCTTAATGATTACCATGGCAATATAAGTATCAGCAGCGATATGCGCCAATTAAATGGCACCTATATGTATATTGAACTTCAAAAACGAGACGGTAATAGCTAACGAAAGAACTTATAGGAATTTCGAAACACCTCCTTTAAGGGTGATGCCAGCAACAGCACAGCCAAATCCAAGGGAGGAGAGCTTTACCAAACTTGTGTCACGCGAAGCCCTTAGCGAGTTACATTTGAACAGTTAGTTATTCTTATCATTGCCAGCTTCAGGAAGCACTGCAGGAAGAAAACAAATAAATCTACAGAGCAACCATTACAATCAATCACTCAAGGCAGCCAGAGCCAAGAAGCAACCAGGCAAGTCCAAGTCCCAGTGCCCGAACTAGGACTTTTCAAATTTTTCAGACGATCGAGGAAAACCGTCTTTAAGAGGGGAGGAGTTAACACCACCCACATTCAAACTTCACAAATATTCACATAGTAGGTTGCCTGCATTCTCTAGTCACATTGCAGCACAAATTGTATGCGATAAACGCTGACTGACATATTCACATCATGGGAACATTACTGGTGATACGATATCAACAACATAAGCTAACTGCATTCTTCACTCCAGTTACAAAACGCGCATCCGGAATAAATGCTGATGACTCACTACCGCTCCGTGGGAACATAGTTCGCACTGCCAGTACCGCGCATACCTTAGCTTCATATTTCTACACGCGTAGCCAACAAACGCCAACTGCGCCTCACCAGCGGATGGGAACATTGGCAGCGATACGATACCACTGCAACATATGAAAATACCAACAATGATGCGACGCCGCTGTAATTGGACCGTCGCTAAGAATTAATAAAAGGCCATACTAACATAGTTTAAGTTCAGTTGTATTTTGCTCGTGTAAAACCAATAAAGTGCAAAAAAAAACGGCATAAGCCGGCAAAAAAATAATTTATAAGTGAAAAGCGTTTGTGATTTAAAATTTTTTTTTGTCAAACATTATACAATTAAATTCCGCATTTCGCGAATTTAAATCATTTAAGGAACGTCCCATTGTCCGTGCTTGACTATCTTAAAAAAAAAAAAAAACAATAATAAAACACAAACACCGTCACCAATTTAACTTCCCTTTTTAAATTTCTGTGGCACGAACAGCAATTCCATCTTCGAACTTTGCGAACGTTACCTGAGCATACAAATATTTTGTTCAATTTTTTTTTTTTGGTGAAGACCCAAAAGTTTGCTTGAAATGCCTCTTAGTACCCCAAAAATGTCCGAAACCGGGGCAAAACCAAAAGATGACCCAAAAAAAGAAACGACCAAGGAAAGGGCAACATCCCTCGCCCAAAATCCAAATCAGTTGACCCATTCGCGCAAAAGTTCATCGCGGAAAGTGACGTTCTCATGAGATACTGCGCGAAATTTAACGAGGCACCGATTCAAGATCACACTGAATCGTATCTCATGTTCAAAGACAAATCACTAGATGATTGTGGGGCACGGCTTCAATCGGTTACCGATCTGGTATTTTCGAAACCAGACGAAAGTTTCCCTGAAGGCTTCAAGAGTTCAGTAAAAGGCAAATATTGCACTATACGTATGAGGTGACCAAAGCAAAGATTGCCGATCAATTTTCGTTGATCAAAATGATGGCAACACCGAGCCCACCACTCCGCGTGGAACAGCCCTCGGCTGAGGAAAATATTTACTTCAAATTCCAAGCATGCGACACGGAGACCTTTTGTGGTGGCTATGAAGAATGGACCGCTTTTCCTGATATGTTGACAGAGGTGTACATTAAGCATCCAAAGCTCTCCCGTGCTCATAAGTTGTACCATCTCCGGTACGGAACGCGAGGCAAAGCCGGCTCCATCGTCAAACAATTTCCGTTGAGCGATGATAACTTTGACCTTACCTGGGAAGCTTAACGGTCACGATACGAAAACAAGCGTATCCTCATTGACAACCAGATAAAATCCTTACTGACTCTGGCCACTATTCCTTCCGTGAGCAACTTCAGAGAATGCAAAACACGATCAACAACTGCCTATCAGTCCTTCACTCCAAACGAGTTACGACAAACAGTTGGGATCCGATTCTGGTGTTCATCAAAACTCCCCGAAACAACCCTGTCACTTTGGGAACAATCTCTCTTTTCGCGAAGAGATTTACCTTCATGGTCACAAATGAACGATTTTCTCACCTCGAGGTATGAAGTCGTTGAAAGAGTCGATTAGCTTCAACCAAGCCAAAGGAAAATAAAACCAAAACCATCAAAATTCTGCACAAAACAGGTCCTTCAACAGGACGCAAACCCTTGTGGCAGACTCTAAAAAGGAAACTTGCCATTATTGCAACTGTAGTATCGCGTGGAATTCACCTCACTTCAAACACGCTTAACATTACAAACATTCGTTCATTGACCCAGATAACTACCTTGAGTTCATTCGCCAAGTCGCCTAATGTATTAATGCGTCATACGAAACTGCTCAAGAAGGAATCATATTGACAATATGTAGGTCAATATAATAATTCGCTGACAAAGCATTCCTCACTATGAGTCATTAACCTCTAGTATGTAAATATTAATGTAAGTATATATATATGTATAGGTTAAGAACTTTTGTATAAATAATAATGAATGTCGTCAATAAAAACAATTAACAAATTGCTATCCAACGCTAATCATCAGCGTTGGTCAGCCAAATCATTTGTTGTTCAATTCATTTTTTCTTTACATGGCGATCCTTCTATTTTCATTTCTTTAGATGAAATAGGAAACATTTCTTTCTACTTTTAACCTACCTCCAAAATAAGGAAATAATTGTCCATAAGAATAGGCTTACCCAATATAAAATATGCAAATGACTCACAATAATTTAACAAAAAAAAAAAAAAAGCGGTATCAACAATAGCATTACAATTTACTCGTCAATAAACAAAAACAAACAATTCATATTGGTATCCAGTTACCATTAATTCACATGCCGATTTTAAGTGAGTCGACGCTCTTAAGGGTCGGCTGTACAAAAAAAAAATTACTCATTATAGTATATATACAAACAAAAAAATAGCAAAAGTCAGCTTATTATGAAAAAGCGAGAATCAGCATAACGGGCACTGTATGTAAAGCAAATGCAAACGAATAAAAACAAAAAAAGAAAACACATATACTCATAATATCAAGTTACTACTATGACATAATTAATAGTTACAATTAAATTTGAAAAAAATCTCTTTTGTTAACACCAAGCAAGTTGACTGGGTCATTCAACGAAAAATGAAAAAACATGGCACACTTATCACAGTGACATTGGAGTGACCGTCTATAATTAAGCATAAAATTATATACGCTCACTTAAAAGGCCAATGGTGTAGTATCGCGTGGAATTCACCTCACTTCAAATACGCCTAACATTACAAACATTCGTTCATTGACCTAGATAACTACCATGAGTTAATTCGCGTTTGCCAAGTCGCCTAATGTATTAATGCGTCATACCAAACTGCTCAAGCAAGAATCATATTGACAATATGTAGGTCAATATAACAATTCGCTGACAAAGCATTCCTCACTATTGAGTCATGCACCTCTAGTATGTAATTATTATGTAAGTATGTATATATGTATAGGTTAAGAACTTTTGTATAAATAATAATGAATGTCGTCAATAAAAACAATTAACAAATTGCTTTCCAACGCTACTCATCAGTGTTGGTCAGCCAAATCATTTGTTGTTCAATTCATTTTTTCTTTACACAACTCCCCGCACCTTATTAGATTCTGTCCACAATTCAAGCGAATGGCTGTGCAAAGCCGAACACAATTAGTCAAACAAGCTAAGCTGTGTACAAAATGCCTTAGCAGCACTCATATAATCAATGAGTGCAGGAGCAAGTGGTCATGTTCGACATGTCATCAACGGCATTACACGCTGTTGCATGCGAATCCACAAGCTCCACGTTCCACCCCGCAAACGAATGCATCAAACGAGCAGCACACAACTGCTGAGTCGACATCTCCCGTTAGACAAATGCCGAATAGCTCCGATTCTAGCGAGCTACCGTGTTGTTCAAAACACGCACCGGTTCAATCATTGCATGCAGCCAATGACAACCAAATTCTCCTTCCTACTGCTATGGTCGCAGTCGAACACGAGGGTGAATTATTTCCACTGAGGGCCCTTATTGATCAGGGCTCGGAAAGAACTTTCATTTCCTCGAAAATTCAAGAACGGTAAACTACCCTTCGAATATTCAAAGTTCGAAATCTCTGGCATGGGTGGACAAGTCGTACAAAAGTCCTTCAAGGTTTGCCCTTTGACACTGGTTGCATCCAAGCCCATGAAAAGGATAAAGGCTCATGCCATTGTGTTGCCGCAACTTACCAATAATCTGTCAACATCCACCATCGGTCGCAAAATCTGGGAGCAGTTTAAACTCCTTGAGCTCGCTTATCCCAGTTGCCACATACCAGGTCAGACTGACATGGTCATAGGCAGCGACATTTATTTTAATTTTTTTTTTTTTATTTATCTGCAGGACACAGTCCTCACAAATAGATAACCATTTGAAATAACAATAGAAATTAAAAATAAAAAAGCAATTACAATAAAATTATATAATTACAAGATCAAAATACATAGAATTCAATATAACAGATGCAGCGAATTATATACATACATTTATATATTTATCATGATAATTCTAATTTTGTTTTTGGGACTGTGGGTTGAGGAAGGTGGCAAAAAGCGCGCCTTTACGCCGACGAGCCTCAGCTGGGCTACCACCATGCCTACCCGGCACCCTTCTCGCCGGACCAAGCAGTTACATTACAAGCTTCAACACAAATGCATTAGAAATTGACTACAAGGTACAGAGATGCACCAAAATCATCAAGTCCTAGCACTTAAACGGGATGTCTTCTTAAGACGTTTGACCATCAAATAATCTCGGAACACATCTGTTTGATGTAGTTGCGCCTCCAATAAACATAAGGCTACGTCTATTAAACTCTATTGGAAGATCTGGAGTAAGTTCCAGAGAAAATTAGCTGGCCTTCAAAAGTATCCACACAGATTCTGTGGGTTTTTTCAAAGCAATCACAGAAAAAAGCACACGTCGACCTGGTGGAGTATGGCACAAATATTGGACAAACACTAACATCCCTTAACTGGATTAGGTGAATCGGTCAGCTTCGACGACCTGCAACATATCTGTTGTTGATGGCAAGTTAAAATTCGCGGTTAAATTCTCCAAAAAAAAAAATGTTGAAGCCGAATCGTGAAAAATTCATAACAAATTTTCCATTGTTTTATTTTTAATTTTTTTATGATATTTGAAAAAAGTTAAATATTTCAAAATTTCGGTTTGTATTCTCTCGTTTGGCATTCCCGCAAAGTTTTAGAGAGTGATTAAAATTTTTTCAGCGTTGGTCAGCCAAATCATTTGTTGTTCAATTCGTTTTTTCTTTACACAACTCCCCGCACCTTATTAGATTCTGTCCACAATTCAAGCGAATGGCTGTGCAAAGCCGGACACAATTAGTCAAACAAGCTAAGCTGTGTACAAAATGCCTTAGCAGCACTCATATAATCAATGCGTGCAGGAGCAAGTGGTCATGTTCGACATGTCATCAACGGCATTACACGGTGTTGCATGCGAATCCACAAGCTCCACGTTCCACCCCGCAAACGAATGCATCAAACGAGCAGCACACAACTGCTGAGTCGACATCTCCCGTTAGACAAACGCCGAATAGCTCCGATTCTAGCGAGCTACCGTGTTGTTCAAAACACGCACCGGTTCAATCATTGCATGCAGCCAATGACAACCAAATTCTCCTTCCTACTGCTATGGTCGCAGTCGAACACGAGGGTGAATTATTTGCACTGAGGGTCCTTATCGATCAGGGCTCGGAAAGAACTTTCATTTCCTCGAAAATTCAAGAACGGTAAACTACCATTCGAATATTCAAAGTTCGAAATCTCTGGCATGGGTGGACAAGTCGTACAAAAGTCCTTCAAGGTTTGCCCTTTGACACTGGTTGCATCCAAGGCCATGAAAAGGATAAAGGCTCATGCCATTGTGTTGCCGCAACTTACCAATAATCTGTCAACATCCACCATCGGTCGCAAAATCTGGGAGCAGTTTAAACCCCTTGAGCTCGCTGATCCCAGTTGCCACATACCAGGTCAGACTGACATGGTCATAGGCAGCGACATTTTTTTTTATTTTTTTTTTTATTTATCTGCAGGACACAGTCCTCACAGATAGATAACCATTTGAAATAACAATAGAAATTAAAAATAACAAAGCAATTACAATAAAATTATATAATTACAAGATCAAAATACATAGAATTCAATATAACAGATGCAGCGAATTATATATATACATTTATATATTTATCATGATAATTCTAATTTTGTTTTTGTGACTGTGGGTTGAGGAAGGTGGCAAGAAGCGCGCCTCTACGCCGACGAGCCTCAGCTGGGCTACCACCATGCCTACCCGCCACCCTTCTCGCCCGGACCAAGCAGCTACATTACAAGCTTCAACACAAATGCATTAGAAATTGACTACAAGGTACAGAGATGCACCAAAATCATCAAGTCCTAGCACTTAAACGGGATGTCTTCTTAAGACGTTTGACCATCAAATAATCTCAGAACACATCTGTTTGATGTAGTTGCGCCTCCAATAAACATAAGGCTACGTCTATTAAACTCTATGGGAACATCTGGACCAAGTTCCATAGAAAATTAGCTGGCCTTCAAAAGTATCCACACAGAAAAAAGCACACGTCGACCTGGTGGAGTATGGCACAAATATTGGACAAACACTAACATCCCTTAACTGGATTAGGTGAATCGGTCAGCTTCGAGGACCTGCAACATATCTGTTGTTGATGGCAAGTTAAAATTCGCGGTTAAATTCTCCAAATAAAAAAAATTTTGAAGCCGAATCGTGAAAAATTCATAACAAATTTTCCATTGTTTTATTTTTAATTTTTTTATGATATTTGAAAAAAGTTAAATATTTCAAAATTTCGGTTTGTATTCTCTGGTTTGGCATTCCCGCAAAGTTTTAGAGAGTGATTAAAATTTTTTTTTTGAATCAAAAAACCATTATGGCCGCCAAGAAGAGTAAATGGTTTCACCTTCTCATATTTTTATCATGCAAAATACAACCAGGTGCTAAGGGCGGTCTATTTGACAGCTGTCAAAACATTCTCCACCTTCTATCATTACATTATGGACCGACTGTTTCGGTTTAGTTTTGCCTTTGCTGTAGCTTTTGTATTGATTGTTTTGCTTTATCGTTGACTTAAATTTTGTTTTGCAATAACCTTCTTTGTGACATTTTTCGGAGGTATGATTTTTGTAACTGCAATTGCACACGAAGTGCATCGAATAGTGCTGGAAACAAATGTGTTTTTGGTTTCTGATCTTTGTTGTTTCCACGGTGTTGGCAGACAATTTGTTTATTTAAGTGATTTCGCGAATTTTGTTTTCCACTAGTGCACTGTCTGATTTCAAGCTAATAACACAGCCCACAGAAAAAAAGTCGGATGTTCAATGGAGGAGACAGATCAATTCTTATGGATTTTTGCTCGCTGAACACGAATCCGTTGCCAGAATTCAAAAGTTAGCTCTTGTTTTTTTTTTTCTAACCTCAAAAAACTCCCCTTTTTCGAGTTTTTGAGACATGATCATGATCTGTGTAAGGGCAATCGTCTTACACTTTCTTCTTTGATCGGTATGTCTCGTTTGAGACACCAACTGTAGGATTATTTATGTAATTGTTATAAATATACTTTGTTATATTTTAAATTTTATATTATTAGACTGTTTATTGTTTATTATCAAAATATGAAAATATTTTCAGTTATCAAAAATATCTTAAAAAAAATAAAGTTTAAATAAATTATTCAAAATTATACAGAAAATATTATCTATTATCTATATATATAAAAAGAAGTGTACATTTTGATTGTCACTCCATAACTCGAGAACGGCTCGACAGATTGCCATGAAATTTTTAGGAAAGATACAGGAAGGAGAGATGATGGTTAGTTGATAAAATTACAAGTTAATTTCATTGACAGCATAAAAATGTTAAACAGATGAACCTGTCCAAATGCAAATGTTTATCAATCACTTTCTTCTGATGGTAACTATTGTTCACGCCTGCCTTTCCAACATTTCTTCGTTAAGTTAATAATTTACATACATACAAACACACACTCCCACTCATCGCACGCATTCATGCTTTAGTTGTACAACGTAACGTCACCGTCTTCGCTTTTGTCTCCCATTGTCCTTAACCACCTTGGCACATTTAGTTAACTTACAAATCGACGGCAATCCGATTAAATCCATACTACGCATATTCTATGAACATCACGTGAACGTGCGTGTGCCTCTATCGAAAAACGACATCTTTATCAAAGTGATACAAGTTCTTTATCATCGACATCATCGGCAATTTCATTTAATTTATTTGGTATAAAATAGTTCATATAACATGAGTGCAGATAGTTTGAATAACCCACGTCGTCCAATTGACGACTGTAATGAGAATGCAATATTTCCCGATAAATACAAAATGAGAAAAACACACACTTAATGTGACAATGCAATATCTTTTAACAATGCTTGGTGAGGTATTCCAAACGGCATCAGAGGAGCATATTAGCTACATACGTTAATTTATCCAAAAATCTTCTAGAAACATTGCCTGAATCGCTTCAATTTCTCAATAAATATACTAAACTTGGTATTCTGAATACGTTACGGGAGTTGAACATATACAATAACCGTTTTGATCACATGCAAAGCTTTCTTTATAAAACAAAAATCTTAAAATCCTATTAACCAGTGATAACCGTATCAATCATATAGATACTTAAATCAAAAATTAAATATATTTACATATATACATATATATGTTTAACTTTACGAATTTTGGTCTACGACCACATATATTTTTTAATTGACACTAATAATCTACTAAACTAGTCATATAACGTACAACAATTTATTTTTGAAAATTCAATTTTTTTTTAATTTAAAAATATCAAAATAAATGTAACAGATAAATTACCAGTATGATGATCTTACGATTTAGTGAGCTGTATTGTTCAAAATATTTGCATTTTTCGACAACTAATACTCATATTTTATTTTAAAAAGTTTGTTTCTTCAATCTCTTGTTACATTATGAAATGAGAATTTAATCTAAACAAAATAATTCCTTTTAGAATACTAATGTTACATTGCTTAACAATTTATATTAATTGATTTAAAACAATAGTCAATTTATTATTTATATTAATTATACGCACTTCTTCTCCAGTTAATATTCAAGAATATATATTAGACTGGGTTCGCCCCATACAAAAAAAAATTCTAATGTCCACCCCTCAATTTGAAGATTATGTTGAGAGGGTTTCGGAAACATTTTTTTAAATTTTTTTGATCCTTCGAAATACAGCCGAAACAGTTTTTTAGTTGTAACTTGGTTATTTAACGCCCGATTTTTAAAATTGATATGTCAATATTTTGGCCTTGAGAAGCTTCACATTAATGTCCTTTTAAGCTATGAAGTCGTTTTCGCATGATTAGGTCAGCTAACAAAAGTTTGCCCCCCCCCCCCCCCCAATGTATGGTTTTTCCTTACCAAATGAAAGTACTTAAAAATTCAAGAAAATGTTGCTTTGAAACCATATTAATAAAATAATAAACAAATAAGTTATAGCACTTTCAATATTTATTGCAACTGTTATTTTACCCGATTCTTATTATACTTAGACCTGAAACTCATGATATTTTTCGGGGGGAAATTGCAGGGTTTGCATTGAAAAGTTAATAAAGATATGCCAAATATCATGAATAGGGGAAGTCAAAGTAAATAAGTGAGTCAAACCTGTTGTTTCGTATTTATAATAATAACACTACGCGACAAAATCAACTTTTTTTCTGGGTATTGGACAAAACCCACTTTTTCGTAGAGACTGAGGTTTAAGTAAACAAAGTACTATCTCCGTTTTTCGAACTTAGCCTCCAAAGAATAGATATCGGCTTACGAAGTTCAAAGTCTGAAATTCTACATTTCGAAATTTTATTATATTTTTTTGTTAACGCGTTCAGCAAATTGAAAAAGTAAAAATGTGGTCCGCTCTTTTCCCTTATTAGAAGGGCTTGATTCTTTTTTTGAGAAATTTAGTATAACATCTGTTATACGAGGTTAAAGTCAGAAGTCAGAGTCTGACCGTATTCAGAAGTGGGGGTAACATTTTGTTAGCTGACCTAATCATGTGAAAACGACTTCATATCTTAAAAGGACATTAAATGGAAATGTGAAGAAGGCCAAAATAATGACATATCAATTTTAAAAATCAGACGTCAAATAACCAAGTTACAACGAAAAAACCATTTCGGCTGTATTTCGAAGGATGAAAAAAAATTTAAAAAAAAATTTTTTCCAAAACCCTCTCAACATACTCTTCAAATTTAGGGGCGGACATTAGGAACTTTTTTTTCGACCCAGTCTAATATATATCATCTACATATATAAAATATTTTACAACAACAGACATACAAACTCCGCAATGCAAATTAATTCATATTCAATTCGATAATAACACAATCCACTACAAAAAAAAAAAAGAAATAACTTAAATTTTTAAAAATCAGACAAATTTCTACAATTTTAAAAAATCTCTTAAAGATTTTTTAAAATAAATTTTAACAAAATATTTTCCTAAATATCAATATTTCACATTGAAATGTAAATCATATTAAAAACTCAATTTATACTCATTAACATAACATGAATCAATAACAATTTCACCCTCAAACAATTAAAGGAATCAACTTTTCATTCCTTATCAACAACTTGGACATACATTATGAAGAGTACAATTATATATTGAACATATATTCTGCATAATACAAGTTTTTAATTTTTTTTTAATGATTATGCACACAAAGTTCCAATCTACTATCATTCAATCTCATCCTAGGTTCTTCAATCGCATTATTATAAATAACAATATATATATATACTAGCGGACCCTGTTGCACTTCGTAGCAACCAACCAAAAAAAGAAATGAAAGATTATAGATTTTTTTTTATGAAATGAATGCATTGTATTTCAAAATTATTAATGTCAATCCAAATTACGCCGTAATTCTTCATTTCTTCGATGTAGCACAATATCGCGAGATTGAAACTGGTCTCCAACAATCACAATTGCCACTTCATCAATTGTTGGTGCATTAAATCGTCTCGCATGCTCTCCAAAGGGCGTTTTGTCAACCCTTATAACGATTCTGTGATCATCAGATGGCATACGATCGAGAGCGGTTTTAAACAATCGAATTAATTCATTGTACTGATGTAAGAAGGTTTGAAGTTCAGAAACAATTTGTCGTCTTGCATGCGCAGCAATTGTACAACGCCGATCCAATTCACAATTTGCATCTCCGATAAAATAGATTTGCAAAAATTGATGATCAGCATCAGGATACGGCAATAAGGATCCAGCTCGATGATAAATCTTGAATCTGTAATATTTTTTTGAAATGTAATTAGATACTGGATACGAATTCTTGAACACATCAAAAGAATTGCTGCTGAGATCGCAATTTTCATATGATATTCCGCATGAAGTAATTACCTTAAATGTCGCCATGAAATTGTCTCTTACAATTTTGGTCGCACCAAAAGAAGTCATTTGAAATGCCGCATTGTATTCTTGAATATGAGACAAAAAACGCTTAGACGTTTGCGACGTTCCAAAAATGAATGAATGAAGTGGATCGGCGGGAGATTCAAATGCTGGTAGTCTCACTTTTCCATTAGCACAACACATGCCAGGCGTTTCACCCTGAAATTTGGCTGCATCACAATGTGGACATCTCACCGTCATTCCACCAATATTGGCATGTTCACTATAATCATTTTCGCTATTGTAAGCGAAAGCAGCGTATTCCATCTCTTGCACAGCACGACGTGAAAGTCGTGTCGTTCGTCTCGATGCTGGATTTAATGGATTTGGATCTGTCGATCTATGATGACGTGCGTTTCGTAATTGTTGTACTTGGTTTTGTTGTGAGCGTTCCTCTACACTTTGCGCTCTCCTTTGATTAAATCTATAGGTAGAACTACGCGTACGTCGACCTATAGTTGATCGTCTTGTTGGTGGCATTTTGATGCATGTGATGAAATTATGGAAAAAAATCTTTTTTAACTATGTTTTCTTTCACTGAACACACCTAAAATCACTTTTTAAATTAATAATAGTTGGAGAAATGTAGAGCGTTTTCTACATCTATGTATATGCCAAATCAATAGGCAAACGAAATTTGGTTTTTATATGGCTTTATTTTGTCGTAACTCTTTGCCGATTACAAATTCAATGATTTTACATGCTAAGAAAAAATTCAATTTAGGCATCAGAATTTATGTTTAGGAATTTTAAAAGTCCTGCTATTTAATGTTGACAAAATAAGCGATGAGTGCGAAGAGTATATAGGCAAAGTAATATTAGTACAGTTGAGTGTGCATTATGTTGCTGCAGTGGAGTGGGAGTGCAGTGCATTGAGGAATATGCGATAATAGCAAAATGATAAAAAAAAAACAGCGAAGACGGTGACGTTACGTTGTACAACAAAAGCATGAATGCGTGCGGTGAGTGGGAGTGTGTGTTTGTATGTATGCAAATTATTAACTTAACGAAGATATGTTGGAAAGGCAGGCGTGAACAATAGTTACCATCAGAAGAAAGTGATTGATAAACATTTGCATTTGGACAGGTTCATCTGTTTAACATTTGTATGCTGTCAATTATTAATAATAGGTTGGATCGATTTTTTTCGTAGGTCGGACCGAAATGTAAACTTTTTTTCAAAATTTGAATTTTTTCTAAAAAAAATCATAACTCAAGAATTGCTAAACCGATTTGGGATTTCAAAATCAACTAACCATCATCTCTCCTTCCTGTATCGTTCCTAAAAATTCCATGGCAATCTGTCGAGCCGTTCTCGAGTTATGGAGTGACAATCAAAATGTACACTTCTTTTTATATACATAGATATTATTATATTATATTATAAATAACTAATATTAACTCACATAAAACTAATTCAACAAATAAAAACTAACAACAATAACAACTTATAGTAATCAATATACATTGTAAGTTAACATTTAAAAAATAAATTTTTCGTTTCACTGGAGGGGGAGTAGATGTAGGATTATTTATGTACTTGTAATAAATATGCTTTGTTATATTTTAATTTTTTTATTATTAGATTGCTTATTGTTTATTATCAAAAAATGAAAATATTTTCAGTTATCAAAAATTTCTTTTAAAAAAATAAAGTTTAAATAAATTATTCAAAATTATATAGAAAATTATTATTTTCTATACCAACAAAAATAAGCCATCATGTTGATCCCACCGAGCTTGATAACGACTCTTCATAGACTTATGCCCCTATTACCGTTTACAACTCAACTCTGTTTCAGTTGAAATTTTGCAATAGGGTATTACAGATTACAACTCAACTTGTCAAAAACAGTGTCGGTTGAAGTTCTCTGGTCTAACAACTTTTTGTGGCAATGCCGTTTACAACCTTGTGTTGGTGTAGTTGTCAAAGACATCAAAATCTGACAACTGTTTACTAGCAGTTGTCTCATACATGCCCCTATTACCGTTTACAACTCAACTTAGTTGGGTTTTAATTAAAACAACTCAGCTTTAAGACAACTCAACTCCTGTTTGGTATTACGAATTACTACTTATTTCAGTTGAAGTTGAATTGGTGTTGCCATCCTAGGAAAGTGATGGTTTGACAAATAAATGAACAGCTGATCAATTTGTGGCGGAAATTAAAGCATTTGCAAAAGTGATTTTGTTTATACAAGATATTATATGATATGAAGTCTATTTTATAATGGCGAAAATGTTGGTGATTGATATGTCGCGAATACGGAAAACATTCGCGTGATCATTCCTGTCCCTTGGAACTACCAAACACCAAACAGTGACAAGTGATGAGCTTCAAATGAAGTTATCTTGTAGATTTGAAAGGAAGCATTTTGCTCACTACTAAACTCAATTAAGGACCATTTCCGCAAACGCGTTCGAGGGAAGGCTTTACCCCTATTTTAAAATTGTGCGCCACACTCAGATTCCTTGCTGATGGCAGGTTAGGTTAGGTTGAACTGGCCGGTCCATGAGGACCTAACATAGACTGATTGAGTCCGTAGTGTTCCCAGAAGTTTGTTTTAACGACCAAACTGAAAAACCCTATCAAAAACCAGAACCTATGTTATAAAATAACTCCGTCCTCTTGGCAAATACTAGAAGCTTCCTAGGACTTAAGCCACTTGCTGCTTCTAGATCTGACAGCTGTATCACTCCTAATAGCTGGAGTCTTAGCCTGGCAAGTGTAGGGTACAAGCACAGAACGCGCTCGATCATTTAAAGGCATGTGACGCCAGAAGGAAGTATTCAGTCAGAATACCCGTCATGAGTCCTCTCTTTTTAATGATAGAAGTAACTTTGTTAGTCTAAGGTTGTAAGACCTACACAGAATCTTTGACACTTTACAGCCCCGTGCTTGAACCCACGCCTTTCCCGCTTGGTCGATTATGTGCACCTCTCGCCTTCGCTTAATCTCGCCCAGTCTAATTGGGATGTCTACGGAGCAAGCTTCAAGGGATGCGCCCTTTTTAGCTAGTTCGTCCGCTTTTTCATTCCCGTCTATTCCCATATGCCCTGGGACCCAATATAGATGTATGCTTCTCCCTGTTCCGATTCTCTCCAGAGACTGCTTACACTCTAACACGCATTTAGATGCTGTGCTATGGGAGATTATTGCCTTAATTGCTGTTTGACTGTCAATATAAAATTTAACACGGTTGTAGCTTAAGCTATTCTCTTCCAGGGTTTCTACTGCTTTTGTTACGGCTAATATTTCTGCTTGGAAAACGCTACAGTAATCCGGCAGCCTGTAGGATCTGCTTATTTCCGGATCAGCATAGTATACCGCAGACCCTACTCCTTCCACTACTTTGGAACCATCTGTGTACACATGCATCACCTCGTCCGCCATTTGCGCACCCTTCCGCCAACCGTCCACCTCTATTGTGGCCTTAAGATCTCCCTCGAAGCGCAGATAGGGAATCGGGTAGTCTGTTCGTCTTGTGATTGATGACGCTATACTACTATGGCCATATGGTCGTCGCTCAAGCTGCCCCGAGACACCGAGCCTGGTTGCGGTTGTTGTTTTGTGCGTTGCTACCAGGTCTACAGGTGGAATGTGCAGAATGGCATACAGTGCAGCCGTCGGGGTTGTTTTCAGGGCTGCCGTAATGCTAAGCATCGATAGTCTGCATACCCCCTCTAATTTTTTGAGGTATGTTGTTTTTTGTGTGGATTTCCACCAAACAAGAACTCCATAGTATAGAATAGGGCTTACAATAGCTGTAAAAACCCAATGAGAAAGAGAGGGCGATAAGCCCCACGTACACCCCAGCATTCTTTTACATGCATAGAGTGCCGTTGAGCCCTTCTTGACCCTCTCCTCCACGTTGAGCTTCCATGACAGTTTACTGTCTAGGCTGATTCCTAGATATTTTGTGCAAGGTTTCTCCTGTAAGGTCACCCCTCCTAACTTAGGCCTGGTCCAAATTGGGACCTTGTACTTCTTTGTAAACAAGACCATATCCATCTTCTCCGCATTGACTTTCAACCCGACATTAGATGCCCAGGTATATCCCGAAGCGCCCGATCCATCAAAGAACTAATTGTTGGAAGGCACTTTCCACTTATGATAATTGCAACGTCATCTGCGTAATCCGTAAGTTTTACGGGTCCCTCTTCGGATCGCCTGAGCAGTTGGTTGATGACCAGCGTCCACAGCAGAGGTGATAGCACCCCTCCCTGCGGCTTGCCCCTGTCCACTGATTTCGTGGCCTCGTACAATCCCCATTGTTATGTAATCTTCCTGCAAATTAACATGCAGCCAATCCATCTGATTAAGGCAGGATGTACTTTTATATAATTAAGACCATCCATAATCGCCCATTATAGAAAGCCCCGGCAATGTCCAAGAAGACTCCTAGAGCATACTCCTTATATTCCAGGTATTTCTCTATGCTTATTACAACCCTATGCAATGCGATGTCTACCGACTTGCCTTTGGTGTACGCATGCTGTGTTGTCGAGAGCAGCTTTTCATCCACGTTGGATTTTATGTACACATCTATCAGCCTCTCAAATGTTTTGAGCAGAAATGATGTTTAGCTAATGGGTCTATAGTCTTTGGGATACACGTGACCGATCTTCCACGCCTTTGGTAGGAAAACTACACGAGCAGTTCTCCAAGAGTGCGGTACATGATTCAGCCGTATGCACCCACCCATCGAATATTATTTTAAGCCATTCCACGACCGCCATACTTGAAACTTGTAGCATGGCCGGGAATATACCGTCTGGGCCCGGCGATTTAAACTTAGAAAACGTTTTCACTGCCCATTCTATCTTGGTATCGGTCACCAAGCCCGGCACTACTAGCTCCGTGATCGAAGTGTGAGTGATGTCTGCTGGCTCTTCTAAACCGTCTCCCAATGGGAAATGTGTATCGAGAAGCACCTCAAGGGATTCCTCACTATTACGTGACCGTTCCCCGTTCTCTTTCTTTATTAGTCCCTGGACTATGTTTCCCTTTGCTGATGGCAACTATCAAAAATGCTGTGGAAATGATTTTGGTGTTGGACTGGTTTTAGATATTATTGAGGAGCATATTTGTGCGAAGTGGATTAAACCCCAAACAGCAAAAATTGTATTTTACTCTAAAATAGGATTCCCAGGAGTAGTGATTAGTATCAATGGGATTCACATTCGCATAATTTCACCTATTTTGGCTGCATCCGAACTGCGGCCAGCCTCGTCCAACTTCGGAATGTCGTTTCATAAAGTCAAAAAGTTATTCAATGTAATCCTTCGTTTAAACGTTGTTTTTTCTATAAATGTGTACAACATTGTTGATTATTGTTTGATTAAAAAAGGTTTAACTACCGGCTTTCAATTTTTGCTTTTTATTCGGTAACGTTTTATGATACGGTGCACCATCTAACTCTTATCAAATGCGGTATCAAAAGATCTGTTTCGATCTCCGTGCTTAGGATGCGGAAACTAAAAATTTTATTTGTCAAAATATATTTACAAAAACCCACAAAATGGCCCCGAGAGGGTCCGAAATATGAGGCCCGATCCATAGCTTTTTTCCACAGAACATCTTTCTACGTTGGCGGCCTTCGGCCACTATTTGTAAAAATAGTCCTGGGTGGATCCAACGCCTTTCTGCGTGTACAAAAAATACGGCAAAATACAACAACCATATGAAAATTTGAACCGAAATGATATGACGACAGAAATTAAATTTTGAATTTTTGTTTTCGGATTCTAAAATCGGAGGTCGAAACGTGTCTTTTGATACCAACTTTGAAAATTTTTGTTAAAAATTAGGTGGTGAACCGTCTTGTAAAATGTTACCTTTTTTAAAAACAACTGCAAAATTGTATGAGAGAACTGCTAGTACAGTTGTAAGATTTTGACGTCTTTGACAACTACACCAACACAAGGTTGTAAACGGTAATGCCACAAAAAGTTGTTAGACTAGACAACTCAACCGACATTTTTTTTCACAGGTTGAGTTGTAATCTGTAATACCAAATTGCGAAATTTCAACCCAACCAGAGTTGAGTTGTAAACGGTAATAGGGGTAACAATTTTGCAGTTGTTTGGAAAAAAAGTATCGTTTTACAAGACGGTTCACCACCTAATTTTTAACAAAAATGTTCAAAGCTGGTATCAAAAGACACATTTCGACCTCCGGTTTTAGAACCCGAAAGCAAAAATTTAAATTCTGTCATATCATTTTGGTCCAAATTTTCATGTGGTTGTTGTATTTTGCCAAATTTTTTGTACGCATTAATGCAGAAAGGTGTTGGACCCACCCAGGGTTATTTTTACAAATAGTGGTCGAAGGCCACCAACGCAAAAAGTTCTGTGCAAAAAAAAAACAATGGATCTGGCCTCTTATTTCGGACCCTTTCGGAGCCATTTTATGGGTTTTTGTAAATATCTTTCGATAGAAATAAAAATTTTATTTTCCGCTTTCGGATTCTTAAAACGGATGTCGAAACGTGTATTTTGATACCACCTTTGATACTTTATGAAAAAATTTTCTTGTAAAACGTTGCCGGAAAAATATGGAAAGCGAGTAATTAAACCTTTTTTAAGATAATTTAAAGAAGCTTTATAATAAGCAATTTTGTACACATTTATAGAAAAAACAAGTTTACATTGAACAACTTCTTGACCTTCTGGAGCGACATCCCGAAGTTGGACGAGGCAAGGCGCAGTTCGGATGCAGCCAAAATAGGTGAAATTATGCGAACGTGAGTCCCATCGATACTACCCACTACTCCTGGGAATCCTGTTTTAGAGTTAAATGCGGGTTTAGTAGCGCTTTGCTCTGGATTCATTTGGGTTTTAATCCACTACGCACAAATATGCTCCTCAATATCTAAAACCTCTTAATCACTAAAATCATTTCCACAGCATATTTGATAGCTGCCGTCAGCAAGGAGTGTAGTTTTAAACTAGGGGTACGAGTACAGCCGTCCCTCGAGCAATATTCTTCCTTACTTAACCGAAATTACCTTACAAATCTGCAAAATAACTTCATTAGAAGCTCATTATTTTTCACTTAAACTTTTCTTACTTGGTGCTTGGTTGTTCCAAGGGATTGGAGTGATCATGAGAATTTTTTCCGTTTTCGTCGTTATAAAATAAGTCTAATATTATTTATTTGGTATCCATTTTGCTATTAATAAAAAAATCACTTTTGCAAATGCTTTCCACCACAAATTGATCAGCTGTTCATTTATCTGTCTAATCATCACTTTTTTAGGTTGGCAACATCGATTCATCTTCAACTGAAATAAGTTGTAATTCGTAATACCAAACAGGAGTTGAGTTGTCTTAGAGTTGAGTTGTTTTAATTACAACCCAACTAAGTTGAGTTGAAAACCGTAATAGGGGCATTAATGTCTTGATGGAATCTTTCTCCTTGTTCCTCACTAAAATCGCCCAAATTTTCCGGGAAGTAATCTAAATGAGAATGCAAAAAGTGCAATTTCAGATTCATCAAGCAACCGAGTTTTGTATAGTTTTTTACCATAGCAGCTACTATTTTAGCGTAATCTTTGCTTTATTATTTCCAAGAAAATTTTTAACGACGCTTCTGAAACTTAGCCACGCATCCTTTTCTTCTTTTATCATTTTCTTGACGAAAATTTCATCGCCGATGATTCTCCGTATTTGGGGACCATCAAATACTCCTTGATTCAATCTTTCTTCTGTGATATTTGGAAACTTTTCCCTCAGGTAAACGTAGCACTCCCCTTCTTTATTTAGAGCCTTCACTCACTGTTTCATCAAACCGAATTTTATGTGGAGAGGTGGTGGTAAAACTTTCGAAGGCTCAACAAGCGGCTCTTTAAGAACATTCTTAGAACCAGGGTATAAAGACATACGTTTCGGCCACACTGTTTTCAAATAATGACTTTTCCGATCTCGGCTATCCCATTCGCATAAGAAGCACGGAAATTTTGTGTAACCAGACTGCTGCCCCAGAAGTATGGTTATTATTTTCAAGTCACCACAAAGCAACCAAGAATGTTCTGAATATTTTATTGCTTGAAGAACTAGTGACATCGAATCGTAATTTTCTTTAATTTTTACAGACGAAGCCACCGGAATCGGGACATATTCGTTTGTGTTGTGCAACAACACTGCTTTTAGACTTTTTACTGAAGAATCAATAATGAGTATCCACTCATTAGCCGTATAACAGCCGGACTTAAGCTCATCCATCAATCCTTTCACATCATGACAATAAACTAATGAATGTTCTTCATCCCAGGAAAAATATTTGCGATATTCTTTTTTTCTGTACCTGTAGTACGTGACTTTGACTGAATTGCTTCTTCAGTATTTTGTTTTAACCACGATGCCAGGTATTCTGCTCCATCTTTCGGTAAACCCTAATTTCGAACAAGATCATCAACTCTCTCCTGCGTATTTTTTCCAGCTCGTTTTTCAACATTATAAGGAACATAGTCTTCACTTTCCGAGGTTTGACTTATCTACATCCTTTCAAGCTCATTGTCACATTGATGTGTAATCGTCGCAGTCTGCAAACTTGTTTCCGGATTCACTGTCCAATTTTTGTTCCACCGTTTCCTTGACGTCCATTTCATCCTTATCACTAGTGCTGTTAGAACATTCGTCCATAACAGCTTTTTGTTTTTCGAACATCGATATATATACTGATTTGACTAGATTTGAAACTTTGGCGTAGTCGATAGCTAACTTTTTTTCCCCCGTTCATTCCACTCAGATTTGTCATACAAAATTAGCAGTCCTTTTTAGTTAACGGTTCTTTCCAATGGCGGCCACCGTGGTGTGATGGTAGTGTGCTCCACCTACCACACCGTATGCCCTGGGTTCGCACCCCGGGCAAAGCAACATCAAAATTTTAGAAAGAAGGTTTTTAAATTAGAAGAAAATTTTTCTAAGCGGAGTCGCCCCTCGGCAGTGTTTGGCAAGCGCTCCGGGTGTATTTATGCCATGAAAAGCTCTCAGTGAAAACTCATCTGCCTTGCAAATGCCGTTCGGAGTCGACATAAAACATGTAGGTCCCGTCAGGCCAATTTGTAGGGAAAATCGAGGAGCACGGCGCAAATTGGAAGAGAAGCTCGGCCTTAGATCTCTTCGGAGGTTATCGCGCCTTACATTTTTTTATTTTTCTTTCCAAACAGGAGGAATTTTAATACTCATTTGCTTTTTGCCAGTCTCTGATCTCTTCAACATCATATAGCAACTGCTACATATCTTCTGAGGGACCGAGTCACAGTTTGCATCTGCAATTTCCAATCCGAAACATTTCTTATAGAGATCTCTCGTATGTTGAGTTATTAATCTCTGGTTTTTTGGTGTTTCGTACCGACTGCAAACGTAGCAAAAACTGTCTTTTTTCTTATCAGATATGTGATTTGGATTCGTCTTTACTCGTCGAGACTGTTTTCTTGCTGTATTTGATGCACTTGTCGCATTAGATTCCATGGGAGCCAATTTATCCACTTCCATAGAACTGGGGTCACATGATGACGACGACTGAGGACCCGCTTTCCCACCCTTACCAGTCGCCGATACTAGGTTTTTAGATCCTTGCATCGTACATTTGTTTCTTTTTCCTGCCATGACGGCGTAAAATTTAACCAAGGAGCTTTGCCAGCATATATATCTGTTGCCCACCTTCACCACGTGGATGTGCCCTGATCGCAGAAAAAAAGGAATAAAACGATCCGTACTTCTCAATCGATATCAAGTTGCTGAAATTGTCATTGATTCAGTTCAGTTTACATGAGTAAGGGGTTTTCTGAGGAGTAGAAATTGACAAACATTTCCTTAGCTAAGATGCTGTATTTTTAGTTTGCAATTTTGTAAATGAAATACTTTATTGAATGTGATGTGTAGATCAGATATTCAGATAGCATATCGAGTAGGTTGGGCCAGGGAAAGTTAGGTTATGTAGGGTCAGGTTAGTTTTGGGTGCGTTCTGTTACGTTTTTACGCTCATATGTTTCTTTCTGCGGCTGTGGATTTTTCTGTCCAAGTTTTAAGCGTGCACAGTTTAAGAACAAAATTCCACGGTATTTTTGATTGAATTTGACCGCTTTTAGGTTAGGATTAGTTAGTTTGAGTCACAAATAACGTTTTCAGATATGTTGAGGGTTGAGTGAGCAATATCCAAGGTCATTATTGTATTAAGTTACGAGATTGAACTCGTGAATTGTCCCTATGCCTTGAAAACGGGAGTTTTTTGAGGTTAGAAAAAAAAAGAGCTAAATTTTGAATTCTGACAACGTATTCGTGTTCAGCGACCAAAAATCCATAAGAATTGACCGGTCTCCTCCGTTAAACATTCTCGAGAAAGTGTGTCCAAATTAATTTTATCGGCTTCTGTGTCCAATTAAGTTAACATTTGGGTTCTTATATCGAAATCTGATTCGGCTTTAAGTTCCATTACGAATATTAAACATTTGAATTGATCAAATGTTATGCTATTTAACTTGAAAGTTTCACATTGCTTGTTGACCATGTATTGCGCTGTTGTCATCTGCAAATAATTGTAGCGCATGCTGAATTGAGATTTTTGATTCCCATTCAATTGCTTCAATTTATCTACAGTGCAGGCGAAATCGAATTCTCTTAAATTCTTGGGTAAAATTTAGTCAATCGGGCATGTTCTGGATTTCGATTCCGACCAATTTATTCGGAATCGAAATGGATTGGTGTTCTGAATATCGATTCCGACCACACTTGGTCGATTTGAAAAGTTTTGCCTGTGAGCAGTCGGAATCGAAAGTAATTAGCCTATTAAGCACAGATAATTACATTATTTTTCCCACAAATAAGTTTTATTACATTATTCATTTTATGTGGAAGATTTATAACAACTTTTTGCTGGACTATTTGTTTATTTAGTATAACAAATCTTAATTTGAAAATTCCTATCAAAAATTGTCCAAGCTAAACAAAGCGATTCTGGTCGAAAGGAAACCGACGTGTTCTCAATTTCGATCGATCGATTTTTGCGATTTTTACCCAGAATTGCACGTCTTCTTGCCTCTGCATTTCCGAAAACCATTGCACATAGGTAGATTTTGAAGTTTTAGGCGGCCAAAAACATTTTATTGCCTATATCTTCTTAAAACTGGTTAATAAATGAAAAATTATAATAAAATGTGTAATTAATCGGTTATATTAAAAAAATAGATATTACACTGTGTAACACTAAAAAATACCTGGGCAGTGAGGCTATTTTTCTTGTTGTACAGCAAGAAGTGTAATAACTTAGTTCGGTCTTTATCTTGGGTAAATTTTTAATTGGTTTTATGAAAAATTATAATAATTTGTGTAACTAAGCGGTTATATTAGAAGAGATATTACACTGTGTAACACTAAAAAAATACCTGCGCAGTGAGGCTATTTTTCTTGTTGTACAGCAACAAGGGCGTATCAAACCCTCTATCTAACCCCCTATCTGCAAGTATCTGCAGCTAAATTTAATGCAGTTGGCAAGCTAATTGTACCAAGTACCATGTTCAAAACTAATTTTCACTTGGACGGACTTGGAAACGTAACAAAACTGGTTTTGAACACCAAAAATAAAAAAATAAAAATTTTTTTTTTAACATCCTAAATAAAATAGGTTCTTTATCAATTTATAACTTTTAAAAATCACAAACACCATTAATAATGTTAGTATTTACCTGAAATATCAGAATCCATCACAATTACTCAATTCAGTTGTCTTAAAACTTAAAATATTCACGCAGATTTTTAATTTTTATAAGCTTTTCTGATCTAATTGTTGATAGTGCGAATAAAAGAGACTTATTCCACCTTTTAACTCAACGTTTCGCCAAATTTCCTTGGCATCATCAGGAGTTAAGATATCTCTATTTATTTAATAAAAGAAATCGAACATTACAATAAGTTTTGTGTATGTTTTTTTTACATACATATATATAGAGATATGTAATGAGACGGTGAACATGATTACACATAAAACAAAAATTACACTTGACAATAATGTTAATTTTGCACTTACTTACATAAAAATGTGTTGATTTAATTATTAAAATATGTGAAAACCATTAAACTATTAAAACTAAATCAAAAATCGATACTATCGTTTTTTGTGGTAAACTTGTCCCTATAAATGTTATAAACATAATAAATATGAAGCGGCAATATTGTCGGTGTCTTCTCTTCTGTTAATCGTATGTTCTCTTTTTTGAAGTATTCGAAGGCTCTATATGGTGTATCTCTTTTTTTCTCTTTTCTCTTTGTCTAATATTCTTGTATTTGCACAGTCAGCTGTGTGGTTGTTTGCTACCGCGTGTTGAGATAAAGCTGTGCTTTGTTTTTGTTTGCGTATGTCGGCTTCGTGTTCAGCTAATTGCGTACCTAGTGTTCTTTTAGTTGTACCGATGTACACTTTGTTGCAGTTTTTGCTGTCGTTGCCTTTGCACTGTATTTCATATACTACATTACTTTGTTGCTGGATATCTATAGGGCTTTTTGATTTTGTGAAACACGTCGCTAGAGTGCAATTCGATTTCAATGCCAATGTTGTGTGGGATGTATTCTTATTATTATGATCATGTGCGAGACTTTCTGTCAGCCTGGGAATGTATGTGACACTGAAGTATCGCTTTATTTGGTTGTTTATATTTGGGGATTGTTTTGTTGTGTAGAAAAATTAAAAAGACGCTTAAAAAGAATAACTACCCTGACTACTTAATAACCAAACCCCAAATATAGACAACCAAACAAAGCGATACTTTAGTGTCACATACATTCCCAGGCTGACAGAAAGTCTCGCACATGATCATAATAATAAGAAAACATCCCACACAACATTGGCATTTAAATCGAATTGCACTCTAACGACGTGTTTCACAAAAACAAAAAGCCCTATAGATATCCAGCAACAAAGTAATGTAGTATATGAAATACAGTGCAAAGGCAACGACAGCGAAAACTGCAACAAAGTGTACATCGGTACAACTAAAAGAACACTAGGTACGCAATTAGCTGAACACGAAGCCGACATACGCAAACAAAAACAAAGCACAGCTTTATCTCAACACGCGGTAAAAAACAACCACACAGCTGACTTTACAAATACAAGAATATTGGACAAAGAGAAAAGAGAAAAAACGAGATACACCATAGAGAGCCTTCGAATACTTCAAAAAAGAGAACATACGATTAACAGAAGAGAAGACACTGACAATATTGCCGCTTCATATTTATTATGTTTATAACATTTATAGTGACAAGTTTACCACAAAAAACGACGGTATCGATTTTTGATTTAGTTTTAATAGTTTAATGGTTTTCACATATTTTAATAATTAAATCAACACATTTTTATGTAAGTAAGTGCAAAATTAACATTATTGTCAAGTGTAATTTTTGTTTTATGTGTAATCATGTTCACCGTCTCCTTACATGTCTCTATATATATGTATGTAAAAAAAAATACACAAAACTTATTGTAATGTTCGCTTTCTTTTATTAAATAAATACAGATATCTTAACTCCTGACGATGCCAAGGAAATTTGGCGAAACGTTGAGTTAAAAGGTGGAATAAGTCTCTTTTATTCGCACTATCAACAATTAGATCAGAAAAGCTTATAAAAATTAAAAATGTGCAGGCCAAACAAACTGATCGGTGACAAAAATCTTGTAAAATATTCTCGTCAAAACATGCGATTTCACATAGGTTAAAAAAACTATAACGCGCGTTGCAGAAATAGCTAAATTCCGATTACTTGACAGCTAACGCCAGGTATGTGATGGATGGGAAGGGATATAATTATTGCTCCCCTGTCTATTCTTAAGCTGTGGGAGTGCTTTTTTTGTAATTGTGGCAACTTTCAAAAAATCCATTACGGCCGCCTAAATGTCTAAAATCTACCTATGTGCATTGGTGCTGGCATTTTGTTCAAATTTTTGCACAATTTTAATTTAACTAAAACGAAAATAAATAAAAACAGCTGTTTCGCTTGATTATCGAGTCGAAATGAAAACGATTCGAAATCGACTTCGAATCGATTTGTTTGAATCGGAATTGAGAACACCAAAAAGAAATCGACTCGAAATCAGCCTCGTTTAACTTTTCAAAACGAGTCGGAATTCAGAACAGGGCTGAATATATTTGATGGGGACGCTTTTGTTGAGTTTCCTCAGGAATAGCCTGACTATAGCTGCCTTATCGAGCTTATTTGCATTTATTTAAAACAAATCCCCGCACTGAGGGGACCACGTTTTAAAAGTTGGGTAATGTTCTGGGTCGTATATGAATTCAGTGATGCTAGATGCTAATGTGTCCATTTTTCGCTCTGGTTGCAAATTTACTTTTTGACCACCACATGTATCCCCAGATGTCGATGTAAAAAGCTGTGTTATAAGACCTTGCATTGACGCATTATCTCGCTCTCGTTGCTTTTGCAATTGGTTAAAAAATATTTGCATTTGCTGTGGATCCATTTTACAAAGTTTTTTTCGTCTGTATAACGAGACAAATTTTCACCACCTCGTCGCCACTATTAACTTTAGAATACATTATTTATTTAATTAATTTACAAAAATATATCCTAAGCATAAAATCAGTGATTAGTACGTCGCTCGAGTCGTAGGAAAAAAACGGAAGTGCCGATAAACTCGTGTAAGCGCTGCCACTTAATTATTTACACAAATAAGGTTTCTGTGCTACAAACAGGAAAGTCAAACTCAAAGCCCTTTCGGAACCAGTTTTCGAAAAGAGAAAATATGAAACATGAATTTAAGGCTCGAGGAGGTTAGGTGTATAATCTTAAAAATCTTAACAAAAAGTAGTTCTGGAAGTGGGAAGATAATTAATGCGGAAAAAGCATAAATCTTGGGCAATTTAATACAAAAAAATGCTTGAACGGTTTGTAAAAAGATATGTTTTATTTTTAGCAAAAAACACTTTTTATATAATGTTAGATCTACAAATGTAACTTGTGTGTTTGGATTTATTGAAATAAGTAGGTACGTTCGGCATTTGAAGTTCTCACATTCTATTCTTTGTCGTCATATATAATGCTGTCACACAAGGTAAAATTAAAAAAAGAAAAAAACAGAAGTGATAAAATGGTGCATGCCCCATATAGGGTTAATTCATTTGTTTAGTTTTGTTTGACATAATAGTTCCTTACAAGAGATTTATATTTAATTGTCAATCACACTTTGTTAAACTCACTTTGGTCGCAAGTTAGTCCATAAGTGCACCGTTGGCAATTAGTTATCGTTATTAAATTAGATTACGCAGTAATTTAAAATTTTGTTTTGTTTTACTTTCACCCATAAGTGTCAGTTATGTTTTATTTTAGATATTTAAATATTTAAGAGCAGTGTTGTCAAAGTTGATCAAAATTATAACACATTATGAATCAAACTAACTGTGATATCTTATCTGTCAACTGCCTGAGAGGATGTTCAATATGGCTACTTTTTAGCGTTTTGACAGGGTGTTCAATATGGCGGCGCATAGGGCCAGCTATCTTCAGCGGGTGATAGAAAGAGATACAGAATGAGACAGCGATAGTCAATTACAAATCAGCTGATCCAATCACCTTAGAATTTTGACGTCTATGCAGAAGATAGTTTGATTTTTGATTGATTAGTTTGATTCACAGTTCAATAAAAGATACTTGGTCGTTATTTATTATTTTATTTATTATATAATAAATAAAAAAATTGGAATGGACAAACTTTGTACATATGTATGAACATTAGAGCATACCACGTTGTATCACGGAAAAAAGAGTTGAAAATGTGCCACCCTCTTCCCTCTGGCTAGTACGCTTACCAACTGATTTGAAAAAAATAAAAGAAAAATGTGCCGGTACCCTGTAAAAATAGCCAAATAAGACTTTTCCTATGATTTTTTTATCTTATTTCTAATTTTTCACTTATTTACTCAGATAATGGCGCACGAATAATATTTGAATATATCTTATATCACACATTCTAAAGTGTTTACACAAGGCGCATTCGTATTTCCCCTTACATTTGAATTTAAAATTATTTGTTTATTTAATTAAGCTTTTATCTGAAAATGCTATACATTATGTAGTGTTGACTTAGTAGATACTTAACTATAACAAGATATTATATTGAGTATGTTTGGCATAAATTCTTAGTATTCTTCTCGCTGGCAACTTTGAACAATGGTGTGCTTCTGACTGGTCCTGTGTAATCATCATTTTTACTTTGATGTAGGCTTCTGCTATGGATCGATGACAGTGGTTTACCCCAAAACTTCAAGGGCTTAAGCGTGTTGTAATATGCAATTCTGCAAAAAGGAAATTTATCAGTTATATCTATACTAGTTACACGGTTAAAAATTTGAGTTTTAGTTTCGAACCCTCCATTGGTTTAAGCAAATTTTTAAACTATTTTTTGAAATCTTTTAAACCATCCATAATTGTGAGAAATAGTACGACTTTAAATAAAATTTTGTTACAAATAAATCAAAAAAGTTGAAAAAGAAATGCAATAAGTTTGAAATTTTCTTTTGAAAATGTTAGGTTAGGTTAGCTTTAACTGGTCGGTCAATAAAGACCTCACATGAACTGAATGTGTCCAAAGTGTTGCCAGAATTTGCTTGACGGCCAAACGGAAGGACCCGAATCAGGTGCCAGGACTTATTTTATAGAATTACACTATCTTCTTGGCAAATACTTGAAATTTTCTAGGACCTAGCTTAAGAGATCTGGCAACTCTGCCATCCCTAATAGCTGGAGCCTTCACCTGACGAGCACAGGATATGAACACAGAACTTGCTAAACCGTTTCTTCCCGCAACTTGCGCTTCCTATATCTGATGTTACTGACGAGGCGTAACTTATAAGCATGTGACGCCAGAAGACAGTGTCTAGTCAGTATTGCAGTGTAAACAGCCAACAATTTCAATTCCAAATATTTAAATCAGTTAATATGCTACCCTGTAACAAAAATAGTCTAAATGTTCATCAACACATAAAAAGGCTTCTGATAATTATTGCTGACATAGCCATTCACACGATTTAATACAGGTGTGTGTACAACACACAACCAAACAAATTTGCGTTTAATCTTTTATATGGCGATCCTGCCTATGATCCTACTGGCTGATTTTTCAGCCTAATTTCATAGCTGGCAAGGATTTTACTGGCTGATTACAGCCTAAGCCTTGTAAAAGAAGAAAAAACGGAAAGGAAATAATAATTAAATTCGGGCACCAAGAGTAAAAATTGCAGCAATTAGAAGACCACATTGGAACGATACAGATCAGCATGGCACAAGGATGACACCCTGAAGCGTTCAGGACTGGCAGCTAATAGTTATAATACGTATATTAGCTTAGTTTTTACAATCTCAAATTTATTGTCAAGCAGAAAAATATTCAGGCAACCTAACGGCTGCCTATCGACAAGCAAAAATTTAAATTTCTGCTGTAAAATCTTTTTTTTCTAATTTTTGAGCTATGTTCCCAGAAGAGAACATACAAAATGAAAGTCAAGTGCCTTAGGCTGTTTTCATAAAACTCCTTAAATATGGAAAAAAAATTTTACTGATGTTTTCCCAAAATAAAAAAAAAAATTTTTTAAGCCCAATATGGCATAGAAAACAAAATGAACAAAAAAGAAAATAGCATAGGAATTAATGTTTAATAATTAAACAAGAAAAAATATACTGTATTTAACTATTCATCATTTGAAACAAAATTTTTTCAGAAGATTTTGTAAGAAAAATTAGAAATGTCAGATTAGAAATGTTAAATTAAACAAATTTTTCCTTAAGAAAAAATATTTTTAGAAATAAACATTTTAAATAATAACTTTTATAATGCTAACTAAATAAGAAAAAAAAAATAATAAAAATAAAATGGAATGTTTAATATAATAAACATAAAAAACAAAGAAATAAGCATAAATTAGCATTATTAACACCCCAAAGGACAACAGGAATACATTTTTATTTTCTCTTTAATTTTCTCTTTCAATCATATCATCTCTTTAAAATGTCTTCGTGGACAAAAATTAACCCCAAAGCTGGTTACGAGTTAGGAAAAAGAAACTCTGAAACATCAGAGAATAGAATATTAAAATATAAACCACCAGCTGATCCAGAGCCAAAAATTAACCCAAACATTTCAGATGTTTGGCTAGCAGTTTTAACCTGCGTAATCGTGCTATTGATATAATATTCAAATTTAGCACTCTAAACCATCTAAACTCAACCCAATTTCGATAAGAACAGTAAACAATTACAAATGAATCACTGCAAAATGCCTCGCTCAATAGAAGAATTTATTAAGACAACTTCATTAGCACCCACCAAGTTCAAGAATTTGCTAATTCACAGTAGTAGCTGTCAAGGTAGAAGATTTATACCACAAACCTTTCGCAACATAATGCTTGACTAAAAAACGTACGTAAGTGGAAATATGCAAAATACCTAAAATTACCATAAGATCGGAAACTTAAAAACCAGTCAGAATGAAGAAAATAAAAAGTCACAAAGAGAACCTTATTACAAACAAAGCGCTTAATAAATAAATTTGCAATTAGACATATCACGCTCGTTCTCATCCAAAAGGATAGAAAAATTGTGGCGTAATACAAGCAACCAGATTGTTGAGGAAGTTATTGACTTAGGACAATATTCAACCAGGCTTAAAAATGCCGGCACTCTAGGACTTGTAAGAGAAAAAGACAGATGTTCCTTAGGAGACAAATTGGTCAAGAATAATGAATACTCGAGTAAGCATATTTAAAAATAAAAAATAGGTACCCAAGTTCTCAAAGATCTAATATTTGCATTAACCCCATAAGTTATGCATGTGACAAATGTCGACAGAAATTAAAGAAGTTCTTCATAAATATCATGACCATCCCATCTGGGAAGGCCACCCAGAAAATCGCATGACACATAAGATCTAAGAAAAATATTGCTGGAAAATATGAAAAATGGTACAAGAAAAGATATGAACAATTTTTGCATCCACTGTACCCATTGGTTTAACCACTTATCGCTATGTAACTACTTCTTGCTCTAGCAGAAACTGAATCTACCAATCTACTGTATATCATACGCTCAAAGATCCCACTTTTAGATAAATGTCAATTTTCAACCAATGATGACTGTAACCATTACCTTGTTCTATACGTTTCAATTTTAATTATAAATAGAGTAGATATATAGGGCCCTGTAGAATAGGAAAAGTAATTTTATTAATTACCTGCGGAATAGAAAATATCAATAAGAAAAATAATTTTATTATTGACGTGCGGAATAGAAATTATCAATAAAAAAAATAAATGTATGGCGCGATAACCTCCGAAGAGATCTAAGGCCGAGCTTCTCTTCCAATTTGCGTCGTGCTCCTCTTGATTTTCCCTACAAATTGACCGGACGTGACCTAGATGTGTTATGCCGACTCTGAACGGCATCTGCAAGGCAGATGAGTTTTCACTGAGAGCTTTTAATGGCAGAAATACACCCGAAGTGCTTGCCAAACACTGCCGAGGGGCGACCCCGCTTAGAAAAAATTTCTTGTAATTGAAAAACCTTATTTCTAAAATTTTGATGTTGCTTTGCTCGGGGTGTGAACCCAGGGCATACGGTGTGGTAGGCGGAGCACGCTACCATCACACCACGGTGGCCGCAAGATATTATCAATAGGAAAAATAATTCTATTAATGCCACCTGTAGAATAAAAAAAAATATCAATAGGAAAAATTATTTAAGTAATACCCTGTAAGGCAGAAAAGATCGACAGAAACTATAATTTTACTCTAATACCCTATAAAGTAGAAAATATCGATAGTAAAAATAATGACACTTTAATCCCATATAGAATAGGAAATGAGGGTAAGCAAAAATTTCCCAGTAACATAGAGAATAGCAATATTATAAATAATAAGAAAATAATAATACACAAAAATAGACTTAATTTAATAGAATAAGTAAATTTTCAACCTACCAACATAAAATGCAAAATATAGAATTAATTTATACTTAACTAAATAAAAATAGAATGCTCATGCATTCTCCAAATGCATAAGCATTCTGAAAAAAAGGGACATGTAGTGTAAAAAGCCAACAAATTCAATGCCTAATATTTGAATTAGTTAATATGCTACCCTGTAACAAAAATAGTCTAAATGTTCATCAACACATAAAAAGGCATCTGATAATTGTTGCTGACATAACCATTCACACGATTTAATACAGGTGTGTGTACAACACACAACCAAACAAATTTACAAACGTTGCATTTCCCACAGAAGTCACAGCTCAACACAGATGTGTAGGTCATAGTTTGTGTCGAGTTGTATGTAGGTATGTAAGTATGTATGCTTAAGGTAAATATGTGTGTAAGTATGTATGCTTAAAGTAAATATGTGTGTAAGAATATGTTTAGAATAATTTAGTATAAATAAGCTGACAATAATTGAATAAAGAGAATTCGCTTATTGATGTTAAAACTGACAAAACCAATTATTTTGCATTTAATCTTTTATAGCAGAGCCGGCCAAAAGTTGCACATTGTGCAATTTGAGTTCGTATTTTCACACAGACACTAACGATGTGCGATCACGATCGTTCGCTTTCGCTTGTCACTCACTAAAATCAACAGTGAATGCAAAAAGAAAAGTCCATGGTACTTTTTGGGCACATAATAAAAACAATATGCTGCAATGTTAAAGTGACTTCTAATACGTTTTAGTTAGTATTATTAAGTTCCTTTGAACATACATATTAATATTGAATTAATTATTATTAATTATTAATAAATAATGACAATTTAATATAAGTAACTTTTTATACGATATACTTAGTTTTATTAATTTTTATACATTTTTTTTATTGAATAACTATATGTTTTGAAAATATATATTTCTATCTTTACATTTACTTTGTTTTGTAGTCCTTTCATAATGAAAAAGTGATTTTTTTAAGTAAATTTTGCATTGAAGAAACACCATACCTTCTTTTATAAAAAATTTTATCTGGCTAGCTCGACTTCCGCGTTCTTAGTTATATGAATTTTAGTAAATATTGTTAGGATTAGCTTGAAATCAAATAATCAGAGTCGTTTTTAATTTCGAACTTCACAGTCCACATATTCTTTTAGCACACTGTGGGGAGTTGTCACTCAATTTTTACATACACTTATGCAATTGTTTTAGTATTTGTGTGGCCGGCTCTGTTTTATAGTATCCCCATCGTGAGTCTTCTCTCTTCAGAGATATGAGCCACTTTGTGAGTCTAATATCGTAGGCTTTGTAGATGGTCTTAGAAATTTTGCAACTCCGCGCTTCTGTCCATGCCTTTCCTGCTTGATGGATCATATGCAACTCCTTTCTCGTTTTGATTTCTTCCAAACGGATTGGAACGTTACAGCGAGTGTTGCCAACTCATCGGCCTTTTCGTTACTTTCTATCCATTTGGGACCGGGATATAGTTGTATGGTCCGGCTTGGGTGAAGATTTTAACGCTTCTTTGCATTCCAGAACACTTCTTTACGAAGTACTGTGTGAGATTATGGCTTTAATCGCCGCCTGGCCATCAATATATATACGCAACTTCAGCTTAAGCACGCTTCCTCCAGGACTTCTACTGCTTTCTTCACGGCTATAATTTCCGCCTGAAAGATACGTCAGTAATCTAGCCGCCTGTAGGATTTACTGTATACTTACTTTTTTAATGCTATGTGCAGTTTTCTAGATAGGGTCAAGAAACCCTTTTTAAGAGGTTAAGGCATGTATGGCCCCATAACTTTGTTTCTGTTTATTCTATCAACATAATTTTAATGTTGTTGAAAAGAGTACATTCGCTTCTATCAGTATACATGTTGTTAATATGTCTTCACAAACGTCAGATAAATTGCCAAAATAATGTGAAAAATTCAATTTTTTGTTAAATTTTTTCATTTTTAATCACGGTTTTCTCGAATAATTTGTCAACCAGTGCATATGTAAATGTTAAAAATAAAAAATAGGTACCCAAGTTCTCAAAGATCTAATATTTGCATTAACCCCATAAGTTATGCATGTGACAAATGTCGACAGAAATTAAAGAAGTTCTTCATAAATATCATGACCATCCCATCTGGGAAGGCCACCCAGAAAATCGCATGACACATACGATCTAAGAAAAATATTGCTGGAAAATATGAAAAATGGTATAAGAAAAGATATGAACAATTTTTGCATCCACTGTACCCATTGGTTTAACCACTTATCACTATATAACTACTTCTTGCTCTAGCAGAAACTGAATCTACCAATCTACTGTATATCATACGCTCAAAGATCCCACTTTTAGATAAATGTCAATTTTCAACCAATGATGACTGTAACCATTACCTTGTTCTATACGTTTCAATTTTAATTATAAATAGAGTAGATATATAGGGCCCTGTAGAATAGGAAAAGTAATTTTATTAATTACCTGCGGAATAGAAAATATCAATAAGAAAAATAATTTTATTATTGACGTGCGGAATAGAAATTATCAATAAAAAAAATAAATGTATGGCGCGATAACCTCCGAAGAGATCTAAGGCCGAGCTTCTCTTCCAATTTGCGTCGTGCTCCTCTTGATTTTCCTTACAAATTGACCGGACGTGACCTAGATGTGTTATGCCGACTCTGAACGGCATCTGCAAGGCAGATGAGTTTTCACTGAGAGCTTTTAATGGCAGAAATACACCCGAAGTGCTTGCCAAACACTGCCGAGGGGCGACCCCGCTTAGAAAAAATTTCTTGTAATTGAAAAACCTTATTTCTAAAATTTTGATGTTGCTTTGCTCGGGGTGTGAACCCAGGGCATACGGTGTGGTAGGCGGAGCACGCTACCATCACACCACGGTGGCCGCAAGATATTATCAATAGGAAAAATAATTCTATTAATGCCACCTGTAGAATAAAAAAAAATATCAATAGGAAAAATTATTTAAGTAATACCCTGTAAGGCAGAAAAGATCGACAGAAACTATAATTTTACTCTAATACCCTATAAAGTAGAAAATATCGATAGTAAAAATAATGACACTTTAATCCCATATAGAATGGGAAATGAGGATAAGCAAAAATTTCCCAGTAACATAGAGAATAGCAATATCATAAATAATAAGAAAATAATAATACACAAAAATAGACTTAATTTAATAGAATAAGTAAATTTTCAACCTACCAACATAAAATGCAAAATATAGAATTAATTTATACTTAACTAAATAAAAATAGAGTGCTCATGCATTCTCCTAATGCATAAGCATTCTGAAAAAAAGGGACATGTAGTATAAAAAGCCAACAAATTCAATGCCTAATATTTGAATTAGTTAATATGCTACCCTGTAACAAAAGTAGTCTAAATGTTCATCAACACATAAAAAGGCATATGATAATTGTTGCTGACATAACCATTCACACGATTTAATACAGGTGTGTGTACAACACACAACCAAACAAATTTACAAACGTTGCATTTCCCACAGAAGTCACAGCTCAACACAGATGTGTAGGTCATAGTTTGTGTCGAGTTGTATGTAGGTATGTAAGTATGTATGCTTAAGGTAAATATGTGTGTAAGTATGTATGCTTAAAGTAAATATGTGTGTAAGAATATGTTTAGAATAATTTAGTATAAATAAGCTGACAATAATTGAATAAAGAGAATTCGCTTATTGATGTTAAAACTGACAAAACCAATTACTTTGCATTTAATCTTTTATAGCAGAGCCGGCCAAAAGTTGCACATTGTGCAATTTGAGTTCGTATTTTCACACAGACACTAACGATGTGCGATCACGATCGTTCGCTTTCGCTTGTCACTCACTAAAATCAACAGTGAATGCAAAAAGAAAAGTCCATGGTACTTTTTGGGCACATAATAAAAACAATATGCTGCAATGTTAAAGTGACTTCTAATACGTTTTAGTTAGTATTATTAAGTTCCTTTGAACATACATATTAATATTGAATTAATTATTATTAATTATTAATAAATAATGACAATTTAATATAAGTAACTTTTTATACGTTATACTTAGTTTTATTAATTTTTATACATTTTTTTTTATTGAATAACTATATGTTTTGAAAATATATATTTCTATCTTTACATTTACTTTGTTTTGTAGTCCTTTCATAATGAAAAAGTGATTTTTTTAAGTAAATTTTGCATTGAAGAAACACCATACCTTCTTTTATAAAAAATTTTATCTGGCTAGCTCGACTTCCGCGTTCTTAGTTATATGAATTTTAGTAAATATTGTTAGGATTAGCTTGAAATCAAATAACCAGAGTCGTTTTTAATTTCGAACTTCACAGTCCACATATTCTTTTAGCACACTGTGGGGAGTTGTCACTCAATTTTTACATACACTTATGCAATTGTTTTAGTATTTGTGTGGCCGGCTCTGTTTTATAGTATCCCCATCGTGAGTCTTCTCTCTTCAGAGATATGAGCCACTTTGTGAGTCTAATATCGTAGGCTTTGTAGATGGTCTTAGAAATTTTGCAACTCCGCGCTTCTGTCCATGCCTTTCCTGCTTGATGGATCATATGCAACTCCTTTCTCGTTTTGATTTCTTCCAAACGGATTGGAACGTTACAGCGAGTGTTGCCAACTCATCGGCCTTTTCGTTACTTTCTATCCATTTGGGACCGGGATATAGTTGTATGGTCCGGCTTGGGTGAAGATTTTAACGCTTCTTTGCATTCCAGAACACTTCCTTACGAAGTACTGTGTGAGATTATGGCTTTAATCGCCGCCTGGCCATCAATATATATACGCAACTTCAGCTTAAGCACGCTTCCTCCAGGACTTCTACTGCTTTCTTCACGGCTATAATTTCCGCCTGAAAGATACGTCAGTAATCTAGCCGCCTGTAGGATTTACTTATTTCTGGATCGATAGAGTAAACAGCAGACCCGACCCCTTCCATTAATTTGGAACCATCGGTAAACACATGTATAGCACAGCTCAACGAAATAAGAGTTTTGGTTTGGTGCAGCTTTACTTGTAACCAAATTTGGTAGTACTCGGTACCCAGATAAAAACTGTATACTTACTTTTTTAATGCTATGTGCAGTTTTCTAGATAGGGTCAAGAAACCCTTTTTAAGAGGTTAAGGCATGTATGGCCCCATAACTTTGTTTCTGTTTATTCTATCAACATAATTTGTTGTTGAACAATGTTGTTGAAAAGAGTACATTCGCTTCTATCAGTATACATGTTGTTAATATGTCTTCACAAACGTCAGATAAATTGCCAAAATAATGTGAAAAATTCAATTTTTTGTTAAATTTTTTCATTTTTAATCACGGTTTTCTCGAATAATTTGTCAACCAGTGCATATGTAGATTATTTTAAAACAATCTCCTATTAATTCTGTTTTCAAAGACATTTAACTTTTTTATATCCGCGTAGATCTTCCTGGGATTTTCTACTTTAGTACATGTCTACTGTGAAAAAAAATTTTATTTTATAAAAAATTTTTCCTTCCCCTTTATTTTTTAAATTTTCTGTAATTGGTACTTTCGGGAGCGCGGTTTCAAGTGTTAGTGCCTTTCTATAAATAAATAAAAAAAATTCAATATCATGTCTTCATCACGAGGTAGTTGTGTCAATGACCCAAATGTGTTTTGCTACATTTGTGGGGAATACACAGTCCAAAAATTCAGGAAAAGTATAACAGATTTTATTAAAAGTGCTTATTTTTTGTACTTTAAATTGCAAGTTGTAGACAAAAACAAGCCGTGGATACCTCGAATAGTTTGCAAAATGTGCTGTGAACACTTGACACAGTGGGTCAATGGTAAAAGAAGCCATATGAGATTCGGGGTGCCTATGCAATGGAGAGAACAAATAAATCACTCCGATGACTGTTACTTCTGCTGTGTCGATTTGCGTGGTGTTAATGTTAAAAAATGATATATCCAAACGTTCAATCCGCTAAGAGACCTTTGCCACATTCAGAGGAAGCGCCTGTTCCAACATTTTATTCTACCCGTGAATCATCGAATAGTGAAATGTCTAGCGATAGTGATATCGAAGAAATAGCGTCTACTGAGCCAAAACCTTTTAGGGATCTTGAATTATCTAAGGAATCTGCAGAAGTGTTGGCTTCTAGATTAAAAGAAAAAAACTTGTTAGCTACAGGTACGAAAGTGACTCTCTACCGTACAAGAGAGCAAGACTTGCTGCCATTTTTTAATTCGGAAAATGATATAGTTTTTTGTTCAGATGTGCAAGGCCTCCTTCTCAAAATGGATGGCGTCTCTTCATAGACAGCTCTAAACGAAGCCTTAAGTGTGTTCTTTTACACAATGGCAACCAATATGGTTCAATTCCCATTGCTCATTCAACTAAATTAAAGCAAGAATATTAAAATATTGCACTTGTTTTAGACAAAATCAAGTATAACGAACATAATTGGAATATTTGCGTAGATCTAAAGATGGTTAACTTTTTGTTAGGACAACAAAGTGGATACACCAAATACCCATGTTTTTATTGCCTGTGGGATAGTCGTGCCAAGCACCAACACTGGACAGAAAGGGACTGGCCTGTACGTGAGATGTTGGAAATGGGAAAGTAGAATGTGATAAACCCACCTTTAGTTACAAAAGATTCAATTATTTTGCCACCCTTACACATTAAACTGGGTCTAGTAAAACAATTTGTGAAGGCGTTAGATAAAAATGGACAATGTTTTCTTTACATAACGAGAAAATTTCCTAGGCTAAGCATAGAAATAATAAAAGCGGGTATTTTTGTTGGCCCACAGATAAGAATGTTGATAAAAGATACTGATTTTTCAAATGCAATGACCAGTTTGGAACTGCTTGCGTGGAATTCGTTTGTTGAAGTTACTAAGAACTTTCTGGGAAATCACAAGTCAAGTAACTACTCGGATATTGTTAACAACATGCTGGAGAATTACAAAAACTTAGGATGTAACATGTCCATCAAAGTCCATTATCTCCAGACCCACCTTGACCAGTTTCCGGAGAATCTTGGTTCCTATAGCGAAGAACAAGGCGAACGGTTTCACCAGGACATAAAAACTATGGAAGAGAGGTACCAAGGCCAATGGGATCAGCATATGATGGCTGATTACTGCTGGGGAATGCAACGTGATTGTCTTGCTATACCTCATTAGCGAAAATCACGTAAACGAAAGTTTTTATGTAAATAAAAAGTTAATAATAAAATAAATAACGAAAAATCTTTTTTTTTACAGTAAAAAATTACTAATATAGAATATATTAAGAAGATCTACGCGGATATAAAAAAGTTATATGTCTTTGAAAACAGTATTAATCATTGTGAATGATAACTAAGTATGATATCTTCTGCATAGACGCCAAAATTCCAAAGTGATTGAATCACCTGATTTGTAATTGCCTATCGCTGTCTCATTCTGTATCTCTTTCTATCACCCGCTGAAGATAGGCGCCGCCATATTGAACACCATGTCAAAACGCTAAAAAGTAGCCATATTGAACATCCTGTCAGGCAGTTGACAGATAAGATATCACACTTAGTCATCATTCACAATGGAATTAATAGGAGATTGTTTTAAAATAATTTACATATGCCTGGTTGACAAATTATTCGAGAAAAACGTGATTAAAAATGAAAAAATTTAACAAAAAATTGAATTTTTCACATTATTTTTGCAATTTCTCTGACGTTTATGAAGATACATTAACAACTGGTAGAAGCGGAATGTACTCTTTTCAACGACATCAAAACGGTGTTGATAGAATAAACAGAAACAAAGTTATGGGGCCATACATGCCTTAACCTCTTAAAAAGGGCTTCTTGAACCTATCTAGAAAAGTAAGTATACAGTTTTTATCAGGGTACCGGGTACTACCAAATTTAGTTACAAGTAGAGCTGCACCAAAATCACTGTTGACCAGTGTAGTATGTTCTGCCATTTCTGCACCCTGGCGTCAACCCTCCGTCCTTAAGCCTTGTTGCAGTTGCTAACGCGATACTTTTGGCCTTTAGGTCTGCGCGAAATGGCATACAATGGTGATGTCGGGGTAGCTTTTAGCAGTCCCGTTATATCAATCATTAATGCTATGCATACCCCCTCAAGTTTTTTGGTATATGTGCTTTTTTGGGTGGCTGTCCACCAAACAAGGACCCCATAGTAAAGTATGGGTTTGACTATTACCGTATATACCCAGTGGGAGAGTTTGGGTGATAGGCCCCACTTGCATCGTTGCATTTTCTTGCACGCATACAGCGCCACGGATGCTTTCTTCGCTCTCTTCCACATGGAGTTTCCGCGACAACTTACTATCTAGTATAACTCCTAGATACTTCGAGCTATATTTTTCTTGTTGGGTTACTCCTCCAAGCTTAGGATTAGCCCCATAAGAGACCTTATGTTTCCCAGTAAATAATACTAGATCGTTTTTTCCGCGCTGGCGGTTAACCCGACTCCAGGTGCCCCGGCATGTTCATCCCGAACACGGATCAGCAACCATACAAAAGAAAATTACGTGATACGTCAAACGTATAAACAAAATGGGATCATAACATACGATAGCAAACGGAACGTAATTTATTTTCAATTCACAATAAATTTTACGATCCACATTAGGTTGGATTATATTTTTAGCTCACAATATATTTTGAACTGTCAAATTGGTTGCCAAAAATATAAAAATAAAGTAAATAACTGCGATGGGTGCAGTTTTGTTTTGTTTCAGCTCCAGTAATAGCGAAAGCGATGAAAACCTAGTCCGAAGGCGGTTAAGAGTACAAACTTATCGAACAAAGCGTAAGCATATCATTTATGTATTATTTCTTTGTAACAAAAAGTCATTGGAATTTCTTGAAGAGATTTCGCTTAACTTAAGAACCTTAAGAGAAGTTAAACTTGTCTCGCCATGAATTCCGGCAATATTTCCTTTTGGCTCGGATTAAGCTTGTTTAAATTCGACCATTGTTAATAATAATAGTTTTGAAATTTGTTATTATATTTCATTTATCCATCTATTTTAACAATTTTCTTACATTTTCAATGAAATTTGTGTGCATACGATCGCCAGTTTGTGTTCGAATGAAAGTGGAACGTAACGTCTACGTTCAGTCACTCGTCACGTAAGGTAAGTGTCCCTAATTTCGTGGTAGTACGATATTTCGTGGCATTTCGATTTTTTCTTCCAAACAAGGAACTGGGGAGTGTTTTTTTAAACTGAAAATTTCATAATAAAGATTGGTTTTTAAGGTATAATAATTGATATTTTACTAATTTTTAATATTAAACCTAATATTAAATATCAAGCAATATAAATTTGGAAGTTCGGAAAATGAGCCTGTTGTAAGGATACCTCTTAAGTAAAGTGTTAAGGAGTCCAGTGTATTTTGTTAAGTCTGTAAAAATTGTATCGTTAAATTTTTTTATGACTATTACTGTAAAAATCATTCCAATAATTTTTTCAACTTTTTTTTAATATTTATAGCCCACGAAATTAGGGACACACTTTTTTTGTGATGGTACCCACGAAATTAAGGTTATATAATACTTTATGTTTTTCATATTTTCTTTAAAATTTCATAAGAAACCCTCTTTTTTAAAGTATTTTAATTGTTAAATAAACTCCCGAGGAAGATTTCGATGTAATTTCGTGGTACACTTTTATTAATCTATCCGTCATTATTTTAATCAAAAAGCTCTGCGAAGCACAACATTTCAACGAAATAATGGCATTATAGAACTTTTGTTTATTGAATAATTTTTAATTTAATTTAAATAATGTATCAAGATTTCAACTTCTTTATTATTGTTTTGAATGAATATTGATAATAGCAAAAAAAATTTAATATGAACCTCAAATTACCGCTTAAAGCGATACCACGAATTTACGTACACCAAATTACAACACAAAAGTACACAAAAGCTCGTTACACAAAAAAGATTTGACAGCAGCGCTTAATGGTGTCACTAATGAAACAAAAATAAAAAAAAACATTTTTTGTAATTATAAATAAAAGTAATTTTTAGAAAAGTGACAAGTTACATCAATTGAATAAATTTTTTCTTGTTTATTTTTGTTTTAAACCTTTTTCGTTTAATGTTACTTATTTCATATCAATAATGTCTAAAGTTCTAAATAATCTTAGATTTAATGAAGAAATACAAAAAAATAAAAAAAAAATTCAAAAAAATTCAAAAAGAAAACAAAAAAATAAAAATAAAAAGTTTTTGAAAAGTACGTACATTAAACTATTTTTTTCTTATTTATTTTGGTCTTAAAACTCTTTCTTTTCATAGGTAAAATATCAATAAAAAAAATAGTTTTTAAATTTAAAATTTCTGAACATGAATTTCAGTAAATCAATTTGTTTATCTTTAGGAATTTGCGTTTAAAATAAATTATAACTATTTTTTTCAAGTTTTTAGGTTTCCTTCATTCGTTTTCACGCAAGATAGGTAGAAATTCAGATAATTTCTTAGTACCACGAAATTAGGGACACTTACCTTATGTTGCGATCCAAAATTACGATCGAAGTAGTACGTTCTCGTATGCCATAATCCGAACATCATGTTTTTACGTGACGAGTTATACGATCACGGATGTTACGATTTGGCCCCTGAATGTTATTAGGCATCTGCCGCTCATGATTACTGAAACGTCATCTGTATATGCCGCAAGTTTGACTGGTCCTCCGTCGAACCGCCTAGCAATTGGTTTATAACCAGCGTCCACAGCTTTGCTGATAAAACCCCTCCCTGCGGCGTTCCTCTGTTTACAGATTTTGTTGTCTCGCATGGACACCATTGCGACATGATCATGCAGCTTAACATGGAGCCGATTCAGTTTGTTCCAGCCGGGTGAACTTCAATCGAGTTGAGACGGTCCATGATTACTCTTTCCGAGACATTGTTGAAAGCTCCGACAATCCAGTATCGACTGGCCTTTGCTGTAAGGAAGGTGTGCTGAAGAGAATAATTCCTCTTTCATATTTGATTTTATATACACATCTATTAATATCTCTAGGGTTTTGAGCATAAAAAATGTCAAGCTAATAGGCCTGTAGTCTTTCGAATGCAGATAACTGGCTTTTTCCGCTTTCAGTATGAAGACTACTCGAGCCGTTCTCCAAGATTTAGGGACGCGGTTCAATTTTATGCTAATTCTAAGCCATTCTATATTCGTTCCATATTAGGATTGTTGACGTGGTTACATACATACCTCTTCCGCTTTTATCTCCTGATGGGAAGTGTGTGTTAAGTAGTGCCTCAAGGGACTCTTCACTATTGTGTGACCGTTCCCCGTCGTCCAATTTGATCAGTCCCTGGACAGCATCTCGCTTTCCGCAACTTTTTCCAGCTTAAACATCGCTTTTACCTGCCCTCTAAGAAGACTCAACTCCACCATGGTGGCTTTGCTTTCCTCTTTAATCTTCTCAGAGGACAAGATCTGTTGTACGCAGTTCTCAGCGCCTTTGATGAGAAGTTGTTGCACTCCTCCAACTACTCTACCATGGTAACCTATTTAGGCCACACCAGTCTTCCTGACACTCATTTCTGATATTTGTATCAGTCCTTTTCCCTAGGGTTTGTAAAGGTTTTCCCCTTCTCTACCCTTTCTAGGGGGACTCTGAAGCTGATATATGTGTGGTCTGAGAAGGATGTCCTATCAAGGACTCTACATTCATACCCCGACATATCCTGCTCAGCGCTCAATGCGAAATCAACAGCCATGGGCACTACCATAAACAAGTGACCAGCAAACTTGCGCATGCATAATAGATTGGGTTAGTCCCGATACAAAAAAAAAAAATTGCAAATGTCCGCCCCTAAATTTATGTTGAGAGGGTTTCGGAAAAAAACTTTTTTTTGATCCTTCGAGATGCAGCCGAAAAGGTTTTTTCGTTGTAACTTGGCTATTTGACGTCCGATGTTTAAAATTGATATGTCATTATTTTGGCCTTGAGAAGCTTCACATTTCCATTTAATGTCCTTTTAAGCTATGAAGTTGTTTTCACATGATTAGGAAAGCACTTAAAAATTCAAGAAAATTTTGCTTTCAAACCATATTACTAAAATAATAATCAAAGAAGTTATATCACTTTCAATATTTATTGCAACTGTTATTTTACCTGATTCTTATTATACTTAGACCTGAAACTCATGATATTTTTGGAGGAAAAATTATTATTACGGTTTGCATTGAAAAGTTAATAAAGATATGCCAAATATCATAAATAGGGGAAGTCAAAGTAAATAAGTGAGTCAAACCTGTTGTTTCGTATTTATAATAATAACACTATGCGACAAAATCAATTTTTTTTCTGGGTATTGGACAAAACCCACTTTTTTGTAGAGATTGAGGTTTAAGGTAACAAAGTACTCTCTCCGTTTTTCGAAGGTAGCCTCCAAAAAATAGATATCGGCTTTCGAAGTTCGAAATTCTAAATTTCGAAATTTTAGTTTTTTTTGTTAACGCGTTCAGCGAATTAGAAAAGTAAAAATGTGGTCGTGGTCCGCTCTTTTCCCTTATTTGAAGGGCTGAATTCTTTTTTTGAGAAATTTTGTATAACAGCTGTTAAATAAAAGCGTTGGGCGCGTGAGATTTCTAAAAATGTGAGGCGTAGCATAACCTGGTTAAGGTTCAGTTGGTCTTACTTATGACTATCAATAGAAATTTAACGCGTCCAACGCTTTTATTTAATTGTATGATCAACGCCCTAGTTTGATGGGGAGTGTGATGACTAGTACCTAGGACGTACCTAATTATTTTCTAGCTTTAAGTATTACTATTACTTAATGTAAGTATTGTTTTCAATAAAACCGTTTAACTTAAACATTTTTTTTAAATTATTTTATATTTAATTCACTCGAAAAAAGGAATAACAACAAAAAACATAAAAACATGGATAAAAGCATCTGCCTTTACACTAGTATAAAGTATGAATGTTGGAGATTTTGGTTTCAATTATCATCTCCCGAAAGGCTAGCTGATGAAGAAGTGAAATTCAGAAACATGTCCTAGTAACCATCGCAGTTTGTAAACTTTGTAATTTTTCTCTAATATCAATAACAATTTACTTTACTTTCATAGAAAATTCAAACGGAGTATTTGTGAGGTGTATCAGAACTTTTCGATGGTGGATTTTTTTTGTTTTACATTTTTGACACAAATAAATAAAAAAACTACTATGTTGATAGTTTTTCAAAACATAGTTAAAAAAATAAAATAAATGTAAGGCGCGATAACCTCCGAAGAGATCTAAGGCCGAGCTTCTCTTCCAATTTGCGTCGTGCTCCTCCTGATTTTCCCTACAAATTGGCCGGACGGGACCTGCATGATTTTATGCCGACTCCGAACGGCATCTGCAAGGCAGATGAGTTTTCACTGAGAGATTTTAATGGCAGAAATACACCCGTAGCGCTTGCCAAACACTGCCGAGGGGCGACCCCGCTTAGAAAAATTTTCTTCTAATTGAAAAATTTTTTTCTAAAATTTTTGATGTTGCTTTTCCGGGGTTTGAACCCAGGGCATCCGGTGTGGTAGGCGGAGCACGCTACCATCACACCACGGTCGCCGAAAAGATAGTTACTGTCACTAATAAAAACAAGAGAACCTTTCCACGAGCAAAAGTACTTTTAATTGTTTGGAAATACATAGCACTGCATGATGTAATAATAAAGATGATGTCAACAACATAACCTCACTTTTTCGGTAGCTCTATTTTCCAGTATTTACTTGTATTACAAAAGTATTAAACTTTGATTGCTTCATTTTTTGTACAAAACTCCCCAAAAATTTGTTTTCTGCAAAATTTTTTCTATATTCTTTTGGGGAACGCAAAGTTACGTTAATCCTTTTGGCTAAACAATTCTAGTAGCGGCTTATAGGATTATATATTTATAATATTTCTAAACGTTTAGTAAAATTTACTCCGATCGTAGTAGAACTCAAAGGAAGTTCTGTATGATAGACAACCCTCTAAAATATGCATGTCGAGCATGTCAGAATAAGGAAAAACGACAACGGGATGAGAAGGCTTGAATATTCAATTCATCATGATAGCATTCGAATACATGTTTGAAAGTTTACTGTTAAATATTTGATAATGAATGTAACATAAAAATATGTATTCGAGTGCTTTGTATTTCCAAGCAGTTGAAACTCCCTAAAAAACTGTTTTGCTTTATTAGAAAATTTGAAGTATATTTTACCTGTGAAAAAGTTTTCGTTTTTATTTTTGACAGTAACTAATTGAGAAATAGTAAAATATAAAATAAATAAAAAATTGTATAAAACCATGGAGAAAATAGGCACACAGTATTTCCCGCTTATATGCACCCCGGTTATAAGCGTTTTCCGGTTATAAGCACTACAAAAATTGTAAAAAAAAGTCCCCCTATTTCAATGTACACAAAAAATCACGACATAAGCATTTCCCGCTTAACCAAAAAGAAATAAAGTTAAAGATATCCATCTTTTCGAATAAGATTGGTGACAAATGGTTGGCTTCGGGCAAGTCGAAGGAGCGTTTCTTAATTAATAATAAAGTTTGGCTGTTGCGACTCTTGCTAATCTAATGATAGTGATGCAATTAATCCTAGGCAGTTTAACTAGTGACGAAGCTTTAGCTTTTTATTTATATAGATTCTAAGTCAACAACGCATTCATACAAACAAACTAGGAAATGGGCAATGAAGGCAGGACATAATGTGTTTCCCTCATATTATAGTTTGTTGAAGTCCAAACAGGCCTGTTATCATGCAGAGGAGCACATTGCTATAACGGAAACTGGCGCTGAAATAAATTTGCAAGCCTTATAAAATAAAATAGTGGAACGTCTAATTCTAGCCCAGAATGAAATTGTCAGCAGTGCGCTTCCAACAAGTTCATCGTTTACACTTGTGACTAAATGGGGATGTGATGGAAGTTTTGGGTACAGCACATACAAACAGAGATTTGAGAACACTGAAAGCACGGACGAGTTTCTTTTCGTATTTTCTTTAGTTCCCCTTAGATTATTTGATGGGTCCAAAATCATTTGGCAAAATCCTCGGCCTTCATCAACTTTGTACTGTCGTCAAATAAAATTTATATTTGCCAAAGAAGCGACCGATTTAACATTAGCGGAGACAAATAAATTGTTAGGCGAAATCAGTGCTCTTCTTCCAACATTTATTAACTTTGATGATTCTCAAATCTCTTTGAAACACGAACTTTTGCTTACAATGACAGACGGAAAGGTGTGTAACACATTAATCGTTCATCTCAGAAGTGTTTCATCTTCAAGATGATGATCGATGACCCCGCGAAGTTTAATAGCAACTAAGAAAATTTGGCTTTGGTTTACCTACACTTCATGCTTGGATTCACTGCTTCCAATGCCTCTTACATATCAGCTATAAGTTAAATATTAAGAAATGGCAGACTAGAAGCGCCGAAGATAAAGCAAACATCAGTATTCGTTCCGACGAAACCAACCTGAAATTTAAAACTGAGATGGGACTCATTGACCAAGGCCAGGATTCGGCTCTTCAAATGACGGAAACACAGCCCGTCGCTTTTGTAAGAATGCTGAGATGAGTGCTCAGATAACAGACTTGTATGTTGAAATAATCAAAAAATTTGATGTTATTTTGAGGACATTATCTTCTGGATTCGAGATAAACTTGGATGAATTCAATAAATTTTGTCTTGAAACCAGAAGACATTATCTTAGTCTCCATTCGTGGTACAATATGCCAGCTACTGTACATAAAATATTGATTCACAGTACAGAGGTGATCAAAGCGGCATTGCTTCCAATTGGGCAACTTCCGAAGAGGCTCAGTAAGCACGGAACAAAGATTGCCGCAGATTTCGGGAATACAATACTCGCAAATGCTCTCGTGTTGCCACGAACAGAACCTACTATCCATGTTAATTATAACATCCGATCTTTTGATTAATAGCCTTCGAGAAATTCCAAAAAAAAAGGCGGATAAAATATGTACAGAAGTCCTAAATCTAATTGTCAGCCCTAGTACAGAAGAATTGAGATCAGAATCGTCATCATATTGTAGCACAATACCACAAAATAGTGACGATAATACGGTATTAGGCTAAGTTAAGGTGTTGAATTAAAATTTTCTGTTTTTCGTTTTTTATTAAAAAATAAAATAAACATGTAAGAACGTCTAAGTTTGGGTGAAACTGAATATTATATACCTAGCTGCAGATTTTCAGAAGATTGATGATGACTATTAGGCTAAGTTAAGGTTTTAAATTAAATTTTCCGTTTTAAGTTTTTTATTAAAAAATAAAATAAACATGTAAGAACGTCTAAGTTTGGGTGAAACTGAATATTATATACCCAGCTGCAGATTAGAAATGGGGTTTGAAATAAAAAAAATAAAAAATAAAATTGTTTTTTTTTTAAACGCTTGATCTTTGAAGTTTTTTTTTTCAAATTTAAAGTATTACTTTTGGAAAAAAGGTTTAGTGTAAAAAAAAAATTTTACAGTGTATGCTTTCAAAAGCCGATTTGAATAACATTCCAATGGTACCAAGATCTTTGAAATCGGTTGGGCCATTCCGTTATCACAGCTCAAAAGTACATATTACGGTAATTTTTCAAAAAATTCGATACTTTAAACGCCCACAATTTTCTAAAAATGCAATTTCTAAAAATGAGGTTGTGTCTGGATATGTAAAATGGATCTCTACGCAAAATTTTATCAAAATTTTAGGGGGTCAAGTTCAATCAGTTTTGATTAGAAATTCATCATATGTGACCCGGCCTATGAAAAGGTGGCTTATGACTCAAAAAAAAAAAAAAAATTGCGAGAAACAGCTGTTAAAGATAAACAATGCATTTCTTCAGTTTCTTAGTAGTTTTCTTTTTTTTCAGTCATAAGCCACTTTTTCATAGGCCGGGTCACATATACAGAAATTAGCATTAATATGTAAACAAACTAAAATGTTAGAAAAACAACAACTGTTGCGGGGGCAGTGTGAACCCGGGGTAGTCGGGCGTGTGCGTCGCAATAAAAAGAAATAAAACACCGAATTAATATCAAAACAATAACAATTCATTCACTGTGTAAAGATTTGATTATAAAAAGGTTCGTTAAGGTTAAAGTTAAAAAACCCAAAGTTTGTGCAAGAGTACACTCGCTGTATTTAATGTAGGGGCAAAATGTATTGGTTAAAGAAAGAATTAATCAAATGCACACTTCACTATGTACTTGGCAATTCAAAGTTACAAAAATAGTTACTTGCAATATTAATTCACGGAATTCAAAGAGAGAATTAATTAAAGGCACAAATGATGAAAATAATTAATTGCAATATCACTTCAAATACAAATTGTTAAAGCGTAATAAATGGTTTGTTTCGATTACTCACCTGGGGCTAGCTGCAGGCTCGTGAACGTTCAAAAATAGAAGAAGGAGCCAAGACCGCGAAAAAGTCCGCGGCACCTGCCGACAGCCAACTTTCGTTGAGTTTTTCCCCTTCAAAGTTAGCTCTCGACTGGTGTAAGCCGTTACCGGTATTAATAATAAAATAACTAATGCGCGCATTAGGTTGGTCCGAAATATTTATGCTGGTGGCCTAAACATGCCGGCCCCCTTGCGGCGAGCAACTTGAAACTCGGTGAGTGCGCCAGCAACCTGCCCAAGGCGGGATAAAAATTAAAAATATGATATGTACGTATGGTTGTATGGTAAGTACGATCTCCGGTGGACATCCGTGCTTTCAATAATGCAGCCTCGCTGAACTGTGGATGAAAGGAAAAAGTGTTAGTGTTCAAGTGCGTGGGGTTGCTTGGTTTAAAATGCACCTTGTGGTATACTTAAAGTTATTATAGTCGGTGGGCTCCAGACAAAACGAGGCCGAAAATTGTGGCTTGGGTGAGGAACCCGCCGACAGTCAACGCGGGTGTGCCGACGACCATAATACTGGCGTAGACGTCGGCGCCCAAAGTGAGCAACACTGGCGACGATCGGTAAAACATCGGATCGGCCAGCTTCATGAACTGGAATGGGGCCGCTACCGACGGGTCCATATTTGCCGTTGAGTTTAACCTGGCATAGTTTGCCATTACTTGGCATAGATAATGCTGGTGGGAGCGCAGGCATCTAACAGGGCGCGGACCAGGTGTAAACGGACTCCTGCCTCAATACGGACTATTGCTGTCGGCGCGATGGCGATCAGTGCTCGAGTTATAGTAGGTGCCGCTAAATTGTCCCGCAGTCGACCACTCCTGAAGCCTGTAGGGGTTTGTTGTCGCCTCACGAGTGATCTATGGTTGTTGCGCATCTTATTAGGAGCCGCCCTCCCAGCGAACTGTCGGGATGAGCGGGACGGACGCGGTTCCGCGTCATCACGCTGTTTACCAGTAGGGCAGTGCGATGGGCGGAAAGGACGTGTCTCCGCGCCATCCCAGTCTTGTAAACGCGCGAAAGCGCCGTGCATAAGCGAGCGGTTCTCGGGCCTCTCGTGGCGTAGTGGTGGCCGGAATCGCGGCGTCTCTAAGCTACCCGATTGGGCTACCTCTGCTGCATTAGCCAGCCTCTCTTCTTCCTCGACTTGCTGGGCTCATGATTTTGTTTGCTCTGTGACGTGGATGGAGAGTACCGCATCCGAGCTCGCATCGTCGTGCTTGCTTGGAGTTGGCGACGGCTGATCCTCGTCCATATGTAGCGTCGTGTGATGTGGTTCGCGGCAACGCCGGCATCGGTCTTGGCTGGGGCATATTTCCAGGCGGCAGAACGGGGATAGGCAGTTGGGACAATAGCGGTGAACTAGTATTGCGCGTAGTCGCTCCCCAGTCGACATACCCCGGTAAATCGGGCACAATCTCACTCCGTGTGGTTTGGTGCACAGACGGCAGGCGATGGTGAACGCATTGGGGGGTGCCTCTATTTTGGAGCGTTTGGGTGCAAATCCAGGCATGTCTGGAAGTGGTAGCGTTTAGTAATATCGCTGCATAAGTTGGTTGGGTGGCTAATGGACAGAGACCAGGGGTCGATTATAGCTTACACATTGGTTGGCGTACTCGGGATAAGGGGTTCATGGCAAATGCATAACCTTATTATGTTACGCGGCAGAGATAATTGTACTTTATAAAAACTTTTATTTAGATACGCCTTAAATTTAATTTGGGTAAATATTTCCAACCTTAAATAAAACGATTGAGCATAAACGAAAGACAAACTGTAGTTTTTGTTGTTTTCCTGATGCAGGCAATACGCGTTTATATACGCTGTTAATTGGGTGAAATAGGATATCACGGTAAACCCATGTATTTTCAACGTGGGCAATTTAGAATTGGTGAATCGGATTGTCGTTTGAGCGACGACGTTAAAAAAAATATGTGCTGATGGGAAAAGGCCTACCTTACCGAGTGCGGTAATTTGTGGAACTGTCATCTGATCGCTCTTCCACATATTGACTGAAGCAGCTGTGTGGTGCGTGATGATACTTAATGGTCATGTCAGGAACGTATTTACGGTAATTCGCGTCTGAGTTCCGACGCAACATAAGTTTTGATAATGATTTCTAACAATTTTCATTTTTCCCTTGTTTGTCGTGGTTAAGTAGAAAAGTTTTTTGGCGTGGAGGGATTTCGTTATTATTATTTCTCTTTTTTTTTTTACATTTAGCTTGCCGTTGACCCCTGTTCATCTGATCAGTGCGTTAGGGTTTTACTAGTTTGCTGATGTCCGTCTGGCATCACTGTAGGGTATCGTCGTGGTGTTTTTGCACAGGAAACGGCATTTTTAGCGTGACATCGGTCAAGTGCACATATGACAAGCAACGTAAGTATAATATTGGTAGTTTTTTGGTTAGAATTCGTTTTACTAACCGGAGGTTTCCATTCTTTTCCAGATGGATTCAGTGAGAAGGGTGACCACGTATACGGCGGACGGAAGACGGCGGGAGGTATTGGTTCTCAATCCGCAGGGGCACCACGTAAGTTGGCACATGGATGAAGAAACAAATTTTTTTTTTGTTGTTTCTTTTTTTTCAGATGGTGGATACGGGTGTTGCTGCGGCGAATACCACGGCACTGGTGCACTGAGCCTCGGATTCGTTTGATTCGCTACGAAGAGAGTACGCGATGGTCCTTCGCATTCTTTCGGAGGCAGGAGGGGGAGATGTGGGAGCGGTTCGTTGAGCCCGGAGGTGAGCCCCGATTTCAGTGTCGGGTTTGTCCCCACATACCCACTACGTGGGGTACATTGGTGGCCCGTTTAAATGGGCACATGGGGTTGCCCCCTACGGATGCCCGTGCTGCCCCAAGCGATACCCGTCGGCCAGCTCGTTGAGCCTCCACCGGCGGCGTAAGCACACCCCGGCCTAGGCGTCCTGTGGGGGGAGGGGGGGGTGTTTCTCAGACCGGATTGTATTTTGAGTTTGAATTCGTTGAATTGCGATTGTTTTGTTCTATATTAATTTTTTTCTTTTTTCCTCGCGTGCCCATAATAGGGCTTGTGGATCTGACGGATCCGAGTTATGATCCTCATTGTATCACGCGAAATATGTTTACGGCGTAAGCACTTAAAAAGAGCAAGTGCCATTGAGTGGCAACCTTGTTTTATTCATTCAAAATGTCATTCATTCATGGGAGTGAGTATACACAGATTTTAGAATGAATTTCCAGGAAACGTGGATTTTTTCTCAGTTACTGGCTAGCTCGATTAATATCATATTTTTTTCTTTTCGTTTCAGATTGATGATGGTGATACAAATAAAGGATGCGGTCATTGGAAGTAATAAACAGAAAGGTGCACTCATCTCCCACGAATGTGGTTCCGGTCATACTCAATAGCTGCATTGATCAAGATCTAAGCCCAGCCCGCAAAATGGATGGACTCGTCATCTTAGGTTCCTTGGCGAAAGGTTCGGAAGAGCAAGTTGAAATGCTGGTTAAACAATATAAGGTCGTACCATACTTTGCTAAAGGAAATTACTTCAAAAAGTAATAGTAAAAAATGTGTTGAAACATGCCTCAGTACATTACGTTCGATATTTGAACATACGTGTCCACCTAAAAAGAATTTCCTTGCAGATGCAGATGTGCTGAAACATTTATTTTTTTTTACGTTTAGCTTCGTCCAATAGTTCATTGAAAACTCAACTTTGTATTACAAGTATACTTCTTTCCGTCTGTCAAACCAATAAAGATCAACTGCGTCTTTTGCAAGCTGGCACTCTGCACATTTTAGCTCGAATTATTTGCTATGATGATGAAGATATACAAATACCGGCGTTACGTTGCCTAGCCTGCATGTGCTATTCAAAATCGTTCGGTACCGGATAATATATGTGTTACAAGCTTTCAGGGCAGGTCCCTGCCAGATATTTAGTACAAAGTGAAGACCCCTCAGTTAAACAAGCAGCTCTGTGTTGCTTTGCGTCATTGGGTGCAAATGATGAGGCGATTCGTAAACGTTTAATGGATACAAATGTCTTAATGAATGCTATATTAAATGGCCTAAAAGATAATAATACACAGGGCAAACTAGTTGCGATTAGATGCCTGCATTCATTATCAAGATTTGTACAGCAAATACGTACCACCTTTCAAGATTATACAATTTGGGAGCCTTTAAGGGAAATATTTGCAACTGAAACATTGATCGATTATCTAATTTCCATTACTTCAGCCATATGCAATCTTCTGTTAGAGTTTTCACCATCTAAGGAACCTATTATAAATGCTGGCATTATTGATAAATTATGCCAGTTTACATTGCATGAAGATCCCTCACTTAGATTAAATAGCGTATGGGCTTTAATGAATATGTCGTTTCAGTCTGAATTATTTGTAAAAACCGATATTAGAAATACATTAGGAAAAAAACGTATCTTGGAATTGCTGAATGATACCGATACCAAGATTGTGAGGAAAACATTAGGGCTGTTAAGAGATCTACTGAGTAAAACTCATCATGTTGAAAGACTAATGAATACGCATGCGTCACCAATACTCGAAGCTATAAATAAGCTACTAGAGTCTCAACAATCAGCTGAAGGTAAAGAACAAGCATTATGTATTATTGGCAACATTGCAGCTGAGGCCGAGAATGCTGATTATATAATAATGGATAACAAGATCACGAAGCACTTGGCCGAATTTTTGTTTCATTCAGGTAGAAAAGTGCAGGCGGGCGCTGTTCACGCAATTTTCAATCTTGTGCATAGGAAGGATTCGTGGTCTATGGAAAAGTATGCGCGTCTAAGCGAATCGAATATTATTAAAAATGCTGAGGCCAGCTGAGGGAAATCCTGAAGAAGTGAATTACGAGGTGACCGAGCCCTTGTTACAGGTATGCGAGCGCTTTGACCAGCTGCATGTAATAAAAGTTACTTTTAAGTTAACAATTCCAACCGTTTCCGTTACAGCGTATCGCTTGATTTCAAGTAACCTTTCAGAAGCAGCGTAAGCACCTGTCCTTGCTCAGAATTCTCCGACATCGATGGCGATTTTTGGGTCGATTACTCACCTTTTACTATAGCGCCACAAATCAAAGGTTATCTAAAAAGGTGTAACAAATTCCACATATTGTGCGCATTGAACGTTGGCTGTGGAGGCAGATGATGTGGGTTCAGCCGTGATACTTATCGGAGGTGAAAGTGATATATGTTTTTTGTATTTTTCTTAATAGTGCCAGCGGTGTGCAAATATTATTTATATACATTAAACTCTAATAAACGCGATTATAATGAGGGACCTTGTCTCATAATCGAACTATCAATGCACTTATTTTTGTGCTTTTTATTGGCGCTGCCCTGTCCCAAAGTGCAGGTCATCTTTTAGCTCTCAGGGTGCCACAGTTCTCACACAAAAGGCTCATATTCCGTCTGCAATATTCCTTAAAATGTGGAAATAGCGCTGAAAATAATTTTCTTGAATTTTTGTTAAAGATAACAATTTAATGAAGGGACGGTTTGACATGGCCCAATCAAAATCTATTTCGATACATGTAATTTTTGATATACGGAAGTTCATGCTTATCTATCCTTAACAAGATAACAGCCCATCTGTACCCCATTAAAGCTATAATACGCCCTATGTACGAGTAAAACTGGGTATAAAATGTATGTTAGATATATATATTGTTTGAGGTTTGATTGTGGATGCTTCCACTTAACGCGCTTCTGCAATTCGGTGAGATACTCCGTTTTGCACCGTTTGCAGAAGGTTTGATGCAGCGCCTTAAGTTTCTCCCATCGATTGACGAATGAAGCGCGATTCTCGCTGACGTCGATCTCCGATGGAGCTAATAGGTGCCCTCCAACGAGGAAATGTCCTGGAGTAAGTGGCTCCAAGTTAGACGGCTCGTTGGAGGAGGGGCTTAACGGTCGAGAATTGAGACAGGACTCGATTCGACAAAGTAGGGTGCTGAACTCTTCAAGGGTAAATTTGTGATCCAAAGCGATCTGCTTGAAGTGGTTCTTGAAGCTTTTGACCCCTGCGTCCCATAGTCCGCCCATGTGAGGAGCTCCTCGTGGTATGAAATGCCATGTCAGATTTTGGTAACTGTACTTGGACAGAGTTTGGTTGCGAGCGGTCGCCAGGAAAGCTTTGAGCTCTGAGCGGAGAGCTCTGGAGGCTCCGACAAAGTTGGTTCCGTTGTCGGAGTAGATGTTCTTTGGACATCCTCGCCGTTTAACAAACCTATTGAAAGCTGCCAGGAATGCGACAGTACTGAGGTCACTAGTGGCTTCCAAGTGAATAGCCTTCGACATGCGGCATCCTCTTCCGCTATAAGATTTGATGGCAAATGGTCCGGCAAAATCTACCCCCGCATTGGTGAAAGCCCGGGAAAAGGTGGTTCGTTCTGGAGGTAGATCTCACATAAGTTGGGTTTGGGTCCGCTTGCGGAATATTGTGCACGTTTTGCAATTATGTATGATCGATCGGATCACATTTTTGACCCTAGGGATCCAATATTGTGTGCGTAGGCAACGAAACATAAGTTGGTTCTCCCCATGCAGGGTGTCTTTATAGATGAACTGGACAAGAAGTCGTGTGAACCGGCAGCAATACGGCAGAATGATCGGGTGCCGTTTACTGTAGGGAAGATCCTTGGCCCCTGACAAGGGGGGTAAGAGGCAGAATTTCACTCTTTGAACCGATGAGTTTCCCGGAATTTAAACTCGAAAGCTCCTCCGAATAATGCTTGCGTTGGTAGATAGTTATTAAACGACTTGTCGTGGCCTGAATTTCATCGGGTTAAATGAAGTACGATGCCGCTTTAAAGGAAGATTTTGTCTTAGGATTGGTTCTTTGGATAAATCTTCGAACATAAGATATGACCCTCAAGGCCCTTGACAAAAAACTGTTCGAGGATGTCCTCTTTCACTTTTATTTTTGAAGTTGTATAAACCTGCACCCATTTCTGCTCTATATTAGTCCGATAGTCCTTTTCTTGTATTGGCCATTATGTCTTATCTTCTTGTAACCAAGAAGGTCCCTGCCACCACAAAGAGTTGTTGACTAACTCCTTCGCTGGTACTCCTCGGCTAGCCAGGTCTGCAGGATTGGATGCGGATTCTACGTGGTGCCAAGATTTGTTTCCTACCTTTTCTACTATTTTCGTTACTCGATGAGCGACAAAGGTTGACCAAGAACAAGGGGGTTTTCTTATCCATGCTAAAACAGTCGTGGAGTCTGTCCATAGGTGTAGATTGAAATTTTCTAAACTCAGATGTTCGCGCACTGATTCGATGGTTTCGGCCAGCAAAACTGCACCGCATAGTTATAATCGGGGTAAGGAACTTGTTTTCATGGGTGTTACTTTTGTTTTTGCTATTAATAGGTTAACGTAGACCTCATCCTTTATCTTTGCTCATAAAAAGACTGTCGCGGCGTAAGCTATTTCCGAGGCGTCACAAAAGCCGTGTATTTCAACGTCGTTGGTTGGCGTAAAATACACCCAACGTGGGATACGAATTTCGTTAATGGAGGGGTATTCCTGCATAAAATTATGCCATCGGTCTAGGGTTCCTGCCGACACTGGTTCGTCCCAGTCAGTCCCTTCTAGCCAAATGTTTTGCATAATGATTTTGGCAGCAATGACGACTGGGGCGAGCCAACATAGAGGGTCGAAAAGTTTAGCGATTGCGGAAAGTATTGCCCTTTTCGTTATCATATCCCGGTTTTGCGGTGAAGTAAAAATAATCCGCATGCGCGTTCCATCGAATGCCTAGGGTCTTGACCGTACTCCCGTCCTCGAATTCCAAAAAGTCTTCGTTGAGCGGATGAGGTTTGAGTATTCCTTTCAGGTATTCTTGAGCAATTTGACGTCCATTTGCGAAGGGAAAAACCTGCGGGACTATAAAGCATCTGTGATTTCATCGCGAGCTTTGAGAGTGGATTCGATGCTATGCCCCCCGGCAAGAACGTCATCGACGTACATACCTGTCCGTAAAATATCTGCGGCAATTGGTGAGGAAGTTTCAACGTCGTCTGCTAGTTGGTGCAGTGTCCTTATCGCCAGATAAGGAGCACAATTAACTCCAAAGGTGACTATCTTTAATTCGTAGACGCTGATAGTGTCACTTGGATTGTTGCGAAAAACTATTCTTTGGAATTGTGTTTGGTTTGGCTTTACCCATATCTTCCGGTACATCTTTTCGATGTCGCTATTAAAAAGATATATAAAGAATCTCCATCGAAGGCGTAGGATCGTTAAGTCGGCCTGAAGTACTGGGCCTGTATAAAGTACGTCGTTTAGGCTTGTGCCATTGGCTGTTGAATTCCACACGAACTTTTGTCGTGGTGTTTTCTTCTTTTATAACCGCATGATGGGGTAAGAAGTAGCAATCGGTCAAGTGGGTTGTATGATTTTTGGAACTTTTGACATATGTCCCAATGTCTCATATTCCGCTAGTACCCTATTGTACTCTGTCTGTAGGGTCGGTGTCTTGGCTAGGCGCGTCTCATTCCGGTAGAATTGGGAGCAGACGACTTTTGAGGGAAGGCCCTAAGGAGATGTTGTTAGGAAAATCCTGTTTAAATAGAAGGGCGACAATATATTTTCCATCGGAGTTTCTTTCTGTTGTAGCTCTGAAAAGTTCCTCGCAATAGGCATTATCTTCGTTAAGTGCCCTTTTCTTAGGTACGTTTTCAAGTTCCCAGAAAGCGGTTAGTTGCTTGTCTAGGCTAATTTCGTTAAAAAAGTATACCCGTGTATTAGTTGGGTGAGGTGCTTCTGCACGACCGGTTAAAATCCAACCGAAGACGGTTTCTTGGGCGAGAAGCGTATTTAGAACGTTCTTCCGTATACCGTTTAGTATTATCTGGGGATAAATGTCGCCTCCAAGTATGAGGTGGCCTGGTTCATGAATGAAGAACCTCTTATCCGCCAGAATCAGATCAGGGAACGCTTGCCGAGTCGTTGCGCTAACTTGGCAAGTCGGAAGGTCCCCTGTTAATTGAGGCAGGACTAGGACCACTGTATCGATGCTTACTAAAGGGTCTGTAAGCGAACCTAAGTTCGTCGAACACGATTCTTATACCTGCGCGGATAGCGAATTGTTTATTCCCGGCACTTGCACATGCAAACGTTTGGATGGCAGGTTTATTCTCTTCTTGAGTCTTTCTGTTATGAAGGAGCACTCGGACCCAGAGTCAATCAGCGCTCTGGCGGAAAATTGCACTCCGTTGTAGTGTATATTAACCCGTGCTGTTCCTAATAACACCCCTTTAGTTGTGTTAGCATGACAAGAAGTGACGTTGGTATTATTATCTTGCCTTTTTTCAGACTCCATCCTTGTCCTAGCCTGCTTTGAAGTTGAAGGTGTGTTGTCGGTGGCGTTTTGAGTCCACCTTTGAGGAGTTGTCTTTGGTTGTGCTGTCGGAAGATGGAGCAAGGTGTTGTGCCTTACGTGGCACGTGCTGCAATTTAATGGGCTAGTGCAGCGTATCACGGAGTGTTCACCCGACAGACAATTCAGACAATAACTATTGCTTTTTACAAACTCTATTTCCCTAACGTAGACAACCTACGGAATTTTTGGCAATTTCGTAATTTGTGCTCCGTACTGATGCACATCTTACACGCCAGTTTTGGTACGCTGGCTTGGTAAACCCCAAGTTTTGTAGAATTTTCCCTAGAATTCGAATTTTGACTTTTGGGTGCTTTTGTGTTTTTGTTACCCCTAAGATCAGAAACCGTCTCTAATGTCTGGAAGCGATTGAACAGGAATTTGTCCATATCCTCCCATTTCGTGATATCTGTTTTTCGTTCTACGGTCTGTTCCCAGAGAGCCAATGTAGATTCAGGGAGTTTTGTGGAGCATAAGTAGGTTATAATTGCATCCCAATTTCTGATGTCAATATTATGACATTGTAGCGCAGATATGCAATTGTTTATCTCCCGTTGCAATTTTTTGATTGAGGTTCCACACTCCTGTTCGACTGCCGTCAGATTAAATAAGAGTTTAAGTTGGGTGTTTACAAGGATACGTTTATTTTCATATCTGTCGCGTAAGTTTTTCCAGGCGGTTGCAAACCCCTCGTTTGTTAACGAGCACCTGCCCACTATTTCTTTTGCCTCCCCTTGCGTTTTTCGTTTGAGATAGTATAATTTCTCGACATCTTTCAGATCGGTATTGTGGATGTAAATGGCCGTGAACATATCTCTAAAGGCTGGCCAAGAAAGGTAGTCGCCTTTAAATACATCGGTGTCGCAAGGCGGCAGCCGCATTTTATGCCCACAGCGCGAAGAGTCTTCATCCTTTGCTTCATCTTTTGCCGGCTGTGGGGTGATAGCTTCGACTTCAGCCGCCACAGCAGACATGCATTGCAGGTAGCATGCGAAGCAACTTTTATTCTTTCTTCTTAGCGAGCTGAGTTCCTCTTTGAACAACTCAGGATTGCTGAGGAGACCTTCATATGTAGACTTGGTCTTCTTCCATAGTGCCCTTAGCTCCTCTTGCAGTAGTGCAAGGGTGTGCTTGTTCCGGGATTCGGCCGGGGTGGAGTTGAAATCTTGTTCAAACTCGACTATGGAATCAGCCAATCTAATATAAGTCTCCATTGATTTTATTAATTTGAATATCTTGTTTCTTTAAAGGTGTCGAGCTTGGAGGTAAACGACCTAGTGGCGTTGGTGTATATGCAACCGCCGCAAAAACTATAAGTGTTTGTTTTTTTTTTAGTGGTTCAGCTATCAATCCTGCTGAGATTGAGTTGTGTCTAAGTAGAATCTTTAAAAACACACGGATTGAAATTCTGATCTGATTGAATGTATTAACACAGATGGAAATCCTTATGTGAATTTAGTGCGATAAACAAAATTAAGATAATTATGTAAACCACAGATAGAAAACCTGACGAGGATTTAGTGTGTATAAAGTGATATAAAATACAGATTGAAATACTGACGAGGATTTATTGTGTATGTAGTGATATGCAGCACAGATAGAAATCCTGAAGAGGATTTAATGTGTATCAGATGATATTAAAACGCAGATAGAAATCCTGACGAGGATTAAATGTGTATACAGTGATGTGCGATGCAGAGAAGAGAATCGTCTGCAAATATTTAATGTGTCTTAACAAGTGTGTTGGACACAGATAGAAATATTTTCCAAAAATTTTGCGTGTCTAAAAAAAGGTTTTAAAACGCAGATAGTAATCCCGATGTGGATATAGTGTGTCAACCTCGAGATTTGAAACACAAATCGAAATCGTTATGTGAATTTAATGTGTGTAACCTAGAAATTTGAACCACAGATAGAAATCCCGACGAGGATTTAATGTGTATTCCTAGTGATGTGAAACACAGATAGAAATCCTGACGAGGATTTAATGTGTATACAAAAAGTGTGATATGAACGCTGATGAGTATTCCCGAGTAGCCAACCAGGGTATCTTTCCGAATATAAATAAGAAAATAAATTTGTTTATCCAACTTAATGTGGAAAATTACACTTTTAATTATTTATTATAAAAACGCTGAAAAAATACAGGCCATATAATATAAGCGACCAGTATAAATTGTGTTTGTGAGCAATTGTGATAAGCCACTAGCCACCCAACGTAGTGCTAATTTTTCGGCTTTTTGGGTTTTATTTCAGTTCGCACACTGATTAATACAGTGAATTCCGTGATAGATATGCTAAGGCTATCAACCAAGTGAAAATATGGTTCCTGCAGCAAGTTTTTGTCAACGTATGTGACGACGAGGGGGTACAACACAGTGCAGTGATGAGTGTGTGAAAAAAACTAAAAAAAAATTCACTGACTGTCTGCCTTAAGCTGTGTCGGGTAACCCCTACCACTGGTGGGGGAATTACCCGATAGTCAAAAGGCGTTGTGTGCTTAGTAAACACGAAATTTTGCAATTTCACTTGCTTTGCCTTTGTTATCTATCACGGAGTGCACTTTCCGTACGTAAATCACGTAACTAAAAAAAAATGTGCACCACCAAGCAACTTTTTTACCACGTACCTTGAATTTGTGAGTGTGAAGTTAACGATGTTGATGCTAAAGATGTAATGTTATGCTGAATTGACTGTGTTCGATATGCTGATGGACTGTATGTGATGTTGAAAGGTTGTGTGTGATGTCGTGTGCTGACGTGATGTGATGTGATCTCGATGTGACGATGATATTAGTGGACTGTATGATATGCTGATGATGTTATAATGCTAATGGACTGTATGTATGTGTGTGATGACGAGTTGGTATACGCTGCTCGTTCGTTTTGATGGCCAACTTTTTTCACTGCTGGTTGATTTTAATGATTAAATATCCTAATTTTCTATGCAATCTCCAAATTCCTGGGTTTTGGTTTATTAAAAAAGGTATTGATTTTCGAAATTTTTCCTTTCTCGGCGCGTAAGGACCAAATGTTGAGGGGGCAATGTGTACCCGGGGAAGTCGGGCGTGTGCGTCGCAATAAAAAGAAATAAAACACCTTATTAATATCAAAACAATAACAATTTATTCACTGTGTAAAGAAGATGTGATTATATTGATTATCAGAAGGTTCGTTAAGGTTAAAGTTAAAAAACCCAAAGTTTGTGCAAGAGTACACTCGCTGTATTTCATGAAGAGGCTAATTAATTCCAACACAAAATGTATTGCTTAAAGAAAGAATTCATTAAATGCACATTCCACTATGCACTTGGCAATTCAAAGTAACAAAAATAGTTACTTGCAATATTAATTCACGGAATTCAAAGAGAGAATTAATTAAAGGCACAAAAGATGAAAAGAATTATTTGCAATATCACTTCAAATACAAATTGTTAAAGCGTAAAAAATGGTTTCGGGCTAGCTGCTGGCTCGTGAACGTTCAAAAATAGGAGAAGGAGTCAAGACGGCGAAAAAGTCCGCGGCACCTGCCGATAGCCAACTTTCGTTGAGTTTTTCCCCTTCAAAATTAGCTCTCGACTGGTGTAAGCCGTTAACGGTATTAATAATAAAATAACTAATGCGCGCGTTAGGGTGGTCCGAAATATTTAGGCTGGTGGCCTAAACAACAACAAATAAAGCATAGGGCAAAAATAAATTACATAATTACAATAAATAACTCCAAAGGGAACAGAAGACCTAAGAAAATATTTTTGTCCAGCTAGCTTGTTCAACAAGGAACACTGTGCCACCGGAAGAAGATCAATTTCACAGCTAACTATGATTTATTTGCTCTCCTATTTTTTAGTGCGCACCCATGGTATAAGTCATGGTGGAATCACCATGGGAAGTAAATAGAAAAAAGACAGAACATGTACGCTATCTGAAACGATACGGGTGTATTTTCAACGGTCAGACAATGGTTAAATTTTTAAACGCATTGAAAAAATGTGAATAGAAAAATATATTGGATATTAAAAACCTGCATTTTACAGCTTAGCAGTGGTACCTAACGCCAGTGCAAAAGGGGATACTAAGGCCCAGTGTAAGTTTAAAGTACTGTTAGCTTTAAAAAAAAAGTTTTGAACTATTGTAAACTGAGAGCAAGTTAAACTTCAGATCCAGCTTCCACTCAAAAACCGGACATAATATGAAGAGTTGTTATCCATTTACATGTAACACCCCTACATACATACATACGTCAGTTATTGAGTTAAACATTATTGCCTTTCGCGGCAATAGAGTGGGTTTCGGGTTCGACTGCTGATGTCGTAGTGATGGTGAAAGTAATCCTTTGTCTTGTCTTTGTAATGTCTTTATCCCTAAACATCTTTACAACTTTCCAGCAAATTTGTTGATTTATAAGAAGTTAGACATTCTCCCCTCTGATAGGTAATACAAACTTTATCAGAAGATGCTCCAAAAACTTTTGACATTTGAATTCAAGATATATTTACCAATTTTATCAAAAACAGAACAAGCATTTTGATCAGGTGCGCGTATCTGTGTGTGGGTGTGCTGATACACATCCTACTTGTAAACCTTTACCAAAGTGCGCTATACTTGCATTTGTTAAAATTAACGACAAAAATTAATTCTTGTTTTTCATATTTGAATTTAGGTTGAAAAAGTATGATTAAAGAATCTAAATTTTTTTAGATAGGTTGCAATTTAGGACAACTCGCATCCAGCCATAATATCAAAACATATTACCTATAGTTTCTATTGCTTGCAGCATATATGATAGGATTAATTACACCCGACGCCCATGCCAATACCGATGCCACAATGTGAAACCAAGGATATTTCGTTTTTCGTTCGTCATCTACGACATTCGCCAGCATCAATGGCAAATAGCAACCAAGAAAACAGCCAAATATGGTGACCATCATTAACGTTAATCTATTATCTTCGTTGGCTTTTCGATTTGTCAATACCGAATCGTTCGAAGAAACTTGATAATTTCTATGTGTTTCCATTTTCCGTTTTTGCCGCAAAACTGTGGTGTATATGCATGAATACGAAATTATAATAACTATACATGGCAGAAGGAATCCGATGAGAAATAGGGTTTTCTTAATAGATTTTCCATTTTTCTTCAAAATAGTACAGGAAAACGTGACTTCATCAAGACCCATTTCGCCCCAAACACCCAAAATTGGCGGCAGCTGTAAATAAAGCAAATAATCAAAACATATTAAATAAAAACTTACTCGTAAGTATTTGGAATATAGCGCACGGCTACATAATTACAGAAAGAAAACTATGAAGTCGTCATGCAGCAATTCTGTTTGTGGCAGTCTACAGAATACAAGCACATTTACAATTTTTTCCATCCGTCGCATTGTCAAACCTCATTTCCTTCTTTATTTTTGCTAAAACAATTGTTTTTACTTATATGGACTTAACTGGCTGACATGATGTTCAAGATAGCACCGAATGCGGTCGCCTATCTTCAGCGGGTGTCAGAAAAAGATGCAGGATGAGACGACGATAGTAACACTAAAAATCGGGTGATCCATGTTGGGACTTTGTTCATATTTTTATTATTGTTTATTAATATTTACTTTATATATTTAACTTTGTTATTTGTGATATTTTAGATTTAGGTTGTTTTTGAGTTTATAGTTTTTCAAAAGAAAATTTTAGACTTTTATATATACTGAATTTTGTGGGAGAAATAAATCGTTAGCTTAATGTGAAAATGTGCTAAGTCAACTTTTACGAATTTTACAGGAGACGAAAAAAATGAATAACTTTTGAAATAACCTTCTTTTTTCAAAACTGAGGATACCTTAATTGCAAGGCTTTTGAGGGTAGAAGCTTTGAAAAAGATAAATAAAAATCACGTCTGCCAACCCAGCAGCTATTTTATGACTTAGCACAATTTCCGCACTCATAACAAATTTTTTTTCCTGACTTAGTACTTTTTACGCAATATGTTTTCCCATCACTCCTCAACTTAATGATTGAAATAAAGCACTAAAACTATATATTTCACAAAAAATACTATTTATTTCTCAAACTATTTCTAACGGTTCTGATCTGGACTCTTTTACCGGATGGTGCGCAGACAATAATTTACATTTAATTCACACAAATGCTGTGTTGTGTCTTATTCCAAAAAGGTAACTGCCACATACTTTATCTAAAAACTAAATACTAAATCCCTTAATCGTTGTCAAGAGAGTAAATACGTATAATTTTTAACTCCAAACTATCTCTAGTACCATTGACTTCGTTGTTTCAAAATTTGTTGGAATGTTTGGGTTCAGTAGACTTAACACCAGTGACTTTAAGGCCCTATGACGTTGAGGGCACTTTATATATCCTTGGTCAGAAGTGATCTTGAATATTGCTCAATAATATGGAATCCTTTCCATGAATCTAACTCCTATAAAATTGAGAGAGTTCAAAAAATGTTTATAAAAATTGCTTTAGGTGTGCTTCACTGGCCAGACGGCCTCCCATTATATACCAGCAGGCACAATTTGCTTGGTCTTCCGGCTTTGCATGACAGAAGAACTTTAATCTCAGTCATGCTTGACTTTAGCATGAATTGCTCTGATTTATCTAATTTGTTCATTCCATATATTTCATTGCGTGATCTTCGGCATAATAGATTATTTATCTAAATAACTAATAAAACGAATTATGCTATGAATGAACCTATAACTAGAACTATACATCTAGCAAATCGATTCAGTAGTGTTCTTAATTTTAATAACAGCTTATATAAGTTTAAGCTTGAATTGTTTTCTATTTTTAACTAGTCTGTAAGAAAGCATGTAGTTATCGACATGTAGAAGTAGATTATTGAAGTAGGTTATGGTCAGCGCAAAGCATTTATCAAACACCAAAGGTATGTCTCAATTGGGTGAATCCAATTTAAAGGGGTTGTGTAGGCAACTCTCTCAAGGGGTTCCCAGCGCAATATATAGCTTCCCTAACCCAATTGTCAACCTCACCTACACGTAGCGAATTCTGTTTCATTGACAGCCGAGACTCTGGCGACCCCAAGTTCTTCATGGAACTAGGGGGTGGGGAGGACGGGATGGCCTAGAAGGTTTAATGTGGTCATATAAATTGTTCCAGAGATGGTCAGACTAGTACCTTAATAGTGCTTTGCAAAGGACCATCAACATCGGCCCAAAGCCTTCGGGGAGTGTGTTTATCGTTAATACAACAACAACAACAAATCATGTACTTTTAGACTGAATGAATTAAATAGTAAATAAAATGCGCGCACAAAGAAATGACTAGTAATTCAGATTGATATTATTGACTGGGCACACTTAGCACATTTTTTTTGAACAGTTGATGGCTTAGCACAGTTACACATCATTTCAAACAGCACGTAAAAATTAAAATATTTTTTTCTATCCATGTATTTTGAATTCAGTTTTAAAACTGCATTAAAATACAATTTTTTAAAAAAAAGTTACTTAGCACATTTTCACATTAAGCTAACGAAATAGTTTTTGGAATACAAGAAATTAATATTTTAATATTTATTAACCAACTACATTGGCGATGTTGCTATGTTGTCGAGACCATTATCCATAAAGAACAACTTCCACACACATTATTAATATATTGCAAGCTGCGAAAAGTAAAACAGTGTTTATTACAAATGCGAATTTATATCGAGTCTTACCAAAACCAAGACGTAAACCGTAACATACTGTTACATACAATAGGAAGTCTTAATAGTCCAGCGCAAAGAGTTTATAACGTATAAGAAGTAGCGATTTTGTCATCGAGCATCATCATAATTATAGAATATCATCATCATATGCAATTGATTATCTACTAAACATGCAGTATGTACATTGTACACATAAATAGTTACTCGAAATAATCGAAAGTCATCTTTTTCACGAAAGTTAATGTCAAATTTAATATTTTGGTAACAAAAGAAGTGCACATATAGTAAAATATAGCAGTGAAATTCCATGTGCTGAAGATACATTACAAATCCAATTACTTGGTAATGCAGAATTAATTCGACAGATTAATAAATTACTCAGAGAAATGAATGTGCAATTTAAAATTGTAAAATAATTTAAAATAAAAGTTAATTAAAAAGATTAACAATAAAAGTTAATTTTCGAACATTACATTATTTTTACTAACGCAAGTCCATGCTACCATAAATCTTTGTACAGTACAATCAGAGCAACAACAATAGAAATATCAACGCATATATATATTACAAGCAAATCAAATACAGTCAGACATTGTAGTGGAAATCAAATTGGTGAGCTGCCTCGTATTATTTTATATTTGATATTTGTATGTATTTATTTTTATATGTATGTATTTAAGTATTTACACATACGATAATTTAAACTAAATATTTTAAATTATATATTTAAATATTTAAATTATATATTTAAAATATTTTTAACTGTAAACGCTCTCTTCCAGAAATTTCCTTTCTTGTTTTTATAATTATAATTAATTAATTAATATAATTCCAATAAATAACCTTAATTGAAAATTTACTTTAAAATCACAATTAGTTAGTTAAATGTTTCGTTCTCCACAATACAGCATACACACTTCCACACTTACACATAACTTAAATGATTCGCTCTTCCCAAGAAGAATTGGTAAATCCTTATGCAAATCAAAATAATAATGAAATTTTTGCTACCTCCGTGAAACTTCCACCTTTTTGGACAAATTGTCCAGAAGCTTGGTATATTCAAGTAGAAACACAATTCAATACAAAAAACAGTACACAAGACACTAAAAAATATGAACACACAATTACTGCACTACCTCAAGAAGTTATATTTACTATTTTAGATCACATTCAGAATCCACCACAAAACAATAAATTTGAACAAGTAAAGAAAATCTTAATTTAAAGACATTCTTTAAGTGAAAATAAAAAACTAGATAACATTTTATCAGATTCAGAAATGGGTGACCGTAAATCCTCTGAATTTTATTGGTCACTTATACTACTTGCTGGTTCCAATTTTAGTCCCGATATATTAAAGAAATTATGGATGAGGAAATTGCCTAATAATCTGAAGGCAATATTACCTAGTTCTAGTGTCGAGAATATAAATGAATTAACAAAATTAGCTGACAATATTTGGGAAGTAGATAATAGGTCAGAAGTTTCTGTTGAAAATAGTTTCCAAAACTCAAAGCATCAAGATTCAATAATTGAGAATTTGGTTAAAACAACCAATATTATGTGTCAAAATTTCCAAAAACTTTCACTTGAATTAAGTCCTATACGACAGGAAATTAATCAAAGTTCTAGATCGAGGTCTACTAATAGAAGTAACTTTAGGCGGGGATACAAAAGTAAATCTAGATCTAATTCTCGGAATAATCCGAATTGGTTGTGTCGATACCATTACAAATTTGGGGATAAAGCTCAAAAATGTCAGCACCCTTGTGCATTTTCTAAAAATCAGAACTCGTCAAACTAAAGTCATCTGTTGCTGCGACGACAAACATCGGAAATTTAGATATTTCCACTCGTCGCCTCTTTATTTATGATAAAACAAACAAATTACATTTTCTTATTGATAGTGGAGCCGAAATAACTGTACTTCCGGTAGCAAAATTCCCTCATGCTAAAAAGCCTTCAGATTTAATTCTTACAGCAGCTAACGGTTCAACAATTTCCACGTATGGGAAAAAGGTTTTGAATATAAATTTAGGGTTAAGGCGCGAGTTTCCTTTCATATTTTTAATAGCTGACATAGCTAAACCTATTATAGGTGCGCATTTTTTTGTGCAAATACGTTCTCTTGGTTGATATTAAAAAATGCAAACGTTTAATTGATCCAATAACAAGTCTTTCGGTTAATACAATCTCGTGTGTTTGTAACATTTCTCTTCCGAAAATTTTTGTTGTTGATAATAAGTATTCAGAATTACTACATGATTTTTCGTCACTAAGTTTGGAACCAGACTATCCAAAACCAGTGAAGCATAATACGGTATATAGACTTATTACAGAAGGAAACGTTCCATTTTCTAAACCAAGACGTTTAGATCCCATATAGTATAAGGTGGCTAAATCTGAATTAGATTTTTTGGTTAAAACAGGCATATGTAGACCACCAAATTCTTCAGTAGCATCACCCTAGATCTAGTACCCAAAAAAGAATTAAATGACTGTCATCCTTGCGGTGATTTTCGGAGACTCAATGTTGTAATTATACCTGACCGTTACCCTTTACCTTATATTCAAGATTTTAATATGAACCTCAGAAATAAGGGATATTTTCGAAATTCGATTTCGTAAGAGCTTATCAACAAATTCCAATGGCAGAAGTATATATAAAACTGCAATAACAACACCTTTTGGTATGTTCGAATTTATACGAATGCTTTTCGGACTTAGAAATTCGGCTCAAACATTTCAAAGAGTTTGTTTTTACATTTGATGACTTGCTAGTTGCCAGTGAAAATGAAAAACAATATTTTAAAGATCTTAAGTTACTTTTTCAACGTCTGGCAGAGTATGGTTTTAATATAAAACCAAACAAATGTATCTTTGGGTTTACAAACATTGATTTTTTAGGCCATAATATTTCTCAATCGGGTATCAAACCATCAGAAGAGAAAATAATAAATATTCGTAGTTTTGAACGCCCAAGGACAATTAAACAGGCACAAAAATTAATTGGATGGTTAACTACTATCATCGTTATATACCAAAATTGGCCGAGTACACAGGAAAATTATACGATTTAATCAATCGAACGGATAAGAAACGAGGCAAGACTTTAGTTAGGGATGACACATCCAATACAGCCTTTGAAAGTATTAAAGAAAAGTTTGCATCTACGATATTGTTAAATCATTTTAACAAAGATGCAAAACTATCTTTAAACGTAGATGCATCTAATATGGCAATTGGTGGCGTAATACATCAGTCATTTAATGACATTTTGGAGCCACTCTCATTCTATTCAAAGAAACTGTCTCGGTTCGAAGTTAAATGCAATACATTTGATAGAGAACTTTTGGCTATTTATTTGAATATTAAGCACTTTCGCTATCTCTTAGAAGGACGTCAATTCATAGTATCGCGATATCTGTTGGTATCATCATATTTTCGGCAAGAACGCAACTCGGTGTCGGTCCCCAGGCGCTTTCACACCAAAGCTTTCGGAAAACTAGTCAGCCCTCCGTACAAGGCGGCTATGTTGGAGGAGAATATGAACTCCAGCCGCCGTTACATTTGAGACAGAACGTCTTCAATGAAATTTCTCGACACGGGCGCCGAAGTTTCGGTTGTACCCAAACGTCACGGTGAGAGTATGCAATCAAACGCAATGAAACTGGTTGCTGCAAACAATACTACAATTAATACATTCGAGACAGAACGTCTTCAATGAAATTCCTCATCGACACAGGCGCCGAAGTTTCGGTGGTACCCAAACGTCACGGTGAGAGTATGCAACCAAACGCAATGAAACTGGTTGCTGCAAACAATACTACAATTAATACATTCGGCAAACGACAAATAACATTAGATCTCGGCCTACGACGGCAATTTAAGTGGTGTTTCATAATCGCCGACGTTGCGCATCCTATAATAGGTGCGAATTTCCTAAAACACTGCGACGTGTTGGTGGATTTAAAAACAAAGCAAAGAATCTTTAACGCATACGCATACGCAAACGCAATTGCAAACACAAACCAAGGAATTATTTCCAAATAACCAACATAATTTTTTACGAGAACTACGACACTACGACGGCATTTCGAGACCGTTCGACCAATACAAACGTCACAGCATGGTAAACCTGCGGTATTTGTTCCCAAGGTTCTGCGCTTATGCAGCCATGTTTTTCTACGTGACGATACAATTAAAAAGCTATTGAAAGCACTTTACGACGGGCCATACCTGGTTGTAACGATAATGATTGAGATGAATTAGCAGCAATAACACAAGCCGCAAGTATTGATGCCAGCACATCGGCGAATTTTCTGGAAAGGGGGTGGTGTAGTGACTACCCAAATCGAACCCTGCAGCAATATGTGGCAACATCATAGAACAGCTGAGTTTTAGCAACTACAGCCAACGTCTAATAATAATTTGAATTTAAACGCATATATAATTTGGGACTTTCCATTTTAAGATACGACATTGTTCTTTTTAGTTTTAGTTTTAGTCTAAGTTTTATTTGAATTATTAAATATAGAATAAACATAACATTCTATATATATAATACTGCTATATTGCTGCTACAGGGTAAGTACACTCACAAACATCAGAGTGTCGATATATTGCTGTTTAAATGTTTTTGTATTCAATAATCGAATGTAATCTTGTCACACTTATGCTGTTATAATCACAAACAATTTGTAGGCTGTCTTGTTTTGATTTCGAATTCAAAACTCATTGCGAGCATTTTGTATTAGCAATATAGGAGTATTATATATATGTTATTAAGTAATATAAATAAAATGTGAAACTTACTAGCAGCAAAAATGATGTAGACCAGATGAGAACAAGTTGTATCAGGATGTAACTGCGTTTATAAATTTGCACGTACAACCAACGGCAGGCAATTAATATGTATCTAAAATGTATGAAAAATAGTAATTGAAATAAAAAATAAACAAAGAAAAGTCTTGACTCGGCCTGAATAGCTAGGCCATGTAAACAAAAATATTTAATATTAAGAGGCTTCGTACAAAGATATCTACTTTAATCCCTAAAATTTTGTTAGTTTAGTTTGAAAACAAATTTAGGTAGCTTTCTTTTGTTAAATTAAAACTAATGCCATGTCAATCATTTATTATTTAAAATTAGATTTGAAACGACAAGCTTTAGCCATTTCCACTGTGGAAACATTAGCCGTGTTTTCTTTCCCACGCGTATACGTTTACGTTTGCGCGTAAAAAAAACAGTTTGGCTCGCTTAGATAATGCTTAGGAGACCCATCTAGCGGCAGTGGTTAAATAACTACAGCTACAGCACAGGGTGTACCGAAAAGCGGAGACACAACCCTCTGATGGCTTTAGGGTATAACATATAGCTGAATCAATTGCGATGAAATGTGGATGAAATGTGGACACACATAGAATACATAGAATTATTGTATAGGGTGAAACAAAGACACATATTTCAGTTACATCTGAGTATAATGCGTACTGAAATTTAGTAGGCCAAATTTTATGCGCATGAATTTCAGAGGTGTTTTTAAAGTTTGTCGCTTAGCAGTCCATATAAAGTTTAAGCGTAAACGTATATAGAAGTAAAAAAAAAAAAAACACAGCTATTTATAAGTGAGATCGTCTACTGTCATCATTATTAATTTCTATTATAATAAGTACTATGTACAAGCACTCACCAAATTGGAAATTTATACCATTTTTGCAATTTATTACGAAATTTATCATATAATAAATTTCCAATTTAAAAAAATTGCGTAATAAATTGTTTCAAACTACAAATTCAACCTTGTAAAGTGTATTTATTGAGTAGATTTAAACGTCAGTTACGCAACTATATGATTGGTTAATCTCATCAGCTGATTTCTTTTTACATTTCACTGGAGTAGGGATTGTCAAAAGAAGAGGGCAAACTCAAAATGAAACCAAAACATTCTACACATTTTCTTACAACACACAAAAATTTCAAAGTTTTATGTTTTTATTTCATTCGCCTAATACCAACAGGCATATTTTGACAGTCTGAACAAAGGTATGTTGCTGCTGTAGAGATGAGCCAACCAGCTATCAAATTTCTATTGTGTAAGCTAAATTGCGTTGTATGAACACCTCTGAATTTAAATCGAAATTGGATCAATTTATTTTTCTGTTTGAACAAAGTATAATGATATTTCGGAAGTAAAATTCCATTGATATAAAGTTACTTTTCACATATACATTACCTATTATGACCTGCTCGCATTGTCACGGTTCTGTTAAAGATCTTTTGTTAAAAGTGGGCGTGGCCCTTGACCGAGATAGTCTATTTTTAACAGATATATTCACTGTTTTAATGAAAGTGCGCGCACCAAAATTTGTGGCGAGCTACTTTTATAGTTTTTCTAAAATTGTTGACTTTGCAATTTTTCTGCTGTCCTAGTATTTTTGAAGTTAAATTGCATCGATATAAAGTTAATATTCGCAAAGATATTGTTTATTATTTTCGAATTCGATCCTTTTAATATAAAAGTCCTCAACCGGTTTCATTCGTAAAATTCAAATTTTATAAAATCAGGCGGTGCTACTCTTTTTTCAAAAATTTCCAAATTTTTATACATATAAAAAGTGGGCGTGGGTATAATAAAATTTCGATCCTTTTAAATAGCAATGGGTGATGGGTGGGAAATAAACAAAAAACCGAAAAAACGGACAAGGACTCCTTCTATGAATAACTAAAAAAGACGTACGATAAATGCCCCTACCATGTACTAAAGTCAGGCTGGGCGACTTTAACGCCAGAACGGGCAAGGAAAGGGGACTTTTTTTTAAAGGACGTTGTGACAGCGTACTGCCCTCAAGTGTCCCAATGAACCCAGGCTAATCCTGGTCAAAGGTTTTTTTTGAAAATGTTATTATTTGAAATTGTTATAACATTTTTTGTTGTTATATCGACTTACTGACTTGTAAGATCGCGGGTTTGAATCGAGCTCAAGGCCTAACAATAATTATTTTCTGAAGGTATCTTATTAGGCTTTTCCGGTCTTAGTTTTTTTGAAGAGCGAAATAGAAATACATTATTCCACTTTTCTAACCCAACGTTTCGCTAATAACTTCTTAGCATCATCAGGGGTATTTGTTTATTAATTATATCTGTTACAAACAACAAAATACAAAATATGTTAAATTACATACAAATACAAAATATATTGAATTTACTAAATCCGTATAAAAAATCAATTAAAAACTGATAAACATACATACAAAACCAACTTACAATATTGCACCCCGCCGAGGGGTTTTCCCCGTTTAACACTATTTAAAACTATTTATACTCAGCTGAGCAGAGCTCACAGAGTATATTAATTTTGTTCGCATAACGGTACCCCGCAACGGCATACGAGATAGATATAGACTTCTATACACCAAAATTATATGGGCGAAAGAAGAAATTTATTTAGCCATGTCCGTCCATCCGTCCGTCCGTCTGTCCGTAAACGCGATAACCTGAATAAATTTTGAGGTATCTTAATGAAATTTGGTATGTATGTTCATCAGATCGCTATTTAAAATGAACGAAATCGGACTATAACCACGCCCACTTTTTCGATATCGAAAACTTCGAAAAACTGAAAAAGTGCGATAATTCTTTACCAAAGACGGATAAAGCGATGAAACTTGGTAAGTGGGTTGACCTTATGACGCAGAAAAGCAAATTGGCGAGGCACCGCCCAAAGGCAATTTAAAAGTTGTACAAGCTGTAATTTGGCAGCTGAGTATGTAATATTCGGTTACACCCGAACTTAGCCTTCCTTACTTGTTTAAACATAAAAAATTTTTGAAAACATTGAACATTTATGGACAGTATATCCTACCATCTTAACGCTATGGTAATCTCGTCGATACTAAAAGCTATTTTCCTAAACACGTAATGTAAGCAGATACTATATTGTCTGTATCTTCTTTCTTGTTAATCGTTTTTTCTCTTTCTTCCATGATTCTCAGGCTTTTTAAAGTGTATCTTGTTGTTTATTTCCTTTCCGTGTCAATAATTTTCTCATTAATGAAGTCAGCTGAGTGTCCGCTTGATATTATGTGTTGTGATAACGCTGTACTGTTCTTTTGTTTCCTTCATGTTCACCCAGTCTAACACCTAAGGGACGCTTCGTTGTTCCAATATTTATTTTATCGCATTCGTCGTTTGGTTTTTTTTTGTCTGCAAGCAATTTCATGAATGATGTTGTTTTGTTGGTGGAGATCTATGTGACACTTTGTTCTTGTAAATATCGTTGACAAAGTGCAGTTTGACTTAAGGTAAGGCCACATTAGGCTGCACTACGCAGCACTACACTGTTCTACAAAATATTCTTTGCATTTATTCTTATGAGGCAATTCACACCTAGCGTCAGCAGCACTGCCCGACCCGGCACAGCGCAGCAAATTTGATCAATTAGGCAAAAAAGCCGCGTTGGGAAGTGTCGCGCAGTGCTGCTGCCGCTAAGTGTGAATTGCCTCATAAGAATACATGCAAAGAATTTTGCACCATCTTTTTTCAATCTGGGCAAAAGAGTGTGGAACTCTCCTTCCTCATATCTTGAGGATGAGATGTCTTGGACCCGTAGCCACGACCTTTTTCTTTTCCTTTCCTCTTCTTCGCACAAAAATGAAATAATTACAGCTTCAAAAACTGTGTCATCAATTTTTCAAACAAAAATAAACACAAACTTTTGCCGCAATGTGTCGCTCGATTGCCGCTTAATGTGAATTGCCAAAATATGTCGCTCTGTGAGGCGCCGCTGCTGCTACGTGTCGCGCAGCGTAATGTGCGAGTATCTTTATAGGCAAGTGTTGTGTTTGTTGTTTTTATTATGCTGTGATCAATATTTTCGGTAAGTTTGTGTATGTATGTCACACTGTAAAACTTTTTCGCTGCTTTTGTTTCTAAATTTGTTCTTTCGGTTGGTTGGTTGCTGGATTTCATGATTTCTTGGTCTATTAGCTCTCGTATTTAATTATTAGGATAATTTTTGCTGCATAAAATATTATAAATTTGAAAATACAAGAACGAAATTGTTTTAACAGAGGCTGACAAGGGAAAGGAAACAGTAGCAATGTTTAAAACTGAGTATACAGAGAAATCGAAAACAAAAACACTTACATAGCAACAAGAACTGACCTTTATATGATACTTTACAAAAGAAAAACAACAGAATAGTGAACGATCTACACAAAAACCAACATATCGACTATAGAGAGAAACAACAACTCACTTGCTCTGCGGCTACGACACCTAGAATATATGGATTGCCAAAAATACATAAGCCTGAAATTCCTTTACGTCCTATTGTTTCTTCAATTATGGTCCCCTGCTACAAATTCTCTAAGTACGTTGGAGATATTCTACAAGCTTTAATATCAGGTAAAAGGTTATGTGATAATGAAGTGCTAGTGCCCTTTGATGTCGTTTCATTGTTCACTAACATACCAACAATGTTAGCCTCGAAAATAATTATATGGAACCAAATAAAAGAAAAAACCAGTATTCCAAAGCCGAACTTCCAGTAGATATTAGATTTCTCCTTAAAGGTAATAATTAGTTTATGTTTAATAAAATGCTTTATACGCAAACGTTTGGAATACCTATGGGCAATCCAATTTCACCTACAATCGCTGATTTTGTTATGGATGACATACTTGACAATCCTGTTTTGGAACTAAAGCAAGGATTTGATATAGACATAAAATTTATCAGCCCAATTCTAAAAAAAATCCTTGCAAGTTTTTCCCCTTCTCCCATTCCTCGTATTCTAAATAAAAATTCCTTGTGAGTTTTTTCCACTTCTCCCTTTCCCCTTATTCTGAACAATGCTCGAAAAAGCGGAAACCGGTTATGGGAGTAAAGTAGGTATTATGAATGTAAGTGAGAGGGAGATTTTTCTGCCATTTCTTAAGAGTTTTTTCACTGGTAACATTAAAGGAAATGCATCAAAATAGTTAAAGTAAATTGGTTCTTTTAAGAAAGAACACTTATTTGTACAAATTTGTGCTGAAATATGTACATTCTACCACAATATTCTTTATTTTAAATCGAAAGTAAATCATAAGCAACGGAAGAACTCTTGGTATATTTGATGTGCCATCCAGAATTTGTGCAAGGATTTTTAAAGAAGGCTTAAATAGATTTTGGCATATGACGAAAGGCGAATTCAACTCGACTTGGCCGCCAGAAAATTGTTTTGCTGAATGGAAGCAGGCAAATCCAGCAGATTTGTGTTATCCTGCCATCTTCCTCTTCTTATACTCCTCCGTTGATGTTGCTGTGGCACCAATTAAAGATCGTTTGATGTGAGTGGACGTGTTTACACTGTGTCGTGGGGTGCGCGCATTTGTTTATACGTTTTATTTCGTTTTCTTTCTTTCGTTGATATCACTAAAGCATTTGACATGGTTGATCACAAAATTTTATTAGACAAATTGTATTTTGCGGGCTTCCGTGGGTTTATATATAATTGGTTTAAATCTTATTTGTCAGGAAGAATTCAAAAAGTAAAAGTTGGAAGTAGTATAAGTAACCCAGTTACAATTAGCTTAGGTGTACCTCAAGGATCTGTCTTAGGTCCTATTCTATTTTTGATTTACCTTAATTCAATATTCTCGCTGCCATTGTATGAAAAAGTAACAGCCTTCGCTGACGACCTTGCTATCGCCTATGGTTCATCGACCTATCTGGATTTAGTAGCAGGAATCAATAACGATGTGCATTTGCTAAGAGTGTGGTTTGCAGCACATAAGCTCTGTGTCAGCAAGAAAACGAAGTTGATGTATTTCAATTTGCATCCAAAATCCTCGCCTGACATAGCCATTGTATTCCATGCTACTGACTGCAAACGTTTTGTACTAAATAATTTTCTGTTCTGTGCATCGTTTAAAGCTGAAGTAAATTGTTCCGATAATGGCTTCACTATTGAAAAAGTAAGCGACTTCCAATATCTTGGTGTTATTGTTGACCAAAACTTGAGTTGGTCTACGCATATTTCTCGTTTGAAGTCCTACTTGCGATCTTCCATTCGTTATTTTTACAATTTAAGAAAAGTTTGTTCAAACGAAACACTTAAAACTATTTACTACGCTTTAGTCCACTCCAAGCTCCAATATGGCATAACCTGTTGGGGTGGCGCTGCAGGTAATAAAATCCAGCAGCTTCTAACTATTCAAAAATGGGTCATAAGAAAAATATGTAATGTTGATCGTTTTCACCACTCTATGGAGTTGTTTAGGGATCTGAAAGTTCTTCCTGTTAAGCATATGTACTACTATAAAACGTTAAAGATATTTTTCATTCGCTGTGGGTATTTACATAGCCTGGTATCGGATAGTTATAACTTGAGGCAAAACTCATATGGACTTGTGTATGTCCCGACCTCTCGAACAACCAACTTCAACAACTTCTTTACTATCGTTTCTTGTAAAGCTTTTAATGCGTTGCCTGCATGTATACGTGTCACTAGAAATCTGAATGAGTTTTTGGGAAAGGTTAAATCTTTTCTACTAGAGAAATCACACGAAGACATCAAAATTTTGCTGAACCATAGCACTTAAAAAAATATATGTACATATTGTATTAATATATTTTATTACTTATTATTTTTAATCAAACTTCACCCCACGCACTATTTTACATGTTTTTGAATTCAATTTTATTCGGAGATGGCATTCGATACTAAAATACATATATTTTTACAGAATGCCTTACTTTTCTTTCTGTAATTATGGTTAATTTAATTTAAGTCGCTATTGTAACATATATGCTGTTTTGAAAGAAAATGAATAAAAAATGAAATGAATTCATTACTAATTTCAGTGAATACCATATGTAATACTGTGCATTATTTATACTTTATTTCTTAATTTCAAACAAATGGGCAACAATAATTACTTTTAAATTTTGTAAACAAAATAAGAAACGCGAAACGAAATCCCGATTGACAAAACAGTTGACTTCGAATATTCAAAATTCCTATTCCTCAATTATTGTTCTCCCTAGGAGAAAAGAATTGGAGGAATTTTTCCGCGGGAATAAAAAATCCGTGAGAAAAAAATTCCGAGGCAATATGTAAATATGTGGACGATCTCTTTGCTATAATTAAACGTAGCGGGGCGAACATTATTCTAGATATTCGAAACAAATATCACAAAGAACTACAATTTATAATGGAAATGGAAGCCAACTACAAAATAATTTTTCTTGACGTCTGCATCCATCCACCTACCTCTTCTGGACGCTTAATAAACTACCTTTCCTCTCAACCGACCAAATATAAGATTAATACAGCAGAAAATTTCATACATAAAATATTGACTTTAAGCCACAAAACTTTTCATAATGCCAATATAGAAAAAATTTATAATATTTTACGCAGCAAGAATTACACTGGTTTACAGCCAAAAGCCTTCCGATTCCGAAAATCAAGGTTATTTTTAATTCTATGGTAAAGTTTTTTAGATATTTACGAATAACCGTTTTTTCATAAAATAAAAAAAATTGGGTCCACTTAATCATACATATATATCTCATATATCTCTAGAAAGAATTGAGCAATTCCAGAACGGTTTGAAGCTTTTAAAAGGTAATACATTTTTCTATAAACTGTGCATACAACACTTTTTGCTAGGCCCTGCAGATTCAAAGATAACGAACAATTATTACGGATTTTTTAATTTTTTTTTGTAAAAATATAAAAAAATGTGTACTTTGCGAGGAAGGATCTCGAAAACTTTTTATTTTTTGCAGATTTTTTTTCTCTCTAAACTCTGTTTATTACAAAAAAAATAACCTATCATTCAACAAAATCGATGAACTAATACAAAAGTTATAAGCATTCAAATAAATATATCCATATAGTAAAACTTAAGTACCCTACAAATAATAGCATATGTACATATGATTCTGTCTTAACTCTATGATCTTATTTTATAATTGAAAAAGTTATGTGTTTTGTTTTGACGCTTATTTAGATTAGGGTCGGTTTCTTTACATTTTTCTCGTTCTTGTTTGTTCGGAACTGGACGATGAATTCAGATTTAGGGCTATATATTCTCATGTAAATTTAAAAATTTTCATACAAATTTTATGTTTATCGGGCAGATAGGTTTTAAAGTTAACTGAGAAACGGTCTTAAATATGTTTTTTTATTTACCCATTTCCGCATAGTATTTGATTAAGTCGTTCACCATCATCTCGTAGTTAGGACTTTTGTGTTGTGTAAAAAAGAAGTAACGACCTTTTCAAAAGAATCCCACGCTGCTGCCTCCACTGGTGACAATAGTTCTGTGAAATGGTTATTGGTCACCATTTTCCTTTTTTGCGGTCCCACAAAAATCCCTTTCTTTATTTTTGCTTTTGAAATCTCTGGAAAGATTGTCTTCAAGTGACGAAAAGATTCGCCTTCTTTGTCCAAAGCCTTGACAAAGTTTTTGATAAGGCCGAACTTGATGTGGAGCGGAGGTAGAATTAGTTTTTCCAGAACGGTTTCTTTATAAGTGGGGAGTATTTTATGTTATCCACCCCAACTTGAAACTCGATTCGTTGTGGCCAAGCCTTTATGATGTAGTGGCCTTGACGAGCTTGGCTATACCATTTGCATAGAAAGCAACAGTATTTTGTGTATCCACTTTGTAGACCACCTAGCATTCCAACGACTTTAAGATCGGCACGTATATTCCAATCATGTTCTTCGTATTTGATTAACTTGAGCAATTTTTGCATTATCTCATACGTTTCCTTCGTATTTACTGCATGCGCGATCGGGATAGATGGCTTTTGGTTGCCAATATGCAATAATACGGCCTTTAAACTTAATTTATTGCCGTCTATGAACAATCGCAATTATTTTGAATCATATTCTCCACCAAACTGTTTGAATAGACCAGCAATATCCTTGCAGTAAGAAACACTGTCTAATATGTTACCTTAACATCGGATGAAACAAATTTAAATTGTTGCATACGAGAGGCGTGTAGTTCGGCCTTTTCCAAGCGTGTAGTTTCCCTTATCCAATCATTGAGTTGTGCTTGTGACAATGAGTTTCTATCGGTTTCCGTTTGAAATCCAGTACAACATGATGCCGCGTAATCAGATACTGCTGTTGACAATGAAACTGGAGCCGGAACTAAAGTTAAATTTGATTCTGGCAATGTAGCTTCCGTTGAATTTAGTTCTGGTAATGACACTGTAGATACGCTCGCATTCTTGACTTTCCAACCCCAAGTACTTTTGTAGTACAAATATAGCAGTCCGTTGAATGGCAAGTTGGTTCCCTCCACTTTACTGGTGTAATAAATTTCATATGTCGCCTAAATAGATAGTTTCAGAAATTAGTCAGGGAGCAAGTTCCTAATTTTTACAAGGCACCTTTTTGTTCCGGTTTCCGAAAAAATCAATTCGACTCGACATGTGGTGCACACAGTATTCGGTGTTTTAGGCTCAATTCCAAAATACTTATAGTATGTAACTTTCAAAGGATTTGAAAACACACGTCGCATCCTTTTAACGATAAATTGACCGCAGATGAAACAGAACATATCTGGATCATTTGTACCCTCAAACTCCCGCGCCATTTTATTCATATTATATTTTTAAGTAAATGACGGGTTATAAACTGCAATTACAAAATGAACAGTATCCGGCGAGCCTTGTAGATATTATGAAGGAGAAGGCGCATGCACTATTATTTATACTTGAATCAAGTAAAAATTCAAAAGGTTCCCTAGTTCTACAAAGAAAACACTACCTGCCTTAAAAATATGCTCTTGTTACAAATGTACCTGGGTTTGAGAAAACGACACTAAAATTTTTTGTATGTAATAACCCGTCGAAAATCTACCTGCTATGTACCAGTAGGGTACTTAAGTATTAAATGGATATGTTTACTTGAATGCTTATAACTTTTGTATTAGTCTATCGATTTTGTTGAATGAAAGCTTTTTTGTTTGTAATAAAACAAATCTGCAAAAGAAATAAAAAGTTTTCGAGATCCTTCCTCGAAAAGTACAATTTTTTTTTTATTTTTACAAAAAAAAAATTGAAAAAATCCGTAATGATTGTTCGTTATCTTTGAATCTGCGGGGTCTAGCAAAGTGTCTTATGCACAGTTTATAGCAAATTTTATTACCTTTTAAAAGCTTCAAACCGTTTCGGGATTGCTCAATTCGTTCGTGGATCCATTATTTTTTTTTAACGGTAATTCGTAAATATCTCAAAAACGTTACCATAGAATTAAAAATAACCTTGATTTTCGGAATAAGGGGGTGGTTCTACATAGGAATTTCATAATGGCGTCTCTGGTCCAGAAAAAAATTGGAATTTGTGATCCAGTGTTATCCCTGTTTAAGTGACTTGCGCTCACTTAAATATGAAACGGTTCCGTGACTTGCATTCAACTAACCACCCCATCTGTGACTTGTGGTCACTTCTCCGGTGACTTGCGTACACCTCACTAGTTATGACTTGCGTTCATACAACCCTGGCTGTAGAGTAGACTGGAGTTGCCATCCAGTGCTTCCAGTCAACATTGTTGGAGTTGCCTTCCATCAATAATAGATCCTATAGATACTGGTGTGCGATGCGTCATCGCGCTCTCTTGCTTTTTTTGTGCGAACAGCCTACATCGATCAAAAAACCGGATCCGTTTTAGGTATATCATCCACAAAGCATCTACCATTTTCATCAGGTTACCAAACCCGGAGCAATCATTTTCAGCATTACCCTCACCTTATCCAACAAAAGGAAAAACAAAGGAAGTATCTATCCACAAAACGTAAGTTGTAATTTTCCTTATCAATCAACTAGAAGTAGCACTTGCGCTGCACCAGTCCCCAAAATATCACCAGACCCTGCGCAGTCGAGAGGCGCATCGAATTCCGCGCGTCATATCCATAATCAATTTCCCGTTTTTCTTGTTACAACAATTAATAATTTAATTATAGAATAATCCAATCCAGTTAAATCGACTTTCATTGTAAATGACATTATCGTCTACATATATATATACATAATTTCTGTTAATGTTAAGTATTGAATTCAATAAATGAATTAGAATTAAATTAAAATACATTTGCATCATTACGCTAAACATTTGGTCCTTGCGAGCCAAATTTGAAACAGTGGCAACGCAAAAGGTACAACACTGTTTGTATATCACCATCGCCCCATCGCTAATTTTCCATTCGAATTTTCAACTCTGCGCGTGTGCTACGTAAAAATAAAAGTTCTCATTAAATAGTTGTATATTCCTCAAAATAGTGTGAAAAGTATTAAAGAAGAGGGTTTAAAAAAAACTCGAGTATAGTTGTGAAAAACAAAAAAAAATTCATATCGTTTTAATACGCAATATAAGCATTATCGCCGCACAAGCCAAACAGCTTTGCGCACAAAGCATTGTCCACTCAGAACCCTACAGTGGTCTAACAAAAGACAGGAAAAGGAGAATAGCGCTTCAACCAGGGTGAGAACTGGCCACATACGCACGTAAGTGAAAATCCATTTTTTTCGCTCAAAAAAGTGCATATACATTGTGGCAACTTAGCCCGTTAGATTTAAAGGAAACCGCTACTCCCCACATACGCACATACATATATGTAAATATATCGTTCCATTCTGCTATTTTTCGAATAGCGGGACTAACCCTCCAACAATCGCTTCCATTTTTCGTTCGTAGCTTGCGCTTACGCGAGCAGCGACAGCAGCCTATCTCTTCTGGTTGTTCATAACATATGTACATATGTATGTATATTTATTTATTAATAAAGTGCATACTAATTTTCGCTATTTGTACTAGCACACCAAACAACCTCTATTCCTTATAATTAATATAATTTCATATACATTTTTACTTATACTTATTCATGCTATTTTCACTAGTCACTACCACTATTTACCTACCAAAAAATCCCTGCCTTTTCAATTAGCTTCCGTCTAAAAAGCTACTAAAATTCAAAATATATATATGTATATATACAGAATTTTTCTTAACTTTATACAGTTCATATTTGAGATTTTTCCCAAAAAACAGACAACACCACTAGTTGCTTATACGTATACATAAGCGCCTGTTTGTATGAATGTGGTTACATATTCCAAGACAAAAAAAGGGTGACCACAACAATCTTAAGACCTGCGCATTCCAGCACGTGAATAAATGCGTTATTACGTTGCTTGCGGCCAACCATAACCGAGAAAACCGCTTATCTTGGGTTTCTCAAATATCGAAGATCATACGTTATTTTGCGTATAACGTGTTTGTTACCACTCTTATCCGCATATTTCCATCATTAGCCATCGATTCTACACTTACTACGTTTATTTATACATCACACAAACATTTTATATCACAAAAACAATTAACATCATACGTATATTTCAGTGAGTTTGGGGGGAATTCCCTAATAAACCGTGCCAAGTTCTTTATTGTGAAATCCCATCGATATCAGCGGGACGTTCCCCAATTAACATTGCTTAGTTTTTTTTGTGAATCCCTTCGCGAAAAACGCAAAACCGGTTAAGTGCCTATTAATTTTTCGGAAAATCGTTGTTATAAATCTAAACCCTTCAAGGGACAGACGGCAGGTCCACTTTCCAAATAAGTGTTTTTCGGCTTGCGTCCATTGTGTCGAATTTCCCATCATCAACACGAAATTTCGTGCACAATACTAATTGTGAACTCAAGTAGTCTCCCTCCAGTTTATATTTTGTCAACTCAAAATCTTGATACAGTCTCCAATCATGCCTTCTTCAACCGAAATCAAGTCTAAATTTATCTTCGACTCCAACAATGTGATGAAATTTTGCACCAATTTTCAAAAAGAAGATCCTGATGACCAAACGGACTCTTTATTGGATGTCAAGTTAGAAGACCTCAACGGTCGTTGGGCTTCGTTGAAAACCACCTATGAAAACGTCTGCATAGCTGAGGAAAGCGCAGTTTATGAAGAGTTTAAAGAGGAAGCCCACAACAAATTTCAGCTTTGTGCCGACTCTTCCTACATCTGTAAATCGCATATATTGGATCAATTAAAAGTCCTCCGTGGGAATCCAACAGTCAGGCAATACCTCCCGTCAGTATCTGTCTTTTGATCCCAACTCGATGTGGTGTCTGAAGGTGGCACCGTGTGACACAGAAATCTTTTACGGTAGTTACGAGGAGTGGCCATCCTTTCGTGATATGTTCACGGCCGTTTATCTCAACCATCCCAGACTGACTCCCGCACAGAACCTCTACCACTTGCGTAATAAGACTCGAGGAAAGGCAGGCGCGATCGTAAAGCAATACCCTTTGTCCGATGACAAATTTTCATTAGCATGGGAAGCGCTAAAAGCCTGATTCGAAAACAAACCAATCTTAATAGACAAACAATTGAAATTGCTTTTCAACATTCCTCAAGCTACCTCGGAAAGTAGCGAAGGAATTCAAAAGGTACAGAACACCATCAATGATTGTCTTGTGATCCTAAAGTCGCAAGGAATTTCCGTTTCCCAGTGGGACCCCATTTTAATTTATTTATGTTCCTCAAAGTAACCAGGGGAAACGCTTTCTCTGTGAGAACAGTCACTAGAATCTAAAAAAGAACTTCCTAACTGGTCCCAGATGGACCAGTATCTGGCCAAGCGATACGAAGTGGTTGAACGCCTACATGAATATAAAGGCACTAAATGGCGCACTTCGTTCCCATCGCACTTCGTTCCCATCGAAATCCTCGCCTAAAATCCAATCTTATCACTTGCAAGAAAAACTTATTACTTGTAGATTGTGCAACGACAGTCATCCCTTGAGATCTTGCCCCGAATTCCGAAAACTGAGCGTACCGGAGCGTACCAAATTTGTTAAAGATATACGGTTTTGCACGAATTGCTTCGCTTACAACCATTCATCTACCAACTGTACCAGTGCCTTCCGATGTATGCACTGTAAGAAAAACCATCACACAATGTTACATCCTCCCGTAATCAACCAGCCCGACCACGCCTTGCACACCTGCAAAAAAGGCAACCAATCTACTACACACCGAATCTTCCCAAGAGTCCAGGCATCCAATCTTCAATCTAACCGAGGGCAATTGGGAAGAATCTCCTTCTTCCAAAAAACCTGACTCCGAAGTTCAGGCTAATTTCTCCACTAACAACGAGAAAACCCTTCTTCCCACAGCCCTAGTGAGTATCGAACACAGGCGCTCCATCTTCACATTACGAGCATTAATTGATCAAGATTCACAAAAAACTTTCGTGTCAGAAAAAATACAACACCGTTTCCAACGACCTACCTATAAAGAGAATTTTTCCGTCACCGGGATGGGCGGAAAAGTAGTAGAAAATGCTAATCGTGTCTGTCAACCCACGTTAGTAGCGAAACTCAATCACACCCGTATCCATACTAACGCCATCGTCTTAAAACAGCTGGCCAGTTTTCTTCCCTCCTTTAAACTATCAAAACCAAATGTTTCGGAAATCCAGAATTTATATCTAGCGGATCCATACTTTTACACACCCGGTCCCATTGATCTTGTCATTGGCAGTAACCTTATACCCCAAATCCTCCTACAGGGAATAAGACATGGAGTTTTTGGAAGTTTGCTTGCGAAAAATACCGTTTTTGGTTGGTACCTGAGCGGACCACTCACCTCAACCCAATGTTCTACCTTTCATACGTATGCCACGGCAATTTGAAACGAGGATCTGAGCTTCCAGCTGAAACGTTTCTGGGAATTAGAAGAAGTCACTGAATCAAATTCCCCATCCGACGACGACCTTGCGTGTGAATCGTTCTATCAAGAAACCACATACCGGCAAGCCAATGGGCGTTACGTCGTACGTGTACCATTTAAAACAGGGTTTCCATTCCAGATTTCTCTCGGTGCGTCTCGGTCGCAGGCGATGAAACAAGCGATTCGCATGGAACATATTCTCAGAAAACCCCGCTCCTTGAATCTGAATATAACCATGTACTAGAAGAATATTTAACCCTTGAGCACATGAAACAAACTTCTCCCAAAGAAATTCATAAAAACGAAAAGTACTTTCTAAGCCGACGTCATCTGGAACATCGTTGAACGATATCCTCCAAATAGGTCCTACTCTGCAAGCTGACCTTATGTTCGTCATTCTCAACTGGCGTCTTTATAAATATGTATTCAATGGAGACATTCAAAAAAAGTACCGACAGATCCTCCTGCATGAGGACGACCAGCAGTATCAGATAATTCTTTTTCGACGAAGCCCTGACGCAAAACCTACTGATTTTGCCTTAAAAACCGTGACATTTGGGGTGAATTGTGCGTTATACCTGGCTATCCGAACATTACACCAGTTGGCAAAGGACTTGAGGAAATCCTACCCTATAGCTGAGAGAAAAGAAACTTGCGTCGACGACATCTTGTCTGGAGGACATGAACTACGCTCCTGCATATAAGCCCAATTTCAAATCATTCATTGTCCAAACTCCGCGGGTTCCCCCTTAAGAAAATCACAGCAAACCATCCAGAGCTTCATGTCCATATTGCAGCCGAAGACTTGTTTGACTCAGATTTCTTAAAATTTGATTGCTCAAGTTCAACGAAAATCCTCGGCATTAGATGGAATGCCTTAAACGATTCCTTTTCGTACACCATAGAGCCCACCAAAATACCTTCTCAGGCGACTAAAAGCAAATTTTGTCATCAGTTTCGAAACTTTTGGATTCCGCAGGATGGCTTGCGCCTATTCTGATTCAGGCAAAGATATTGCGACAACAGATATGGTTAGAAGGTACGAATGTGTCCAACCACTCTCCCTTCAAAAGTGGATTCAATTTGTATCCGTCCTACCCGTTATCGAAAAAATTCGAATACCCAGATGGACTGAGTTCTCTCCAAACCAAAACATCCAAATTCATGGCTTTTGCGATGCTTCCGAGAAAGCATATTGTGCAACTGTATATATACGGTGTCAATCGGATGAAAAAGTATCATGTCATCTTCTTTTCTCTAAAACAAAAGTAGCACCTTTGCAAACAGTGAGCCTACCGCGCTTAGAACTGTGCGGCGCAGTCCTATAATCCAAATGCATAAATAGTCTAATTAATCAACTACCTTTAGGAGACATTGAAATGTTTACGGTCTGATTCATCAATCGTCCTTGCGTGGCTCGAAAAATCACCATGCAGTTGGAAAATATACGAAGCGAATCGTACATCACAGATTATCAACAACGTCGGTAACATCAAATGGCGCCACGTAACCCAGCAGACCTCGGCACCCGAGGATGTAGACCACAGGATTTAATTTACCAATCACTCTGGTGGACCGGACCTGAGTGGCTTCCAAAACCCCCTGAGCAATGGCCCATTTCATCGCGTCCGAACGTCGTTCCTCACGAAGAACGAAAAGCTGAGGCTTTTCACATTTCGGAGAATGAACCTGACATCTTAGACCGATTTTCATCTTGGCCGAGGGCATTACGAGTGATAACCTACATTTTTCGTTTCCTCCATCAATACAGTCCACTCAGTCGATAAATGACGAATCCTTAATTATCACTCAGGCTGAAATTCACTGGGTAAAAAACCGTCTCATAAAACTCGCGCAGACCTGATACTATCCGGTTTAATATTTATTTATTTAAGCCAATTAAAAAAGAATCTTATAGGCTAATTATAAAAGTGTAAAGTAGTTAACAATGTATAATAATATAAATTACCTTACTTATAAAAAGTATTTAAAATACTCAGAAAGCCATCTTTCGAACAAGAAAAATCTATCTCACAAAATTTAGAAATTCTATTGAACTCAATTAAGGCTCTAGTAATTGGAGCATTCCGCGCATAAAGAGCCCTGAGAACACCAATATGAAAAAACTCAGAAGCACGAAGAGCTCTAGCCGGTATATTAATGAAAATCCTCTCCAAGAGCACAGGGCAATCAACAACCCCACGTAACAAATCGAAAACGAACGACAGCGATAAAATTGTCCTCCTATCCTGCAATGATTTTAAGTTAATCAATAAGCAACGAGCTTTATAAGTCGGGATAGGATCCGAGAAGCGCAGACTGCGTAATGCAAAGCGTACGAATACTTTTTGGATTCGTTCAATTCTTGCAACATGGCAGGAATAATACGGAGACCAGATGAAACAAGCGTACTCAAGTTTGGATCGCACAAACGTAGAATATAAAAGCTTTAGCGTATACGGGTCACTGAAATCCAAGCTATGACGCCTAACAAAAGCTAGCATGGCATACGACTTAGCAATGCACACATTAATATGACTTGAAAACGAAAACTTCGAGTCAAATATTACTCCCAAGTCCTTAATTTCACTAACCCGCAACAGGGGCGAGTTTGATATTTGGAAGAACTTTCTTAGGTTAAGTGATAACCGATTATTATTACACCAGTTACTAAGTTTATCCAAAACTTCTTGCAACAATACCGCATCATGCAGGCTATGAATAGGCAAGTATATCTTAAGGTCATCTGCATACAGCAAAAATCTTACTTTAGAGAAGCAAGAGCGAATATCATTAATAAACATGACAAAAAACAGTGGACCCAGGATACTACCTTGTGGAACACCGGAGGAAGCAACGAATGGACGATACCTAACACCATCAACTACAACCATGCAACGACGATTAAATAAGTAGGATTCAATCCAACTCAAAAATACTGAGTGAAAGCGCAAACAGTCTAACTTTTTTATCAAAATAACATGGGAGACCCGATCGAATGCCTTGGAAAAGTCAGTATACACAGCGTCAACCTGATATCCTGCCTGAAAAGCTTCGAGGCAGTCATCCGAGAAAATAGTCAGATTAGACACCGTTGAACGTCCTGGAAAAAATCCATGCTGCTCTGGACACACAAAATTCTTTACACAGAAATGTAATTTATCTTGGATGATCATTCGAAGAGCTTCGCAATGGTGGAAAGTTTTGAAATAGGCCTATAATTAGTAATATCAGTTTTATTGCCGCTCTTGAAAATAGGTGTAATGAACGCTACTTTCCACGCATCAATAAAAGTACCTGTAGATAACGAATTATTAAAAATTAACAACAGTGGATAGACTAGGGAATCACATTGTTTAAACAAAGCCGAATAAGCCCATTAAGAACATCTTCCTTAGACAGTACTACATTACCGAAGTCAATAGAAGCCTGAATATTAAAAGTAATATTATCATGATTGACAGAGTCGGAAGTGAAATTGTTCATAAAGTATTCAGCAAAAAGATTTGCAGCGTCCTCCGGAGTATCGACAGCTTCTTCAGCAAGAAAAAGAGAGGACGGAATATTCGAAACTGATTTCTTCGAGTTGACAAAGTTCCAAAATGATTTTGGGTTAGATTTAAGATTTTCCTCAAAATTTAAAATATAATTTCTGTGTAAGAATTTATCCAGACACGCGAATTTCTTATCATACTCTTTATACAATTTGAAAAACGTTGGATTTTGAGTTCTTTTAAATTTACGGAAAAGTTTATTTTTCAAATTCCGGAGTTTCATCAAGGCTCTATTATGCCAGGGCACCTTGTACTTCTTTTTGGAAGCCAAGGGAATGACATTTCTACAAATTTGCAGAACAGTAGACTTAAATATCTCAAATCTTTTAGTGGTATCAAGACTGCAAAACAAATTATCTCAATTTATTTCCAGCAAAAGATTGTTCAAGTTCGAAAAATCACATCTCTTAAAATTAAAAGAAAAATTAGAGCTGGTAGTACTCGCTTCGGCAAATTTATAAAACTCAAGATCAAGAACTAATGGAACATGATGCAAATCGGATTTTTTAATAGGAGAAATAAATTCAAAAAGTGAAAAATTTAGATTATTAGATAAAAATATCAAATCCAAAGTACGACCTAGTCTGTTTGAAAAACGGCTAATTTGTTTAATATCAATACTTAAAAAACTATCTATTAAATATATTTCACTGGAGCTAATGACCTCACATGCTATTAAAACCGATATTGATAGAGTCTGTGACCATTTAACATTACCCAGAGAGAACTCCACCACCTCGTGCACAACCAGTAAGGTTTGAATTTCTATCTTTGCGAAAAACATTGTATAACATAGGATCAAAATATTCCTCGCTGAAAGAAATATGCCCAAGTTTCCAACGGACAAACTATCTCAAAAAGGAGTTCACTTCTCCCCCTGAATCCCCTTCTTGACAAAATCACTTCAAGAAAACCTCGGGATCACAAATCATGGCAGCCTTACCACCAGAACGTTCTAACTATTCCTTACCATTCACCTATACCGGACTGGACTTTGCAGGTCCCTTTGACCTCAAGTCTTCAAGTATTCGTAAAGAACCAATAATCGTAATTCGTAAAGAACCAATAGTCTGCGTTTTTGTGTGTTTCTGCACCAAAGCAATACACCTAAAACCCTCTTCGGACCTTTCCACCAAAGCTTTTCAAGCCGCCTTTTCCCGATCTCCCCACACGAATTTTCTCCGACAATGGGAAAGATTTTGTCGGCGCCAATAAAGCATTTCAACGAGACTTTAAACAATTCCTGAAAGAAGCTTCCGATGATATGAAGGAAAAATATTCTCTTCAACCTCTCGAATAGCACTTTTTACCACCCAACGCCCCCCAGATGGGTGGCCTTTGGGAAGCAGCCGTTAAGAGTTTCAAATTACATTTTAAACGCATTGCTAGCGGTCATAATTTTACGTTCGGGGAGCTGGCCACATTGCTTGCGCACATTGAAGCCGTACTCAACTTCCGACCACTTTCCCCTATGTCCGACAATCCACAGGAACTACTAGCGTTAACTCCAGGGCACTTCCTACGGGGTGCGCCATTGCTGGCTGCGCCAGAACCCCAATTCGATAATCTCTCTTTTCATAACAAGTGTGAAAAACTTAAAAGGTTACATCATCAATTTAGCCAAAGGTGGAAAGATTAATACCTCAAAGAGCATCATCAAAGGTATAAATGGAAGACCCCACAGCAGGACCTTTCTGAGGGAGATTTCGTCGTCCTTAAAAATGGATTAGTACCCCCAAACGAATGGCGCCTGGGCCGAGTAGAAAAGGTTTACCACGAAGTTGACAATAGTATACGCGTCGCGGACATTAGAACGCAACATGGAATCTTCACGTCAAACTAGTCCTTAACCCCAAGTTACACACACTTTCACCGTCTAATTACCACCGCCAAATTTATTTAATACTTTTATTAAACCGCATCTCTCTTACAGAAGCCGTGACACCCGTCAAACTTCATAATCGGAGGGCTCCGTCGGCCATCGTTCCCGAGAGCTCCGTGACCCGAACGTACACCAGTACTTGATATGCTTCCGCTACCATGCCCTTCGTTTTTGCCGGGAGTTTCGATTAATGGATGTAGAGGAGCGTCGAGTCAAGGTACACTTCCCTGATTACTGCCCCAACTGCCTCGCCGGAACACACAATCAAGTCAGAGATTGCCAATCCGAAGAAAAATTTAAAATATGCCGCCAATTACACCATACCTTATTGTATCGTCCATCCGCAGTAGAGCCGGCGGTGGAGCACACAACGCCCGAAACGGCACGCCAACGGTCAACAACGCCAGCGGCCCGACCAACCTCACAGTCCCCGCCGCCACCTCCCGATCGGCTTCAAGACTCGCTGCCTCACCTGCACGACGTAGACCTCAGCCCTTGGATGCTCACTTGTGGCTCGAGCTGGACAATGCCATAAGTACATTGCAACGGATCTGTAGAGCAGTTGCACCTGTGCACCGGGGGCACCATGCTTAATTGACTTGCGCTCACTTAAATATGAAACGGTTCCCTATCCACAAACCGTAAGTTGTAATTTTCCTTATCAATCAACTAGAAGTAGCACTTGCGCTGCACTAGTCCCCAAAATATCACCAAACCCTTGCGCGGTCGAGAGACGGATCGAACTCCGCGCATCACATCCATAATCAATATCCCGTTTTTCTTGTTACAACAATTAATAATTTAATTATCCAATAATCCAATCCAGTTAAATCGACTTTCATTGCAAATGACATTATCGTCTACATATATATATACATCATTTCTTGTTAATGTTAAGTACTGAATTCAATAAATGAATTAGAATTTAATTAAAATACATTTGCATCATTACGCTAAACAATCCTAATAATTTAATACGAGAGCTAATAGACCAAGAAATCATGAAATCCAGCAACCGACCAAAGGAAAGAATAAATTTAGAAACGAAAGCAATGAAAAAGTTTTACAGTGTGACATACATACCCAAACTTACCGAAAATATTGATCACAGCATAATAAAAACGACAAACACAACATTTGCCTATAAGTCAAACTGCAATTTGTCAACGATATTTACAACAAAATTTTAGGTAGATCTCCACCAACAAAACATCATTCATGAAATTGCATGCAAAGGAAAACCAAACGACGAATGCGGTAAAATCTATATTGGCACAACGAAGCGTCCCTTAGGTGTTAGACTGGGCGAACATGAAGGAAACAAAAGAAAAGTGCAGCATTATCACAACACATAATATTGTAACGAATTTAGAAAAATTCCGCTTATTTCCAACCTTCTGCAAACGTTCGAATCGCTAAATTGTTGAATAAATAACTCCAATATTCAGTAATGCAAAATGGTTTTTATTAGACTACTTTAAGGTACTAGGGGATATTCTGGTATAAACAAATCCAACAAAAACATTGGAGACCAGGAGAAACTTGATGAACTTTTAACAACCAAAAAAAGATTTGATGGACTTTTAACAACCAGAAAAGATTTGATGGACTTTTAACAATCAGAAAAGATTTGATGGACTTTCAACAACCAGAAGAGATTTGAAGTTAGCAGCATAGAGAAGTGGAATACAAAATTGGCCAATAGACTAGCAGCAAAAAGGAAATGGAAAATTGACCATTAGCCTGGCAACAAAAGAAGATTCAAGAACGACTGGCGGCTGTTAGCTTTAAATAAGTATATTTAAAAGTTATTACATTACATGTATAATTAAGATTAGAATTAATTGAGCGGCCGTATGGACGCTAAACCATGACCAAAAACTTCGTTTTTGCTTAGGAAATTTTTTTATCAGCATTTTTAGAATAAATTCTCTCACAATAGGACTAGCTCAATAGAAATGTCATGAAAAAAAAGAAGTAGCAAGAAAATTAAAATTTCTTATTTGAAAAAAAATTTTTTTAAATATTGTAGTTGAAAAACATTTTTTTTTGAAACGCTATCATTTACAATGACAGAAATTAATTTTTAATATTTTGTAAATCGAAAAAAAAAATTTTACATTAAAATACTAAAAATCTTAAATTAAACAAACTTTCCCAACAAAATTTTGCTTAGACTTTTATATCAACTAAATAAGGAAAAATATTGAAGTAAATTGGAATGCTAAGGACGTTTTTTTAAATAGTCATTTAACTTCCGACAGTTTCAATTATCCCTTTGTTAGGAATAAAATAACCACGGAGGAGAAATCCCATAGGACATTCTATAAATTTTTTTTTCACTCTGTTAAAATGCAAAGGGACTCCTCAGACTTTCCCCTCCAATAGTGGGACGAAAATACCATACACACTAGGGACCTACAAAAGGAATTAGAAGGCTTAAAGAAATTGTGGAAAATAATAGGAATGGAAAGGGAACCCACAATAGAAACACATAATAAACCCCACAACCAGAGTAGAGGAAATAATGCGGATGATTAGGAGAGTGTTCCCCGAAGATACCAAATGTTAAGTTATAGTAGCGTCTAAAAAATTTTTGACTATGACAAAAAAAATAATTTTAAATATTTTATAAACTAAAACTAAAATAAACTTAAAATATTTGAAAAAAAATTGTTTTCCTAATTAAAAATATTTTAAGAAATATTTCAGAATAACAATTTTTATAATACAAAAGTTATAAATAAAATAGAGTACCTGGGATAAAAGAAAAAAAAATCAAAGACATTTTATTGGAATTTAAACCCTTACTTAATGGAATAAGAAAGTAATTACAGAAGTTTCAAAAGGTCTTGGTGGGCAAAAATAGCCCAAGGCATTATGATAGCCATAGCTGGCTACGAACTAGGGAAAGGAAACCCTGAAACATCGGAGAATAGAATTGTAAAATATGAGCCACCAGCTGAACCAGAACCAGCCACTACTCCAAACATTCCAGATGTTTGGCTAGCAGTTTTAATCTGCGTAATCATACTATTGACCATCGCAATAGTTACGATACTTAAAAAATATATGAAAATCAAGTATATGCAATTGAAAAATGTGCAACAGCGCATCTAAAATTGTTTTTTTTCACCTTCTCAAACATCTAAATTCGTTTTACCCAAAACTGCGGAAGAGCAATAGACAATTAAAAATAAAACTTTTAACCAGTAACTCTCAAAATGTCGCAAATGACATTAAAGGCAGCTTCATTAGACCTGCCCAAAGTTAATGGCAAATAAATAATTTGCATACCTCACAGTAGTAGTTTCCATGGAAGTTATAAAATAACATCCCAGAAGGCTTTCAAAGGAAAAAGATTTATAAAATAGCCCTGGTAAAATTTGTGTCAGCGGACATATGAAAAAAAAAAAAAATACAAAAATTTTACAACCAGCCAATAAGACCAAAAAAAGATTTATGAAGAAAAAGTCACAAAGAGAACCTTAAAAATATATGTAAAGTGCTATATAAATTTGCAATAAAAGACTAGTTGCGCTCATTTTCACCTTAGGATAGAAAAATGTTAGCGTAGAAAAAGTATCAAGCAACCAGATTGTTGACGAAGTTATTGACGTAGGACAATATTCGACCAGGCATACAAGAAATGCCGGCAATCCAGGACTTGAAATCTATAAGGAAAAAATAATTGAATATTTACTGCAGTAGGAAAATTTAAAAATTGATAACCAGGTTCTCAATATCAACTAATTGCACAAGCCCAAGAGGTTGTGCAAGTGACAAATCCCGGAATAAAAATAAAAATAATTCTTCATAAAAATCATGACGATTCTGTCTTGGTGGCCGCCGCAGAAATCGCATGACAAATAAGATCAAACAAATTGCTGGAAAAATAAATAGAATAATTTTTGCATCCACTGTACCATCCTTCCATTAACCAGCTAAACTACTACCACTAATATAAACTACCTTGCTCTTCCGTCAACCTCAGCTCCAAAATGTCTGCACAATTAGCTACAGATTTTTGTTATACACTAAATTCAATAAAACCCTAATAAAATGAAATAACAATGAAAAGCCGTTATTTAATAAAAATAATTAAAGTTAGAAAGAGAAAAAAAAGGAAAAAAAAGAAAAAATAGATATTAGTATGAGATGCTTCAGGTAGGAAACCTAATTTTTAGAGAGATCATAATTTTAGGAAAGATATTTTTATTTAGCCACAGATAGAATAAAAAATAGTAATAGGAAAATATTTTTTTAGAGTTTAATATAGTAATAGAAAATATTTTTACTTTAACCCACACATATAATCCATACGAATAGGTTTAATCCGGTATAGAACATATTACATGACACGGTATAGAACATTTACTAGTAACACATATGATTTAAGAACCAAAACAATCATACATTAAGCATCCCAATTTACTCAACAACATAGATACATAAGAAAGAAAATGCAAATAAACAAAAGAAATAAAAATACTAACCCATGTTAGCGCAAAGTTACAGTTACTTCATAATAATTTGTAAACACATGCCGCTTTTTAAGGGAGACGACGCTCTTAAGGGTCGACAGTGCACAAAAAAAAACCAAAAAAAAAAAATCAATTACTCATCATAGTAAATACACAAAAAAAAAAAAAGAAAAAGTCAGCTTATTATGAAAAAGCGAGAATGAGCATAACGGGCATAGTATGTAAAGCAAATGCAAATGAATGAAAGCAAAAAGAAAACATATAAACTTATAATACCAAGTTACCACTATGACATAAATTACAACTGAATGCAAAAAATTATTTGGTAACACCAAGCAAGTTGACTGGGTCATTCAATAAAAAATTAAACAACACGGCACACTTATCACAGTGACGTTGGAGTGACCGTCTATAATTAAGCAAAAAATTATATACGCTCACTTAAAAGGCCGATGGTGTAGTATCGCGTGGAATTCACCGCACTTCAAACACGCTTAACATTACAAACATTCGTTCATTGGCCCAGATAACTACGATGAGTTCATTCGCGTTTGCCAAGTCGCCAAATGCATTATACCCAAATTGCTCAAGTAAGAATCATATTAACATAGGTCAATATAATAATTCGCTGACAAAGCATTTCTCACTATTGAGTCATGCACCTCTAGTATGTAGATATTAATGTAAGAATGTATATATGTATAGGTAAAGAAATTTTGTATAAATAGGAAAGAATTTATTCAATAAAGGAGGAATATCATTCTGACGCTAAACTTCAGCGCGTCAATTTTAATATTATTCGGAAATATTACAATCGCGATCAGACAAATCTCTCAATCTAAACGCTTCTAGCCTCTCCAAATGAACCACCCTTCTATTTCGTGGTTTTTCAATGGTTTGTATGTGGTAGATAGTATCAGCGATCCTCTTCAAAACTTTGTACAGGCCCTCCCAACTGCACCAAAATTTGGATGGAACACCTTTCTGCTGGTGGGGGTTGTATAGTAGTACCAAATCTCCCTCCAGGAAACCTACCGGATTATTTTTCTTGTCGTACCTGTGTTTCATCCTATTATTCATTATCTTGGACCGTTTCCTCACACTCTGTTGTTTGGCCAATGAACTACTTCGCAGAGCTTGATCTTGACGGATTGACTTTGCATTATCAGTATCGTCTTGACGGTTCCCAACAGTAGTGCGCCCTGGTTTGAAACTACCCTTGCATTCCTTCTCGGAAATTCTTTCCTTCGTTTTAGTGCGTCCATTTTGGTTTGTCAATGCCAGTGTTTCTCTCGCAGGTATCTTTGCTTTTGCCTTGTTTGGCCCATTCGTTCGATCAACCTTTGCCCGATCTATTGCCTTTGACTTTGGTGGTCTTTGTCGAATCGCCTCCACCAGCATTCGCTTACTGCTGAACCCTTTCTCCAAACTGAAGTTGAGTGGTACATCCTGGTTGTTATAGCGCATATTATTTCTTTTCATGTCGTTCCGGATGTCATGGTCAACTAAGAAATTCACTCCCAATATGACTTCATCAACAATCTCTGCCACAACGAATTTGTGTAGAACCGTGACCTTTCCAATTAAGACCTCACATACCACCTCTCCTTGGACTTGGTTATACTTGCCAGTGACCGTACGCAATCTTGCTCCAGGTAACGGTTTTACTATCCTGTTGACCAAGTCAGATCGGATTAAGAAATGAGATGCCCCGTATCTACAGTCAGTACATGCACTTTGCCATCCACGTTTCCTCTCGCTCGATTTTCATCCGATTTGTGATATAGATATCACAGGACATTCGATAGGTGGGGCAAGTTCTCGATCTTTACATCTGACTCGCTCTTGCTCATCTCCTCCAGCTTTGCACTTAAGACCACCCATGCTGTTGGAACCACTAGGGTCAAGACCGCAATGACGTGCAATGTGACCTGGCTTCCCGCATTTGAAGCATTTGATTACTCTAGCACTCCGCTTTTGCAATCCTTTCAGCGCCTCCAATATTGCGTTCACCGAGTCTGGCCTTTCTACTTCCACACGGCGTACTTTGAAAACTGGCTTACACGGAAGCGATGCTGTTTCCTGAGTCAGCGCATGGGATACTGTTTCAGCAAATGTTGGCTTTGGGTTTGCGTATGTCGCTCGCTTCGTTTCAACGTCCCGTATTCCATTAATAAAGCTCTGGATTTTTACGCTCTCCGTGTATTCCACGGGTGCGTCCGCATTTGCCAAATTAGCCAACCTTTCAACATCCGAAGCAAACTCCTGCAAGGTTAGGTTAGGTTGAACTGGCCGGTCCATGAGGACCTCACATAGACTGATTGAAGTCTGAAGAAGTTTGTTTTAACGACCAAACTGAAAAACAGTATCAAAAACCAGGACCTATGTCATAAAATAACTCCGTCCCCTTGTCAAATACTAGAAGCTTCCTAGGACTTAAGCCACTTGCTGCTTCTATATCTGACAGCTGTATCACTCCTAATAGCTGGAGTCTTAGCCTGGCAAGTGCAGGGCACGAGCACAGAACGTGCTCGATCGTTTCCTCCTCCAACCCGCACTTCCTACATCTGCTATCACTGACCAAGCCTAATTTAAAGGCATGTGACGCCAGAAGGCAGTGTCCAGTCAGAATACCCGTCATGAGTCTACAGTCCTCTCTTTTTAATGATAGAAGCAACTTTGTTAGTCTAAGGTTGTAAGACCTACACATAATCTTCGACACTTTACAGCTCCGTGCTTGAACCCACGCCTTTCCAGCTTGGTCGATCATGTGCACCTCTCGCCTTCGCTTAATCTCGCCCAGTCTAATTGGCAAGCAAGCTTCAAAGGATACGCGCTTTTTAGCTAGTTCGTCCGCTTTTTCATTCCCATATGCCCTGGGACCCAATATAGATGTATGCTTCTCCCTGTCCCGATTCTCTCCAGAGACTGCTTACACTCTAACACGTATTTAGATGCTGTGATATGTGAGATTTTTGCCTTAATTGCTGCTTGGCTGTCAATATAAAAGTTAACACGGTTGCAGCTTCAGCTATTCTCTTCCAGGATTTCTACTGCTTTGGTTACGGCTAATATTTCCGCTTGGAAAACGCTACAGTAATCCGGCAGCCTGTAGGATCTGCTTAATTCCGGATCAGCACAGTATACCGCAGACCCTGCTCCTTCCACTACTTTGGAACCATCTGCGTACACATGTATCGCCTCGTCCGCCATTTGCGCACCCTTGTGCCAATCGCCCACCTCTATTGTGGCCTTAAGATCTCCCTCGAAGCGCAGATAGCGGATCAAACTCCTGCAAAGCCTCATTAACTTTTTGGTAACGCTTTTGTAATTCTATTTGGTGTATTTGCTTCCTGTGTTCGCTTCCGTATCGCCTATCTAGAGCGCCCATCAATGTTTCGTAATTGTTTCGTTCTCCCTCTGGAATGGTTTGTAAGATTTCAGCTGCAGGTCCTTTAATGCGACGAACAGCGCAGCAACCTTATCTTCAGTATTCCAGTTGTTAGCTGCTGACGTCTTTCGAATTGAAGCTTAAATACCTGAAAAGGAACAGACCATCAAAGGATGGTGTTTTTACCTTTGGATTACTCGCTGAAACTGCTGAGCAATTTAGTAGTAACTGCTCGATACGTCCTCTCAAAGCATCCACCTCGGCCTCGATTTTTTCCTCAAACTGTTAAATTTTTGTATCCCTAGCCTCCAGCTTCGATGAAACCCTTATCTCCTGTGCCTCCAGCTGCGATGATATGGGGGCCTCCTGTGCGTTCTTCAACTGCTCAGCCAACTGAGATGTCATATATGTCTTCTGTTCTTCCAGTTGAGATGCCATATATGTCTTCTGCTCTTCCAGTTGAGATGACATTTGCGACGACATTTCTGAAATGCGTGCCTCCTGTGCTTCCATTTTGGATATTACTGTCGATGTTTGAGCAGATATTGCAGGCAAAATCGTGTTCAAGTCTGTGCTCGTAACTGTATGCGATGTTTCGTTTTTCTCTTCAATTTTTGTTGTTGTCTCGTCCCCATCAGGATGAAAGACATCATAGTCCACATAAATTCCTTCCGACTCTATCACCTCTCCTAGCCGTGCTTAAAGTTCGATCTTATTGCCGGTTGTATTCAATCCACGGCTCTCCAACTCCTTTTTCAGTTGCCGGATCCTTAATTTAATTAACTTTGCCATGTCCAAGTTGTATTCGAAATCTTCGGAATTTATTCAACAATTCCTCTTCTGACACCAACTGTAACGAATTTAGAGAAATTCCGCTTATTTCTCAATCTTCTGCAAACGTTCGAATCGCTAAATTGTCGAATAAATAACTCCAATATTCAGTAATGCAAAATGGTCTTTATTAGACTACTTTAAGGTACTTCACAACTAATTGCGTGTTTAAATCAAACTGTTTTCTGACTACTAAGCTTATTCTGCTTTTATGTTCTCGGTTTTCTCCTTCACCCATTTCTCAAAAGGTGTATTAATTTCTTGGTTACCAGCATATACATGTATATTTGTAGTTTGTATCCATATGCGTGTGTATATGTGAGTACTACTTCGGCTGATTATGACATGCTTTTTGAGTATCTCTCTGCTGCCTTGTATGTATGTGTGTACATGATGATAGATTTGTTCACGTATATACGAGTGGCTGCTTAGTATCGGCTTAGTGATACTAGTATCTCTTAGGGATGATAATATTTGTCACAATATCAAGCGGACACTCAGCCGACTTTATTAATGCGAAACTTATTGACATGGAAAGGAAATAAACAACAAGATACACTTTAGAAAGTCTGAGAATCATGGAAATCATGGAGAATCAGACAATATAGTATCTGCATACATTACGTGTTTAGGAAAATAGCTTTTAGTATTGACGAGATTACCATAGCATTAAGATAGTATGATATACTGTCCATAAATGTTCAATGTTTTATGTTTAAAAAATAGTTTTAAATAGTGCTAAACTGGAAAAACCCTTGGCAGAGCGCAATATTGTAAGTTGGTTTTGTATGTATTTTTATCAGTTTTTAATTGATTTTTTATACGGATTTAGTAAATTCAATATATTTTGTATTTGTATGTAATTTAACATATTTTGTATTTTGTTGTTTGTAATAGATATAACAAATAAACAAATACCCCTGATGAAGCTAAAAAGTTATTAGCGAAACGTGGGGTAAGAAAAAACTTAGACCGGAAAAGCCTAAGAAGATACATAATAATTATTTTATCTTAATATTGTTATGATACATTTTTTCTTAAATGAAAAGATTGTTTAAATTAGAATAGAAGAAAGAAAAAATGTAGACAACTGTCAAAGCTCGTTGTATAGATTTATTTTGCCGAGTCGTTTATGGGCAGCGGTTTGTCAAACGTCGAGATCTAAAACTGCTCACTTACAGAATAGATATCATCAGCTCAGTGTAATACTTTAATAAATAGAGAAGAAATATGAGAAACATACAAATACTATATTAATTATTAAATGGGAGAAGAACAGTATTTTTTATAAAAACAAGTAAGGAAGGCTAAGTTCGGGTGTAACCGAACATTACATACTCAGCTACCAAATTACAGCTTGCAAAACTTTTAAATTAAAAAAAAATAAAAAAAATAAATGTAAGGCGCGATAACCTCCGAAGAGATCTAAGGCCGAGCTTCTCTTCCAATTTGCGTCGTGCTCCTCTTGATTTTTCCCTACAAATTGGCCGGACGGGACCTACATGTTTTATGCCGACTCCGAACGGCAGATGAGTTTTCACTGAGAGCTTTTCATGGCAGAAATACAATCGGAGCGCTTGCCAGACACTGCCGAGGGGCGACCCCGCTTAGAAAAATTTTCTTCTAATTGAAAAATCTTATTTCTAAAATTTTGATGTTGCTTTGCCCGGGAGTTGAACCCAGGGCATACGGTGTGATAGGCGGAGCACGCTACCATCACACCACGGTGGTTAAATTACCTTCTTTTAAAAGTGGGAACCGCTAATTGCCCAAAATTTTACTAATTTTCTATTCTGCGTCATAAGGTCAACACACCTACCAAGTTTCATCGCTTTATCCGTGTTTGGTAATGAATTATCGCACTTTTTCGGTTTTTCGATATCGAAAAGTGGGCGTGGTTATGGTTGGTTGGTTGCTGTGCTGCCCGCGTGGTTATAGTCCGATTTCGTTCATTTTAAATAGCGATCTAAGATGAGTGCCCAGGAACATACATACCAAATTCCATTAAGATACCTCAAAATTTACTCAAGTTATCGTGTTTACGGACAGACGGACGGACGGACGGACATGGCTAAATTAATTTCTTTTTTCGCCCAGATCATTTTGATATATAGAAGTCTATATCTATCTCGATTAGTTTGTGCCGTTACGGGGTACCGTTATGCGAACAAAATTAATATACTCTGTGAGCTCTGCTCAACTGAGTATAAAAACGGAGTCCGAGGTTTCAAAATGCGTGAAAAGAGGTTTGTAGTGTCTCGTGGTTCGAGACGGAACACTAAACTTCACTTAGTTCAGAAGAAATGGCCTTGAAATCGACACATTTAGTAGTTTCGCCATAAATAATACAACAAGCATTTCTCTTCGAGTAGTAATAGTTGGAAGATTTATGAGCTTTAACCAGTTAGTATAAGGTGGAGGAATTGGAATGGAAAGGACATTATTCCAAGCCACCCACCCAAATCATTCCGTATTTAAGGTAGTCCGCAGATATTTTTTTTATTACGTAGAGTGAGTCATACGTATCAATGTTTTTGCAGTGCTTATTGAAGTCAGTACACAGACAACGAAGAGGTTCGTGCATTTCAAAATTCGATCTGCATGTGCTTATATGAAGCGGTTGAAATGGTCTAAAGGGAACATTAAATAAAATTTCACCGAAAAGAAAAGGCTATTTACCATCCCTCTAATAAGTGCTTGCGATGAGCTTTGTAATAAAATAAACGGCTATCTCCCTGATCTCTCCAGTTTTTCAGTTCATCGGCGACTATATTTACAACATGGATGCGCCAAATGTCGACCATATTGAACATCCACGTCGATAGCATTACGATACCGACTGTCTTACACCCAAAATCTTGGGTGTGTCGTTCGATCGGGATCTACATTTTGGAGAGCATGGAAGCGCAACTGTTCCTAAAATCCAGAGCCGTAATAAAATCCTCAAATCTCTTGGCGGAATCACTTGGGGTAAAGACAGAGAAACGCTCATTACCTCTTACAAAACAATTAGCCGGGCGGCCGGCCGGCCGATTGCATGCTATGCGTCTCCGTTATGGTCGCCATGCCTAAAGGTTACTCGCTGGAAGACAATAGAATCCTGCCAAAATACTGCCCTCAGAACCGCTACGGGCTGTCTTCTTATGTCCCCAGAACACCACATATACAATGAGGCGAGAGTACTCCCCATTAGGGAGAAAAATTAAATGCTGATCAAACAGTTTCTGTTGAATACCCAGAAACCTGGGCATCCCAACAGACATCTGATTGATGAGGCTGCACCTTCCAGGGGCTTAAGGGGTCATCTCCGTAAGCATTATGAGGAAATACGGCACCTGAGAACAGGGGTGAAGCAAAAAAGCACAAGCAGGTCCTCAGTGATATCCACAACCAGGCGTCGGACCTCTAGCTCAACTTCGATATGGATACTATAACAGGTTAATCTCTTACTTATCAAGAATCAACCCCGACATACAAAATGTCCTGCTTGCAATGTGTCCCCACATGACACCACCCATCTCTTCAATTGTAATGTGGAACCAACGCCTCTAACACCACCGTCACTACGGTCCATCCCTGTTGAAACTGCAAGTTTCTTTGGACTCCCGTTAGAGGACATTGATGATAATTTGTGATCGATCGCACCTCATGGATGGGGCGGAGCACTGCTACAACAAGAACACCATAGGTTTCCGGCGAGGGCGCAAAAATAACTTGTACGATGAGGAACGTGGCGCTCCCCCGAAAAAGAAGGACGCTGCGTACGGGCGCGGCAACGTGCGGTATATTGGAAAATTATCAATGGCCGAATGGGGAAGAGAGACGCCTATTTAATTTAATTTAATTTAAGACCGGACAGATTCCTGCAGGAACGATAATGGCGACCTGGTAACTGACGTAGAGAGCGTGCTTAAGTTGTGGAGGGATCACTTCTCTTCATTGCTAGCTAGCGAGGGAGAAGACGAACCCGATACCACAATCGCTGATGATGTAAAACCCGTTCCGGCACTCCACTATGACGAAGTGAGAATATCAAAATTCCGGAAAAAAATCAAAAGGCGCCAAATAATGACGGAATACCCACCGAGCTGTTTAAACAGGGCAGAGAAGAGTTGGTAAAGAACATGCATCAACTCCTATACAAAATATAGTTAGGTAAACGCATGCCTCCAGATTGTATCTTAAATGCACTGTATCGATCCACAAGAAAGGCGATCCCACGAACTACGGCAATTACCGTGGAATCATGTGCAAAAGACTGAAGAACTTTGTCATTAAAATAATTGGATCTTATCCTGAAGAAAACTCACGATAGGAGAATGGACACTCACCAACTTTTCGTCAACTACAAAGCAGCATTCTAGAAGCTCCTTGTATGCTGCTATGTCTGAATTTAAGTTCCAAAGTTAATAAGGCTCTGCCAAATGATGTTGAGCAAGAACCACCAACTCCGTAAGGATTGGGAAGACCTATTATTGCTGTTGTTGTGTTAACAGTACTGCGCCCTATTTAATGGGTGCGACCACTCACAACTTGTCATCAAAGTCCTCTAACAGAATTCCAAGGAAACTGACAGTTTCAGCAGGAGCGTACCATATTTATTTACAATAATTTTTTTTATTTATCATTAATCAAACACACACTTAGGTTAATTTAGAGTATTTGAGCTTATAATTAACTTAAAAAATAACAATAAAAAAAAACTTGCTTTGTAATAGATTTGTTTAACAGAGAATAACAAGTCAAAGGATGTAATAAAAAGTAAAGAAGAAAAATGAGAGAAGAATAAGAGAAAGTGCACTTTAGCATTGCCTCTTTATTGACGAAAGTAGTTTATGAGCTAATTCTTGAGTTGTTGTTGTTGTAGCGACAAGGTTACTCCCCGAAGGATTTGGGGAGTGTTATCGATGTGATGGTCCTTTGCCGGATACAGATCCGGTACGCTCCGGTACCATATCACCATTAAGGTGCTAGCCCGACCATCTCGGAAACGATTTATATGGCCACATTAAACCTTCATGGGGTCGCCAGAGCCTCGTCTGTCAGTGAAACAGGATTCGCCGCGGATAGGTGAGGTTGAAAATTGGGTTTGGAGAAGCTATATATTGCGCTGGCAACCTGAAGGGTTGCGCTACACAGCCCCTTCAATCTGGTATTTTAGTCGCCTCTTACGACAGGCATACCTACCGCGGGTATATTCTGATCCCCTAACCCGCTGGGGGCTCATTCTTTAGTCGCAGCGTATGTTGTATTGCTTTTGGGGCAGATCCTCCCAAAAGCGAACAGCGAAGACAAAAAATTGACGTTCAGTAACTAGCCAGTTGTACTTCATAGTAGTTAAGTTGAACGATCGAGATGATCTGTTAAGTTTAAGGCGGTCCATGAGATATTCAGGTTCTCGAGATGTGATGATCTTATGAAACAGTGTTAGGCACTTTAATTTTAGCAGGTTATCGAATTAAATAGAGAAAATCCGTTTGCAGTTTCAGCAGGAGCGGAGGTTGATATTAGAGGCGTTGGTTCCACATTACAATTGAAAATATGGTTGGTGTCATGTGGCGACACATCGCATGCAGGACATACATTACGTATGTCGGGGTTGATTCTGGACCAGTAAGAGTTCAACCTGTTACAGTATCCAGAACGGAGTTGGGTCAGGGTGGCTCCTGTCTCCCTTGGTAGCGTTGTTTTTTCTTCTGAAAGAGTAGGATATTGTGTATTTATAACAGGGTTCACCGGGTGCATCATGGCAAAGGCGTTTACTGATTCTGTATGGGAGTCCTTATGCTTGTCTGAGTCAAACGGCTGTGTTAGCAGGTGCCAGATCTCATCATAGTGCTTATGGAGATGTTCCCTTAACCCTCTCGCAGGCGAGGCTAGACCAAGCAGTTGTTTGCTAGGGTGTCCTGCTTTGTGACAATTTAGCAAAAACTGCCTCTTCAGCATTTCATTGTGCTCTTTAATTTTGAGCTCTTTGACCTCACTATGTAGTACAGATTTACGCCGATCACTTTATACAATTTTTCTGTATGTCTCGTGCAAAGCGTAGTTTCACCGAAGGAGATGTTATGGGCTAATTCTTAATGATCGTTGTCGACACGATTTCTTTACATCATTTGTGGCCCCTTGCTGGTCACGCACAAAGGCGACTTACGGTTGCTATTAATGGTCTTTCAATACTTACGACCCTGGTGGCACAGTTTTAACGATTAGCACCAACGCTGGCCTATTGATGAACGCGCCAAACTGTTTTTTTTTTTGGCTGTTTTAAGACCTATAAATCCCGATGTGTGAACAATAGCAATCCTGTCTACCACCAGTCGCTACCATACCTCCGGCCCTCACACCACATGCCATCACAGAAGCTATAGGACTACGACTTCGAACTCATACCTTCGCAGACGTCACGTTCCCAGAAGCTCTAGGTTTAGCTCCGAAGACTTTCTAAAGAATTGTTTTTCGCGCAATGCTGCCGAGCACTATCAGAGAAACACCTTGAAACGCTAGGGAGTAACTATTCGGCCAAGGATGCCGCCCTGTTGTTGTTGTTGTTGTAGCAATATTTCGCCCCACCTAATAGCTGCGACCGATACCAAATTGTCATCAATATCCTCTAACGGGAGTCCAAGGAAACTTGCTGTTTCGACAGGGGTGGACCATAATGAAAGGGGTGTTAGAGGTTCCACATTACAATTAAAGAGATGGTTGGTGTCATGTGGGGACACATTGCAAGCGGGGCATACGTTTTGTATGTCGGGGTTGATTCTGGATATGTAAGAGTTTAACATGTTACAGTATCCGGAACGAAGTTGAGACAGAGTGACTCGCGTTTCACTGGGGAGTATGCGTTCCTCTTCCGCAAGTTTTGGGTACTGTTCCCTGAGTACTGGATTCACCGGGCAATTCCCGGCATAAAGGTCCGACACCTGTTTGTGGAGTTCACCAAGGACCTTCTTGTGTTTTTTTGCTTCATACGGCTGAGTTATCAGGTGCCGTATTTCCTCTAAATGCTTACGGAGATACTCCTTAAGTCCCTAGGCGGTGCTGGCTCATCAATCAGGTGACTGTTGGGATGCCCAGGTTTCTGGGTATTCAACAGGAACTGTTTGGTTAGCATCTCATTTCTCTCCCTGATGGGGAGTATTCTCGCCTCATTATGTAGATGGTGTTCTGGGGACATAAGAAGACAGCCCGTGGCGGTTCTGAGCGCAGTATTTTGGCAGGCCTGTAGCTTCTTCCAGTGGGTAGTTTTTAGGCTTGGCGACCATATAGGGGACGCGTAGCACGCAAACGGCTGGCCAATTGCTTTGTATGTGGTAATGAGCGTTTTTTGTCTTTTCCCCAAGTACTGCAAGCAAGGGATTTGATTTTGTTGCGGCTCTGCATTTTTGGAACAATTGCGGCTGCGTGCTCACCAAAACGTAGATCCTGATCAAACGTCACACCCAAGATTTTGGGGTGTAGGACAGTCGGTAGCGTAGTGCCATCGACGTGGATGTTCAAAATGGTCGACATTTGGGACGTTCAAGTTGTAAATAAGGTCGCGAATGATTTAGTCGGTGATAATGGCAGGTTTCGCGAGGCGAAAAAGCTGGAGAGATCAGGGAGGTAGCCGTTTATTCTGTTGCAAAGCTCATCGATCTTTGGGCCCGGGCCTGTGGCCATTATTGTGCAGTCATCGGCGTAAGAAACGATACTAACTCCTTCTGGTGGCGAAGGTAGTTTTGATATATAAAAATTAAACAAAAGTGGGGATAGGACACCACCCTGTGCCACCCCTTGTTTAATTCTTCTTGGCTTTGATATTTCGTTTCTGAATTGCACCGATGCCTGCCGACCACCCAGATAAGTTGCGTTCCACCTTTTAAGACATGGGGGAAGGGTAGACCCTTCCAAGTCTTGCAGTAACGTGTCATGGTTGACCGTATCAAAAGATTTTGATAGGTCTAGCGCTTTGAGTATTGTTCTATGGTGGGGCTTCTGATTTAAACCACAATTTATCTGGGTGCTAATGGCATTTAGCGCGGTGGTGGTGCTATGGAGTTTTCTAAAGCCATACAGGCTAGCTGCAAATTTGCTTTGAAGTAGGGGAGCAAAATGGCTCCAAGCATCTTGGCTACTGGCGATAGGAGAGATATCGGGCGATACGACTTTCCTATGTTAGCTGGTTTCCCAGGCTTTAGTAGCGGGACCACCTTGGCCATTTTCCATTTTCCGAGTATGACAAATGTGGAAAGAGACAGGTTGAAGACATGTGCTAAATATTTGAAACCCTCTTTCCCTAGGCTTTTAAGCATCGGCATGGCTATGCCGTCTGGGCCCACTGCTTTGGATGGTTTAGCATGACCGATGGCATCCTCAACCTCTTTGGCGGTGATGGTAATTGGTGACGCGCTGAACTTATGTTTACGTGCGTGTCTGTTGGCCCTCCGTCTATTTTTATCGACCGTAGAATGCATTATGTATTGTCGGCAGAAAGCGCTCGCGCATTTTTTCGCATCCGACAGCACTTTGTCGCCAAAGGCGATGGAAACTTTGTCATTGTGCCTAGACGGATTCCATAGGGACTCTACAGTGGACCAAAAGTTACCTACACCGGCAGAGAGGTTACAACCGCTTAGGTGCTCCTCCCATTTCGCCCGCTTGTGTTCATCCGCAAGCAATCTGATGCGTTGGTTTATATCCCTTATTTGGCGTTCGCCGGGATCGAGCTGTCTTATAAGGTCACGTTCTCTCGCTAAATTTGCGGCCTCTGCCGGGAAGTGGGCCGAATTTCGGGAATTCTACCGGCGGGAATGAAATGAGCCGGGGCGGATTTAATGACCTTGTGGAAAGCACGCTCCTCTTGGCGGGCATCAGTTGGGATAGAGAGGGCATCAAAACGGTTGTATGTAAAGGATTTGTATTCGTCCCACCTTCCTTTTTTAAAGTTAATGAAAGTGCGTTTTTCTGCGACGATGAAGTCGGCGGGACGCTCGAGCGAAATAAGTATAGGCAGGTGGTCGGATGCCAGTTGACGCAGTTTACGAGTCCTGCGCTCACGATTGAAATATTCGGCGAACTGTGACAGCTTCCTACCATACGTGTGGGGGCGTCTCCGTTTATAGTCTAGAACGTCGTTTCTTCTATTTGATCCGCTAACATCTCACCCCTACTGTCCACCCGCAAGTTTGAATGCCATAGATCGTGATGGGCATTGAAACCGCCTAAGATAATGCGATTGTTTCCAGTCAGTACGCCGCTGATATCAGGTCGGTATCCACTGGGGCAACAGGTGACAGGAGGGATGTAGATGTTGATGATTTCTAGATTTGCATCGCCCGACCGGACAGATAATCCTTGACGTTCTAAGACACTGTCCCTGCGGTGGATGTCGGGATCAAATATATGATATTGCACAGTGTGGTGTATGATAAACACGAGGCCGCCTCCATTTCCTCTCTCGTGATCTTTTCTGTGGACATTATACCCAGAACAGGTTTGCAGTGCAGATCTTTCTGTGAGTTTAGTCTTCTGAATCGCAGCAATGCGGATGTTGCGCCGCTTCATGAAATCGACTATCTCCGTGATCTTCCCAGTTAGTCCATTACATTTTAACTGCAGAATTCTGAAGTGAATAGGGGGAGACGTCGCCACTCTGGGAGTAAGTGACTGGTGACTACGCCTTGGTTGTGGAAGGCCAGAACGCGATTGCTGTTGAGATCCTGGGACTAGACGTCCTTGGGTAGGCATTGGGGTACCCGGTGTATTTGGGTATGCGGCCTGGCAACATGACGCAATGAAACCCGTCGGGGGGTTGCCGTCGCGGAGACCAGAACATCTAGGAAAGTGGCACCGTCCATGGCAGGAGCTGCATTGGGCGGATGTCGCAAACGTATACATTCTGTGCTGGCAAACGGTGCAAAGGGAGGTAGGGACTAAGAGTCTGTTTCCCTGACCTACACAATTGCTACCGGAAAAGAGGCGGGAAGAAGACGGGGCAGGGACTGATGCTCGGCATTGCTCCCGACTCTACTACGGAGATTGTAGGTATGAGTGGGAGCAGCTGTGTGAGTTGGTGGCGCCGTGGGGCGCGAGCAACAGCGGGTACTTGTTGTGGCTTGCTGAGCAGCGGGGCTGCTGGAAGGTAGCGCGGGGGGTGCTAAGGCGCAGATTACGGGACGTCCTAGGACGTGAACAGCAAGGAGCCACAAAAGATTTATAGAAGTTACGTGGACGTCTGGTTTTGGGGTCTAGCCCAGAACAACCTGTCTGATGCAACCATCCCATACACGAGACACACTGACAAGAGTATGACCGTCCTAAAAAGATTCTTTTCCGGCAGATGCAGCAAAGCCATTTCTCAGGACCGGGGTCAGGAGACGGACCCGGATTGGGTCCGATACCTGCCCGGAGCAAGAGAATATGGAGCAGTCCCGCTACAAGGAGCTGCTGGGAGGATGACAATTTGTGGGAGGGGCGCTCCGGTACATAGAACCGACGGCCTTGGGATGCCGCCCTCGAAATCATAAGCAGCCCAAGTGGATATCATTGGGTAACTCATGGGTGAAAATATCATAATCCTACATAATTTAAATTTTACAAGAACACTGGATACAATTTTTTAAATTTCAGTAGTCTTCGTTAAACCAAAACGTCATTTTAGAATGAAAGTCGACCGATTTTAAGTTGAAAAATATTAAGGTTATACGCCCAGTCCAAACTGTTGTTTTCCGGCCTTTTGATACAAGAATTCATTATGAATAACCGCGTAGCTCCAGTTTTTAGACTAGTTCGACTATCCCCTACGTTATGGTAGCAGAACACCACTTTTACTTCACCACTTTGAGTGTTCTTGCGAAGGACAAAGCCATACCTGGTAAATATATTGTGGCGAATGTTGACATCACTAGGCTGTTAGTAAATAATCACAACAACAAAACACAGCAAGATACAATTTTTTGTGAAAATCTGTACTTTTTTCGGGTAACTTCCTTTTTTAACAACTTAAGGACAACTTGAAATCATGCTCGATTTAGGGTCATTTTATTTGAATTCATTGTTCTCTATTAATTTTTTTTAAAAAAATATGCAAAATGAGCATTTACATTTTTTACATAACTTTTTTTTTAGTGTTTTGTTTTAATAACTTGGTGAATTTGGTGATGCAAAATCCGTGATAAGCTGCCATGGAAAGCGCCTGTTTTTTTAAATAACTTTTAAGCGGTTAGAAAGAGTTAAGTTTCGAAATTGGATTCTTATAACTGGCAGTGATGCGCATCCGTTGATATCCATTTCGACTATATCGGACCAATTTTCAACATGAACAATAAATGGCCAAACAGTCTTAAATGAGTAGAAAATATAGTACTGCGCCGGACGCCGCCGAATGTCAAAAGTACCGGCGCGGCGGCGGCGTGCGAAAAACGAAAAAATCGGCGGCAACGGCGGCGTATATCTCTACTGTGTAGGTGATGTTCAGGTATCCTAAGGAGACATCCCGTGGCAGTTATGACGTTTCTTTATCTTTTCCCTGCTGCCGACATGCGCTTTAGGATTTGGTTGCGACTTTGTACTTGGATCGATACCTGGCCACTTCGGTAAGTATTGATGGCCTTACCACAGGACCGTTAAGCCCGCCTTGCCGGCCAGGTGGCCGTACGACGAAGATAAAAGACCCAAGATCTTGTTTCAATAAGGAGGATGAGAAAGGGAGAACGGAGTCGCAAGCCAAGGAAGACAAAAACGCTAAAAGCGAATCGTCGGACTCGGGGAGCGAAGGTACTGGATAGTCGACGAGCTCCATGATTGAAAAGCATTACGGCCGCCATTTTCCATTAGTTACTGCAAATAAGGTGTCCTAAGTGCTATATTTTCCAAAATTATCACAGTTTAAAGCTATTTAAAAATTTTATTTGCATTTTCTTAAAGATTTTCGTAATATGGCCATTAGTGATGTTTGTGTGTTTGTGCTCATTTTGTGTGATCAGCTGTTGGTTGCGCTACTTGTTAAGGTTTACAATGTGTTTAGCTTTTCGGTTTAATTTTGAAATAAGTTTTCCACGTTTGACGTTTTTTTCGATTTTTGTTTATTTGGGTTTGAAATCGAAGCCGAATTAAATTAAAAAGTATGTATGAAATTTCAAGAATTCAAAGTTACTACTAAATCGTTTTGAAAAGCGTTTTAACCCATGAATGATTTTAACCGTGTAGATGCACCAAATTTCACTAGATGCTTATGTATATATGTATATAGCATATATTGGTATTTGAAAAAAATTTAGAGGTCGGACGTATTTGAAACTATTTTTTTCTAAAGTTCGATGTTGCTTTGTCCGGGACTTTAACCCAAGACCTTCTATGGTAGGCGGACCATGCTACCACCACACCACGACGTATCCATAATTGTGGATTATCCTTAATATAGAGCTTTAACTTCTTAAAAACTTGAAGGTTTTCTCATAAATTTAGAACAAAAGTTTTAAAAAGTTCAATATGGTGACAAAACAATATACGAGCTTCAACGGTTTTGGTTCATAAAATATAATATAAGAATGTTATTTATTTATAAAAATTGCACTTTACCTATTTAACGTTATTCCAACCATACTTAAGATCGATACGGCGACGTTGCCATAAAATATTACTGGAAATATTTTGCAAAGGGTTTCTCCAAAAGTCCATTTCTGAAACAAATAAATAAGATCATGAATACTACTATTTAAAAGGTTTAGAGATGATTTCTCCAACTTAAGTCCAAGCAATCGTTGCGAAATACAGCCACACAATTACAACTTAGCCTTGATAATACATATTTCACTTATAGGGTTGATATGCGACACCACTTATCCAGATCCATGATCTGCCTGACATACAGCATTCAATGTGAAAACTTTGTTTTTTTATGTAATAAAATCCAATAACTCAAGAAGGAGAATGGATACTAAAAACAGTTCGAGTTTCTAAAAGATTTTAAAGTGTACCAATCAGGAAAAATAGACCCGTTCCATCTAGCAACGGTATTGTAATATTTCTGCAATGTTTCTACTTGAAATTGGATCCGTTCGAGACTCGACTTCCCCGCGTACCTTAAGCTTTAACGTTTAATTATTTTGAGATTATGAATATCGGCTTTAACGACGCACTGTGTCCAATATCAATAACGGGCATAATAACAGACCTGTAAAGTACTGAGTACATACTTGTACTAGTACCAAATAAGTACAACTACTCAAGTACTTCAAATCTAAGTACAAAGTATAAGTACTACAGTACTTGTACTTCGAATCCGTAAGTACAAGTAGATATACTAACGAAATACTTCGAAGTACACGAAAGTACATTTTCTGATAAAATATGTCAGTTTGATTCATAAATGGAAAATCAAAATGTACAACGCCTGTTATAAATTTTTTTATTGAATATGAGTAAAATTCATATTAGAAAGCAACAAGAAGTAAAACAACGTATTAAATAAGTATAAATTGTATAACAGCTAACAATATTAAAGTAGTTTTGTGTTTACCTTCATAGTACTAGCTCTTCAAACGAAGATTCATTGATTGCCTTCTAGGACTATAAACAATGCCTTCTAAGGAAAATAAACGCTCTACTGGGGCGGAGGAAGCTAAGGGCGTATTCATTTTGAGTGATAGGTCCTTCATAAGAGGATAACTCTGAATCATATTGAAATCTGCTGATGTATCATTAAGATACCTGTAAAATTCTTCTTCAACCATTTTGTCAAAGTTAAGTGATCGTAAGGGTGCTGGTTGATCATGGCCTATTTCTTCGAATAGCTCATCTATTTTAAAAAATTGAGGGTTAATAAAGATATAATTTTCATAAACGCATAAAAAGGTAAAGAATGAGGTATTAATACCTGGAGTATTAAAGTCAAAAAATAAATCACTTCTTTGTGCATCGGTCGTCCTGGGATTTCCAAATTCGATCTCCATGTGTGTTCTTGCGTGACGAGTTGCTTCAGTGATAACAATTTTGTACATATCTGCGGTGGACAATGTAGTACTTGATATACCTTGTAAGGCTTTATACCATCTGAGCTTTATGCCAGAGCATAAAAAAGCTGCAACAATGGCGTCATAGTTTTCTTCAGATAGCTTAAAGTTGGTTCAAATCGTAAAATTAATTTGTGCTCCAACTTTTTCGCCACTTCCTTTAAATAAATGAGGGTTTTGCCTAAATTTATTTTTTTCAATTTTACACAGTGTCACAAGGAAGGAAGAAGATAACCATATAACATATTATCTTCTCTTTGTAAAAAATCTAATGTTTCAGCGAAAGGAAACATTACTTCTTTATATTCTTGCAAATACGATACATCTGTAGCAGACAAACTGTATTTTTATACTCAGTTGAGCAGAGCTCACAGAGTATAATAACTTTGATTGGATAACGGTTGGTTGTACAGGTATAAAGGAATCGAGATAGATATAGACTTCCATATATCAAAATCATCAGTATCGAAAAAAAATTGATTGAACCATGTCCCTCCGTCCGTCCGTCCGTTAACACGATAACTTGAGTAAATTTTTAGGTATCTTGATGAAATTTGGTATGTAGGTTCCTGGGCACTCATCTCAGATCGCTATTTAAAATGAACGAAATCGGACTATAACCACGATATCGAAAATTTCGAAAAAACACAAAAAGTGCGATAATTCATTACCAAAGACGGATAAAGCTATGAAACTTGGTAGGTGAGTTGGACTTATGACGCAGAATAGAAAATTAGTAAAATTTTGGACAATGGGCGTGGCACCGCCCACTTTTAAAAGAAGGTAATTTAAAAGTTTTGCAAGCTGTAATTTGGCAGTCGTTGAAGATTTCATGATGAAATTTGGCAGGAACGTTACTCCTATTACTATATGTATGCTTAATAAAAATTAGCAAAATCGGAGAACGACTACGCCCACTTAAAAAAAAAATTTTAAGTCAACTTTTAACAAAAAATTTAATATCTTTACAGTATATAAGTAAATTATGTCAACATTCAGTAATTATATGGTGCAACAAAATACAAAAATAAAAGAAAATTTCAAAATGGGCGTGGCTCCGCCCTTTTTCATTTAATTTGTCTAGGATACTTTTAATGCCATAAGTCAAACAAAAATTTACCAATCCTTTTGAAATTTCGTAGGGGCTTAGATTCTAGGGCGATAACTGTTTTCTGTGAAAAAGGGCGGAATCGGTTGAAGCCACGCCCAGTTTTTATACACAGTCGATCGTCTGTCCTTCCGCTCGGCCGTTAACACGATAACTTGAGCAAAAATCGATATATCTTTACTAAACTCAGCCACGTACTTATCTTAACTCACTTTGTATTGGTATAAAAAATGGCCAAAACTATGACCACGCCCACTTTTTCGATTTCGAAAATTATGAAAAATTAAAAAAATGCCATAATTCTTTTACCAAATACGAAAAAAGGGATGAGACATTGTAATTGGATTGGTTTATTGACGCAAAATATAACTTTAGAAAAAAACTTTGTAAAATGGGTGTGACACCTAGCATATTAAGTAGAAGAAAATGAAAAAGTTCTGCAGGGCGAAATCAAAAGCCCTTGGAATCATGGCAAGAATACTGTTCATGGTATTACATATATAAATAAATTAGCGGTACCCGACAGATGATGTTCTGGGTCACCCTGGTCCACATTTTGGTCGATATCTCGAAAACGCCTTCACATATACAACTACCACCACTCCCTTTTAAAACCCTCATTAGTACCTTTAATTTGATACCCATATCGTACAAAAAAATTCTAGAGTCACCCCGTGGTCCACCTTTATGGCGATATCTCGAAAAGGCGTCCACCTATAGAACTACGGCCCACTCCCTTTTAAAATACTCTTTAACACTTTTCATTTGATACCCATATCGTACAAACAAATTCTAGAGTCACCCTTGGTCCACCTTTATGTCGATATCCCTAAATGACGTCCACCTATAGAACTATGGCCCACTCCCTCTTAAAATACTCTTTAATTCCTTCCATTTGATACACATGTCATACAAACACATTCCAGGTTTACCTAGGTTCATTTTCCTACATCGTGATTTTCCCTTATTTTGTCTCCATAGCTCTCAGCTGAGTATGTAATGTTCGGTTACACCCGAACTTAGCCTTCCTTACTTGTTTTCCCTTTTAAAATACTCATGAACACCTTTCATTTGATACCCATATCGTACAAACAAATTCTAGAGCCACCCCTGGTCCACCTTTATGGCGATGTCTCGAAAAGGCGTCCACCTATAGAACTACGGCCCACTCCCTTTTAAAATACTCTTTAACACTTTTCATTTGATACCCATATCGTACAAACAAATTCTAGAGTCACCCCTGGTCCACCTTTATGTCGATATCCCTAAATGACGTCCACCTATAGAACTATGGCCCACTCCCTTTTAAAATACTCTTTAATTCCTTCCATTTGATACACATGCCATACAAACATATTCCAGGATTACCTAGGTTCATTTTCCTACATCGTTATTTTCCCTTATTTTGTCTCCATAGCTCTCAGCTGAGTATGTAATGTTCGGTTACACCCGAACTTAGCCTTCCTTACTTGTTTTCCTATATCTAGCTTCTCAAAAAGTTCCTTTAATTTATTTTTGTGATCTAAAAGCCGACACACAGCATCGTATGTTGAATTCCATTTTGTTATCACAGGTGTAACTAGAGACGACCCTAATGCTTCTATTTTTTCCATAAAATACTGCATTTTCAGAAAATCTTTCAATGAAAAGTTAAGTTTAAAAACGATTTATTTGTTGTTTTTCGGCCATCAATATTTAAATTATTCAATTTTTCGAGCTCAAGGCCACGCATAAATAAAAAAACAAATATTTTATATCTTTCAATAAATATATTTGTTTAATGATTGATCGATATTTCGACCTCAATCTGAGATCATCCTCAGGACTAAAAAGATTACAAAACAATAAAAACATCAAAAAGTGCATTTTACAAACATTACTATAACACAACTTACACTCTTGGCTGTGCCTGATCGACTAATTTTAAAAGATTACATATCAAACGAATATAAACAATATAATGTAAACAAATAAATACCGTAAATATAAACAAATTTTGACAAAAACAACCATGTACAAATTTCTCCAACTGTACGTCGCGCTCAGCATACATATATATGTACATACATATATCAGCTACAGGTAAACTGTTGTTGTCTATCATTATAATACAAATATTGGTGGGCCATTAAACTAACAAATTACTCTCAAAGGGATTTTTTGTTTCTGCTTATTAGCTGCCTACAGGCCGCAGCACAATTTTCCGTGTCCGTTTTAAAATTTATCCGTTTGTCGCTCTCTATATTGATAATATGAAGCATTTCAAGTATGTATCTCTTATTATATTGCTTCTCTTGTTGCAAAATTCTCACATTGTCTAAATCTGGACAATGTCCCGTAGCGCTACAATGATGTGTTAAGGCTGTTTTGTTATCGTTCAAATTGTTTCTGTTTTTTATATTCGACTTGTGTCCGGAAATCCTCGTCTTAAGCTTAGATTTAGTTGTCCCCACATATACTTTGTTGCATAAGTGGGACCCGTCACCATTGCAATTAATTTGATATATTACGTTGGATTTCTCGGATTTTTCAATCCTGCTATTCATGTTGCTGTATATTTGTCGTAGAGTGTTGTCATACCCTCCATTCGCATAAATAAATATTAGAAAAAAAACTCGAACCATAAAAGAAAAAAAGTGAAAATGCCGCTCACACGTTTTAGTACATCAAGCGCATCGACAGTGGAGCAGAAATCTACAGGTACCTAAGGCTTCTGAAAATAGCGCCACCGTTGTACCTCCGCCTGCTCCTGGTTATCCTGCTGCATCTGCCATTTCATCGACCGCTGTAACTAGTACTTTTGGCAATACATTGCCTGCTGCCACTATGGCGCCTGTTGTCACAGCTGCCAAATTGCCTGTCGCTGCTGCTGTTACTATAGCGCCTGTTGTCACCGCTGTTAAATTGCCTGTTGCTGCCGCTGCCACTACATTTCTTACCGTTACCGCTGCCTCTGCCACTACATCACCTGCTGCCTACGCCACTACATTGCCTGTTTTTAACGCTGTTGCTACCACTACATTGCCTGCAGTTACTACTACTGCTGTACATCATAATTCACCCGCTGTTATGCTGTACGATGCCTCTGGTGGGACCGTCGTAATGTCCAGTGAGAATACTAACAACGTTGCCTGGTATGGTGCCACTCAGCCTCATATGAATGAATCCGCTGCAAACTATGCCATAAGCCCAACTATTGCTTCTGACGTATCTGTTGGCCTTGAAGCCATACCATCAAGTGGAGAAATAAACCACCTTGAAGAGAAGTTAAGATTATTGAAGCTACGTAAAGAAGTAATGGTGCTGCAAGGTGTAGTCCAGCAATTGGAGTCTGGCCCGGTCGTGCGCATAGGAAAGTACATCCATTTCGACGAACTTGATGCAGCAGTCCCGAAGTTTAGTGGCGACAATCACTACGATATAAATCGGTGGCTTTTACAGTTTGAAGACTATGCTGATTCTTACAACTACAATGAAAGACATAAATGCCTAGCATTGCGCCTGTCTTGACGCGAACCAAAAACTCCGAAAGTTTGATCGGTCAAGTTTCAATGGAACGAAAATAATAAAAAGGTTGGTATTAATGTTAAGTATAAAGGTGCTTTTAATAATTATATAGTATTTGTATAAAATATAAAAGTGATTTTAATAATTATAAATTATTGTTTAATATGTATATATGTAACAATATTTAATTACAGGTTACCTTGTAAAATCTGGAACAGGACGGCTGCGTGCGATCGGTAAGCAATCAAAATCCAAGTGGCGGAAAACTTATAAAAATGTTAGCACCGGTTGTTGTCGAACGGTTTATTCATCTGTGCGATGTTTTAACATAGATAGCTTAAACCGTTCGATCACCTCTGTTAACCTTATTGAAACAAAAAGAAATACTAGGGCTACCCCAAAAGTATAAGGTTTTGGACCGCCGGTCTAAACATGCCGGCCCCCTTGCGTCACGCAACCCTGAACTAGAACCGAACGCTTGCACCGCCGTGTTCCATTGACTACTGAAGGCTACTTCTTATTATCTAAGTATTTCTATCGCCTAGTCCTGGAACCTTGTACCTAGGCTAGAGAGAGAAAAGAAAAAAAAAAATAGGAACAAAGGTGGTTTCAAATTTCAATGGCACATTTATTCATTAAAAAAAAATCAGATAAGTATGCATATTCAAAATTTACTGTGAATTCATTTTTAGGTTCATCTGAATATAAATGCGAAAAGAAAGAAAAAATGATAAAATAAATAAAAAATACGTATATAGTTAGCACGCGCCCGACAGGACCCATCCAAATATAGTATTTTGGGCCAGTAGTGGACCCAGTATTCCAGCTGGAATGACCCCTAGAAAAATTTTAGGAAAAATGTCTGCCCGCAGCACGAGACGAACTGGAGCAGCGACGTGGAAGCGCGGGTCCGCCAAACGTAGATTTGAATATTTCCCCGCTATTGTGGCATCTAGTGTGGTTAGTGGCGTGCGTCGATTGAACTTCCGGAGGCATACTGCGTGCGTGGTGATGGTCGTGGATTGACCATGCTTCCCGCGCAACTTGATGAAGCAGCCCATCTGGCGATTTATGTAGGTCACACCTAGCTGCAGCTCTCGCGCGAAATCTTCGCTGATTATTGAGGTGGTGGCACAGGGATCGATCAATGCCCTCACGAGATGCAGACGCCCTCGGGCTTCAATTTTCACCACCGCGGTTGGAGCCACTGATGTGAGGGACTGAACTGGTTGTGGTGGCGCTCTTACTGGGGCCACTCTTCCGGACCGGAAATTCCTCGAAGGCGTGAGGTGGAATGCTGAAGATTCCACTCTCTCGTGTTGACGGTGTTTACGGGATCTCTGTCGGGCTTTTGCGCTCTTTCTATTAGACGGTTGGAAAGTTTTCATTTCCAATCCGCTGGTTCTTTTTATTTCGTGCTGAAGTTGCGGTCGGAAACGCTGAGGTTCCGATCCGCCGACTATAGCTGGGTGGAATGCATGTGATTCCACTCCAGCCAGGTTTTCTAGGCGGAAAGCGAACGTTTCCGCTCCAGAATGAGTATCGTTTCCTACTTCGGAGGCGTACAACGAGATTGCATCGCTGTCATCGGCGTCATTTCCCTTGGGTCGTGGTGGTCGTCGTTGGCGTTTTGGTGCTTCCCCAATGTGGTCTATATGGAGCATTGTGTGATGGTGCTCGCTGCATCGACGGCATAATCCCTCGTTGGTGCATTGAGATGCGAGGTGAGCCTCTGATAAGCAATTAGTGCAATAATTATATATGTGAGTATCGCGTAAACGTGCGGCTGGTTCTTTCGCCCGGAAAACTGGGCATACTCTAAGCGGGTGCCGGTTACCGCATACACGACATACCAATGCGTAATGGTTTGCTTCAGCCCGTTTGCGAATGGTGGTGAAACGCGTCATTTCTGTAAATAATAATTTTTCCATTGCAGCGATTTGCTTTTTTTGTTTTTGGTGGCGAGCAATATTTGCATGTTTGACTCTCTTATTGATGGTTGGTGGAAACAGGGTTAACTAATTTACTAGCAAAATAGCCATTGAGCTATTGTCGAACAATTTCATTTGGCTAACAAATGATATCCTGGCGCCCTCAACACAAATCCAACGAAGAAAGAAAAACGCTTCGAAAAATGCCCTAGAAAATCACCCACACATGCCATTCATTCAGTTCTATACATTTATCTTGATGTGCACCCAATTCTTGATCAAACTTAATCGTAATGGTCAGTGACCATAACGATTGACCGAAAAAGTGATGGTATCCAGTGCCTATACTATCATGCAAATGTATCGAATTTAGTACATATTCGATAGCATATGCATATCCCTATAATGATGAAGCCGGAAGTTTTTGATTAAAAGTGAAACGTGTCGGTTTAATGTTTTAATGTTTTTACGTGCGGGTGTGGTTTTCGCGTTTGCGACTTTGGATTTCCACGGGAATCCAAGAAATAAGTCTCGTGAGTGATAGTGAAAATATAAAAAACTGAAATAATATGAGGAAAGTGAAAAAAAAAATGTGCGCCTTTAATTAAGGCAAAATTGATTCCTCAATCAAGTAAAAGAGTCTGTAAGGCCATTGTTTTCGTTAAACATACAATAAGTGGCGGTGGTGTGATTTAGTTTTGTTGTTGTGCATAGTGAAAATGAAATAATGAAATGGCATGTTCCTACGGCACTTGTGTGTTAGGGTGTTTCCAAAGAAGTTTTTTTTTTGTTTTGGGGTTGTCGTATCTTCGGTTTCTGCACTATTCGACGGTAGCAATACCAATTTGACGAGCGGTCTTGTCACTTCTCCTCTCTCAGTTAGGACATCTACCACGCGTACCCGGTTGTCGGAACCAGGGTGTAATTTGACAACTCGCCCTAATCTCCATTCATTGGGTGGCAGGCTGTACTCCCGTATGACCACCATGTCTCCCACTTTTATGTTGGACTTAGAATGTTTCCACTTGGTCCGCTTTTGAAGTTCTGAAAGATATTCTGTTTTCCACCTTCTGAAAAAGTTCTGATGCAAAGCCTTGAGTTTTTGCCACCTGTTCACAATTGAGGCCGGGTTTTCATCGACGTTGATTTCCGCAGGGGCTAGTAGGTGCCCTCCGACTAGAAAATGCCCTGGTGTTAGAGGTTCAAGGTCTGGTGGCTCATTTGAGGCCGGACTGAGGGGTCGTGAGTTAAGACACGCCTCAATTCTGCATAATAGTGTATTAAATTCTTCGAAGGTGAACTTTTGGCTGAAAGCTACCTTTTTGAAATGGGCTTTGAAACTTTTCACCCCAGCTTCCCACAGCCCCCCCATGTGCGGAGCCCCCGGTGGTATAAAATGCCAAGTCAATGCCTGATGGGAATGTTTGGAAAGTGTTTGGGTGCGGGCGTCAGCCAAAAAGGCTTTAAATTCCGCCTTAAATGCGCGTGACGCTCCGACGAAATTGGTCCCGTTGTCTGAGTAGACATTTCTGGGGCATCCACGTCTGGCTACGAATCGAGCAAAAGCTGCTGCAAAGGATGAGGTGCTCAAGTCCCTAGTGCCCTCTAAGTGGATGGCCTTAGTCAAAAAGCACACGAACAGACAAGCGTAACCTTTGGAAATGCGACACCCGCGCCCACTATAACTTTTAATATCGAAAGGGCCTGTGAAGTCCACCCCGGTATTAGTAAATGCGCGCGAGAAAGTCGTTCGCTCCTGGGGAAGAATACCCATAAGCTGATTTTGGGCGCGTCTCTTATGGATTGTACATATTTTGCAATTGTGAATGATTGACCTAATCAGGGTTTTCACTTTTATAATCCAGTACTGCGTTCGAATAATACGCAGCATGAGTTGGTTTTCACCGTGGAGCGAATCCTCATGAACAAACTGGACAAATAGACGTGTAAACCTACAATTGTATGGTAGTATTATTGGATGGCACTCAGGATAAGGCATATCTTTGGATGCGCCGAGTCGCCCGCCAACCCTTAATACTTCGTTTTCATCAAGGAAAGGGTTAAGTGAAAGGATTTCGCTTTTAGACTCAAGTGATACTTTGGCTTTCAATTTCGTGATCTCTGATCCGTAATGTTGCTTCTGAGCTAGTTTTATCAGACGGTTCGTCGTTGTTTTAATTTCATCGGATGAAATTAGACAAGAGCCCTGCTGGCTAGAAGCTCTTGTTTTCGGATGGGTTCTTTGAAGGAATCTCAAAATATACGATATTACCCTCAAAGCTCGCGAAAGACTGGAAAACCTGTCAAGAATATCACTAATGTTGTCATTAATTGTTGCTGCATGAGCCTGCACTCGTTTTTCCTCAACGTTTGTTGTGAAGTCCGTTTCCTGGGTTGGCCACTTTTCCTTATCTTCTTGTAGCCAAGAAGGTCCCTGCCACCACAGAGTGTTGTTGATCAATTCTTGAGCTAAAACGCCTCTGCTCGCTAAGTCTGCTGGATTTGTAGCTGAATCCACGTGATACCAAGTCGAATTTCCTACTTTGTCTAAGATTTTTGTGACTCGATGAGATACAAAAGTAGACCATGAACATGGGGGTTTGCGTATCCATACCAGTACGGTCGTCGAATCAGTCCAAAGATGTATCGTAGTGTGGCCGAAGTCCACATTGTTGGATATCGATTCGATGATTTCAGTTAGTAGTACCGCCCCGCAAATTTCCAATCTTGGGAGCGAAATGGTTTTGACTGGAGCCACTCTCGTCTTTGCTAAAAGCAGGTTAACAAGTATGCCGTCATCCCTTTCCACGCGCAAGTAGACTGCTGCGGCATATGCCTTTTCAGATGCATCACAGAAACCGTGAATCTCGACGTTTTCAGTTGGCGAATAAAATACCCATCGAGGAATCCGTATCTGGTCGATTTCCTTGTATGTTCTGGCAAAATTGTGCCATTTGTCTAATGTGGAAGGAGATAACGTTTCATCCCAACCAGTACCCTCGAGCCATATATTTTGCATAATAATTTTTGCGACAATAATTGTAGGAGCTAGCCACCCTAATGGATCGAAGAGTTTCGCTATAGTTGACAAAACTGTCCTTTTGGTGAAAGTGGAATTTTCTTCTATTGACTTTGCTATAAAGTAGAATTGGTCAGAATGTGCATTCCACCTAATGCCCAGAGCTTTCACGCTACTGGAATCCTCGAATTCTAAAAAATCTTCGCTCAGTAGATGAGCTTTTGGAATGCCTTTCAATACTTCGTTACTATTCGAGGTCCATTTACGTAAAGGAAACCCGGCTGATTTCAATATCCCTGAAACTTCATTTCTTGCCTTTACCACGGAGGCAATAGTATGACCACCGGAAAGCACGTCATCTACGTACATATTTTTTCTCAAAATGTTAGAGGCAATTGGATGAGAACTTTCTGAGTCATCCGCCAGTTGGAGTAAAGTCCTTATTGCTAAATAAGGAGCGCAATTTATACCAAAAGTAACCGTTTTAAGCTCGTAGAGACTGATTGGTTCATCTGGGCTTGGGCGGAAGACTATTCGTTGGTACTTTGTATGGTTAGGCTCTACTAGGATTTGCCTATACATTTTTTCAATATCGCTGTTGAAAACATATTTGAAAAGTCTCCAGCGAAGAATTAAGGTCGGTAAATCCGACTGAAGCACTGGGCCTGGCATAAGAATTTCGTTCAGACTGACGCCATTCGAAGTTGAAGACGAGGCATTAAAAACCACCCTAACTTTTGTTGAAACACTCTCTTCTTTAATAACAGCATGATGAGGCAGATAATAATTGTCCACAGCGTCAGCTGACTGTATTGACGTTATTTTCGACATATGACCCATTTTCTCGTACTCCATAAGTACTCTATTATATTCCATTTTCAACTCTGAGTTTTTTCTAAGTCGCGTCTCAATTTTGTAATGAGGGCCCCAGGCAAATATCTGCAGGAAATTCCGCTCTGAACGGAAGGGACACGATGTATCTTCCTTCTGAGTTTCGCTGCGTTGTGCGCTCGTAGAGTTCTTCGCATATTTTTTCTTCTACTGTGGGGGATTTTGCCTTGGATATATCCTCAAGAATGACCTAAGCTGCATGTCTAAAGCCACTTCATTGAAAAAGGAAACCCGATTATTATTAGTTGGGCTGGCTGCATCAGCACGACCAGTCAGTATCCAACCGAAAACTGTTTCTTGGGCTAAAAGTGTGCTGAGAATGTTTTTCTTAATCCCGCCTAAGATTATTTGCGGGTAGATGTCTCCGCCCAGAACAAGATCGACTTGTTCATTGACAAAGAATCGTTTGTCCGCCAGTACAAGGTCAGGGAATGCCTGTTGTGTTAATGAACTGACGTCATGTGTGGGTAAATTGCCTGTCAATTGTGGCAAAACTAACACAATAACATCAATTGATATAAGTGGGTCAACCGGTGACCGCAGTTCTATGGCACATGCCTCTTTTACCTGCGCAGAGATTGAGTTATTGATGCCCGAAACTTGGGCATGCATTTTCCTAGTTGGCAGGTTGATTCTGCGTCGGAGTCTTTCTGTAATGAAAGAGCATTCAGAGCCAGAATCTATGAGGGCTCTTGCCGAAAAATCTGTACCATTATAGCGAATGGTTACACGAGCCGTTCGTAGTAATACACCTCTACTAGTATTCGCGAAATTTGATTTCATATTAATTGTTTCTCCTGAACCTTTTGTTTTTTTCGAACTGTGGCGTAATCGCGCTTGTTTCGACGTAGACGCCGAAACATCCAATGATTCTACAGCCGCTTCCGCCGAAGAAGGCTTCGTTTGAGCTGTCTGCAAATGCAGAAGGGAATGGTGTCGTGTATGGCACGTGCTGCAGTTGTGTGAGCTTGTACACTTTGACACGGAATGCCTCGAAGAGAGACAGTTCAAACAGCAGTTGTTACGTTTGATAAAGGAAACCCTTTCAGATGGTGTCAAATTTCTGAATTTCTGGCATGTGTGGATTTTGTGGTCGCTGTTTTTGCACATTTTACATGCGTATTTGGCGACTGTGGTTTGGAATGATCCTAACTTTTTAGGCGGTGGTTCAGAGGAATGCTTGTTGCTTTGACCCTTTGGTGGTTTCGAAGGCTTGATTCCTCTTAAACCTGAAACCGATTCTAAGGTTTGGAACCTATTTGTGAGGAATCGATCCATATCCGCCCACTTGGACGTTTCAGTTTTATTTTCTACTGATTGTTCCCATAAGGACAGGGTAACATCAGGTAGCTTTGTTGAACAGAGGTATGTGATTATCGGATCCCAGTTAGAAATGTCAATACGATGACTCTCTAATGAGGATATACAATTGTTAATATCCCTCTGTAAACGTTTAATGGACGCGCCGCATTCAGTTTCAACAGCATGAAGATTGAAAAGAATTTTTAGTTGGGTGTTGACTAAGATTCTTTTGTTCTCGTACCTGCCACACAAATTTTTCCAGGCTACATTAAAACCATCGTTTGTCAATTCGCACTTCTTGACAATTTCGCGAGCTTCACCTTGTGTCTTTTGGATGAGGTAATAGAGCTTTTGAATTGGCGACAGGTGCTTATTTAGTATATAAATGGCCGTGAACATGTCACGAAAGGTTGGCCGTGTCATATAATCACCTTTGAATACATCGGTATCACACGGTGGTAAATGTAGGTTGCGTGGAGCGAAGGAGGTTTCACTTTCCTTCTGTACCTTCTCCAAATTTTCCGCCAGGTCATTTATTTTCGTCATGCACCGTACATAAACGGAATAGCATGATTTATTTTTCTTTTTAATTGCGGTAATGTCTTTAGCGCTAGTGTCCTCGGCCACTAGCAGAGCTTCGAAAGCAGCTTTGGCTTTCTCCCACATGGACTTCAACTCCTGCTGCTGAATTTTCAGCGAATTTTTGGAGTGTTCGCTTGGTGGGTTTGCTTAAGAATTCGATGTCGAATTCAATTACCGTGTCTGCTAGGCGGTTGAATGCTTCCATTTTTACTTTATGCTTGGAAAATTTGAAATAATTTGAAATGCACCAAGCTTTTGTTGTTGCAAATCTTGCTTATTTTGACAGAGACAGAATCTGTATCGAGGTAACACGCTTTATACTATGTTTATTAAATAGCAATAACCACCAATAAATCGTAAATATGTTAAAATGATTTAATTTTTATAAATTTATTGGAAAAAAAAAAATCAACGAAAATAAACGTTTTTTAGGAGTGTGAAAAATGGACTGTAATGTTACATTTCACATGTGTGTATATGTATGTGTTATTATGTTAAAAAAAATTATTGCTCGCCAACCAAACTTGAATTATGTACTTGTGTATTACTGCAAGCACTAAAGTTATGGGAATAATTTTTCAAAGCTATTTTCCCAAAATTAATTTTGTTTCTTTGGAAAGTATTTAATTTAATAACGTGAAGTGATTTTGTGAACAAGCTTTTGTAATTTCAAATGCTAAGATTCAAATGGAAAATAAGTGAGGTTATGCCCACAGTGTAGTGTTGTTATTTGTGGAATATTAAAGCGTAAGTGCAAGTAACGAGAAGAAAAAAAATAAATGGGATTTAAGTGATCTCCGCAAGAAACTGCTTGCAACTTGTATTGTGCTTATTCCAACAACAACAATTGTACAATGTGTGAGTGTGTGTAACTCAGCAAAAACCTTAAGCTGTGTCAGGTACTCCTTACCACTGGTGGGGAGTAATACCTGATATTCAAAAGGGGCTATTTGTAAAAAAAAAATCACTGCAATTTACTTGTGGTGAAAAAATCTTTTGCTATCATATGTATTTAATTAGCGAGCTTTGCTCATATTGCTTTATACAATGGTTTTTGTAATTGATATTAGAGAAAAATTGTAAGTTTACAAACGGCGATGGTTACTAGGAAATTCAGAAACATGTCCTAGTAACCATCGCCGTTTGTAAACTTACAATTTTTCTCTAATATCAATTACAAAAATTTTTTGCTATGCTCACTAAATCACTTGCATGTATTTTATTTTGCAAAATACTCCAAGGTTTTGTAAAACTGAATTATCGAAAAAATGAAAATGGAAACGGTGAAGTGATTTTGTGTGAAAAAAAATTCTGCCGTGCAAATTTAATTAAAGTGGGGTTATGACCACCGCGCAGTGTTGTTGTTGTGGGAAGTGAAGAGGATATGAAGAGCAAGTCACGTCTAAACTCCAGAGTAAGTTGGATTACTTAATCCTCAACAGAAAATTACGTGCACTTCTCTATCACTCTCAAACACTGATTTGTACAAGTACGTGTGTGCGTGTGACACTGAAGACCCTTAAGCCGTGTCAAGTATTCCTTACCACTGGTGGGGGGAAATACCTGATGATCAAAAGGGTTACTTGTACAAATTTTTCCTTTAAATCACAGAACACTCGTTTCACCTTTTAACTTTCACAAAAAAATATTTTTTTTTTCTCACTTTATTATTTATATAAAACTATTCATGTGCGCACTGATAATTTAAAACCACTTACTTTTAATTTTATTGTAGTTGTCGTGGATTGTGTACTTCGATAAAAAATTGCTGTTGTTATGCCTTGATTAAATTCAGCCGCTGGTAATTTGTTTTATCAGAACTGGACTCCAAATTCTCGGTTGGCTAGCAAGGATTTCCACTGGTGCTGGAATTGCAATTTATAAGGCGTTGTAAGGACCAAATGTCTTGACGCGAACCAAAAACTCCGAAAGTTTGATCGGTCAAGTTTCAATGGAACGAAAATAATAAAAAGGTTGGTATTAATGTTAAGTATAAAAGTGCTTTTAATAATTATATAGTATTTGTATAAAATATAAAAGTGCTTTTAATAATTATAAATTATTGTTTAATATGTATATATGTAACAATATTTAATTACAGGTTACCTTGTAAAATCTGGAACAGGACGGCTGCGTGCGATCGGTAAGCAATCAAAATCCAAGTGGCGGAAAACTTATAAAAATGTTAGCACCGGTTGTTGTCGAACGGTTTATTCATCTGTGCGATGTTTTAACATAGATAGCTTAAACCGTTCGATCACCTCTGTTAACCTTATTGAAACAAAAAGAAATACTAGGGCTACCCCAAAAGTATAAGGTTTTGGACCGCCAGTCTAAACAGCGCCGATGCATGACTGGGACAGCGAAAGAATTCGTTTTGAACCACGGCCTAACGGATTACTCCACGTTGAAGCTTTTATTATGTGCAATGTTCCGCCGTAATTGCTCTCGACAGGAGGTCTATCGCCAGCTACGGTTACGCAAACTAAGACCGTCAGAATCGTGTGACAGTTATATGGTGGCAATGCAATCAATTCCTGCCCAATCGGAGATAATGGAGCAGGAGTTGGTAGACATTATAGTGGACGGAATCCCAGACAGCAGCAACAATATAAGCATCTTGTATGGCGCTAATACCATAAGCGAACTCATACGCCGAATGGAACGTTACGGGCAACGTCGTCACAGCGTTGATGTGCGCAAACCATTGAGCACAGAGGTATCAAATACCGCAGTAAAGGCAAACACTGCTGAAGATCTTTCCACTGTACGTTTTTCAACTGCTCGCGATTCGGGCATTATCAGAGTGCCTGCCCAAAGCCGCGACGCCCAGCCGGGCATGTTTTATTTGCCACCAACTAGGACATATGCATCGCAATTGCCCAAAGAAGAAGACCCAAACATCTCAGGTTGCAGCCATATCCATGGATGACTATGTTCCTTTAGTATCTCAGCAAGAGGTAAGTGTGGCCTTTTACGATAAAAATCGAAACAGATGTACAGGTTTTACAAATATCATCTCTCTTTTCGATTCCGGTAGTTCTCTTAGCCTTATGCAAAGGTCAGTTGCCGAAAAATTTGTTAAGCTGTCATTTCGGGCAAAGCCTACACAATCGTTGGCGTTGGTAAAACAAGGATATATTCTTTTGGCAATTTATTTTCGTAAATTAATTGGAGATATTAATGTAATAATAGTTCCCGATGAAACTCTTCCATTAATTCTTGGTCGAGATTTTTGGCAAAAACTTAACATTCTCTTAATACAATTCAATGAAATATCAAATGAATTTAATAAAAACGTAAAACAAAAGGTACCTTCTAGAAATACTGAATTAAATAAAGAAGATCCGAAAAAATATATATCTGATTCGATTATTAATAAATTTGTTGATGGTGACTTAAGTGTTAAATTAGATGGTAATAAGCCTACATTAAGTGAAGTATATGACAGATGTGATCATAATAAGCAGGACTCAAAAAAATTAGCAATTACCCCTATGATATGACGGATCTGTTTGATTCAGCTGTGAAAGAGATAGGAGCAATAGATGAAAGTGTTTTTCAGTCGGAAATAGATATAGGGCCCCGTTTGGCTAAACGAGAAAGAGGGGTAGTAATGGAAGTGTTGTCTAGTGAACATTTATCACCTAGATCAATTGAAAAAAAACCGTATGACTATAAAATGACAATCCGAACAACGGATGATATACCTTTCTATTCTTTGCCAAGACGATTATCGTTTAAGGATAGGGAAGAGGTACAAAAGATCACTGATGATTTAATGAAACGCGAAATTATACGACCTAGTAACTCCCCTTATGCTTCTGCGATTGTCCTGGTAAAAAAAAGAGCGGCGAAACTCGTATGTGCATCGATTACAGAGCTTTGAATAAGAAAACAGTACGCGACAATCTTCCATTGCCCCTAATAGACGATTGTATAGATTATATGTCGGGGAGAAAGTGGTTCACTCTCTTGGACTTGAAAGATGGGTTCAATCAGTTAGCAATGGATGAGGTATCTATTCCATTAACATCTTTTGTCACACCACATGGGCAATTCGAGTACCTTAGAATGCCATTTGGGTTAAAGAATGCACCGGCTAATTTTCAGAGATTTGTCTATAACATCTCCCGAGACCTAATTGATGCAAAAGAAATCATTGTGTATATTGATGACATATTAATAGCGTCAAGTGATCTTGAAAGTCATATTAAGATCCTACGTAAAGCGCTTAGGAGGACTTATGAAAAATATTTGGAACCTAAGCTAAGGAAGTGCAAGTTTTGCTACAACAATAGCGTACTTTTCCAAAACAACGACACCAGCTGAGTCTAGATATCATAGCTTTGAGCTAGAAACCCTATCGATCATATATGCTCTCCGCAGATTTAGAATATATTTAGAAGGTGTGCCATTTAAAATCATAACAGATTGCAACTCACTCACTATGACCCTAAATAAGAAACAGATCAATCCAAGAATAGCTAGGTGGGCATTGGAGCTGGAAAATTTTGATTATTCTATTCAGCATCGGGTTGGAGCTAGTCTGGGCCATGTATACGCGTTAAGCCGGAGTCCGTTGTTGGAAAGAGAATACGATTCCATAAATTTCACTTCAAAATCCGATTAAAGCAGTATTAGCAGTCATCAGTATTCTCAACTTGTAGATTCGCAGCCCTGGTTTGACGAAGTTGAAAGTGAGTTAGTGGCCGCTGTAGACTTGGATGATCTGGATGTTGTAGTGGCACTTGTAGCCAAATAATCATTCCTAGCTCCTAAGGAACAGTTTATTTTCATCGCTAATTTATTTCTACAAGACCTAAGCCACACAAACTTGCTATTAATACATTTTTTTGGACGTTTAGTATACCTTTATCTACGCATTTTTCTATCTACCCGGCTCGAAGGACCACAATGTCTTGGCCGGGCCACAGCTCAGGGATGGTGCCGGTCAAGATTTAATGTAGAAAAGAAGAAAAAGTTTGGTATTAGAATTTGAATTTAAATATAATATCTTTATTCGAAATAAAGATTGTGCACAAAAATTAATTATATATATATTTTTAGGTTACCTTTTGGTTGAAGCTGGAAACTGCGGCGGGATACGTCCTTTCTCCTTGATGTGTAAAAACAAGTGAAGTAAAAGAACATAACAGGTCAATACAGCTTGCTAGTCAAACTGTTTATTTATTCCAGCGATGTTCATTTGTATGGTTAACATAAACAATTTGACTGGCACTGTTAACCAATATAAGAAAAATGCGAGGGCGACCTTTTATGTTTGGAGTTTGGGCTGTCGGCCTAAACATGCCGGCCCCCTTGCGACACGCAAGATCTATTTGGACATATTCCGCCGCTGGTTCGCAGAATTTGCTTAAATTAAGTTTACAACTATTTTCAGCTTAAGTTCCGCTTGAGCCACCTAAAGGAGAAAATTGTAAAATAATAAATGAAGGTACACATGGTTCTAATTCAGTGGCACATTTATTTTCAAATTTCATACATTTATGTATAAAATACGTCATTGCTTATGTGTATGCATAAGCAGTATTTAAAATTCATTTTTTTGTAAAAAGTATATATATAAAGGTATTCAAATTTACTATAAATTCAATTATGTTTTTTTTTTGTGTAAGAAAAGTATAGTATAGTAATAGTAATGCAATTAATATATATATATAAATCAATTTAGCAGGCGCCAGACAATACCCAGCCAAAGATGGTGTTCTGTGCCAACAGGGGCCCCAAAGTTCCGGCTGGTATGGCGCCCAGCATAACCTTTGGGACCACGTCGGCACCGAGCACCAATTGGACTGGGGCGGCGACGTAGAACCGCGGGTCTGCGAGCCTGATGTTGGCATATGGTGTGGCTACCGTTGCGTCCAGGCTCGTTAGTGGGGTTTGCCTCCGGAAATGAGGCAACGCCACGGCATAAGTGGTGACGGTTGCCGTCTGCCCATGCTTGCCCCGCAGCTTGATGAAGCACCCACACCGATCCCCCAGAATCGTCACATCAAGGCCGAGTCGGCGGATGAGCTCTTCCGCGATGATGGACATCGCAGCGCATGGATCGAGTATAGCTCGAACCAGGTGCAAGCGTCCACCCGACTCGATCTTAACAACGGCCGTAGGTGCAACCGACGTGAGGCACTGGATCAGCTGCGGCGGCGCACGTGGGCTGACAACCGTCCCAGCCCGGAAGGCACTCGTTGGATGGAGGTGGAATGCAAGTGATTCCACTCTCCTTGCGGCGCGACTATGATGCGCTTGCTGCTTGCGTCGATTCATTTTGCTTTTCCCTTGGTAGCTATTCTTCTGCGGTTGGAAAGTTTGCATTTCCAATCCGCTCGCGATCACCTCATGTCGAAGCATAGGTCGAAAACGGCGCGGTTGGAAAGTTTTCATTTCCAATCCCCTCGTAGAAGGTGGGTGGAATGCCGATGATTCCACTCCACGTGAGACCTCCGGGCGGAAAGCGGACGTTTCCGCTCCAGAGGACTCTGTTTCGACCTCGGATGCAATTATGGAGAGGGTGTCGCTTTCCTCGGTGGTTATTTGTGGCCTGCTGCGTCTCCAGGGATTGCGTTGCCGCCGCGTCGTCTCCTGCACGTCCTCAATGTGCAGCATGGTGTGGTGGTCGTCTTCGCACTTCTTGCACCTCCCCTCATGTGTGCAGTGTGCGGCACTATGCAAAGAGGATAGGCAGTTGGTGCAATAGCGTTTTTTGATTACGAAATACCACCTTCTTTCCGGCGTACTATCGCGGAATATCGGACACACCCTAAGTGGGTGCTTCTTTTCGCATAAGCGGCAGGCCAGAGAGAACCCCTTAGCCTCAGATGTTTTGCGAATTGCAGTGAATCGCGTCATTTTTCTGAAAAGGAAAATGAGTTGTTCTAATTTCATCGACGTAGCGAGCGTATTTCGGTTGGCGAGCAATTCTGACAAGGTAATTGTAGACTTCACCTTATAAGGGGTTGTTGGTGGAAGCAGGGTAAAACTGGTGATACATAAATCCGCTATGGATGTATCGTATTGTAGAATAATTGATATTCATTTGTTTTGCAAATGATACCCTCGGACCCTCAAGACAGAAACAACGCTAAACCAAACATTAACAGGAAAGATTTTCTAAAACAATGTCTCATTTATATATTTCCCAGCATTTATAGCATTTATTTTTGATTACTAACTCGTTTCTCAAAAATGTAAATGTCTACGTCATGCTTTTTCATATGTGATGCATGCAGCCTTACGGATCATTGATGATGTGTCAACACCCTTATGCTACCTTACTAGAGTATCGATTGTTTGCAATATCGATATATTGCATGTTTCACTAACTTCAGTTCCGGATTAATTAATGAAAACGAAAAACGAAAAAAATAACGTGGCGCGTGTGATTTCGTTTTTGTGATTGCAATATAATTGTAATTGCAAGAAAAATAGTGCGCGCGCGGGCGAAAATGTAAATCGCGAAAATTTTGTATTTCGTGTTTGTGAAAATTTTGTGTTTATTTCGTGTTTGTGAAGTGGTTTAGTGAAACAAAATGTACATATGTACATATATATATATACATGTTGCAAAGTATAAAAAGAGGAAAAAAAAGAATGTGATAATAAAGACCTATGAAAGGTCATGTAAAAATCCTCCAATAAGCAGAGCAACAAGTTGTGTGAAAAAGTGTGTAATTGTGTTTTGATGTCGATACGATTCGCAATAAAATCATGCGATCGTGGAGTGACGACATGTGTGGTAGGGTGTGCAGTGGTTTTTTTTTTTTTTATTGTGAAAGAAAAAAATTTTTTTTGTGTTGGTTTTTGCTTCGAAAAGCAAAAACTTAATTGCAATATGTTGCATTAGGGTGAACCGAGCAACCCGAAATTTCTCCTCTGTTTCTTTTTTTGTTGTTAGAAAATTCCTTTTTTTGTTCTTTTCCTTTTTGTTTACTATTTAAACTTCTTACTTCGAAAAGTAAAAAGGAATTGTGCTATGTGCCGTGCATTATATTAGGGTGTCCTTAATTGAAAAATTTTTATTTCCGTAATTTTTGTTTTTTACTTATTTTATTTTTGTTTTTATTTTTATTTTGATAAAAACGGGTGTATGCAATGGAATTGGCAGCGCTTTGTTTAATTTAAGTAACGTTGCCTTTGCCATTGTACTATCCTTTTTTTCGTTTCTTCGTAACAAAAACAAAAAAATTATGTTTATGTGAGGACCCCTATATATAATTCACTAGGCGAAAGAACAAGGAAAACAATTATTTGAGGGAAATTTCATAATGTAATATGTGGTTTGCGAAACCCCGAACTTTTTTTTTTTTTGATTGCTTAAGTAGACCCGAATTTTTTTTCTTTCATGATTCCATGCAGTCCAATGCACATAGTCATTGTGTATATGCCTGTGCACATGTTTTCGGTGGCGACTACCTGATAACCTCAATTTGTAGTGAGTGTGTAAAAATCGCATTAAAAATTGAAAACTTAATAATAAAAAGTGTTCATCAATTCTAGAAAAATATTGTTGCTTTTATAAATGAAAATCACCACCCATGTGCGCAAGCATGTATGTACATGTACATATGTAATATTAGGCTGCATCAAAAAAAGAAATTTTTGTTTCCACTATGAGTTTGTTGAAGTTGCTTCGTTTTGGTTAGGAGAAGTTTTGATGTTGTGTGGAGATTTTATAACTCCAATTGTAGCGTTACTGCTGAAGATTCGGGTTTGACGTGTTTTCGGTTTCCGCGGTATAGGGTGGTAGTAATATTAGTTTGACAAGTGGTCTTGTTACTTGCCCCCTTTCAGTCCTTATATCCACAACGCGCACCCGGTTGTCTGAACCAGGGTGTAACCTTATAACACGCCCCAATCTCCATTCGTTGGGAGGAAGATTGTCTTCCCGTATAACCACCATATCTCCTACTTGCATATTTGATTTAGGATGCTTCCATTTTATCCGTTTCTGTAGTTCGGAAAGATATTCTGCCTTCCATCTTCTGCAGAAGTTTTGATGTAATGCCTTGAGTTTCTGCCAGCGATTGACTATTGAGGCGGTATTTTCATCAACGCTGATTTCCGCTGGTGCTAATAGGTGTCCTCCAATCAGAAAGTGTCCTGGTGTTAGAGGCTCAAGGTCAGATGGTTCATTTGAAGCGGGGCTAAGAGGGCGAGAATTGAGACACGACTCAATTCTACATAACAATGTGCTAAATTCCTCAAAAGTGAATTTGTTGTTTAAGGCCACTTTTTTGAAGTGGCTTTTAAAGCTTTTCACTCCCGCTTCCCATAGTCCTCCCATGTGTGGAGCTCCTGCTGGTATGAAATGCCAATTTAATGCCTGATGGGAATATTTTGACAGGGTTTGGTTTCTTGCATCGGCAAGAAATTCCTTAAATTCAGTTTTTAATGCACGTGATGCACCGACAAAATTTGTTCCATTGTCCGAATAAATGTTTCTTGGACATCCTCGTCTAGCTACGAATCTTGAAAGAGCGGCTAGAAACGAGGAAGTGCTCAAATCACTAGTGGCTTCTAAATGTATGGCCTTAGTAGAAAAGCAAACGAACAGACAAACGTAACCCTTTGAGGTAGAATTCCCATGAGCTGATTTTGCGATCGTTTCTTGAAGATCGTGCAAATCTTACAATTATGAATTACGGATCGTATCATGGTTTTAACTTTTGGAATCCAGTATTGAGTTCTAATGATGCGCAGCATTAATTGGTTTTCACCATGGAGAGACATTTCATGGACAAACAGAACATACAGACGTGTAAACCTACAATTGTACGGAAGTATTATGGGATGGCGTTCAGATTCGGTAGTATCTTTGGATGCACCAAGTCGTCCACCCGTTTTCACTACTTTGTCTTCATCAAGATATGGAGTGAGCGAAAGTATTTCGCTTTTAGATCCAATTGGTGTTTTGGATTGCAGACTTGAAATTTCTGATCCGTAATATTGCTTCTGAGCAAGTTTTATTAAACGGGTTGTTATAGTTTTAATTTCATTTGAGGAAATTAAATAAGATTCAGGTTGACTACAATCTTTCGTTTTAGAATGCGTTCTATGAAAAAACCTGAGTATATATGAGATAACTCTTAAAGCCCTAGGAAGATTCGAAAACCTATCGAGAATATCATTAATATTGCTTGAAATTGCGGTTGCATGTGCTTGTACTCGTTTTTCTTCAATATTCGTGTTAAAATCCAAATCTTGTGTTGGCCACTTTTCCTTCTCTTCTTGGAGCCAAGAAGGACCCTGCCACCACAGAGAGTTGTTGACTAAATCCTCGGCTAGTATTCCTCTACTGGCTAAATCTGCTGGGTTTGTACCCGAATCCACATGATACCACGATGAACTTCCAACTTTGTCGACGATTTTTGTAATTCGATGCGCAACGAAAGTTGACCATGAGCACGGAGGTTTTTGTATCCAAGCCAGCACGATTGTCGAATCTGTCCACAGGTGAATGTTTTGTTGACCTAAATCAAGGTGAGCGCATCTAGATTCGGTTATCTCCGCTAATAATACAGCTCCGCAAAGTTCCAGTCGAGGAAGTGAGACGGTTTTGACTGGAGCTACTCTTGTTTTTGCCAAAAGCAGATTCACAAATATGCCGTCGTTGGTTTCCACTCTCAAATACACGGCTGCACCATACGCTTTCTCGGAGGCGTCGCAGAACCCGTGGATTTCCACCTTTTCTGTTGGAGAAAAGGCTACCCATCGCGGTATTCGTATTTTGTCGATCTCCTTGTACGTATTGGTAAAATTTTTCCACCTGTCTAATGTTGAAGACGAAACGGTTTCATCCCAGCCAGTACCCTCTAACCAGATATTTTGCATGATCATTTTTGCCACGATAATTGTTGGAGCTAGCCACCCTAATGGGTTAAAGAGTTTTGCGATAGTAGATAGTATCGCTCTTTTTGTGGGCTCGGTGTTTTCTTCTATAGGGTTTGCTATGAAGTAAAACTGATCGGAATGAGCATTCCACCTAATACCGAGCGCCTTTACACTACTTGAGTCTTCAAATTCTAAGAAATCTTCGCTCAGTAGATGAGCTTTGGGAATACCCTGTAATATTTTACTGGAATTTGAAGTCCATTTTCGTAATGGAAAACCAGCTGAACTTAAAACCCTGGAAATTTCATCTCTTGCTCTGATCGCAGATGCAATAGTATGCCCTCCCGAAAGAACGTCGTCGACATACATATTTTTTCGTAGGATATTTGAACCGATTGGATGAGATTTTTCGGAATCATCAGCCAGTTTAAGTAAAGTCCTTATTGCTAGATAAGGAGCACAATTGATACCAAATGTCACTGTTTTGAGCTCATACAGACTGATTTGATCATCTGGACTTGAGCGGAAAACTATTCTTTGGTATCTTGTATGATTATGATCTACTAGGATTTGCCTATACATCTTCTCAATATCGCTATTGAAGACGTATCTGAAAAGTCGCCAGCGAAGAATTAATGTTGGTAGATCAGCCTGAAGCACAGGACCAGGAAGAAGAACATCGTTCAGGCTGACACCATTCGAAGAGCGTGATGAAGCATTGAAAACAACTCTAACTTTGGTAGAGATGCTTTCTTCTTTTATTACTGCATGATGTGGTAAATAGTAATTATCGACCGCATTGGCCGATTGAATTGAATCTAATTTTGACATATGCCCCATAGTCTCGTATTCTAGTATGACTCTATTGTACTCCTTCTGTAAATCGAGATTTTTTCTAAGTCGGGTTTCATTTTTATAGAATTGAGAGCACGCTATTCTTAATGATGGACCTATATTTATCTCTCCTGGGAATTCTGACCTGAACGGAAGCGACACCATGTATCTTCCGTCAGAGTTCCGCTGCGTTGTACGTTGATACAATTCCTCACAAAATGTATCTTCTAATGTGGAGGCTTTAGCTTTCGGCGTGTCTTCGAGCTCCCAAAATGACCTTAGCTGCTTGTCTAAAGCCACTTCATTGTAAAAGGATACCCGATTATGATTGGTTGGACTGGCTGCATCAGCACGACCAGTCAGTATCCAACCAAAGACAGTTTCTTGAGCTAAAAGAGTGCTAAGAATATTTTTTTTGATACCGTCTAATATGATTTGCGGATAAATATCCCCGCCCAGAACAAGATCAACTGGCTCATTCACGAAGAAACGTTTATCCGCAAGCACGAGATCAGGGAATGCTTGTTGTGTTAATGCACTAACATCGCATGTTGGCAAATTACCTGTCAAATGGGGTAGAACTAGAACTAATGCGTCAATAGAAATTAGTGGGTCAACTGGGGACCGCAACTGAATGGCGCATGCCTCTTTTACCTGCGCAGAAACTGAATTATTGATGCCCGAGACTTGAGCATGTATCTTTCGAGTTGGCAGGTTGATTCTTCGTCTGAGTCTTTCAGTGATAAAAGAGCATTCAGATCCCGAATCTATGAGAGCTCTGGCCGAAAAATCTGTACCATTATAATGAATGGTGACGCGAGCTGTTCCTAGTAAAACCCCTTTACTGGTATTAATAAAATTAGATTTTACAGTAGTTTTATTTTGCTGCTTTTTTTGTTTTGCAGATTCATTTTGAGATTGAGCTTGCCTTGAAGTGCACGGTTGCTCATCTGATGAATCTGCAGAATTATTTACCTGTGTAAGTTTTGCCTTACTTGTCTGTAAATGCAGAAGGGTATTATGTCTTAAATGGCAGTTGCTGCAATTGTACGCACTTGTGCATTTTGACACTGAATGCCCCGATGACAGACAGTTTAGGCAGAAGTGATTTCTTTTTATGAAAGCAAGTCTTTCATTGGTGTTCAAATTTTTGAACTTTGAACACGCATAAATTTTGTGATCATTGCTTTGACACATTTTACAAGTGCCTTTAGCTACACTTGCTTGGAAAGCGCCAAGTTTCTTTGGGGGATGTTCAGAGGCCTGCTTTGAGTTTTGTACCTTTTGAGGTTTTCTACTCTTTGTACCTCTTAAACCAGAGACTGATTCTAACGTTTGAAAACGATTTGTCAGAAATCGGTCCATATCCGCCCACTTCGAAGTTTCTGTCTTGTTTTCTACGGACTGTTCCCATAGCGAAAGGGTCACATCAGGAAGCTTAGTTGAACATAAGTATGTAATAATTGGATCCCAATTAGATATGTCAATATGATGACTTACTAACGAGGATATGCAAATATTTATGTCCCTTTGTAATCTTTTTATTAAATTACCGCATTCAGTTTCGACTGATTGAAGGTTGAAAAGAATCTTTAATTGGGTGTTGACTAATATTCTTTTATTTTCATACCTGTCGCACAAATTTTTCCAAGCTATATCAAAACCATCATTCGTCAATTCGCATTTCTTAACGATTTCTCTGGCTTCACCTTGGGTTTTTTGTATGAGATAATATAATTTTTGTACTGGCGACAGGCTTTTATTTAGAATATAAATGGCCGTGAACATGTCACGAAAAGTTGGCCATGACAAATAATCACCTTTGAATATATCAGTATCACAAGGTGCTAAATGCAAATTGCGTGGCGTGAAGGCAGCATCGTTTTCCTTCTCTGCCTATTCAAGTTTTTCTGCCAGGTCATTTATTTTTGTCATACACCGCACAAAAACAGTATAGCACGACTTATTTTTTTTTCTAATTGCCGTAACATTCTTTTCAGATATATTTTCTGATTGTAGTAACGCATCAAAGGCTTCTTTAGCTTTTTCCCACATCGATTTCAACTCCTGCTGCTGAATTTTCAGCGAATTTTTGGAGTGTTCGCTAGTGGCTATGCTTAAAAATTCGATGTCGAACTCAATAATTGTGTCGACTAAGCGGTTATATGCTTCCATATTGAAAATTTAAAAAAATCAAGCAATTGATTTTTCAAAAAAAATTACGTACACAGAGACAGAATCTGTGGAATTACCCAATTTGCTAATATAAATTAGTTAACGCTTTCCACCAACAAAATCAACCCAACAAATTAAATTAATTTCTGACAAATTTTGTGTAAAATTACAAACGTAAATATTTATTTTGAAACGAGTAAACTGAAATTTAATAATTTTCAGAGTAAAAAACCAGTGGACTGTATATACGTATAAATATACGTGTTAAAAAAAATTATTGCTAGCCAACCAAATATATTTATGTATGTGCGTGTATATATGTATGTAGCACAGTATATTTAAAATCAAACGCAAGCGAATCAACTGAGCAAAGTTGGAGGAAAAATGTTCCGTCCACTAAATAAAGTGTGACTTTTGTGAAATTAATTTTTCTTAAATTCAAATATATTTATGTACGTGTGCGTGTATATATGTATGTAGCACAGTATTATTTGAATGCAAACGCAAATGAAAACCTGAGCAAAACTTGGAGGAAAAATGTTCCGTCCAGTGGTAAACGCTCAAATTAAATTTTGTCTGTTTTAAAAAGTGAATTTAATTAAAAACCGAGTGACTTTTGTGAAATTAATTTTTCTTAAATTCAAATATATTTATGTACGTGTGCGTGTATATATGTATGTAGCACAGTATTATTTGAATGCAAACGCAAATGAAAACCTGAGCAAAACTTGGAGGAAAAATGTTCCGTCCAGTGGTAAACGCTCAAATTAAATTTTGTCTGTTTTAAAAAGTGAATTTAATTAAAAACCGAGTGACTTTTGTGAAATTAATTTTTCTCAAATTCAACTGTGATGAACCAAACCCAAAAGTGAGGTTAATTACACAGTGCAGTGTTGTTGTTGTGGGCTGTTAATAACAGAGAAGTGCGAGTCATATAAATGTAAATTGAATTAATTAAATTTGAAAAATTACTTGCACTTTTCTATTAAGTTATTCCCAAACACTGTTTGTACAAATATTTGTGTGCAATAATGCAACAGCGAAGACCCTTAAGCCGTGTCAAATATTATTTACCGTCGGCGGCAAGCAACATTTGATGGTCAAAAAGGCTATTTGCACAAATCAAATTTAATTTTGCTTTTGTTTCACAAGTCACTCGCGCACTTTTCACTTTCACTAATTTTTAATTTATTAACTAATGTGCTCACTGAAATAACCACGTACCTTTATATTTGTAGATGTGTCCTGATGAAGTGGATGAAATAATATATAAAGAAATGGCTTTTATAAATTGCTGTGTTTTTGCTGCTGCCAATGGTCGCTTTAAATTCCCCACAAATAAAATACTGCTTCTGGAATACCAAGCACTATACCCTCAAAATTGGTCGCAAGTACAACAAAATTTGAATTCCTGTGGTTGGTTCGCAAAATGGTCGTTTTAATAATATTTAAACACTCGTGCTGTTGATGCCAAACTGGTCGCTGTGATGAGAAAACGGATTAAGGACCAATGTCTTGGCCGGGCCACAGCTCAGGGATGGTGCCGGTCAAGATTTAATGTAGAAAAGAAGAAAAAGTTTGGTATTAGAATTTGAATTTAAATATAATATCTTTATTCGAAATAAAGATTGTGCACAAAAATTAATTATATATATATTTTTAGGTTACCTTTTGGTTGAAGCTGGAAACTGCGGCGGGATACGTCCTTTCTCCTTGATGTGTGAAAACAAGTGAAGTAAAAGAACATAACAGGTCAATACCGCTTGCCAGTCAAACTGTTTATTTATTCCAGCGATGTTCATTTGTATGGTTAACATAAACAATTTGACTGGCACTGTTAACCAATATAATAAAAATGCGAGGGCGACCTTTTATGTTTGGAGTTTGGGCTGTCGGCCTAAACAATTGCTATGCTATTTTTACCAATTATTACTATATTACTTATATATATTTACTACAAATAGGTTATTCTACCATATTAATAATTGTTTACTTATACATATATGCTAATATATTTAAAATTAATGTATCTAATTATTACGAAATTCTAATAAGAAGTACCGAATTTGGATTTCTTTTATATCGAAAAATTCGAACTTCTGGTTTTGTTCTCGGCTAAGTCAGTGCATTTTTATTTTATGTATCCAATATTATTGTTTGCACAATACTATTGCTTACCCTGACATTTATCTTTACGTGTTTTTGAATTTCCATGAAAATCACGCCACTCGCGATGATTAAGCATAAGAATTAAGACATTGGAAAATTTCCGCAAATAGCGGCTTAGCTGAGGCTATCATTGCAGTACTTCGAGCTTCTTTTGGTTTTGGACAAGCAGACAGTGAACATCATTTTTCTAACGTTTCGAAAAATTATAGAGTCTAAAGTGTGACTCACGTGTTCAATCTTTTATTAAAATTTTAAAGTCGTTTTAATTCGATGAAAATGTTTGCGATAATCGCGAATAAAAAAAATTTAATGAACGCGCATAATAAAGTTCTAAACCTATGAAATCCATTTTACATCTTTAATGGGAAAGGGTTCCCGAAACCAGGATGCAATCATCATCACTATCATCACTTCAGAGGACGAGCTTTGGCAGCGTTTTCTACCGTCAAGCATTTGGATACCGGAAATCTTTTTTAGTTGTGCATAAGACAGTGAAGTTAAAAGTCAGAAGTTCATATAGTTTTTGGACTTTCGAAGTGAATCTATCACACTTTTCCGGTTATAAACTTTCTTATCATTACATTTTTCGAATTATACCAAGATGGCGTTGTGATGTTCGCTGGAATCGTAACAGCTTCGACATTCGCTCAGCTGTTAACCAGAAGAGAACTAGTGATTTAGGTAGTTATTTTTTTGGTTTATTTGTGTGTTAATTGCAATTGCGATTTTTGGAAAATTTTCAATATCAGACCATGGCAGACATATAAGACTTGAAATAATTTAGTGATTAATTTTTAACTTTCATTTGATTTTTGTATGTTTTTTTTTCAATTTTTGGAATTCATTTGGAAATGTAGATTATTATATTGATGTAATATCTAACCAATGCATACCAAAAGAGTGAATATAAATAATCACACTATCTTTCACATCTTCGGAATGGTAGATTTTAGTTTTGGGAAATCTAACCGACGGAATTACCACTGGGGTTGGATGGATTTTCGCTTAATTTTTTGATTTATCGCAGAGGTGAATGGATGGGTTTACCACTACTTACTTCTATCAGGCAAATTAAGGAGGAATCAGCAGTTTATCTCTATTTTTTTGTATCTTATTTTGGGCAAATAAGGATATATATCTTTTATTGCATGCCTTTCACAAAACTTGTCTAACAAAATATTTAAGGAACAACTCCAACTGTCCAATTTGTGATACGCGGATAGTGTCAGAATCAACAACTCACAAACCTGCCACTCCGAAATCCAACACTCCACATCGTTACGAAACTCGGTTCCAAACAGGTTCACTAGAGGAATCTAAGTCTAATCAGACTGTTACTAAACCTGTACAGAGGGCGCAACAATCTGCCACCACCCATGTGAAGGTAGATAATGTTCAGACTATAGTTACAGCAGCAGTAGGGGCGCAGCAAGAAGAAATGTTGCAAAGTATTGACCATTCAATTGATCGTAGAATTGAAACGCAAATGGAAGAAAGGTTTAGACGTTTAAGCCTTCATTTTTCACCAATTCGAAACCAACAACAACCACTCTTATCTAATTTTAATACTTTACCCAATGTACAATAACAAAGCTTAGAGTAGTTACTTGGACTTCCTTCCGCGAGCGTACCAAATCCCGGATCGTCAGCTTTTAACCATGTTCCCAACAGAAGTGCCACAAGACAGGGTTTGAATGAATTAGCGTCTAGGCCTGATAAGGTTGGACACATTATTGCCAATTGGAAGTTGCGCTTCGCCGGTGCGATTGATGGTATGCCAGTTGAAAATTTTATATATCGTGTTGAGGCCTTGATTAATCAGACATTAGGCGGGTGCTTTGATATAGTTTGCAGACATGCAAGTTTGCTTTTTGACTCCAAAGCTAGTGACTGATTCTGGAGATATCACAAATCTGTATCGGAAATTCGCTGGCCTAGTTTATGTGAGGCCTTAAGACGTCAATACAAGGACACCAGAACATATGTAGACTTTAGAGAGAAAATACGGGATAGAAAGCAAAAAGTAAATGAAAGTTTAGATTCGTTTTACGACTCGATAGTCCAGTTGACTGATCGGCTAAGTCAATAACTTCCGCAAAATACACTTGTAGAAATACAGTATGAAATTTTAAATATTGATGTTTTTTCCATTGCTCATTTGCGCGATATTTGTCGGAAAAGTGAATTTTTCCTGCAAGACATGCAAACCCGGCAAAACTATAGCAAATCTTTGCCAATTCGCAAACGTGTTTCTGAAGTTCAAACCAATTTTGACTTTGACAGCGACGGAGATGTAAGCGAATATGACGAAATTGAGGAGGTAGCCTTAGTTTGCTGGAATTGCAAAAGGAATGGACACAGATATCAAGATTGTGTTAGCGAACGTAGGGGTTTCTGCTACGGATGCGGAACCGCTGATGTATATAAACCTAATTGTCCGCGTTGCAATGTTTCAAAAAACGACCAACCGAGTGCGCTGAAAAGTGCACGCAGACAGACACGTTTGAAAAGCCCGAAACATCAAGCAACAAACCTAGAATAATTCCTATTGATATATCGAAACCCATCACAAAAAAAAAAACGTGATTTACCTAACCCAACTAAACCTTTCCATGTTCGTGTGAAGGAATACGACCTTGCACGTGAACGAATCTTTCATGATTTTAATCAAAATAGTATCAAACTTAAATAAAAAGTAAGTCCAGTAATCGGATAGCCACTTTTTGGAATAATGTTCGCAATAACAGAAAACTACTATTAAGTTCAATTTTTGATAAAACGAATGACATTTGACCATATGCGGAAGTTCAGTTATTCGGCAAAACAGTTTCCGGGTTTCTAGATACTGGTGCTTCTGACAGTTGTGTTGGAGCCAAACTTGCAACACAGATTTTGGAAGAAGATATACCTATTAAAACTTTTACCTCATTTGTTAAAACCGCTGACGGAAAGTCACAAAAAGTTCTAGGGTGTATAAAACCCCAAATTACTTTTCGAGGCGTGTATTTTTGTTGTTCCCACCTTAGCACAAAATCTGTATTTGGGAATAGATTTTTGGAAATTATTTGATCTTTTACCTGTCCATTTAAGTGAAATAAATCAGGCTTCTGACGAAGAGCTATTTTCAAAACATACTTTAACAGAAAATCAAAAACATAATTTAGAAAAAGTAATTCAATCATTTCCTTCTTTTGCTAAAATTGGTATCGGAAAAACGCATGTGATATCACATGTCATAGATGTTGGTGATGCTAAACCAATTAAACAGCGGCACTATCCAATCTCACCAGCGATAGAAAAGCTAATTTATGCTGAGTTGGACAGGATGATTGAACTGGAAATAATCACCCTTATCGCGAGTTTTGTTTTCCCCCGAAAATATTCACAGTTTTTGTTCACCCTATCGCAGACGCAGGCGAAAAAATTGTTCGTGTTCGAAAAAGATTTCACCTTACCGGCAACTCTTTGTTCGGGCGAAATGAACAGCGGGAAAACCCAAATTTGTTCACTTATATTTTACAGGCGAAAGAGAGGAAAAGAAAATGTTAAGTAATATTTTATTTTGAAATTTAATACTCTTATAATTACTTTTATTATTAGAAATAAATCAATAAATAATGCACAATTGGAAGATGAATGGAAAAAGTGAAATTCCTGTATTGCTAAGTATGTAAATTCTATTTTTTATACAACGTATCAGTCGGCCAAGTTATCCATTGTGGACAAAGCAACGGTTCCAAAATGTTGGAACAGCTCACTGAAACAAGATTGGCTACGACCCATTTCGTCCTTTGCAACGCCTTTCTCTATACGAAAAAACGAATACATGTACTCAACTTTTCAATTGGTGGAACTCCAAATTTTTGCTTCAATTGTGGCAAGGAGTTGGTAAGAATATCTAGCCAATATCAGAATGCCGGCTTGTTTAGCCTGTAATATTGGCGAAAGCTAATTGAAAAAAAATTAACTTGTTATTCAAAAGTGCTGACAATAGTAATTTTTAGCTTACAGTGAACCAATTAGCTTCAAATGGTTAGAACTGTGCCTTTATTGCCTACGAATCGCTTTCAAATTTATATTCTCCTCGCGCTCAATCAATACCAACCTTAGTGCAATACTAAATATTATTTTATACATTTTTTATTTCTATTTTTGTTGTATTTTAAGGAAATATATACTTGGTTACAAAATTTACACAATTGTAAGTAAATTACTTGTTCACTGCTAATTCACAATAGAGCATCAGCTGTTTCGAAGTGAGCTTTTGTTCGCCCGAAATTGCCGATAGGCGGAAAAAGTTCATCCGAACAAAAGAAGTGAAGGCGAACACTTTTCCGCGTGAACTTCGCGATAAGGGTGAATAGAAGAATCTAATAGCAATTGGTCTTCACCGATTGTACTGGTACGGAAGCCTGGTAAAGTTCGATTGTGTCTGGGTAGTAGGAAGGTCAATAGCGTCACAGTAAATGACGCGTATCCATTGCCAAATATTGAGGGTATTTTAAGCAGGTTACCTAAGGCTGAGTTTATAACGAGCTTAGATTTAAAGGATGCCTTTTGGCAGATCCCTTTGGATCCGAAGTCTAGGGATAAAACGGCCTTTACAGTGCCAGGTAGGCCTTTATATCACTATAAAGTAATGCCGTTCGGCCTCTGCAATGCTACTCAAACAATGTCCCGTTTGATGGACAATGTTGTACCATGCCATCTACGCAGCGAGGTATTCGCATACCTGGATGACCTCCTGATTATCTCAGAAAGTTTTGAAAAACACATGGAAGTGCTTCGTATAGTTGCTCGGCATATAAAGGAGGCAGGGTTAACTATCAATATCGAGAAAAGCCATTTTTGCCTTAGCGAAGTGCGATATCTAGGTCACATTGTGGGAAAAGGGATTATTAGAACAGATCCCGAAAAAGTGGCTGCCATCACAGATTTTCCGACACCGAGATCTGTCAAACAAGTTAGACGATTTTTGGGTATGTCTCGGTGGTATCGTAAATTCATTAAAAATTACGCAGCGGTCACATCTCCGCTTACCGAATTGCTAAAGAGCAATAGAAAATTTACTTGGTCCGTTGAGGCTCAGAAGTCTTTTGAAGAGTTGAAATCCATACTGAGTAGTGCTCCCGTTCTGCATAGTCCTGATTTCAATAAACCTTTTTACATTCATTGTGACGCTAGCTTAACAGGAGTAGGAAGCGTGTTAGTCCAAAAAAATTAGGAAGGCGAAGAATACCCTGTTGCGTTCATGTCCAAGAAGTTGAATAACGCTCAAAGGAAATATTCAGTAACAGAGCAGGAATGTCTGGCAGCAATGCTCAGTGTGAAAAAGTTCCGTCCCTATATTGAAGGTCACACATTTACCATTATAACAGATCATGCATCTTTAAAATGGCTAATGTCTCAAACGGATTTGAGTACGCGACTAGCGCGTTGGGCTCTCAAGCTCCAAGGGTTTTATTTTAGCATTGAGCACCGACGTAGTAGCCAAAATGTTGTACAGGATGCCGTATCCAGGGTTAATACCTTTCATCTCTGGAGGCTGGTATTTTTGTTGATTTGAATTCATCCCAATTTACAGCGGACGACTATATCGAGCTTAGAGAAATGATACTCAAAAACATTGAAAAATTACCTGATTTGAAAGTAATTGATGGCTTTGTGTATAGACGGACTGAACACTCAACCGGAGAGCAATTGCACGACGATATGGTATGGAAACTTTGGATACCTAAAGGGTTGATTCCTGATATTTTGTATAAAGCGCATGATGCCCATTTATCTTCTCATTGTAGTATTAACAAAACTATAGAGAAAATTCGGCGATATTATTATTGGCCTGGTCTTGTTAACGACGTTAAGGCGTACATAAATGCGTGTGAAACATGCAAGTGTACGAAACAGCCAAATTATATACTTAGACCGCCAATGGGCAAAACTATTTCCAAATACGTTTTCTTGAAACCGGTTAAGAAGTTTTCTGCCGACGTTGTTTGTAAATACTTGGAAGAAGACATATTTCATGCTTTCGGTGTGGCAGAGTCGATTGTGTCAGACAATGGAACACAATTCAATTAATTCTTTGCTTCAAAATTTTGGCGTAAATCACGTATATACAGCAGTACACTCGCCACAAGCAAATGCGAGTAAACCGTTCCGTAATTTCAGCTATTAAGTCATACATTGCAACCGATCAGAAAAACTGGGACCAGTATCTTAGTAGCATTTGTTGTGTCTTGCGTTCTGCAGTACATTCTGCAATTGGTACTTCTCCTTACTTTATGACTTTTGGTCAGCATATGATAACAAACGGTTCTACATATAGTTTGTTACGTCATTTGAGTATGTTGGAAGATCGCAGTGTAAATTTTAACCAGTAAGATACAATTGACGTTATAAGAAAGAAGGCGGCTGAATGTATGAAAAAGCAATTTAACCGAAACGAAAAGTCTTATAAATTACGTTCACGGGTCGTAACGTATGAGGTTGGTCAGGAAGTCTATAGAAGAAATTTCAAACAATAGTATTGTTTGCACAATATTATTGCTTACCCTGACATTTATCTTTGAGTGTTTTTGAATTTCCATGAAAATCACGCCACTCGCGATGATTAAGCATAAGAATTAAGACATTGGAAAATTTCCGCAAATAGCGGCTGAGCTGAGGCTATCATTGCGGTAGTTGGAGCTTTTTTTGGTTTTGGACAAGCAGAGAGTGAACATCATTTTTCTAACGTTTCGTAAAATTATAGAGTCTAAAGTGTGACTCACGTGTTCAATCTATTATTAAAATTTTAAAGTCGTTTAATTCGCTCAAAATGTTTGCGATAATCGCGATTAAAAAAAAAATTTAATGAAAGCGCATATTTAATAAAGTTCTAAACCTACGAAATCCATTTTACATCTTTAATGGGAAAAGGTTCCCGAAACCAGGATGCAATCATCATCACTATCATCACTTCAGAGGACGAGCTTTGGCAGCGTTTTCTACCTACCGTCAAGCATTTGGATGCCGGAAATTTTTTTTAGTTGTGCATAAGACAGTGAAGTTAAATGCCAGAATTTCATATAGTTTTTGGACTTTTTCTTAAATTTTTCTAAGATACAAGTTATCTAAAATTTACTTCAGTTTTCTGAAATTCCTTTGTCTGTTTCTGATAAAATTGAGAAATTTGCATAAAATAAATTCTTCTTAAAAATTTGTATAAAGAAGAAAATGTTAAAAATATCATAAAACTTGTACATATATTTAATCATATTCATATATATGTACATAAAGAGTGAGTGCCTATAGCTTTTCTAGCTTGAAAAAGAAGAAGCAGAAATAGTAGATGTATACCTAAATAAAATATGTATACCTAAATTGTAAATTAGTATACGCATACTTGCATATACATATTTTAGTGTTTTTGTTTTGCTCCAATAGAGAAAGAATTAAAATAATTTTTGAAGCTTTGCTAAAAATACGTAAAATAGAAGTTTAAAAATTTGTGGTTTTCTTTTTAATTAGTGTGGAAGTTGAAAATTTAAATATTTAATGTGTTAGTGTACCAAATTAGTAAGCTTTGCATTATTATAAATGCGATAGAGTTCTAATCGCGAAATTTATCGCATGCGATTTTTCGGATGCCATATAAATTACATGCGTTTTTTATAATCTCACTTCAATGTTGAGTGACATATATCATTTTGAACCTGCGAAAGGAAAGGGAAATAAATAAGTGCTAATGAAGAAAAGTTTTCATCAAAAACAACAACAATAACCACGTATTTCGATTTCAGTCATCATTTTAGTTCCAGGTCCTCTGCTGAAAGATCTTTCAACGTTGGAGCGTAAGCGGTGAGTTTGTATTGTTTTTGTTATTTCTCCCAACTTTTTTTGTTGGTGAGCGACTGGATATTAAAATATTCATTTCTCTTTCGGCGAGGTTTCTAACTATGATAAAAGTGGTGTTGCCATATTCGTACTTTAAAATTAGTACCAACATTTATTTAACTTTTATTCGGGATTTTTAATAATTTAATAATTAAAGCATTAGAGAAAAAAATCGAAACTTTTTGTTTTCTTCACTTTAAAATTTAATGTTAAAATAACCTAAAACATTTAAAAATTATTCATCTCATAAATATTTACCTTTTGATGTACTCGAAATTATAAAATTAAACTTAATGAAATCTTTTGGAAAAACAAACTGAAATGTATAAATTTAAGCAAATCAAAATTCGTTCTGGTTGTTGTTGTTGTTGTTGTAGCGATAAGGTTGCTCCCCGAAGGCTTTGGGGAGTGTTATCGATGTGATGGTCCTTTGCCGGATAAAGATCCGGTACGCTCCGGTACCACAGCACCATTAAGGTGCTAGCCCGACCATCTCGGGAACGATTTATGTGGCCACATTAAACCTTCAGGCCATTCCCCCCTCCCCACCCCCAAGTTCCATGAGGAGCTTGTGGTCGCCAGAGCCTCGTCTGTTAGTGAAACAGGATTCGCCGCGGATAGGTGAGGTTGACAATTGGGTTCGGAGAAGCTATATATTGCGCTGGCAACCTGAAGGGTTGCATTACACAACCCCTTGAATCTGGTATTTTAGTCGCCTCTTACGACAGGCATACCTACCGCGGGTATATTCTGATCCCGCTGGGGCATTCGTTCTGGTTAAAATGCTAATGTAGCAACGAAATATATTTATTATTACGACTAGTGGTTAGTTAAATACTTTTCTTAAACGGAAAATTCTGATTTTTATAAAACGCTCTTAAATATTTGTAAATTTTAATTTTTTTTAAGATAACATTAATTATTATGACTATTTCCAAAAGCATGCTGGATAATTTTCGTATTAAGAAAATTCAGTTTCGGTGAAGGTTATGGTTTATCTAATAAATTTTGTAAAATTTAACATGACTCTTTAAACTTTTTATTTTGATTCCCTAGCCTGATAGTAGTTGAATGTGGTAAGTTTTAGGGATTTCCATGTTTTTTTTTGTTTTTTTTTTTTTTTTATCATGTGGAAATCATGGTTGGGAGGGCGAATGTTGCAACAACACCATGCAACACATCCCATACTGAAACCGGTGCGACATCAAAACATGTAAATCAATGTAGGTATCCGCTTTCCTTTAGGTATCTCTTTTTTTGGCACGTTAAATAAAATAATTGTGCTGTAGTGTGAGCTGACAGCGAAAGGTAGGAGCAAGAACTCCACCCCGTTAGCCGACGAGCAAGATCCGGATTTAAAGACGTGCACCCGCTCCTTACTTTTTGCAAACACAGTGCTTACTACAAAACGTTGCATGCTACAATGTTCAGATCCAAATTGCTCAGAACCGAGACGAGAAGCTTAGGGAGCTCATGACAAAACTGGAGAAAGAGGAAGTCATAGGGTATGAACTAGTAGACGGTTTAGTGTGTAGGAGAATTGGCGAGAAGATTATGCTTTGTATACCTTCCGAGATGGAGGAAAATGTAATCCGCACAACTCACGAGAAATTTGGCCATTTAGGAACAGAGAAATGTTATAATCAAACACGCAAGACTTATTGGTTTGAAAGTATGAGGGATAAGGTTGACCGGTTCATTAAGAATTGTCTTAAGTGTATTTTGTACTCTGCCCCAGCTCGTTCCAATGAGCATAACATGCTTAGTATTCCTAAAAAACCAATACCATTTGACACCATTCACTTAGATCACTTCGGTCCCTTGCCAGTGATTAAATCAAAACGCAAACATATTTTAGTCGTGATTGGCGCATTCACAAAATTTGTCAAATTATATGCGGTTAATTCCACGAGTACAAAAGAAGTGTGCTGCTCACTAGATAAATATTTTTCTTACTATAGCCGCCCCAGACGTATCATAACTGACCGCGGAACTTGCTTTACGTCCCTCGAGTTTAGTGACTACTTATCGAAAAGAAATACAAGCCATGTGAAGGTCGCAGTAGCATCACCGCAGGCAAATTGGCAGGTCGAGAGAGTAAATCGTGTCCTCAAGACGATGTTGAGTAAACTTACTGAGCCGTGGAACACTCCGACTGGACTGCAAAGTTGCCTCAAGTAGAATATGCTCTAAACAACAGTATTCATAGTACTACGAAAAACTCGCCTAGCGTTTTACTCTTTGGTAAATCAAAGAGGTAGTATCGTGGATGAATTTACCGAATCTATGGAAGACAAACTAGTGGATGAAACCACTAGAGACCATGAGGAAAATAGGCAAAAGGCACTTAGGAATATAGAACGTTCTCAAGAATAATTACCAATATTTTTTGAAACACAGTGTTCCGGCAAAAACCTATTCAGTAGGAGATTTTATAGTCATTAGGCACGTGGATACCAAGGTAGGAACTAATAAGAAACTCGTTCAAAAGTATAGGGGCCCGTATGTTATACAAAAAGTACTACCGAATGATCTTTATGTCATAAGGGATATAGATAACTGCCAGCTGACACATCTGCCATATGACGGCATTATTGAAGCTATGAAAATTCGTAAATGGAGCCTGCCTAATAACGATGAACAAGACCCATTTCAGTCACCAACTGCAACAGGTCACACAACCTCAGCTGATTGAGGTCAATCATTAAGTCAGATTGGCCGAGTTGTAATGTACTTATATTTAATCTGTCATGTCACCCATTTTATTATACCATGCATTTCTGACAGATGGTAAATGTCACCTGCTGGCGGAAATGCAGCCAACTTCGCTTTTGCTCTGGGGCCTGCTTCTTCTGGTGACAGTGAAACGCAGAGGTTGTTCAAATAAAAATAAAGCAAAATAAATAAATCAAATCGTTTTAAGTTAAAAGGAATAAATTGCAGGTTTTTTATTTATGCGTGGCCTTGAGCTCGAAAAACTGAATAGTTTAAAAACGATTTAAAACTATATATTTGAATCATTTGTACCTGTTTATGGCCTGCTTAATATTGCACGCTCCTCTGATAAAGTTTTAATAAAATCAGTAGTGGTAATTAAGTTCAGTGTGTGACTGGCATACCTTATATGTTTCGGTAAGGCTACAATATTTTCTATAGAAGAATTATCAGTACTACCGTCCGTCTCATCATCAGAGTCATCAAAATCGTCCAAGTTACACATGCCGAACTCTTTGAAAGCCTTTACAAAGTTCGACCCATTGTCTGTGACGGTCTCCACAATTTTTGATGATACCAGCCCGAAATTATTATTTATATCTGCTATCATTTCATGTATGCGTATGTGGTTATGCACCCCCAGAAAACCTTTTACACGCTAGTGCTAATGAATTCCTGTCAAAATTTGTCATCCAACCAATGGCAAGTGTACCCGAAGAAACTTTTATGCTTTGAAGACCATATATCGGTGATAGTACAAAAGTAATGATTTGTCGATATGAGTTCTTTTATTATACCAAACATTTTTGTAAATTGTTCGTCTAGTTTGTTCATTAATTTTGGACGACTCATCACTTTTAGCGATGTTCCTTCGAACATTTTTCGGAAGGATTCCCTCTCCACGGTTGAGAGTGGTGATGCCGTATCAATGATATAGCTCATCACTTTTTCGTCAAAGCTTTTCCCACCCAATGAAGTTGCTGTACGGCTTGAGTGCTTAAGCCCCGCATGCTTTTCCCGGTGTTTTATACGCAGGTGCTTCGAAGTAATCTTTTTATTGCCTTTTAGGCGTGCATCACAATATACGCATGTCGCACTTATCGTGCCTGCCTTGAGCTTATCATCAATAATCTGTGTTAAGAGTTCGGTTAAAGTGTGCTAGACTGCAAATATTAAATTGTACTTACTTCTTTAAAATCATAGAAAAACTGCAGAACTCCATTTTGTAACGACGGGTCAAGTTGACAATTTTTTGCTGGATATCTGTCAGATTCACTAGTTCTAGTTAATAACTTGTTTGTCTGTGGAGAATAATCCGGGTCGCGGACAGAATCATCCGATTCAAAATAAAAGGGCAAGTTTTGTGAGGAAATTATTTTGTGTTAAATTATTTACATTTATTTCTGAATGTCTTTTGGAAATAAAGAAATATAAATTAAATTTTTTTTTTTTTTTCAAGGAAAGCTATATATATATACATATATTGGGTAAACCGATCAAAATTGCAGATTGTACAACAATTTCAGGTAGTTTGTGCATGCGTATGTAGTATTATCAGAAAGTGGACCTAATAAAAGGTCAACGCTCATAGCCTTTGGGTTTTAATTCGGATGCTTCCGTAAGCGACTAAGCAAATTATTGCCTAGAACTAGTGAATCTAAAAGATATCCTCAAACAAATTTCGCCTTGACCCTTCGACACAAAATGGAGTTATGCAGTTGTTTTTAGGATTTTGAGGAAGTATTTGCAGTCTTGCAATAATAATAAGACTTTAACATATATTAACAGAGATTATTGATGATAAGCTCATGGGAGGAACTATTAGTGCAAAATGCGTGTTTTGTGATGCACGCCTAAACGACAAAAACAATTCGTCGAATTTTTGAAGCACCGAATAAGTCCAAGTACACCCAACGCTTTGTTGGCAATTAAATCTAGTAAATTTTTTGTGCACCCAAAATTGCAATGAATTCAAATCGGCCTGAAAATGATCTAAGGGACCCGAATTGGTAGAGCAATAAATGTAGCAAACCCTGCAGGCAAAAGCCAAAGTAGTCAGCAAACATTCTAGTTCATTGACTAGAATTTTGTGGGGTTATTCCTACTGGTTAGTTTTTGAACTGTTCATTGACAAGAACTTTGTCTGTCTGACTCGATGAAATGAGCGAGCGATTTCTGCCGCCAGTTTACAATACATTTATCAGTTTACAATGTTAGATGTCGTATAAACAAAAGGGCATATAAACATAGACGTTACTTCTGTAGATTAAATACACCAATAAAAAGGCCAAGCCTTCTTAGGCCTGGTTTTGTCAGTTAAACTACCTCAGTTTGTCAGTTAAACTACGCTTAAACTTATTCTCTGGTTTTCAGTCTACATTAACTGAAGACGAGCTTAAGCGGCCGATCAGGCAGGGTTAAAGTCTTCTTAACCTATCAGTTATTTGAGTTCGTATGGCGTCGAATAAACCCAAAAAGCATTTGGGTTTGTACCATTAGAGCTCATGCTGAAAACTAGTCATACATCTAAAATCTAAAGAGTTGTTTCGAAACAGTGGCTCAACTCGAGAATCACAGCGTACTCAGCAAAAGGGGATTTTCTTATAAAGCAAAAAGTGTCCTTACTTAAGTTAAAAAAAATTGGTTCCCAACTTGTGGTTCTCTAACTCGATTTTTGATTAATTACGCTTCATTACTGCTATCAACCAGGTGTTTATTTCTCACAATAAACATCTACTGGTTTTGATGGTACCACCTTAGAGAATTTTTTCAACTCCACCTCAACACGATCCCCCCTGGGCGGTGTTGGCTCATAATCAGATGTCTGTTGGGATGCCAAGATTTCTGGGTATTCAACAGGAACTATTTGGTTAGCATTTCATTTCTCTCCTTAATGGGTAGTATTCTCGCCTCATTATGTAGATGGTGTTCTGGGGACATAAGAAGACAACCCGCGGCAGTTCTGAGGGCAGTATTTTGACAGGCCTGTAGCATCTTCCAGTGAGTAGTCCAAGTTATGCAGGCAAGAGATTTGAGGATTTTATTACGGATTTTAGGAACAATTGCGGTTGCATGCTCTCCAAAATGTAGATCCTTATAGAAGGTCACGAGACAGTCGGATGCGTAATGCCATCGACGTGGACTTTCAGCATGGTCGACATTTGGCGCGTCCATGTTATAAATAAGGTCTCCGATGATTTGGTCGGCGACAATGTCAGGTTTCGCGAGGTGAAGAAACTGGAGAGATCAGGGAGATAGCTGTTTATGGCCTGTGGCCATTATAATGCAGTCATCGGCATAGGAAACGATAGTGACTCCTGCTAGCGGTGAAGGTAGTTTTGATATATAGGAGTTAAACAAAAGTGGGGATACGGCATCATCCAAAGGACAATCAACACCGATAGTACTCTCAAAACCTTCGGGAAGTGCCTTTATCGTTACAACAGCAACTCTGCTATATCACGGAAAATATTCAAAAATAAAATGTTGAAATATTTAAGTAAATAATATATTTCCAATATTTTCATATATCTTTGGCATTTCTTCATATGATGCACTCTCTGCAGCCAATATTGATAAGAATCTCCTATGTAAGCTGGTTTTCCAGGCTTTAATAGCGGAACCACCCTGGTCGTTTTCCATTTTTCGTGGATGACACCTCAGCATAGTGTCTTTTCTTTAACCCGAGCTCTAAAAAAGGGAAGATTCAGATTTAGACAATTTTGTTGAATTGATTTCTAATTTTGACTTTTATTTTTCTTTTTTTCTTCTTAGCAAACAAATACTTCAACCCGCTTTCTTTACAGGATGCAACCATGGCTACAGTAAGCAGAACTTTTGAAAATGTAAACAAAGCCTGTCTCTGTAAGTTATATTGAATCAATAACTAATTTTGACTTTTATTATTCCTATTTTTCCAGTAGCAAACATATCGTTCAGACCACCATAAGGACATGACGAGAACAACTTCTGCTGATATGGATCTGCTGGCAACGAAGAAATAATTTTTTTTTTTTTTTGTTTTGCATAATAGTTTAACTTAGTATATAGCTACAAATAATATTAAGAAATTTTATAAAGTTGTAACGAACGTGAATATTTTTCACTCACTGTAAACGAGTAATTAATGCTAGTATATATCAAAAGAAAGGTAATTTTATCTATATTATATATTTAAATATATCTAACTAGGGAAAATATTGAGAAATTTTATAAAATTGTAACGAAAGTGATTATTTTTCACTAATTGTAAACGAGTAATAAATGCTAGTATATATCAAAAGAAAGGTAATTTCATTACTTTTCTTTCGGTACTACTATCGTTTAAACCTATATCCGATTTTTTTTTAATTTTTGGAAAATAAGAGATACATGTATATAGCTAGGGAAAACTTGGTAAAATTTTGTAATGTTCTAAGAAAAGTATATTTTTTTCACTCCTTGCAAATGAGTTTCAAGTTTAAACATATACCAAAAGAAAGATAATTAAATTATTGTATTTTTGATAGTACTGTCAATCGAATCAAAAAGTTTTTTTCCAAAATTTTTTATATTTTAGAAAAACATCTCTGTAGTAAGAAAAATGTTGGCAAAGTTATACAAGTATTTTTCATTCTTTGTGGCTTTTTGTTAAAAAGAACTAACTGGCTCTCTGATAAAACATCAAAGTTTATTACATCGAGTGATCAAAAAGCAAATAGTTCCTTTATTAAATAATATAATTAATTTTAATTGATTTGAAAAATTTAGCTTATCGACTGATTGGTTTTTAATGGAGTTGCCCTTTTAGAAGCTCGGCCTAATCAGCTTTGATATTTTATAAATTATCGAATTAATTACTTTGATAAATAAACAAATGTCATTTTAATGTCATAAATCCGAATATTACGCTGTTATTCAAAACTATTTTATTTCACCGTTATTTGTATTTCTTTTTTAATTTATATAAAAAATATTAAAGTTTAGTAAATAATTGTTTTTGTTTGTATCGGCCTATTGGTAAATGATTCAAGGTTCGATTCGAGCTCAAGGCCAGAACAATAATTTTTTTTCTAATGATAATTATTGTTATTTTTTAATTTTTCTAAATTTGAAAAATTTTATTTTGTTTTTGGAATAGTAAGTCGAAAATGTTTCAGACAACATGCCATAGCTGCGCAGATAGATCCATTTCGAAGGGTGCTAAGCCTTCATCATCAGTACGCTTTAGGCACGCTGCGCTAACCATTTAGCTATACAGCGGTGGTTGGTTTGACTGGCAAATTTGCACCGTCTATTCCTTTTACCAACTATATTTATTCAGTGTTGCGCCATCTGGTGAAAATCACTGATAATGCTGGATTTTTGTTTATTGTCAATTACTTTGTTTGACATTCCCAAGTGCTCATGGTTTATTAACAATTGTTTTTGTTTTTGTCGGCCTATTGATAAATGATTCAAGGTTCGATTCGAGCCCAAGGCCAGAACAATAATTTTTTTCTAATGATAATTATTGTTAGTATTTAATTTTTCTAAATTTGAAAAATTGTATTTTGTTTTTGGAATAGTAAGTAGAAAATTTTTCAGACAACATGCCATGGCTGCGCAGATAGATCCATTTCGAAGGGTGCTAAGCCTTCATCATCAGTACGCTTTAGGCACGCTGCGCTAACCATTTAGCTATACAGCGGTGGTTTGTTTGACTTGCAAATTTGCTACTTCTATTCCTTTTACCAACTATATTTATTCAGTGTTGCGCCATTTTCTACTTACTATTCCAAAAGCAAAATACAATTTAGAAAAATTAAAAAATAACAATAATTATCATTAGAAAAAAATTATTGTTCTGGCCTTGAGCTCGAATGGAACCTTGAATCATTTATCAATAGGCCGATAAAAACAAAAACAATTGTTAATAAACCATGAGCACTTGGGAATGTCAAACAAAGTAATTGACAATAAATTAAAGACCAAAATTATCAGTGATTTGCACCAGATGGCGCAAAACTGAATAAATATAGTTGGTAAAAGGAATAGAAGTAGCAAATTTGCAAGTCAAACAAACCACCGCTGTATAGCTAAATGGTTAGCGCAGCGTGCCTAAAGCGCACTGGTGATGAAGGCTTAGCACCCTTCGAAATGGATCTATCTGCGCAGCTATGGCAGGTTGTCTGAAAATTTTTCTACTTACTATTCCAGAAACAAAATAAAATTTTTCAAATTTAGAAAAAGTAAAAAAACAATAATTATCATTAGAAAAAAATTATTGTTCTGGCCTTGAGCTCGAATCGAACCTTGAATCGTTTAGTAAATACTTAAAAAAAATTGTGATTACAAATTATTATTATTTATGCTATTTAATAACTTAAAGTCCGTTTTGTCTTAAAATTTATGTAAAAAGTCCTTTTGACAGATGTATTCTTAACATTTTTACGTTTGGAGATTTTTTGGGCATTTTGGAGTCTTTTTAGGTATTTTTGTAAATGTTTTGGGTATTTTTAGACTTACAATTTTTCCGATATGGAATCCCTACAAAAATTCAACCCTGTGTTATGGGAAATTTTCTGTTAGAGAGGAGCAACTATGCATTTTTCTTTATGGCATTTTGGTATAAGTGTGAGAAGGTTACGCGATCACACGTACACGACTCGTTCAAGGGGAAAGTGGATAAAATCCGCAAACTGCCTATACAAAGTTATCCATTTTTTAGCCACTTTTTTACGTGTCCTTATCCAGTTTTTTACGCAGTTTTGGCTGGCAGGGACTAGTATGTCAATTGGTTTGATATTGGTGTTTATAATAACTAGTATGCCATCTGGTATAATGCTGACGCAGAGGTTGACTAGAGTGTTAATTGGTGTGACCCTGATGCCTATACGGACTATTATGGCATCTGGTACGATATAATGATTAGTTTGTTAACAAGTGTGATGCTGATGCAGAGACTGGCAATTGATATTTCGTAGGACATCGCCGTGTTAAAAACACCTGTGCTAATATGAAAAAACGACAGAACTCTAACTAGTTGGTATTTTTGGCAAACTCGTACCTCTAGTATACAACTTGTTGGTTTGACTGTAGGGAAAATTTTACATCATCAGTATACATTATAGTGTGGGAATGCAATATAATCTGTGGCAAGTCATTTATGAACAAGGTAAAGAGCAAGGGGTCCAGATGACTTCCCTGAGGTAGACCAGAGGAAACTCCGAACGATTCCGAGAGATTGCACTTGAACAGGACTTTTTGGATCCTGTTAGAACGATAACTTTTCAGTCACATTCAAAGGTGAAACGAAGGCCCATTAAATCGAGCTTATGAATAGGTAGCTGGTTGACGGTATCGAATGCTTTGCCAAAATCGGTGTAAAAGACGTCAGTTTGCTTGTTCTTTAAAAATCCTTCCATAACGATAGAGGTAAATACAAGCAAGTTGGTAGTGGTTTACAGTTGACGTATGATCCGTGTTGGCATGGAGATAAACGGGAAGAGTACTGCTGACGTTGGCTGGTAACAATCTGTTTAAAAACTTTAGGAAAAACTGAAAGTTTAGCAATGCCCCCGTTCGCGGTTTTTAGCGGTTTGCGCTCGATTTATAAAACACACTACCACTTTGTACAATTCATTTAATTAGAAGCAGAAAAAGAAGAAGCAAAAGTAACAGCTGACGATCAGTGCTACCAATTCTAGTACATATTGACAATTTTAAATGTAATTTTAATGTAAAACAATAAAATTCAGTTCGAAAAAATATTGTTGGTAGAAGCGATAGTTTTGCAATAGACCTCAGTAGTTCCCCTTCGGATGTATTTAGGTTGACCACTCGTACGCGATCATCTTTGCCAGGATAGCTATCGAGGACCCGAACAAACTTCCATTTGGTAGGTGGAGCGTTGTTATCGTGTATAACCACCACATCATCTAGTTGTAGATTTTGAGTTGGACGAAACCATTTTGATCGTCGCTGAAGGTTCGAGAGATATTCATCTCGCCATCGTTTCCAAAAATGTTGCCATGTTGTCTGGCAGGCCCCGTAGTGATTCTTCGACCATAAAATTACCCGGCGTTAGCACTTCGAAATCTTGTATGTCAGATGGTATCCAACAGAGGGGACGAGAATTACGCAGCGCAACCCAAGGCCGTCGGTTCTATGTACCGGAGCGACTCGGGATTTTCCCGACCCGATTTGGCCATTTCAGTGTAACCCCATTTAATTTGTTGCGTCCCTCTCACAAATTTTCATTCTCCCAGCAGGACCTTGCAGCGGGATTGCTCCATATTCTCTTGCTCCGGGAAGGTATCGAACCCCATCCGGGTCCGTCTCCTGACCCCGGTTCTGAGAAATGATTTTGCTGCATCTGCCGGAAAAGAATTTTTTTAGGACGGTCATACTATTTCCAGTGTGTCTCGTGTAAGGGATGGTTGCATCGGACAGGTTGTTCTAGGCTATATCTCAAAACCAGTCATCCACGTAACTTCTATAAATCTTTTGTGGCTCCTTGCTGTTCACGCCCTAGGACGTCCCGTAGTCTGCGCCTTAGCCCCCCCCCCCCCCCACCCTCCACCAGCCCCGCTGCTCAGCAATCCACAACAAGTACCCGCTGTTGCTCGCGCCCCACGGTGCCACTAACTCTTACGGCTGCTCCCACTCATACCTACAATCTCCGTAGTAGATTCGGGAACAATGCCGGGCATCAGCCCCTGCCCCCGTCTTCTCCCCCCATCTTTTCCGGCAGCAATTGTGTAGGTCAGGGAAACAGACTCTTAGTCCCCACCTCCCTTTGCACCGTTTGCCAGCACAGAATATATATGTTTGCGATATCCGCACAATGCAGCGCCTGCAATGGACGGCGCCAATTTCCTAGATGTTCTGGTCTCCGCGACGGCAACCCCACAACGGGTTTCATTGCGCCATGTTGCCAGGCCACATACCCAAATACACCGGATACCCCAATGCTTACCCAAGGACGTCCAGTCCAGGGCCATAACAGCAGTTGCGTCCTAGCCTTCCAGAACCCAGGCGTAGTCACCCGTCATTTACTCCCAGAGTGGCGACGTCTCCCTCTATGCACTTCAGACTTCTGCAGTTAAACTGTAATAGATTCAGTGTTGCGCCATCTGGTGAAAATCACTGATAATGCTGGATTTTTGTTTATTGTAAATTACTTTGTTTGACATTCCCAAGTGCTCATGGTTTATTAACAATTGTTTTTGTTTTTATCGGCCTATTGATAAATGATTCAAGGTTCGATTCGAGCTCAAGGCCAGAACAATATTTTTTTTCTAATGATAATTATTGTTATTATTTAATTTTTCTAAATTTGAAAAATTGTATTTTGTTTTTGGAATAGTAAGTAGAAAATTTTTCAGACAACCTGCCATAGCTGCGCAGATCCATTTCGAAGGGTGCTAAGCCTTCATCATCAGTACGCTTTAGGCACGCTGCGCTAACCATTTAGCTATACAGCGGTGGTTTGTTTGACTGGCAAATTTCTACTTCTATTCCTTTTACCAACTATATTTATTCAACGTTGCGCCATTTTCTACTTACTATTCCAAAAACAAAATACAATTTTTCAAATTTAGAAAAATTAAAAAATAACAATAATTATCATTAGAAAAAAATTATTGTTCTGGCCTTGAGCTCAAATCGAACCTTCATTCATTTATCAATAGGCTGATAAAAAAAAAAAAAAAAAAAAATTGTTAATAAACCATAAGCACTTGGGAATGTCAAACAAAGTAATTGACAATAAACAAAAATCCAGCATTATCAGTGATTTGCACCAGATGGCGCAACAATGAATAAATATAGTTGGTAAAAGGAATAGAAGTAGCAAATTTGCCAGTCAAACAAACCACCGCTGTATAGCTAAATGGTTAGCGCAGCGTGCCTAAAGCATACTGATGATGAAGGCTTAGCACCCTTCGAAATGGATCTATCTGCGCAGCTATGGCAGGTTGTCTGAAAAATTTTCTACTTACTATTCCAAAAACAAAATACAATCTTTCAAATTTAGAAAAATTAGAAAATAACAATAATCATTAGAAAAAAATTATTGTTCGGGACATGAGCTCGAATCGAACCTTGAATCATTTATCAATAGGCCGATAAAGAAAGAAAAAAATTATTGTTCTGGCCTTGAGCCCGAATCGAACCTTGAATCATTTATCAATAGGCCGATAAAAATAAAAACAATTGTTAATAAACCATGAGCACTTGGGAATGTCAAACAAAGTAATTGACAATAAACAAAAATCCAGCATTATCAGTGATTTGCACCAGATGGCGCAACACTGAAAAAATATAGTTGGTAAAAGCAATATAAGTAGCAAATTTGCCAGTCAAACCAACCACCGATGTATAGCTAAATGGTTAGCGCAGCGTGCCTAAAGCGTACTAATGATGAAGGCTTAGCACCCTTAGAAAAATTTTAAAATAACAATAATTATCATTAGAAAAAAATTATTGTTCTGGCATTGAGCTCGAATCGAACCTTGAATCATTTATCAATAGGCCGATAAAAACAAAAAACAATTTTAAATAAACCATGAGCACTTGGGAATGTCAAACAAAGTAATTGACAATAAACAAAAATCCAGCATTATCAGTGATTTGCACCAGATGGCGGAACACTGAATAAATATAGTTGGTAAAAGGAATAGAAGTAGCAAATTTGCCAGTCAAATAAACCACCGCTGTATAGCTAAATGGTTGCGCAGCGTGCCTAAAGCGTACTGATGTTAAGGCTTAGCACCCTTCGAAATGGATCTATCTGCGCAGCTATGGCAGGTTGTCTGAAAAATTTTCTACTTACTATTCCAAAAACAAAATACAATTTTTCAAATTTAGAAAAATTAAAAAATAACAATAATTATCATTAGAAAAAAATTATTGTTCTGGCCTTGAGCTCGAATCGAACCTTGAATCATTTATCAATAGGCCGATAAAAACAAAAACAATTGTTAATAAACCATGAGCATTTGGGAATGTCAAACAAAGTAATTGACAATAAACAAAAATCCAGCATTATCAGAAATTTGCACCAGATGGCGCAACACTGAATAAATATAGTTGGTAAAAGGAATAGAAGTAGCAAATTTGCCAGTCAAACAAACCACCGCTGTATAGCTAAATGGTTAGCGCAGCGTGCCTAAAGCGTACTGATGATGAAGGCTTAGCAACCTTCGAAATGGATCTATCTGCGCAGCTATGGCAGGTTGTCTGAAACATTTTCTACTTACTATTCCAAAAATAAAATACAATTTTTCAAATTTAGAAAAATTAAAAAATAACAATAATTATCATTAAAAAAAAAATTATTGTTCTGGCCTTGAGCTCGAATCGAACATTGAATCATTTATCAATAGGCCGATAAAAACAAAAACAATTGTTAATAAACCATGAGCACTTGGGAATGTCAAACAAAGTAATTGGCAATAAACAAAAATCCAGCATTATCAGTGATTTGCACCAGATGGTGCAGCTGAATAAATATGGTTGGTAAAAGGAATAGAAGTAGCAAATTTGCCAGTCAAACAAACCACCGCTGTATAGCTAAATGGTTAGCGCAGCGTGCCTAAAGCGTACTAATGATGAAGGCTTAGCACCCTTCGAAATGGATCTATCTGCGCAGCTATGGCAGGCTGTCTGAAGAATTTTCTACTTATTATTCTAAAAACAAAATACAATTTTTTAAATTTAGAAAAATTTTAAAATAACAATAATTATCATTAGAAAAAAATTATTGTTCTGGCATTGAGCTCGAATCGAACCTTGAATCATTTATCAATAGGCCGATAAAAACAAAAACAATTGTTAATAAACCATGAGCATTTGGGAATGTCAAACAAAGTAATTGACAATAAACTAAAATCCAGCATTATCAGTAATTTGCACCAGATGGCGCAACACTGAATAAATATAGTTGGTAAAAGGAATAGAAGTAGCAAATTTGCCAGTCAAACAAACCACCGCTGTATAGCTAAATGGTTAGCGCAGCGTGCCTAAAGCGTACTAATGATGAAGGCTTAGCACCCTTCGAAATGGATCTATCTGCGCAGCTATGGCAGGCTCTCTGAAGAATTTTCTACTTACTATTCCAAAAACAAAATACAATTTTTCAAATTTAGAAAAATTTTAAAATAACAATAATTATCATTAGAAAAAAACTATTGTTCTGGCATTGAGCTCGAATCGAACCTTGAATCATTTATCAATAGGCCGATAAAAACAAAAACCTTTTTTTAATAAACCATGTGCACTAGGGAATGTCAAACAAAGTAATTGACAATAAACAAAAATCCAGCATTATCAGTGATTTGCACCAGATGGCGCAACACTGAATAAATATAGTTGGTAAAAGGAATAGAAGTAGCAAATTTGCCAGTCAAACAAACCACCGCTGTATAGCTAAATGGTTATCGCAGCGTGCCTAAAGCGTACTGATGTTAAGGCCTAGCACCCTTAGAAATGGATCTATCTGCGCAGCTATGGCAGGTTGTCTGAAAAATTTTCTACTTACTATTCCAAAAACAAAATACAATCTTTCAAATTTAGAAAAATTAGAAAATAACAATAATTATCATTAGAAAAAAATTATTGTTCGGGACATGAGCTCGAATCGAACCTTGAATCATTTATCAATAGGCCGATAAAAACAGAAAAAAAATGTTAATAAACCATGAGCATTTGGGAATGTCAAACAAAGTAATTGACAATAAATAAAAATCCAGCATTATCAGTGATTCGCACCAGATGGCGCAACACTGAATAAATATAGTTGGTAAAAGGAATAGAAATAGCAAATTTTCCAGTCAAACAAACCACCGCTGTATAGCTAAATGGTTAGCGCAGCGTGCCTAAAGCATACTGATGATGAAGGCTTAGCACCCTTCGAAATGGATCTATCTGCGCAGCTATGGCAGGTTGTCTGAAAATTTTTCTACCTACTATTCCAAAAACAAAATATAATCTTTCAAATTTAGAAAAATTAGAAAATAACAATAATTATCATTAGAAAAAAATTATTGTTCGGGACATGAGCTCGAATCGAACCTTGAATTATTTATCAATAGGCCGATAAAAACAAAAACAATTGTTAATAAACCATGAGCACTTGGGAATGTCAAACAAAGTAATTGACAATAAACAAAAATCCAGCATTATCAGTGATTTGCACCAGATGGTGCAGCTGAATAAATATGGTTGGTAAAAGGAATAGAAGTAGCAAATTTGCCAGTCAAACAAACCACCGCTGTATAGCTAAATGGTTAGCGCAGCGTGCCTAAAGCATACTGATGATGAAGGCTTAGCACCCTTCGAAATGGATCTATCTGCGCAGCTATGGCAGGTTGTCTGAAAAATTTTCTACTTACTATTCCAAAAACAAAATATAATTTTTCAATTTTAGAAAAATTTAAAAATAACAATAATTATCATTAGAAAAAAATTATTGTTCTGGCCTTGAGCTCGAATCGAACCTTAAATCATTTATCAATAGGCCGATAAAAACAAAAACAATTGTTAATAAACCATGAGCACTTGGGAATGTCAAACAAAGTAATTGACAATAAACAAAAATCCAGCATTATCAGTGATTTGCACCAGATGGCGCAACACTGAAAAAATATAGTTGGTAAAAGGAATATAAGTAGCAAATTTGCCAGTCAAACAAACCACCGCTGTATAGCTAAATGGTTAGCGCAGCGTGCCTAAAGCGTACTAATGATGAAGGCTTAGCACCCTTCGAAATGGATCTATCTGCGCAGCTATGGCAGGCTGTCTGAAGAATTTTCTACTTACTATTCCAAAAACAAAATACAATTTTTTAAATTTAGAAAAATTTTAAAATAACAATAATTATCATTAGAAAAAAATTATTGTTCTGGCATTGAGCTCGAATCGAACCTTGAATCATTTATCAATAGGCCGATAAAAACAAAAAACAATTTTAAATAAACCATGAGCACTTGGGAATGTCAAACAAAGTAATTGACAATAAACAAAAATCCAGCATTATCAGTGATTTGCACCAGATGGCGGAACACTGAATAAATATAGTTGGTAAAAGGAATAGAAGTAGCAAATTTGCCAGTCAAACAAACCACCGCTGTATAGCTAAATGGTTAGCGCAGCGTGCCTAAAGCGTACTGATGATGAAGGCTTAGCACCTTTCGAAATGGATCTATCTACGCAGCTATGGCAGGTTGTCTGAAAAATTGTATACTTACTAATCCGAAAACAAAATACAATTTTTTAAATTTAGAAAAATTAAAAAATAACAATAATTATCATTAGAAAAAAATTATTGTTCTGGCCTTGAGCCCGAATCGAACCTTGAATCATTTATCAATAGGCCGATAAAAACAAAAACAATTGTTAATAAGCCATGAGCACTTGGGAATGTCAAACAAAGTAATTGGCAATAAACAAAAATCCAGCATTATCAGTGATTTGCACCAGATGGCGCAACACTGAATAAATATAGTTGTTAAAAGGAATAGAAGTAGCAAATTTGCCAGTCAAACAAACCACCGCTGTATAGCTAAATGGTTAGCGCAGCGTGCCTAAAGCGTACTGATGATGAAGGCTTAGCACCTTTCGAAATGGATCTATCTACGCAGCTATGGCAGGTTGTCTGAAAAATTGTATACTTACTAATCCGAAAACAAAATACAATTTTTTAAATTTAGAAAAATTAAAAAATAACAATAATTATCATTAGAAAAAAATTATTGTTCTGGCCTTGAGCTCGAATCGCACTTTGAATCATCTATCAATAGGCCGATAAAAACAATTTTTAATAAACCATGTGCACTCGGGAATGTCCAACAAAGTAATTGACAATAAACAAAAATCCAGCATTATCAAAGATTTGCACCAGGTGGCGCAACACTGAATAAATATAGTTGGTAAAAGGAATAGAAGTAGCAAATTTGCCAGTCAAACAAACCACCGCTGTATAGCTAAATGGTTAGCGCAGCGTGCCTAAAGCGTACTGATGATGAAGGCTTAGCACCCTTCGAAATGGATCTATCTGCGCAGCTATGGCAGGTTGTCTGAAAATTTTTAATTATCAATAGGCCGATAAAACTAAAAACAATTGCTAATAAACCATGGGCACTTGGGAATGTCAAACAAAGTAATTGACAATAAACGAAAATCCAGCATTATCAGTGATTTGCACCAGATGGCGCAACACTGGATAAATATAGTTGGTAAAACGAATAGAAGTAGCAAATTTGCCAGTCAAAGAAACCGCCGCTGTATAGCTAAATTGTTAGCGCAGCGTGCCTAAAGCGTACTAATGATGAAGGCTTAGCACCCTTCGAAATTGATCTATCTGCGCAACTATGGCAGGTTGTTTGAAAAATTTTAATTAGGCCGATAAAAACAAAAACAATTTTTAATAAACCATGAGCACTAGGGAATATCAAACAAAGTAATTGAAAATAAACAAAAATCCAGCATTATCAGTGATTTGCACCAGATGGCGCAACACTGAATAAAAATAGTTGGTAAAAGGAATAGAAGTAGCAAAGTTGCCAGTCAAACAAACCACCGCTGTATAGCTAAATGGTTAGCGCAGCGTGCCTAAAGCGCACTGATGATGAAGGCTTAGCACCTTTCGAAATGGATCTATCTGCGCAGCTATGGCAGGTTGTTTGAAAAATTTTAATTAGGCCGATAAAAACAAAAACAATTGTTTATAAACCATGAGCACTTGGGAATGTCAAACAAAGTAATTGACAATAAACAAAAATCCAGCATTATCAGTGATTTGCACCAGATGGCACAACACTGAAGAAATATAGTTGGTAAAAGGAATAGAAGTAGCAAATTTGCCAGTCAAAGAAACCACCGCTATATAGCTAAATGGTTAGCGCAGCGTGCCTAAAGCGTACTAATGATGAAGGCTTAGCACCCTTCGAAATGGATCTATCTGCGGAGCTATGGCAGGCTCTCTGAAGAATTTTCTACTTACTATTCCAAAAACAAAATACAATTTTTTAAATTTAGAAAAATTTTAAAATAACAATAATTATCATTAGAAAAAAATTATTGTTCTGGCATTGAGCTCGAATCGAACTTTGAATTATTTACCAATAGGCCGATAAAAACAAAAAACAATTTTTAATAAACCATTTGCACTCGGGAATGTCAAACAAAGTAATTGACAATAAACAAAAATCCAGCATTATCAGTGACTTACACCAGGTGGCGCAACACTGAATAAATATAGTTGGTAAAAGGAATAGAAGTAGCAAATTTGCCAGTCAAACAAACCACCGCTGTATAGCTAAATGGTTAGCGCAGCGTGCCTAAAGCGTACTGATGATGAAGGCTTAGCACCCTTCCAAATGGATATATCTGCGCAGCTATGGCAGGTTGTCTGAAAAATGTTCTACTTACTATTCCGAAAACAAAATACATTTTTTTTAATTTAGAAAAATTAAAAATAACAATAATTATCATTAGAAAAAAATTATTGTTCTGGCCTTGAGCTCGAATCGAACAATGAATCATTTATCAATAGGCCGATAAAAACAAAAACAATTGTTAATAAACCATGAGCACTTCGGAATGTCAAACAAAGTAATTGACAATAAACCAAAAATCCAGCATTATCAGTGATTTGCACCAGATGGCGCAACACTGAATAAATATAGTTGGTAAAAGGAATAGAAGTACCAAATTTGTCAGTCAAACAAACCACCGCTGTATAGCTAAATGGTTAGCGCAGCGTGCCTAAAGCGTACTGATGATGAAGGCTTAGCACCCTTCGAAATGGATCTATCTGCGCAGCTATGGCAGGTTGTCTGAAAAATTTTCTACTTACTATTCCAAAAACAAAATACAATTTTTCAAATTTAGAAAAATTAAAAAATAACAATAATTATCATTAGAAAAAAATTATTGTTCTGGCCTTGAGCTCGAATCGCACCTTGAATCATTTATCAATAAGCCGATAAAAACAAAAACAATTGTTAATAAACCATGAGCACTTGGGAATGTCAAACAAAGTAATAGACAATAAACAAAAATCCAGCATTATCAGTGATTTGCACCAGATGGCGCAACACTGAATAAATATAGTTGGTAAAAGGAATAGAAGTAGCAAATTTGCCAGTCAAACAAACCACCGCTGTATAGCTAAATAGTTAGCGCAGCGTGCCTAAAGCGCACTGATGATGAAGGCTTAGCACCCTTCGAAATGGATCTATCTGCGCAGCTGTGGCACGTTGTCTGAAAATTTTTCTACTTACTATTCCATAAACAAAATACAATTTTTCAAATTTAGAAAAATTAAAAAATAACAATAATTATCATTAGAAAAAAATTATTGTTCTGGCCTTGAGCTCGAATCGAACCTTGAATCATTTATCAATAGGCCGATAAAAACAAAAACACTTGTTAATAAACCATGAGCACTCGGGAATGTCAAACAAAGTAATTGACAATAAACAAAAATCCAGCATTATCAGTGATTTGCACCAGATGGCGCAACACTGAATAAATATATGTGGTAAAAGGAATAGAAGTAGCAAATTTGCCAGTCAAACAAACCACCGCTGTATAACTAAATGGTTAGCGCAGCGTGCCTAAAGCGTACTGATGATGAAGGCTTAGCACCCTTCGAAATGGATCTATCTGCGCAGCTATGGCAGGTTGTCTGAAAAATTTTCTACTTACTATTCCAGAAACAAAATACAATCTTTCAAATTTAGAAAAATTAGAAAATAACAATAATTATCATTAGAAAAAAATTATTGTTCGGGACATGAGCTCGAATCGAACCTTGAATCATTTAGTAAATATTTAAAAAAAAAATGTGATTACAAATTATTATTATTTATGCTATTTAATAACTTTAAGTCCGTTTTGTCTTAAAATTTATGTAAAAAGTCCTTTTGACAGATGTATTCTTAACATTTTTACGTTTGGAGATTTTTTGGGCATTTTGGAGTCTTTTTAGGTATTTTTGTAAATGTTTTGGGTATTTTTAGACATAAAATTTTTCCGATATGGAATCCCTACAAAAACTCAACCCTGTGTTATGGGAAATTATCTGTTAGAGAGGAGCAACTATGCATTTTTCTTTATGGCATTTTGGTACAAGTGTGAGAAGGTTACGCGATCACACGTACACGACTCGTTCAAAGGGGAAAGTGGATAAAATCCGCAAACTGCCTATACAAAGTTATCCATTTTTTAGCCACTTTTTTACGTGTCCTTATCCAGTTTTTTACGCAGATTTGGCTAGCAGGGACTAGTATGTCAATTGGTTTGATATTGGTGTTAATAATAACTAGTATGCCATCTGGTATAATGCTGACGCAGAGGTTGACTAGAGTGTTAATTGGTGTGACCCTGATGCCTATACGGACTATTATGGCATCTGGTACGATATAATGATTAGTTTGTTAACAAGTGTGATGCTGATGCAGAGACTGGCAATTGATATTTCGTAGGACATCGCCGTGTTAAAAACACCTGTGCTAATATGGAAAAACGACAGAAATCTAACTAGTTGGTATTTTTGGCAAATTCGTACTATACAACTTGTTGGTTTGACTGTAGGGAAAATTTTACATCATCAGTATACATTATAGTGTGGAAATGCAATATAATCTGTGGCAAGTCATTTATGAACAAGGTAAAGAGCAAGGGGTCCAGATGACTTCCCTGAGGTAGACCAGAGGAAACTCCGAACGATTCCGAGAGATTGCACTTGAACAGGACTTTTTGGATCCTGTTAGAACGATAACTTTTCAGTCACATTCAAAGGTGAAACGAAAGCCCATTAAATCAAGCTTATGAATAGGTAGCTCACGGTTGACGGTATCGAATGCTTTGCCAAAATCGGTGTAAAAGACGTCAGTTTGCTTGTTCTTTAAAAATCCTTCCATAACGATAGAGGTAAATACAAGCAAGTTGGTAGTGGTTGACAGTTGACGTATGATCCGTGATGGAGATAAATGGGAAGAGTACTGCTGACGTTGGCTGGTAACAATCTGTTTAAAAACTTTACGAAAAACTGAAAGTTTAGCAATGCCCCCATTCGCGGTTTTTAGCGGTTTGCGCTCGATTTATAAAACACACTTCCACTTTGTACAATTCATTTAATTAGAAGCAGAAAAAGAAGAAGTAAAAGTAGCAGCTGACGACAGTGCTACGAATTCTAGTACATATTGACAATTTTAAATGTAATTTTAAATGTAAAACGATAAAATTCAGTTCGAAAAAATATTGTTGGTAGAAGCGATAGTTTTGCAATAGACCTCAGTAGTTCCCCTTCGGATGTCTTTAGGTTGACCACTCGTACGCGATCATCTTTGCCAGGATAGCTATCGAGAACCCGAACAAACTTCCATTTGGTAGGTGGAGCGTTGTTATCGTGTATAACCACCACATCATCTAGTTGTAGATTTTGAGTTGGGCGAAACCATTTTGATCGTCGCTGAAGGTTCGAGAGATATTCATCTCGCCATCGTTTCCAAAAATGTCGGTTCTATGTACCGGAGCGACTCGGGATTTTTCCCGACCAAGTACTGCCATTCCAGTGTAACCCCATTTAATTTGTTGCGTCACTCCCACAAATTTTCATCCTCCCAGCAGCTCCTTGCAGCGGGATTGCTCCATATTCTCTTGCTCCGGGAAGGTATCGAACCCAATCCGGGTCTGTCTCCTGACCCCGGTTCTGAGAAACGATTTTGCTGCTTCTGCCGGTAAAGAATTTTTTTAGGACGGTCATACTCTTGTCAGTGTGTCTCGTGTAATGGATGGTTGCATCGGACAGGCTGTTCTGGGCTAGATCCCAAAACCAGACGTCCACGTAACTTCTATAAATCTTTTGTGGCTCCTTGCTGTTCACGCCCTAGGATGTCCTGTAGTCTGCGCCACCTGTTGCCCCAATGGATACCGCCATAATATTAGCTCTTTACTCACTGGCAACAATCGCATTATCTTAGGCGATTTCAATGCCCATCACGATCTATGGCATTCAAACCTGCGGGCGGACAGTAGGGGTGAGATGTTGGCGGATCAAATTGAAGAAAAAACGTTCTGCACAACAAACGGAGACGCCCACACGTAAGGTAGGAAGCTGTCACAGTTCGCCGGATATTTCAATCGTGAGCGCAGAACTCGTAAACTGCGTCAACTGGCAACCGATGGTAACATTGGCATCTGACCACCTGCCTATACTTATTTTGCTCGAGCGTACCGCCAACTTCATCGTCACAGAAAAACGCACTTTCATTAACTTTAAAAAAGGAAAGTGAGACGAATACAAATCCTTTACAGACAACCACTTTGCTGCCCTCCCTATCCCGACTGATGCCCGCCAAGGGGAACCTGCTTTCCGCAGGGTCATTGAATCCGCCTCGGCACGTTTCATTCCCGCCGGTAGAATTCCCGAAATTCGGCCCCACTTCCCGGCGGAGGCGGCAAATTTAGCGAGAGAACGTGACCTTATAAGACAGCTCGATCCCGGCGATAAGGGGTATAAGGGATATAAACCAACGCATCAGATTGCTTGTGGATGAACCCATGCGGGCGAAATGGGAGGAGCACCTAAGAGGTTGTAACCTCTCTGCCGGCGTAAGTAAACTTTGGTCCATCGTAAAGTCCCTATCGAATCCGTCTAGGCACAATGACAAAGTCTCCATCGCCTATGGCGATAAAGTGCTGTCGGATGCGAAAAAATGCGCGAGCGCTTTCTGCCGACAATATATGATGCATTATACGGTCGAAAAAGATAGATGGAGGGCCAACAGACACGCACATAAACATAAATTCAGCGCGTCACCAATCACCATCACCGCCAAAGAGGTTAAGGATGCCATCGGTCATGCTAAACCATCCAAAGCAGTGGGCCCAGACGGCATAGCCATGCCGATGCTTAAAAGCCTAGGGAAAGAGGGTTTCAAATATTTAGCACATGTCTTCAACCTGTCTATTTCCACCTTTGTCATATCCGAAAAATGGAAAAGGGCCAAGGTGGTCCCGCTACTAAAGCCTGGGAAACCAGCTAACATAGGAGAGTCGTATCGCCCGATATCTCTCCTATCGCCAGTAGCCAAGACGCTTGAAGCCATTTTGCTCCCCTACTTCAAAGCAAATTTGCAGCTAGCCTGTCATCAGCATGGCTTCAGAAAACTCCATAGCACCACCCCCGCGCTAAATGCCATCAACACCCAGATAAATTGGGGTTTAAATCAAAAACCCCACCATAGAACAGTACTCGTTGCGCTATAACTATCAAAAGCTTTTGCTACGGTCAACCATGGCACGTTACTGCAAGACCTGGAAGGGTCTACCCTTCCACCATGTCTTAAAAGGTGGACTGCAAATTATCTGGGTAGGCGGCAAGCATCGGTGCAATTTAGAAATGAAACATCAAAACCAAGAATAATTAAACAAGGGGTGCCACAGGGTGGTGTCCTATGCCCACTTTTGTTTAATTTCTACATATCTAAGCTACCTTCGCCACCAGAAGGAGTTACTATCGTTTCCTACGCCGATGACTGCTCAATAATGGCCACAGGCCCAGGCCCACAGATCGATGAGCTTTGCAACAGAATAAACGGCTACCTCCCTGATCTCTCCAGTTTTTTCGCCTCGCGAAACCTGGCATTATCACCGACTAAATCCTCCGCGATCTATCTGCGCAGCTGTGGCAGGTTGTCTGAAAATTTTTCTACTTACTATTCCAGAAACAAAATACAATTTTTCAAATTTAGAAAAATTAAAAAAAAAAACAATAATTATCATTAGAAAAAAATTATTGTTCTGGCCTTGAGCTCGAATCGCACCTTGAATCATTTATCAATAAGCCGATAAAAACAAAAACAATTGTTAATAAACCATGAGCACTTGGGAATGTAAAACAAAGTAATAGACAATAAACAAAAATCCTGAATTATCAGTGATTTGCACCAGATGGCGCAACACTGAATAAATATAGTTGGTAAAAGGAATAGAAGTAGCAAATTTGCCAGTCAAACAAACCACCGCTGTATAGCTAAATAGTTAGCGCAGCGTGCCTAAAGCGCACTGATGATGAAGGCTTAGCACCCTTCGAAATGGATCTATCTGCGCAGCTGTGGCACGTTGTCTGAAAATTTTTCTACTTACTATTCCACAAACAAAATACAATTTTTCAAATTTAGAAAAATTAAAAAATAACAATAATTATCATTAGAAAAAAATTATTGTTCTGGCCTTGAGCTCGAATCGAACCTTGAATCATTTATCAATAGGCCGATAAAAACAAAAACACTTGTTAATAAACCATGAGCACTCGGGAATGTCAAACAAAGTAATTGACAATAAACAAAAATCCAGCATTATCAGTGATTTGCACCACATGGCGCAACACTGAATAAATATATGTGGTAAAAGGAATAGAAGTAGCAAATTTGCCAGTCAAACAAACCACCGCTGTATAACTAAATGGTTAGCGCAGCGTGCCTAAAGCGTACTGATGATGAAGGCTTAGCACCCTTCGAAATGGATCTATCTGCGCAGCTATGGCAGGTTGTCTGAAAAATTTTCTACTTACTATTCCAGAAACAAAATACAATCTTTCAAATTTAGAAAAATTAGAAAATAACAATAATTATCATTAGAAAAAAATTATTGTTCGGGACATGAGCTCGAATCGAACCTTGAATCATTTAGTAAATATTTAAAAAAAAAATGTGATTACAAATTATTATTATTTATGCTATTTAATAACTTTAAGTCCGTTTTGTCTTAAAATTTATGTAAAAAGTCCTTTTGACAGATGTATTCTTAACATTTTTACGTTTGGAGATTTTTTGGGCATTTTGGAGTCTTTTTAGGTATTTTTGTAAATGTTTTGGGTATTTTTAGACATAAAATTTTTCCGATATGGAATCCCTACAAAAACTCAACCCTGTGTTATGGGAAATTATCTGTTAGAGAGGAGCAACTATGCATTTTTCTTTATGGCATTTTGGTATAAGTGTGAGAAGGTTACGCGATCACACGTACACGACTCGTTCAAGGGGAAAGTGGATAAAATCCGCAAACTGCCTATACAAAGTTATCCATTTTTTAGCCACTTTTTTACGTGTCCTTATCCAGTTTTTTACGCAGTTTTGGCTAGCAGGGACTAGTATGTCAATTGGTTTGATATTGGTGTTTATAATAACTAGTATGCCATCTGGTATAATGCTGACGCAGAGGTTGACTAGAGTGTTAATTGGTGTGACCCTGATGCCTATACGGACTATTGTGGCATCTGGTACGATATAATGATTAGTTTGTCAACAAGTGTGATGCTGATGCAGAGACTGGCAATTGATATTTCGTAGGACATCGCCGAGTTAAAAACAACCTGTGCTAATATGGAAAAACGACAGAACTCTAACTAGTTGGTATTTTTGGCAAGCTCGTACCTCTAGTATACAATTTGTTGGTTTGACTGTATGGAAAATTTTACATCATCAGTATACATTATAGTGTGGGAATGCAATATAATCTGTGGCAAGTCATTTATGAACAGGGTAAAGAGCAAGGGGTCCAGATGACTTCCCTGATGTAGACCAGAGGAAACTCCGAACGATTCCGAGAAATTGCACTTGAACAGGACTTTTTGGATCCTGTTAGAACGATAGCTTTTCAGTCACATTCAAAGGTGAAACGAAGGCCCATTAAATCAAGCTTATGAATAGGTAGCTCATGGTTGACGGTATCGAATGCTTTGCCAAAATCGGTGTAAAAGACGTCAGTTTGCTTGTTCTTTAAAAATCCTTCCATAACGATAGAGGTAAATACAAGCAAGTTGGTAGTGGTTGACAGTTGACGTATGATCCGTGTTGGCATGGAGATAAATGGGAAGAGTACTGCTGACGTTGGCTGGTAACAATCTGTTTAAAAACTTTAGGAAAAACTGAAAGTTTAGCAATGCCCCCGTTCGCGGTTTTTAGCGGTTTGCGCTCGATTTATAAAACACACTTCCACTTTGTACAATTCATTTAATTAGAAGCAGAAAAAGAAGAAGCAAAAGTAACAGCTGACGATCAGTGCTACGAATTCTAGTACATATTGTGAAGTCAGTCGTTGCGAGCAAGCGAAGCATAGCGGTCGTATTTTGAAGTCGATGGCAGTCGTGCCTACGTTTACATATATTTCTATAGTTTTTACTATTATCAGCAACTTATCTTACTCTTCTTTTAAATAATTATTATTCAATAAATCCTGAAATGATCAATTGTATTAAACTTTAAATCATATTCGAGTTTCATCTTGACAAGTCAAAAGTGAGATTCACTGACGCCTACACGAAATCCATAAAAAGGGAAAAAATTTGCATCATCTACAAATACAAACGCATGACGACCGCGCAGAGCTAAATCGAAACATGAAGAAGAAGCATTAAAAATCAAATCAACGGAAAACAATTTGGTTTACTTTTTGGTGAACCAAAACAACAAAAAAAAAATCCTCTGCAACGAGCATTCTGTATGTGAATACATACAGCGTCAACTGCAAAGCAGAGAATTCTCAGCGAACAACGGCAGCGCGTCAGCGAAACTTACAATCGCAAAGACACTGCAAATAAAAAAAATAAATACAACATACGGCAAACGAAAATAACTCAGCCACGCACAGGCAACATTGACTGAAACGCAAGCAGAGTAGCAACGAGCAAGGGCGCCAAAAGCTAAACGGACATCAAAACGAAACAAAAAGACAATTTTGCAAAGCATCGGATGGAAAAAAGTAAAACGATCAACTCCAGAAAAGTTTTGTTAACGGGGCAACAAAAATAAAGCGACGTCGGCGAGGCGACAAAGCAAGACGCAAATTAAAAACAAACGAAGCTGGCAGAGAAAACATCGAGAACAAAGTAGAAGAGCATTTTTTTGGACGTGCACAGCAACAAGGGGAGTTCAATTTTAGCGTTCGAGGAATAAGCATTGCATTTTGTGGCGACTTACAAAAGGGACGCTTATTTGGCATAATAATAATTGAATTATTAAATGCACCATGATTAAATAAAATTCTTTAAAGGTGAACCAGCTGAATCACCTTCTGCAGACCAACAATGTATCGATGACCGGCACGAAAGCCCATAAGGTGGTAAAACTGCAGGAAATGTTTGGCAGCGACGAAATTGATCCATCTGAACTGGAAGATATGGACAATGACTTGCAAGCACAAATAAACGGATTGAAAGAGGTCATGTCGACGTTGGCGAACACAATAAGTACATTGAATTCTGCACATTCACGGGACAGTGGCAATACTCAAAGCCACTCCAATAACGAAAACGCATCGCAAATTTTGCAAATAACAACTGTAGGTGGAAACCAGCAAACGACAGGGCGTGCAACAATGACGATACAAGATATGGTAGGCGTGATGCCCGATTTTGATTCAGTTAAGGATCTTACAGCAGCGCCACAGTTTATTACACGCATCGAAAAACTACGTCAGGCATATGACTGGCAAGACAATTTGGTTCTTGTGGCAATTCAACACAAATTTAAAGGTATAGCCAAGCAGTGGTTGGATTCCCAAGTTGTTTTCAGCACTTGGGAGCAATTTGTTAATGCATTTGAAAGGGATTTTCCTGCCAAATGCAATGCAGCAGAAACGCATAAAGCCTTAATGAAAAGAAAACGTAAAACTGGAGAGGATTACGTTGAATATTTTTATACAATGTTAACGATGGGACACCAGGGTAGACTCGACGATCAGTCAATAATCTCACACGTTATCAGCGGTCTGAATGATGCTGCGTTGACACGAAATTTAGCAACAATGAATTTCCACACATGTAGCGAGTTACTGGCGGCACTAAAGAATTTGGTTGCTGTCACGGCGACCACGGTAACAACACCAATGTATAATCAGCAAGCTATTAAACCCGAAGGTAAAGAAAGCAATAAGCCAACGGGGCCGAAATGTTATAACTGCAATGAGTATGGGCATATCTCAAAGAAATGTCCACGACCTCAAAGAAAGCAACGTTGCACAGTATGCTCAAAGGTGGGGCATGATGCAAAAACCTGCAGTAGTAAACCGACGGTGGCAAAAATAACTGAGCTAGTCGAAAATGTTGAAGCACCCCCGGTACTTAAAACAGTGGTGCTGAACGGCAAAAACCTTGAAGCACTTGTTGATACAGGTAGCGTTAGCTCACTTATTAGGTCAAAGGCGGCTGAAGGTATAAATAGTCTCGAAACATACAAACGCTTTATTGGCTTTGGCGGGTTTGAGGTTGAAGTTACGCGCAAAATAGAGGTAAATGCGTGTGTAGATGACAAGATTCTTCCTGTAACGTTATACGTGGTTAACGATAATATGCTACCACATGATGTATTATTAGGGCGAGATGTTTTACAGAACAATGAGTACCGCATGGTGATTGATAGAGGGGTACTTCGCTTGGAAGAATTAACCACAAACAATTTTAATATTCCCAACGATTTAGACCGGGAAGAACGAAAAAGGTTATTGAAGTTACTCGACACTTACAAATCTAGTTTTTCTGAAGACATAAGTCATATCGGCAAATGTAAAGATGCCCAGATGACTATCGAAGTAACCACAACGAACCCTATCCTGGGAAAGAGGTACCAGGTACCATTCTCTCTGCGAACGATTTTATCTGAAATTTTAAAGAAATTGTTAGACAACGATATAATAAGACCAAGTAATTCTCCCCATGCCGCATCAGTACTATTGGTAAAAAAGTCAAACGGGGAGAGTCGGATGTGCATTGACTATCGTGCATTGAACGAGGTCACCATAAAGAAAAACTATATAATGCCTATAGTTGAAGAACAGCTGTCGCGGTTGGGAGGCAATCGATATTTCTCAACATTGGATATGACGTCTGGCTACTACCAGATTCCAATAGAAGAGACATCTAAAGCATACACGGCATTCCTAACGCATGAAGGATTATTTGAACACAATGTGATGCCATTCGGGCTCGTCAATGCCCCCATGTTTTTTCAGGAAACCATTGTGAATATCATTAAGCGGCTTCCGTATAGGAATAAAATCGTTAATTACGTTGATGAAGTAATCATCGCAACGAGAGACGAATCAGAAGGACGAGCGGTATTACAAGAGTTACTAGAAGCGATTAAACAATCTAATCTGACACTAAGACCATCAAAATGCACGTTTCTGGCGAAGACGGTAAACTTCCTGGGCCATACGATTGACGGCGATGGTATACGACCAGGGCCAGAGAAGACGAAGTGTATCAGAGAGTTTCAACCGCCTAATTCTCCAACAATGGTTCGTCAGTTTCTGGGTCTTACGGGGTTTTTCCGCAAGTTTGTCCCCAGTTACAGCGTGATTTCTATCCCTCTTTCGGCACTATTGAAAAAGCAAGCAACGTTTGTGTGGGGAGCTTCGCAAGAAACAGCTTTCCAGCGACTAAAAGATATTGTATCTACGAAACCGGTGTTAACGTTGTTTGATCCGGAGCGGGATCACGAGGTTCATACGGATGCGAGTTCAATGGGTTTAGCAGCAGTGATGCTACAAAATGAAACAGACGGATACAAGCCAGTATTTTACTTCAGCAGAAAATGTAGCGAAGCCGAACAGAAGTACGCTAGCCATGAGTTGGAAGTGCTAGCAATTGTGGAGGCTTTGCAACGCTTCCGCAACTATCTGCTGGGGCGAACATTCAAGGTAGTAACCGATTGCGATGCAATTGCAAGAGCGAAATCTACGACACCATTGACACCTCGTATAGCTAGATGGTGGTTGAAACTCCAAGAGTTCGATTTCACGTGTCAACATAGACCGGGGTCAAAGATGTCACATGTTGATGGGATGAGCCGAGCCCCAGTGCTGCCACCAAGTAACAAAGAAACAGTAGCTGAAAAATTACGGGGTTACGAAGTGATGAGAAGAAAAAGCTAGACGAGTTCAAACATTACACGTTGCAGAAAGGACGGTTGTACCGAGACGTTGATGGCCATAAGCAACTGGTGGTACCAAAGGCGATAAGGTGGCGTATAACCAAGACATACCACGACGACGCAGGGCACTTCGCTCTGGAAAAAACAATCCAACGGCTGCAGCAGCATTTCTGGTTTCCACGGGTAAGAAGATATGTGAAGTCCTATATCGACGCATGTCCAGAATGTTGCCTCAATAAAGCAAAAGGCGGCAAACCAGAGGGCCAACTTCATGTAACCGATGAGATAACACCGATTCCATTTCGGTCTCTACACATCGATCATCTGGGACCCTTTCCCAAAAGCAAAAAAGGTAATTTTCATATCCTTGTGGTAGTATGCGCATTCAGCAAGTACTGCATCGTGAAGGCGGTGCGCAATACGAAGACGACTCCAGTAGTTAATACTTTAAAAGAAATATTCCTAACATATGGGCAACCTAAAAGAGTGACCACGGATCGAGGTACGGCGTTCACGTCAGCTGAGTTCAACCGTTTCATGACAGAGAACAGTATTCAGCATGTAAAGGTGGCGGTAAGAACTCCTCGTGCAAATGGGCAGGCAGAACGTATCAATAAAACGGTTCTGGCTTCACTGAAATGTACAACGAAGAGCGATAGGGAATGGGACGTCGCATTGCCAACGTTACAATGGAACATAAATGCACAAGCAAACGCAACAACGGGGTTTAGTCCAAATCAATTGGTATTCAACTTTAGCGCGCGCGATGTATCCACTAACCGATTAATTCAAGCTATCGAAGATGAGTGTGACACCCCAGGGAATGTTGAGTTCCGACGTCAAGAAGCATGTGAATCGATGAAGAAAGCCAGGTGCGCCTGGAAAGAGCGATATGATAAACGACACCAAACGCCACGACAATATGAGGTGGGTGATCTAGTAGTAACCGAGTATGTACCCTCCGCAACAGGTACGTCTCACAAGTTGGACCCATTGTTCAGGGGCCCGTATATAGTAACAAAGGTGCTCCCTCATGACCGATATCTTGTTGAGGATCTTCCTGATACGTCGAAAAGCCAACGGCGGTATTCTGGAATACTAGCCAGTGATGGGTTGAAGCCATGGTGTACACTAGGTCCGGAAGACGATGAAGTCAACAGCGACGCTGAATCGTCACCCGATGACGAGCTGTCAGGAGAGGCCGAGCTGTGAAGTCAGTCGTTGCGAGCAAGCGAAGCATAGCGGTCGTATGTTGAAGTCGATGGCAGTCGTGCCTACGTTTACATATATTTCTATAGTTTTTACTATTATCAGCAACTTATCTTACTCTTCCTTTAAATAATTATTATTCAATAAATCCTGAAATGATCAATTGTATTAAACTTTAAATCATATTCGAGTTTCATCTTGACAATATTGACAATTTTCAATGTAATTTTAAATGTAAAACAATAAAATTCAGTTCGAAAAAATATTGTTGGTAGAAGCGATAGTTTTGCAATAGACCTCAGTAGTTCCCCTTCGGATGTCTTTAGGTTGACCACTCGTACGCGATCATCTTTGCCAGGATAGCTATCGAGAACCCGAGCAAACTTCCATTTGGTAGGTGGAGCGTTGTTATCGTGTATAACCACCACATCATCTAGTTGTAGATTTTGAGTTGGGCGAAACCATTTTGATCGTCGCTGAAGGTTCGAGAGATATTCATCTGTCCATCGTTTCCAAAAATGTTGCCTTATTGCGGTGATTGAGTTAGGTTCTGGCAGGCCCCGTAGTGGTTCTTCGACCATAAAATTACCCGGCGTTAGCACTTCGAAATCTTGTATGTCAGATGGTATCCAACAGAGGGGACCAGAATTACGCAGCGCTTCCCAAGGCCGTCGGTTCTATGTACCGGAGCGACTCGGGATTTTCCCGACCAAGTACTGCCATTTCAGTGTAACCCCATATAATTTGTTGCGTCACTCCCACAAATTTTCATCCTCCCAGCAGCTCCTTGCAGCGGGATTGCTCCATATTCTCTTGCTCCGGGATGGTATCGAACCCAATCCGGGTCCGTCTCCTGACCCCGGTTCTGAGAAATGATTTTGCTGCATCTGCCGGAAAGGAATTTTTTTAGGAAGGTCATACTCTTGTCGGTGTGTCTCGTGTAATGGATGGTTGCATCGGACAGGTTGTTCTGGGCTAGATCCCAAAACCAGACGGCCACGTAACTTCCATAAATCTTTTGTGGCTCCTTGCTGTTCACGCCCTAGGACGTCCCGTAATCTGCGCCTTAGCGCCCCCACCTTCCAGCAGCCCCGCTGCTCAGCAAGCCACAACAAGTACCCGCTGTTGCTCGCGCCCCACGGCGCCACCAACTCTTATGGCTGCTCCCACTCATACCTACAATGCCGAGCATCAGCCCCTGCCCCCGTCTTCTCCCCCCATCTTTTCCGGCAGCAATTGTGCAATGGACGGCGCCAATTTCCTAGATGTTCTGGTCTCCGCGAAGGCAACCCCTCGACGGGTTTCATTGCGCCATGTTGCCAGGCCGCATACCCAAATACACCGGATACCCCAATGCTTACCCAAGGACATCCAGTCCAGGGCCATAACAGCAGTTGCGTCCTAGCCTTCCAGAACCCAGGCGTAGTCACCCGTCATTTACTCCCAGAGTGGCGACGTCTCCCCCTATGCACTTCAGACTTCTGCAGTTAAACTGTAATGGATTAACTGGGAAGATCGCGGAGATAGTCGATTTCATGAAGCGGCACAACATCCGCATTGCTGCGATTCAAGAGGCTAAACTCACAGCAAGATCTGCACTGCAGACCTATACTGGGTATAATGTCCACAGAAAAGATCGCGAGAGCGGAAATGGAGGCGGCCTCGCGTTTATCATACACCACTCTGTGAAATATCATATATTTGATCCCGACATCGACCGCAGGGACAGTGTCTTAGAGCGTCAAGGCAGGCGATGCAAACCTAGAAATCATCAACATCTACATCCCTCCTGCCACCTGTTGCCCCAATGGATACCGCCCTAATATTAGCTCTTTACTCACTGGCAAAAATCGCATTATCTTAGGCGATTTCAATGCCCATCACGATCTATGGCATTCAAACTTGCGGGCGGACAGTAGGGGTGAGATGTTGGCGGATCAAATTGAATAAAAAACGTTCTGCACAACAAACGGAGACGCCCACACGTAAGGTAGGAAGCTGTCACAGTTCGCCGGATATTTCAATCGTGAGCGCAGAACTCGTAAACTGCGTCAACTGGCAGCCGATGGTAACATTGGCATCTGACCACCTTCCTATACTTATTTTGCTCGAGCGTACCGCCGACTTCAACGTCACAGAAAAACGGACTTTCATTAACTTTAAAAAAGGAAAGTGAGACGAATACAAATCCTTTACAGACAACCACTTTGCTGCCCTCCCTATCCCGACTGATGCCCGCCAAGGGAGCGTGCTTTCCGCAGGGTCATTGAATCCGCCTCGGCACGTTTCATTCCGGCCGGTAGAATTCCCGAAATTCGGCCCACTTCCCGGCGGAGGCCGCAAATTTAGCGAGAGAACGTGACCTTATAAGACAGCTCGATCCCGGCGATCCCCAAATAAGGGATATAAACCAACGCATCAGATTGCTTGTGGATGAACCCATGCGGGCGAAATGGGAGGAGCACCTAAGAGGTTGTAACCTCTCTGCCGGCGTAGGTAAACTTTGGTCCACCGTAAAGTCCCTATCGAATCGTCTAGGCACAATGACAAAGTCTCCATCGCCTATGGCGATAAAGTGCTGTCGGATGCGAAAAATATATGACAATATATGATGCATTCTACGGTCGAAAAAGATAGATGGAGGGCCAACAGACACGCACGTAAACATAAATTCAGCGCGTCACCAATCACCATCACCGCCAAAGAGGTTGAGGATGCCATCGGTCATGCTAAACCATCCAAAGCAGTGAGCCCAGACGGCATAGCCATGCCGATGCTTAAAAGCCTAGGGAAAGAGGGTTTCAAATATTTAGCACATGTCTTCAAACTGTATATTTCCACCTTTGTCATACCCGAAAAATGGAAAAGGGCCAAGGTGGTCCCGCTACTAAAGCCTGGGAAACCAGCTAACATAGGAGAGTCGTATCGCCCGATATCTCTCCTATCGCCAGTAGCCAAGACGCTTGAAGCCATTTTGTTCTCCTACTTCAAAGCAAATTTGCAGCTAGCCTGTCATCAGCATGGCTTCAGAAAACTCCATAGCACCACCCCCGCGCTAAATGCCATCAACACCCAGATAAATTGCGGTTTAAATCAAAACCCCCACCATAGAACAGTACTCGTTGCGCTATACCTATCAAAAGCTTTTGCTACGGTCAACCATGGCACGTTACTGCAAGACCTGGAAGGGTCTACCCTTCCACCATGTCTTAAAAGGTGGACTGCAAATTATCTGGGTGGGCGGCAGGCATCGGTGCAATTCAGAAATGAAATATCAAAACCAAGAATAATTAAACAAGGGGTGCCACAGGGTGGTGTCCTATGCCCACTTTTGTTTAATTTCTACATATCTATGCTACCTTCGCCACCAGAAGGAGTTACTATCGTTTCCTACGCCGATGACTGCACAATAATGGCCACAAGGCCCAGGCCCACAGATCGATGAGCTTTGCAACAGAATAAACGGCTACCTCCCTGATCTCTCCAGTTTTTTCGCCTCGCGAAACCTGGCATTATCACCGACTAAATCCTCCGCGACCTTATTTACAACATGTTCGTCCCAAATTTCGACCTTTTTGAACATCCACGTCCATGGCACTACGCGACCGACTGTCCTACACCTCAAAATCTTGGGTGTGACGTTTGATCAGGATCTACATTTTGGTGAGCACGCAGCCGTAACTGTTCCGAAAATCCAGAGCCGTAATAAAATGCTCAAATCCCTTGCTGGCAGTACTTGGGGAAAAGACAAAGAAACGCTCATTACCACATACAACGCAATTGGCCAGCCGATTGCGTGCTACGCGTTCCCTATATGGTCGCCAAGCCTAAAAACTACTCACTGGAAGAAGCTACAGGCCTGCCAAAATACTGCTCTCAGAATCGCCACGGGCTGTCTTCTTATGTCCCCAGAACACCATCTACATAATGAGGCGAGAATACTCCCCATCAAGGAGAGAAATGAGATGCTAACCAAACAGTTCTTGTTGAATACCCAGAAAACTGGGCATCTCAACAGACATCTGATTGATGAGCCAACACCGCCTAGGGGCTTAAGGAGTCATCTCCGTAAGCATTTTGAGGAAATACGGCACCTGAGAACTCAGCCGTATAAAGCAAAAAAACACAAGGGTCGGACCTTTATGCCAGGAATTGCCCAGTGAACCCAGTACTCAAAGAACAGTACCCAAAACTTGCGGAAGAGGAACGCATACTCCCTAGGGAAACGCGAGTTACTCTAGCTCAACTTCGTTCTGGACACTGTAAAAGGTTAAACTCTTACCTATCCAGAATTAACCGACATACAAAATATATGCCCCGCTTGCAATGTGTCCCCACATGACACCAACCATCTCTTTAACTGTAATGTGGAACGAACGCCTCTAGCACCGCTTTCATTATGGTCCACCCTTGTTGAAACAGCAAGTTTCCTTGGACTCCCGTTAGAGGATATTGATAACAATTTGTGATCGGTCCAAGCTGTTAGGCGGGACGAAGCACTGCTACAACAACAACAACAGAATTTACGCAGGCTTCGCCTCTGTTAGAATTGTTGCAAATTCCTCGTAAGTTAGAAGAGAGAAGTTTAACGCGCGCTTTAGGTGATATTTTGTGCGCTTTATGCCGGCCTCCCAACAGCCGCCCATGTGAGGAGAGCTTGGAGGATTAAAGTGTCAAGTTGTTTGAGAATCAGCGAAATAGGATGCTATCTTGTCGTCATCGACGCAGCATTGGAATGTAGCACGAAGCTCCTTGTCAGCACCGACAAAGTGGGTGACGTTGTCTGAATAAATATGTTGACAATGCCCTCTTCGATTGGTGTAGCGCTTGAAGTTAGCGATAACACTTCCTGAAGTGGGATCTCCGGTCAGCCCTAAGTGCATAGCGCCCGTGCTCATGCATATAAAGGAGCATATGTACGCCTTTGTTGATTTCGCACCTCGGCCATGAGTAAATTGTATGCTGTAAGGGCCAGCAAAGTCGACTGCACTTTGAAGTAAGCATCGTGTACTCTTAACACGACTTGATGGAAGGTTGGACATTTGTTGTTGTAGCGTTGTGCGGTTTAAGCGTTTGCATGGAACGCAACGGCGATATATACCTCGAACTAAGAAGTTGTGAATGCCAGGGAACTAAAACCGACGCTGTATTACTGCTTGCATCATTTGTGGACCGCCGTGCAACATGGCGATGTGGACTTCTGCGGCAATAACTTTGGCGAGCGATGAGTTTTTCGGTAGTATGATTGGAAGTTTCATATCGTTTGAACATGATGCGTTTTTGATTCGAGCTCCAACTCGTAGAATGCCTGTATCGTCCAAAAACGGTTGATGATGAGCGAGACTACCGCGCGTAGGTATTGGTTTTCCTGACATGCAATTAGAAATTTCTTGTGCGAAAACGTTTGCTTGAGAACGCCTTACCAATGATTGTACAGCTTTGCGAATTTCATAACAGGTTAGCGGACCAACTGATCGTGCATCTACAGTACAGTGTCGTACGCATATGCGAGCATTATTAATAAAACGAAGGAGGTATGCCCTAACTCGTTTGAGCTTGTTGTATGAATGAAATCTTCTTAGCAGATCACATTCTTCGTCGATTTGCATTAGGTGTGACCTGGTCTTGCTTGATTTCAACTCCAAATTTGTACTATGTTGTGCGGTATGTTGCACCCAAAAACGATAGTTTTCTCGAAGCCAAGGTGGACCATACCACCACAATTGATGATTAAGAAGTTGAGCAGGGCTAAGGCCCCGTGAAGCACAATCTGCAGGGTTGTATTCCGAAGCGACATGTGTCCAACTGACTGAAGGTAGGACCTCTTGTACGTCTGCCACGCGGTTTTCGACGAAAGTTGACCAGCGGCTTGGGATTGCTTGCAGCCGCGCCAGAGTTACCATCGAGTCGAACCATGCATACAGTTTTTAGCATTTTTGTCCGAAGCTTTGCTGAATTTGGCGGATTAGCTTAGCGCCTAGATGAGCTGCGCATAGTTCGAGGCGCGGTAGTGAAGTAGTTTTTAGCGGCGCTAACCTGGTTTTCGCAGCAATCTGGACAACGTTTGCGTCGTCGTATTGTGTTTGTGTGCGGCAGTAGATAGCAGCCGCATAGGTAGCTTCCGAAGCGTCGGTAAATACTTGAACTTCCACATCTGTAGTTGTACTACTACCAAGCCACCGTCTGAAAGCTTTGGCAGCTCCCTTCTGTGCGATACCCATCTGAGGCTAACTCATCCACATTATGTGGAGTGGTGCATGGCCATATGAGACCAAGCGGGTCGAAAATCTTGCTCGTATCGGAAAGAAAAATGTGTTTCGTTAGTTGACTCTGTAATTGCTCCAAGTCGAAAGCAATCGAAAGCGAATCGTCTTCGGTATGCCAAGTACAACCCAAAGTTCGAATGTCGTTCCCATCAGCCAATAAATGAGAGACCTGAGTAGAGGGAAGTGGTATTTGTTCCTTAATGGTTCGCAATTTGTCGCCCACTTTCGGAGCTCAAACCCACTCTGAGAGAGAACGTGTGAAATATCACGTTGAAGTGTAGTTGGCGATTTTAGAGAATCGGACCCTGTTAGTAAGTCGTCCAGGTAAAAATCGGGCATAACTATTTTAGCGGCGGTTTGATATTCTTCGGCTGCTTGCTGCGCAGCGCGATGCAAAGATTTAACAGCGAGGTGTGAAGCGGAAGCCACCCCATAGGTGACTCTTAGAAGGCGATAGTCACGCAAGGGTTCGTACGAATTTTCGCGCCATACAATGCGCTGATAGTCGATGTCCTCTTTAGCGACGTAGACCTGCCGATACATATTCGCGATGTCAGCAATTATACCATAACGATGGGTGCGAAAGGAGTTGTTGCCCAACCATTAGCGCATCGTTTAACGAATTGCCTGACGATGTCGTCATTGACGCGTTGAAGACGACTCTACGCTTCGTGGTCGAACTTGTTTCATGAACCACTGCGTGATGTGGCATATAATATGCGGTTTACGCTGCTGGTTCGGCTGGCTCAATATGGCCCAAGTCGAAAAGCTCCTTCATGAGCTTACTATACTCCTCGTGCAAACTTTTATTCGCGGCAAATCTTTTTTCCATTCGCAGTATTGCCTTTACTGCTGCGTTTCGCGACTCACCAATAACAACTTCCTGTTTAAGCGGCAGACGCATTATAATTCGACCGTCTGATGCGCGTTGGGTTGTTTCGTCGAACAACTTTTCGCAATATAGTTCCTCGGGTTTATAAAACTTTCTTGGAGGCAGCTCCAAAAACTTGGTAAGAAGGTTAGATAATTGTATGTCGCAATAGTGCGTTGAGATTAAAGTCGGCTTTAGATGTCATGCAGTGACGTTTCCGAACAGCAAGCACCCAACCGAATACGGTGTTCTGCGCCATCGGGCGCCGTTTTCACCCTTTTTAAACCATGGAGTAAAACCTTGTCCATTTCGTCCATGCCTAACAAAATATCTATTGGACCAGGCTTAAAACAGTTTGGATCGGCTAGCGGCAAATCTATAACATGCGGCCACCGTAAAGCGGGTACCACGTTGATCGGAATAACGACCTTTTAGGTAATATAAGTGTACTAACGTGAAAGGTTAAGTCATGTGATTTTGGAGAGATGCACAGTTTTACCTCACCCTTTGTGTGACCTCCGGGAATGGATCCGATACCTGTGACGCAAGACTCGGTGATAAACGTGGCGTGTGATCCGTTATCGAGAAGCGCCCTAGCGGGTTGCCAGCCACCAGCGTTATCTTGTATGTAAACTTCAGCAGTGGCTAGTAAAACCACCCTTTCAGCATCAGCATAGTGTGAGGTTATGTTGGCGCCCTGAACGCCGTCGTTATAAGCGGATGCTTACTTACTTACTTACTTAATTGGCGCTTAACCGTCTAAATGGTTATGGCCGTCCAACAAGGCGCGCCAGTCGCTCCGCCAACCGGCGCCAATTGGTCACACCAAGGGAGTTTAAATCGTTTTCCACCTGGTCCTTCCAACGGAGTGGGGGCCGCCCTCTACTTCTGCTTCCATAGGCGGGTTCCGATAGAAACACTTTCTTGGCCGGAGCATCATCTTTCATTCGCATGACATGGCCTAGCCAGCGCAGCCGCTGCGTTTTAATTCGCTGGACTATGTTGATGTCTGCATATAACTCGTACAGCTCATCATTAAATCTTCTTCGGTACTCGCCATCGCCAACGCGCAGAGGTCCATAAATCTTTCGAAGAACTTTTCTCTCGAACACTCCCAAAGCCGCTTCATCTGCTGTTGTCATGGTCCATGCTCCTGCCCCATATAGCAGGACGGGTACGATAAGTGACTTGTAGAGTATAATTTTCGTTCGCCGAGAGACGACTTTACTTTTCAATTGCCTACCTAGTCCAAAGTAGCATTTATTGGCAAGATTGATTCTTCGCTGGATTTCAGTGCTGATGTTGTTGCTAGTGTTGATGCTGGTTCCCAAATAAACGAAGTCTTTTACTATTTCGAAATTATGGCTGCCAACAGTAGCGTGGTTGCCAAAGCGCGTATGCGCTGACTCTTTGCTGGATGACAGCAGGTACTTCGTTTTGTCCTCATTCACCAACAAACCCATCTTTACCGCTTCTTTTTCTATTTTGGAGTAAGCAGAACTAACAGCGCGGGTGTTTAGGCCGATGATATCAATGTCATCAGCATATGCCAGTAATTGCACGCTTTTATAGTATATTGTTCCAGTGCGGTTAAGTTCTGCAGCTAGTATAATTTTCTCCAGCATCAAATTAAAGAAATCGCACGATAGGGGGTCACCCTTTCTGAAACCTCGTTTAGTTTCGAACGGCTCGGAGAGGTCCATCCCAATTCTGACTGAGCTGATGGTGTTGCTCAACGTCATTTTGCACAGCCGTATAAGTTTTGCGGGGAAACCGAATTCAGACATAGCGGCATATAGGCAGCTCCTTTTCGTGCTGTCGAAGGCGGCTTTAAAGTCGACGAAGAGGGAATGTGTGTCGATTCTATTTTCATGGGTCTTTTCCAAGATTTGGCGCATTGTGAAAATCTGGTCGATGGTAGATTTACCAGGTCTGAAGCCGCACTGATAAGGTCCAATCAGCCGGTTCACGGTGGGCTTCAATCTTTCGCACAATACACTTGAAAGGACCTTACATGCGATATTAAGAAGGGTGATTCCACTATAGTTGGTGCCTTTTTGCAGTATCCCCCTTCTTGTGGACTGGGCAAAGAACACTTAGATTCCAACCGTAGGGCATGCACTCGTCCGCCTATATTTTGCTAAGAAGCTGCTGCATGCGCCTTACCAACTCCTCGCCGCCGTACTTGAATAGCTCCGCAGGCAATCCATCAGCGCCCACGACCTTGTTGTTTTTCAATCTGGTTATTGCTATTCTAACTTCGTCATAATCGGGCGGGGGGACATATATTCCATCATCATCGATTGCGGGATCGGGTTCTTCATCTCTGCGCGGTGAATTGCCGCCTCCATTTAGGAGAGCAGAGAAGTATTCCCTCCATAATCTAAGCACTCTCTGGACATCAGTTACAAGGTCGCCGTTTTCATTCCTACAGGAGTTTGCCCCGATCTTAAAACCTTCTGTCTGTCGCTGTATTTTTGCGTAGAATTTTCGGGCGTTATTCCTGGTGGCTAGCAGCTCAAGCTCCTCGCACTCACGCCTTTCTTCTTCTGCTTTTTGCTTCCTGAAAAGGCGTCTCGCTTCCCTTTACAACTCACGATAGCGTTCACACACTCCTCTTGTCGCGCCCGCTTTTAACGTAGCCCTGTAGGCAGCGTCTTTTCTTTCGGTTGCAACGCGGCATTCTTCATCGTACCAGTTGTTTTTCGTGGCCGCCGGTAACCAATTTTTTCCTCGGCGGCAGTACGAAGTGCTTTGGAGATATGCTCCCACTGCTCCTGTATTCCTTCAGGATGAGTTGTGCTCTCTGTGAGAGTCGAGTTGCGAAATCATTGGCAGTCTGTTGTGATTGAAGCTTTTCGACGTCTAGCTTTCCTTGTGTTTTTTGTTCCTTGGTTTTAGCCGCGTTGAGGCGGGTGCGTATTTTGGCTGCAACGAGATAATGGTCCGAGTCGATGTTAGGTCCTCGGATCGTGCGCACATCTAAAACACTGGAGGTATGCCGTCCGTCTATCACATGTATATCTGATTGCGAGTATTTCGATAAAGCCATGTAGCTTGATGTATCTTTTTATGCATGAACCTCGTGCTGGATATGACCATGTTTCGAGCACCGGCAAAGTCAATCAGCCTCAGTCCGTTAGGAGAAGTTTCATTGTGTAGGCTGAACTTTCCGACTGTAGGGCCAAAAACACCTTCTTTGTCCACCCTGGCGTTAAAGTCGCCAATCACGACTTTTATATCATGATGGGGGCAGCGCTCGTATGTGCGTCCTAATTGTTCATAAAAAGTGTCTTCCACCTCATCGTCTTTCTCCTCTGTCGGCGCATGGGGGCAGATGAATGATATATTAAACAATTTTGCTTTTATTCGGATAGCGGCGAGACGCTCGTCCACAGGCGTGAACGCCAGCACTTGGCGACAAAGTCTCTCTCCAACCAAGAATCCGACGCCGAACCTGCGCTTATTCGTATGGCCACTCCAATAGATGTCACAATTTTTGATCTTCTTTCTTCCTTGCTTCGTCCAACGCATTTCTTGGATGGCGGTGATGTCAGATTTTGCTTTGACGAGGACATCAACCAGCCGGGCATCTGCACCAATCACATTCAGGGAGCGGACGTTCCAGGTGCATGCCCTCAATTCATTGTCCTTCAAACGTTTGCCATGGTCGTCATCAATAGAGAGTGTATTTGTTTGTTTGTTTGTTTGCTTTCTTTATTTTCTTATAAACATTTATCATTATACAGTATTACAATCTAAGTTAATAATTAAATAAGAAAATAGATAATGACATTAAATACTCATATTATGAGCAGTGGAAATGCCATTTCTTCCATTCGGTATTCGCTTTTTTAAAATGCTTGTGGGGCGCATTACAATAAAAAGGTACAATATATAAGATAAGCATGAGTAGAGAGATTCAATGATACAACTATTATAAATACAAGCAATAATTAGAGATATAAAGTTATATTTTTTTTTACTATAAAAGTGTAGAGTGTAGAGTGTATTTATCCGAGGCTTGTTGTTATATTTCATTGGAGTATGGTTTTACGTGGCGGGTCCCAAGCCCAGCGCACAACCCGCTCAGCGGGGGTGAAAATATTACTTGCACGTTTATATAGCGAGCCGCTTGCTCCAAGACAGATGCCCGCTTGCAGACGCACCTAGAGGTGTATAGACGCTGCCGATGAGATCTCCCCCGGCTAGCCCTTAAACTGATTATGTCAGAGTGGCCTAGCCAGGTTCTCGCCTTCTCACATTAGCTCACCGCTAAACGGATGTTTAGCGGCTACCCAGAGGATACTTGGCCGCAAGTGACCGGCAGTAGTGAGCTGCTTGAACCGCATGCAAAAGAATCGCTCTGGCCATTCCCAGGTGAATGGCGGTCAGAAGCTTTCCCCACTTTCGTGGACTTCTACACACGGCTCCACCCTCCATATAAGCTGATGCTGCCTCTTGATTATTGAGGCCAGCGTGTGAGAACGTATGGTGTCGGCGATGGCACATGGGGCATGATGAATAACTACGACATTTGCAAAGACATGTCCCTTACTGAGGCAATTTAAACAGGCACTTTGCGATTTTATAGCTGCTAGCTTTGCTTTAGCATCCAGCAGATTAAGTTTCGCACAAGTGTATATTTTATGGTCAGCCTTACAATCTGAGCAGGTTGCGACCTTAGCGGTGTTTGAAGATTAATAATCATTTGAATTGATTTGGTTGCATGCTGTATGCAGAACATGTTTTGCGTTTGACCTTGCGTTATTTGAAACTGCAGGCATCATTTCTAACGACCGCGCGCGAGCTTCGAGGAAATCACGAAGTGCTTTTATGTGACTTTTCACTATAATTCGCATCACTTTGTATCTAGTGGTCAGCACGTCACAGGCTTCACTGTAGTTCTTGTCACTCACTGCAAAACTACTAACTAATTCCAATGTCTCACCCAATGTTGGAAGCGGTATGCGTACGGGGGCAAATGCAGCCTGAGTTACTTCGCCATTCGTTTGTTTTTGTGGCATTTTGAGTCGTTAAAAAAATTATATTTAGCTACGGTATACCATTCCTCACCTTGAATGAGGGATTGTTCCTCCACTTCTGCGTTCTCATCGCCACAGGACACCTCCACTTCTTGTTGTGCTTCTGAAAAGCGTACCCATTACTCTTCCAGCAATTGTAAATATGTAGTTGCAGCTTCTGTATCGACAGTAGGCTAGTCAGAAAAAGAAGAAGCAAAAGTAACATCTGACGATCAGTGCTACCAATTCTAGTATGATAAGTTATGGATTGATTGATACAGAGATGCCATTTAGGCCCGAACAGCCCCTGTAGTTCTCAGCTTTTAATCTACTACCTTTATATGCAAGGATGTAATAAAAAACTGTTTCCAAAGTGGCGGGAATGTCGCAGGTCATAGAGATAACTCAAATAATTATAAAGTAGGCTCAAATTTATTTGCAGCGCAGTACTTAAGCACGTAATTGGCAGCACCATACTAATAGCAGAAATTCGAGCTATCTGAGCGATACGGATAATGACCGTAATGAGAACTCCTGGAGGAATATGTGGACTTCAAGAATTCTAAAATAGTTCTGCTACGTCATCCCCATTGGCAGCTTTTTATATCCAAAGGTAAATGAGGAAGGATACCCAGATGTTATGCATTTTGAATTAACAAAACTGTAAACCTTGTTCGGATTTTTCAAAAATTTTGCTTTACAACAACTTAAGGAATATTTATTACTGATTTGAGACAATGAATGCTAGAACAAGCTACTAGATATATAGAGAACTAGTGCAGATGGTCCAGATTTCTTGGATCTCTTATAAAGCCTAGATTTAATGTTGTTAAGTCTGATAAGTTGCTTTGAAAACCAAGCAGGCTTATTCGCACACAAGTTTACGGGAAAATATGGAGATTGATGAATCGATATCACAGATCCGACCAAGCCATCAGTTCATTGAGGTTAATCAAGTTCGCTTTGTATATCATGTGGTATCTTAAGCGCAGCGTGCAGCCGATATTCTGGAAGGGAATTCGAGTAAGGGCAGTACCCATCGAAATTATTCGAATAATAAACTCTCTTATTCGCAAGGTATTCGAAATTCGAGTATTTGTTACAACTTTTTTATCGCTTATTCGAATAAAAGTATTTGGTAAACCCTCCGAGTGTGTTTCTACCATAAAAAACTGCTTAGTGAAAACTCATCTGGCTTGCAGATGCCTCTCGGAGTCGACGTAAAACATGTAGGTCCCATCTCGCCCGTCCCGTCGCCGAAGAGATTTTAGGCGGAGCTTCTCTTCCAATTCGCGTCGTGCCCTTTTAAATTTTTCCTACAAATTCGCGGGACGGGACCTACATGTGTTATGTCGACACCGAACGGCAGATGAATTTTCACTGAAAAGCTTTTCATGGCAGAAATACACTCGTTGTGTTTGCCAAATTACTTCCGAGGGGCGACCCCGCTTAAAAAAACTTTTTTTGTCTAGATTTTAGATGTTGCTTTGGCCGTGAGTTCAACCCATGATCTTTGGTGTGGTGGGCGGAGAACGCTACCACCACACCAAGCAAGTCGTCGGTTAGCCAGCCACCAGCCATGGCTTCCGCAAAATGCATATCGCTATAGCACCCGCGCATAACGCCATTAGCACCCTGATTTATCCCTTGTCTAAAAATATTGACCGCCTATTATCTGAGTGGTCAGCAAGCGTCGGTTCAATTTAAGAGCGAAACCTACAAGCCTAGAAGCATTAAACAAGGGGTGGTGCAGGGTGGTGTCCCCATGCTATTCAATTTATACATATCAAAGCTCCCTCCATCACGAGAACAAGATACCAACATATCCTATGCCGACGACTGCACGATAGTGGCAACTGGCTCTAGCTCCTCAATAGACGAATTAGTTTTAAAAATGAATAGTTATTTACCGATTCTTTTTGTTTTTTTCATCTCGCGCGATCTAAAACTATTGCCGAACAAGTCACTCTGTTTAAGATATTTAAGGAATAGATGACGCAAATATTAGGTATTCATGTCGATTGCGTTACCATACCAACTGTCAGTCACCCAAAGATCTTAGGGGTGACATATCGAATGCCACTCTTACCTTCAAGGCGCATACCTCCGAAACGACATCTTAAGTACAAAGCCACAACAAAATCCTTAAGTCGCTTAACGGCAGCACAACTTACAAAGCAATTAGTCCACTGCTCATGTGATACGCGTCACTGGTTTGGTCGCTTGACTTAAGCGTAAGCGTGCCAAATACTGCACTCAGAACTACCACTACACTATCTACAAAGTGAGCCAAAAGAGCTCAACTTAAAGGAGTTTTTGTTGCATTGTCACAAGGCGGAGAATACCAGCAAATAACTGCGTGATATAGCCCCGTCTCACAGTGTTTCGTGTAGAACAAGCTAGCTGGACAAAATTATTTTATGAGATTTTCCGTTTCATATGCAGTCATTTATTACAACTACGTAATTTTTTTCAGCCATATGTTTTTTTTTTATTTTTTTTTCCAAAATTTTACTTCATATGCATACATTTGCTTATTTCATATATAGTAACACATGTGAATAAGTGACATAAATCCAAAAAAATTTAAAGGCTTGAGAATTTTTTATGAAAATTCGTCGAATTTTTTAAATATAATTTAGTTTTTTTTATAGATCGTGACACATTTTCTTATGGGAAATTAGTTAAAATAAATTTGCGAAAGCGAAAATTGTAAGAATTATCCAAAAAGGGGTTGTAATGAACCAAGGTGAAAGTGGGCCTAGGTGAGACTCCGCCAATATAGATCCTTAGGAACTCAACCATGAACCAGGGCACCGACTAATCAACATCTTAGTTCTCCGAGTACATATAGAGTTTGCTACTACCAGCTAGTCTTCAGCGAATGAGGGTGGGAACTTGCTCCTACACTGACTTTTTCTCGGCTTCACATAAAAATTTCAAACAGAGATTTGAAAAAAAAAATTATTTGTGGCCAACAAGGGTTACACCTGCTAAAAATTAAATTTGCCTAATCCTTACCAAATCCTACAAACTCCAAGTTGAAACCTGCTTACCTCCGTTGTCATACCAATAGCCTGGTTAAACTCTTCCGGCCGCGCTGTGGAAGGCTGAAGGTGTTGTTGCCATTCCGTCATAACCCACCCAACCTGCTAAAAGAAATCATATACGTTTGCTCTTTTAGCCCAAAAGAATACCTACCATTGCCTCCGCTAGCAACTATAGAAAAAAATTTACACCATCATGTCCATATTAAATTTTTCGACTTAACTTTATTACAAAACTGATGTTATTTCCATTCCCTGATTTCATTCTCCACAACTTACTATTCGATATACACCTACATAGATAAGTAACCTAATAGTTCATGTTAGTGTGCATCATCATACCAATTTTGACACAACATGGTCTCAGCAAACTTACAGCAAAATAGTCAAATCAAAAAAAATATGTACCATATCAAACAACTTCTTAATATATGTATACATATGAGTGTCTGAAGTCAACATTCTCTGTTTATATTTATAACAGCTTGCAATCCATCTCTCTGAATATAACATACATATTTCTGTTCTCATTCCATCTATGAATAATGCTGGTTCGAGAGACTCTCAATATTGCCAAATATTTTACTAGTCGCTCTCTATTAAAATTCATACATACTAGAGTATTAAAGTAAATCTAACAGCTAACATTCCTTTTCCCATTGTTAACATTTCTCGTATCTACAATATATTAAGAGTAGCATAGTCTCTCTATATTTAACTTCAAGTTCACAACATTCATGCTACAGTGTGGTAATTACACATACATTCTAATGCAAAATTTAAACGGTTGTCGTTGAGAGAGTGAGCGAGTGAGCGAGATCAATTACTCCGATTCATTCTCTACGGCTAATAATCTCCGAGTTCTATTACCAAGCTCTCGTTTGCTCACTATATGATAATTAAAACTTTTAGTGCTTGAAGCGAGCAGACAAAAACAAAAGGCACTGTTAACAGCTGAAGTTAAAGCTACGGCCTTTACGTACTAAGAAAATAAATGACTATGTAAAGACAAAAGGCATATGTTATCGTAGCATACAAACTTGCTACACATTTAATGGCTATGTTGCCACTGGCCTTATTCGATTGGATAGGATACAGTTTAATAAATAATTCAATTTGAGACACAAATTACATTATTTAGTAAACTCTTCCATATAGAATTTTTCTTTTAGATGTTCTAAGTGCCTTTTTAAGCGGTAGGTGTGAATAAAGAAGTTTTCATATATATACATGTATGGTCATCAAATGACTTACCCACTTATCCTCCTTCCACTGGCCAGTTGATGGGGATGATGGCGGCTAGGCATCAGCTAATAAAACTGAAAAAAAATATAGGAAATCACTTTCACCATTCACCACTTCCGTACGTCGGGGCTATTTGGCTCTCGGTGCAAGCATTCTTCCCCTGTTATGACCGGTCTTTCGATTTTCGATCGCCAATCTTTTGGTACCTTTGGTACGTTACTTAAATTTTACTCCCTTTTTCCCTATTTTACACTCACTCACTCTAACATTACATCTCTCTTCCCTCTATTACTAACTTCACCTTTGTTTTCTAAAATAAAATTTATAATTTATTATTAATACAAAAATTTTTTTTTTTTTTCCTTTACAACTTCTAGACATTATGAAATTATGCCTATTTAATTTAAATCCATGACCCCGATCCGCTCGTTTCCGGCTCCTGCGACTGCTTCCTGTGGCTTAGGTTTCAAGTTTCTTCTTCCGAATTACACCCTCCTTTACAAAATAAACTTAACTTTTGGCGATTATTCACGTCTTACGCAATTTTCCCCCTTTTTTTTTTTTCTTTTTTTCTAGTTGCTATTTGTTTATGTATTTACGAATGTTCCTTAATAGCATCCTTCTTTTTCGCAGCACAATGCTCGCAAAATTTTTCTTCGGAAAATATTTTAAAGGTCTTATTTAAATATTTTTTTTTTCTCTTTTTCGCCACTGAAAGCTTAGTTAACTTTCCTATCCGAATTCTACAAACCAAAACTTTTTAGTAGGTAAGCATTTTAAAGTTTTATTTCCTTTTTTTTTTTCTCTAAATCCAATCCACGAAAATTCTATGCAAGATTATTGCATAACTTATTATTAGTTTAATTAATATTTCGTGTTTCAAAAGGGTTTTTTTTTTCTCTTTTTTTTCTTGGTTTTTTCTGGTTCGTCAGAAAAATTATGTTCCTTCCGCGGTTGGTTTTTTCTTCAAAAAAAGTTCACTTTTCTTTTTTTTTTTTCTAACTACAACTCAAACAAGTTTATTGGATAATTTATTAATTTATTATTAAGTTATCATTTCGGGTTTCAAAAAGGTTTTTTTTTTTTCACACCACTTTTTTTTTCGAAAGTTTTTGGTTTAGTTTAAACCTTATATTTATTTTAGTTTCGCGTTTGGTTTTTTTTTTTTTCAAAAAAAAAGTTTTTTTTTTTTTTTTCTCTCTCGGACGGCAAAAGCGTTTCTTTTTTTTTCAAATTTTCTTAAACTTTATTATTCAAATGGTTGACAACCGCCCGAACTCAACTTATTCACCAGCACGACTTTCACTATTAGATCTCCAACATCAACTGTCCTAAGCTTGCGTTAATATTCGTTTCCTAAGCTAGACTTCAACCGCAATCCCGCTATTTCCTTAAAAAAATTTATTTACGAACTATTTGACTCCAAAAAAAATTGTTTGCGAACTATTTTATATGCTATTGTTGTTATAATTTTATATCCTCTACCAACTTATTAGATCGAACCCTACTCCAATGCTTCTCGCCGTTATTTTCTCATTTTTTCTCGAAACTATTCATCTCACTTCTTCGGTCTCATTTGAGACATTCTCAACCACAGTGCCAGTCCCGCTGTTAAGGTATCTGCTATAAACTGTTCCCACTTTTCGAACTCATCTTCGAGCGTGTACCCTAACATAGCCGAATTCGCTCGACCGCTGTTAACGTACGCGGTCAAATGTTGTTCAATCGTACTGTTAAAGGTATTGGGGCATATCAACATTTGTAATCTATTCCTATTTCCTATGGCGACCGGATGTAAGCAGTAATAGGACTGCCACATAAATCTCCCACCCTACACCACAGGTTCTTTGATATTGCTTAATGGGATGAGCACAAAGCAAAGGACCTGAAAACATGGAGATTTATGAGGGGTAAATAAACATAATCAAGGTGAGCTGTTAGGGTAACTTCAAATTTTTACCATAGATCTTTTGCATGGTAGGTTCCTATCACTTTGCCATGCAGGTCTTCTAAGACATAGTAGCATGATCCTTTAATGGCCTTAATTTTGGCTTTTACTCCGGTTGGTGCAAGCTTCGCGCTAAAATTGTTAGCTAGGTTGCTCTGCACAAAGTTTCGTCGCGTAACGATTTGGCCTACTTGGAAGTTTCTACTACGGCTTCGTAGATTATACGTGTTTGTATTTCGGATATGTGCTTTTTCCAAATTCTTCCTTATGGTATCTCTTATGAGGTGGACGTTGTCGGGGCGGTCTAGTCTTGCAGTATTGTCATTTAACAGTTGTAACTTTCGGAGTAGTCTGTAGTCTGTTCCGTGGGTAATCATGTGTTGTCCGAACACGGCAAAGTATGGGGTATATCCCAGCGATTGGTGTAAGCTATTACGCAGAGCACAGTTAATGCTGCTGGTGTATGCATCCCATTCCCTCTGATCCTTGCGTATGTAACTTCTAAGAGCCTCATTGATTGAACGATTCACTCTTTCTGATGCATTCGACTGTGGCGAATAAACAGCAGTAGTGATATGTGAAACACCATATTTCGTCAAAAATCCCTCGAACTCCTTACTTTTGAATTGGCTACCATTATCCGTGATAACGCTAACCAAAACAATCAAACACATTTTCCTTTAAATAGCCTATTATCAAGTTGGAGGTAAACCTTTTTAAGGGTTTTAAAAATACAAACTTCGTCAAATGATCGAGAATAATCAATAAGCCGATGTTACCTCTCTTTGAACGGGGAAACGGTCCTATCAGGTCGATATATAGTATTTGGAACGGTCTATCTGACACAATTTGTTGTCCCATTGGCGGTCGTAATGTAGTTGTTGGAGCTTTAGAAGTTTGACAATCTTCACAGTTACGTATGTACTCGCGAATTTGTGTAACCATACCTGGCCAATAGAACTTCCGCCGAAGGCGTTCTACCGTTTTGGCTATCCCACCATGTCCTGCAGATGGTGGATCGTGGGCCGCGGATATTACATGTTGGCGTAGTTCGGCTGGCACATATAATTTCCACGCTTTGTCATCTGAATCACTGTTACCGGTAGCAAAGTCTGTACGATGGTAGATGTATCCATCGATAACCTGAAAGTCGGGTAAATTCGAGTTCTGGAACTGACGCTTCAGTTCTTCGTATTCAGGCGAGTTGAAAGCATCGGAGCCTAAATCAATTTCTGGTAAAATGGTTAGTTCTAATTCATTGATTTCGGTTTCAGACATGTCTTCGGGTATACGCGATAAAGCATCCGCGATTACATTTTCTCTTCCCTTTTTGTGTTCAATAGTAAAATTAAATCCCTGTAATTTGATCGCCCATCTGGCTAGTCGACCGCTCAAATCTTTTTGTTGCATGAGCCATCGCAGACTAGCATGGTCCGTCACCACCTTAAACTCCATCCCTTCGATATACATGCGAAATTTCTTTATCGCTAATACTACAGCTAGGCATTCTAACTCCGTCACCGAATAATTTCGCTGGGCCTTATTTAGCTTCTTCGACATATAGGCTATAGGGCGCTCTTGACCGTTATCGTCTTCTTGCAACAGACACGCGCCTATCCCTACTTGACTCGCATCGCATTGTAGTATAAAAGGTTTGTTGTAATTTGGATGAATTAGTACGGGGGCGCAAGTTAATTTCCTTTTGAGGTCATCAAATGCTTTCTGTGCGTCCGGATTCCACGCGAAATGTTTTTTCTTGGAAATTAGTTCTGTTAGATGAAAGGTTACAGAAGAGTAGTCGTCGATAAATCGTCGGTACCATCCGGTCATGCCGAGAAATTTTCGAAGTTGACGTACGGCCTTTGGAACAGGGTAAGTCTCAATCGCAGCAATTTTATCTTGATCTACCTGAAGAGTTCCGTTTCCAACTATAAAACCAAGGTAATTGACTTGGCTTAAACAAAATTTACTCTTTTTGATGTTGATTGTCAAGCCAGCCTTTCGCAATAATGTGGAGACTTCGGACAAATGGATCAAGTGTTCATTAAATGTGGATGCTACTACCAACAAATCATCCAAATATACAAAGACCTGAGTTTTTAAATTGTATGGTATTACTTTGTCCATCAGTCTACACATGGTTTGGGGCGCGTTGCATAATCCAAAAGGTATTCTTTTGAACTGATACAGGGGCCTGTTAGGGACGGTAAAGGCAGTCTTCTCCCTCGATTGCTTATCAAGACTAATTTGCCAGAATGCATCCTTTAAGTCAATCTTGGAAATGCAATGAACGGGAGGAAGCCTGCTTAGCAATCCCTCAATATTTGGGATGGGATATGCATCCTTCAACGTCACCTCGTTTACTTTCCGCGAATCTAAACAAAAACGGACCTTTCCTGGTTTCACAATCAAAACTACCGGCGATGACCATGCCGAGCAAGGAGCTTCTTCTATGACTACTAGTTCCAACATTCTATCTATTTCTTCACATAACAACTTCTCGACTGCAGGGGAGATAGGATAGTGCCTTTGTTTGATTGGCTTTGCATCCCCTGTATCGATAACATGCTCCACTACTTCTGTCAAACCTAGCCCATCTCTCTCAAAACTTGGAAACGAATCTATTATTACTTCTAACTGTCTCTGTTGGTGAGTATTCAACGGCACAACTTCATTAGAATCGTCCTCAATCGCACTTACGTGACTAAATTGAGAATCGAGCTTCACCCCGATGCCAAACTCCTTCCAAAAATCCATACCGCATATGGCTGACTGTACAATCGAGGGTACTATCAAAAATTCTATTGTTTTCCGTTGTCCGTTGAAGCAAACTGGTATAAAAACTATTCCACTTATTTGTTGTCGTTGGCCATCCGCTGTTTTCACGTATCCCTTACCATCTAAAGCAGACGACCTTTTGGCTAACACCGCTTTCGCCAGCTGGCCTCCTATCACGCTTTTGTTTGCACCGCTGTCTAGTAAAGCAAGTACTTGCTCATCGTTAATCCCTATCTGTATAAACGGCCTGTTATCGGAAGGTTTGTATGCGATAGATGAAATAACTATCTTACGCAAACTCTTTTCTGGTTCCAAAAGTTTTTCATTCGCCGCGTTGAACGAGGAACAACTTTCGGAAGGGTGGAGAAGATGTCGGCGCGGCGCTGTTTGTATTCCGCCAACCGAACATGATAAGGTTTTAGAGGACTTAACTTAAGCAGAACTGTAGGACTTGTGGCAGAGGGTATGGGATTAGTTAAAAGTTGAACATTTTCTACATCCGAGGCTGATGGTTCGGATATCCTCGACGGCGGACATCCTGACCCCCGTTTTCCTCCCTCCTATTACAATGTTGACAACTGGGCTTGTAGGTGTCTAATCTTCCACAGCCGTAACAAAATACCCGTCGCACTGGGTTTGTGCAGTCTTGGTACCTATGCCCCCTATCGTCACAATTCCAACACTTGAGGTTTTCCGTTGACATTTCGGCGATGGCTGCATGTTCCGTAAGGTCCTGGTCATAAGTACCTTCCGTTACTTCGGTTATATTTCTTCTGGCTGGGAAACTTCGAGTTGGATGGCTGGTCACCACGCTAGCCATGAAATTTTCATGCCGGTGGCACTCCCTTCGAAGAATCGATAAATTGGCAATGTCTAAATGTAATAGCTCATACCTAAGATCAGGCTTTAAATTCCTAAACATGGTTTCAATAAGCTCCTGATCTGCCATGGGGTAACGCAGACGATCATTCATAGCAAGGATCTCGTCCAAGAATTGATCAAATGGTTCGTTGGGTCGCTGCTTTCGACGACGTATATTTTTATGTTGATTGGACCAAATTCTTTATGAAAATGTTTGCTGGGTTGGAGCTGTTTTGGTCGATATGTATAAAGAAAAAACCCAAGAGTTTTTACTTTTCTCTTCTATGCATTTCGACGCATCCGCGTCATCATCAGGAAGTCTATTTATTTTCAAACAAACAACATGAAAATACAAAAGTAATCATTATTTTCAATAAACATTACAAATTCAACATTAAAACAATAACTCACAATAATTTGATTAGTTGTACAAACACAATAATATCACAGGACAATCGACACATTCATTTTTCTTATTTTCTATTTTTGTTCTTATCATTTTTTATTATTGCTGTATAAGCGCTATTTGTATTGTCAATGTCTTCTTTAAAATTCATGACATTCGTCATATGTTGTTGAATGCGGAGACTTTCCAGTGTCATCCTCCTTTTGCATCTTCTCTCAACATCTAAAATTTTTGCGTTCCCAAAATCAGCTGTATGGCCATTGTCAGTCAGGTGTTGAGAAAGCGCGGTATTTGTTTTTCTGTTTTTTGCGTCCATTTCATGTTCGTGTATTCTCGTTCTCAATGCTCTTTTCGTTGTGCCAATGTAACATTTATTGCAGGCATTGTTGTTGTTACCGTTGCATTGAATTTTATACACTACATTGCATTGTTGTCCCTTGTCTATTTTGTCTTTTGTTTTTGTAAAGAAACGATTAAGTGTATTGTGTGGTTTGTGAGCAAATGTTATGTTGTCTTTTTTCATAATTCTCCTGAGCGATTGATTACTTGTTAGTCCGGGTATATAGGTAACTCCAATATAAGTTTTGTTTGTGTTTGCTTCTGTTTGTCCATTTGATGAATTAGGGTGGTCCATTTCTTGTGTCGTATTAATTATAAGCTTTTCTATTAGAGTATTCGGGTAGCTATTTTTGAAGAGAATATTTTTTATTTTCTTCTTGTTTTCTTCTATGAAATCACCGTCACTTAGAAGATGTATTTTCCTTATTACACTTGTTGCTGTGTTAATTTTCTGCTTCCATGGATGATTGGAGTGATAATTGATAATTCTTCCTGATGCCATCGACTTTGCATACCAGTTGAACGTTAAGTTTTGGTTTTTTCGGTGTATTTCTACGTCTAGGAAGGCAATTTTGTTGTTCTGCTCTAATTCTTTAGTAAATTGTATCCTGGTATGCTGTGCATTAAATACTGTTAGTATGTCTTCCACGTCTTTAGCTTTAACAATTGCGAATATGTCATCTACATATTTGGTTATGTATTTGACATATATGTCTTTGCTTTTTAATTCAGCGAGGCTGTCGTCCAATATTTTGTCCAGAACGATATTTGCAATGGTTGGAGATAGCGGGTTGCCCATTGGCATTCCGTATATTTGTTGGTATATGGTGTTGTTATATGAAAAATAATTGTTGTCACGTAGGCAGAAATCTAGTATCGTCTGGAACTGTTTTTTGTCTATTTGTGTATGTGTCTCCAATTTTTCCCATTTTCGCATAATAGTGCGTATTGCTAAATGTATGGGTATATTCGTAAAAAGAGATACGACGTCGAATGAAATGAGAATTTCGTCGTCTTGAATTGTGAAATTATTGATTTTTTCTTTAAGTTGAAGTGAACTTTTTATATTAAGATCATCGGATATAATATTTTCTAAAATGCTTCCAACAAATTTTGATAATTTGTAACATGGTACATTAATAGATGAGCAAATCGGTCTAAGTGGTGCGTGTGGTTTGTGAATTTTCGGAAGTCCGTAAAGTCTTGGAGCATTAGCAGCCGCGGATGTCAGCTGAAATTTTTGTTTTGCATCGAGTCTCCTTTGTTTGTAAAGATTATTTATAATTGTGTTATTCTTCCTCATCAGTTTTTGTGTGGGATCATTCCTAATTGTTTTGTATGTGTTTTTGTCGTTTAGCAACTCTTTCATTTTTAGTTCGTATTCATTTTTGTACATCATAACTGTCTTGTTGCCTTTGTCTGCATTTGTTATTATGATCTCGTTTCTGTGTTGGTTAAGGAATCTTTTGGTGTCTGTCGATGTTTTCAGTATAAACTTGTCCTTAGTGCAGTTTCTAATTTTTTGTTGAAAAGTATTGATTTTTGCCGCAATGTCACTCCTTACAGTATCTTTTTCCCTCTCGTCCTCAAAACTTTGTACGCATTGTTCCAAATCGGCGATTATTTCAATGGGTGAAAATGTTTTTCTTGACACTGGTAGGGCGAATTTGTTGCCAAGTGACAATAACCAACGCGACTCCTGCGGTACTTCGATGTTCGTATTGTTCACAAACCAATCTTCATTTAATCTCATGCCAAATTTTATAGTATTCTTCGAAATTTGCTTCTGGAGTTTGTCGTTGTGTATACTTTGTGTGTTTGTGGCGATTTGTGTCGAAAAATAGTGGTGGTTCTCTATAATTTTTTCGTAATCTGTTTGCTGAAGTCTGTTTTGTAACGTTTCCTGTAAGTGCTTAACGGTCGTTGTGATAATTTTAATATTAATGTTTGATTCTTTTATTTCTAAGTTAACGACTTTCAGAAGAAAGCATTGTTCTAATTTCATAAGGTCTCGTCGTGTGGTGTCTAGTTTAAAGCAGTGTTGTATCGTTTTTGTCTTACCCTGTAAATGTGATGGAATGATGCCATAATCTTTGCACCGCAGTAAAAATTTTAGGCGCTCTTTTTGTTTAGCCAGTTTTTTGATGTTTTTGTTGTGTTGCTTGATTATGTAACAAATCTTTTCGTCGTATTTGTATTTGATGTGTTGGTAGAACTGCTTCATGTTGTTGTTTGTAATATTCCGCGTTTTTTCCGGTTTTGCTCACCGTAAATATTTATATGTTGATTGGACCAAATTCTTTATGAAAATGTTTGCTGGGTTGGAGCCCGCTATCTCCAACCATTGCAAATATCGTTCTGGACAAAATATTGGACGACAGCCTCGCTGAATTAAAAAGCAAAGACATATATGTCAAATACATAACCAAATATGTAGATGACATATTCGCAATTGTTAAAGCTAAAGACGTGGAAGACATTACAGTATTTAATGCACAGCATACCAGGATACAATTTACTAAAGAATTAGAGCAGAACAACAAAATTGCCTTCCTAGACGTAGAAATACACCGAAAAAACCAAAACTTAACGTTCAACTGGTATGCAAAGTCGATGGCATCAGGAAGAATTATCAATTATCACTCCAATCATCCATGGAAGCAGAAAATTAACACAGCAACAAGTGTAATAAGGAAAATACATCTTCTAAGTGACGGTGATTTCATAGAAGAAAACAAGAAGAAAATAAAAAATATTCTCTTCAAAAATAGCTACCCGAATACTCTAATAGAAAAGCTTATAATTAATACGACACAAGAAATGGACCACCCTAATTCATCAAATGGACAAACAGAAGCAAACACAAACAAAACTTATATTGGAGTTACCTATATACCCGGACTAACAAGTAATCAATCGCTCAGGAGAATTATGAAAAAAGACAACATAACATTTGCTCACAAACCACACAATACACTTAATCGTTTCTTTACAAAAACAAAAGACAAAATAGACAAGGGACAACAATGCAATGTAGTGTATAAAATTCAATGCAACGGTAACAACAACAATGCCTGCAATAAATGTTACATTGGCACAACGAAAAGAGCATTGAGAACGAGAATACACGAACATGAAATGGACGCAAAAAACAGAAAAACAAATACCGCGCTTTCTCAACACCTGACTGACAATGGCCATACAGCTGATTTTGGGAACGCAAAAATTTTAGATGTTGAGAGAAGATGCAAAAGGAGGATGACACTGGAAAGTCTCCGCATTCAACAACATATGACGAATGTCAAGAATTTTAAAGAAGACATTGACAATACAAATAGCGCTTATACAGCAATAATAAAAAATGATAAGAACAAAAATAGAAAATAAGAAAAATGAATGTGTCGATTGTCCTGTGATATTATTGTGTTTGTACAACTAATCAAATTATTGTGAGTTATTGTTTTAATGATGAATTTGTAATGTTTATTGAAAATAATGATTACTTTTGTATTTTCATGTTGTTTGTTTGAAAATAAATAGACTTCCTGATGATGACGCGGATGCGTCGAAATGCATAGAAGAGAAAAGTAAAAACTCTTGGGTTTTTTCTTTATACATATCGACCAAAACAGCTCCAACCCAGCAAACAAGACGTATATTTTCTTTCCTGTCGTAGTCACTCAACTGATCTTTATATTTCTGTCTCAAACCTTCACATAACTCCCCCCAATCTAATCGTTCAGTTTGGCGATGGTGTCGCCAAAACCAAGCTTCCGCATTATCGCTGAACAACATATGTACGTATCGGCATAATAAAACGAAGTCCCCGTTCAAGGACTGCCGTGTTAGCGCATTAACCCGATATATAAAGTCTTCGACAGACATTCCATTTGGTTTGCCTGTGAAACGCACATGCCAGTTAGAAATAAGATTGGAAATTTTGTTAGCCTGTAGATCGCTGGTCCGGGGTAGAGATCCTCTGTCACGGTACGGTCGGGTATGAGGCTCCTCCGAATCATTCAACGGCATGTCCTGTGGCCACCTTGGGATGTCTTGATTCGATGGACGCTCGCGATTCCTTCCTAAATTTAAGTGCTCGAGTAGGGCGCTTAACTCACTGCCGATTTGAGCCGTCATTTGTTCGCGGAAGCCATTCAGGGATTCTTGAATTAAGCCCCGTACCATAGAGTCGTCTACCGCGGTGACCTGCGTTTGAGCACTAACCGTCGGTCTGGCGATTTGTCGCGGTGATCGGTTAAAATTTGGTCTGTTCAAATTTGCTGCAGCGTTTCTAGACGTTTGCGTTACCAAACGCGTGATTGGCCTGTTTCTAGCTACCGCACCCCCTCTCGCGCGGAATGAAGTATTCGACGGTGAAACAGCCGCCTCATTCATACTAGACACGTTTGGGAAATCTGACACTGTAACTGGTTCTCTGCAGGTCGGACAAGAAGCATTGGTTTCTATCCACCTAACTATACATTGCCTGTGAAAGTTGTGCTTGCACGGAGTCTCAACTCGGTCGTGTCGCACAGTATCGCTACAAATGGTGCAGATTAGTTCTTCCTCTGCATTTGTGAGATTCAGATTCTCTGGACTATGACGAACTGCCATTGCAAAAAAAAAATCTCAGACTTGTTAATTAAAGATAAAAAAAATTGTAACGTCGCTGTAAAATTTCGAAAAGTATTTATTATTTATATCAATAACCTACTCTTATTTGGGTTTCTTTCTAGAAACAATTTTAATAAAAAAAATAAAAAAAATTTTATTTTATTTTTTTTTTTTTTTCCTCCATGTAAAGAAAATTCGAAGTTATTTGTTTGACATAGTTGCTGCATTTGAGGACTTACATGGCGCATTGAAACTGTAATCACTGCCGGTTGAATTCACCCCGGAAATGGTATGACAATCGATAACAAAACAAACTACCTCTTCTGCAAATTCGGGTCTAGTTATGTGGCGAGAGTTTAGTTACCAACTAACTACTTCTCCAACCACCTACACCCGTATTGCAAAAAAAAAATGATGCGGTGAACAACGCGAGTAGTCTACCGAGGTAACCCAGTAGAGAAAATCTCGAGCGAAGTTTTACCAAAACAAAAAAAGTAAAAGTTAAGTATTTATGTATATCACTTTCTTCGGGTATGACTTCGACATAAGCCAATTGCCATCAATATCTCCGACTAAAGTGCAGTTGGAATCTAATGCATTCTGCTAAAGTATCTCCGGTTCACCTCCGAAATAATCCAGATCATGACACTCCAAGAAAGAATCTTTTGGCAGATGCGAAATTATAGAACAAAAAAAATATATACAAAATTTTATGGAAACGTAACCTTCGTTGGCCCCACACTTGGACGCCATTTATGTAATGAACCAAGGTGAAAGTGGGCCTAGGTGAGACTCCGCCAATATAGATCCTTAGGAACTCAACCATGAACCAGGGCACCGACTAATCAACATCTTAGTTCTCCGAGTACATATAGAGTTTAAGGAGCGGGTACTCTGTTTGCTACTACCAGCTAGTCTTCAGCGAATGAGGGTGGGAACTTGCTCCTACACTGACTTTTTCTCGGCTTCACATAAAAATTTCAAACAGAGATTTGAAAAAAAAAATTATTTGTGGCCAACAAGGGTTACACCTGCTAAAAATTAAATTTGCCTAATCCTTACCAAATCCTACAAACTCCAAGTTGAAACCTGCTTACCTCCGTTGTCATACCAATAGCCTGGTTAAACTCTTCCGGCCGCGCTGTGGAAGGCTGAAGGTGTTGTTGCCATTCCGTCATAACCCACCCAACCTGCTAAAAGAAATCATATACGTTTGCTCTTTTAGCCCAAAAGAATACCTACCATTGCCTCCGCTAGCAACTATAGAAAAAAATTTACACCATCATGTCCATATTAAATTTTTCGACTTAACTTTATTACAAAACTGATGTTATTTCCATTCCCTGATTTCATTCTCCACAACTTACTATTCGATATACACCTACATAGATAAGTAACCTAATAGTTCATGTTAGTGTGCATCATCATACCAATTTTGACACAACATGGTCTCAGCAAACTTACAGCAAAATAGTCAAATCAAAAAAAATATGTACCATATCAAACAACTTCTTAATATATGTATACATATGAGTGTCTGAAGTCAACATTCTCTGTTTATATTTATAACAGCTTGCAATCCATCTCTCTGAATATAACATACATATTTCTGTTCTCATTCCATCTATGAATAATGCTGGTTCGAGAGACTCTCAATATTGCCAAATATTTTACTAGTCGCTCTCTATTAAAATTCATACATACTAGAGTATTAAAGTAAATCTAACAGCTAACATTCCTTTTCCCATTGTTAACATTTCTCGTATCTACAATATATTAAGAGTAGCATAGTCTCTCTATATTTAACTTCAAGTTCACAACATTCATGCTACAGTGTGGTAATTACACATACATTCTAATGCAAAATTTAAACGGTTGTCGTTGAGAGAGTGAGCGAGTGAGCGAGATCAATTACTCCGATTCATTCTCTACGGCTAATAATCTCCGAGTTCTATTACCAAGCTCTCGTTTGCTCACTATATGATAATTAAAACTTTTAGTGCTTGAAGCGAGCAGACAAAAACAAAAGGCACTGTTAACAGCTGAAGTTAAAGCTACGGCCTTTACGTACTAAGAAAATAAATGACTATGTAAAGACAAAAGGCATATGTTATCGTAGCATACAAACTTGCTACACATTTAATGGCTATGTTGCCACTGGCCTTATTCGATTGGATAGGATACAGTTTAATAAATAATTCAATTTGAGACACAAATTACATTATTTAGTAAACTCTTCCATATAGAATTTTTCTTTTAGATGTTCTAAGTGCCTTTTTAAGCGGTAGGTGTGAATAAAGAAGTTTTCATATATATACATGTATGGTCATCAAATGACTTACCCACTTATCCTCCTTCCACTGGCCAGTTGATGGGGATGATGGCGGCTAGGCATCAGCTAATAAAACTGAAAAAAAATATAGGAAATCACTTTCACCATTCACCACTTCCGTACGTCGGGGCTATTTGGCTCTCGGTGCAAGCATTCTTCCCCTGTTATGACCGGTCTTTCGATTTTCGATCGCCAATCTTTTGGTACCTTTGGTACGTTACTTAAATTTTACTCCCTTTTTCCCTATTTTACACTCACTCACTCTAACATTACATCTCTCTTCCCTCTATTACTAACTTCACCTTTGTTTTCTAAAATAAAATTTATAATTTATTATTAATACAAAAATTTTTTTTTTTTTCCTTTACAACTTCTAGACATTATGAAATTATGCCTATTTAATTTAAATCCATGACCCCGATCCGCTCGTTTCCGGCTCCTGCGACTGCTTCCTGTGGCTTAGGTTTCAAGTTTCTTCTTCCGAATTACACCCTCCTTTACAAAATAAACTTAACTTTTGGCGATTATTCACGTCTTACGCAATTTTCCCCCTTTTTTTTTTTTTCTTTTTTTCTAGTTGCTATTTGTTTATGTATTTACGAATGTTCCTTAATAGCATCCTTCTTTTTCGCAGCACAATGCTCGCAAAATTTTTCTTCGGAAAATATTTTAAAGGTCTTATTTAAATATTTTTTTTTTCTCTTTTTCGCCACTGAAAGCTTAGTTAACTTTCCTATCCGAATTCTACAAACCAAAACTTTTTAGTAGGTAAGCATTTTAAAGTTTTATTTCCTTTTTTTTTTTTCTCTAAATCCAATCCACGAAAATTCTATGCAAGATTATTGCATAACTTATTATTAGTTTAATTAGTATTTCGTGTTTCAAAAGGGTTTTTTTTTTCTCTTTTTTTTCTTGGTTTTTTCTGGTTCGTCAGAAAAATTATGTTCCTTCCGCGGTTGGTTTTTTCTTCAAAAAAAGTTCACTTTTCTTTTTTTTTTTCTAACTACAACTCAAACAAGTTTATTGGATAATTTATTAATTTATTATTAAGTTATCATTTCGGGTTTCAAAAAGGTTTTTTTTTTTTCTCACACCACTTTTTTTTTCGAAAGTTTTTGGTTTAGTTTAAACCTTATATTTATTTTAGTTTCGCGTTTGGTTTTTTTTTTTTCAAAAAAAAAGTTTTTTTTTTTTTTTTCTCTCGGACGGCAAAAGCGTTTCTTTTTTTTTCAAATTTTCTTAAACTTTATTATTCAAATGGTTGACAACCGCCCGAACTCAACTTATTCACCAGCACGACTTTCACTATTAGATCTCCAACATCAACTGTCCTAAGCTTGCGTTAATATTCGTTTCCTAAGCTAGACTTCAACCGCAATCCCGCTATTTCCTTAAAAAAATTTATTTACGAACTATTTGACTCCAAAAAAAATTGTTTGCGAACTATTTTATATGCTATTGTTGTTATAATTTTATATCCTCTACCAACTTATTAGATCGAACCCTACTCCAATGCTTCTCGCCGTTATTTTCTCATTTTTTCTCGAAACTATTCATCTCACTTCTTCGGTCTCATTTGAGACATTCTCAACCACAGTGTCAGTCCCGCTGTTAAGGTATCTGCTATAAACTGTTCCCACTTTTCGAACTCATCTTCGAGCGTGTACCCTAACATAGCCGAATTCGCTCGACCGCTGTTAACGTACGCGGTCAAATGTTGTTCAATCGTACTGTTAAAGGTATTGGGGAATATCAACATTTGTAATCTATTCCTATTTCCTATGGCGACCGGATGTAAGCAGTAATAGGACTGCCACATAAATCTCCCACCCTACAGGGTGTCTACTTATTTATGTGAGTGACTGTACATATGTATATACATATTTTGTATTTATTTGAGTATTTATCCTGGCACTACAATTTTTACAGAATTATTTTATAGTACCAGTCAGGAATGTAAAAGTGAATTACAATAATAATAATAACAATGTAAATAATTAAGTTAATTATGTGAAAATTACTTATTACAAAAACTTAAAAGTAAAGTATCATACAAAGTAGAAAAGAAAATAGATTTTAATTGAATAAAACCTGATCCAACAAAAAGTTATAGGGTAGGTTATCTTTTATAATTATGTTATTATTCGCTATCATCACTTTCATTGGATAAGTCACTTGTGGAATAGTCATGAACATCAGCAACACTACTGTGAAAGCTTGAAACAACTGGGGTATTTATTAACTCCTCAACATTATCGGGGGACAGTAAATTTAAGACTTCTGAAGTCAGACTTTTAAATTTTTTCTAAGGTATCTCCCTAAAACTGTTAACTAAAGGATCCGATGTTATAAGCAACATATTTAGATCTCTATTCGTGGCTTCACGCGTCTGCTTTTGTGTGTTATAATCCCTGAATCGTCTCAAATCTTTGTTACGGGCTTCCTGTGCTTCCTCGGAAAGTTGACCAATAGGTAAAATTGCTGATTCTATAATATCAGTACTATGCACTAAGAATTTATGAACTGTAACAGGCATATTAAACCATGGATAGAGATATATGTATAGTTCTTTAGTCTCGACCGCAAATTTTTCAAATCTTTGGATATTTATATTGTACCCAGATGCTAATGCGCGAAGGAGAGTGTCGAATCTTTTGATGAGCGTTACATACAATCCCGTAATCTCAGCACTAGCCTCAGAATTTTAGAAAAACCTACGAGCAGTGTTGCCGTCATTGGTATTGCCGAAACCTGGTTTTGGTTTATCTTCATCAATCCATTGTATGTACCTGTTTTTATGCCTTGGTGACTGGTGCGGTAGGTTGTGGCAGGTTGAAGTCAATGATCTTCGCCTTTTTGCTTTTGGTATGCTCTTGTTGACCTTGCGCGTTTATTTTTGTATGTTTTATGGCTACGTGTTTGTTCCCTGTACCAGGGAATTGGTTTTGCCGTTTGTAGATCAGCTTTAAAAGTTCAAATATTTCGTCGGAGCTGGTACGTACATACATCCTATTTGATATGTAGAGATAACTAAATCTACAAAAAAAAAAATTTAAATAGATGTGCAAAGAATTCGCAATGGTTTTTTCTTTCGACTATTAGAGAATACTTGCGACTATAACATATGTAAAATTAAGCCCGGATGTCCGCGGATGTATATAACTTTTTTGTCCCTAAAGTTAAAAATATAGGGAAAAAATACCTTTTCTTCTTAATAGCGGAATGTTAAATATATTGAAAATACTCTAATTGTGAAAGAATTACTAATAAAAAATTTTACTTACCTTCGAGCTTAGAATCCATCAAAAAAATTATGTAAAAGTGTTCACTTAAAAGAAATATGAATCTTAATATTCAACAAGAATTTTGCAAATTAATCAATGCATTTTACGGCCACTCCTGCCTTCTTACTTCAATTACTCAATATATATGAGCATAAATATCAAAAAAAAAGCAAAAATCCCGTTATTTTGTTTGTTTTCTTTCATTTCTCATTACCTTGGAATAAGAACTTTGTTTTTGTCCAGCTTGTTCTACACGAAACACTGTGCGTCTCCCAGAGGGAAAAGGAAACAAATCTGTAAGCACTACGATGAGATACTCCACCTACCAACTCAGCCGGTTGATCCAGATAAACATAATGAGGTCCACACTGAGGTGGTAAGTACCTTCGCTAGGTCGCGCCTGGTGAACGCTGTTATCAATATATCCCAAAGCGGGGCACTCCAGCTACCAACTGCGTGATCTAGCCCCGCCTCACGGAAAAATAAAGAAATATAAATAAGCACTATGGTGAGATTCGACATCTATCATCTCAGTTGGTTGATCTATATAAACATAAAGATACCAGAACCCTAATCTACACTAAGTCGGTAAATACCGTCGCTAGGTCGTTGCCGGTGAACGCTACTATCAACATACTGTTGCATAAACTAATTAGTATGTCAGTTTGTATATTGGTGTTTATAATAACTAGTATGCCATCTGGTATAATGCTGACGCAGGGGCTGACTTCCGTGTTAATTGGTATGACCCTGATGCATATACGGACTAGTATGGCATCTGGTACGATATACTGATTACTTTGACAACAGGTATGATGCTGATGCCGAGACTGGCTATTGATATTTCGGACATCGCCGTCCAGTAACCAGTCTCTAATATGGAAAAAAGACAGAACCCTAACTAGTTGGGATTTTTGGCAAACTAGTATTCTTCTAGTATAAAACTAGTTGGTTTGACTGCAGGGTAAGTACGCATGTGCATGCTCATATGTGCAAGCGATGAGCGTGGGATAAGTAGGTACTTTTTTGCAAATCGCACCGCGCTATTCGAATAAAAGATTTTCGAATAATAAGGAAAGAAATCGAAAAAACTGTATGCGAATTTTTAATAAAAGTTAATAGCCTTGAATATTATAAATTGTTAGATTTGTTGAGCAAAAAGGCTTCACAGATGAATAAAACTTATTTTTTGTTTATATTCATTTATAATTTATTTGTCGATATTTCGACTTCAATCTGAAGTTATCATCAGGGCTGGGGACAAAACAATAAAAATAATAATAATTAATTTAATATATACTTAAGTACATATTATTCAAAACAAAGTCACCACTTACAAATATGGATATGTATGATCGACTGATTAGAGGAATCACTGTTTTGAAAAACTGTAATGCGAAAAAGCTTTGCTCGTTACTATAACATAAAAAGGCCAGCATTCGCATCAGTTGCAAAAAAATAAATAAATTTAGCCAAATCGCGGGTTTTAATCGAGTGCTGTGTTAGTGTAAAATTACAAAAAAAACAAAACAAGAACAAAAAAAAACAGTGAAAGAAGATACACGGGGAGACTGATCCAGATCCGTTAGGCTTTCGGCCAACGGAATCCTCCGGTAAGTAAACCCACCAGGGAGTAGTGTCCTGGCCCTCTACCATACTCACCTGTGCACGTATTGTATATAAGAGTGAGCTAACTCTCGTGTTCTTTCCCAGCAAAAAATCGTGCGATTAATCCCTAAAGAGATTGGTCTCCGATTGATCTCTTTTGTCTACATTTGGGCATAATTGATCCCTTTGGGGTGCAGTTGGGATTAGTCAGGTTGAAATCTATGTAACCCATTTTAAGAAATTTAAAAAAACGACAACGACATGAGTAAAATAAAAAAGATTACAGGTGAATGAATCGAGTTATTTTAGAAAAGTGCGAACCCTATACCGAACCTAAATTACTAGGACTTAACGACTACGACGGAGTTAGGATTAAGTTTTCGGAGAATATTTTGTATTCCTTTTATAAAAGCGGGAAAACCACTTATATCAAATAGATTTGGTGGCTTTGTAAACCATTCGATTGTGTTTCTGCAATGAAAAATGCGACTGTTCACTATTTGAGTCCTTATTGAACCGAAAAGGGACTAGTCTTCATATGTTCCCATATGGGTACAAAGGGGATTGGTCCCATCGATCTCTGTCGGGTATAAATGGGTAGAATTAGAATCTTCATAGGACATGCTCAAACAAAAGGGAACAGTTCAACTCATACAAAGAGATCAAAACTGGCATTGGTCGCATACGGCTTTGCGCCTCATCCCGCATTCATCCTAGACTAATCGCATTTTTCGCAGGGTTGTTTTAGAGGCAGTGCCGCGATTTGGCAACCGATATTTTGGGCAACTTTATGCTCGCATCCACCACAAATACAACAAAAAGTTACATCCATTACACGCAATAACTAACATCCACCGGCAATCCAAACAAAACCGGCAACACGAATCTCTTCAGCCACACACACATTGACAACACAATCACATCCATCGATCTTCTCAAGCATCCACCTACATACACCGGAAATATATCCAACAAACGCCTTCTACATCCACACACCGATACACCAGCATTCACCTGCAGTCCGCTCCAAAATTGGTAACATACTTCTGCACTCACACATACAAGCATACACTGGGATCATCAATCATTGGTAACACAGCCGCCAGAAACTGCATTCATCCATAGTCATATACACACACACACATAAGGTGCACTTAATAGACACTTTCTTTGTTTGGTAAGGGATAAGGGCCACATCCGTACTGGGCTGAACCAGCCAGCTACGGGGGATGTGACTGCGATCAGCTGGTCCATAGTAAATAAAATAAATGTAAGGCGCGATAAACTCCGAAGAGATTTGAGGCCAAGCTTCTCTTCCAATTTGCGTCGTGCACCTTTTTCATTTTTCCTACAAATTGGCGGGACGGGACCTACTTGTTTTATGCCGACTCCGAACGGCATCCGCGAGGCAGACGAGTTTTCACTGAGAGCTTTTCATGGCAGAAATACAATCGGAGTGCTTGCCAAACACTGCTGAGGGCTGACCCCGCTTAGAAAAATTTTCTTCTAATTGAAAAACCTTATCTCTAAAATTTTGATGCTGCTTTGCCCAGGGTGTGAACCCAGGGCATTCGGTTTGGTGGGCGGAGCACGCAACCATCACACCTCGGCTGGTCCATAGTACATATGTTTATACAAGAACTCAACGACCTTAAAGAGCAAGTCAGCCATCAACGTTGATCACATCCAGCAGGGAGGGAGAGAGTTCCCTGCGGAGCGGCGCTGATAAAACACCACAAAAATAAACCCACCACGATTGTGCAGCCAGAAACAGGGTGATTGGGGAGCGAACGCACTTGCTTCATGTTAGATTTAAGTTTTCCATTATTATTATTTTAGTTGCATCATTTCATCCTTTTTTTTGTTCACATATCTTTTTCTTATTGAATTATTCGAGGTATTAAAGGGCGACGCGTGCAGTGGTTCATTTGCGATTTTGAATGTTTTTTGCACGCAGTCATTTCACTTCATATTTTTATAAATTTTTATACTCAGTTGAGCAGAGCTCACAGAGTATATTAACTTTGATTGGATAACGGTTGGTTGTACAGGTATAAAGGAATCGAGATAGATATAGACTTCCATATATCAAAATCATCAGGATCGAAAAAAAAAATTGATTGAGCCATGTCCGTCCGTCCGTTAACACGATAACTTGAGTAAATTTTGAGGTATCTTGATGAAATTTGGTACGCAGGTTCCTGAGCACTCATCTCATATCGCTATTTAAAATGAACAATATCGGACTATAACCACGCCCACTTTTTCGATATCGAAAATTTCGAAAAACCCAAAAAGTGCGATAATTAATTACCAAAGACAAATAAAACGATGAAACTTGGTAGGTGAGTTGAACTTATGACGCAGAATAGAAAATTAGTAAAATTTTGGACAATGGGCGTGGCACCGCCCACTTTTAAAAGAAGGTAATTTAAAAGTTTTGCAAGCTGTAATTTGGCAGTCGTTGAAGATATCATGATAAAATTTGGCAGGAATGTTACTCCTATTACTATAAGTATGCCTAATAAAAATTAGAAAATAGGACAAACACGCCCACTTTTAACAAAAAATTTAATATCTTTACAGTATATAAGTAAATTGTGTCAACATTCAACTCCAGTAACGATATGGTGCAACAAAATGCAAAAATAAAAGAAAATTTCAAAATGGGCGTGGCTCCGCCCTTTTTCATTTAATTTGTCTAGGATAGTTTTAATATCATAAGTCGAACAAAAATTTACCAATCCTTGTGAAATTTGGTTGGGGCTTAGATGCTGGGATGATAACTTATTTCTGTGAAAAAGGGCGAAATCGGTTGAAGCCACGCCCAGTTTTTATACACAGTCGATCGTCTGTCCTTCCGCTCGGCCGTTAACACGATAACTTGAGCAAAAATCGATATATCTTTACTCAACTCAGTTCACGTACTTATCTGAACTCACTTTGTATTGGTATAAAAAATGGCCGAAATCGAACTATGACCACGCCCACTTTTTCGATATCAAAAATTACGAAAAATGAACAAAATGCCATAATTCTATACCAAATACGAAAAAAGGGATGAAACACGGTATTTGGATTACTTTATTGACGCAAAATATAACTTTAGAAAAAAACTTTGTAAAATGGGTGTGACACCTACCATATTAAGTAGAATGAAATGAAAAAGTTCTGCAGGGCGAAATAAAAAAACCCTTGAAATCTTGGCAGGAATACTGTTCGTGGTATTATATATATAAATAAATTAGCGGTATCCAACAGATGATGTTCCGGGTCACCCTGGTCCACATTTTGGTCGATATCTGGAAAACGCCTTCACATATACAACTACCACCACTCCCTTTTCAAAGCCTCATTAATACCTTTAATTTGATACCCATATCGTACAAACACATTCTAGAGTCACCCCTGGTCCACCTTTATGGCGATATCTCGAAAAGGCGTCCACCTATAGAACTAAGCCCCACGCCCTTTTAAAATACTCATTAACACCTTTCATTTGATAACCATTTCGTACAAACATATTCTAGAGTCACCCCTTGTCCACCTTTATGGCTATATCTCGAGAAGGCGTCCACCTATAGAACTAAGGCCCACTCCCATTTCAAATGTTCATTAACCCCTTTCATTTGATACCCATATCGTACAAACAAATTCTAGGGTCACCCCTGGTCCACCTTTATGGCGTTATCTCGAAACGGCGTCCACCTATGGAACTAAGTATCACTCCCTTTTAAAGTACTCATTAATACCTTTCGGTTGATACCCATATTGTACAAACGCATTCTAGAGTCATCCCTGGTCCACCTTTATGCCGATATCTCGAAAAGGCGACCACCTATACAACTACCACCACTCCCTTTTAAAACCCTCATTAATACCTTTAATTTGATACCGATATCGTACAAACACATTCTAGAGTCACCCCTGGTCCACCTTTATGGCGATATCTCGAAAAGGCGTCCACCTATAGAACTAAGCCCCCACGCCTTTTTGAAATTCTCATTAACACCTTTCGTTTGATACCCATATTGTACAAACGCATTCTAGAGTCACCCCTGGTCCACCTTTATGGCGATTTCTCGAAAAGGCGTTCACCTATAGAACTAAGGCCCACTCCCTTTTAAAATGCTCATTAACCCCTTTCATTTGATACGCATATCGTACAAAAAAATTCTAGGGTCACCCCTGGTCCACCTTTATGGCGATATCTCGAAACGGCGTCCACCTATGGAACTAAGGATCACTCCCTTTTAAAATACTCATTAACACCTTTCATTTCATACCCATATCGTACAAACAAATTCTAGAGTCACCCCTGGTCCACCTTTATGCCTATATCTCGAAAAGGCGACCACCTATACAACTACCACCACTCCCTTTTAAAACCCTCATTAATACCTTTAATTTGATACCCATATCGTACAAACACATTCTAGAGTCACCCCTGGTCCACCTTTATGGCGATATCTCGAAAAGGCGTCCACCTATAGAACTAAGCCCCACGCCCTTTTAAAATACTAATTAACACCTTTTGTTTGATACCCATATTGTACAAACACATTCTAGAGTCACCCCTGGTCCACCTTTATGGCGATATCTCGAAAAGGCGTCCGCCTATAGAACTAAGCCCCACGCCCTTTTAAAATACTCATTAACACCTTTCGTTTGATACCCATATTGTACAAACGCATTCTAGAGTCACCCCTGGTCCACCTTTATGCCGATATCTCGAAAAGGCGACCACCTATACAACTACCACCACTCCCTTTTAAAACCCTCATTAATACCTTTATTTTGATACTCATATCGTACAAACACATTCTAGAGTCACCCCTGGTCCACCTTTATGGCGACATCTCGAAAAGGCGTGCACCTAGAGAACTAAGCCCCACGCCCTTTTAAAATACTCATTGTCTTGGCCGGGCCACAGCTCAGGGATGGTGCCGGTCAAGATATGGTGCCGAAAAGAAGAAAATTTTGGTATTAGAATTTTAATTTAAATATAAGTATCTTTATTCGAAATAAAGATTAAGTACAGTAATTGACTAATACATATATTTTTATGTTACCTTTTTGATGATTCTGGAACCGCCGGTGGGATACGTCCGTGCACGTTGATGTTAAAAATCCAAGAAGCCCAATAACAGAATTTGTTAAGCCCGCTTGGCAGTCGAACTGTTTATTTATTCCTGCGATGTTTATTTGTATGGTTAACATAAACGGTTCGACTGGCTCTGTTAAAAAATATAAAGCGAATGCGAGGGCGACCCAATATGTTTTAGAGTTTGGGCTGTTGGCCTAAACATGCCGCCCCCCTTGCGAAACGCAAAATCTATTCGGACATATCCCACCGCTGGTTCGCAGAGTTTCTTAAATTAAGCTTAAACTAGTTCCAGCTTAGGTTCCGCTTGAGCCACCTAAAGGAGAAAATTGCAAAATAATAAATGAAGGTACACATGGTTCTAATTCAGTGGCACATTTATTTTCAAATTTCATGTATGTATATATAAAACGTAGTTAAATTTACTGTTTCGTAAAAAATATATGTAAATAAAGGAAGTTCATTTTATGAATAACTTTACAATGATTCCAATGAAGGTTTCAAAAACTAAGTATGAAAAATATTTAAAATCCATTTTATGTATAAGTATGGAAGTATATATATTTTATGTATGTAAATATATATATATGAAAAAAAGTATGTAAAATTACTCTTCGGTAAACATATGAAATTATAAATTTAAATTGACATATATAAAGCCAATTTAACAGGCACCAGACAATACCCAACCAAAGATGGTATTCTGTGCCAACAGGGGCCCCAAAGTTCCGGCCGGTATGGCGCCCAGCAGAACCTTTGGGACCACGTCGGCACCGAGCACCAATTGGACTGGGCGGCGACGTCGAACCGCGGGTCTGCGAGCCTGATGTTGGCATATGGCGTGGCTACCGTTGCGTCCAGGCTTGTTAGTGGGGTTTGCCTCCGGAAATGAGGCAACGCCACGGCATAAGTGGTGACGGTTTCCGTCTGCCCATGCTTGCCCCGCAGCTTGATGAAGCACCCACGTCGATCCCCCAGAATCGTCACCTCAAGGCTGAGTCGGCGGATGAGCTCATCCGCGATGATGGACGTAGCAGCGCATGGATCGAGTAGAGCTCGAACCAGGTGCAAGCGCCCACCCGATTCAACCTTAACCACGTCCGTGGGTGCAACCGAGGTGAGGCACTGGATCAGCTGTGGCGGAGCACGTGAGCTGACAACCGTCCCAGCCCGGAAGGCACTCGTTGGATGGAGGTAGAATGCAGGTGATTCCACTCTCCTTGCGACGCGACTATGATGCACTTGCTGCTTGCGTCGATTCCTCTTTCTTTTTCCTTGGTAGCTATTCTTCTGCGGTTGGAAAGTTTGCATTTCCAATCCGCTCGCGATCACCTCATGTCGAAGCATAGGTCGAAAACGGCGCGGTTGGAAAGTTTTCATTTCCAATCCGCTCGTAGAAGGTGGGTGGAATGCCGATGATTCCACTCCACGTGAGACCTCCGGGCGGAAAGCGGACGTTTCCGCTCCAGAGGACTCTGTTTCGACCTCGGATGCAACGATGGAGAGGTTGTCGCTTTCCTCGGTGGTTTTCTGAGGCCTGCTGCGTCTCCAGGGATTGCGTTGCCGCCGCGTCGTCTCCTGCACGTCCTCAATGTGCAGCATAGTGTGGTGGTCGTCTTCGCACTTGTTGCACCTCCCTTCATGTGTGAAGTGTGCTGCACTATGCAAAGAGGATAGGCAGTTGGTGCAATAGCGTTTTTTGATTACAAAATAGGAAGATCGGACACACCCTAAGTGGGTGCTTCTTTTCGCATAAGCGGCAGGCCAGAGAGAACCCTTTAGCCTCAGATGTTTTGCGAATTGCAGTGAATCGCGCCACTTTTCTGAAAAGGAAAATAAGTTGTTCTAATTTCATCGACGTAGCGAGCATATTTCGGTTGGCGAGCAATTCTGACAAGGTAAATGTAGACTTCACCTTATAAGGGGTTGTTGGTGGAAGCAGGGTAAAGAATGCGATATATAAAAACGCTATGAATGTATCGTATTGTAGTATAATTGATATTCATTTGTTTTGCAAATGATACCCTTGGACCCCCAAGGCAGAAACAACGCCAACCCAAACATTAAAAGGAAAGATTTTCTCAAACAATGTCTAATTGATATATTTCCAAGCATTTATAGCATTTATTTTTGATTACTAACTAGTTTCTCAAAAATGTAAACGTCTACGTCATGCTTTTCCATATGCGACGCATGTAGCCTTACGGATAATTGATGATGTGTCAACACCCTTATGCTACCATACTAGTGAATCGATTGTATGCAATATGCAATATCAATATATTGCATGTTTCACTAACTTCAGTTCCGGATTAATTAATGAAAATGAAAACCGAAAAAAAAAACGTGGCGCGTGTGATTTCTGTTTTGTGATTGCAATATAATTGTAATTGCAAGAAAAATAGTGCGCGTGCGGGAAAAAAATGTAAATCGCGGATATTTAGTGTTTATTTCGTGTCTGTGAAGTGGTTTAGTGAAACAAAATATACATATGTACATATATGTATGTACATATTGCAAATTATAAAGAGAGGAAAGAAAACAAAAAAAAAAATGTGATCATAAAGACCTATGAAAGGTCGTGTAAAAATCCTCCAACAAAGCAGAGCAACAAATTATGTGAAAAGTGTGTAATTGTGTTTTGTTGTTGCTACGATTCGCAACAAAATCATGCGATCGTACATTATAGTAGGGTGTGCAGTGAATTTTTTTATTGTGAAAAAAAGAAAATTTTTGAGTGTTTTTTTTTTTGTTGGTTTTTGCTTCGAAAAGCAAAAACTTAATTGCAATATGTATTTAATTAGCGAGCTTTGCTCATATTGCTTTATACAATGGTTTGTGTAATTGATATTAGAGAAAAATTGTAAGTTTACAAACGGCGATGGTTACTAGGACATGTTTCTGAATTTCACTTCTTCATCAGCTAGCTTTTCGGGAGCTGAGCGTTGAACTCGAATCTCCAACATTCATATCAGTGCAAGCCTTTAGCTGCTAAGCCATATGAATGTCCCGTTGTTCGCTGTACAATTGGTCTTTAAGAGTTGCCTTTTTGTTTATATTCCTTTTGATCACCATGTAGGCACATACACTCTATATGTAGTTTATTCCTAATGGTGTGGATATGATTTTTAGGCGCGCTTTTGAAAGCTTTGTAACATTTGTTCGAATTTTTACAGTATTTGTTTTTAATACTTCCGCTGTTACTATTATATCAATATGATCATATGTATTTAATTAGCGAGCTTTGCTCATATTGCTTTATACAATGGTTTTTGTAATTCATATTAGAGAAAAATTGTAAGTTTACAAACGGCGATGGTTACTAGGACATGTTTCTGAATTTCACTTCTTCATCAGCTAGCTTTTCGGGAGCTGAGCGTTGAACTCGAATCTCCAACATTCATATCAGTGCAAGCCTTTAGCTGCTAAGCCATATGAATGTCCCATTGTTCGCTGTACAATTGGTCTCTAAGAGTTGCCTTTTTGTTTATACTCCTTTTGATCACCATGTAGGCACATACACTCTGTATGTAGTTTATTCCTAATGGTGTGGATATGATTTTTAGGCACGCTTTTGAAAGCTTAGTAACATTTGTTCGGATTTTTACAGTATTTGTTTTTAATACTTCCGCTGTTACCATTATATCAATATGATCATATGTATTTAATTAGCGAGCTTTGCTCATATTGCTTTATACAATGGTTTTTGTAATTGATATTAGAGAAAAATTGTAAGTTTACAAACCGTCGCCCGGAAAAATTGATGTCGTATGTGAAATTTGGGCCGAATTGAGTTAATAATGCAGTTATACTAAACTAATAAAGATATTTCGAATCACGTCATCCGTTTTTCGCTATCTCTTTTGGTTTTAGAGATATTGAGCAGTATTTTGTCGTATGTGCAAGGTCCCAAGCGATTTCGTCTAATTTTGTCGCATGTGACAACTAATTTTCACGTACGACAATTCTCCGTATATACTTTGTTCTTTGAACACTCGGTAAAATATTGGCATAATCACCAATTAAACAACACATACGACAAACTTTTACAGAAGATTGGTAACATTTTGTCTTATGTGTCATACAAAACCGCATGATCGCACAATATTTAGTATCGATTACGATGTCGGCGAGTACGGACGAATCATCTGCGCCACTTTTGCCGCCGGAAATTAATGAGTAAGTATAAATTCAAAAATATGCAATACAATTAATTGAAAACATTTAATATTATTACAGTATGGAACGTGAAATACTAAGCGATAGCGATAGTGATTTTTCACCAGATGATGATCAGAAAGATCCGAACTACATTCCAAATACTTCGAAAAAGTCTGCAATAACGCATAATTATGAATTTATTGCCACGACAATCGATTCAACACCAAATGATGTTGGCAGCCAACTTCGAAATTTGCCGTCCCATGCCAGCAATTCTTGTATGTATGTGCCTTTTCTTATTTTAGTTAATTTATCAATATTTATCTTCAGATTACAGCGAGGCTCCAGTAACTAGGAAACGTGAGCGAAATCCCGAACTTTGGAAACAAAATGTGAGAAAAAATTTCGTACAAGAAAGGCAACTTATACTCGATCATTTCTGGAGCCTAGGTCCTACAGAGAAATAGACCTTTTATGCTAATTTTATAAAACAGGAGGAAGTTAAACGCAGACGATGTGAGACCAAAAGGCAGGACGATCCAAAAAAAAAGAACAGCTTTAAATTCTATTTGAAATCATGTACCAAAACTGTACAGGTTTGCAAAAACTTTTTCTTAAACACCTTATCAATATCCGAACGAGGCATCTACTATTTTTTTCGCAAACATTATGCAGTAGACACGAAGGAATCTTTGTCTAAACTACATCATCGTGGGAGAAAACGTACCGAAGAAAGTCGAATAGAGGAAGTAAAGAATCATATTTTGAGCTTCCCAACAGTCGAATCACATTACTGTAGATCCTCCACCTCAAGAAAATATTTGGAGGCCAATTTAAGCATCCAGAAAATGTATGATCTCTATAAAATTTCGCTCAATAACCCAGTCAGTTTAGATATTTACAGGCAGGTTTTTAACACATAGTTCAACTTAGGTTTTTATACACCACGTAAGGATGTTTGCGACAAATGTAGTCTCTTTAAAGTAAATAATGCTAAACAAACGGTAGCTTCTGTTCAACTGTATGAGAAACATTTAAATGAAAAAAGATTTACAATAGCTGAACGTGATGCCGATCTCAAGATTATTGACAAAAATACTGTGGTTTTAGTGTATGATCTACAAAATGTATTTTCACTTCCGAAATTATTTGCTTCAAGCTTTTACTATAAAAGAAAGTTGTCTGTATTTAACCTTACTGGTACGCTTATACTACCTGGATGCGAAAAAGTAACATACTGCGCTCTTTGGAACGAAACTTTGAGCGGACGAAGCGGAAACGACATTGCCAATGCCTTAATTAAAATATTGAATAAAATTTTAGAAGAGCATCCAAATATTAATACCATTATATTATGGAGTGACTCGTGCGTTCCGCAAAACAGGAATCGTATAACTGCGATTGCTTTGCTACAATTCTTACACGATCATCCACATATTATAGAAATTAAGCAAAATTTCAGTGAGCCAGTGCATTCTTGCTTACAACTGGTTGATTGTGTTCACAGCGTAATTGAGAAATACTTACGAAACGTCTAAATTCCTAGTCAACTTACATTATTAAGACTGCTTAAAAATACAAACTTTACAAATACAAAACTCCGTTTGTTACAAATGACTGATAATGACTTTAAGTGCTATTCTATAAAATCGGAAAATATAAATTTTAAAGATGTACAATTTTTTAAATGCAAATCTCTACTATATTCTGGAAATTATTTGTTCGAAATTGGAACGAAAATTTCATTTGAACATGCAAATTATTCGTTTACAAATATTCAAAAAAAAAAAAATAGATTTTCAAAATCCATAACCATTTGGGAGAAACCCTTTTGTATTGTACCGAAAAAAGCACTTGATGAAAATAAAAAGAAAGACTTAACAAGTGCTATTTCATTCCTGGAAAACCAGGAAGATAAAGATATTTATCAAGCTTTACTTAAATTTTAAGCTACTTATCGCTTTGTTTATTTATTTGTTTAATTGTTTTTTTACTTTATTTTTGTTTAAAAACTGAATTGTTATATTTATTTATTTGTTTAAGTTGTTTGGTTATGATACTTGTACATTTAGTTTTTTTTTTTAACAGAATTTAACTTTTTTTGGAAAGATGTTCATTCTACTGTGCTTTTACTTGCTGTGAATTAATTTATTTAATTTTATGAGAAATAAAATACAATATTTAACTAATTTAAAAAATCTTTAATTTGGTTGAAATTGAGAGCACATTTTGTCGTACGTTATACACATTCCTGCAAGACTGTTGCTAAATATAACGTACGACAAAATTTTACTGAAAAAAATCCTTTATAAATTCCAAAATAATTAACAATATATAACAGAACTAAAACAATTTAAGAACTTCGTGGCTTAGTAGTATTCTCCCAGACTTTGGAGAAAATCGAATGAGGCGTTTTGGAGAAATACAATTCCAAACTTCAAACCTGTTTTCCCAAAAGTCTTTTAATGCAACATACGACATCAATTTTTCCGGGCGGCGAAACGGCGATGGTTACTAGGACATGTTTCTGAATTTCACTTCTTCATCAGCTAGCTTTTCGGGAGCTGAGCGTTGAACTCGAATCTCCAACATTCATATCAGTGCAAGCCTTTAGCTGCTAAGCCATATGAATGGTCTCTAATATCAATTGGTCTCTAAGAGTTGCCTTTTTGTTTATATTCCTTTTGATCACCATGTAGGCACATACACTCTGTATGTAGTTTATTCCTAATGGTGTGGATATGATTTTTAGGCGCGGTTTTGGAGGCTTAGTAACATTTGTTCGGATTTTTACAGTATTTGTTTTTAATACTTCCGCTGTTACTATTATATCAATATGATCATATCAATTTAATTAGCGAGCTTTGCTCATATTGCTTTATACAATGGTTTTTGTAATTGATATTAGAGAATAGCAATATTTTGCATTAGGGTGAACCGAGCAATCCGAAATTTCTCCTCTGTTTTTTTTTGTTAGAAAATTTTTTTTGTTCTTTGTTTTTGTTTAGTATTTAAAACTTTTTACTTCGAAAAGTAAAAAGGAATTGTGCTATGTGCCGTGCATTATATTAGGGTGTCCTTAATTGAAAAATTTTTATTTCCGTGATTTTTGTTTTTATTTTTATTTTGATAAAAACGGGTGTATGCAATGGAATTGCCAGCGATTTATTAATTTAAGTAACGTTGCCTTTGCCATTGTACTATCCTTTTTTTCGTTTCTTCGTAACAAAAATAAAAAATTATGTTTATGTGAGGACCCCTATATATAATGCACTAGGCAAAAAGAACAAAGAAAATATTTATTTGAGGGAAATTTCATTATTTAATATGTGGTTTGCGAAACCACGAACCTTTTTTTGATTGCTTAAGCAGACCCGAAATTTCACGATTACATGCAGTCCAATGCACATAGTCATTGTGTATGTGCCTGTCCACATGTTTTCGGTGGCGACTACCTGACAACCTCAATTGGTAGTGAGTGTGTAACAATCGCATTAAAAAATTGAAGACGTAATAATAAAAAGTGTTCATCAATGTAGTAGCAAAATATTGTTGCTTTTGTAAATGAAAATCACACCACCCATGTGCGCACGCATGTACATATGTAACATTAGGCTGGATCAAAAAAAAAAGAAATTTTTGTTTCCACTATGAGTTTGTTGAAGTTGCTTCGTTTTGGTTAGGAGAAGTTTTGATGTTGTGTGGGGATTTTGTAACTCCAATTTTAGCGTTACTGCTGAAGATTAGGGTCTGACGTGTTTTCAGTTTCCGCGGTATATGGTGGTAGTAATATTAGTTTGACAAGTGGTCTTGTTACTTGCCCCCTTTCAGTTCTTATATCCACAACGCGTACCCGGTTGTCTGAACCAGGGTGTAATCTTATCACACGCCCCAATCTCCATTCGTTGGGAGGAAGATTGTCTTCCCGTATAACCACCATATCTCCGACTTGCATATTTGATTTAGGATGCTTCCATTTTATCCGTTTCTGTAGTTCCGAAAGATATTCTGATTTCCATCTTCTGCAGAAGTTTTGATGTAATGCCTTGAGTTTCTGCCAGCGATTGACTATTGAGGCAGTATTCATCAACGCTGATTTCCGCTGGTGCTAATAGGTGTCCTCCAATAAGAATGTGTCCTGGTGTTAGAGGCTCAACGTCAGATGGTTCATTTGAAGCGGGGCTAAGAGGACGAGAATTGAGACATGACTCAATTCTACATAACAATGTGTTAAATTCCTCAAAAGTGAATTTGTTGTTTAAGGCCACTTTTTTGAAGTGGCTTTTAAAGCTTTTCATTCCCGCTTCCCATAATCCCCCCATGTGTGGAGCTCCTGCTGGTATGAAATGCCAGCTTAATGCCTGATGGGAATATTTTAACAGGGTTTGGTTTCTTGCATCGGCAAGAAACTCCTTAAATTCAGCTTTTAATGCGCGTGATGCACCGACAAAGTTTGTTCCATTGTCCGAATAAACGTTTTTTGGACATCCCGCGGCCACTGTAACTCTTAATATCGAAGGGCCCAGCGAAATCTACCCCTCTATTGGTAAATGCACGCGAAAAGGTGGTGCCGTCTTGAGGTAGAATTCCCATGAGCTGATTTTGAGATCGTTTCTTGAAGATCGTGCAGATCTTACAATTATGAATTACGGATCGTATCATGGTTTTAACTTTTGGTATCCAGTATTGAGTTCTAATGATGCGCAGCATTAATTGGTTTTCACCATGGAGAGACATTTCATGGACAAACTGGACATACAGACGTGTAAACCTACAATTGTACGGAAGTATTATGGGACGGCGTTAAGATTCGGTAGTATCTTTGGATGCACCAAGTCGTCCACCCGTTTTCACTACTTCGTCTTCATCAAGATATGGGGTGAGAGACAGTATTTCGCTTTTAGATCCAATTGGTGTTTTGGATTGCAAGCTCGAAATTTCTGATCCGTAATATTGCTTCTGAGCAAGTTTTATTAAACGGGTTGTTGTGGCTTTAATTTCATCTGAGGAAACTAATAAGATTCCGGTTGACTATAGTCTTTCGTTTTAGAATGCGTTCTATGAAGAAACCTGCGTATATATGAGATAACTCTTAAAGCCCTAGGAAGATTTGAAAACCTATAGAGAATATCATTAATATTGTTTGAAATTGCGGTAGCATGTACTTGCACGGGTTTTTCTTCAATATTCGTGTTAAAATCCAAATCTTGTGTTGGCCACTTTTCCTGCTCTTCTTGGAGCCAAGAAGGACCCTGCCACCACAGAGAATTGTTGACTAAATCCTCGGCTAGTATTCCTCTATTGGCTAAATCTGCTGGGTTTGTACCTGAATCCACGTGATACCATGATGACCTTCCAACTTTGTCGATGATTTTTGTAATTCGATGCGCAACGAAAGTTGACCATGAGCACGGAGGTTTACGTATCCAAGCCAGCACGATTGTCGAATCTGTCCAAAGATGAATGTTTTTTTGACCTAAATCAAGGTTAGCGCAGATAGATTCACTTATCTCCGCTAATAATACTGCTCCGCAAAGTTCCAGTCGAGGAAGTGAGATGGTTTTGACTGGAGCTACTCTTGTTTTTGCCAAAAGCAGATTCACCAGTATACCTTCGTTAACGGCTGCAACATACGCTTTCTCGGAGGCATAGCAGAATCCGTGGATTTCGACCTTTTCTGTTGGAGAAAAGGCTACCCATCCTTGTACGTATTGGTAAAATTTTTCCACCTGTCTAATCTTGAAGACGAAACGGTTTCATCCCAGCCAATACCCTCTAACCAGATATTTTGCATAATCATTTTCGCCACGATAATTGTTGGTGCTAACCACCCTAATGGATCAAAGAGTTTTGCGATAGTAGATAGTATCGCTCGTTTTGTAGGCTCGGTATTCTCTTCTATAGATTTTGCTATGAAGTAAAACCTATCGGAATGAGCATTCCATCTAATACCGAGCGCCTTTACACTACTGTAATATTTTACTGGAATTTGAAGTCCATTTTCGTAATGGAAAACCAGCCGAACTTAAAACCCCGGAAATTTCATCTCTTGCTCTGATCGCAGATGCAATAGTATGCCCTCCCGAAAGAACGTTGTCGACATACATATTTTTTCGTAAGATATTTGAGCTTATTCTTTGGTATCTTGTATGATTATCATCTATTAGGATTTGCCTATACATCTTCTCAATATCGCTATTGAAGACGTATCTGAAAAGTCGCCAGCGAATAATTAATGTTGGTAGATCAGCCTGAAGCACAGGACCAGGAAGAAGAACATCGTTCCGGCTGACACCATTCGAAGAGCGTGATGAAGCATTGAAAACAACTCTAACTTTGGTAGAGATGCTTTCTTCTTTTATTACTGCATGATGTGGTAAATAGTAATTATCGACTGCATTGGCCGTTTGAATTGAATCTAATTTCGACATATGGCCCATAGTCTCGTATTCTAGTATGACTCTATTGTACTCTTTCTGTAAATAGAGATTTTTTCTAAGTCGGGTTTCATTTTTATAGAATTGAGAGCACACTATTCTTAATGATGGACCTAGATTCATCTCTCCTGGGAATTCTGACCTGAACGGAAGCGACACAATGTATCTTCCGTCAGAATTCCGCTGCGTTGTACGTTGATACAATTCCTCACAAAATATATCTTCTAATGTGGAGGCTTTAGCTTTCGGCTTGTCTTCGTGCTCCCAAAATGACTTTAGCTGCTTGTCCAAAGCCACTCCATTGTAAAAGGATACCCGATTATGATTGGTTGGACTGGCTGCATCAGCACGACCAGGCAGTATCCAACTAAAAACAGTTTCTTGAGCTAAAAGAGTGCTAAGAATATTTTTTTTTGATACCGTCTAATATTATTTGCGGATAAATATCCCCGCCCAGAACAAGATCAACTGGCTCATTCACGAAGAAACGTTTATCCGCAAGCACGAGATTAGGGAATGCTTGTTGTGTTAATGCACTAACATCGCATGTTGGCAAATTACCTGTCAAATGTGGTAGAACTAGAACTAAAGCATCATTAGAAATTAGTGGGTCAACTGGGGACCGCAACTGAATGGCGCATGCCTCTTTTACCTGCGCAGAAACTGAATTATTGATGCCCGAAACTTGAGCATGCATTTTTCGAGTTGGCAGGTTGATTCTTCGTCTGAGTCTTTCAGTGATAAAAGAGTATTCAGATCCCGAATCTATGAGGGCTCTGGCCGAAAAATCTGTACCATTATAATGAATGGTGACGCGAGCTGTGCCTAGTAAAACACCTTTACTGGTATTAATAAAATTAGATTTTACTGTAGTTTTATTTTGTCTTTTTTGTTTTGCAGATTCACTTTGAGATTGAGCTTGCTTTGAAGTGCACGGTTGCTCATCCGATAAATCTGCAGAATTATTTGCCTGTGTAGGTTTTGCTTTACTTGTCTGTAAATGCAGAAGGGTATTATGTCTTAAATGGCAGTTGCTGCAATTGTGCGCACTTGTGCATTTTGACACTGAATGCCCCGATGACAGACAGTTTAGGCAGAAGTGATTTCTTTTTATGAAAAAAAGTCTTTCATTCGTGTTAAAATTTTTGAACTTTGAACACGCATAGATTTTGTAATCATTGCTTTGGCACATTTTACAAGTGCCTTTAGCTACACTTGCTTGGAAAGCGCCAAGTTTCTTTGGGGGATATTCAGAGGCCTGCTTTGAGTTTTGTACCTTTTGAGGTTTTGTACTCTTTGTACCTCTTAAACCTGAGACTGATTCTAACGTTTGAAAACGATTTGTCAGAAATCGGTCCATATCCGCCCACTTGGAAGTTTCTGTCTTGTTTTCTACATACTGTTCCCATAGCGAAAGGGTCACATCAGGAAGCTTAGTTGAACATAAGTATGTAATAATTGGATCCCAATTAGATATGTCAATATGATGACTTACTAACGAGGATATGCAATTATTTATGTCCCTTTGTAATCTTTTTAATGAATTACCGCATTCAGTGTCGACTGATTGAAGGTTGAAAATAATCTTTAATTGGGTGTTGACTAATATTCTCTTATTTTCATACCTGTCGCACAAATTTTTCCAAGCTATATCAAAACCATCATTCGTCAATTCGCATTTCTTAACGATTTCTCTGGCTTCACCTTGGGTTTTTGGTATGAGATAATATAATTTTTGTAGTGGCGACATGCTTTTATTTAGAATATAAATGGCCGTGAACATGTCACGAAAAGTTGGCCATGACAAATAATCACCGTTGAATATATCAGTATCAAAAGGTGCTAAATGCAAGTTGCGTGGCGTGAAGGCAGCATCGTTTTCCTTCTCTGCCTTTTCAAGTTTTTCTGCCAGGTCATTTATTTTTGTCATACACCGCACAAAAACAGTATAGCACGACTTATTTTTTTTTTCTAATTGCCGTAACATTCTTCTCAGATATATTTTCTGATTGTAGTAACGCATCAAAAGCTTCTTTAGCTTTTTCCCACATCGATTTCAACTCCTGCTGCTGAATTTTCAGCGAATTTTTGGAGTGTTCGCTAGTGGCTATGCTTAAAAACTCGATATCAAACTCAATAATTGTGTCAACTAAGCGGTTATATGATTCCATATTGAAAATTAAAAAAATCGAAACAATTGATTTTTCAAAAAAAAAAAAATTACGTACACAGAGACAGAATCTGTGGAATTACCCAATTTCTAATATAAAAATTAGAAAACGCTTTCCACCAACGAAAAGAACCCAACAAATCGAATAAAATTCTAATAAATTTATAGTAAAATTTCGTATGCAAAATATTTATTTTGAAACAAATAAACTCAAATTTAATAATTTTCAGAGTAAAAAACCAGTGGACTGTATGAAATATATTTCATTATTTCACTTAGTCAATGGACTTAAATCCTTACAGACTATGATACAAACTAAAGTTAAGAGATAGTTATTTGAAAAATAATACATAGTACTTAGAAAGCAGATTTTAACATATTTAGCAGTTTCGCTTTTGGAGCAGAAAAGTCTAGATTTAGTACTGATAGAGTTAAACTCACGGAGAGCACGAGCAATTGGAGCATTACTGGAATAGTGGGTTTTAAAATTGTCACAATAAAATGTATAAAAACTGCGAAGACACCTCCGAGGAATATTAAATCGAATCCTATCAAATAAATATGGACAGTCAACGAACCCATTAATAATATCATACGTAAATGACAAGCAGAGTATTGATCTGCGATTATCTAAAGACTTAAGGCTTAAAAGCATAAGTCGCGCAGAGTAGGCGGGTATAGGATCAGAGAAGTTTAATGGACGAAGGGCACATTTGAGAAAAATTTTTTGTATTCTTTCAATTCTGGTAATAGCAGTTTGACTACTTGGTCTCCAACTAAATACGCCATATTCCAGATTAGATCTAACAAAAGATGTGTAAAGTAGCTTAAACGTGTAGGGATCAGAGAATTTGGTAGCATTGCGCCTTACAAAGCCAAGCATAGAATATGATTTAGAGGTTATGAAATTTATGTGCTTACTAAAAGAAAACTTATTGTCAAAGACAACACCAAGGTCCTTAATCTCATTAACACATTGAAGCTCACAATTAGAGATACTATAATTTGTAGTTAGAAGATTAATTGACTTCGAGTAGGTCATTTGAAAGCATTTGGACGGATTCAAAGAGATACCGGAATTCAGGCACCATTGGTGCAATTTAGTAATATCATTCTGCAACATTAAGGCATCATCTGGCATCTTAATGGCAGAAAATAGCTTTAAGTCATCGGCGTATAGCAAACACTTCGCGAATGAAAAACAACTACTTACGTCATTAATAAATAAGATAAATAAAAGTGGACCTAATATACTCCCTTGGGGAACCCCAGAAGTGGCTAGAAACGGTCTAGACGATTGTCCATCAATGGAAACATCACACTGTCTGTTACTTAAATAAGACTTTACCCATAAAAGAAACGAAGAGTGGAAACCAAGGCAACCTAATTTTTTAATTAAAACACTATGATGGATTTTGTCAAAAGCTTTTGAAAAGTCCGTATAAATGCAATCAACCTGATAACCTGCAGAAAAAGATTCAATACAATATTCACTAAAAACAGCAAGATTTGAAACTGTTGATCTACCAGCGACAAAACCATGCTGGAAGGGAGATATTAAAGACTTAACCGCAAAACTCAACTTGGCATTAACAGCATGCTCGAAAATTTTGGAAATGGTAGAAAGCTTTGAAATAGGTCTGTAATTACGCACATCATTTTTGTTACCACTTTTAAAGACGGGGGTAATGGAGGTGAGCTTCCACTCCTCAGTGAACGTACCGCACGAAAGAGATTTATTAAAGATTATTCTTAAAGGAAGAACTAGAGTCGGGCAGTTTTTTAACAGGACTGAAGAGAACCCATCAACGTCTGTTTGAGACGAAGATTTAAGTTTGAGAATAGCATTACTAATATCATCAGAAGAGAGACAGAGGGCACCAAAGTTTAGAGCAGTGTCAAGATTCGAGGAGGCATCAAACGATTGATAACTATCGTCGGCAGAAAAATTTGATTTAAAAAACTCCGCAAATAAGTTGGCTGTATCACCCGGTGTTCGCGCTGAGTGGCCATCAAGGAACACCCCAGACGGTATACTGGAGCAACCTTTTTGGACTTGATATAGCTCCAAAATGTTTTCGGATTCAACTTAATGTTAGACTCGATTGTATGAATATAGTTGGTTAAAGAAGCTTACCCAAATTATTAAATTTCTTCAAGTATTGCTTATATTTAATGAATAACAAATGGTTCTTCGTATGTTTAAACTTACATACTATGTGTTAAAACCAAAAGTAATTGCTCGCCAACCAACTATGTGCTTGTGTGTATGTATAGATGTATAGCACAGTATTTATTTAAATCAAACGCAAGTGAAGAAACTGAGCAAAGTTGGAGGAAAAATGTTCCGTCCACTAAATAAATGCTCAAATTAAATTGTTTGTTTTAAAAAATTAATTGGATGTAAAAGCTGAGTGATTTTTGCGAAATTAATTTTTCTTAAATTCAACTGTGATGAACCAAACCCAAAAGTGAGGTTAATTACACAGTGCAGTGTTGTTGTTCTGGGCTGTTAATAACAGAGAAGTGCAGGTCATATAAATGTAAATCGAGTTAATTAAATTTTGAAAAATTACTTGCACTTTCCTATTAAAACATTCCCAAACACTGTTTGTACAAATATTTGTGTGCGCTAATGCTACACTGAAGACCCATAAGCCGTGTCAAATATTATTTACCGTCGCCGGCAAGCAATACTTGACGGTCAAATGGGCTATTTGTACAAGAAAACTTTGTATTTTATTTTTCACAAAATCACTCGCCCACTTTCCACTTTCACTAATTTATAATTAAATTGTGCACACTGAATAACCACGTACCTTTGTATTTGTAGATGTTGTTCTTGATGCAGTGGATTCAATAATATATAAACAAATGGATTTTATAAATTGCTGTGTAATTGTTTAATGAAAAGTTGATGTTGCTGCTGCTGATGTTGCCGCAAATATCTCCTCACAGAATAACTCCTCGAAAAATACCAAGTATATTGAATTTCCGCTGCTATTGGCACGCAATATAATATTTAAAACACTGTGTTGGTTCGCAAAATGGTCGCTGTGAAAAAACGGATTGAATGGACCAATGTCTTGGCCGGGCCTCAGCTCAGGGATGGTGCCGGTCAAGATATAGTGCCGAAAAGAAGAAAAGTTTGGTATTACAATTTTAATTTAAATATAAGTATCTTTATTGGAAATAAAGATTAAGTACAGTAATTGACTAATACATATATTTGTAGGTTACCTTTTTGATGATTCTGGAATCGCCGGTGGGATACGTCCGTGCACGTTGATGTTAAAAATCCAAGAAGCCCAATAACAGAATTTGTTAAGCCCGCTTGCCAGTCGAACTGTTTATTTATTCCTGCGATGTTTATTTGCATGGTTAACATAAACGGTTCGACTGGCTCTGTTAAAAAATATAAAGCGAATGCGAGGGCGACCCAATATGTTTTAGAGTTTGGGCTGTTGGCCTAAACACTCAATAACACCTTTCGCTTGATACCCATATTGTACAAACGCATTCTAGAGTCACCCCTGGTCCACCTTTATGACGATATCTCGAAAAGGCGACCACCTATACAACTACCACCACTCCCTTGTAAAACCTTCATTAATACCTTTAATTTGATACCCATATCGTACAAACACATTCTAGAGTCACCCCTGGTCCACCTTTATGGCGATATCTCGAAAAGGCGTCCACCTGTAGAACAAACCCAACGCTCTTTTGAAATACTCATTAACACCTTTCGTTTGATACCCATACTGTACAAAGCATTCTAGAGTCACCCGTGGTCCACTTTTATGGCGATATCTCGAAAAGGCGTCCACCTATAGAACTAAGGCCCACTCCCATTTCAAATGTTCATTAACCCCTTTCATTTGATACCCATATCGTACAAACAAATTCTAGGGTAACCCTTGTCCACCTTTATGGCGATATATCGAAACGGCGTCCACCTATGGAAATAAGGATCACTCCATTTTAAAATACTCATTAACACCTTTCATTTGAAACCCATATCGTACAAACAAATTCTAGAGTCAACCCTGATCCACCTTTACGGCGATATCCCTAAATGGCGTCCACCTATAGAACTATGGCCCACTCCCTCTTAAAATACTCTTTAATACCTTTCATTTCATACACCTGTCATACAAACACATTCCAGGGTTACCCTCGGTTCATTTTCCTACATGGTTATTTTCCCTTATGTTGCCACCATAGCTCTCAACTGAGTATGTAATGTTCGGTTACACCCGAACTTAACCTTCCTTATTTGTTTTTTTTTTTAAGTTTTTTTGCTACAACAATATCACATTTATTCGTACCTTGATTATTTATATTTTTTTTTTGAGTGTTGGCGTGAAACCACAAAGATAACGCAGCGGTCCCACCCACGTGGAGAAGACAAAGAACACCTAACACCTTAAAGATAGTTACACGCACTGCACTCATTAGGTCTACACGACCGTCCGGGCCTCCCTGGGACGCTATAACTCGGGATATTTCACGGTTTTTCCATTATTTTGTATACTTTTTCCGGGCAGCCGCGTCTTATGAAGTTCCACGCACACGATACAAATTAGTTTCAGTTTCATTTCGCCGGAGCGACTAAATGTAGGTCGGGTTGTTGTTTTGACTTCTCTTTTCTTTGCAGCTAGCTTTCGGATGGTACCATTGGAGATTGACAAGCAAGGTGAGTCTCAACAGCATGCCCAAAATATATATGTGACTAGTTATGTTGAATAACTATTTTTTACCAATACCATTAACACGACAGTTTTTTTTGTTAGATACTCAGCGTAGAGAACCGGGAGTAGGCTCGCAGATATATACCCGATAGCGTCTCGTTCAAATCATTTTTTTATTTTTTTTTTTATTATCTGTTTTTTTTTTTGTTTTGATTACAACAGTTTCTTGATTTTACGAACATCATCGTTGCAGGGTTTGTTCGTAAAATCGATTTTTTCGTAAAATCGGGTACCATAACTTTTTTCATATATTCTTGATTACTTACTTACTTACTTAATTGGCACTTTAACCGTCTAAACGGTTATGACCGTCCAACAAGGCGCGCCAGTCGCTCCTTCGCTCCGCCAACCGGTGCCAATTGGTCACACCAAGGGAGTTTAAATCGTTTTCCACCTGGTCCTTCCAACGGAGTCGGGGCCGCCCTCTACTTCTGCTTCCATAGGCGGGTTCCGATAGAAACACTTTCTTGGTCGGAGCATCATCTTTCATTCGCATAACATGGCCTAGCCAGCGCAGCCGCTGGATTTTAATTTGCTGGACTATGTTGATGTCTGCGTATAGCTCGTACAGCTCATCATTAAATCTTCTTCGGTACTCGCCATCGCCAACGCGTAGAGGTCCATAAAACTTTCGAAGAACTTTTCTCTCGAACACTCCCAAAGCCGCTTCATCTGCTGTTGTCATGGTCCATGCTTTTGCCCCATATAGTAGGATGGGTACGATAAGTGACTTGTAGAGTATGATTTTCGTTCGCCGAGAGAGGACTTTACTTTTCAATTGCCTACCTAGTCCAAAGTAGCATTTATTGGCAAGATTGATTCTTCGCTGGATTTCAGTGCTGATGTTGTTGCTAGTGTTGATGCTGGTTCCCAAATAAACGAAGTCTTTTACTATTTCGAAATTATGGCTGCCAACAGTAGCGTTGTTGCCAAGGCGCGTATGCGCTGACTCTTTGCTGGATGACAGCAGGTACTTCGTTTTGCCCTCATTCACCATCAAACCCATCTTTACCGCTTCTTTTTCTAGTTTGGAGTAAGCAGAACTAACAGCGTGGGTGTTTAGGCCGATGATATCAATGTCATCAGCATATGCCAGTAATTGCACGCTTTTATAGTATATTGTTCCAGTGCGGTTAAGTTCTGCAGCTAGTATAATTTTCTCCAGCATCAAATTAAAGAAATCGCACGATAGGGGGTCACCCTTTATGAAACCTCGTTTAGTTTCGAACGGATCGGAGAGATCCTTCCCAATTCTGACTGAGCTGATGGTGTTGCTCAACGTCATTTTGCACAGCCGTATAAGTTTTGCGGGCAAACCAAATTCAGACATAGCGGCATATAGGCAGCTCCTTTTCGTGCTGTCGAAGGCGGCTTTAAAGTCGACGAAGAGGTGATGTGTTTCGATTCTTTTTTCACGGGTTTTTTCCAAGATTTGGCGCATTGTGAAAATCTGGTCGATGGTAGATTTACCAGGTCTGAAGCCGCACTGATAAGGTCCAATCAGCCGGTTCACGGTGGGCTTCGATCTTTCGCACAATGCGCTTGAAAGGACCTTATATGCGATATTGAGAAGGCTGATTCCACGATAGTTGGTGCATTTTGCAGTATCCCCCTTCTTGTGGACTGGGCAAAGAACACTTAGGTTCCAACCATCGGGCATGCACTCTTCTGCCCATATTTTGCTAAGAAGCTGCTGCATGCGCCTTACCAACTCCTCGCCGCCGTACTTGAATAGCTCCGCAGGCAATCCATCAGCGCCCACGGCCTTGTTGTTTTTAAATCTGGTTATTGCTATTCTAACTTCATCATAATCGGGCGGGGGGACATATATTCCATCATCATCGATTGCGGGATCGGGTTCTTCATCTCTGCGCGCTGAATTGCTGCCTCCATTTAGGAGAACAGAGAAGTGTTCCCTCTATAATCTAAGCACTCTCTGGCCATCAGTTACAAGGTCGCCGTTTTCATTCCTACAGGAGTTTGCCCCGGTCTTAAAACCTTCCGTCTGTCGCCGTATTTTTTGGTAGAATTTTCGGGTGTTATTCCTGGTGGCTAGCAGCTCAAGCTCCTCGCACTCACGCCTTTCTTCTTCTGCTTTTTGCTTCCTGAAAAGGCGTCTCGCTTCCCTTTTCAACTCACGATAGCGTTCACACACTCCTCTTGTCGCGCCCGCTTTTAACGTAGCCCTGTAGGCAGCGTCTTTTCTTTCGGTTGCAACGCGGCATTCTTCATCGTACCAGTTGTTTTTTTGTGGCCGCCGGTAACCAATTTTTTCCTCGGCGGCAGTACGAAGTGCTTTGGAGATATGCTCCCACTGCTCCTGTATTCCTTCAGGATGAGTTGTGCTCTCTGTGAGAGTCGAGTTGCGAAATCATTGGCAGTCTGCTGTGATTGAAGCTTTTCGATGTCTAGCTTTCCTTGTGTTTTTTGTTCCTTGGTTTTAGCCGCGTTGAGGCGGGTGCGTATTTTGGCTGCAACGAGATAATGGTCCGAGTCGATGTTGGGTCCTCGGATCGTGCGCACATCTAAAACATTGGAGGCATGCCGTCCGTCTATCACAACGTGATCGATCTGATTGCGAGTATTTTGATTAGGAGACAGCCATGTAGCTTGATGTATCTTTTTATGCATGAACCTCGTGCTGGATATGACCATGTTTCGAGCACCGGCAAAGTCAATCAGCCTCAGTCCGTTAGGAGAAGTTTCATTGTGTAGGCTGAACTTTCCGACTGTAGGGCCAAAAACACCTTCTTTGCCCACCCTGGCGTTAAAGTCGCCAAGCACGACTTTTATATCATGATGGGGGCAGCGCTCGTATGTGCGTCCTAATTGTTCATAAAAAGTGTCTTTCACCTCATCGTCTTTCTCCTCTGTCGGCGCATGGGCGCAGATGAATGATATATTAAAAATTTTGCTTTTATTCGGATAGCGGCGAGACGCTCGTCCACAGGCGTGAACGCCAGCACTTGGCAACAAAGTCTCTCTCCCACCAAGAATCCGACGCCGAACCTGCGCTTATTCGTATGGCCACTACAATAGATGTCACAATTTTTGATCTTCTTTCTTCCTTGCTTCGTCCAATGCATTTCTTGGATGGCGGTGATGTCAGATTTTGCTTTGATGAGGACATCAACCAGCCGGGCATCTGCACCAATCCCATTCAGGGAGCGGACGTTCCAGGTGCATGCCCTCAATTCATTGTCCTTCAAACGTTTGCCATGGTCGTCATCAATAGAGAGTGTATTTATCCGAGGCTTGTTGTTATATTTCATTGGAGTATGGTTTTACGTGGCGGATCCCAAGCCCAGCGCACAACCCGCTCAGCGGGGGTGAAAATATTACTTGCACGTTTATATAGCGAGCCTCTTGCTCCAAGACAGATGCCCGCTTGCAGCCGCAGCTAGAGGTGTACAGACGCTGCCGATGAGATCTCCCCTGGCTAGCCCTTAAACTGATTATGTCAGAGTGGCCTAGCCAGGTTGTCGCCTTCTCACATTAGCTCACCGCTAAACGGATGTTTAGCGGCTACCCAGAGGATACTTGGCCGCAAGCGACCGGCAGTAGTGAGCTGCTTGAACCGCATGCAAAAGAATCGCTCTGGCCATTCCCAGGTGAATGGCGGTCAGAAGCTTTTCCCACTTTCGTGGACTTCGAAACACGGCCCCACCCTCCATATTCTTGATTAAAATAGCTAAGATAACCAGAGAAAGTACACGTGTTTTTAAAACTTGTTTTACTCAAATAACGAATGCAAAAAAAGAACAAAAACAAAAATTTAATTTCAGAATGGTTATCACCGTATAACATACATACATATTGCATATTTTAGCTTAGGTGTATGCTCAAAAAAGTTGTTCGAACAATATCATGTGCTTAATTCAGTAAGACAGTATTTAATGTTTAAAATATTTGTGTAAAAAGTTTATTAATCATTGCTTGTTTGACAGGAATATTGAGGTAACTGTTTACTGCAGCTTTTTGAAACAACCAAATTTGAAGCACAATACCGTTTTGCTTGGCCCACCGAATGCACGTGCCAAAACTTTCAATACCGTCTGTATGCTTAACTTTTGGCTCTTCAATTAAAATTTTTTATGATACAAAACACAAAATTTGTTAGTTGTTCATAGAACCAAGTACTGTCGATGCACGTTTGTTCGTACTATAAAGTCGTCAATGTAAAAACTTTGAATGTTCGTAAAATCGAAATTTCGTAGAATCAAATTTTGTAAATCAAGAAACTGCTGTATTTGTATTATAACCCTTGAATCAATTGAATGTACCTGTACTGATCGCATGAAGTACATAGTAAGTTTTGCGGTTTTGAATATTTTATGTTTGAATTTTGATAACACTGGTTAACAACATTTTTGTACATGGGTCGTGCGTATATTTTTTTATTGCTTTTGCACCCAGAAATAAGAATATGAACATAAACAATTTTTGATTTGGTTTTGTTCGAAAAAAATGAGAAAAACGAAAAACATGAAAATTCATCAAAATTTGACATACATTTGATTTATTCTAGTATAGTAAAAATCAATTTAAGATTTATTCTTATAAATTTAGTTTTAGAATACAGTTTTAATGTTTAAGAATGCTTTTTTCTGCTTTTCCTGCCATATTCGGTAACATTTTCTCTTATTAATGTTCAAATATAGTCCCGCATCATGCTTTCCGTATACTGACCTTGGTAGCGTTTCTCAAACTCCATTATATCTTGATGGAATCGCTCCCCGTGTTTTTCTGAATAAGCTCCCATTTATCTTTAAATTTATCCAGATGTGAATGTAATATGTGCATCTTTAACGACATTCTACATCCGATGGCGGAAAAATTCGCAATCATGCCAGTTATCAGCTCATCATAATTTTCATCCCTATGATTTCCAAGAAAGCCATGAACTACTGCCTTAAAACTGTTCCACGCAAGTTTCTCCTCATTACTAAGTAGGTCCGGGAAAATATCGCAGTTCATAATTTTTTTTTATTTGAGGGCCAACAAAGGCTCAAGCTTTAATTTTCGCCTCTGACAGCTTTGGAAAAAGTCTGCAAATATTTGAAAGCTTTAGACTCAATATTAAGAGCCTTCACAAATTGTTTAATAAGGCCAAATTTAATATGCAATGGCGGCATCAATATATTTTTAGGATCAACAATTGCTTCATGTTTAATATTAAATCTTCCCACTCCATACTCAGTACGTTCAGGACAATGTTTTTGGCGATAGTGGGCGGCATTATTTCTGCTAACCCATAGTCAAAGATAACAGGAGTGTTGGTATAGTGTTAACTACTTTGTATTCTTTACTTTAATTTTTAAAATAAATTTTAATTGAGTTTTCATGTTAACTTAAAATTTTTGAATAACTTCAAAAAAAGAAAATTCTAGTTAGTTTGAAAATATTTAAACTCAAAAGTAAATAAAATAATATTTCTAAAAATAAATATTTAAATATTTGGTTAACCACCAAATATATTGGCGATTCTACCAAAGGACCTAATTTTTAAATCGATATTTGATACAAATGCTGAATGTGGCGCTTTACGTATCACAGAGCTACTGAACAATGCAATATCACAAATAGAAGTGCAACTAAGTGACGTGCTACCAAAAAAAAAAAAAAGTTTTATTAAGTTGTCTGAACCAATTGCAGACTATCAACCGGTTTCGGCAAATGTGCACACGATCCAATACAAAAATGCGTGAACTGATTTCTCAAAGAAAAGTTAAATCAAAAATATCTACAAGAATTAGTGAAGATTAAATAGTGAATTCTTAACCGAAATTTATCTAAAAATAACCCTAAAATTGTGCACAAATATCTTTAAATATTTATATGAAGTGAACTAAAGAAGTTATTATAATAAAACAAACATCCAAATTAAAAAATTTAGTATACAAAGATATAAACTATGAACAAAGATACAAATATAAATAAACTATCTACGTAAATACAAATATTAAAAACTTTATTATCTACATTTAAACCCTTAAAATTTAACTAAATACTTAAAAATTAAAAACTATTTACAATTGAGTTATCCACTTCATTACAACAAGAGCTATTTTACGCACAATACACACAAGAACGGATTTAAAATATAAGACATCACGTTGAAAATGACGAGATTTATAAAGAAAACCACAAAGCCATTGCATAAACAGCAACAACGACGTATTCAATTGTTATCACTTCCAAAAAACGCAATTGATTCCCTTAAAATTTCTACAATCATCAATCAACTACTTATTAATTTTAATATATATATATTTTTTTTTTTTTTATTAAATTAAATTTTATGTAAGTATAATTATTATTTTAATATTAAATTTAAAATCTTCTATTATAATTTAAATTAAAATTTTAAACCCTTTACATTTTCAAATTTATTTTAAGATTATTTTTATATTTTAAAAATTCTATATAAATTATTTAAATTTATTTATTTTTTATATAAAAATCTTAAATATTTCCTAATTTTCAAATTTTTCATTTAATTTTTTTTTTTCATATGGTTCTACGTTCACCAATACGAACCCGTAAGTTTACAAATTCGGAAAATCAAAACAACAATTATACAAATAACACAACGACTCACAATACAACTCAAAATTCTAACATTAATACAACACAAAACACCATCTCTAATATAACACAAGATACTTCAACACAAGATAACTTTACAAATTTTCCTTCTACTAAATCTATTAAATTACCACAATTTTGGCAAGATTGTCCTGATGCCTGGTTTTTACTTGTTGAAGGACAATTTGAAATTAATAATATCACTGATGATAATTTAAAATTTCAAAATGTTCTAATTACTCTTCAACGAGATACTATTTCTAAAATTTTAGATGTTATTAACCCTCCTCCTCTTTTTAATAAATATGATACAATCAAAAAAATTCTATGTGAAAGATTTTCTCTTAGCGAAGAAAAACGATTAGAATAATTATTTTCAAAAGCTGAACTTGGTGATCGTTCACATCTGAATTATTCAGATTTATGAAATCACTTATAGGTTCTGACTCCATAGTTAGCCAAGAATTACTCTTTAAATTGTGGATTCGTAAATTACCACAAGAAATACAAATTTATTATTTTAGCTGACAAACTTTTTGATTTAATCAATAATCCTCATTTTTCCAAATCTCCTGTAGTCTCAAGTATAAATAATAATATTTTAGAACAAATGCGTTAAAAATTTAACTGAATTAACCACGGCTATTTTTCAAAATTTAAATAAAATTTCTAATGATATTAATCAATTACAAATCCGTTCAAGCGAAACCCAGACGTCTTGATCCAATCAAACTTAAAATTGCTAAAACTGAATTTGAATTTTTAGTTAAAACTGGTATATGCAGACCCTCAAATTCTCCTATTGCATCTCCACTTCATCTCGTTCCTAAAAAAGAACCAAATGATTGGAGACTATCGAAGACTTAATTTTATTACTACACCAGATCGGTATCCTTTACCACATATTCACGAATTAACAATTGATTTAAAAAACAAACAATTTTTTTCCAAAATTGATCTTGTGCGTGCCTACCACCAAATTCCAATGGCAGAAGAAGACATTCATAAGATTGCAATAACTACCACTTTTGGAATGTTTGAATTCGTAAGAATGCCCTTCGGTTTACGAAACAGTGCTCAAACTTTCCAACGCTTTATTAATGAAGTATTTTCTGATTTCGATTTTGTATTTACATACATTAATGACATTCTTATTGCCAGTGATAATGAAGATCGACATATAAATCATTTAAAATCAGTTTTCAAAAGACTTGAAGAATATAATTTAAATATTAAACCTTCAAAATGTACTCTCGGTGTAAATAAATTAAATTTCTTAAGTTACGAAATTTCAGGCGAAGGTATTAAACCATCTTTAGATAGAATTGAAATCATAACAAATTTTGAAAAACTAATTTCTATAAATAAATTACAAAAATTTTTAGGTATGATAAATTACTATCACAGATATATTAAAATGTTAGCAACAGAACTTAGTCCTCTTCATGAAATGTTAACACATGCAATTAAAAACAAACTCAAACAATTAAATTGGACAAATGAAACCACAACAGCTTTCGAAAATGTTAAAAAACTTTATGCTAAAAATACATTACTTACACTTTTCGACAAAAATGGTACTTTATCATTAGCAGTAGATGTGTCAAATGTTGCTATTGGAGCAGTTCTTCAACAAACTAGCAATAATATACTAGAACCCTTAGCTTATTTTTCAAGAAAATTAACTACAACAGAAACTAAATATTCAACATTTGATCGTGAACTTTTGGCAATTTATAATTCAATTAAACATTTTAAACATTTTCTTGAAGGTAGAACTTTTACAATTTATACTGGTCATAAACCTTTAATTCATGTTCTAAATTCTAAAGTAGATAGATCTCCTCGTCAACTACGTCATCTTGAATAAATTGCTCAATTTACAAATGATATTCAATATATACGTGGAAAAGACAACATAGTTGCCGACACACTTTCCCGTATTCCAGAAATAAATGCAATTTCAACTCAAGATATAAATTTAGAAACTTTATATAAAGAACAGCAAACTGATACATTTTTACAAAAAACCATTTCTGATCCAAATTCTAAAAATAATTTAAAAGAAATTCATATTCCAATTATTAATTTAAACATATGGTGTGATGTTTCTCTACAACCTTTTCGACCTTATGTTCCACATTCTATGAGAAGAATTATATTTGACAAAATTCACTCATTATCTCATCCAAGTATAAGAACAACTAGAAAACTAATTCAAAATAAATATTATTGGCCTAACATGCGTAAAGAAATTAACGATTGGACTTCATCTTGCATCAATTGCCAAAAATCCAAAATTTCAAGACATACTAAATCTCCTATCCAAAAAAATTCAAATACCATCAGGCCGTTTTGAACATATTCATATGAATATTGTTGGACCTCTTCCAGTTTCAAATGAAAATTCTTATATTTTAACAATTATTGATAGATTTTCACGTTGGCCTGAAGCTTATCCACTTAAAGATATTTCAACAAATACTATAGTAAAAACTTTTATTCAAAATTATATACCACGATTTGGTATACCATTGAATATTACAGTAGATCAAGGTTCACAATTCACCTCAAAATTTTTTACGGAATTAACTAAACTTTTAGGTTCTCATAAAATTCATACATCTCCTTACCATCCCCAAGCAAATGGCATGATAGAGAGATTTCATCGAACTTTAAAAGCAGCAATTATAGCATCAAACGACTCGGTTCATTGGTCTGACATTTTACCATTCATTCTACTTGGTTTACGAACTTCTATTAAAGAAGATTTAAAATGTTCATCTGCGGAACTTGTTTATGGCCAAACACTTAGAATACCTGGTGAATTAATTATTTCAAATAGTAATAAAGAACACGATTTTTCTAATGACGCTCTTCATAAAATAAGAGAATATTTTTCACTTGTTCGTTCTAAAGTTTTTCGTCATAAGAAAGAAAATTTTTTCGTTCCTAAACAATTAGAAAATTGTGAGTATGTTTTTGTTAAAGTTCTTCGTAAATCTAATTTAGAATCACCTTATGAAGGACCTTTTAAAGTTATCTCTAAGAAACATAAAACATTTACAATTCAATACAAAAATACTATTAAAAATATTTCAATTGATTTACTTAAACCAGCAAACATACTTATTAACACTAATTTAAATACAAATACATTAAACAACAAAAAACAAAAAAAGGTTACATTTAATATTAATTAATAATTTGTTTGTTTCAAATTTTCTTGGAGAGGGAGTAAATATAGTGTTAACTACTTTGTATTATTTACTTTAATTTTTAAAATAATTTTTAATTGAGTTTTCATGTTAACTTAAAATGTTTGAATAACTTCAAAAAAAGAAAATTCTAGTTAGTTTGAAAATATTTAAACTCAAAAGTAAATAAAATAATATTTCTAAAAATATATATTTAAATATTTGGTTAACCACCAAAGTTGGTATATCCACCTTGCATTCCAGTAAAAAAACAAACCATCTTGATGTCTCCAATAACTTCCCACTTGTATTCCGTATATTTGATTGCAGTTAATAGCATTTTAATACTGTCATAATTTTCTTTGAGATGTATGGAATGTGCCAGTGGAATAGATGGGAATTTGTTCCCATTGTGTAGTAGAACTGCTTTTAGACTTTTTGTTGAGCTGTCGATAAAGAGGCGCCATTCATTTGTATTACAAGGAATACCAATTGCTTCAAATAAACCTTTCTCTTATTAAGTCATTGAGATCTTCAGAGTTGATGAGATGTGGTATTCCTGGTTAAAATTGAGGAACAAATTCGTATGTACGGATGCAGATGAACTCGGTGTTTGAAAGCTGCCTTGAGGGAATAGTTGCTTTTCCAACACAGGCGGATCAGGTAAAGGATTTTGTTCCGAATGTGGTACTGGAGCGGATGTCGATGGTAGTTCCGGATATATTGTTTTCCTTAAACGTTTCCCTTTCAGTGGTTTCACTACACAAAAATAGCAATCAGTGTCATGATTACTCGGTTCCCTCCAAATCCTCGGCACTGCGAACTTCATGGCTCTTTTCTCACCCTGGTAGCAAACTATAATAAAACGTAAAGCATTTCATAACAATTTCAGTTATTATGCAATTATATATATGTAGATATATGTATATATATGAAACAGTTAGTACAATAAAAAAGAGAAAATAAACTTACGCTCCAGAATGCTTCTGCAAGAGTTACATGAAACATGTGCAGCCCATTTTTTGTCCTGGTTTTTAACAGGTAGACCGAAGTAGGCTAAGTAGGTTCTTGTGTTTTTAGTTAAATCAAACTTTTTTTTGTCTTCTTTTAATACATTCGCCACATATATAGCAAAACGAATTAGCCGCCCGTTTACAACTTCTCGAAAACATCATTCCTCTGTGTATGCAAAAACATAGTGTCGCCCACAACGAGTGACCCAAGAAACTACCGCTTCTTAAAAAAATGTTACTTACAAAAACGCTATCAGGTAGCTGGCATGCTCTATTGCTAGGCCTGCCAATCCGTCAGTAAAAGTTTCGATGAGTTTCTTAATATGTACTTAACGAATTGCCAAATCTACCTAAAATCATGTGTATCTGGGACCTTTTATCTCCTTTTTACTGTTTCTCAGCCACATTTTTTGGTTTTTTTTTTAAGATGAGTATATTGTGCTTTAAGTAGATCTTTTTTCGATGCATCGCTGCATCAGGTAGCTACCCGCTGCCCTCTATCGACCGAAATAGCGCGAAAGGACCTACATTAGCCGTGTGCAAAAATGAACAATTTTCAAATCGCTATAACTTCTACAAAACCAAATATTTTAGATTCGTAATTGCATTTTTTTTATAGAATTGAACATAGAATCCGAATTTTTTTTGTTGGCCTGTGTAATCTCTCCTTGCTTTATTATTATAAATCTACTATATATTTGTGAAAGTATGTCTGTATGTATGTTTGGACTTGCAGCCTAAACCGCAGAATGGAATCGAACGAAATTTTGCCATGACATACCCTGAGTGCGTCAATCTATGGTAGCCTATATAAAAAAAAGTTTTCGACAAGGGCGCGTGGCACCTCCCATACAACTTGAATTTTTGGTAGTCAATATATCTGAAAGTATTAAGGCTAGACGACTGAAATTAGATGAGTGGTTATATGAAGCCAATCCCTACCCCTCCAGAAAAACTGGGTGTAACGAAAAAAGGGGCGTGGAACCTCCCATACAACTGGAATTTTTCGTTGTCAATATATCTGAAAGTATTAAAGCTAAACGACTGAAACTAGGTGAGGAGGTATATAAGACTAATCCCTACCCCTCGGGAAAAATTTGGGACAGCCAAAAAGGGGCGTGGCATCTCCCGTACAAATGGGGGTTGGGATTAGTCTAATATATTAGTCTATATAGTACTGCTTTTATTTATACCCGAACGACGTCGGGTCCTCTGCTAGTAATAAATAATTATCATTACCAGATGTTAGATTTGAGGCGGAATTTTCCAAATACATATAGTAATAAAGTAGTTTAAACCAGTACAACTTAATATACTATTTTATTTATTGTCCATGATTCAGTGAAAGTATTCAACAGGATAAATATGGAGTAGTTAACCCTTTAGTGTTAGTGTGGGTGTTGCCCTTAGGAGAAGGGGTTGACCAAATGGGGGTCGTTGGACAGAAATGACGGACTGACTGGGCACTTAGACCGACCTTCTGACAGACGGATGAATGTCTGGCAAGGGAACTCAACTCGGATTAAGGAGCTATAGTGGAGTTCAAGGCTGTTCGCCGCTAGCGAACAGGTGGGGTGGGATGGCTCCCCCAGATACGGATGGGTTTCTTCCGCTTTCCTTTCATCTTTAATTATTTCAATTTATTATCAGATCCTCCCAAGGCATGAACCTTCATTTTTTGTTTAGTGGCTGCGGGTGGAGTAAGGTGGTAAGGAACACGGCTACCGACGAACCTTAGCAGCGCTACCACCATGCCTGCCGGTCACCCTGCTCGCCCCTATACAGGCAGTTACACAACAGTATGAGTTAAACCTGTTACAGTATCCAGATCGAAGTTGAGCTAGAGTGACGAGCGTTTCCCTAGGGAGAGTGCGTTCCTCTTCTGCGAGTTATGGGTATTTTTCTTTATGAACTGGATTCGCCGGGTAGTTCCTGAAATAGAGGTCCGACGCCTGTTTGTGAATATCACAGAGGACCTGTTTTTGCTTTTTTGCTTCATACGGCTGTGTTCTCAGGTACCGTATTTCCTCATAATGCTTACGGAGATGACACCTTAAGCCCCTGAGAGGTGTAGCCTCATCAATCAGATGTCTGTTGGGATGCCCAGGTTTCTGGATATTCAACAGAAACTGTTCAGCATTTAATTTCTCTCTCTAATGAGGAGTACTCTCGCCTAATTGTGTAGGTGGTGTTCTGGGGGCATAAGAAGACAGCCCGTAGCGGTCTGAGGGCAGTATTTCGGCAGGCCTGTATGTTTTTCCAGTGAGTAACCTTTAGGCTTGCTTGGTAATCAGCGTTTCTTTGTCTTTACCCCAAGTGCTGCTAGAGAAAGGATTGAGGATTTTATTACGGCTCAGGATTTTATGAACAATTGCGGTTGCATGCTCTTCGAAATGTAGATCCTGATCGAACGTCACACCCAAGATTTTTTGGTGTAAGATAGTCGGTAGCGTAATGCCATCGACGCGGATGTTCAACAGACGAGACAAATCAGCAATTACCTGTGCGTTGTTATTGCTGTGTTCGTAATTACGTTTTTTGGCTTTTCCAAAAAAACTTACCTTATCAAAGTACTTATGCATCAGAACGAGTTATTTTAAATGAGATGTCTCCCTCATACTTTAATTTAAATTAAATACACATTGATGTTACTATTGCATGCAACATTAAGTTTAGAGTAAACACAATGAGCAATATCATTTTCGGTTAGCGAGGCGTGTAATCGGGACACAAATATGGCCCTACGAGGTGGCACCTCCAAAGGACCACTAGTTGGAATTATTGTTGGGCATACTTTTCTTTTGTTTTGGGGATACATTAATCCCTTCAGCCTTTTAAAGTGAGCATCCATCGTTTTGAAACTATCGTTAAGGACACGAAACCCAATAAAAAAGTTTTTGAACTCATTCTGATTTTGCTTCATGAAAGCACGCATGCCATTTTCTACATAACGACAATCATGACATGTCCTATTCAGTCCAGTTTTGCTAAACATTAGGTCAATAACTCGACCACCTATGCGAGAGAAACCGGCACAGGTCACATAAGTCATATTATCACAGAGCCAATAGCAAACATAAATGTGTAGCAGCGCGCACATACACAGCCACGCTCACCTGATAAAATGCTTGTTCTTGTTCGTTTTTTGTGTGGATGCTATTTGGCACTGTTGTACTTCTTAGGTCGAAGAGAAGTGTAGTAGCTGCTAACGACAACTGTGTAAAATTTTTATTGCAAAATTACAAAGAAATATTCTTATTAACTTTCAAATGAGCACTTAATTACACCTCTCTTTAAAATCCATATGTTTTGGATAATTTTAATTAATAAATTGTGATACTTTATTACCGGGGACGATTGCTAAAACACGACCAGAACCGTCGAGGGAGGTATTAATAGACAATTTTTTGCCTCGCTTCCAATAATTAGAATACTTTTTCGCCTTTGAACTATAGATAACAGAACAAAACGCGTCTTTTCATTTCTCTTTCCACATTTTTGGACGGGTTATTGCAGTCGAACTCGGTTTCAAACTGTTCTTCGCGGAGAACTTCTGAACGGGTAGAAAAACTTAGCACTCGTGTTTCTATTCTTAATGCTGCAATAACTACGTGTCCTCAGATACCCCAATTCAAGACTTTTGTATAATTTTCTGTAGGACGCATATAGGTGCAATACATTTTCTTGCTAAATTCGTAAAAAAAAATTTACCATCACGGCAACCCATATCTAATATTCCGCTCCTTTTTTGTTTCCCTGCGTCTATTCCACGACAGCAACCCCGGTAATTTTGACACTTCGTTCAGTGTCAAACGCAGGTTCCACTGAGTTCCACACTAGTTTGACACTGACCGAAGTGTCAAACGGCAGTGTGTTAGAAAGAGAACGGAATTGTTTCCTTCTCATACATATCATACTTGTAAACCTGTACTATGAGCTGACCGAACAGCTGTATAAAATATATTGGTATTGTGCCATGCAGATGCCGTTCGGAGTCGGCATAAAACATGTAGGTCCCGTCCGGCCAATTTGTAGGGAAAAATCAAGAGGAGCACGACGAAAATTGGAAGAGAAGCTCGGCCTTAGATCTCTTCGGAGGTTATCGCGCCTTACATTTATTTAAAAAATGTTAAAAATGTAAGGCGCGATAACCTCCGAAGAGATCTAAGGCCGAGCTTTTCTTCCCATTTGCGTCGTGCTCCTCTTGATTTTCCCTACAAATTGGCCGGAGGCGACCTACATGTTTTATGCCGACTCCGAACGGCATCTGCAAGGCAGATGAGTTTTCACTGAGAGCTTTTCATGGCAGAAATACACCCGGAGCGCTTGCCAAACACTGCCGAGGGGCGACCCCGCTTAGACAAATTTTCTTCTAATTGAAAAACCTTATTTCTAAAATTTTGATGTTGCTTTGCCCGGGAGTTGAACCCAGGGCATACGGTGTGATAGGCGGAGCACGCTACCATCACACCACGGTGGCCGCCATTAAAAAGATTATGTATGTATATAAAATAACACATATGTGTGTACAATAACACATAAATTTGGTAGTTTTTCTTAAAGCCGGTACACATTCGGATTTTGCGTTGCGTTGCGCAAACAGCTGACTTTGAACACACACGTCTTTACAACCCAACAAGCAAGGTAAACGTAATATAAGTTTTTAATAAGTTTTATCAAAAAAACATTAAGCTTACAAAACCTTGATTTTTTGTTTATAAACCGTTTAGAAATAAGCGACAAATAATCGAAACTGTTCCGTGCTACGCATACCCAAAAAAATAATTTTCGAGCCTGCAAGAAAAAATGTCGGAGGGGTAAATTTTTCGACCAAAACACTCCCCAAAACCCAAAAAATATTTTTTTTTACAAAAAGCTGTTATCGCCAACGTTTTTACAACAGTTTTTTGAGAAAAAAAATTTTTTTTTGGGTTTTGGGGAATGTTTTGGTCGAAAAATTGACCCTTTCGCATTTTTTTTCGCAGGCTCGAAAATTATTTTTTTGGGTATGCGTAGTGGAACCTTTTTTTCCTGAGCCCAAATCCTATCGAACAATAGATGGTGCGATATCGGTTAACTTTCATCCATACAAATCGACCCAGCTTATTGTGCACACATAATATATATATATATATATATATAATTTCTTAGTTTCATACATACATTACATTAAGTTTAGCTGCAATTCTAACGCATTCTTGGAGAATTCAAAAAGCGGTTTAAATGTAGCCATTCTCTTTCATATATACAAATTGTATTCGCGCAAAACGCCCTTTTAGTTAATTCGTTTCTGTGTACAACAAAATAATCAAAATTACAACAACCACATACAAATTTTAAACTTTTTTTTGTAAAAATCTTGACAGTAAAAATATTTCTTTCCCGCCGTCGGGTTATTGATTCCAAGGTAAAAACGAGTCTTTTGGCACTTCCCGAAATTTTTGGTTTGGTTTTACCATCGTAACCATCGCACATTCTAAAATTGCGTAATTTTCGTCGCAAACATACAAATATGCATTCTAAGGATAATAAACTAGCTCCTGACGTATATTTGCTTGTCGGGGAAGCGTTTTTTCACTACCATTTAAATTTTTCGCAAAAAGAAAATTATTAAATTTCTCTCATTTTTGATAACTGCCGCCAAATTAAGACCTACTTTAAATAATTAAAATCGAGCTCACGTCATTTTAAATTTGAAATACCTGTTTAGAGATATAATAGTGTTTAAATTGATTATAACAGACTTAAAATGATGCTTAATTAAGAATTATGTTTAAACCAATAAAACTCTGTTTTATTTCGACGATGACCACGGGCCATTATTTATTTGTCAATTTTCAAAACAGCTATAGCTATTAGTGCAATCAATTAATCCTCTAACTTATATTTACCTCTGCTAGTTTTCCTTTCGGTTTGTTTAACTTTGCAATTATTTTGGATTGCTGTGTAAAGAAGTGTACTAATCACAATAAAACTTCCCGAAGGACATTTCTGTTTGCTATTGGCTCTGTGATAATATGACTTATGGGACCTGTGCCGGTTTCTCTCACATTGGTGGTCGAGTTATTGACCTAATGTTTAGCAAAACTGGACTGAATAGGACATGTCATGATTGTCGTTCTGTAGAAAATGGCATGCGTGCTTTCATGAGGCAAAATCAGAATGAGTTAAAAAACATTTTTATTGGGTCTCGTGACCTTAACGATAGATTCAAAACGATGGATGCTCACTTTAAAAGGCTGAAGGGTTTTATGTATCCCCAAAACGAAAGAAAAGTATGCCCAACAATAATTCCAACTAGTGTTCCTTTGGAGGTGCCACCTCGTAGGGCCATATTTGTGTCCCGATTACACGCCTCGCTAACAGAAAATGATATTGCTCATTGTATTTACTTTAAACTTAATGTTGCACCCAATAGTAACATCAATGTGTATTTAATTTAACTTAAAGTATGAGGGAGACATCTCATTTAAAATAACTCTTTCTGATGCATAAGTACTTTGATAAGGTAAGTTTTTTTGGAAAAGCCAAATAACGCAATTACGAACACAGCAATAGCAACGCACAGGTAATTGTTGATTTGTCTCGTCTATTGAACATCCGCGTCGATGGCATTACGCTACCAACTATCTTACACCAAAAAATCTTGGGTGTGACGTTCGATCAGGATATACGTTTCGGAGAGCATGCAACCGCAATTGTTCATAAAATCCAGAGCCGTAATAAAATCCTCAAATCTTTCTCTGGCAGCACTTGGGGTAAAGACAAAGAAACGGACATTACCAACCAAGCCTAAAGGTTACTCACTGGAAGAAAATACAGACCTGCCAAAATACTGCCCTCAGAACCGCTACGGGCTGTCTTCTTATGCCCCCAGAACACCACCTATACAATAAGGCGAGAGTACTCCTCATTAGGAAGAGAAATTAAATGCTGAACAGTTTCTGTTGAATACCCAGAAACCTGGGCATCCCAACAGACATCTGATTTATGAGGCTACACCTCTCAGGGGCTTAAGGTTTCATCTCCGTAAGCATTATGAGGAAATACGGTACCTGAGAACACAGCCGTATGAAGCAAAAAAGCACAAGCAGGTCCTCAGTGATATCCACAAACAGGCGTCAGACCTCTATTTCAGGAACTGCCCGGCGAATCCAGTTCTTAAAGAAAAATACCCATAACTCGCAGAAGAGGAACGCACTCTCCCTAGGGAAACGCTAGTCACTCTAGCTCAACTTCGATCTGGGTACTGTAAGTAGTAAGTAGCAGGTAAGTAAATTAATTGGAACTCTTCACATTTTGTCGCGATCAATTCCGTTAGCAATACAAAATGTGAAGTTGCTGTTGCTGCATTTTTCTGAAAGCTAAAGTTAATATTTGACTGTGTTAACTCCCCCTTTTTAAGTATCAGCGTCCCGCTGATAAAATAAAGGATCTAACTTTTACCTATTGCAACTGGTTGGAAATCTATTATTGTAGGAGTGGATTTGAATTTCCTGTGGTAAGCTGATTTGGTGTGGAAATAGAGTATTATGAATAAGGTCAGCCCAAGAAATATTGATAAAAAACTGTAACTTATTGACATAATAAACTTGGATGAGATGTAATCTAATTTTGTTACATTCGTCAAGTGGAGTTGGTGAAGGTATTGTAAATCTATTTTTATCTCTTTTTCAGTTAAGTCGCTAGAGAGTATAGGGGTAAGATCTGGTGAGACGTAGTTTGCCAATTTGTGTAAATCATATTGCATATAGTTTCGTTATAAAAATTTATGATAAAGGTGCCGTTCAAGACCTGAGTTAAGTTATTATACGTTAGATTTCCTATAAAGTTGGAAATGAAGACTGTTCCATCTGTAATTAATTCAATTATAGGATCATTTCGAACCTGATAGTCGCAAGTTGCTTTTCCTCCCGTGAGGATCTGTGGAATACAATGGTTTTCATCCAAAGGTTCTAATTGATTTCTTTTGCATATTGTTATGTCTTCTATTATCATGCATTTTTCGCGAATGCCATATTTACCTTCTTGTGCAATGAACAAATCAATAAATTGGAGATAAATTTGTTTGCTATTTTTTATTGTTGATCGGATAAGAATTTTGTTGTATAAAATATCTTCGGTTTGTGGCAAAGATATTACGTATAGGAGAAGCGAATCCTGGACTATCATTGACGGTTCTGCGTATCTAAGAGCTTCTAATTCATTTTTGAAAGGTAGAGTTTCGGTTTGGCAAATTATATTGGCTATATCTGCTTTATTTAGCAAATGCGAACGAACTATACCCTTTTTTGCAAGTTGAGTGACTAAAACTATTTGCGAGAGACCATATTTTACTAATCCTAGCTTATTATATAATGCTTGTTCGAATCTAACTGTATCGTTTGCGTCGATTTCGTCGAGTATTCTATTGTAATTATCCAGTATTTTTTTGGTTGTTTTAATTAAGTAGTTATTGATTGTGTACTGTTTGTTACTATTTCCCGTGAGGTCATTCGTTGTAGTCAAGATTTCGTCCCAGTCGGTTGCGTCCGGATTACCTGCTAGCCTTTTCCAGGCCGAGCCAATCCAGTTGATTGATCGTTTGCTCTTTTTTAACGTTTCTAGTCCGTAATTGATCTAAAAGGTTGTCGATTTGTGAAATTTTATAGTCTAGCTGTGGAGCTAGAGGGCTTGTTCTGCTAGTCTGATAGCGAATGATATGTTTGATGTTGAGAATTCGTTCATAATCGTCCAAGTCAATGTTTGATATTTTTCCTATGCCGTTTTATTGCCATCAATGGGCTTTTGTATTCGTATATGTCTACTACTGCTCCTGTAAGTTTTGGTATCAACCTAGTAAACGGAAGAATTTTCAATTTTCAGATGAGATTTGTGAATCCTTCCATTATTAGTGGTGGTAATTGTTACATTATTGTCTTTTCCTACGGCTTCTTTCTTATAAATAGGTTTGTTTTTCTGTTTAATCTGTTTGTCTTTTTTGAAAACTGTTTCGCCTGGTTCATAGTTTTTAATTTTAGTCCTTTTTTGTTGTGCCAGTTTAGCATCTTTTTCTGGTTCCTGGCGAGTTTGTGTTTGATGTCGTTACTAACAATGTTCTTGAAGTCCTTTTATTCCTGATAATTTATCCTGTTAGTCCTACCAAAGAAAACGTCAGCTGGTTTCTTGTTTGTTGTTGAATGGATTGTATTGTTTTATCTGTCAACAGCGATGTAAATTATCTCATTAATAGAAAAGGCAAGATATTCGGCTTGAAGGCATCGGGCTGTTTCAATTATGGTGGAGTGAACGCGTCCAACCGCACCATTCACTTCGCTTTTTTGAGGAGGGGTCAAATAGATTTCTATTCCTAAGGCCTCCAAGTAGTTTAATGTAATTGGGCTAATAAAACTGCCCTCGTTGTCCATAACCAACGTTTTCGGGACAGAGCAGAAATGAAGAAGTTTTATCAGCATGTCGCGGATATGTATAACGGATTTATTTTTTATGCGAAAGAATTTAACAAATTTCGAGAATTTATCTAAGCAGGTTATATATTTTTCCCCTGCAATTTCGATAATGTCTATATGAAGAATCTCAGTAGGATACGATGGAATGGATGTGGCTTGGATTTCGGGTTTGGGAGGTAGGCGTTCATACTTGTTACAATGGCAAATTTCACATGATCTTGTGTAATCTTTGATTAGTTTGGCAATTTGAGGGAAATAAAATTTTTCCAGTATTTGTTCTTTGTTTTCTCTCCCGTTACGATGAGCTCTTTTGTATTCTTCTCTGATAATGCGGAACTTATCTTCATCGTTAGGGACATCGCTCACTATCCTCTGGGTGATTCTAATTCTAAATTTTCATAAACATTCTTTGAAGATTTCTTGCAACATAGGAATGTGTTTTCTGGGATTTTGACCCCATTAACTAAATTTGGGTTTAGGTAATTTTTTAATATGGATTTAATAACTCCTTTGCTAAGCTTTGTTTTTGCTACGTAGTGCCTTTGGTAATTTGGGTGTGGCTCCTCATGGCATTCCAGTTCCTTTCCTTTGGAAATTACTATTTGAGGCATAAATACGTCTATAGGAGCCTCGCAATGAGGAATCAAGTCTGTGTTGTCCTCTTCTGCGCTATGTTGGGAATTGTCATCTGTAGTCGCGAAAGAGCGTCGGCTACTGTGTTAGTTTTCCCAGGTGTGTATATGAGCTTATAGTTGTATTCCTCTATCCTTGCCTTCCATTCATTTTAACTTAGCATTATTATTGCTATTGCTCAAGGCGAAGGTAAGGGGTTGGTGGTCGGTTAAAATTTGTATTTCCTTCGCACCGTACAGGCAGGTCCTAAGCTTATCTAGTGCCCATATAATAGCCAGCATCTCCTTTTCAATTGTCGAATAATTCTCTTCAGTTTTATTAAGCGATCTGGAGATGTAGGTTATTGGCTTATCTTTGCAATTTTCACCCTGAGAAAGGACAGCTGCGATAGCTATATTCTTTTTATAGAGGAAATTTTTTCAGAGTCGGGTAGGATTCCATCCTGTGTGACAACGTGCTCTAAAAATTCTACATGTGTCCTGAGGAATTTCGATTTTTCTTAGTTGACTTTTAGTCCTGATTTTTTAAGTAATTTAAACAAAAGTTCCAAATTCTTTAAATGTTCCTCTTTATCTTTCCCTACGATGATAATATCATCAATGTAGACGTAACAACATTTACCAATTAAGGGTTTCAGAACATCATTAATCATTCTTTGAAAGATGGATGGCGCGTTTCTAAGTCCAAACGGCAGCCTGTTAAACTCGTATTTACCATTGGCCGTTGAAAAATCTGTTTTCTTTATATCTCTTTCTTTGATTTTGATCTGGTGAAATCCAGATGTTAAATCAAGAGTGGTGAAGTACTTGGATTCGCCTAAACTTGCTAATGTGTTATTTATATCCGGTATAGGATACGTATCAGGAATAGTTACAGCATTTAAGCGTTTAAAATCTATAACTATCCTATACTTTTTTCCCCAGATAGGCCTGGCTTTTTCGACAATACCCACAAAGGAGACTTATAAGGACTTTTTGATGGCCTGATTATGACGTATCTTATTAGCAACTCTTTTATTTGTTTTTCCACCTCCTTCCTAAGGTTCGCTGGGTAGGGGTATGACTTTGTGTAAACGGGTTCATCCGTTGTTGTTTTGATTTCTGCGCGTACACTCGTCTTAACAGTGCCGCTGTCCGAAACAGGACCAAAAATTTCTGCGTATTTCCGCTTAATAGTTTCTATATTATTAGTAGTAGTGGTTAGGGTATTATTTACTTGCCGAACCGTTTTTTCTTGTAATTTGATTTCAGTATCATTTAGCCGTAGCGTATTGTTTTTTTATCAATTATAGCTTCTAAGTGTTTTAAAGTGTCGTCTCCTATAATCCCGTCGAAGGATTCCAGTATCAATTATTAACTTTAGAAGTCCATTGTTTTTTGTATGGTAATTTATGTAAGGAAGGCTTGATCGGCCCCTATCATAAAATTTATTTCCTCGGAATTCTCCTGCTCATCAAGCTTTTCATCTCCTGATTTAATATTAAATAATTTAGGTTGTTTCCTTGGTAAATTTGAGGTATTTTGTGACCTCGTAGCCGGAGCATGGTTGGCCCGTTTATATAATTTACTTTTTGAGAATGCAATGATGGATCGACCTCCATCGGGACAGGGGGTTTGGGCTGTGTAGGCCGTGGGGGTGGTCCTTGCGGCTGAGTTTGCCTAGCATTATGTTGGTTTCTATAGTTATATATTGTATTTTTTTCGTGAATGTTCAATTTATTTGGTGAATTTGGCAATGAGGAAAAATTATATTTTTTGTAATTCGCATTGCCAGAATTTTTTGGGTAAATCGAATGATTTCTTAAGTTCATGTTATGTATCTCTAAACAGGAAGGATAGGCTTCAGGTAATGTTTCGGGTTTTTGGATTATTAGCATCCTTGAAAGTTCGACTTGTACTCCCCTGACAAAAACATCGAGTGCCCTATTCCTGTAGCTGTCTATCAAAGCGCTTATAGCTTCCTCTGAATGTACTTGAGCCTTTATCTTATTTATTATAAGCGAGAGCTGGTAATTAATCCTGGCGTAAAATTGGTCTACACTAGAATATCTCTGGCTTAAAGTTGTTAGTTCATACTCAAGGGTTCTGAGATCACGCTTGTCAGCGTAGTGTAGGGATAGGCAGGTTTTAATTTTTTCCCATTCGTCATTAAATACGTTGTAAGATATAAGGGCGGTATCCGCCAGTCCTCTTATTTTATTTCTAATATGCTACATTATAGCACGAAAGATGGGTCTGTTTTTGATTACCTCGTAATCTTTTAAAATGGATTACACACTGGAGATCCACGGAATATATTGAATTGGATTTCCATCAAAAATTTGTAAATCCTTTACACATTCTGACAACCTCCTCATTTCGTTGAGTTCTGCCTCTGTTGCTGGGGCAAGAGGTGCAGGGCTATTTATTGGAAGAGGTCTAATTATAGTTTCTAATTCCCCTATTCTGTTGTTCATTGCCTTAATCAGCTCAATTTGCAAATTGAGAGCACCAGTTAGCTGTGAAATTGCGTTTTCTATATTTTCCATTTTTTTCTTTTTTGTGATTTTCAAATAAAAAATTAAGCAAATAATTTAACTAAAATTTTATCACTTAATGGCTTTTAACTTAAGTTAATTCTGTCAATATTTTTTAAATTATTTTCTAGTTGACATAATTCACTTACAATAAAATGAGGAACAGCAATGCAGTAATATTTGGTTGTCGCCTGCAGGCGGTTGCTGTTGGAGATTTATCCTCTTCACAGTTTTTGAGGGTTTATTCACTAGTTGCACAAGGATATTTGTATTCTTTACGTTATAACTTTTTGAGGGTCTATTTTATAGTTTTGCTCAATCGACAAGGATATTTGTATTCTTTTTAATTTATACAGTTTTCAAGATTTTATTTACCCAGTTTACAAGGATATTTGTATCCTTTCCGTTATAACTTTTTTGAGGGTCAAGTTTCACTCAATCGACAAGGATTTTTGTAAAATTTTTAAGCTACATAGTTTTTACTAGTTTCACTCAGTGAAATAGGATAATTGTATCCACAGTTTTTATAGATTTATTTATTAATTTCACTCAATTTTATGAGGATATTTGTATCCCTTTTTTTAAGTTACTTTATTGCGCTATTTTTACGTTGGGCGACAGTTACTGCCCGTGCGCCGTCGATAACAAAATTAAACTCAATCGTTAAATTTATCAACTGAACCAACTGAACCTAATTGATTTGTTTTTATTAGTTTTGTAACCCTGATGACGATTGCCGCATAGCAGTCGAAATATATTGGTTGAGAATAAAGAAAAAAACATCAACGTTGTTTTATTTTACAACACAGACCTCGAGCCAGCTAAATAAGATAGCTAATTGATTTATTTATTTCAGTCTTTTATATTACAATTTTGCTTACTCGCTAATTTACAATATTCTTATTGCTGTTTTGTTTTTGTTGTTATACTTGGAAGTCGCGGCGGTTTTTATTCCGTCGCGATCGCTTCCGCTTAATGTTTGCGAAATATTGCCTAATCATCAATTTGCAAATGGAGCAGGTAAGTAAATTAATTGTAACTCTTCACATTTTGTTTCGATCACTTCCGCTAGCAATACAAAATATGAAGTTGCTGTTGCAGCATTTTTCTGAAAGCTAAAGTTAATATTTGACTGTGTTAACTTACATATGTACATACAAAAGAAGCTAATATGAGCGTGGTTAAAAGGGACCAGCGGACCAAATAGGCGTAGAAAAGACCATTTTTGGTCCAAATGGACCAAAGTGGGAACCATGGTCCAAAGAACTCAACCGGTCTTGACAAAAATTGGACAGTTCACGTGGTCACTCGGTATTTTTCTGGCTACATAGAATTCGTAAAAGTGAGCGGTGCCTTATTAGTGAGTTACGGGTAAAAAACCGGCTTTTCGTACCTTTAGACTCTTGCGAGCCTAAAAATTTTTGGGCTATAACCCGGTTTTAAATTTTTCTCCGGATCGTATAAGAAGATATTTAGACCTTTCCCACTATATATACATACATATGTGAACTAGAAAAATATAACACAGATGTGAGAACTGAAAATTTTTTTTTCTCTTTTTTGCGGGTTTTGTCAACTTTTGTGCTATCTGTATGCATTGAATCAAAACTGGAAATCAATTATGGCTTCAATAAGTATTAATTTCCTTATATATGCTAAAAACTTTAATGAAAACAAAATTTAAAAAATGTAAAATTGTATCAAAATGACTAAGAAATATTTACTTGACCCATTGTTTTCGTAATTTAGAATCATCCTCTACAGGCTAATATGACTGTAACTTTTGTAGTTACCAACCGATATTAAACTTCATTCTTAAAAATTACATACACACTTTTTTGAACATGTGTGAACATTTGCGTGTATCAATCACCCAACAGACCAATTTTTTTAATAATTTTGTGAATTTTATAATTTTTTATTTATTTTTTTATACAAAAATATGTGTCAAAATTCGGAATAGTTTTATGTTTAGTATTACTGGTCTGTGAATAATTGAATCAAAATAATATTCATTTGCCGTCTTCAAGACCGGTTTTCTTATTATATAAAAGTAAATATAATAATAAATTAATTATGAGACCAGTAAAACCAAACTTAACATTAAATACCTTTTACAAAAATAAAAAACTCGGTCCTGAAGATAATAAATAATAGAAAATATACATTTTATATTTTATCTTCTGTGCTAAATGAATGGCGGCGGCAAGGGTGTGGTGGCAACGTGCCCCGCCTACCATACCGATGTTCATGTGTTCACGCCCTGGGCAAAGTAACATTAAAGTTTAGAAACAAGTTTTTTCGATTATGAAGTTTTTCTAAGCGGGGTCGCCCGTCGGCAGTGTATTTCTACCATGAAAAGGTTCTCAGTGAAAATTCATCTGCCTTGCAGATGCCGTTCGGAGTCGGCATAAAATATTGTAAGTCCCGTCCCACCAATTTGTAGGAAAAATTAAAAGGAGCACGACGCCAATTTGAAGAGAAGCTCTGCTTTAAATCTCGTTAGAACTTATCACGCCATACATTTATTTATTTAAATGAATGGCCAAATCGAAAGGAAAGTCCTTACAGATAAAAGTACCATGTCTATATTAAATTTATTCCAGAAAACGTGGAAAGTATACTACGCTCTCTACAGACGCTAGAATGAAAGAATTGCTCCATTATAAATGTTTATTTTATGTATTATCCCTAGCTATGGGTGCTCCAGCTCTGTATTCCCCTCAGCTTGCTTATGCATATCTTATAGTCCTTATAATTGTTATTACACTAATCAATGGTACTTACTTCTTCATAATATCTCAAAGCTGTTAGTGGTAAGCTTAAGCAGCAAAATAGAAGGTCAGACACGCTGAGCGACAATATAAATGCTGTGGTTGCATGTCCCCGAATTTTAGGACATTTCAATAAAGCAATGATGGTTATAAAATTTCCTGGAATGAAATTAGATTGTAATATGTAATTAATTCTTCATTAGCCATAGGACGGGCAGGCCGACAGCTGTTTCGATTATACCATGTGAATCTCATCAAAGCTTTTTCTCTCGGAAATGGGGCTTCTTTAATCGAAACAGTTGTGCACTGGCCATTAAAAAGTGGCGTTTAAATTATTCCCAAAACATATAGTTAACTCTTTCCAGCAGTGCAAAAAGTATGAAGAAACTATTCTAATTTGACTTGTTAACTTTACCGACTAGCACAGTCAGTTTATCACAGAGTATTTTTTTTGTTTTTGTTTAGAACCCATTTTCGTTGTTTAGTTTACTGGTTAGTGCGAAGAAAAAAAAAAGTAAAAACTCACATAAACACACATTTAATTGTTGAGTAATGAATAAACCATAGCAAGGATAATTCCACAACTAAATCCTGGGAAGCCAGCTAACAAAGGTTAGTCATATCGATCGATATCATTTCTTTCGCCAGTTGCAAAGACAGGGGAAGCACATCCTAGATCCTCACTTCACTGCGAATCTTCGCTTAGCCACCCATCAGCATGGCTTCCGCAAAATTCATAGCACTACCGCCGCGCTAAGCACCATAAATACCCAGATAAATAAGGCACTGAACTAGGAATAGCCCCCTCAACCACGGCACGCCACTCCAAGATATAAAAGATTCACTCCTCCCTTGTATTAAAAGATGGAACGCAAATTATCTGAATGGTCGGCAACCGTCCGTTCAATTTAGGAACGAAACCTCAGGGTGGTGTTCTATCCCCGCTTCTATTTACTTCCTTCATATCAAAGCTCCCATCCCCACCAGAAAGAGTTACTATCATTTCCTACGTCGACGACTGCACGATATTGGCAACAGGATCTGACAGTCCAATAGACGATTTAGTTTTCAGAAGAAACAGCTATCTCCCCAGTTAAGTTTCTCACCTCGCGCGACCTGGTACTATCACCGCCCAAACCCACAGCCACTCAGCTTACGACGTTGATAGAACAGATGACGCAAATATTGGACGTTCGCGCCGATGGTGTCACACTACCGACTGTCAGTCACCCAAAGATCTTAGGTGTAACGTTCGATAATACTCCCGCGTCCTTTCCGCATCAGGCACCATCAGCACGAAGGCGCTGAAAAATGTATTATGAAAGGTTCATCAACTTATTAAAATTAGGGCGAGACTTTCACCCCCCAAATACAGATACAAGCGTGGCGGCGAAGTATCTTACCACAAATCTGACATAAAATCTGCGCTTTTCAGTTGAATGGCGACAGTATCGGGGTTTTATTCGTGAAAAAATGGTGGTCAGCACCAAAAAAAGGGGCAATATCCCAGGTTTGTTTATTTACAATGTGCTTTTATGAGACCCGTCATAAGCCCAGTACGAGGAATACTAAGTGGAAAGTATTAAGCGGAAAGAAAGATTAGATTTCTACACACGTTCCCAACCTCGTGTCATCTGTTGGCCTATAGAATATAAAAGACTACGGAAACGCTACTTAGGAGGACTACCAGATTGTAATTTAATACATACATAAATTAGCATACGCACTATTATGCTCGTCAAATGATGTCACGCGGAGGACGATGTCCCGCTAAATCTAATGAGAAAATGTAGCAGCTCGCTTCATAACTTCACAATGAGCGAACGCTTGTTTAGATGTGTAGTCTATTGCCCGATGCTATTTTTGGCCTTGGACCCCTGCCCACAATAGGCCTATAAGCAAAATAATAGCGCATAATCATAAATTAGTGGGACCTACATGCCGTATGTCAACTACTAGAAATACACTCAAAGCGTTTAGCAAACCATTGAGGGACGACGCCGTCAGGTAGAAATAGTAAAAATTTGTTTCTAAAGTAATTTACTGTACTACAAAAAAAGCATATTACCTATATACCACGCCAGTCACTTTGACCTATATTCACTTGTTATTTTTACAAACAAATTAAAAATATTTGTTTCGTTAACATTTTGGATTAAGTGCTTTGCTAAAAAAAAGTACTATATTTAATACCATTCCAGAAAAGAGCATCTTCTGTTATTCCCCTTTCTCTCATCATTCGCGTTGTATGGGAGTCTTCAAAATGAGCTGTCACTACAAAGGACACCTGGAATTATTACATTATGTTGCTGCCTTTCTCCAATCATTCATTTTTTCACTACCAGTCAGCTGAGTGAAAAACAAAAAATATCATTAATGAAAGTTTTCTATACCTCTATTCAAATTACGGAAGAAACATTTTTGTGCACTAATCTGAAGGTGAACATATTTTCACTACCAGCTTTTAAATTTTAGTGAAAAATTGTTCTGCTTCAATACCACTATGGCTGAGTGACATTTTTTGCATTACTACTCAACTGTGAGTGAAGGCTGGTGAAGTATTACCATACGGTGAGCGGCAGGGCATAAAACATTACGGTCGTCATGACGGTGGAAACTCGTTCATCAAAGTCAAAGCGGTGAAAAATTTACATTATTCATAAAAATAAGCAACATTTTTGACTTTTTATTTTCTTGAATATGTTTTTTTCTGTATGTGCTTATAAAAAATAACAACTAAGAAAAAAACCATGAAAATTAAAAAAAATTGTCTGCCGTAAGTTTTCCGGTCGCTCTTAAGCGGTCGTAAAATAGCGGCACCGCTTTTGGGGGAAACTAAGCCTTTAGTTTATTTTAAATTAATAACAACAGTTTAAGGCCGTACTTTTGCTACATAATCAGTTGAGGAAAATGAAAAGAGATCAAATAATTATCGATCAACGATGCTTCTAGTCTATGTTCGCTCTGTTCGTTCGGGACCAAAAACATGGGTTTTCTTCATACCATTTCATTGAGTGTAAGCCACACGATTATATTTTTTACTTCAAAGGTTCGTACGTGCGCGACTACGCAATACCTTTTATTTTATATGTATATAAAATATCCTTGATTTCGATCTTTATATGTGCGATCACAAGCAATAATCACCTAAGTTCTCTCTTTTTATATGGGACTTGGCGATTATTGCTTATGACCACAGATACATACATATATAAAAACCGTTTAAAAATGAATTTGTGTGCGGTAGTCTTCCTAAATTTCAAAAATTCCGATATATGTATGTGTTTTTTTCATTTTTTATGGTTAACGGATTGTTTAGGGAAACATTTTTTGAAAAGTGGGCGGTGCCACGCTCCTTATGAAAAAAAACTTAAAATCGCTTCATCTCCGCAATTATTTGCAGCATGTATTCAACATTTGGTATAGAGATTCCATGCATTAGGAAATTGAGGTGGCAGAGGTGTGATGGTATGAATGGGAGTAAGAGACTGAGTGGGAATGGAGATAAATAGAATAAGAAAATAAAGTAGAAGAGAATGACATAGGGCCTCACTTTTTCAGTGTAGGCAAACCAATTTTATTTAGGATAGGCAAAGTCTGCCGGAAACGCTTTTAATATTTTTTTGTCGTTTCGTTCGTTTTGCTTCAGAAACGGATTGGAAAAACAAATTGAAAAAAAGGAATAATAAAGAAATTTTTTAACATATAAACATTTTTAATTTTTAGTGCAAGTGACCACTGATTTTATTGTTTTCGAAAATAGTAAATTTTTTTTTTGTTTGAGTGCTAGTGCCACTACTGGTTTTATTATTTGTGAAAACATTTACGGGTCGTTACCTAAAATAATTGCGGGTCGTTTATTTGTTCATGTTTTTTTTATTGTGGTATATTTATGGTGTTCCATTAACATGCTGGGGAAAACGAGCAGATTTAGCACGAGCTACCTCACGTGCTAATGCCCTCTGGGCAATAGATAACGCGGATAGCCGTGTTATGTCTGAATTTCGTTCAAGGGCGACAAATGAGTGGATAAAATAATAGCGCTAGAATCACAGTGAATTTAAAAATGTGTGACTGACAGTTAAGTACGATTATCTTGTAAGGGACTATTATGTCAAACAAATGAATTACCCGTAGAGGTTTTTTTTGCATTTTACCTTGTGTGACAGCATTATTTATGACTATAAAGAAAATAGTAATTTTTAATATTTTGTTGTTAGGCTATTTGACCTATTGTGGGTTCCAGTAGGAAATAAAAATGTGGTGATTACTCCACTGTTGCGGCTCTATTTTGCGCTAGCCATCCTAGCTTCTTCAGGGGCGCAGTCTATTTTCAACAATAAAACATAAGAAATAATTACATTAGTTTTGTCACAATTTTGAAATAATTTACATTAACAATAATAAGGTGTCACAAAAACAACAATTTTAGCTAAGCTAAGACTAATATAAGGTACATAAAAGACGCACATACATACATACACGTAATATTTTTCTTTAACTCTAAAAAATTGGTACCACTTGCAAAAGGGATCATAGTCATACTAAACATTAAAATATTATAAACATAAAAGATAGCTTGCTCCAATCGCTTCTGTATCCTCCTTCTAGTTTATAGCGATTTCCCATTTTTGCATTATTCGTAGGCTCTCTAATGTGTATCGGAATTTTCCTCTTTTGTTTTTGTCTATTATTGTGGTATTCGCGAGATCAGATGTATGTCCAGTTGCTATTATGTGTTGTGATAAGGCAGTGTTGTCCTTTTTCTTATGTATGAAATTATGTAGACAAGAATAATTATTGTGCAGTCATCGGCGTAGGAAACGATAGTGACTCCTTCTGGTGGTAAAGGTAGCTTCGATATGTAGAATTTAAACAGATGTGGGGATAGGACGCTTCCCAAGGCAGTCGGTTCTTCGTACCGGAGCGACTCGGGATTTTTCCCGACCAAGGGCTGTCAGTTCAGTGTAACCCCATTTAATTTGTTCCGTCCCTCCCACAAATTGTCATCCTCCCAGAAGCTCCTTGCAACGAGCGGAAACGGATTCGATGACCTTGTGGAAAGCTACTTGCTACTCGTTTCGGACCCCATTGCAAACCTAGTTTACTAGATGTATTTTGTGTGGCTGACATGGGCAATATCTTACATTTTGATCAGCTTTATCTGGGAGGTGTTAGCGACCATGACTTCATTTTTTTGAGTTATAATGTAGTTTTGCAATCTACGAATACTATCTCCATTGGCAACCTGTACGTTCGTGATTTCAATAGAATCAATCTCAGAGCTTTAGCTGCTGAAGCATCTTCAGTTCCTTGGAATGACAGTTGGTTTGAAGCAGACATAAATAAAAAAGTTGAAAATTTTTCCAATTTGGTTAACTACCTATTTAATAAATATGTCCCACTTAAGAAAATTAGAGTGAACAAAAATAAGCAACCATGGTTCAATCGACATGTACTTCAGGCAATAAAAGCAAGAAATAAAAGCTATTCACTTTGGAGGAAACCCTCTTGTGAAGAAAACTGGAAGGCTTATAAGATATTGCGAAACAGAGCTACGAAAATTACTAGGGATGCCAAAAGGGGTTATTTCCAAAGCAAACTTGATGTATGCCTACAACCAAAGATTCTCTGGAATAATCTTAAACAACTTGGTATTAAGAATGATTTAAAATCGGAATGCTCGATTGAGGCTGATGTAATGAATGATTTCTTTGCTACCAAGTTACCGAATGAGAGTGAGTCAAATATTTCCAGCGACGATTCTTTGTTTGATTGGTGCAGTAAATTTAACTTTTCTAATATTACTGAATCTGAAACAATACAATCCATATTTTCAATAAAATCAAATGCAACAGGGGAAGATAAAATAAGTCTAAGATTTATTAAACTTATATTACCATATGTGATTGCGCCATTGACGCATATTTTAAATTTTGCTTTAACATCTCTAAGTTTTCCTGATGCTTGGAAGGTGGCTAATATTATACCTATTCCAAAAAAGGGTAATGCTTCCCAACCATGTGATTTTCGGCCAATAAGTATTCTTCCCTGTTTATCAAAAGTTTTGGAAAAGCTCTTATCGAACCAGATTAGGAAATATCTGACTGAAGAAAATCTGCTTTCGGAAAATCAATCAGGTTACCGCATTGGACATAGTTGCTCAACCGCTATGCTCAAGGTTTTAGAAGACATACGACCAAACTTTGACAATGGCGAACTCACAATTCTTACGTTGTTGGACTTCTCTAAGGCATTCGACACAGTCTGCCACAGAATTCCCCTGCATAAGCTAAAAACATATTTTGGATTCAGTAGCGATGCTGTAAAGCTACTTGAGAGCTATTTGACAAACAGGTACCAAAGGGTAATATGTGGGGATAGTGGATCCAGGTTATTGCCAGTAAAATCTGGGGTACCACAGGGTTCTATTCTTGGTCCAATTTTATTTAGTTTGTACATTAATGACATAGAAAAATGCTGTCGTAAAGTATCCATTCATCTCTACGCGGATGATGCTCAGATATACCTTTCTGCCCCTCTTGGCTTAATGGAAGATTTAGTTTGCCGATTAAATGAAGATTTAGAAGCTATATTTCAATGGTCTAAAAGAACAAGCTATGCCTTAATGCATCCAAAACACAGGCGATCGCTATTTCACATTTTTCCTACAATCTGAATGGCATTTCTCCGATAGTTATAAATGGAAGTGTTGTGAAATATGAGAACAATGTCAAAACTCTTGGATTTATCTTAAATAAGCATCTTACTTGTGTTGATCATGTGAATTCCTCAATTAGTAGGTTATATTATATGTTAAGGCATTTAGGGAAAACGGCTTATTTTATTCGAGAAGATATAAAACTTAAACTGGTCAAAAGTCTATTAATACCAATAATATCTTACCATGAATTGATATACAGTTGCCTGGATAAAGCTTCCATGAACAAATATCAACTACTGATTAATAATTGTGCCAGATATATCTATCTTAAACGGAAATATGATCATATTTCGAACTTCTCAAAAACTATTCTTGAATGCAGTTTATCACCGTTATTTGACCGTCGTTTACTAATATTTATACATAAGATTATCCCGTACTTTCAATCTAATTGTACCGCATTTTAAGTATTCAGTAACATCGAGAATGTTTTTCGTTAGGGCTGAGCAGTTGTGGAATGCTTTGCCTAATAAAGTAAAGTTAGAATCAAATCCTAAGCGCTTCAAATTAGCTGTACATCGCACCCTTTGTTCCTGAACATTCTTATGTGTTTTACTTTTTCTTTTTGTTTTTTACTTACCACCAGGAACATATTCTGTATGGTTTGAATGTTAATTCTATTTTTGTTTCTAGCTTTTAAACTTACTTTGTACTAGTAATAAGAATAATAACAAATATGGCACTGTAAAAGACTATGTCTTATATGTGTATTTTAAATAAATAAATAAAATTGAATCATTTCGTTCTACTGTGGAATTTTGTTGGATGGAGTTGGCAGCTTTTACAGCATTGTCGACGATATATTGGCATTGAAAATGGTCGCAATCAGATTATAACCACGCCCACTTGCAAAAATTTAGAAAAATGGAAAAACCATTGTATTAACAAATACTAATAAAGTAGTGAAACTTGTGATTTAACTCTACGCCACAAAATAGAAATTTAGTACAAATTTGTGTATTAGAAGAAAATTTGGGTTTTATAAGCCGTAAATCAAAAGCATTTGTTATAATTTAACAAATTTGCGGAAGGATGGTATCTGGTATTTTGTATAGATCTGAGAAAAATCGGTTGAGAACCACACCTACATTTTAAAAACTTTGCTCAAAGATTTATCCTAACAAAATTTTCAATTTGTTTATGTATGTTATGCACTATATACTTACATAACTACAAGTAGACTTATTTTAATCGTCCTGGTCAGCTCCTTTTTAGTCAGTCTCTTCACAAATTGATTAATGCCAAAAGTTCATCAAAAATTAACAAATTTTAATTTGGCAAGAACAAAGTTTTTATTACAGCATCTGTTGTAAAGCATCTTGTTGAACATGCTATTTTGATAAGGCAAGGCAGTTTATTTTAGCTTTCATATCATTTAATGTTCGTGACGTTTCTCTCTAAATCTATCCTTAATATATTTGTGCCCACTCCAAAAACTGGATATCTACAAAATCCAATAATCTAGGTGAACAAGTTGTCAAATTTGCAACTAGCCTATCATCAGCATGGCTTTTGAAAACTACATAGCACAACCACCGCGCCAAATGCCATTAGCACCTAGATAAATTGCGGTTTAAATCAAAACCCGCACCATAGAACAGTACTCGTTGCGCTAGACCTGTCAAAAGTTTTTGATACGGTCAACCATGGTACGTTACTGGAAGACCTGGAAGGGTCTACCCTTCCCCCAAGTTTTAGAAGGTGGACCGAAAATTATCTAGGGGGCCGGCAGGCATCGGTGCAATTTAGGAACGCAACATCAAAACCAAAAAAAACTAAACAAGTGGTGCCACAGGGTGGAGTCCTATCCCCACTTTTGTTTTACTTCTACATATCAAAGCTACCTTGGCCACCAGAATGAGTTATTATCGTTTCCAACGCCGATGACTACACATAAATTGCCACAGACCCAGGCCCACAGATCGATGAGCTTTGCAACAAAATAAACGGCTACCTCCCTGATCTCTCCAGTTTTTTCGCCACGCGAAACCTGACATTATAACCGACTAAATCATCGGCGACCTTATTTACAACATGGACGTCCCAAATGTCGACCACTTTGAACATCCACGTCAATGGCACTACGCTACCGACTGTCTTATACCCCAAAATCTTGGGTGTGACTTTTGATCAGGATCTACATTTTGGTGAGCATGCAGCCGCAATTGTACCGACAATCCAGAGCCGCAATAAAATCCTCAAATCTCTTGCTGACAGTATTTGGGGAAAAGATAAAGAAACGCTCATTACCACCTACAAGGCAACTGGCCAGCCGATTGCATGCTACGCGTCACAGATATGGCCGCCAAGCCTAAAAACTACTCACTGGAAGAAGCTACAAGCCTGCCAAAATACTGCTCTCAGAATCGCCACGGGTTGTCTTCTTATGTCCCTTAAACACCATCTACATAATGAGGAGAGAATACTCCTCATTAGAGAGAGAAATGAAATGCTAACCAAAAAGTTCCTGTTGAATATCCAGAAACCTGGACATCCCAACAGGCAGCTGATTGATGAGCCAACACCGCCCAGGGGCTTAAGGAGTAATCTCCGTAAGCATTATGAGGAAATACGGCACCTGATAACATAGCCGTATGAAGCCGAAAAACAAAAGCAGGTCCTCAGTGAACTCCACAAATAGGCGTCGCACCTCTATGCCAGGAATTGCCCCTTGAATCCTGTACTCAAAGAACAATACCCAAAACTTGCAGAAGAGGAACGCACACTCCATAGGGAAACACGACTCACTCTAGCTCAACTTCGATCTGGATACTGTAACCTATCCAGAATCAACTCCGACATACAAAACATATGTCCTGCTTGTAACTTGTCCCCATATGACACCAACCATCTCTTTAACTGGATTGTGGAACCAAAGGCTCTAACACCCCTCTCATTATGGTCCACCCCTGTTAAAACAGCAAGTTTCCTTGGACTCCCGTTAGAGGATATTGATGACAATTTGTGATCGGTCGCACCTATTTGATGAGGCGAAGCTCTGCTATAACAACAAAAACAACAAGTTGTCATTTTACCGGTGACCGAAATATGAACTATGAAATATATGAAATATTTTAGTTCTCAAAATTTCAACGCACAAAAAATTTTTTCAAACTTAAAAAAAAAAGGTGATACATTTATTGCAATTTCTAAAAATTTAAAATTTTTACATTACGGAACGGTTTCGATTTATTTTGATGTTGCTAAAAAATAAAGCCCAATTATTCCCTTACAAAAAATATATCGGTTCGTATTGCAAAAAAATTTAAAAATAAAAATGAAGTAAAATTTTTAAATAAAAAATTAATAATGTAATTCACGCAATACTGGTTTGATTCTTTTGTGTTGTTCCGAATAGGCCCCATGTTTTAGCTTATAAAAATGTACAAACCACTTTGCAGGGCAACGTAAATTTTTATAGTTCTTTTTGCGCTATACAACTGTACTGCAGTGAAACCAAAGAGCTTCAAAGCGAAAAAAGCACAAAAATGGACATTGCCCCAAAAAATCATATTATATTTTAAGTTTGCAAAAAATTTTACTAGAATCATCTAAACTTTTTTGTACGTTGAAATTTGATAGCCTAAATTTTTATTGAAAACAAAGCGCAAGGAGGGAAGCTAATTTTTAACATGCTTTTATTAGCTTGGCGTGTATGTAACGGAATCTTTGAGCTTAATTTTCACCGGTTTCTAGAAGTCTGATTAATTTGAAAGTTTGCATACGATGACAATGCATTAATGTGATGGTGTGGTGACATAAGGTCAAAGGACATAAGGTCAATTAGCCTTATTACCACTTTGAATGGCCATAAGTTTGACTGAAACTTTGCACACATATCAAGGCTCGATGATAATGCATTAATGTGATGGTGTCAATTGGCCTTATTACCACTTTGAATGGCCATAAGTTTGATTGAAACTTTGCCACGTATCAAGGGTCGATGACAATGCATTAATGTGATGGTGTGGTGACATAAGGTCAACGGCCATAAGGTCAATTGGCCTTATTACCACTTTGAATGGCCATAACTTTGATTGAAACTTGGCACACGTATGAAGGCTCGATGACAATGCAATAATGTGATGGCGGGGTGACATAAGGTTAACGGACATAAGGTCAATTGAACTTATGACCACCCCAAATGGCTACAGATTTGAAACCTTGCACATAATGCTAAAAACGCATTCCTTTATTAATGATATAAGTGAATGCATGGCACATCTACGAAAGAGCATACTGGAGCTCTTTTTTAACACGCTTTTATTAGCTTGGCCTGTATCTATGTATGTAACGGACTCTTTGAGCTCACCGGTTTCTAGAAGTCCGATTAATTTGAAACTTGGCGTACGTATCAGGGATCGATGAGAATGCATTAATGTGGTGGTGTGGTGACATAGTGTCAACGGCCATACGGTCAATTGGCCTTATTACCACTTTGAATGGCCATATATTTGATTGAAACTTTGCACACGTATCAAGGCTCAATGACAATGCATTAATGTGATATTGCGGTGACATAAGGTCAACGGTCATAGGGTCAATTGGCCTTATTAACACTTTGAATGGCCACAAGTTTGATTGAAACTTTGCACACGTATCAAGGCTCGATGACAATGCATTAATGTGATGGAGTGGTGACATAAGGTCAACGGCCACAAGGTCAATTGGCTTTATTACCACTTTGAATGGCCATAAGTTTGATTGAAACTTTGCACACGTATCAAGGCTCGATGACAATGCAATAATGTGATGGTGGGGTGGCATAAGGTTAACGAACATAAGGTCAATTGAACCACCCCAAACGACCCTAGATTTGAAACCTTGCACATAATGCGAAAAACGCATTCCTTTATTAATGATAGAAGTGGATGCATGGCACATCTACGAAAGAGCTTACTGGAGCCCTTTTTAACACGCTTTTATTAGCTTGGCCTGTATCTGTCTATGTATCTATGTATCCATGTATGTATGAAACGGAGTGGAGCCGAGAGCCCCCATAATGCAGAGCTCCGAACTCCGTTGCACCTTTTGAAGCATTTTAAGATAGGTACTTTTAGCTAGTGCAGGCCACCAGACCAAGGCACCATAAAGAAGAATCGGGCGCACAATGGCTGTGTAAATCCAGTAGGTCACCTTAGGGGAGAATCCCCAGGAGGAGCCAATTGCCCTCTTGCAGGTGAACAGCTCTGCTGCTGCCTTCTTGGATCGCTCCACTATATGGTCACTCCATAATAGCTTCCTATCCAGAATGACTCCCAATAATTTGACTTGATCGCTAAACGCTAAGAACGTACCCCCAATTCTTGGCGGTGTAAGATTTGGTACTTTGTACCTCCTCGTGAAGAGGACAAGCTCGGTTTTATCTGGGTTGACTTCTAAACCTGTGGCGGATTGTACTCCTGGAGCAGCTCCAGGATGCCAGCTGGGTCCGTTGGCGTCATTGGAACCCAGGCTCTAGCCCTTGGTTGTGAGGGGATATCAAGTGCCTCCACTACCTTGAGGCGCGCGCCCGGATATACCACCCCTATCAGCGTGACGGCGACCCTATAGAGGTTTACCGACCTGGCGTCGTCACAGGCAATTAGCTTGACATTGCCCAGGAACCACCCTGCATCGGTGTAAGATGGCGGTGGACCAGGGTTATCTTTCTTAACCTTAACGGCCACCGTAGCAAGCGCGGCCTCGATCCACTTCCACTGTTGTTGCGGGATCCTGCCATCTTCGCTGCTCTCGTCTATAATGCCAATGATCTGCCAACCCTTGGCAATTTCGGCGAAAGGCCGCATCCAGCCTCCCTGCGTCTTGGCCCTTTTCGGTGCCGTGGGGTTGGATTCATCCATCCCGCTGGCGTTTCGAGGTTTCACCACTCTCGACTAAAACTTTTAAAATGACTTGAACTAAAAAATTAAAAATAAATAATAGTTTAAAAAAACTAAAAAAACACGCTTTTATAGCTAACCGAACTAAATAAATAATAGTTTAAAAAAAACTAAAAAACACGCTTTTATAGCTAACCGAAAAAAAAGAAAATAATTTACAATTAAAAAGAGTTTATATAACAGTAGAAGAACGTCAAACAATCATTTATAGTTATTCACCTCAAAATAAAATTATAATAAAATTTAAGTTATTAACAGAATAATTTAATTCACTGTAAAAAGCGTGGGGTGCATTTGACTACATTTCATATCTTTCCTCTCAGATAGTTGCCAATAAAATGATTGTAAAATTCAATATCAAGCACCTATGTTTCAGCTTTGGGAAAAGTTCCGAAGTTGTCGTTGTGTAAACAGTACGAAGTTGTTGTTGTGTTCCGAATCACTTGAATCGAGTATACTCGATACCTTTTACTGAGTATGAGTACTAGCATCGATGCTTTGATCCGAGCATTTTAAATGAGTACCGTTACCGATACTTTTTTTGAAAGTTGTATCATTTCAATTTGATTCAGTTCTAAGAAAGATCCATTTCGAAGGTTGTCAAGCTTTCATCATCAGTACGCTTTTAGGCACGCTGCGATATCAATTTAGCTACACAGCGGTGGTCTGTTTGACTTATAAATTGCTACTTCTATTCCTCGTTACCAACTATATTTAATCAGCGTTGCAAATCGCTAATAATGTTGGATTTTTGTTTATTGTCAATTACTTTTGACATTTCCATGTGAAGAGATTTACAAAGTATAATCGAAACAGCTGTCGCCTTGTCCATCCTGATGTCACGTTGTTTCAGTTTTTCGCTATAATACCTTCTCTAAATTAATTTGAAGAAGATAAACATGAAAACGATTTAATCAATTGCATGTTTGCCAGTGCACAATTTAATGTATACTACTTTCTCTTTATACAAGTTAACACAGTCTAATGCTCTGTAAATTGTTTAGACTAATTGTGGCTTTCATTTCAGCAATTTAGCCAAATATTAATGAAAAGCGATACCCGATACTTCCACCTGCGGAATCAATTCATAATAAACAATTCGAACCATGGGAATCGCTGAGCCAGCATACCCGCAGGCAAATGCCAATACCACCGATATCAGCGAATTGCGGCGGCAGCGGACAACATCATAAGCTGCAAGCGCAACAGCAGCGACGATGACGACGATGCCGGTGATGGCTATAGCTCAAGGTAGAAATAAGTTAGGGTACTTATATGAGTTAACCGGGGATTGCCCGTATCGCTTTAAATGTATGAAAACATTTATTTAAAGCAATTTTTAATTTTATAATTTATTTAATAATTTGGGAAAAATTTAAACAACGTGACATCAGGACGGACAAGGCGACAGCTGTTTCGATTATACCTTGTAAATCTCTTCAAAGCCTTTTCTCCCGGGAGTGGGAGTCGAACCCGCACTCCTACGATAGTTGAAATGGTTACAAACGCATTCAGCTACGTCATGCCTTAGTTTTTGTAAACTTTTTCCCAATTGCCTTCTTTCGCATATATTATCTTCTACACATCACATACTTCGTATGTAGTTATGTGTTGAAGTTATGCATGCTTGTAAGGCGGTTTTTCAGAGAAACTTGGCATTGTTGTTGTTTTTGTTCTATTTATAGAACTACAAAGAATTAACCAAATGTTGTCCACTTATATGAGTTAACCGGGGATTGCCCGTATCGCTTTAAATGTATGAAAACATTTATTTCAAGCAATTTTTAATTTTATAATTTATTTAATACTTTGGGAAAAATTTAAACAACGTGACATCAGGACGGACAAGGCGACAGCTGTTTCAATTATACCTTGTAAATCTCTTCAAAGCATTTGCTTCCGGGAGTGGGAGTCCAACCCGCACTCCTACGATAGTACAAACATGCATAACTTCAACACATAACTACATACGAAGTATGTGATGTGTAGAAGATAATATATGCGAAAGAAGGCAATTGGGAAAAACTTTAAAACTTTAGTAACTTGCAGATTTCGAGGAATAGGAATACAAGTGTAATGGACGCAAACCAAATAACTGTTTTAGTACAGGCTGCCGTAACTGGCGCACTGCAACAGCAATAGGAGTCCTTTGAACGCAAACTTACCTGACTGACAGAGCAAATTACCACTTTAACCACAGTGAAAAAGCCACATACGTACGAGCCTGTGAAAATCATTTCAGGCATTAAATGCGAAGAACCTCTAGACCTGGTGAAGTCACTACCAGAGTTTGACGGTCAAGTCAGCACCTATGTTTCCTGGCGTCAGGCCGCCCACAGAGCTTATGAGGTATTTCGAAACCATCAGGGCAGTTCTAGGCACTATCAGGCCGTAGGGATAATTAGAAATAAGTTGAAGGGCTCCTCTGATGCCGTTTTAGCATCTTTTAAGACTGTGCTGAATTTTGAGGCGATCATTCCTAGACTAGATTTTACCTATTCGGACAAACGTCCAATATATCTCATAGAACAGGAACTGTCCGCTCCGACAGGGCAACCTTTCAGTCCTGAAATATTTCGACGAAGTGGGGAAGAAACTAACTCTTCTCACAAATAAAACCATAATGACCAATGAGGGTGACATTGCTGAATCAATCTGTACAAAGTATAGAGCAGGGTATTAATTCCGGGTCTGAAAAGACCATTGTGTGACATTCTCTTCGCTTCTCGACCTGATGACTTACCGGGCGCTCTGGCCCTGGCACAAGAAGTCGAGTCAAATAGAGAACGATATGCGTTCGCTACAGGCTTCGCTGCGTCTGCTGAAGATCCAAACAGATTTAAGAAGATCGGTGGTAACAACTTAGACCAGAGATTGCGCTTCCCAAGGCAGTCGGTTCTATGTACCGGAGCGACTCGGGATTTTTCCCGACCAAGGACTGTCATTTCAGTGTAACCCCATTTAATTTGTTTCGTCCCTCCCACAAATTGTCATCCTCCCAGCAGCTCCTTGCAGCAGGACTGCTCCATATTCTCTTGCTCCGGGAAGGTATCGAATCCAATCCGGGTCCGTCTCCTGACCTCGGTCCTGAGAAATGGTTTTGCTGCATCTGCCGGAAAAGAATCTTTTTAGGACGGTCATACTCTGTTCAGTGTGTCTCGTGTAAGGGATGGTTGCATCGGACAGGTTGTTCTGGGCTTGATTCCAAAACCCGACGTCCACGTAACTTTTATAAATTTTTTGTGGCTCCTTGCTGTTCACGCCCAAGGGCGTCCCGTAGTCTACGTCTAAGCGCCCCCCCATTACCTTCCAGCAGCCCCGCTGCTCAGCAAGCCACAACAAGTACCCGCTGCTGCTCGCGCCTTACGGCGCCAACAACTCAAACAGCTGCTACCACTCATAACTACAATCTTCGTAGTAGAGTCGGAAGCAATGCTGAGCAACAGCCCCTGCCCCCGTCTTCTCCCCCCCTCTTTTCCGGCAGCAATCGTGTAGGTCAGGGAAACAGACTCTTAGTCCCTACCTCCGTTTGCACCGTTTGCCAGCACAGAATATATATGTTTGCGACATCCGCCCAATGCAGCTCCTGCCTCGGGTGGTGCCACTTTCCTAGATGTTCTGGTCTCCGCGACGGCAACCCCTCGGCGGGTTTCATCGCGCCATGTTGCCAGGTCGCAAACCCAAATCATCTGGGTACCCCAATGCTTGCCCAAGGACGCCCAGTCCCAGGGCCACAACAGCAATTGCGTCCTGGCCTTCCTGAACCCAGGCGTAGTCACCCGTCACTTACCCCCAGAGTGGCGACGTCTCCCCTCATGCACTTCAGAATTCTGCAGTTAAACTGTAATGGACTAACTGGGAAGATTACGGAGATAGTCAATTTCATGAAGCGGCACAACATCCGCATTGCTGCGATTCAAGAGACTAAACTCACAGCACGATCTGCATTGCAGTCCTGCTCTGGGTATAATGTCCACAGAAAAGATCGCGAGAGCGGAAATGGAGGCGGCCTCGCGTTTATAATACACCACTCTGTGCAATATCACATATTTGATCCTGGCATCGACCGCAGGGACAACGTCTTAGAACGTCAAGGCCTATCTGTCCGGTCAGGCGATGCAAACCTAGAAATCATCAACATCTACATCCCCCCTGCCACCTGTTGCCCCGGTGGATACCACCCTAATATTAGAGCCTTACTCACTGGAAACAATCGCATTATTTTAGGCGACTTCAATGCCCATCATGATCTATGGCATTCAAATTTGCGGGCGGACAGTAGGGGCGAGATGTTGGCGGATCAAATAGAAGAAACGACGTTCTGCACAATAAACGGAGACGCCCCCACACGTATGGTAGGAAGCTGTCACAGTTCGCCAGATATCTCAATCGTGAGCGCAGAACTCGTAAACTGCGTCAACTGGCAGCCGATGGTATCATTGGCATCCGACCACCTGCCTATACTTGTTTCGCTCGAGCGTACCGCCGACTTCATCGTCACCGAAAAACGCACTTTCATAAACTTTAAAAAAGGAAAGTGGGGAGAATATAAATCCTTTACAGACAACCTCTTTGCTGCCCTCCCTATCCCGACTGATGCCCGCCAAGGGGAGCGTGCCTTTCGCAAGGTCATTGAATCCGCCTCGGCACGTTTCATTCCCGCCGGGAGAATTCCCGAAATCCGGCCCCACTTCCCGGCGGAGGCCGCAAACTTAGCGAGAGAACGGGACCTTATAAGGCAGCTTGATCCAGGCGACCCCCAAATAAGGGATATAAACCAACGCATCAGATTGCTTGTGGATGAACACAAGCGGGCGAAATGGGAGGAGCACCTAAGAGGTTGTAACCTCTCTACCGGTGTGGGTAAACTTTGGTCCACCGTAAAGTCCCTATCGAATCCGACTAAGCACAAAGACAAAGTTTCCATCGCCTTTGGCGACAAAGTGCTGTCGGATGCGAAAAAATGCGCGAGCGCTTTCTGCCGACAATATATAATGCATTCCACGGTCGACAAAGTTAGACGGAGGGCCAACAGACACGCACATAAACACAAATTCAGCGCGTCACCAATCACCATCACCGCTAAAGAGGTTGAGGACGCCATTGGTCGCGCTAAACCATCCAAAGCAGTGGGCCCAGACGGCATAGCCATGCCGATGCTTAAAAGCCTAGGGAAAGAGGGTTTCAAATATTTAGCGCAGGTCTTCAACCTGTCTCTTTCCACCTTTGTCATACCCGAGAAATGGAGAATGGCCAAGGTGGTCCCGCTACTAAAGCCTGGTAAACCAGCTAACATAGGAGAGTCGTATCGTCCGATATCTCTCCTATCGCCAGTAGCAAAGACGCTCGAAGCCATTTTGCTCCCTTATTTCCAAGCAAATTTGCAACTAGCCTCCCATCAGCATGGCTTCAGAAAACTCCATAGCACTACCTCCGCGCTAAATGCCATTAGTACCCAGATAAATTGCGGTTTAAATCAAAACCCCCACCATAGAACAGTACTTGTAGCGCTAGACCTATCAAAAGCTTTTGATACGGTCAACCACGGCTCGTTACTGCAAGACCTGGAAGGGTCTACCCTTCCCCCATGTCTTAAAAGGTGGACCGCAAATTATCTGGGTGGTCGGCAGGCATCGGTGCTATTTAGAAACGAAACATCAAAGCCAAGGAGAATTAAACAAGGGGTGCCACAGGGTGGTGTCCTATCCCCACTTTTGTTTAATTTCTACATATCTAAACTACCTTCACCACCGGAAGGAGTCACAATCGTTTCCTACGCCGATGACTGCACAGTAATGGCCACAGGCCCAGGCCCACAGATCGATGAGCTATGCAATAAAATAAACGGCTACCTCCCTGATCTCTCCAGTTTTTTCGCCTCGCGAAACCTGGCATTATCACCGACTAAATCTTCCGCGACCTTATTTACAACATGGACGTCCCAAATGTCGACCATTTTGAACATCCACGTCGATGGCTCTACGCTACCGACTGTCCTACACCCCAAAATCTTGGGTGTGACGTTTGATCAGGATCTACATTTTGGTGAGCACGCAGCCGCAATTGTTCCGAGAATTCAGAGCCGTAACAAAATCCTCAAATCCCTTGCTGGCAGTACCTGGGGAAAAGATAAAGAAACGCTCATGACTACATACAAAGCAATTAGCCAGCCGATTACGTGCTACGCGTCACCCATATGGTCGCCAAGCCTAAAAATTACCCACTGGAAGAAGCTACAGGCCTGCCAAAATACTGCTCTCAGAATTGCAACGGGCTGTCTTCTTATGTCCCCAGAACACCATCTACATAATGAGGCGAGAATACTCCCCATCAGGGAAAGAAACGAGATGCTGACCAAACAGTTCCTGTTGAATACCCAGAAACCTGGGCATCCCAACAGACATCTGATTGACGAGCCAGCACCGCCTAGGGGCTTAAGGAGTCATCTCCGTAAGCATTTTGAGGAAATACGGCATCTGAGAACACAGCCGTATGAAGCGAAAAAACACAAGCAGGTCCTTGGTGTACTCCACATACAGGCGTCGGACCTTTATGCCGGGAATTGCCCGGTGAACCCAGTACTCAAAGTAAAGTATCCAAAACTTGCGGAAGAGGAACGCATACTCCCCAGGGAAACGCGTGTCACTCTGGCTCAACTTCGTTCTGGATACTGTAACAGGTTAAACTCTTACATATCCAGAATCAACCCCGACATACAAAATGTATGCCCCGCTTGCAATGTGTCCCCACATGACACCAACCATCTCTTTAATTGTAATGTGGAACCAACGCCTCTAACACCCCTTTCCCTATGGTCCACCCCTGTTGAAACAGCAAGTTTCCTTGGACTCCCGTTAGAGGATATTGATGACAGTTTGTGATCGGTCGCGTCTGTTAGGTGGGGCGAAGCACTGCTACAACAACAACAACAACCAGAGATTGCGAACCCCCCAAAAAAAATCCACATTTTTTCAATAGACAACCGAAAAGGAACAGCAACGAAAATGATCAACAAGATCAAGCAATATCGATGGTATTAGATCGATCAGATTCACGGCCTCGCCAGAATTCAAATTGGCGTCAATCACAAAAAGTAAATCAGGGTCAACAACAATACCGAAACAATTCTAAACAGAGCCCTAACTATAACCAACAAGAACAAATTGGAAAGCAACAGGAATCAGGTAGGAATACTAGATCAAAACCCCAGAGAATAAATAATTTAAGCTAGGTTAACCAATAGGGGACACAGTGGCGTCGAAAAACTATATTAAACCTTTGCCCGAGTTTAAAAAAGTCATCCCAGCATCCACACCTTTTCTAGTTAAGTCACTGCACGGAAAAAGCCATGTGAATAAGAAGTATAGAATCAAGTTATTTGGTGTATGGACAGATTTTTTCATATTGCCTAATATGGCAACGTTCGATGGTATTATTTGACTGGATCTATTAAACAAGGTAAATGACCAAATAGATCTGAGTAGTGGAGTAATACGAAACGATTTCGGAAACGAAAAGCTGTTGGTCCACGAGTGCGTGAATGTAAATTTCATTGATATGAGAAGTGAGGGAAATCCTTCTTGTGTCCGAAATCATTTCCTTAAGATGATAGAAAGTAGGAAGAGGGCCTTCGCGGACCCAAACGAGTCCCTTCCCTTCAATACAAATATAGTTGCTACTATACGAACAAAAACAAAGAGCCGGTATATTCTAGGCTCTACCCATACCCTATGAGTGTGGCCGAATTCGTCAACGGGGAAGTGGCCGATTTGATGGCTAACGGCATCATCCGCCCTTCCAGATCACCTTACAATAACCCGATTTGGGTTGTTGACAAAAAAGGGAAAGATGATGCAAGAAATAAAAAAAAAGGTTAGTGATTGACTTTAGGAAACTAAATGAAGTCACAATTGAGGACAAGTATCCGATGCCTAATGCAATGGTGATATTGTCAAACCTAAAGGGAGCACAATACCTTACCACACTTGATCTGAAATCTGGATTCCATCAGATTCAGTTGATAGAGATGGGCAGAGAAAAAACTGCCTTCTCTGTAAACAACGGCAAATACGAATTCCGCCGCCTGCCCTTTGGACTTGAAAACGCCCCCAGTATATTTCAGAGAGCGATCGATGATGTTCTGAGGGAGCAAACTGGCAAGACCTGCCATGTTTACGTCGCCGATGTAATTATCTACTCAAAAACTACAGAAGACCATTTAAGGGATGTTGAGTGGGTTCTGCGTAGGCTTGCGAGGCCAATATGAGAGTATCAGTAGAAAAATCAAATTTTTTCAAAACTGAGGTGGATAACTTGGGCTTTGTTTTATCAAGAGGGGGCGTAAAAACAAACCCTAATAAGGTCCACGGCTTAAAATGCTATGAGCAGCCAACCACGCTTCCCAAGACAGTCGGTTCTATTTACCGGAGCGACTGGGGATTTTTCCCGACCAAGGACTGTCATTTCAGCGTAACCCTATTTAATTTGTTGCGTCCCTCCCACAAATTGTCATCCTCCCAGCAGCTCCTTCAGCGGGGGACTGCTCCATATTCTCTTGCTCCAGGAAGGTATCGAATCCACTCCGGGTCCGTCTTCTGACCCCGGTCCTGAGAAATGGTTTTGCTGCGTCTGCTGGAAAATAATCTTTTTTACGACGGTCATACTCTTGTCAGTGAGTCTGGTGCAAGGAATGGTTGCATCGGACAGGTTGCTCTGGGCTTGATCCAAAAACCCGAGTCCACGTAACTTTTATAATTATTTTGTGGCTCCTTGCTGTTCACGCCCAAGGGCGTCCCGTAGTTTACGCCTTTGATCCCGACATCGGCCGCAGGGACAGTGTCTTAGAACGTCAAGGCTTATCTGTCCGGTCAGGCGATGCAAACCTTAAAATCATCTACATCTACATCCATCCTGCCACCTGCTGCCCCAGTGGATACCGGCCTTATATCAGCGTCTTACTCACTGGCAATAATCGCATTATCTTAGGCGATTTCAATGCCCATGACGATCTACAGAAACACGTACTTTCTAAAATTTTAAAAAAGGAAAGTGGGACGAATAAAATCATTTACAAACAACGTACAAGGAAAAAATTTCTATCGCCTTTGGCGATAAAGTGCTGTCGGACGCGGAAAAATGCGCGAGCGCTTTCTGCCGACAATATATAATGCATTGTAGGGTCGACAAAGATAGACGGAGAGCCAACACACACGAACATAAACATAAATTCAGCGCGTCTCCAATTACCATCACCGCCAAAGAGGTTGAGGATGTCATCGGTCAAGCTAAACCATCCAAAGCAGTGGGCCCAGACGGCATAGCCATGCCGATGCTTAAAAGCCTAGGGAAAGAGGGTTTCAGATATTTAGCGCATGTCTTCAACCTGTCTCTTTCCACCTTCGTCATTACCGAAAAATGGAAAATGGCCAAGGTGGTCCCGCTACTAAAGCCTGGGAAACCAGCTAACACAGGAGAATCATATCGCTCGATATCTCTCCTATCGCCAGTAGCCAAGACGCTTGGAGCCATTCTGCTCCCCTACTTCAAAGCAAATTTGCGGTTAGCCTGTCATCAGCATGGCTTCAGAAAACTCCATAGCATCACCACCGCGCTAAATGCCATTAGCACCCAGATAATTTGCGGTTTAAATCAAAACCCCCACCATAGAACAGTACTCGTTGCGCTAGACCTATCAAAGGCTTTTGACGCGGTCAATCATGGCACGTTACTGCAGGACTTGGAAGGGTCTGCCCTTCCCCATGTCTTAAAAGGTGGACCACAATTTATCTGGGTGATCGGCAGGCATCGGTGCAATTTAGAAACAAAACATCAAAACCAAGAAGAATTAAACAAGGGGTGCCACAGGGTGGTGTCCTATCCCCACTTTTGTTTAACTTCTGCATATCAGAGATACCTTCGCCACCAGAAGGAGTTACTATCGTTTGCTACGCCGATGACTGCACAATAATTGCCACAGGCCCACAGATCGATGAGATTTGCAACAGAATAAACGGCTACCTCCCTAATCTCTCCAGTTTTTTCGACCGAAAATACAGAGCCGCAATAAAATCCTCAAATCTCTTGATGGCAGTACTTGGGGTAAAGATAAAGAAACGCTCATTACCACTTACAAGGCAACAGGCCAGCCGATTGCATTCCACGCGTCCCCTGTATGGTCGCCAAGCCCAAAAACTACACACTGGAAGAAGCTACAGGCCTGCCAAAATACTTTTCTAAGAACCGCCACGGGCCGTCTTCTTATATCCCCAGAACACCATCTACATAATGAGGCGAGAATACTCCCCAACAGGGAGAGATGTGATGATGAGATGTTAACCAAACAGTTCCTGTTGAATACCCAGAGACCTGGGCATCCCAACAGACATCCGATTAAGCAAAAAAACACAAGCAGGTCCTCAGTGAACTCCACAAACAGGCGTCGGACCTTTATGCCAGGAATTGCCCGGTGAATCCAGTACTCAAAGAACAGTACCCAAACTTGCTGAAGAGGAACGCCACTCCCCAGGGAAACGTGTGTCACTCTAGCTCAACTTCGATCTGGATACTGTAACAGGTTTAACCCTTACCTATCCAGAATCAACCCCGCCACAATTTTCCCAAAAGAACGAAATACCCCGTAAAGGCGTTGCCTGTTTGTTAGAATAGAACAACAACCCTTGCGCGGCGTACAAAAAGCGTAACAATTTAGCCAGAAAAGAAAACGCTATTAGAGATTTTTTGGCCTTCCTGACCACCAGCCTTTGACATTTGCAGTCTCAGATAAAAATCCTAACGCGAAGATCAAGCGATGGAAATCTCTAATAGAAAGCTTCAATGCAAACATTTTTTACAAGCCAGGGAAGGAGAACCATGTTGCCGACGCATTGTCGAGACAACACATGACCCCAGCGGGTTAGGGGGTCAGAATATACCCGCGGTAGGTATGCCTGTCATAAGAAGCCACTAAAATACCAGATTCGAGGGGCTGTGTAGCGCAACCCTTCAGGCTGCCAGCGCAATATATAGCTTCTCCAAACCCAATTGTCAACCTAGCCTATCCGTGGCGAATACTGTGGTGGGGAGGGAGGGGATGGCCTGAAGGTTTAATGTGGCCACATAAATCGTTCCCGAGATGGTCGGGCTAGCACCTCAATGGTGCTGTGGTACCGGAGCGTACCGGATCTGTATCCGGCAAAGGACCATCACATCGATAACACTCCCCTAAGCCTTCGCGGAGCAACCTTATCGCTACAACAACAACAACAACACATGAATATGGTGGAGGTTGAAATGGAGGCAAGCTCTGACTGCGCCACCGTACATAGCGAAGAGTCCCCGACCTATACCATTGAAACAGTGGATAAGCCTGTTAATTGCTTTAGGTATCAAATTGTACTTCAAGAGTGCGAAAGTCCGTCAAAGCAGACCTTTATCCTGTTCGGTTCGAAGACTATACATAAAAATATTGTTTCATTCCGTGATGCAGATTCTAGATATATAATAGACACATTACAAGAAGTAATTAATGATGGTGTGGTTAACGCAATACACTGTAGCATACCGGTTCTGGCGACGATTCAGCACCGACTGGTGGAGCTTCATCCCAACGTGAAGTTCCGCCACACTGAAAAGATGGTTGCTGATGTCCTTAGTGAAAGTGACCAACATGAGATTGTTGTTGCTGAACACAACCGAGCACATAGGGCTGCGCAAGAAAACGTGAAACAGATCCTGGCCGACTATTTTTTTTTTTCAAAGATGGATAAAAAAACCAAGAGAGGTGGTGGCAAACTGCCAAATCTGTTCAAAGTCCAAATACGACCGCCATCCAAAACAGCATGTCATTGCGGCAACGCCGATACCATCTCACATTGGACAAATATTACACATAGATATTTTCTCCACTGATCAAAAATATTTCTTAACTTGCATCGTCAAGTTTTCAAAATTTGCAATAGTGCAGAAGATCGCATCGAGAACGATCATTGACATAAAACCGCCAATTTTAAAGCTAATAAATATTTTTCCAAACGTCAAAACAATATATTGTGACAACGAAAAGTCGCTGAACTCGCATACCATAAAATCAATACTGTTGGATTATAATAATGTAACAATCGCAAATGCACCCCGCTTCATAGTACCTCAAACGCGCAAGGGGAACGTTTCCACAGTACTTTAACCGAGATAGCTAGGTGCCTTAAACTAGAAAGAAATCTTAGCGACACCGTTGACATAATTTTGCTGGCTACTATAGAATATAATAAATCTATTCACTCAGTGATCAACTGGAAACCAATCGATGTTCTTTACTCAGGTTCAGCCAATGCTGTGGAATCAATCCGAGACCGTATTGAAAAAACACAGGCCGCTGACCGCGATTATCATAATAGGAAGTAGTTGACCAGGACCCAGGCACCACCGTTCTTATAAAGGGGAGGAGGGTCCACAAGGACAACCTTCGGCCCCCTTGACAGACCAAGTCACTAATCGGCACCTTCGAACAGCAGGTGACAATAAACGGTACCGAATTCCGAAATCGAAACAATGCCATGACAAGCACTCCCGGAAAATCGACTGCCCAAAAGATCAACCTGGTGGGACACTTGGGGTCTCTGAGCCTTAATTACCTCCAGGAAATGAATGTTGAAAACATCAACCACATAGACGCTTTGCGACAAGAGATCAGTTTAAACACAGTGGTTTTCCTTGTTGCAGTGACAACCATTACTGCCTTCCTAGTGATTTGGCTGATCCTAAGCATCCAAGGAAAACGTTCCGCAAAAAAGATGATGGATCTTGCTATACGGAAAATTACTGAGAGGATCGCGGACGAGCCTCACTTAGGAGGGGAGGAGTTAACATAGTATAATGCTCTGTAAACTGCTTAGACTACAGTGTTGCATTCATTTTCGCAATTTAGCTAAAAATTAATGAAAAAGGATACCCGATTCTTTCACCTGCGGAATCAATTCATAATAAACAATTCTAACCATGGGAATCGCTGAGCCAGCAAGTTAACATAGTCTTATGCTCTGTAAATTGTTTAGACTACATTGTTGCGTTCATTTCCGCAATTTAGCCAAATATTAATGAAAAACGATACCCGATACTTCTACCTGCGGAATCAATTCATAATAAACAATTCAAACCATGGGAATCGCTGAGACAGCATACCCGCAGGCAAATACCTATACCACCGATATCAGCGAGTTGCGGCGGCAGCGGACAACATCATAAGCTGCAAGCGCAACAGCAGCGACGGCGACGATGCCGGTGATGGCTATAGCTCAGGGTAGAAAAAATTTAGGGTAGATTAATCAGTTCTAAATTAGACTCAATAAAGCACACAAGTGCATTAAAATAATTTACATAATACCTTCTAACTAAATAAACATTTCTGCATTTTGAGAAAAATTTAATGTGTTTTCTGTCGTCTGATTACTTTCTGGGTGGAGCCCTGTATAGTGCTTCTGACCGCCATTCACCTGGGAATGGCCAGAGTGATTATTTTGCATGCAGTTCAAGCAGCTCACTACTTCCGGTCGCTTGCGGCCAAGTATCCTCTGGGTAGCCACTAAACATCCGTTTGCTAATGGGAGAAGGCGACAACCTGAATAGGCCACTCAGACATAATCGGTTTAAGGGCTATGTGGCGGATCTTTCATCGGCAGCGTATGTCCACCACGAGGTGCGGCAGCAAGCGGGCGTCTGTCTTGGATCAAGCGGCTCGCTATATAAATGTGCAAATAATATTTTCATCGCCGCAGAGCGCTGGGCTTGGGACCAGCCACGTCAAACCACACTCCAACGAAAAACTCAACAAAGCCTCGAATAAAAAGATAACCCTTAACTGATGACGACCATGGAAAACGTTTGAAGGACAATGAATTGAGGGCATGCACCTGCAATGTCCGCTCCCTGAATGGGATTGGTGCAGATGCTCGGCTGGTTGATGTCTTTGTCAAAGCAAAATCAGGGCTCGAATCGTATTATCCGTGATCGTATAACTCGTTACGTAAAAACATGATTTTCGGATTATGACATACATAAACGTACCTACTACTTCGATCGTAATTTTGGATTGCAACATACGTGACGAGTGACTGAACGTATACGTTACGTTCCACTTTCAACATTTGGCAACAAATGAAAGAGAGCTCCTGGCAATCGTGTGGGCCCTCAACACCTTGAGAAATTACTTGTACGGTGTAAACCAGTTGAACATTTTCACTGACCACCAGCCTTTGACATTTGCAGTCTCAGATAAAAATCCTAACGCGAAGATCAAGCGATGGAAATCTCTAATAGAAAGCTTCAATGCAAACATTTTTTACAAGCCAGGGAAGGAGAACCATGTTGCCGACGCATTGTCGAGACAACACAAGACCCCAGCGGGTTAGGGGGTCAGAATATACCCGCGGTAGGTATGCCTGTCGTAAGAGGCGACTAAAATACCAGATTCAAGGGGCTGTGTAGCGCAACCCTTCAGGCTGCCAGCGCAATATACAGCTTCTCCAAACCCAATTGTCAACCTAACCTATCCGCGGCGAATCCTGTTTCACTAACAGACGAGGCTCTGGCGACCCCAGCCTCCTCATGGAACTTGGGGATGGGGAGGGAGGGGATGGCCTGAAGGTTTAATGTGGCCACATAAATCGTTCCCGAGATGGTCGGGCTAGCACCTCAATGGTGCTGTGGTACCGGAGCGTACCGGATCTGTATCCGGCAAAGGACCGTCACATCGATAACACTCCCCTAAGCCTTCGGGGAGCAACCTTATCGCTACAACAACAACAACAACACATGAATATGGTGGAGGTTGAAATGGAGGCAAGCTCTGACTGCGCCACCGTACATAGCGAAGAGTCCCCGACCTATACCATTGAAACAGTGGATAAGCCTGTTAATTGCTTTAGGTATCAAATTGTACTTCAAGAGTGCGAAAGTCCGTTGTCTAAGCTTTGGGCAATTGAGGGCGAGCAGTTTAATAAGAGTTATAAATGAGTAATTTTATGTGCTTGTAAGCGTATGAGTCGTGGCACAGTGGCTGACGTCCCCGACCAAACGCCCGGGGTTGCGGGTTCAACTCCCACCAAGCATTCCCTTTTTTTAATTTATAAATTATTATTATTAATGGACTGTATTGAGTTTACGGGGTTTTTGATTTAATGTATTCCATTTATTGAGTTGGGTAGTTTTAGTGTTATTGGTGTATTTAAGTCATGGGAGGATGCATAGCATCAGTACACCTTTATTTATTTATTTGTGTTTATTTTAAGGGATTAAGTTTATTAAGTTGGGTAATTTTAGTGTTATTGGTGTGTTTAAGTCATGGGAGGATGCATAGCATCAGTACACCTTTTATTTATTTAATTTGGGGGCGAGCACTGGGGGCTCTGAGGCTTCGCTCTACTGAGCCACCTCATCCTCTATTTGAAGAACCCTTTAAAATGTGATATGGAGGCGAGCACGGGACGGCTCTGAGGTATTGGCACCCCATTTTCTACAAGAAAAACCTCTATTTATTTAATTTGGGGCGAGCGTTGGGCACTCTGAGGTTTCGCTCTAATGAGCCACCTCATCTTCTATTTGAAGAACCCCTTCAAAGTGTGATATGGAGGCGAGCACTGGGCTCTGATGTATTAGCACACCATCCGAAGAACCTCGCTTTTAATTAAAAAACTCAAACTATGTCTTTAGAATATTTCACTAACCAGTTGAGAATTACAAGCACACTCAATGGCTACTGAAACAAACGAACGAAAAATGCTCATAGTTTAAGTCGCTTAAACATCCGTCAAAGCAGATCTTTATCCTGCTCGGTTCGAAGATTATATATACAAATATTGTTTCATTTCGTGATGCAGATTCTAGATATATAATAGACACATTACAAGTAATTAATGATGGTGTGGTTAACGCAATACACTGTAACATACCGGTTCTGACGAAGATTCAGCACCGACTGGTGGAGCTTCATCCCAACGTGAAGTTCCGCCACACTGAAAAGATGGTTGCTGATGTCCTTAGTGAAAGTGATCAACATGAGATTGTTGTTGCTGAACACAACCGAGCACATAGGGCTGCGCAAGAAAAGATGGATAAAAAAGCAAGAGAGGTGGTGGCAAACTGCCAAATCTGTTCAAAGTCCAAATACCACCGCCATCCAAAACAGCATGTCATTGCGGCAACGCCGATACCATCTCACATTGGACAAATATTACACATAGATATTTTCTCTACTGATCAAAAATATTTCTTAACTTGCATCGTCAAGTTTTCAAAATTTGCAATAGTGCAGAAGATCGCATCGACAACGATCATTGACATAAAACCGCCAATTTTAAAGCTAATAAATATTTTTCCAAACGTCAAAACAATATATTGTGACAACGAAAAGTCGCTGAACTCGCATACCATAAAATCAATACTGTTGGATTATAATAATGTAACAATCGCAAATGCACCCGCTTCATAGTACCTCAAACGCGCAAGTGGAACGTTTCCACAGTACTTTAACCGAGATAGCTAGGTGCCTTAAACTAGAAAGAAATCTTAGCGACACCGTTGACATAATTTTGCTGGCTACTATAGAATATAATAAATCTATTCACTCAGTGATCAACTGGAAACCAATCGATGTTCTTTACTCAGGTTCAGCCAATGCTGTGGAATCAATCCGAGACCGTATTGAAAAAACACAGGCCGCTGACCGCGATTATCATAATAGGAAGTAGTTGACCAGGACCCAGGCACCACCGTTCTTATAAAGGGGAGGAGGGTCCACAAGGACAACCTTCGGCCCCCTTGACAGACCAAGTCACTAATCGGCACCTTCGAACAGCAGGTGACAATAAACGGTACCGAATTCCGAAATCGAAACAATGCCATGACAAGCACTCCCGGAAAATCGACTGCCCAAAAGATCAACCTGGTGCGACACTTGGGGTCTCTGAGCCTTAATTACCTCCAGGAAATGAATGTTGAAAACATCAACCACATAGACGCTTTGCGACAAGAGATCAGTTTAAACACAGTGGTTTTCGTTGTTGCAGTGACAACCACTGGCTGATCCTAAGCATCCAAGGAAAACGTTCCGCAAAAAAGATGATGGATCTTGCTATACGGAAAATTACTGAGAGGATCGCGGACGAGCCTCGCTTAGGAGGGGAGGAGTTAACATAGTCTAATGCTCTGTAAATTGCTTAGACTACATTGTTGCATTCATTTCCGCAATTTAGCTAAATATTAATGAAAAATGATACCCGATTCTTCCACCTGCGGAATCAATTCATAATAAGCAATTCTAACTATGGGAATCGCTGAGCCATCAAGTTAACACAGTCTTATGCTCTGTAAATTGTTTAGACTACATTGTTGCGTTCATTTCCGCAATTTAGCCAAATATTAATGAAAAACGATACCCGATACTTCTACCTGCGGAATCAATTCATAATAAACAATTCAAACCATGGGAATCGCTGAGCCAGCATACCCGCGGGCAAATACCAATACCACCGATATCAGCGAATTGCGGCGGCAGCGGACAACATCATAAGCTGCAAGCGCAACAGCAGCGACGACGACGACGATGCCGGTGATGGCTATAGCTGAGGGTAGAAATAAGTTAGGGTAGATTAATCAGTTCTAAATTAGACTCAATAAAGCACACAAGTGCATTAAAATAATTTACATAATACCTTCTAACTAAATAAACATTTCTGCATTTTGAGAAAAATTTAATGTGTTTTCTGTCGTCTGATTACTTTCTGGGTGGAGACCTGTATAATGCTTCTGACCGGCACTCACCTGGGAATGGCCAGAGTGATTATTTTGCATGCAGTTCAAGCAGCTCACTACTTCCGGTCGCTTGCGGCCAAGTATCCTCTGAGTAGCCACTAAACATCTGTAACGACAGCCTTTCACCATAGGTACTGGTTTGAGTGAATGGTAGCGTGTGTCCGTATCTGTGTGTAGTGTGTCTAGGTTCATGCCTCAGCCGCAATGTTGCGAAGAACGTATCTACATTCCGTCATGACAACATTGTTGCAGCGGAAGTGACTAGTCGCTTCGGCATCAGGTTGGTTTTAGCTGCAACAATGTTGCCAAAGGTATAGCTACATTGCGGTGAGGGCACGAAGGTGGTGTAGGTGTTATTTTGTGTGAACGCACAAATGTGTGAATGTATGATTGTGTAAATGCATAAAGGAAAGTACGGGATAGCCGAAAATAAAAAGCTTGTATGTGTTAAAACTATCCATTTTGGGTAACTTTCCTTACCACGGCAGTAGAGATAAAAAGGCAGAAGTTTAGGCAACGGGCCAAAAGTACATTTTTTACAGTGTCCAGTGGTGGTTGTCAAAGCAGTGATTATTTAAAAAGTGCGTGAAGAAAGTCGGTTAAAGTGCGCGAATTAAACCGCAAAGTTACCAGTTTGGAAAAAAAATAAGTTTTCTTAAATTTTGCGCGCAGCGCCGTAAAGTATAGTTTCGGGATATGTATCACCGAATCAACCAAACCCTCACAAAAAGGCAATAATCAGCCAGCCAGATCCAGGTAAGTCCACCTCCAGTTTTTGTTCGTTTTCCTAGGCGTGCTCGACGGGAGCTGGGACATTAACCTAGTCCATGTCCCAAGCAAGCCCAAATCAAAATTGCAAGCATATACATAAGCCTACGTACAAATATGTGTATGTAAGGTGAGTATATGAGCATGCAAACAAGAAATGTATGCATAAATATGGTTGATGAATTTTTAAAGCTCGAAATATATTTTACTTAGTAAAGTTTGGGTTTTTTATTCTTTTCTCATAATTCTAGTTCACCCTGCTAGTTGGTAGGACCCACTGGGCACAGCCATTTCCGGCATATCGGCCACGCAACAACAACTACAAACCGTACCATTTGGCGACACCCAGCCTGAACAACCAACGACCGCTACAACATTTTTTATATTATTCAGCGCACCACAGTAACAGCCACAACTCTTTGATTTGGCAGCGTACATCGATGTTATACTGACGCAAACCGCCCCAATAACACTTCTTCTTATTGCCAACAAACCGACCTCAACAACAGCAACAATTACAACGAATTTTGGTTACAGCAACAACAACACTCACAAAACCCACCGGCAACATAATCAAAACAAACCCAGTTAACCCATCTTTATGCTATATCCACCTGGTCAAAAATCGCAGCAACAACCACTACGACATTTTCAGCAACATTTTTGAGACAATCGCAGCAGCCATCAAGGGCCAACAACAACAACAATTAAATTGAAATTTTTTTTGATATTGTATTTATACGTACATTGTTGTGATTTTGTGCATAATTTCTAAGGTTCATAAACCCAGAGTAAAAGGCAAAGAGGGTTTAAGGGGCATATGGGGTGCGCATGAGTTATATTTCAACTTTTAGTTTTACCTTTTTGGGTTTAAAATTAGTCATACACAATTTAACATTTTCTTGCCTAAAACGCACTTGTAAATGTTAGGGGCATAAACTTCCATGCTTGCCTACAAGTTTTCAGCTTTTTATATATATTCACCTTTTATTTTTCTTAGTTTTTACGACATAAATTCTGTTATTCCATCTTTCATAATTATATTCATTTCACTTTCTTACCTATGTATTATGCTCATTCCGTTTCCTTTGGGTTTAATTTGTCTTTTTTTCAACTTGGTTCCTTTTTTTTGACATTTGTTATTAGAATTCCAATCCTCCCGATCTTTCCTATAACTTTTGCTTTTCTTTGATTTTGCTTTCAATTTTAGCTCCTTCTTGCCTTTCTCAGAACTTCATGGAAATCCTTCCCTAGCTTCACAAGCCCATGTGGCTTCTTTGATTTAGAACAACACTCCAATTTTTTTAAGTTTTTGGCCACCTAAATTTTTTGCCAACTTAAGAATTACCCTGCCTTCCATCGGCACCAAAACCTGGTTTCTAACTGTGCAAGCGGGCAACAGCTGTCCCTTTAACTAATATTCTTTTTTTATGTTCTTTTACATCGCCACCACAACTACAGATTTCATACTACCAACTAAACGATTCTCCAAGATCACCATCGAGTGATCTTGCTGAGTAATTGAGTGACAAGTGTATGTTTGAGCCTTTTTTCCCTTTCAGCACAGGTATCTACTCAACTGCAGCGGCGCCGTTGGAGAACGAGAGACCGGTGAGTGCAGTTAAAGAATTTGGTATTTATGTTGATATCAGCGTACATATGTATGAACATGTATTGAGATCGATTCACTGATCTTGCGAAAACAGAAGATCAGGAAAGAATGAAAAAAAAAAAAAATTTGAATATATGTCCATACATAATTACGACAATTATACAAACATACATATTTTACTTATCTGCTTGCAAACTCAGTTGCTTTTAGTTCCTTTTTTTCTTCCTTCTATTTGTCCATTTACGGGTTTTGTCTTTTTCATTTCCTTTTTTTTGCTTATATTGTTTACGCGTTTATGAATTCGGAATTGTATCTTTAGGATTTGAATTCACTGACTGTAAGTATTAAGATATAAGGGGGGTCAGTAACAAAAGGCAGAGGTTTGAACTTCTATAGTGATTTTTTTTTTTATTTTGTTATTATATATTATATGGCGCCCAACGTGTAATAGCCCGATCACCTTTCTTAGCTTTTGTCTTTCGATTTTTATTTTTACCTTTTTATCCAAATCATTTTTAAATTAGTAGTATGTTTTGCATTATTTTTATTATTATTTTGTTTTTCTCTGATCTTCATTAATTTGTCAAGTTCCGCTCCTATTTCTTATTTAGCCTTTTTAGTTTACAAAAATTTCTTTCAGTTTTTTTTTTTTGCTTTGTATTCCCAACGGTTATAGCCCGATACATTTTCCACTTCCACGTTAATTAATTATTTCTTATTTTAAATTTCCCATCTTCATGTTAATTAATTATTTCGTGTTTGTTATTTTTTTTCTACCCTTCCTTCCTTAGATTTTTCAATTTGTTTTCTTAAATCCTTCCCACCCTTCCAATCCCAATCCCTATTTCCGTCTTTTGACAGGACAGGGACCGTCATGATGGCAACGCCGATTGCGCTCACCTGGTTGACATGTGTCATCATGACAAAGGTATAGGGAGTGTCTGAGTGTTCATGCCAGGGTTCCTTTTCCGGATTTCTACAACTTGATTAAGTGGTACCTGGTATGACACTTAGCTAGTGACGGACTTAGGTAGGAGATCGTAGCGAGCTGTTCAAGCTACCTTACCGGGAGTCCAGTATTCCTGGTGAGTGAGGTTTACAGTCGTCGCCACGATAGTTATGAGAGGAGGTGTGACATCCACTCTTAGGGACTAGCTCTTGAGCGTGATGTGCCACACTTCCATGGACAGCACGAAAACTGACTAGACAGTATATAGATACAGACGAACACACTGCCTTCACGGAACCTTCGCCAAGGCAGCACCGCACTCACCAATACACACTCAATTTCAGTAGTGACTTTTTTTTTACTTTGCAAATTTCAAATTTGAGTCTTTTTATATTTTCTTATTAGGATTATTCCCAAACAAATTTTTTGAAACTGCGTTGTAAAATTTTTAGTTTTTTTATTATATCGTTCTTATACTATGTTCAAACAGAAAAATAAATTGAGGCAATATCAATTCTAATTGAATGCTGTTCATACAACTCAATTTAGCTTACACAATAGTAATTTTATGGCCGGTTGGCTCATCTCTACAGCAACAACATACCTGTGTTCAGAATGTCAAAATGTGCGTGTTGGAATTAGGTGAATGGAATGGAATGAAAACGTAAAACTTTGAAATTTGTGTGTGTTCTAAGATAATGTGTTCAATGTTTTGGTTTCATTTTGAGTTTGTCATCCTCTTTTGACAATTCCTACTCCAGTGAAATGAAAAAATAATATCAGCTGATGAGATGAGTCAACCATATAGTTGAGCCATGCGCAAGTGACGTTTAAATCTACTCAATAAACACACTTTACAAGGTTGTATTTACAGTTTGAAGCAATTTATTAAGCAATTTTTTTAAAATTGGCAATTTGTTATTACAATTTATTATATGATAAATTGCGTAATAACTTGCCGAAATGGTATAAATTGCCAATTTGGCGTGTGTTTGTACCTAGTATTAGGTTTGTTTCATATTGCTTTCCATTTTTTTATTAGGGACTTGAAAAAAAAAATACACATACATACATACGTATATTGAAATTCGTATACATTTTGTAGGTGTTTAGCATATTCCATAAATTACAGAATATCTTTGAATTTTTTTTTTTGTAATAATTAGAACTAAGTTTTTATTTTTCTGTTTTATTTTTGAACTTGGGTTTTGGGTGAACTTTACTAATTACTTTCTAGGCGTTTAAGATATAAAATTTCAGTTTTTTTTATCATATCCACACCATTACTTGAATTACCATACACATACATACACACACACATTATTAATTGATTGAATTTTTATATACCTACATTGTAATTTTTATATCTATTATTTAATATCCATTATTTATATATATTTTTTTTATTGGGTTTTGGGTGAAATTATTAAGGCTCACATTCATATTTATTCTTTTGCTTAATTTTCGCTTTCGTAGCATATTTTGGTTGCTTCCAAATACATATCCAAATACATACAACACCACTTAGTGAACTCCTCTTTTTTTTATTTGCATTTTCTTCACTTTTTTCTGTGTTTCTGCAGTGAACGCACCACCAACGGTTTCCGGCGGCCTTGGTGTTCCCCGCGCTGACGCCAGTGAAAATGCAACCAATGTTGAACAGCTGAGCTGAATGATGGCGATGATGGCGCAACAACAGGATTTGGTTGTAGAAATGGCGACAGAGGTGCGGAGCATCAAAACCAATGTGGGGAATCTTGGTGGTCGCGTAGCAGAACTGGAGGCTTCTGCACAAGCGTCGGGACATCGTTCTGCCTTGTCATCCACGCCACAACCTCGGAATCAGAGGGAGGGAACTACTGCTCGCGACGGTAATCCGGTTACCAATCAGACTACCGAGAGAGATAGTGGAAACCCCCAAGGTGGAAAAAGCTAGATTTAGAAAAGTGGCACATCAAATTCGATGCACAGTAAAAAGTGGAGTCTTACTTTTAATACCAGTTGCTATTGAACTTAAACATTTTTGGTATTAAATATGTGTTTTAATTCTAAAAAGTTTTATTTTAAGACTATGAAATATTATTGAAATAAATTTTAATCCAAAATGGTTTTGAAACAAAACTTTAATCAATGCTGATTTTCGCGTTTTAAAAATATTAATACTTTGCAGTTTTAATCTAAGACCAAAAAAATATTAAATTTCGCTCTCTAATATTTTAAGTATCATTGGTTTAAAAACAAAACCAAAAAAGTATTAAGAAATTCTCTCACTCTCAATTATATTAATGTTACACGGCTCCTTAGTGCGACTGGCTTAAAAGTAAAACCAGGAAAGTACTAAGACGTGCTTTCACTCCCAAACTTTAATACTTTTTAGTTTTAATTTGAGATCAGATAGGCATTAAGATGGTCTCTCCGATATTTTAAGTATTTTTGGTTTTAAAACGAAACCAAAAAATATTAAGAAATTCTCTTTCTCCGAGTTATATTCATTGCATTCTGCACATTAGTACTATTGGCTTAAAAGTAAAACCAGTATCACTTGTCCGACTATTGAGAAAGCGTCATGTGCACGATGTTTCCGAAAATTAAACACGAGGGACAAATGCGTTTTATTAAAATCACAAATCCTGAAAGTCGTGAGTTCTCGACGAACGAAGCAATTGTATCAAGCAAGTAATGTAAATAATTAATGAAATTTGGAAAAGTAAATTGTATTTCTTGCCAGTTGTGGAGCAATTAAACATTAATATCGATTGTGAAATAACATTGAGAGACCGCGATGGAGCTGAAATTTTCGTGGACGATTTCCAAGAAATTATTTTTCAATATAAAAACTGTATCTGGTTTTTATTGGAAATAAATGAAAATTTGCCAAAGAAGGGATCACCAGTTGCTAAGAGTTTAAATCACGAGGTAAGTATAAGAATAAATGCCAAAGTTTATTTTAATGGTAGAGTATTCACCAGGAGTTGCAAAACTACCTCCGATGTGGAGATTTCTCGTGCATTCTTGAGGAGTACAAAAAAACGAACAATTTAAGTGACAGCTACCGACGTTCCTTAGTACGCGAGTGTACCAACTTTTTACGAAAGCATTGTGGAAATTACCCCAAAGCGTGAGGAAAAAATTGCACTAGCTGAATCAGTGATACGTCTTTTTCCAGTTTATAAGGTTACTAACAGCAATTTTGGAGCGATTTCGAAAGGTTTTTTAGAAAACTGTGAAAAGTATGAAACCTGTGTGGAAAACATTTTCATTGATGCGAGTGGCGGATATAATTTGGGAAACCGTACTGATTGGTCCTCTGAAGTGCTACCTTATTTGATTTTTTTAAAGCTGCTACCATCTACTGCAAATGGACGTGGCAAAAAAGAAACAAACTTCCAAAAATCTGTCGATAGTTTCGAGTCTTTTGAAAACGTAATTTGCAATCAATGTTTTTATTCTTAATCAACACAAATAACAAATTTATTTTTTTGCAGCTCAACACCCCAATAACAGAATTTACAGTGGCGTCAATTGCCAATATTTTATTACCATTGATGGTAAGACGATAGGTGTTCCCCCCTCTTATAAGTTTAGACAAGTATTCGATCTTTATTTTAAAGGGGGGGGGGGGGGGCGGGAAATTACAAATTATCTCACTACAAAATTTTTGAAAATCTTAATGTTGATGTAATGCACGATATTTTGGATGGCGCTCTACCTTTCATTTTAAAACTCTTTTTTTCAGAAGCTGCGGAAAGCAAATACCTTTCAATAACAGATATTAACGATAAAATTAAAAGCCTCAATTTCGGATATTTACAAAGTACATGCTTCCCATCAAAAATCACTCTTGATAAAAAATGCCGAACATCCATTGGATTGTCAGCCTCTCAAAACTTATGTTTTATTTTGCACTGCCTTTCATCTTTTTTAACTTTTATGATATTATGCCACATTTCTGGAATGGGGTTACTTCGTTTATTCGAATAATAAAGCTTACATTGTCTCCCGTCTTAAAACAACACCACATACAATCTCTCAGAGAAGATATAGAGTTACATTTGAAATGTATAGTAGAAGTTTATGAAGAACCCCTGCTCCCAAAACATCACTTTTTGACCCACTATCCTTCAGCTTTAGAAAACATGGGTCCTCTGATTCATACGTGGGCAATGGGATACGAGGCTAAGCATCGCGAATTTATCAGGGATGTTTCAGTTATCAATAATTACAAAAATATGTGTAAATGTGTTTAAATGTAAATATGGGTATTTTTATAGGCCAGAATTTATGTTAAATTTAAGACAAGAAAACGGAACTCTTACATTCGGACAAATAAAAAAAATATATCTTATCGACAATGAAATTTACTTAAGTTAAGAAATTTTTGTCAGTAAGAAATTTAATTCCATCTTAGAGTGCTATGAAATTTCTTCAACAGAATATTTAGAAGTAGTTGGTTTATATAGCCTAAAAAATGTAAGACCATTCGAAGTCCACAATATACATTCGAAAATGTTTTTGTTAATGCCCTATGAAATAATAGAATAAAATTTAGTTATACTTATATATAAATTTAGTATTACTTATATAAATAATTTATATAAATAAAACATACATTTCTATTTAAATAATTAAATTGGGTTTTTATTTTCAGCACTCTTCAAAATAATACTCATTTTAATAAATATCAAATTTCAAAGATTTCGGTAGAATTTCTTCTAAATTTTACTTGAAGAGGACTATGCATGGGCTTATAATTTTGTTGACCACTGTACGTTTAAAAAAACTCCCTGTTGGTTTTAATTCCAAAAATTTACTAAATTCAATTACATTTTTGGTTTGGATTCAATGCCTTTTGAGCATTAAAATATCAGGTATGGGTTTATTTTAATACCAATAATGTACCACATCCAATTCTATTTTGGCTTAACTTTAATCTTAGTTATTATTAAATCTATTTCGGTACACGGATAGATCCAAAACCATTTTAGTTTTATTTTAAAACAATGAAATGTATAGAAATTAGTCCCATGGTTTGTTTTTCAGAGAGAATCTTTGAATAAATTTCCCTCTCTTTGATAAAACCAGCACGGTTTTAATATTATACTTTCTGGCATTGTTATATATAAATGCCAAATTGGTATTAAAAGTAAACTAAAATTTTTACAGTGTGGGACCAATAAAGGCATAAGCGTCGAAAGCTTCATCTTTCGGGTAGAGAGGATGCGCGAGCAGCATAATATTTCCTTCATCCAGCTCTTCACGGACTTTCATAGTCTGGTTTCCGGCGGTGCCTTGAAGTGGTACTGGCAGGTCCTCGAGGACCATGCGGACGAGCCCGACTTCGGCTATCATGAGCTGAAGGCCGAGATGCTAAGCCACTTCAAGTCTGCTGAGTCCGACTATGAAATAATCCGTGAAATAATGGAGAGGAAACAGCTGCCCACGGAAGCTTTCGATGACTTCTATGCCGAAGTCCACAACATGACGTTCCGTTTGCGGAAGAGGATCTCTGAAAAGGAGTTGGTTGGCATCATCAGGGGAAACCTCAAACCGTACCTGGCCAACTTGACCTTCGCCATAAAAATGGACTCGTTGGCGGAGCTCAAGGCGGAATGCAAGAGAGCTGAGAAACTCATCAAGGAAAACAAGAGCAGGTACAAAATAGTCAGCGAGGTAGGTTTCGAGCCTCCAGAGCAGTTTGGGGAACCAAAAATAGAAGCCTTTGATAGGAAGCCTCAAAGTCCACTCCAACCACAAATCCCAGCCCATCCAAATAGTGCACGTCCGTCTGTTAGTGACTCTGTTAGTCCTGCGTCTAAATCCACTGTCAATTCCTTTTGTGCGTCTCCCTTCCAATTAATGTTGTGTTTTTCGTGCGGTATGCCGGTGGATCAGTATGTGAAAAACCCGGCAGAAGCACAAAAACCAAGTAAATGTTCGTCCGCGTTTCACAGTATGGTCTGTTTTGCTTGTGGTCGTGACGCGTCCTTCTGTGTTTATAAACCCAAACAGGGAAACCCGAGGCTAGCGGAGTTGACCGGGGGCTCCAGTCAGGAGGTAAGCAACCCGGCAACTCTCAAGTAAAGATTTTGAGGAGAAGGGATACGGAAAACAGGGAAGAAGTGGAGGCAGGAATGACACGGGAAAAGAAGGAGATTAAGAGTTTACACCAAAAAAGCTAGAGTACGAAGAAGCAAGAAAAAGAATATTTTGTGATACAATAAATGCAAGTAGGAAAAACAGAAATTTTATGAAGATAGAGAAGATGAGGGAAAAGAAAAATATTTTAAAAGGTTGAAGAATAAAATAGTTGCAACAATTGTTACCGTGAAAGGAGATAACAGATTTTACGTCAAAACAAAAATAGGAGGTCATGAGGTCCTGGCTCTCTTGGACTCAGGGGCGAGTGCCAGCTGCTTAGGAAAGGACTCAGCTGCACTCCTTCGGGTAAAAGAAGCCTCGATTGTGCCAATGAGGGGCCAAAATATCCGAACCGCGAACGGGGAGGAAACCGCCGTGGTAGGAGTAATAAAGTTACCGGTTGTGTGGGATAATTCGATGGAAGAATTAGAATTTTTGATAGTGCCAGGTCTACAACAACAAGTTTATTTAGGAATATACTTTTGGCAGGCATTCGGTATGAGTGTTGTGAGTAAAGGTTTGAATGGGAGTGTGAATGCTGCCAGTGTGGCGGAGCTCGTGCCCGCCGAGGGTGACGTCTCTTTTGACGCGGTCCAACACGTTTTGACGACGGAACAAAACCATATGTTGGAGCGTGTGAAGACCCAATTCCCGTCCTTCGCGGTACTGGGGATAGGCCGGACAGACAAAGAGGAACACGTCATCGAGGTGGTGGACGAGAATCTGCCGGTCAAGCAACGCCATTATCCAATTTCGCCGGCCATACAAAAACTCATATACGCAGAGTTAGATCGAATGTTGGACATGGGAGTCATCGAGGAGTCCAACAGTAGTTGGAATTCCCCCGTATCACTGGTCATTAAAGGAACGAAGAATCGGCTTTGCCTAGATGCTCGCAAAGTGAATGAAAGAACTATAAAGGACGCATACCCCTTACCACATATTGGTGGAATTTTGAGCCGCCTACAAAATACGGGATATATTTCCGTAATCGACTTGAAGGATGCTTTTTGGCAGATTCCCCTCGAGAGGAAATCACGTGGAAAGACTGCCTTCACTGTCCCTGGCCGACCCGACCCCTTTACCAATTTACTGTCCTGCCTTTTGGGTTGTGCAATGCAGCACAACGAATGTGTCGTCTGATGGACAAGGTCATTCCGGCCGCTTTACGTGAATGTGTTTTGTTTATTTGGATGATTTGTTAGTGTGTTCTGAAGATTTCATGTCCCATATGTGTCTGTTGGAAAAGGTCGCTCGGTGCCTTCGTGAGACTAAGTTAACTATAAATGTAGAAAAGAGCAAGTATCTAGGGTACGCAGTCGGGGATGGTTGCATTAGAACAGACGTCAATAAAGTGGTATCTGTGAGGGACTTTCCGGTTCCGAAAACCCCGAAGCAACTACGACGGTTCCTGGGTATGTCGGGCTGGTACCGACGTTTCATACAGGACTATGCGACTATTGCATCTCCGCTGCACGACTGCCTCAAGAAAGAAGAAATTAAGAATTTCGCTATGACTGACGAAGCGATGAAATCTTTTGAAATTTTAAAGCAAAAGTGTATTTCGGCACCGGTGCTTACGCACCCGGATTTCAATCGAAAGTTTTACATACAATGCGATGCATCGACAGACGGACAGACGGAGTGGGACGGGTTTTGTTTCAGTTGGACGATGACCAGAACGAAAGACCTATTGCCTACATTTCGGCAAAATTGAATAAGGCGCAGAAAAATTACAGCCTTACGGAACTTGAATGCTACGCCGCCATCGTGAGTGTCAAGAGATTCCGACCTTACGTGGAGGGAACCCCGTTCACCATCATAACTGATCATGCCAGCCTCAAATGGCTCATGAATCAGAAAGATCTTTCTGGGAGGTTGGTAAGGTGGAGTTTGAAGCTCCAAGGTTATGACTTCGATATTCAACATCGAAAAGGTGCGCAAAACGTGGTTCCCGACACACTCTCACTAATGCACATGGACGAAATACAGACGAATGACAGAGCCATAGACGTGTGTCTCGAGTCACCGTGCTTCGAGTCGGAGGAGTATACGGAGTTAAAAAAGACGGTGACCGAGAACAAGGACAAACTACCCGACCTATGTGTATCGGACGGTTACGTGTATAAACGGACGCAATTCGACCGGGGGGATGACCTTATAGCGGACCAGACCTGGAAGCTCTGGGTACCGTCGGAGTTGCGACCGGGGCTGCTAGAGTCTTCCCACAGCTCACCGTCCGCTGGTCATGGTGGCATTCACAAAAAACTATCCCGACTACGTCAAAAATACTACTGGCCAGGAATGGTCACCGATGTATGCGCTCACGTAAAGGACTGCGAAAATTGCAAAACTAACAAAACTCAAAACGTTTTCAAACAACCCATGATGGGAAAACAAAGGCTCACAGAGCGACAATTCCAACGCTTATTCATAGATTTTATGGGTCCGTATCCGCGTACTGTAGATGGGAATGTATATGTCTTTGTCTGTCTTGATCATTTCTCGAAATTCGTATTTTTAAAATATGTCCATTCGGACAATGGAAAACAGTTTGTGTCGGAAATGTTTAATGCATTTTTGGAAAAATATGGCACAAAACACATAAACACTGCATTCTATTCGCCACAGGGTAACGCTGCGGAGAGAGTTAACCGATCAGTATTACAAATAATTAGATCCTTCATAAAAGACAATCAAAAGAATTGGGACAAATGCGTCAGCGATGCTGCATTTACGCTCCGCAGCGTTACACACTCCGCAATTAACATGTCGCCTTATTTTGCCACTTTCGGTATGCCTATGATACAGCATGCTGCATCATATGAGCTATACCGAAAGCTGGCGGCGGTTAAGGACGTTGATTGCGAAATAGAAGCATCCACCGATAGAATGCCGCTCATCCGAGACAAAATCATGAAAGAGCTGAAGTTGGCCCATGAAAGAAGCCAAAAGGGATATGAAACTAGAAGTAGAGATGCGAAGTTTAATATTGGACAAGTGGTATATCGCCGAACCTTCAAAGAAAGTTCCCAAGCCGAAAATTACAACGCTAAATTAGCTCCAAAGCAAGTAAGATGTATTGTTTTAAACGTTATAGGGAACTCAATGTATGGACTTGGCGACAGCAATGGGAAAAAGATCGGCGTATACCACGCTAAAGACATTTTTGCAAAATAGTTTAATGTTTTTTGTAGTGCTAGTACTCTTGTTCTATGTTATTTATTTATTTATCGACGTATTTTATTTATTTATTTATTGACGTATGTGATTATTTTATTAAATTATTTTTATTTTTCTTGATTTTTTTTTATTTATTTGATTAATTTTGCATTTATTTAGTTTTTTTTATTTATTTATTTATTTTACATATTTTTTTACTTGACTATATTATCTGTGATATTTTATTTTATTTAATCCTTTTATTGCATCTTTTTTATTACCAGTGATATTTTATTTTATAGTTTTTATTAAGTTTTATTATCTGTGATATTTTATTTATTTTTTTTTTATTTATTCTAGATTTTTGATTCTATCTGAGATATAGGTTATGTATGGTATAAAGAGTAGAAGTGACCCAGTGACGTAGTATGTAGATGTGGCAATAGAACAAGCTTTGAGATTTTGACAATAAGATTAGGCCCGGCATTGAGTCGTGGGTCGAGGCCACACGTTGGACGGGAAACAACAAGTTACAGGCTGCGTCTGAATCTTTTTACGCACACGCTCCATAGTGCAGGCACCATCGGCGGTTGCGAGCCTGTAACGACAGCCTTTCACCATAGGTACTGGTTTGAGTGAATAGCGTGTGTCCGTATCTGTGTGTAGTGTGTCTAGGTTCATGCCTCAGCCGCAATGCTGCTAAGAACGTATCTACACTCCGCCATGACAAAATTGTTGCAGCGGAAGTGACCAGTCGCTTCGGCATCAGGTTGGTTTTAGCTGCAACAATGTTGCAAAGGTATAGCTACATTGCGGTGAGGGCACGAACGAAATGTATCTGTGTAGGTGTTATTTTGTGTGAAAGTACAAATGTGTGAATGTATGATTGTGTAAATGCATAAAGGAAAGTACGGGATAGCCGAAAGTAACAAGCTTGTATGTGTTAAAACTATCTGTTTTGGGTACCTTTCCTTACCACGGCAGCAGAGATAAAAAGGCAGAACGTTTGGCAACGGGCCAAAAGTACATTTTTTACAGTGTCCAGTGGTGGTTGTCAAAGAAGTGATTATTTAAAAAGTGCGTGAAGAAAGTCCAGTTTGGAAAAAAAAAGGAATTTTCTTAAATTTTGCGCGCCGCGCCGTAAAATATAGTTTCGGGAAATGTATCGCCGAATCAACCAAACCCTCACAAAAAGGCAATAATCAGCCAGCCAGATCCAGGTAAGTCCACCTACAGTTTTTGTTGGTTTTCCTAGGCGTGCTCGACGGTAGCTGGCAGCGCAAGCCCAAATCAAAATTGCAAGCATATACATAAGCCTACGTACAAATATATGCATGTAAGGTGAGTATATGAGCATGCAAACAAGAAATGTATGCATAAATATGGTTGATGAATTTTTAAAGCTCGACATATATTTTACTTAGTAAAGTTTGGGTTTTTTATTCTTTTCTCATAATTCTAGGTCACCCTGCTAGTTGATAGGACCCACTGGGCACAGCCATTTCCGGCATATCGGCTACGCAACAACAACTACAAACCGTACCATTTGGCGGCACCCAGCCTGAACAACCAACGACCGCCACAACGACATTTTTTTATATTATTCATCGCACCACAGCAACAACCACAACTCTTTGATTTGGCAGCGTAAATCGATGTTATACTGACGCAAACCGCCCCAATAACACTTCTTCTTATTGCCAACAAACCGACCTCAACAACAGCAACAACAACACTCACAAAACCCACCGGCAACACAATCAAAACGAACCCAGTTAACCCATCTTTATGCTATATCCACCTGGTCAAAAATCGCAGCAACAACCACTACGACATTTTCAGCAACATTTTTGAGACAATCGCAGCAGCCATCAAGGGCCAACAACAACAACAATTAAATTGAAATTTTTTTTGATATTGTATTTATACGTACATTGTTGTGATTTTGTGCATAATTTCTAAGGTTCATAAACCCAGAGTAAAGGGCAAAGAGGGTTTATGGGGCATATGGGGTGTGCATGAGTTATATTTCAACTTTTAGTTTTACCTTTTTGGGTTTAAGATTAGTCATACACAATGTTAGGGGCATAAATTTCCATGCTTGCCTACAAGTTTTCAGCTTTTTATATATATTCACCTTTTATTTTTCTTAGTTTTTACGACATAAATTCTGTTATTCCATCTTTCATAATTCTATTCATTTCACTTTCTTACCTATGTATTATGCTCATTGCGTTTCCTTTGGGTTTAATTTTTCTTTTTTTCAACTTGGCTCCTTTTTTTTGACATTTGTTATTAGAATTCCAATCCTCCCGATCTTTCCTATAACTTTTGCTTTTCTTTGCTTTTGCTTTCAATTTTAGCTCCTCCTTGCCTTTCTCAGAACTTCATGGAAATCCTTCCCTAGCTTCACAAGCCCATGTGGCTTCTTTGATTTAGAACAACACCCCAATTTTCTTAAGTTTTTGGCCACCTAAATTTTTTGCCAACTTAAGATTTGGTAAATTACCCTGCCTTTCATCGGCACCAAAACCCGGTTTCTAACTGTGCAAGCGGGCAACAGCTGTCCCTTTAACTAATATTCTTTTTTTATGCACATTTGTTCTTTTACATCGCCACCACAACTACAGATTTCATACTACCAACTAAACGATTCTCCAAGATCACCATCGAGTGATCTTGCTGAGTAATTGAGTGACAAGTGTATGTTTGAGCCTTTTTTCCCTTTCAGCACAGGTATTTACTCAGCTGCAGCGGCGCCGTTGGAGAACGAGAGACCGGTGAGTGCAATTAAAGAATTTGGTATTTATGTTTATATCACCGTACATATGTATGAACATGTATTGAGATCGATTCACTGATCTTGCGAAAACAGAAGATCAGGAAAGAATGAAAAAAAAAGTTTGAATATATGTCCATACATAATTACGACAATTATACAAACATACATATTTTACTTATCTGCTTGCAAACTCAGTTGCTTTTAGTTCCTTTTTTTCTTCCTTCTATTTGTCCATTTACGGTAGGACAGGGATTAGGCTTTTGTCTTTTTCATTTCCTTTTTTTTTTTGCTTATATTGTTTACGCGTTTATGAATTCGGAATTGTATCTTTAGGATTTGAATTCACTGACTGTAAGTATTAAGATATAAGGGGGGGTCAGTACCAAAAGGCAGAGGTTTGAACTTCTATAGTGAATTTTTTTTTATTTTGTTATTTTTTTTCTTTACCATTTGGAATTTAACTTGTTAAGAAATTGGTTAATGAGAGGGCATTAAGAAGGGTCGGAATAAGTCTAGCTTAGTTTGAATTTATTTGAAGTTAGAGTTTCGGGTTCACTAATTGAATTGTATAATAAGGCATTGTCATTAGGGTAGTCTAAGAACCCAACGGCAGCTATATTAGTTTAAAGTTAATTTAAGCCTTATATAAGATTTTTCTCTATCGCTTAAACTCACAGTTTTCTTTTAGTGACTAAGGAAATTGAATTCATGAATAAAATTGTTAGTATGTTTGGATGAAATTTGAAAATATTCATTATGCAGGGCTAGGTTGACAATATTTGGTGTAGGTGCTGCGCTTGTGCGCGATAAGGGTAAGTGAAGGTGAACATAGGGAAATGACTTGTTGACGGACGGATGGACTTATGTCAGGTTTGGGGGCACTGTAAGTAGATAGGAGTCAGCACAGTGCCCACGGTGCGGTGCAAGTTGCACTGCAGAGGGAGGGTAGACTCCACCTGACAGGACAGGCCTTCATCCTTTTCCCCCTCTTAACTTTCTCCTCACGTATATTTCGATCTTTTTCAGCTTTTCCTTCTTTTTCTCATCATGCAGGTATGAACCCCTATTTTGTTCATGTGGCTGCGGGAGAGGACGGTGGTGAAATGCCCCGCCCAAGACGACGAGCTAGCCTGGGCCCGCAAGCATACCTGCTTGCCGCCGCTCCTCGCCACCCAAACAGTTAGCCACGTAACACATCCGTTTGCTAATGTGAGAAGGCGACAACCTGAATAGGCCACTCTGACATAATCGGTTTAAGGGCTATGTGGCGGATCTTTCATCGGCAGCGTATGTCCACCACGAGGTGCGGAAGCAAGCGGACGTCTGTCTTGGATCAAGCGGCTCGCTATATAAATATGCAAATAATATTTTCATCCCCGCAGAGCGGGTTGTGCGCTGGGCTTGGGACCAGTCACGTCAAACCACACTCCAACGGAAAACTCAACAAAGCCTCGAATAAAAAGATAACCCCTAACTGATGACGACCATGGCAAACGTTTGAAGGGCAATGAATTGAGGACATGCACCTGCAATGTCCGCTCCCTGAATCGATAAAGCAATTAATTCGGAAGGTTTTCGGTAAGGAGATTTGGTGCTGTTATACAACCCATAACGGAAAAAAGGTTTGTTTGCAGTGTAATTGGGAAAGCCCATATAAAGTTGTAAAACGAATCAACGATGTGGTTTACCGCATACAAACCATTGGCAAACCACGATTCAAAATGAAAGTGGTTTATTTGGAAAGGCGGCAGCGTTTAGATCAGGATCATTTGTCTGATCGGGTGGAGAGCAATGTGACGAATATTAACTATCACTAGGCGATACTACCGTCACTAAGCCGATACTAGGGAGCCACTCGTAGGTACATAAACAAATCAATCATCATCTACACACATACATACAAGGCAACGGAGAGATAATCATAAACACATGTAATCATCAGCGAAGTAGTACCCACATATAAACACGCATATAGCTATGCGAGAGGCAATAAACTATAAATACACACCCATATAGCTGGTAACCAAGTAGTAGAGTCTAGAAGGAGAAACGTCTAGACATTTGGAGAAATATGCGGACAATGCAACAGAGAGTATAAAAGCAGCGAAAGCTGAGTAGTCAGTAAGCAGTTTGATTTAAACACGCAATTAGTTGTGAAGTAAGAGTTATTGTGAAGTACTCACAAAATAGTATAATAAAGACCATTTTGCATTATTGAATATTGGAGTTATTTATTCAACAGTTTACCGATTCAAACGTTAGCAAAAAGTTTGGTATAAGCGGAATTCCTCAAAATTCGTTACAATATTGTAACGAATATTAGCAGCACTAAGGGATACTATCATCTCTAAGCCGATGCTAAGCAGTGACTTGTATGCACATAAATAATTCAATTATTATGTCTACACATATGTACGTACACGCAGCGGAGAAGTAGCGCACAACCACATGCATAAATCTGAGATACTCCCGAAAGTATGCAATGGTTGTGCAAGTGTCGCTCACACATGCAAACACATGCAGATATCTTATCTGAGATGCTCCGAAAAGCATGCAATTATAATTGTGGAAGTGTCGCTCACAAATACACGGGTATATGAGAAGCTATACACGTGCATCTGTAGTTATAATTTCATAGCAGTAACTAAGTAAATTCTGGAAGCGCCTAGAAGTATGCGAACGAAAAATCATAGACTATTAAAGGCAGCAGCAGTAGAGGCGCGACAATCAGTTTGATTTAAGACGCTATCTGGTAAGCAATAGTAATGTTATTCTGAAGTACTTTGATAATATTTTATTCAATATTTTAGTGATTCGAACGTTAGCAGAAGGTTGCAAATAAGCGGAATTTCCCTAAATTCGTTACAGTTGGTGTCACAAGAGGAATTGTTGAATAAATTCCTGAGTTGCAGAGCATAACAAGGACATGGCGAAGTTAAGTGAATTAAGGATCCAGCAACTGAAAAAGGAGTTGGAAGCCCGTGGATTGAATACAACCGGCAATAAGATCGAACTTCAAGCACGGCTACGAGAGGTAATGGAGTTGGAAGGAATTGATGTGGACGAGTATGTCTTTTATCCTGATGTGGAAGAGCCAGCGACTAAAACGGAGGAGAAGATAGAGACTTCGAATCCTTTGGCAAGTGTTGACACTAACGCGATACTAGCAGTTTTGAAAAAAATATCAACCGAAATGTCAACTCAACTGGCAGAACAGAAGACAAGTATAGCATCCCAACTAGAATCCCAGGAGAACCGCATAACATCTAAGATGGAAACTAAACTGAAAGAACAGGAGACACATGTGACATCTCAGTTGGCTGAGCAATTGAAAGCACAAGAGGGCCACATATCCCCGCAGCTGGAGGCACAGGAAGCAAGGGTATCATCAAAACTTGAATCGCAGGATGCAAAAATCGCACAATTTCAGGCTGAAGTCGATGATTTAAAAGGTCGTATGGAGCAATTACAACTAAATCGCCCGGCTGTTTCAGCAAGCAATGCGAAGGTAAAAACTCCATCTTTTGACGGATCTGTTCCTTTCCAGGTCTTTAAGCTTCAATTTGAGAAAACATCAGTAGTGAACAACTGGAATGCTGAAGATAAAGTTGCTGTACTGTTCGTGGCATTGAAAGGGCCTGCAGCTGAAATCTTACAGACTATTCCAGAGTACGAAAGGAACAGTTATGAAGCATTGATGGCCGCTGTCGAGAGACGTTACGGAGGCGAGCATAGGAAACAGATATATCAAATTGAGTTACAAAATCGCTACCAAAAAGTTAATGAGACTTTGTAGGAGTTTGCATCGGATGTCGAAAGACTGGCCCATCTAGCAAATGCCGACGCACCCGTGGAATACACCGAGAGGGTAAAAATCCAGAGCTTCATAAATGGCATACGAGATGTAGAAACGATACGAGCCACGTATGCGAATCCAAAACTAATATTTTCTGAAACGGTATCGCATGCACTGACTCAAGAAACAGCCTCACTTTTGAGTAAGCCAGCGTACAAAGCTCATCGCGTGGAAGTGGAAAGGCCAGACTGGGTAGACACAATTTTGGAAGCACTGAAGGGGTCACAACAGAAAAATGCTGGAGTTATGAAATATTTCAAGTGCGGCAACTCAGATCACATTGCACGTCATTGCAGCACCGGTTCTAATAGTTCCAACAATGTGGGTGGCCGTAAACGCAGAGATGAAGGAGATAAGCAAATCTCCAAATCTACTCAATCGTTAAACTAAAGCGAGTCAGCCGCAAGGGGCAACAGCTGGCTCCCGCAATTGAATCTCTATCTCACAAACTGGAGGAAGGTCAAACAATATTACTGTCGGAGGACATGTGGATGGAAAGGAACATTTACTGACTGCAGATACGGGTGCATCTCATTCCATCATTCGAGCGGATTTAGTCAACAAGAAGATAAGACCATTTCATGGAGCAAGATTGCGTACAGCCACGTGAGAAGACACCCAGGTAATTGGAGAAGTAGCATGTGAAGTAGCAATTGGGAACGTCACTGTACTACACAATTTTATAGTGGCAGAGATTGTTGATGAAATCATAATTGAAGTGGACTTCTTAATCGACGAAGGCCTCAAAATCGACATACAAAGCAAGACGATGCGATATAAGAACATGGATGTGCCACTTAATTTCGGCTACGAGAGAGACTAGAGCAGTAAACGAGTGCTGGTGGAAGAGAGTCAGAAAATACCACCAAAATCAGAAGCAGTCATCTGGGCAAAGGTTGATGGAGATTGTGGGACAAACAAATTGTGGGTTGTCGAAGCAGCAAACAAATCAGCACTGAACATACTTGTAGGAAAAACCCTGGCTATGACAAAACAAGGTGGACGTATTCCGGTAAGAGTACTCAATGAGTTCAAGTCACCACTCAAACTGACTAAAGGAGCTATTTTGGGAAGATGCCAAGAGGCTGAAGTAATAATCAATTGTGAACAGCTCCAGGAAGAGGTTTCGACTAGCAATATTGATCTTTCAGATGACATCATGGCATGGACGGTGAGACTATATGAAGACTATCAGAGTAAGGCAAAACAACTGCTCCTAAAGTACGCAAACATGTTTGACCAGGATGGTTCCAAACCAGGCCGCACCAATGTTGTGAAACATCAAATTGACACTGGAGACGCGAGGCCGATACGTAAAGTCCTGTTGTTGTTGTTGTTGTAGCGATAAGGTTGCTACCCGAAGGCTTTGGGGAGTGTTATCGATGTGATGGTCCTTTGCCGGATACAGATCCGGTACGCTCCGGTACCATTTCATGCCATTAAGGTGCTAGCCCGACCATCTCGGGAGCGATTTATGTGGCGACATTAAACCTTCATGCCATTCCCTCCCTCCTCACCCCCAAGTTCCATGAGGAGCTTGGGGTCGCCAGAGCCTCGTCTGTTAGTGAAACAGGATAAGGCGCGGATAGGAGAGGTTGACAATTGGGTTTGGAGAAGCTATGTATATATTGCGCTGGCAACCTGAAGGGTTGCGCTACACAACCCCTTCAATCTGGTATTTTAGTCGCCTCTTACGACAGGCATACCTACCGCGGGTATATTCTGATCCCCTAACCCGCTGGAGGACGTCAAGCTCCTCGTAGTGTTCCACTGGCGAAGCGGGAAGTTGTGAATCAAATCGTACAAGAAAGGAGCGACAGCGGCGTCATCGAACCATCAGCTAGTCAATGGAGCTCACCGGTAGTACTTATAAAGCAGAAGGATGGAAAAATTAGGTTTTGCGTGCACTACCGGAAGTTGAATGACGTTACGAAAAAGGATAGCTACCCATTGCCAAGAATTGACGACACTCAGGACTCGCTCTCTGGAACGAAATGGTTTTCCACACTGGACTTGAAAAGCGGCTACTGGCAAGAGGAAGACAAAGAGAAAACAGCCTTCAGCGTCGGAGATGGTCTTTGGCAATTTACAGTAATGCCCTTTGGACTATGTAATGCACCAGCTACTTTCGAGCGACTCATGGAACAGGTATTGAAAGGGCTACATTCGAAAACATGCTTGGTGTACCTGGACGACATCATCGTATTGGGCAGCAAGAACTTTGATGAACATCTTAAAAACTTAGAGGAAGTTTTCCAGAGAATAGCTGGCGCTGGTCTGAAACTAAGTCCCAAAAAGTGTTTGCTGTTTAAAAAGGAAGTAAATTTTTTGGGTCACAAGGCAACGACAGAAGGCATTTGTACTGCGAATGAAAAGATACAGTCAGTGAAGGATTGGCCAAGACCACTGAACCTGCATGAATTGAGAAGTTTCCTTGGGCTGTACACATATTACCGCCGATTTGTGCCAAACTGTTCCAGCGTAGCCCATAGCCTCCAAGAGCTTTCAAGAAAAAATAAAGCTTTTGAATGGAAGAAGGAGCAAGAAGTGGCTTTCCAAACATCGAAGGAGCGTTTGTGCACTGCCCCAATGTTGGCATATCCGATTCCAGGAGCAACATTTATTCTAGATACAGATGCGTGTAGATATGCTATATATAGTTTTATCACAACTGGTCGATGGACAGGAGAAGGTAGTTGCATATTACAGCCGTTCGATTGGAAAACCAGAGAGGAACTATTGCGTTACACGGAGAGAGCTGTTGGCATTGGTAGAGTGTATTAAACATTTTCACAAATACCTCTATGGCCAGCGATTCCGCGTCAGGACAGATCACGCAGCGTTGAAATGGCTTCAGTAGTTCCGTAATCCGGAAGGACAATTAGCACGGTGGATCGAGCGACTACAAAGCTATGACTTTTCCATTGAGCATCCAAAAGGTAGTACCCATGGAAATGCTGATGCAATGTCACGAAAACCATGTAGTTTGGAATGCAAGCACTGTTCAAAGGCCGAGGTTAAAGAAGACATTATAGATGTCCGGCTAATGACTATAACGTGTACGGATGAATGGGACAAGGAACAACTAAGAAAGTGTCAGCTCGAACGAAACGAAAGACCAAGCAGAGAGGAGATGTCAGCAGAGAGTCCCATTGCGAAGTCATATTGGGCGCAGTGGAACAGTTTAGAATTGATATCCGGTTGCTTGCATCGAGTATGGGAGAGTGAGGATGGTCAATGCAACAAGAAACTGATAGTTGTTCCCAGAAAGAGGAATCCTGACGTGCTCAGCGAGCTGCATAATGGTCCAAGTGGAGGTCACCTTGGAATCACGAAGACGCTCGAGAAAATTAAGCAGAGATTCTATTGGGTTGGTTGCCGTCAGTCGGTCACCGAGGGGATTGCCAACTGCGAGGTTTGCAACCGAGCGAAAGGGCCCAAAATACGAAGTCATGGCCAGTTGATGTCGCAGGTCCATTTCCTACTAGCAACCGCGGAAACAAATACGTAGGTACTGGTGGTTATGGATTATTTCAGTAAATGGCCAGAGGTATACCCAATCCCAAACCAAGAAGCAGAAACAGTAGCAGAAGTGGTTAAAAATGAATGGGTTGCAAGGTATGGTGTACCAATGGAGTTACATTCTGACCAAGGCAGGAATTTTGAATCAGCAGTGTTCCAAGAAATGTGCAAGAAGTTGGGCATTCGAAAAACACGGACAACTGCATTGCATCCTCAGTCCGATGGTATGGTGGAACGCTTCAATAGAACATTGGAGGAGCATTTAAGGAAAGTAGTAGACAAGTACCATAAGGACTGGGATACACACATATAATTATTCTTGATGGCCTACCGATCGGCAGTACATGACACAACGGGCCAAACTCCCGCAAAGGTAATTTTTGGCAATGACTTTCGACTGCCAGCTGTTTTGAAGTATGGGATAGATGCCGATGCAGAGAGGAATGTCAAGAAATCCACTGGTGTCTTGGAAGAAGAGCTGAGAGAGATACACGATCTGGTAAGGCATCGAGCCAAGATTATGAGTGCCAAGATGAAAGCGAGGTACGATAAAGCAATTAATTCGGGAGGGTTTCAGCAAGGTTTGGTGCTGTTATACAACCCACAACGAAAAAAGGTTTGTCCCCGAAATTGCAGTGTAATTGGGAAGGCCCATACAAAGTTGTAAAACGGATCAACGATGTAGTGTACCGCATACAAACCATTGGCAAACCAGGAACCAAAATGAACCTTACGTCGTATCGTATCGTCCGTAAATGTTCCCTGTTACCATTTAGCCAAATATATAGGAGATAAAATCAAAAATGTAACGTCCGAAGAGTTTAATGTCAAGAATGTGTTTAAATTAAAGGAAAGACTCCAAAATATTCATGTAGATGATGAAGAAGTGCTAGTGTCATTTGATGTCGTGTCCCTGTTCACTAATATCCCCACCAATCTCGCCATCCGAATAATAATGCAAAAATGGGACCAAATAAAATCCACTACAAATATACCAAAGATCAAATTCCATGACATATTAAAATTCTGCTTGTTAAACAACAATTATTTTAAATACAATGACACAATTTATGCACAAACGTTTGGCATGCCAATGGGTAACCCTCTCTCCCCGACAATAGCTGATATAATTATGGACGACCTACTTGACAACAAACTTAAGGCACTTAAGGAAAAACTTGACATTAATATAAAATTTCTAGTCAAATATGTTGACGATATCTTCGCGATAGTTAAAAGAAATGACGTGGAACAGATCTTAGAAGTCCTAAACAATTATCATAACAAAATTCAGTTTACATATGAAATGGAAAGAGACTGCAGCATTCCCTTGCTCGACGTCAAAATACACACATGTAATGGAAATCTAGTTTTTGATTGGTATGCAAAACCCCTATCTTCTGGACGTCTGATAAACTTTTTCTCTTCACAACCCCTAAAATATAAAATAAACACGGCGAAAAATCTTATAAGCAAAATTATAACAATAAGCGACGAACAATTTTGGGATAAAAACTTAAGAAAAATTACCGAAATCCTTAAAAATAATAATTATCCGGGCACTCAAATAAAAAGTCTAGTTGATCGCAAAATAATGGAAATAAAAAACGAACAAAATAAAACAACAATACAAAGAGAAAAAGAAACGAAACAATACTTTAGCGTAACATACATACCTAAACTTACGGAGAACTTCAGCAAAACGCTAACCAACAACAAACACAAAATTGCATCTGCCTACAAATCCAATCATACATTATCGACGATATTCACAAAAACAAAAAGCCCCATTGAAAAGCTCCAACAAAACAACGCTATATATGAAATAACATGTGAAGGCAATGAAAATGAAGAATGCAAGAAAATATACATAGGAACAACAAAACGGCCACTAGGAGTTCGGCTCGCAGAACATGAAGTAGATATCGAAAGAAAAAAAAGCACAGCATTATGTCAACACTCAACGCAAACTGGGCATGCAGCTGATCTACAAAACACAAGAATCGTAGACAAGAATAAACAAGGAAAAGCCAGGTACACATTAGAAAGCCTGCGAATATTGCAAAGAAGAGACAAAACAATAGACAAAAAGGAAGATACAGATGACGTTGCTGCTGCCTACACCCTCTGTCTCTAACATTAATTCGTTTTAGTATGACAATGACTATGGAATGGTACCGAAAATAATTTTAGTTCTAACAAATTTGTTTAAATAGTCCAATTATGTGAGTTTTCTATATAAATCGTGTTGTATTATTCAAAGTGTTTTTTGCCTCTTGTTCTGTGATATTTGTTTGTATGTAATACTGTGATTACTAATATTGAAATGTTACGCACTTATGCCTTTTCTGTTTTTTATATTAATGTATTGCTTTTTGTTATTAAAATACACAGATCGCCCTTGAAAAAGCTAGAGAGACTAGCGAAACGTCGGGTTGGAATGGTGAAATAAGTTTGTTTTTATTTGCACCAAACGCTAATGGTCAAAAGAGCCCAAGTAAGCATTAGTAAATGTTATAAATAAATTGACCGGAAAATCACAAAATGAAAGTGGTTCATTTAGAAAGGCTGGCAGCGTTTAGCTCGAAAGATTTGTCTGATCGGGACGATCAGATTTAGGTGGAGGGCAGTGTAACGAATATTAGCAGCACTAAGGGGTACTATCATCTCTAAGCCGATGCTAAGCAATGACTAGTATGCACATCAATAATTCAATCATTATGTCTACACATATGTACGTACACGCAGCGGAGAAGCAGCGCACAACCACATGCATAAATCTGAGATACTCCCGAAAGTATGCAATGGTTGTGCAAGTGTCGCTCACACATACAAACAAATGCAGATATCTTATCTGAGATGCTCTCAAAAGTAGGCAATAATAATTGTGGAAGTGTCCCTCACAAATACACGCGCATATGAGAAGCTATACACGTGCATCTGTAGTTATAATTTCATAGCAGTAACTAAGAAAATTCTGGAAGCGCCTAGAAGTATGCGAACGAGAAATCACAGAGTATAAAAGGCAGCAACAGTAGAGGTGCGACAATCAGTTTAATTTAAGACGCTATCTGGCGAGCAATAGTAGTGTTATTCTGAAGTACTTTAATAAAGGCGATTTTGCACTATTGAATATTGGAGTTATTTATTCAACATTTTAGTGATTCGAACGTTAGCGGAAGGTTGCAAATAAGCGGAATTTCCCTAAATTCGTTACAATATGTTCGTTAGATGTAGGTTTTTGCTAACCAATATGTGTACCATCTACACAGCCAATCACTAAAAAATGAATATCTATATTCAGTAATTTTACAAGAATTTATTATTGAATTTACCTCCAGGTATTTTATATTTTTCCACGAACCATTCTTTACAGCTTTGGCAGTCATCTGGTTCAAATCATATAAATTCCGCACACAGCTTCCTCTCCATCTCGGGAACAACATGTGATGTCAACTTCGAGGCAGTGCTCTGACACATTCCTACTAAACAGTCACTACCGACATTGTGCTGGTAGCCACCGCTAGCAAGAAGTGAAAAGCGTGCCAATTTTAAAATTGGAGGAACCGCTTTGGCATCGACTTGCTTCAAATTTAACTTCTCCAGAAGGTAACTAAAAGCTTCTTTAGTTAAGCGAAATTTCTTCAAGAAACTGCAATCATTTTTTGTTACAAAGAAATAATACATAAATGATATGATTACGCTTTGTTCGATAAATAATAAATAAAAAAAATACAATCCAACCTAATGTGGATCGTAACAATTATTTAGAATTGGAAATAAATTACGTTCCGTTCGATATCGTATGTTATAATCCCATTTTGTTTATACGTTTGACTTATCACGTAGTTTTCTTTCGTATGGTTGCCGATCCGTGATCATATGTTACGATTAGAGCCCTGACATTACCGCCATCCAAGAAATGCGTTGGACGAAGCAAGGAATAAAGAAGATTAAAAATTGTGACATCTATTGGAGTAGCCATACAAATAAGCGCAGTTTCGGCGTCGAATTCGTGGTGGGAGAGATACTTTGTCGCCAAGTATTGGCGTTCGCACCTGTGGACGAACGTCTCGCCGCTATCCGAATAAAAGCAACATATTTAATATATTATTCATCTGCGCTCATGCACCGACAGAGGAGAAAGACGGTGAGGTGAAAGACGCTTTTTGTGAACAATTGGAACGCACATACGAACGCTGCCCCCGACATGATATAAAAGTCGCGCTTGGTGACTTTAACGCCAGGGTGGGCAAAGAAGGTGTTTTTGGCCCTACAGTCGGAAAGTTCAGCCTACACAATGAAATTTCTCCTAACCGACTGAGGCTGATTGACTTTGCCGGTGCTCGAAACATGGTCATATCCAGCACGAAGTTCTTGCATAAAAAGATACATCAAGCTACATGGCTGTCTCCTGATCGAAATACTCGCAATCAGATCGATCACGTTGTGATAGACGGACGGCATGCCTCCAGTGTTTTATATGTGCGCACGATCCGAGGACCTAACATCGACTCGGACCATTATCTCGTAGCAGCCAAAATACGCACCGGCCTCTGCGCGGCTAAAACCAAGGCACAAAAAACACAAGGAAAGCTAGACGTCGAAAGGCTGCAATCGCAACAGACTGTCAATGATTTCGCAACTCGACTCTCACACCTGCTCTCTGAGAGCACAACTCAGCTCGACGGAATGCAGGAGCAGTGGGAGCATATCTCCAAAGCACTTCGTATTGCCGCCGAGGAAAAAAAATTGGTTACCGGCGACCACGGAAAAACAGCTGGTACGATGAATAGTGCCGCGTTGCAACCGAAAGAAAAGACGCTGCCTACAGGGCTATGTTAAAAGCGAGCGCAACAAGAGGAGTGTGTGAGCGCTATCGCGAGTTAAAACGGGAAGCGAGACGTCTTTTCAGGAAGAAAAAAGCAGAGGGAGAGAGGCGTGAGCGGGAGGAGCTTGAGCTGCTAGCCACCAGAAATACCGCCCGAAAATTTTACCAAAAAATTCGGCGACAGATGGAAGGTTTTAAGAGCGGGGCAAACTCCTGTAAGAACGAAAACGGGACCTTGTAACTGATGTCCAGAAAGTACTTATATTCACCCCTATTCTGCATTTCGACTTGTATTGGAATTTTTTCGATTTGGCAAATTTGGTATTCTGTGTTCCAATCTCTTTCGATCCAACTTCGAATCGTTCGATTTTGTATATTCTGCATTTCGATCGTAGTTCCGCTTTTCCAATTTGCAAATTTGTTGGCGGAAAAGTATTTTCATTTTATTTTTTATTCATTTTTAACAGAATTTTAACAAAAATGTAAGTAAAACTTGTTGAGAAACGTAAAAAGCTTGATGGTGATTGTTTTTTATATGTTTCCAACACAAGTGCAATACGAGACGTTTCAGACAGGGTGACCCCCTATCGTGCGATTTCTTTAATTTGATGCTGAGGAAAATTATACTAGCTGCAGAATTTAACCGCTCTAGAACAATCTATAAATCTTATAAAATAAAGTCGCTAAATGCCATGTATGCACATAACTTCATACAGAATGCTCCGATTTTAAAACGGTTTTTTGCATTTGAAAGCTTAGCTACGTGAAATGGTACAGTTAATATAATTTGAAGATATATATTATAGGGGCGTGGCAAATTGCCAAAATATAGTAAAAAATCATAAAATTTTTGTTTACACAGCTATAACTCATAAACAGATGGATGGATTTAAAAAATTCTACTTTTAAGTAAAACTTTGAAATATTTACCTTCGATATGCATCAAAAAAATACTTGATTCCTTTCTTATGTCAGCCAAATTGTTTAGCATCAGGTTAACACTAGGATGTGTTTTTACATTATGGGTATCAAATTGAAGCTGTTGATGAGTGCTTTAGTACAGAGTAATTTTTATACTGCTGGGTGACTAGGGTCTCAAGAGATGGGCAAAACCTGGACCCGGATACCCCTAAAATGTGTGTGTAATATGGATATCAAATGAAAGTTGTTGCTGAGAGCTTTAAAGTAATTTTCATTGTGATATTCGATTTAGTTGCATTAACCTAGCAAAACTGATAGATGTGCATGTGAAGCCGAAATAAAGACATGAATTAATAATACCCACATAACTATTTACATACGTCCTATTCGATTTGCCTGGTAATAAGGGATGAAGAAGAATGGGAAAAACTTTAGAGAAGAGAAAAGAGAGAAGGAGACTGAGAAAGAGATAGAGTGAGACGAAAATAGAGATAGATGAAGCGAAAATACGGAGGAGGAGTGAATAAAAGGATTAAGAAAAGTGAGGAGGGGGGGGGGGGCAGAGTTAGACGGATAAAGCTTATTAAAATGTATGGAGATAGACCAAATTTAGGGCAGAACAACGTCTGACGGGTCTGCTAGTATTCTATAAAAGCGTGCAATTACTGGCATATGCTGATGACATTGATATCATCGGCCCAAACAACCGCGTCGTTAGTTCGGCTTACTCCAAACTGGAGAAAGAAGAGGTAAAGATGGGTTTGATGGTGAATGAAGACAAAACGAAGAACCTGCTGTCATCGAGCAAAGAGTCACCGCATATGCGCTTTGGCAACCACTCTACTGTGGTTGTGTTGGCAGCCATAATTTCGAAATAGTAAAAGCCTTTCTTTATTTGGAAACCAGAATCAACACTAACAACAACATTAGCTCTGAAATCCAGCGAAGAATCACCCTTGCCATTAAATGCTACTTTGGACTATGTAGGAAATTGAAAAGTAAAGTCCTCTCTCGGCAAACGAAAACCGTACTCTACAAGTCGCTTATCGTTCCCGTCTTGCTAAATGGCGCAGAAGCATGGACCCTGACAACATCAGGTGAAACGGCTCTAGGAGTGCTCGAGAGAAAAGTTCTTCGAAAGATTTATGGACCTCTACGCTTTGGCGATGGCGACTACCGAAGAAGATTTTAACGATGAGCTCTACGCAGACATCAACATAGTGCAGCGAATTAAAACGCAACGGCTTCGCTGGCTAGGCCATGTTATGCGAATGAAAGATGACGCTCCGGTAAAGAAAGTGTTTCTATCGGAACCCGCCTATTGAAGCAGAGGTAGAGGGCGGCCCCCACTCCGCTGGAAGGACCAGGTAAAAGATTTAAACTCCCTTGGTGTGACCAATTGGCGCCGGTTGGCAGAGAAAAGAAGCGACTGGCGCGCCTTGTTGGACGGCTATAACCGTTTATACGGTTTAGCGCCAATTAAGTAAGTAAGTAAATAAACGTTTCTGCATTTTGAGAAAAATGTAATGTGTTTCCTCTATTCTGATTACTTTCTGAATCTTGGCTTCTGAATTTTGTCTTTCTGAAAAAGGGTTCTGACCAATGTTTTCTAAAAAAATGTGTTTCTGAATTCATGGGGGCACCTTTTTTAACATTTATTGACCTTTTTTTTCAAAATTCGCTACCGCATATCATTTACAGGATAGAAATCATCGAACATTTATTGAAAAGTTGAGGCTTTATATGTAAATCATAAAAGAGACACTTCAGAAAACTGATTTGCAATAAAGAGTTTAGAGGTATAAATATTAAAGAATATCTAGAGGTTGAAAATATAGAGCTACATTTGGTAAAGCAAAATAATCATATTGGTAATGTTGACATAGAAAGGCTACATAATACAATTTCAGAAAAAAGAGTGTTGATGCTAGAATAACAAGTCCCTTAATATAAATTAGCAAGGCAATTGAATATTATAATAATACATATCATTCGGTTACTAAAGAAACGCCAATAAATATTGAACTTGGATATTGTAAAGAAAATATATATAAAAATATTTTATTCATAAAACAAAAATATATTGAAAAAATAATTTAAGAAAAATGTTTAAGTTGAACGGTTTTATTGAAAATAATAAAACCGTTTAACTTAAATTTGTTTTTTTAATTATTTTTTTTTTAAGTTCTTAGTTTTTATTTAATTCCCTATTATTTCTCATTATATTTAGTTCATTTAGACTCATTATTACAAGGACTCTTTCCTGACAATTTGTTACAATCTAAGTCCTCAATACATAATCCTTCCAAAGACTTTACTCGACTCAGCGTCCGTCCTCGAACTTCCCAGTATTTTGATGTCACTTCTACCGGACTATATGTAATATTTATTCAAAATATGAAGCAAATCGACATCATAGGTCGCTTTCTATTCATGTATGTATTATGTGTTCCAAATATGGACCAAAGCGAACCACATATACGATTTTTTTTTTTAATATCTCGATCCTTGCCCCACCAAGCGGCGATTTTTTTTCATAGGTCGCTTTCTATTCATGTATGTATTATGTGTTCCAAATACACTGGTTTACAGCCAAAATGCACCAGAGGCGCCATTATGAAATTCCTATGTAAAATCACCCCCTGAATCTGAAAATCAAGGTTATTTTTAATTCTATGGTAACGTTTTTGAGATATTTACGATTAAGCGTTTTTTCAAAAAAAAAAAAGAATTGTGTCCACTTAATCATATATATCTCAAGAACGATTTGAGCAATTCCAAAACGGTTTAAAGCTTTTAAAAGGTAATAAACTTTGCTATAAACTTTGAATACAACACTTTTTGCTAGGCCCTGCAGATTCAAAGATAACGAACAATCAAAATATAAAAAAATGTGTAATTTGAGAGGAAGGATCTCGAAAACTTTTTATTTTTTTGCAGATTTTTTTTCTCTCTGAGCTCTGTTTTATTACCAAAAATAATAAGCTTTCATTCAACAAATATAACATTAATACAAAATTTATAAGCATTCAAATAAATATATCCATATAGTAAAACTTAAGTACACTACAAATAATAGCATATGTACATATGATTATGTCTTAACTCTATGATCTTATTTTGTAATTGAAAAAGTTATGTGTCTTGTTTTGTCGCTTATTAAGGTTAGGGTCGGTTTCTCTTATGAGAAACCAACAGTAGTCACCCATCATAGCGACATCCCAGATTCCTTGATACCGACTTTCAATCATTTTCATTTGCTGGTGAAACCTTTCGCCATGCTCGTCACTTTCGTCGCCAAGATTTTGCGGGAAAAATTTTTATTAATAAATCTTTCAATTCAGAACAAATTTTTGGCTTACATTTTTCCCGTTCTTGTTTGTTCGGAACTGGACGAAGAATTCAGATTTAGGGCTATATATTCTCATGTAAATTTAAATATTTTCATAAAAATTTTTTGTTTATCGGGCAGATAGGTTTTAAAGTTAACTGAGAAAACGGTCTTAAATATGTTTTTTTATTTACCCATTTCCGCATAGTTTTTGATTAAGTCGTTCACTATCATCTCGTAGTTAGGACTTTTGTGTTTGACAAAAAAGAAGTAACGACCTTTTCAAAAGAATCCACGCTGCTGCCTCCGCTGGTGACAATAGTTTTTGTAATGGTTATTGGTCATGATTTTCCTTATTTGCGGTCCCACAAAAATCCCTTCATTTATATTTGCTTCTGAAATCTCTGGAAATATTGTCTTCAAATGATGAAAAGCTTCGCCTCTTTTGTCCAAAGCCTTGACAAAGTTTTTGATAAGGCCGAGCTTGATGTGGATTGGAGGTAGAATTATTTTTTCCTTCTTTATAAGTGGCGAGTATTTTATGTTATCCACCCCAACTTGAAACTCGATTCGTTATGGCCAGTCCTTTATGATGTAGTGGTCTTGACGAGCTCGGCTATCTCGTTTGCATAGAAAGAAACAGTGTTTTGTGTATCCACTTTGTAGACCACATAGCATTCCAAGGACTGTAGGATCGGCACATATTTTCCAATCATGTTCTTCGTATTTGATTAATTTGAGCAACTTTTGCATTATCTCATACGTTTCCTTCGTATTTACTGCATGCGCGATCGGGATAAGCTTTTGGTTGCCAATATGCAATAATACGGCCTTTAAACTTAATTTATTGTCGTCTATGAACAATCGCAACTCTTTTGAATCATATGGTTCACGAAACTGTTTAAATAGTCCAGCAATGTCTTTGCAGTAACAAACACTGTCCTCCTTCGTATAGTACTTCGAAAATTGTTCGTGACGAGTTCTATAATATTGTGACGAATATTAGCAGCACTAAGGGATACTATCATCTCGAAGCCGATGCTGAGCAGTGACTTGTATGCACATCAATAATTCAATCATTATGCTACACATATGTACGTACACGCAGCGGAGAAGCAACGCACAGCCACATGCATATATCTGAGATACTCCCGAAAGTATGCAATGGTTGTGCAAGTGTCGCTCACACATACAAGCGCATGGGGTTTGAGAGAAGCTATAAAATCATGCACCTGTAGTTACAGCTGAGTAATTTTATAGCTGATATCTAACTAGTAAGTTCTGGAAATAGAAAAGCCTAGAAATATGCAACGCGGAAACCAGACAGTATAAAAGGCAGCAACAGTAGAGCCGCGACAATCAGTTTTTATTAAGCACGCTATCTGTCGGGCACTAGAAGTGTTATTTTGAAAGTAGTAATGATAAGGTCAGCTAACAGAATTTTACCCGCCCCTAATGTATACTTTTTTCCTTATCAAACGAAAGTATTTAAAAATTCAAGAAACTTTTGCTTTCAAACCATATTACTAAAATAATAAACAAAGAAGTTATAGCACTTTTAATATTTATTGCATCTGTTACTTCTCCTGATTCTTATTATACTTAGACCTGAAACTCATGAGAAGTGTTATTTTGAAAGTAGTAATGATTAGGTCAGCTAACAGAATTCTACCCGCCCCTAATGTATACTTTTTTCCTTACCAAACGAAAGTATTTAAAAATTCAAGAAACTTTTGCTTTCAAACCATATTACTAAAATAATAAACAAAGAAGTTATAGCACTTTTAATATTTATTGCATCTGTTACTTTTCCTGATTCTTATTATACTTAGACCTGAAACTCATGATATTTTTGGAGGAAAATTGCAGGGTTTGCATTGAAAAGTTAATAAAGATATGCCACAGATCGTGAATAGGGGAAGTCAAAGTAAATAAGTGAGTCAAACCTGTTGTTTCGTATTTATAATAATAACACTATGCGACCCCAGCGGGTCAGAGGGTCAGAATATACCCGCGGTAGGTATGCCTGTCGTAAGAGGCGACTAAAATACCAGATTCAAGGGGCTGTTTAGCGCAACCCTTCAGGTTGTGCAACCCTTCAGGTTGCCAGCGCAATATATAGCTTCTCCAAACCCAATTGTCAACCTCACCTATCCGCGGCGAATCCTGTTTCACTAACAGACGAGGCTCTGGCGACCCCAAGCTCCTCATGGAACTTGGGGGTGGGGAGGGAGGGAATGGCCTGAAGGTTTAATGTGGCCACATAAATCGTTCCCGAGATGGTCGGGCTAGCACCTTAATGGTGCTATGGTACCGGAGCGTACCGGATCTGTATCCGGCGAAGGACCATCACATCGATAACACTCCCCAAAGCCTTCGGCGAGCAACCTTATCGTTACAACAACAACAACAACACAAAATCAACTTTTTCTCTGGGTATTGGACAAAACCCACTTTTTCGTAGAGACTGAGGCTTAAGTAAACAAAGTACTATCTCCGTTTTTCGAGCTTAGCCTCCAAAAAATTGATATCGGCTTACGAAGTTCGAAATTCTACATTTCGAAATTTTATTTTATTTTTTGGCTAACGCGTTCAGCAAATTGAAAAAGTAAAAATGTGGGCGTGGTCCGCCCTTTTCCCTTATTTGAAGGGCTGAATTGTTTTTTTGAGAAATTTAGTATAACAGCTGTTATATGAGGTGAAAAGTCAGGCTCTGACTTCTGAATACAGTCAGACTCTGACTTCTGACTTTCATTTTGTTAGCTGACCTAATCATGTGAAAACGACTTCATAGCTTAAAAGGACATTAAACGGAAATGTGAAACTTCTCAAGGCCAAAATAATGACATATCAATTTTAAAAATCGGACGTCAAATAACCAAGTTACAACGAAAAAACCTTTTCGGCTGTATTTCGAAGGATCAAAACATATTTAAAAAAATTTTGCCGAAACCCTCTCAACATAATCTTTAAATTTAGGGGCGGACATTGGCAACTTTATTTTTTTGTGGGGACAAACCCAGTCTAATGTACATGCAGGCACATGCATATGGCGGTGATGGTGTGGGTGGTTATAAATTAAAATCGAGTATCGAATTGCATTAGGGGGGTCGGGATCAGATGCGAAGAAGTTAGGCATCCTGTCTAAACATGCCCCCCCCCTTCCCCCGTGCGATACGCAACTTCGTTTTCCACCAACGATCTTCGGCCGCTGAAAAAGAACGAGAAAAAATTAACCTAGATCGTGCCAACGTCGTGGATGACCGGGAGTCCTTCCCGACTTGCTCAGCATGTCACCTAAGCTAGGATGGAAAATTAGGGGTGATGAAAAGATATAAGTGAATATTTCTTGCCATTGGATTATACGTAATTCTTAAATATAAAAATTCATAAAGTAATATATAGTCGAAGGTTAATAAGGCTGGACGAAGAGGCCGAGGTCTCCGTTTCAGACGGGCAACATTTTTTTGCTCTTTTGTTGTTTTGTTGGACGGAGAGTCCGAGGTCTCCGTTCCTGACTCGCAGTTTTTTTGGTTGGACGAAGAGGCCGAGGTCTTCGTTCCAGACTCGCAGTTTTTGTTTGGGGGGAATTTCCCTGGGCTCGACGAAGAGGCCGAAGTTCCAGCGTCTTACTCATCGGATCGCTCTCAGGGCGACTGCTTTATTTGTTCGACGAGGTGTGGCATCTTATGGATGTGCCGGGGCGAGTGGCCGTGAGGTTGGTTGGGTGAGGCTTGTTCTCGCTATAGTACATATATATTCTGATCAGGTATTATATCATTAATTAGTGCTGTCGGAATGGACGTGATTTCGAGCAGCGGTTGTATGTTTAACACAATAAGTCGGATTGCGGTGTGTGGGCGGTTGGAAGGACATGATTCCAAGCCGTCCGCGCAAAATTACTGGAGCTGGTGATAAGCGTGGGAGGTTGGAAAGGACGTAATTTCAAGCCACTCACCCAAATCATTGCGTATTTAAGTTGGTCAGTAGATATTTCATTATTGCGTGTGAAAAAGGTGTTATTTTATTAAAAAACGTATGTTAAAATAACCAAAATCAAGTGCAAACGAAAGCGAGTTACGCCGAGCGTAAACGAGCCTACGAAATTATACATTTAGCATTGTGCGAAAGCTCATAACCATCCCTCACATGAATTTTCACGACGGGTTTTATCTGCATGTACCATTATGCTAAATGTTACGTGCAACCCTGTCTTGTGTTTATTGATCAGCTGGTTGTTGAGTGATTGACGCGAACAGACGTGTGTTTGCTGCGCTCTAATGTTTTCTTTAAATTTGTGCTTTTGTTAAGTGTCGCTTAACAATAAAAATTACAATCTAAAATTGTGATAGAGACATTGACGCTCTTAGTTTTTCTATGTTTTTCATAGTTTATTAATTGCAATATTATGCCTTGTTTTTGTGGCCATAGAGTGGATCGCGCCCAAACTTCGGTGCAATGTGAAAATTGCAGAGAAATTTCCCATATGAGTTGTGTTGTTGGTAGCTTGTCTGCCGACCTAAACCAACTAAACAATGCTGACAATATTTACATTTGTGGCTTGTGTACTCCATCTCAACAAGACGAATCTATTACTTCACATAACTCTTCTTTACAACAACAACAAGCTACTCTAGTGCAAATGCCTAATCCGCTATCAGCTAATGACAATTTTGCTTCACATAACTCTTCGTTACAACAACAAGCTACTCTAGTGCAAATGCCTAATCCGCTAACTGCTAATGAAAATTTTGCTGAGTTGAAAATTTTTAACTCTCTGTTGCTTTCTGCTATGACTGTTTTGCATAAAGATAATGAGGGCTTACGACAAAAAAACAGATTCTCTTCAAGCTGAGGTTCGTGACTTGCATTGTAAGCTCACTGAGAACAATTCTATTTTGTCTCTTTGCTCACGAAATTTGAGAAATTGTGCTGTGTAAACAGCAACTCGTCTACATCAAAGCAGTCAGCTTCTTCGTGCGTGTCAACAGTCGCTAGTGGCTCTGTCGACAGTTCTGTTCATCCACCGTCGACACTGATGCCTAATAATGCTGCTGTTGCTAATACTTCAACTGCGTCTGGCTCTGCCGACGGCGTTGCTAAAGACGTCGAGAGACTATACAACCAGACTGATACTGCTTCCTATGCACATCCACCGTCGAATATTCTGCCTCATGATACTGCTAGTGTTGCTACCTCTTCAAGTGCGGTGCCTATTGTTAATGCGGCTCCTACGCAACTAACTTCGCCAACTCCGGTTACTGTTGACAAATCCGGTAACTCAAACGAATGGAAAACAGTGCGAAATAAAAGGAATTGAAGAAATAAAAATTTAAATGAAGATAAAAATGAACATAAAATTCAAAATGACAATGGTGATGCTGACGCTGGTACAATTTCAATGCCTGAAGGTGTTAATAGTAGTAATAAAGCAGTCACGGTGAATGACAACATTAGACCCATCCAGCCATCCAATAACAATACTTCACCCCACGAGCCTATTGTTGATGCTGTCGAAATTGTTGATAATGAAAATGGGCAGTTGACTGAGGTGATGCGTAGGGGGCGCAGGAATAATAATAATAACAAACAGGCTCGCATTATTGGTACTAGTGTTTGCACTCACCTTGATGTTGGCGATCGCTATAAATGGCTTCATATTTCCTCTTTTTCACCATCTGTGTCAGAGGTTAATATTATAAATTATGTGGCTAGGCAAACAAAGATAGAGGCGAAATTTCTATCATGTGCTAAACTGGTTAAAAAAGATGTTTCGCTGTCTACTCTGACTCGAGTGAGTTTCAAGTTGGGTGTTCCTGAGTCGTCGTATGAGAAGGTGTTATGCTCAGATCTTTGGCCGGTGAACATCGTGGTAAAGCCTTTTCAGTTTTTTCGAAGGGCTCATCGGAAGCCGCTACGGAGGTAGGAAGGCGTGACTTCCCCCCTATTAAAAATATCAGTGGACTGAAAATGTATTATCAAAATCTATCTGGCATGAGGACCAAAGCTGACTTGGTGTACAAGTTTAGCGCGCAGTTAGATTATGACATCTTCGTATTCGTGGAAACATGGCTTAATGAAAAATTTTTTGATTCTGAGTTTTTTGACTCCAACATTTTTAATGTATTTCGCGAGGATCGTGATGCAGAAAAAACTGGCCTCAATCGAGGCGGTGGTGTTTTAATTGCCGTCAAACGTGAACTTCGAGCTTCTTTAGTGCAACTAAAAACTAATGATACTTTGCTGGACCAGATCTGCGTTTGCTTAACTGGCACCACCTCGCAAGGTTTTCTGTATGTTATGGCATCATATGTACCACCTTCGAACGCACTTGAGTTATACAAGGCTCACACAGACAATACTGTTTCTTTAGGTTTAAGTGACTTAAGTGATAACCATCTCTGTGTGCTAGGTGATTTTAGCCTATGTAATGTCAATTAGTCACTCAGTTTATCTAATAACGGCCTTACGCCTTCTAATCTTTCTGGAAATCATGAATTGTACCTCATTGATAATTTTTGAGCCTAAATTTATTTCAAATTAAAAATAATGTTAATTCTCTAAAGACTTTTAGATCTTGTATTTATTAGTGATAATATTAATTGTGAAGTAAGGGAGTGCATGAACCCTATTACGGCTAGTGACAGGCATCATTTGCTTCTGATTACTACAGTTAATTTTTATTGTTTTGCTTCGAAGAATTTTGAAAGCAGTGTTTCTTTCAATTCTAATTCATTTGATTTCTCCGGTTTTAATGATTGCTTATTTCAAATAAACTGGGAGGAGCTACTTGAGGGACTTAATACCGCTAATAGCTTCCACACTTTCAAAACTATTTTATACAACCACTGCTTGGATTGGGTCCCGGTTAAAAGAAAAATACCCTATAAATTGCCATGGTATTCAAAGGACTTAAAGAAATTGAAGAATCTTAGGAACAAATACTTTAAAAAATTCAAAAACTCGAAAAATCATTTGTTTTTTACTAAATACAAGTTTTATCTTAGGAGTTTCAACAATTTGGATAAGTATCTATACACCAATTACATTCGTAACATTGAGTAGAGCATTAGGTCGAATCCGAAATCTTTCTGGAATTACATAAAGTCAAAAAAAATACTGCGCCAGTGTCTCAACAGGTGTTTTTCTCGATGACAATTCTGCGAATTCTCCAACCGAAACAGCCAATTTATTTGCGGAGTTTTCAAATCGAATTTTGACCCAGAAGATAATAATAATCAAATGTTTGAATTTCCGAAGAGTCAGGACTGTGCTGTTAACTTTGGATCGCTATGTCTCTCTTCTGAGGATATTAGTAAAGCCATTAATAAATTAAAATCCTCCTATCGGTCTGATGCTGATGGCTTGTGCCCTATAGTGCTAAAGTGCTGTCCAGCTTTAATATATCCGTTAAGTGATCTTCAATAAATCCTTGTCTTCTGGGACGTTCATTAATGATTGGAAAATAAATTCCATTACCCCAGTCTTTAAAAGTGGTAACAAGAACGATGTCCGCAACTACAGGCGCATATCCAAGCTACCTACAATTTCCAAGATTTTTGAGCATGCCGTCAATGCAAAGCTAAGGTTTGTTGTTAAATCTCTCATTTCTCCCTATCAACATGGATTTGTCGCTGGCAGGCCAACTTTTTCTAATCTTGCTATCTTTAGTGGGTTTCAAGTGGATTGCATCTACACAGATTTCTCTACAGCTTTTGATAGAGTTTCTCATAGAGTTTTACTAGGAAAATTAGCTTCTCTTGGCTTTCATTCCTCGTTTCTGCTATGGATTGCCTATTATTTATTTAACAGGCAATGTGTTGTTAATATTGATGGTGTATCCTCCAGGCCTTTTGTTGCCACTTCTGGTGTACCCCAGGGTAGTATATTGGGACCGTTATTTTTTATTATTTTTATCAACGACATTAGTAGTTGCTTCTCGTTCGCCAAGTGTTTGCTTTACGCTGATGACCTGAAGCTATTCTCGGCAATTAAGGGGCCAGATGATGCCTCAACATTACAAAATGACATTAACAAACTCTACCGCTGGTGCTAGGAATCTCATCTTTCCTTGAACTCCGCCAAATGTTTCCACATAACTTATAACAACTAGTACACTACATACGATTTACAGAATTTCAAATTGTGAGCTTCAGTGTGTTAACGAGATTAAAGATCTTGGTATTATCTTTGATAGTAAGTTCTCGTTTAACAATCACGTAAACTATATAACTGCTAAATCATATTCTATGCTTGGTTTCGTTAGGCGTAATACTATAAAATTTTCAGATCCGTATACGATCAAGTTATTATTCACGGCCTGTGTTAGGTCGCGGTTGGAATATGCAGTTTTTATTTGGAGGCCAAGCCAGCAGAAAGCTGTAAATAGAATAGAGCGTATACAGAAGATCTTTCTTAAATATGCTCTTCGACCTTTAAACTTCTCTGAACCTGTGCCTCCTTATTCTTCTCGTCTCTTGCTATTAAACCTTAAGACCTTCAACGTTCTCTCCAAAATTTCTATCCCTTTTATCGTGATAATCTTAGAACTAATTATGCCTGTAATGCTCCTATTGCCCGTGCTATACGTGACTTTAACTCACTGAGCGTTACGATTTCTTTGGATTTTTCACTACCAAGGTTTAAATTTCTAATTATTTTAAACTCTCCATTTTAAGTTCTCCGGTCCATATATGTATATAAGTTTCATACTTTTAGCTCTACATTGAATTTAAGAACTATTTAATATATTTAGTCTGTAAGGATTTATTCCATTGACTGCAAATAAATGAAATGAAATGAAATGATAGCTGGGCAGTAGCACACTAGGCCAGTAGAAAAGTTGACTTTTTCTAATTCCGGGACTTATTCTTTGCGGGACTCGGAAGCTTGATGCATGAATGTTTGAGATGTTTGTTGTTAAAGAACAACAAGTCCTGCCCTCCCCCCCCCCCCCCCCCCCCCGCGGAAGCCAGTCTTTACTACCGACCACGTCGATGATCTTGGTGATCCGGTGTGCGACGAAGGTTGACCAGGAACAGGGCGGCTTTCATATCCATGCGAGTACGATAGTTGAATCCGTCCAAAGGTGGACTTTCGCTGGTCCCAATTTGAGGTTCCTGAAGATTGATTCTGTGATTTCTGCTAACAGCACGGCTTCGCAAAGTTCCAATCGTGGATGAGAAAGAGTTTTCACTGGGGCTACTCGGGTTTTGGCTAGAAGCAGGTTTGCCCAGATGTCATTATCCGTTTTCACGCGCATGCAAACGGCTGCTGCATAAGCCTTCTCGGATGCGTCACAAAATCCATGGATTTCGATGTCGGTTCCTGGTGAAAAGTTGATCCATCCAGGTATCCTGATTTTATCGATCTCAAGGTATTAGTCGGTGAAGGTTTTTCATCGTTCCAGCGTACTGGTCGATACTGGTTCGTGCCAAACGGTGCCTTCTAACCAGATACTCTGCATGAGTATTTTTGCCACAATGACCATTGGCGCAAGCCAGCCTAAAGGGTCGTAAAGTTTGGCTATAGCGGATAGGATTGCTCGTTTGGTGATGTTTTCGCTATTCTCTAGGGTTCCTGCTTTGAAATAAAATACATCTGAGTGAGCGTTCCATCGTATTCCCGGGGCCTTTACCGAAGTAGCTTCTTCGAACGCTAGGAAGTCCTCGCTGAGCAAATCCATTTTGGGGATCTCCTATAGAATTTCCTCACAATTTGAAGTCAACTTGCGTAATGGAAAGCCAGCTGAGTGTAAAGCTTCGGGAATCTCTTTTCTTGCTTTGATGGTTGACGCTATTGTGTGTCCTCCAGATAAAACATCATCTATGTACATACTCTCTCTTAGTATGCTAGCTGCTGTAGGGGTGTTGCTACGTGGTCAGCCAGATGTAGGAGCGTTCTTATCGCGAGATATGGAGCGCAATTCACTCCGAAGGTAACCGTATTTAATTCGTAGAGACTAATAGGGCCATTCGGGGAAGTGCGATACACAATTCGTTGAAATTTGGTGTGATTTTCGTTAACCCAAATTTGTCGATACATCTTTTCGATGTCGCTATTGAAGACGAAATGGTATAGTCTCCATCGTAAGATAAGTATGGGTAACTCGGCTTGTAGAACCGGGTCTGGGAGGAGAATATCGTTTAAGCTGGTGCCATTCATTGTAGGGCTCGAGGCATTAAATACTACGCGTACTTTGGTGGTTGTACTTTCTGCCATTACAAAGGCGTGGTGGGGCAGGAAGTAATTATCCGAATCGTCGGATGGAATATTGTTTTTGATTTTTCTCATATGTCCGAGCGTTTCATATTCTGACAACACTCGTACATACTCTTTACCTAAATCTGGGTTTTTTTTATTAGCCGCCCCTCATTCGCGGAAGGATTGAGAGCATGCGCACTTCAGCGACGGTCCTAAATTAATATTATTAGGGTAATCCTGCCTGAATGGTAGTGACACGGTGTACCTTCTGTTTAGGTCAGTGGCCTAATTAATTTCCTACCGGGTAGCCGCCCTCGACTTAATTTATTTTTTTTTCGTTTGTCAGCAAGCAACGGCTAACTTCCAATCGTCCTCTTGATCCAGCATGTTCTTTCGTTAAGAGAGAAAATTCCGGGTTCGTTGGCGATTTGGAAGTTGCCGTCGGCACTGATTGAGTTTGCAAGTCAACAAATCACCAGCTGTTCCTGCGTTTGCGAGTTTTTTCATCGTTGGATATTCAAATTACAATCAAAACGGAAGTTCCTAAAATCCTCTAATTGTGATAATTAATATTGACGAAATAAAGACACACTTTGATTATTATACATATTTTTATGTATAAATACTAATAATCTTGTTTTTATTTCTTTTCCGTGAAACACAATTGGTTTCATTCCCGCCAATTGTGTTCATGGTCCTTCGTAGCCGTTCAACGAACAAGCAGCTTACCATACAAGTAAAGGAAAGAAAAAATAGAGCTTTGATATCAAGGCAAATTTAAGCCAACAGGTGCCGAACATTTACACATATACATACATACATATTCATCCTACTCCCACATACACCAAAAAAGTAAAATACAGGTGAGTTTTTCTATTTTATTTTATAATTGAATAAACTAAGAAAACGAAATAAAAGGTGTTTAAGTGATTTCCGCGGATTTTCCAAAAAATATTTCAAATTGTGCGCGAGTGATTTCGTGTTTTTTGTGTTTTTTTGTCTTCCAATACCAATTTGTATGTAAAGATCTTCGGCTAGCGCCATCTTTATAGTGTCCGTCGAACATAAACAAAACAAAAAGTGGTAATTTAATTATTTTGCAGTGAGTGCTTATTAGAACTTTCCAAATTAATTAAAATAAATATATGAAAAAGTGTCCAAATTAATTGTTTTCATAATCGTTTTTTTAACGCGTTGCATTGTTGCCAATTACATTTTTTTGGCCGCGCCAACATACGGCCTAAATTGCCCATTGGATACTGTTTTTGTTTTACAACAACATAGCACTGCACTATTCACTTCAAATGAATTAATTTATTACCACTTAGTTCAGAAAACACCAAAATCACTCCCATCGAGTTTATTTCCGTAATTATTATTGTTGAAAACAATTTAAGTTAAAAATAATAGCGATTTGCGATCGCATTATTAAAAACAAGCGTAAAGAAAAACAAAGGAAATAAGAAAACAAAACGAGGCGAATTCGCGTATCTACGCGCGTTATAGTGGTGGGTGGTGAGCAACTTCGATATAGGAGTGCAAATCCCGAAATTAGTACTGCAAATCCCGAAAACGTCAAAAAGGAAGTTTAAAAATACATTTTCACCGGTATTTATTTTAAATAAAGTGTGCAATTATTTTTGAAATAATTTGTGATTATTTTTGAAATAACAAATAAATATTTTTATACTTAAATTTCGTGTTTTTTTTCATTTTTCTCCTCACTTATTTAGTTGTATTATACTAATATTTCTAGATTTTGGTGAGTTTTCGGGATTTTGGTTGGCGTTCTTACTGAAATTTATAGGCTCTTTGAAATTCACCCCATTTACAAAAAGAAAAAGGGAGTTTCGAGCACCACAGTGCTATTTCGTTAACAAGTTTGAAATTTTTAGCGGCAAAAAGTTTACGATACCTCTAGGCTACTTAAGTTTAACGCCATTTTAAGTAAATTTTGATCATAAAAGTACTTTAGCACTACGTGCATTTTTCGGATTTCGTCCAAGTTTTTAATAATTCAAAGCAAATTTTTTTCGTCCAACAAACTTATAAAAAATGGCTAGTTTCAATCAATTGGTGAATTCGAAAACCATAATCAATCAGTCATCGAAACCCAAAGGGAGGAGGCTAGAGAGCTGTGGAACAAAGATGCTAGTGCAGCGAAGAAAAAGTATAAGTTAGCGTACACGACTTATATGAAGTGCATAGAGTTGATAGGTGACCTAGCTACAAAGCAAAAAGATAAGACCTCTGAAAAATCCAGCGATGACTTGGTTAGGGAACGCAATATCAGGCTTCCGCCTTGCGAGACCGAAGTTTTTAAGGGAGATTATTTGTCATGGCCAGCATTCCGCGACTTATTCACGGCCATTTACATAAAGAACCAAGGGCTCGCCTCAGTAGAGGTGGTAAGCAAATGTCGCCTTACAAATGAAGGTTTTGAAATCGCGTGGAAAAACCTGACCGATCGTTACGAAAATAAGCGAATTCTGGTTAATAACCAATTAAAGATCCTCTTCAACCTTCAACCAAGTTTCTGACAAGTCGATTCCAGACTTTGGAAACTGTTTTTGATTTGCGAAGCGCACAGCCGACCAAATCCCAACCCCCCAAATCACATAACGAGGGGAACAGCAAAAAATTGAATACTTTTCAGGCAAGCGTATCAAATGCGAAATGCAAACTCTGCAGTCGTGACGCTCACCACATTCGATCCTGCTCACGCTTCCTAAAGATGACTCCGTCTGATCGCAGTAAGCATGTGAGAAGGAACAATTTGTGTCTGTACTGTTTGTCTTCCGGACATGGTGTGGCGAAATGCAACAGCGCCTACAACTGTTCAACTTGCCACGCACGACATCACACTCTCCTGCATTTGAATCCAGTTCAGGCAACCTTTTCGTCCAAACAGGACTCTTCGAGCTCAACGTCGAGTGGTACCGGAACTACTTCCAAACGAACCACTTCTGAACATGGTCGCAATCACGCCAACAGTGACTCTCCGAGTCAAGTCCAATCGTGTTTTTCGAACACACATAAAGGGATCCTACTGGGAACTGCTCAAATCCACCTGCGATATAGTGATACCGTATACTCGGCCCGAGCCTTAATAGATTCCGGCTCCGAGTGTTCATTTATTACGAACGGCTTCGCCGACGTATCGGGCTTCCAGCCAAAAAGTGAACGCTACCGTGTCAGGTATCAACAATACGGTGTCTGCTCATTCCACCCTAGCTTGCCCTATCCATATAGGCTCACCCCTTGACACAACGGTATCCATCAGCACTACGGCTTTAGTGTTACCTCAATTGACAGGCGATCTGCCAACCGTCGATATTGACCCGGCTATCCAACGAAACTTCCCGGGAATTAAACTAGCAGATAGCAGATTCTTTGCGAACGAAGGATCTTGTGCTTGGAGATGTCTATCCGCAAATCATGTTGGACGGGATTCGGAAGGACTTTAAGAGTAATCTTCTCGCCCAGGAAACGGTATTCGGATGGATACTTACGGGACGGACCAACGCAAACAAAGAGGACTGGCAGCATTTTGGGAACTGGAAGATATCCCAAGGAACGCGATCCGTACGGCCGATGAGGAACACTGCGAGGAAATTTACAAAGCAACTACGACGCGAACGGATACGGGGAGATATACGGTCTCTCTACCCTTTCGAAAGAATTTCCTAGCAGATATTTCTTTAGGGTGTTCACGTAAAACTGCGTTCTCGCAATATTTTCGTTGTGAAGGCAGGCTAGCCAAAAACCCCTCTTTACGAGAGGAGTATACAAGAGTCATTAAAGAATATGATCAGTTAGGTCTAATGTCTGAAATCCGACCAAGCCTGTCCGAAAATCCGACCGAGTCCTACTACCTACCCCATCATGCGGTAAGCAAGCCAGAAAGCACTTCTACGAAGGTGAGAGTTGTGTTTAATGCTTCGTGCCCCTCGGACAATGGTGTGAGTTTGAACGATACTCTGCTTCCCGCTCTCATCCTTCAAAGCGATCTTACGATCTTGATTCTTAGACGGAGACTGTTTAAATTCGTCTTTAGTAGCGACATCGAGAAGATGTATCTCCAAATATTTGTCCATCCTCAACAGGGGAAATTTCAAAGGATTCTTTTTCGTGAGTCCACAGATGAACCCATACGTCAATTCCAATTACATGCGGTCACTTTCAGCGTAAACTGCGCTCCCTACCTAGCAATAAGAACATTGCTTCAATTGGCAGACGATGTTCAAGACTCACATCCGGTCGCCCCCACCATTTTAACGCGACATATATACGTCGACGACGTACTTGCAGGTGGGCACGACTTAGAATCCACCATCAAAGCGCGGGATGAAATTTCCGGGGCTTTATGTTCGGCAGGTTTCCCACTTAGAAAGTGGACTGCCAATTGCAAACAAGGTTTGCGCGACATTCCTGTAGCCCACTTGCCTAACCAAGATTTTTTGGACTTCGCAAATGCAAGCAGCGTTAAAGCCCTTGGCATCCGGTGGAATGCCTGTTCAGACCAGTTCTACTTCACCTCTACAGACGTCGATCAAGGGCAAGAAGTGACAAAACGTAAGATTCTGTCGGCCATCGCGAAACTATTCGATCCTCTCGGTTGGCTAGCTCCAATAATTATTGTAGCGAAAATGTTGATGCAAAATGTCTGGTTAGAAGGAACAGGTTGGGATGAGCAAGTGTCTTCAAACACATTAGAACGTTGGCGTAAATTCCCCACGGATTATTCTGCAATTGACAACATCCGTATCCCACGATGGGTTAAGTTTTCTCTAGCCTACAAAATAGAACTCCACGGGTTTTGTGACGCCTCTGAAAAGGCCTACGCGGCAGCCATTTATATGCGCGTGGAAGAAGGCGAGGAGGTCCACATAAATCTGCTGTTAGCCAAGACTCGAATAGCTCCAGTGGAAACGATATCTCTTCCGGGCTTGGAATTATGTGGAGCAGTACTCTTGGCCGAAATGATGGAATCAGTCATCAGTAACCTCGATCTTAGGTCCCTGCAGGTTTATCTCTGGACTGACTCCACTATCGTGCCCGCTTGGCTGAGAAAACCACCATGCTCCTGGTCAACCTTCGTGTCCCACAGGGTTACCAAAATCATCGACAAGGTGGAGCAGCATCACTGGTATCACGTGGACTCATCCTCGAATCCAGACGATTTAGCCAGCCGTGGAGTAACAGCTCCGGATTTAATTGACAATTCTGTGTGGCGGCAGGACCCTTCTTGGCTGCAAGAAGGCAAGTCAGAATGGCCAAAGCAAGAGTCGGTCTTCCAAACCGACGAAGAGGGAAAGCGCGTGCTCTCCCACGCAACGAAAGTCGTTGAAGTGTCGGATATACTCCAACGCTTCTCTTCGCTTCCAAGGCCTTTACGAGTTCTATCGTACGTCTCTCGTTTCATCCAAAGGACCCAACCCACTCAGAAATCAATGTTCCAAGCAGCTTCTGTATCAATCCCTCCGGAGGAAATAAAAGGTACAACCCAGCGAATAATTGCCCTCTGCCAGCAACAACATTTTTCAGCGGAGGTTTCGAAGTTAAAATCTGGGCTTGCGATCAGCGCTAAAAGCGAAATTCTAACCTTAAACCCATTTATCGACTCAAGCGGAGTTCTAAGAATCGGAGGTCGTCTCGGAGCATCGCGAGACCTCAGTTACAAAGAAAAGCACCCAATCCTTCTGCCGTATAACTGCCATTATTCACGCTTGTTAGTGAAGTTTTTGCCATGAAATATCAATTCGCATCATTCGAGCACAATATTGGATCCCTCGGATCAAGGTTATGATCAAGTCAGTCATTCACAATTGCAAGGTATGCACTATATACAAAAAGCAAACGCAATCTCAAATCACGGCGTCCCTACCTTCAGAACGCACGACTTTCTCTAGGGCCTTTACAAACACCGGCGTTGATTTCGCAGGACCTTTCGAGATAAAAAACTATAGAGGCAGAGCTTGTGTAATTACAAAGGGGTACGTATGTCTTTTCGTCTGGTTCGCAACGAAGGCCATTCATCTAGAACCTACAATTGACCTTAGCACTGCCACCTTTCTAGCAGCCTTTTCTAGATTTATTTCGCGTAGGGGATGTCCTAAAAGCATATATTCAGAAAATGGAACTAATTTCGTTGGAGCTTCGAGATCCCTAAAGGCTGAATTTAAGGCTTTTCTATCTGATTCTCGTACTGCACTTCTTTCCAAGTACTTCTATCAAGAACTTTCCTAGCATTTCATACCCGTATCGGCTCCTCACATGGGGGGCTTATGGGAGGCTGGCGTGAAGAGCTTTAAAACCCATTTTCGAAAAGTAGAATCTCGACTCAAATATAGGTTTGAGGAGTTTTCGACACTTTTATGTCGAATTGAGGCTTGTCTTAACTCAAGACCCCTCAGTCCCGCTTCAAACGACCCATCGAGCTTAGAACCGTTGACACCTGGACACTTTCTTATAAGCGCTCCTATGATATCTCCCCCGGAGATTGAGGTTACCGAGAATCCAGCATCAGTTTTCAACCGATGGCAAAAGATGAAAGCATTGCATCATTCATTCTGTCAACGATGGAAGAACGAATACCTTACGGAGCTGCAGAAGAGGACTAAGTGGAAGCGACAGCAGCCGGACATAAAAGCGGATGATCACCAGAGGAGAGGTTGAGGATGGTACTCATCCACAAGTACTGCGCCAACTGTATGTCGCCATTCCATCGCATGGAAACGTGCTCGTGCACGGCACGTTGTCATTATTGTGGTGAGAAACACACCACCCTACATATCGAGGCCGTGGCAAACGACGACAACGCTGCAGTCTCGCTGCCACAACGTAGACGAGGATTCTGACGACACTTTGTCAATTCACGTCACTGAGGAGACAAAATCGGGGGCTCAACAGGTTGAGGAAGAGGAGTTAGAGCAAACTGCGGCAGTTGGCGTTCTTCCAATAAAAGGCAGTGGCGCGGCATTAAATACTTTCCGCCCGCTGCTCCAACACGAAAGGCGGTCGCGCGACTTGACATTAAATACTTGCCAACCGCCGATACCACGAAGCCTTACAGGTAGAGACTTTGGTACACCAGTTCATCAACGTTTGGTAAGCTCAGCATCTCGTCCTGCTCCGCAGAAAAATTGGCGACAGGGCGGCTCGGCATCAAATACTTTCCGACCGTCCAAACGTCGCAATGATCACATAGCTCCTAACGCCAGCAAACCGTATACGCGGAAAGAGCCTAATCGAGCCAACGAGATCATATCGCTCACCCTCCAACGCTCAACACCGAAAGGATTTCGAGCAGGGAGAGTAGCCTCAATTGCATATGCACCAATTTTGACCACCCTCGAGCCTATAGCACCTACCACCATAGTCAAGATTGAGTCCGGTGGCCGACTTCACCTTGTGCGGGCACTCATTGACCCGTGTTCTCCGAATACGACTATCGACAAAGAGCTAGCGCGAGAAATTCAACTGGATCGTGCGGGGGGTGGCCACAGTAAAAGTCGTCACATAACCTTTCGTGGAAAACATGGCGTAACCCAGCGGATCTCGACACTGGCGACGGTAGTTGAGGGGTATGCGAAAGTAAGTCCACGAGCAAATCTGGACCCAAAGATTGCTACGCCATTGCAATTCAGGCGATTAGCAGATCTAAAATTTTATGTTTCGTCGCCTAATCGGCTCGTAATCGGCGCGGACGTGTACGCCAAAATCATGATGAGCGGTACACCAACTTCAAAATGTTACTCAAAACTATTGGCCACATCTGCGAAGACCTACGGAAGACATTTGATGAAAAAGACTTTCGCCTAATTACAGAAAACCACAAACAACATTTAAGAGACATTAAAAATATTAGACAAGCAAGTTAACTCCAAAATTCAAACACATATAGAGAGAGGTTTTGAGAAGAACGAGGATTGGTTCATCAACCAAACGGACATTAATATACCAAAAGAGTGCCGCTGGCTACTATCACTGGGGAACAAGTTTGCGTTACCAGTATCAAAGAAATCTTTCTCGCCAATACGTTTGATTGCCGATATCGAACAAGGCGTACAAATGATTGATGATGATAAGGAAAAAGACACGATTAGGTCCAATATTGCGAGTAGAATAAGCAGTTACAAAAACAAAATAAAATGCGGACCTAAAGAGAAATTAATTTTGAAAGTTTTTGAAGAAACAAAATAGATAGTTAACAAGCACAAACAATCAATAATTATCACAAATACAGATAAATGTAACAAAACGGTCATTATGTACAAAACCGAATACAATAATAAAATGAAAGACCTTTTAAGTGACAAACAAACATATAATACTATGAGAATTGACCCGACGCAATAATTGTTAAGAAAGAATACTGCACTCGTAAACGAAATGTACAGACAAAAAAGTATTGACGCAAAGCTAAAGCACCAACTGACATGCCATGCAGCTACGGCACCAAGACTATACGGACTCCCTAAAATACACAAATAGATACCCCACTAAGACCCATTGCATCATTACTGAATGTTCCATATTACAAATTGGCAAAATTTATAGGAAAAATATTAAAAAGCATCGTCTCGGAAACATACAACATCAAAAATTCATTACAATTAAAGGAGAACCTCAAGCACATCTCAATAGGAGAGGATGAAATATTAGTATCTTTTGATGTGGTATCACTTTTTACCAACATACCCATACATCTAGCGATCCGAACTATAATGCAACAATGGGCAATTCTACAAAATCAAACATCAATTCCAAAGAAAAATTTTCAAGCTGCTCTTGAGTTTTGTCTGCGTGATAATAATTACCTAGTTTTTGATGGAGTCACTTACCAACAAATATATGACGAACAGCTGGGATAGAGTGTGGATGTTTGGTTTTATATGTTAAGTGTTTAAATGTTTGTATAAATGTAAATAAATGTCACCCATTAAAAAATTGTGTAACTATATATTAAGGTATGTAAGTGAAAAATTCTAAGTGTTTTAAATATTAAATAATTGTGTTTTCTTGTTTTAAATAAAGATAATTACTCCCTGAAGAGGACACAATATCGTGTCGAAATGCGTCGGAGTTAGAAAAGAAAAATTAAGTCATAATTAATATTGACGAAATAAAGACATACTTTGATTATTATGCATAATTTTATGTCTAAATACTAATAATCTTGTTTTTATTTCTTTTCCGCAAAACACAATTGGTTTCATTCCCAACAATTGTGTTCACCTTCCGTTCTCACTTCGTTGCGTTGTTTATTTAAATAGTTGTTCGCAATACATTTCGTCTTCATTTAATATTTTATTTTTGGGCACATTTTCTACCTCGCAGAAAGCTTTTAGTTGGTTGTCTAACGCAACCTCGTTGTAGAAGGACATGATGCTCTTCGTTGGATTCGGTGCTTCGATTCGACCGGTTAATATCCAACCGAACACTGTCTCTTGGGCCAAAAGTGTGTTTAGTACATTCTTTTTATCCCGCTCATTATAATTTGGGGATATACGTCTCCGCCAAGTATGAGGTCTACGTCTTCGTTGACGTGGAACCTCTTGTCTGCCAAAACCAAGTCTGGGAATGCCTGCATAATCATTGCGTTGAATTGGATGGAAGATTCCCAGTGAGTTTAGCTAGAACGAGAACGGGTGTACTCAGGCTGAAGCAGGGATCCGCTGTTGAACGTAAGTCAATGTTGGATGCTTCTTTCACCTGAGCTGACACCGCATTTGTGATGCCTGAAACCTGGGTATGCATTTTCCTCGCTGGCAAATTGATTCTACGTTTCAGTCTTTCAGTTTTAAAGGAACATTCAGGCCCAGAATCAATTAATTCCCGCGCGGAGAAGTCGGTACCATTATGGTGAATGTGTGCGCGAGCAGTTCCTAAAGCTCACCCGTGCTGGAATTGGCATGGCAGGATTTGACATTGTGGTTCGTAGAGGAAGGTTGTTGTCCCGACTTCTGCTTTTCCGCGCCTGCGCCGAAGTTGACGGGGTATTATCCGCATCTTTGGTAGGGTTGCGCACCGCAGTTTTCTGAAGTGTATCCACATGCAGGAGCGTGTGGTGACGGGAGTGGCATTTTGAACAGTTGTACGAACTGGTGCACTTCGTCACTGTGTGTCCTGGGGATAAACAGTTCAGGCAGCCATTTGTGGATTTAACGAATTTAATCCTTTCTACCGGGGTTAAATCGCAAAAGCGTTAACAATTGCGTAATCTGTGCTCAGTGCATTTCCACATTTACACATTGGTTTTATTGTTTGCTTAGATACTTTTGTTTGAAAAGCACCATGTCTTTTCGTAGGGTTTCTGTCGATTAGCGCGACGCGTTCGGTTTTTGCCCTTTAGAAGTGACATTCCATGCCGACACTGTTTCAAGTGTCTGAAACCGATTAGATAGGAATTTATCCATATCGTCCCACTTTGATATGTCCGTTTTGTGGTCAATGCTCTGCTCCCATAGAGCCAACGTATTTTCAGGTAATTTTGTCCAGAATAAATAGGTGAAGATCGCATCCCAATTTGATGGGTTTTTAGGGATGCTAAACAATTATTTATGTCGCGCTGTAAGGTTTTAATTGGGCTGCTGTACTCGCTATCTATCTTTTTCAGATTAAACAAAATTTGTACTTGTGGGTTTACGAGAATCCTTGTGTCTTTTGGTTAAGGTGGAAGAACTTTTCTACCGGGCTTAGACGACTGTTGTTTTTGTAGATGGCCGTAAATAGGTCACGAAATGTTGGCCAAGATAGGCAGTCGCCCTTGAATACCTTAGTATCGCAAGCTGGCAGGCGGATACTATGTTCACGCGCGCGATCTCCTTCGGGTCGAACCTCACCATCTCTTTCCTGCTTCAATTTAGCTTGAAGTTCAGCCATGTTGGACATGCATCGCAGGAATACGGCGTATGCCGCTTTATGCTTGATCTTGACCGCTGAAATCTTTTTTGCGTCAAGCGTGTCAGAGTCAAGTAACTCATCGAGGGCGGTCTCTGCTTTTGCCCACTTAGCTTGCAACACTTTTTGTCGTATTGCTAGAGTGTGTACCCGCATTTATATCATTAAAGTCGGCCTCGAACTCGATTATTCGATCGGCCAACCTAATATAAGCTTCCATATTTGTGGACGAAAGTTGTGAGCGAATTAAATGAGGAATATAAATTTGAATAAACTGAGCGAATCACCCAACCAACCGATTAAAATACAAAAAACCCTTTATTTGACGCTTTCAATTTCTTTATTTTTTTTCCACTGACTCTGGAGCTTATTTTGTGCCGAAAAAGCAGGGAGAAAGGGAGACAACAATGTGTTCTGTGGAAATAAAGGGGCCACACGTCACTTCAACGTTCAAATTTATTACAAATAACTGTGTGCTGATATGAAACTCGACGAAAAGTGTGAAAACGTGTGATAAATCTTGTGTAACAAAGAAAAAAAAACTGTGTAACAAAGATTTATTAGAAAAAATAATAATGACGCAAAAAGAAATTTGCCGCAATCGAATGGCGTGAAAATTTTTTGTGAAAATGAGGCTATATGCACCTCTTCCTTGTGCTGCGTACGGAGAGCCTTACCGCTGGTGGGGGGACAGACCAGATAGTCACAAGGAATCTAAGACAACGTTAATGAGCGTTTGCACTTAATTTTTTTTCCGGCACTAAAAAAAATTTTTCACACTTTTCGGGGTTGAATACGATTACTACGCGTGTGTCTGTCACTCAGAATATAGATTTTACACGGTTTTTATAGTTTATTATAACCAAAAAAATGTGGCAAGAAATATTGCACTTACTTTTATTTGGCGATTTGCTGCTCTCGCGATGATGTGGCAAGATGACTTGTGGTGTTGCATTGGCTTCAGCTGGCTGTAGCTTTTTGACGCTTATATGAAATAATAAACGTTCTCACGCTTTTTGTGGTATAGCTGCTGATTGTGGCAAAATTCTCCGGATAACTTGTTATACCAATTTCTGCAATTTGTGGTGCGGTAAGCTATGATTTTTGTTGTAAACTTTTGATTTTTTGGACTGTAGTTTTTCGGTGCTTTGAGTTCCTTTTTCGGGGAGAAGGACCAAATGTTCGGCCGGCGTGCGTGTGATCCTTGCGAGAGGTAGGTGGGCGCACCGGGGTCGATCTCCATAAGCGGACTGGAAATAAGAATAAGAGAAGACGAGATTTCTCGTTATAATGGGTGAACTTTATTGGGTAAATATATAAAATAATTTGGTTACAATATTACCTGAGTGTACTGCAGAAAAACGGCAGAGATCGCTGGCGGCAGGTGTGGGCTGGTCGACTGCTAAAATCCAAGACGCCGGTTGTATCGAAAGCAACAACCGTTGACCCGCAAAATCCTCCGCTTTGGAGGGAAAAGCACCCACACATCAACCCTGACATACATATGCATGAGTGGTGAGAAAGGGCACCCATACACGTGCATGTACATGCATGCACATACATAAGGCGGTGATGGTGTGGGTGGTTATAAATTAAAATCGAGTATCGAATTGCATTAGGGGGGTCGAGATCAGATGCGAAGAAGTTAGGCATCCTGCCTAACCAAAGTAAATGACGGGTTATAAACTGCAATTATAAACTGAATAGTATCCGGCGAGCCTTGCAGATATTATGAAGGAACACGGCGCATGTACTATTATTTATACTTAAATCAAGTAAAAATTAAAGATACCTAGAAAAGAAGGTTCCCTAGTTCTACAAAGAAAACACTACCTGCCTTAAAAATATGCTCTTGCTTGAAACGTACCTGGGTTTGAGAAAACGGCACTAACAGTTTTTTGTATCTAATAACCCTTCGAAAATCTACCTGCTAACTAACTGATATACGAATACTAACACATATGTACCAGTAGGGTACTTAAGTATTAAATGGATATATTTACTTGAGTGCTTATAACTTTTGTATTAGTCCATAGATTTTGTTGAATGAAAGTAAATTTTTTTTTTTTTTTTGTAATAAAACAGAGCTTAGAGAGAAAAAAATCTGCAAACCAATAAAAAGTTTTCGAGATCGTTCCTCGCAAAGTACAAATTTTTTTATATTAATACAAAAAAAATTGAAAAAATCCGTAATGATTGTTCGTTATCTTTGAATCTGCAGGGCCTAGCAAAAAGTGTTGTATGCACAGCTTATAGCAAATTTTATTACATTTTAAAAGCTTCAAATCGTTTTGGAATTGCTCAATTCGTTGAGATATATATGATTAAGTGGACCCATATTTTTTGAAAAACTGTAATTCGTAAATATCTCAAAAACGTTACCGTAGAATTAAATATAACCTTGATTTTCGGAATCAGAGGGTGATTTTACATAGGAATTTCATAATGGCATCTCTGGCGCAGAAAAAAAATTGGAATTTGTGATTCAGTGATATGAACCAAGGCAGTCGGTTCCATGTACCGGAGCGACTCGGGATTTTCCCGACCAAGGACCGTCATTTCAGTGTAACCCCATTTAATTTGTTGCGTCACTCCCACAAATTGTCATCCTCCCAGCAGCTCCTTGCAGCGGGACTGCTCCATATTCTCTTGCTCCGGGAAGGTATCGAATCCAATCCGGGTCCACGTCCTGACCCCAGTCCTGAGAAATGGTTTTGCTGCGTCTGCAGGAAAATAATCTTTTTAGGACGGTCATACTCTTGTCAGTGTGTCTCGTGTAAGGGATGGTTGCATCGGACAGTTTGTTCTGGGCTAGATCCAAAAACTAGACGTCCACGTAACTTCTATAAATCGTTTGTGGCTCCTTGCTGTTCACGCCCAAGATCGTTCCGTAGTCTACGCCTTAGTGCGCCCCCACTACCTTCCAGCAGCCCCGCTGCTCAGCAAGCCACAACAAGTACCCGCTGTTGCTCGTGGTCTACGGCGCCACCAACGGCGCATCCCACTCACACCTACAATCTCCGTAGTATACTCGGAGCAGCAGCCCCCGCCTTCTTTCCCCCTCTTTTCCGGCAGCAATCGTGTAGGTCAGGGAAACAGACTCTTAGTCCCTACCTCCTTTTGCACAGTTTGTCAGCACAGAATATATATGTTTGCGACATCCGCCCAATGCAGCTCTTGCCTTGGACGGTGCCACTTTCGTAGATGGTCTGGTCTCCGAGACGGCAACCCCCCGACGGGCTTCATAGCGCCATGTTGCCAGGCCGCATACCCAAATACACCGGGTACCCCAATGCTTACCCAAGGACGTCGTCCCAGAGCCACAAAGGCAGTTGCCTCCTACCCTTTCACAACCCAGGCGTAGTCACCCGTCACTTAATCCCAGAGTGAAGACGCACAGTGGCGCCTCTGCCGTTAAAGCATGGCAAAAATCAAAAAAATCATGAAAACGTTCGCTAAATCTTATATATGTTTCTAATAGAGAATTTTCCAGGGATCAAGAATAAACAACTGTTTTTTTCACAGAAAATTATAGTTTACCAGGTAGAGCCGCTCAAAATTGGCCAATTTTCAACATTGAGAAAAATTTGAAATTTTTCTTCTTTTTCGTTGTATTTAAAATGGTTTTGTGAGTAAATAAGGCGGCCGGTTGTCGTTTTCTTGTATAGCAATTAAAGATAATTTAATTTAGAATTGAAACAAAAAAAAATTTTTTTGTTGAAAGTTGGCGGATATCTGTTTTTCGAAATGCCTATTTTTAGGCCCTTTTTAAAACTTTGATGGAAAAAAAATTTTAAAATATGTGCTCTGTCAAATAACAGTAGTTATTTGTGAAATATTCAGTTACCTAAATTCATAAAGTCTACCTGCGTCCAGCTGCAACTTCACTTTTTACATCAAATAAACTTAAACAACCTTGGGCATAAATACGCGCCTGAGCAGGTATATATAATTCAGTACGGCCGTAAGCTCGTTTTTGTTATTGGAACTTGTTAACAACATACATTTTTTTAAGTACGAATTGTATACCTGAAATTTATTTTAATAATTTGAGTAGGTATATAAAGCTATCCATCATACAATACACATTATCATGCGTCTTTTGGAGATTAAGGAACTAAGTATTCTGTTTACTTAAATAAAGTGAATAGTATTTTTAAATATAGTTCACAGATTAATATTTAATCAGACACACTCGAAACCAATTCTAATATGTATCTAGAAAACTCGAAATTATTTGCGGTGTTTAAATCTACAAAGTCAAGACGGGACTTCGTTGAGGCTATTATGAGAAAATTAGCGAGTGAAACAAGCATTAAAGAAAAGGAAGGCCTGGAAGAAAAAATTGGTTTACAATACATTATGATAGAAAGAAAATGGAAGGACGTCTATCGTTACAATTCAAAATTTCTAAGTAAGCATGAAAAGTGGCTAGCTGACAAAACTTTTTTGGACGAAGAAACGCCTAGCACGTCAACCAATCCAACTAGAGGGAGACCAACAAAACCCATAGAAGCGTGTTCTACCTACACAAGGAAAAGGAAGCTGTCTGATACCACAGAAGCACTGGCTATTAAATATAAAAAAGACGAAGAAAACGTGAAGTCTCATATAACAGAAGCAGTTGCGGTAGCAAGTCCAGTGCGACTGACGAGGATCAAAAACAGCTTTCCCACACCACCAAATACGCTACCTAGGAAATACACTCCCGAGGAAGCTTTGACGCTGTTTATAGATATCGGTTTAACGAAGAAAAAATATATTATATTGCGTAAGTCATTATTGCAACGTAATGCCGATATTTTACCTGGATACAAAAAAATTACTCAAGCCAAGAAAGAAGCAGTTCCTCTAAGTCGCAAAATAACCGAATTATCAGCTGAAATTGAGCTACAAAACCTAATGGATCATACGTCCACACGACTCCTTCAAAGTTTTACTGAAGAAAAGTTGAAATCACTGCCAAAGGAGCTAGCATTGATAACTAAGTGGGGCTGTGATGGATCATCAGGACAAAGCGCATATAAACAAAGAATAAATGTAGACGATGAAACAATTACAGATAGTAATATGTTTATGGCTTCTATTGTTCCATTACGACTAAAAGATGAAGCTTCAGAATATTGGAAAAATCCACGTCCGTCATCAACTATATTGTGCCGTCCGATATTATTTAAATACGAGAAGGAGTCTTGAAAATCTTGATGATTCAATAACTGACGAACTAAATTATGAGTATGGAATATCTCCTTTGCATGCTAGGATAAGATGTATGGAATTTGTTTTGAAGCTGGCTTATACACTACCACAACAAGGGGAAGTTTTCGACGACAATACAACATGTAAGGAGAAACAAAACAGGAGAAAAAAAAATAATTCAGGATGCATTCTATAAAGAGATTGGCCTTAGAGTTGACTGTCCAAAGTATGGATACGGAAATACAAATGATGGTAACTCCTCAAGAAGATTTTTTGAAAACGATGAAGTGACTGCTCGCATAACAGGAGTTGATAGAGATATTGTGAAAAGATTGGGAGTAATTTTAAATATTTTAAACTGCCATGAACCAGTTAATGGACCCAAATTTGGAGAATATGCATCTAAAACTACAGAGTTGCTGCATCAAAAGAACCTGAGAAAAAACATACACCAACGGTACATAAAATTTTAGCACATGGAAAAGATTTAATAGAGTACCAGTGCTTACCATTAGGAGAATTGTCTGAAGAAGCTCAAGAATCTAAGAACAAGGACTACAAAAGATATAGATGTATGAACACCTGCAAAGTATCACGAGTTAGACAAAACGAAGACCTTTTCAACATGTTAGCTATCTCTTCTGATCCAGTCATATCATCTATGAGGTATGTAAGAACACAAAAAGATCTTACAGATGCGTATAGCTCAAAAATGGTTCCAGTGACGATGACTATGTTAAGATAAAATAAGTTTCTCACTTCTTATCACAACAATGAAAAAGAGATTTACTAATCAATTTTGTTACTTTACTGAAAAATAAGATATCTATGTACAAGTTAATTTTTTATTTCAAAAAAAGAATTAATTTTGTAATTTATAAATATATACTTTTCGTTATTGCATTTCTCTAAAGTTTATTAAATTCATTTTAAAGCTTAGGCATTTCGCCTTCAAACGAGTATTAAATTTTTATAGAAATCAATACCTCTATCGAGTTTGGTAGAAATTGGTAAAGCGGTTACTAAGATCAAACTTTTTAGCATAAATGGGCAGTGCCACTCCCTTTTTCCAAAATTCGTTGGCTGTTTAAACTTAAGCTCAAATAAAATTTCATTGAACCACTTTCAATAACTTTTAGTTATTAATAAAATACATATTTGGCTTGTAAATTAAAAAAAAAAACATGTAAAATTTTACGATGAATTTTGAAGCACCTTGTTATTGTGGCACCAAAAACGTTATTGATTACGTGACTACTTAGATACAACTTTTTATCATAAGTGGACAGCGCCACGCTATCTTATCAAAATCATTAGTTTATCTTATTTAATGCTTAAATACGTCATTATAAGACAAATCTCATTTTATAAAATTTTCGACTTTGACGAATTTTTTTGAAGCACCCTGTATCTGTGACATTCTGAGCTTTCGCACAGTAAAACTTCGAATAATTAGCTTTCATTTGCATTTTAAATTTTTAAAATATCTTCATTGGTTCAAAAGTTATGATTTTTGCAAAGAAAATACTCAAAAGGCGCCACTGTGCGACGTCTCCCCCGTTGCACTTCAGAATTCTGCAGTTAAACTGTAATGGATTAACTGGGAAGATCACGGAGATAGTTGGTTTCATGAAGCGGCACAACATCCGCAGTGCTGCGATTCATGAGACTAAACTCACAGCAAGATCTGCTCTGCAAACCTGTTCTGGGTATAATGTCCACAGAAAAGATCGCGAGAGCGGAAATGGAGGCGGCCTCGCGTTTATCATACACTACTCTGTGCAATATCATATATTTGATCCCGACATCGGCCGCAGGGACAGTGTTTTAGAACGTCAAGGCTTATCTGTCCGGTCAGGCGATGCAAACCTAGAAATCATCAACATCTACATCCCTCCTGTCACCTGTTGCCCCAGTGGATACCGCCCTAATATCAGCGCCTTACTCACTGGCAATAATCACAATATCTTGGGCGATTTCAACGCCTATCACGATCTATGGCATTCAAACTTGCACGCAGACAGTAGGGGTGAGATGTTGGCGGATCAAATAGAAGAAACGACGTTCTGCACAATAAACGGAGACGCCGTCACACGTATGGCAGGAAGCTGGGACGAATACAAATCCTTTACAGAAAACCGCTTTGGGGCCCTCCCTATCCCGACTGATGCTCGCCAGGTGGAGCGTGCTTTCCGCAAGATCATTGAGTCCGCCTCGGCTCGCTTCATTCCCGCCGGTAGAATTCCCGAAATTCGGCCTTATTTCCCGGCGGAGGCCGCAAACTTAGCGAGAGAACGTGACCTTATTAGACAACTCGATCCCCAAATAAGGGATATAAAACAACGCATAAGAATGCTTGTGGATGAACACAAGCGGGCGAAATGGGGGGAGCACCTAAGCGGTTGTAACCTATCTGCCGGTGTAGGTAAACTTTGGTCCGCCGTAAGGTCCCTATCGAATCCGTCTAAGCACAACGACACCTGTTGCCCCAGTGGATACCGCCCTAATATCAGCGCCTTACTCACTGGCAATATTCACATTATCTTGGGGGATTTCAATGCCTATCACGATCTATGGCATTCAAACTTGCAGACAGACAGTAGGGGTGAGATGTTGGCGAATCAAATAGAAGAAACGACGTTCTGCACAATAGACGGAGACGCCCCCACACGTATGGCAGGAAGCTGTCACAGTTCGCCGGATATATCAATCGAGAGCGCAGGACTCGTAAATTGCGTCAACTGGCAGTCGATGGTAACATTGGCATCTGACCACCTGCCTATACTTATTTCGCTCGAGCGTACCGCCGACTTCATCGTCACAGAAAAACGCACTCTCATAAACTTCAAAAAAGGAAAGTGGGACGAATACAAATCCTTTACAGACAACCGCTTTGCGGCCCTCCCTATCCCGGCTGATGCTCGCCAAGGGGAGCGTGCTTTCCGCAAGGTCATTGAGTGCGCCTCGGCTCGCTTCATTCCCTCCCGGTAGAATTCCCGAAATTCGGTCTCATTTCCCGGCGGAGGCTGCAAACTTAGCGAGAGAACGTGACCTTATTAGACAGCTCGATCCCCAAAAAAGGGATATAAACCAACGCATAAGAATGCTTGTAGATGAACACAAGCGGGCGAAATGGGAGGAGCACCTAAGCGCTCGTAACCCATCTGCCGGTGTAGGTAAGCTTTGGTCCACCGTAAAGTCCCTATCGAATCAGTCTAAGCACAACGACAAAATTTCCATCGCCTTTGGCGATAAAGTGCTGTCGGATGCGAAAAATGCGCGAGCGCTTTTTGCCGACAATATATAATGCATTCTACGGTCGACAAAGATAGACGGAGGGCCAACAGACACGCACATAAACATAAATTCAGTGCGTTTCCAATTACCATCACCGCCAAAGGGGTCGAGGACGCCATCGGTAATGCTAAACCATCCAAAGCAGTGGCCCGACACGGCATATCCAAGCCGATGCTTAAACGCCTAGGGAAAGAGGGTTTCAAATCTTTAGCACATGTCTTCAACCTGTCTCTTTCCACCTTTGTCATTCCCGAAAAAATGGCCAAGGTGGTCCCGCTACTAAAGCCTGGGAAAGCAGCTAACATACGAGAGTCATATCGCCCGATATCTCTCCTATCGCCAGCAGCCAAGACGCTTGAAGCCATTTGGCTCCCCTACTTCAAAGCAAATTTGCAGCTAGCCTGTCATCAGCATGGCTTTAGAAAACTCCATAGCACCACCACCGCGCTAAATGCCATTAGCACCCAGATAAATTGCGGTTTAAATCAAATCCCCCATCATAGAACAGTACTCGTTGCGCTAGACCTATCAAAAGCTTTTGATACGGTCAACCATGGCACGTTACTGCAAGACCTGGAAGGGTCTACACTTCCCACATGTCTTAAAAGGTGGACCGCAAATTATTTGTGTGGTCGGCAGGCATCGGTGCAATTTAGAAACGAATCATCTAAACCAAGAAGAATCAAACAAGGGGTGGCACAGGGTGGTGTCCTATCCCGACTTTTGTTTAACTTCTACATATCAAAACTACCTTCGCTACCAGAAGGAGTTACTATCGTTTCCTACGCCGATGACTGCACAATAATGGCCACAGTCCCAGGCCCACAGATCGATGAGCTTTGCAACAGAATAAGCGGCTACCTCCCTGATCTCCTCATGAGGCGAGAAAACTCCCCGTAAGGGAGAGAAATGAGATGCTAACCAAACAGTTCCTGTTGAATATATAAAATTAAATGTAATAGCGAACATTTCAAAGAAAAAATCATGAGAATCGGTTAATTTTTGACAAAGTTATTGACAGTTGAAAAAATAGGTGAATAAAATACCGGTTGCATTTTATGGAATTTAATTGCCGATAAATCGAAAAAAAAAATTTTTTTGAGGCAAAAAAAAAAACACGTCTTTCATTATTTTGACCAAAGAACAACATATTTAAATTTCATCGAAATCAAAAATCATGTCCTGCGCGGACCGGGTGTCTTGAAATGGAATGACCCTGGGGAAAATCGTATACAGATTTTTAACATATGTAGATGGCATTTAGCAATTCCAATGTTGACAGACCTTTATCAAAATTTGCTTCGTAAATGTGTTCCAATTCGCATTCTATTATTTGAGAAATGTCCGACTTGTATTTTTCGACAAATTGTGCCGCGCTCGCCCGAACAGTAGTTTCATCCATGTCTTCAAATTGCCACAAGAAGGAAAACGTCTCGCTCAAATCTCTCATAGCTGCAAATCGTTTAGAAATGCCAGTTGTCTAAGCTTTGGGCAATTGAGGGCGAGCAGTTTAATAAGAGTTATAAATGAGTAATTTTATGTGCTTGTAAGCGTATGAGTCGTGGCACAGTGGCTGACGTACCCGACCAAACGCCCGGGGTTGCGGGTTCAACTCCCACCAAGCATTCCTTTTTTTTAATTTATAAATTATTATTATTAATGGACTGTATTGAGTTTATGGGGTTTTTGATTTAATGTATTCCATTTATTGAGTTGGGTAGTTTTAGTGTTATTGGTGTATTTAAGTCATGGGAGGATGCATAGCATCAGTACACCTTTTATTTATTTAATGTGGGGGCGAGCACTGGGGGGCTCTGAGGCTTCGCTCTACTGAGCCACCTCATCCTCTATTTGAAGAACCCTTTAAAATGTGATATGGAGGCGAGCACGGGACGGCTCTGAGGTATTGGCACCCCATTTTCTACAAGAAAAACCTCTATTTATTTAATTTGGGGCGAGAGTTGGGCACTCTGAGGTTTCGCTCTAATGAGCCACCTCATCTTCTATTTGAAGAACCCCTTCAAAGTGTGATATGGAGGCGAGCACTGGGCTCTGATGCATTATCACACCATCCGAAGAACCTCCCTTTTAATTAAAAAACTCAAACTATGTCTTTAGAATATTTCACTAACCAGTTGAGAATTACAAGCACACTCAATGGCTACTGAAACAAACGAACGAAAAATGTTCATAGTTTAAGTCGCTTAAACATACTCCCCCCTTAGACGGCTTAGTCGTCTAATGAAACTTCCATACGAGCCAGTCATCCGGCTCGAAGGACCATGTCTAAGCTTTGGGCAATTGAGGGCGAGCAGTTTAATAAGAGTTATAAATGAGTAATTTTATGTGCTTGTAAGCGTATGAGTCGTGGCACAGTGGCTGACGTACCCGACCAAACGCCCGGGGTTGCGGGTTCAACTCCCACCAAGCATTCCTTTTTTTAAATTTATAAATTATTATTATTAATGGACTGTATTGAGTTTATTGGGTTTTTGATTTAATGTATTCCATTTATTGAGTTGGGTAGTTTTAGTGTTATTGGTGTATTTAAGTCATGGGAGGATGCATAGCATCAGTACACCTTTTATTTATTTAATGTGGGGGCGAGCACTGGGGGGCTCTGAGGCTTCGCTCTACTGAGCCACCTCATCCTCTATTTGAAGAACCCTTTAAAATGTGATATGGAGGCGAGCACGGGACGGCTCTGAGGTATTGGCACCCCATTTTCTACAAGAAAAACCTCTATTTATTTAATTTGGGGCGAGAGTTGGGCACTCTGAGGTTTCGCTCTAATGAGCCACCTCATCTTCTATTTGAAGAACCCCTTCAAAGTGTGATATGGAGGCGAGCACTGGGCTCTGATGCATTATCACACCATCCGAAGAACCTCCCTTTTAATTAAAAAACTCAAACTATGTCTTTAGAATATTTCACTAACCAGTTGAGAATTACAAGCACACTCAATGGCTACTGAAACAAACGAACGAAAAATGTTCATAGTTTAAGTCGCTTAAACACCAGTGATTACCGAATCAACGATCAACAGGAATGTATTGTTTTTAAAATCAAACTCTGAATCATCCGTAATCATTTCATTTAATTTATCTTCAGAACATCTTTTGGCTTTTCTCTTTCGAATGTACGGAAACTTTGGCGAGATGTTCAGTTGAATTGCAACTGTTTTGCATTCGTTTAAAATTGTTTCCCATTGATTCCTGATCGACTTCAAATCAGCTAATAAGGCATCTATATGTCGGACCTCATGTTGTTGTTGTTGTAGCAGTGCTTCGCCCCACCTAATAGGTGCGACCGATCACAAATTGTCATCAAGGTCCTCTAACGGGAGTCCAAGGAAACTTGCTGTTTCAACAGGGGTGGACCATATTGAAAGGGGTGTTAGAGGCGTTGTTTCCACATTAAAATTAAAGAGATGGTTGGTGTCATGTGGGGACATATTGCAAGCGGGGCATACATTTTGTATGTCGGGGTTGATTCTGGATAGTTAAGAGTTTAGCCTGTTACAGTATGTAGAACGTAGTTGAGCTAGAGTGACTCGCGTTTCCCTGCGTTCCTCTTCCGCAACTTTTGGGTAATATTCTTCGAGTACTGGATGTGGAGATTTAAAACACGTTTTAATTTATTAAAACTTTAAACTATATTTATTAATACGCGTTAATGTATGCGTCTATTTTATTTTTCATTTTTCAGAACAATGAAAATTTTTGAAAATTTAAAAATCAATATTGAAAATTAAAATATTGATAATACATTTTAAAATTACAAAGTTCAAAGTAACTAAAATACAAAGTTAAATAAAAATAATAAGAACCCTACATTACTCCCCCTACAGGAAAATTTAACATTAAACAAATTGAACGTAACTCTCTTTTTATGTAAATTCTTGGTGTTGTTTGTGTCTGTCGTTTCAATTATTGCAGATTTTAATCTATCAATAGGAGTATTTTTAATATTATTATCTATTTCAAGTTTAAAACATTTTTGGGCTTTTTCCACAATTTTGTATGGTTGTTGTAATGAATGTTTATTAATGACTCTAACAAATGCAAATTTACAGTTTTGAAGATCTTTTGGAACGTAAATTCCAGTATCAGAATCTTTATGATGACTTAAATTTGATCTAACATTTCGAAAATATTCACGTAAATTACTTAAAATTTCAGTTGATGAGAAATTTTTAGCTGATGGCACAATAAGTTCCCCTGGCAAACGTAAATTCTTACCGAAAACCATTTCCGCTGGTGTAGCCGAAATATCTTCTTTGTAAATAGATCGCAAACCAAGTAATATGACGGGTAACTCGTCATACCAATTATTTGTGTCCTCTCTAGCTATTATAGTAGTCTTTAATTGTCTATGAAACCTTTCAACCATACCATTTCCTTGAGGGTGATATGCGGATGTTGTAATTTGGTGACTACCAAGTAAGTTAGTTAACTCTGAAAACAATTTCGATGTTGCTATCTTTAACGGAACTCCAAACCGAGAAATATATTCTCTAAAAAACTTATTTGCAATTGTAGTTGCTGAAATATCTTTTAATGCATATGCCTCAGGCCAACGGGTAAATCTTTCAATAATCGTTAAAATATAGCGATGTCCTTTTGAAATAGCTAATGGTCCAACTATATCTAAATTGATGTGTTCAAATATATTCTTGGGAATTTGAATTTTGACAACAGGGGATTTTATATGACGATAAACTTTAGATTTTTGACAATTAAGACACTCTTTTGACCAAATATTAATATCCTTATTCATATTAGGCCAATAATATTTTTTAACTATGAGCCGTCGTGTAGCTCTTGTACCCGGATGTGCTATTCCATGTAAAATATCAAATACTGTCTTTCGCAAATTACTCGGTACAAATGGCCTAGGAGTTTCTCCTGAAATTTCACACCAAATATTAAAATTTAAAATGGGAATACTAATTAGTTTTAAATTTAGATATTCAGAATCAGATACAAGTTGATTTAAGTCATCATCTTTTTGTTGTTCAGTTTGTAAAATTTTAAAATTCAGTTCTGTATTATATATTGCATTAACCTCAAAAGCTCTAGATAGCGTATCTGCTACAACATTGGATTCTCCTTTAATGTATTGCATGTTATCAGTAAATTGTGCTATACATTCCAAGTGTCTCGTTTGTCTAGGACTTCGTTCTGTTTTTGAATTTAAAGCAGTAGTCAAAGGTTTATTGTCCGTATAAACTGTAAATTGTCGTCCTTCCAAAAGATACCTAAAATGTTTTATATTTAAGTAAATCGCCAATAACTCCCTATCAAAAGCACTATATTTAATTTCAGTTGGAGAAAGTTTTTTAGAAAAGAATGCAATGGGCTCATTTTTATTATTGTAATTTTGTTGTATAACGCCCCCAATCGCTGCGTTAGATGCATCTACTGTTAAAGATAATTTAGCATGTTTGTTAAAATGATTTAACAATATCGTAGATGCAAATTTATCTTTAATGCATTCAAAAGCTTCATTCGTATTCTCGTCCCATACCAAAGTTTTGTCACGTTTCTTACTTACTTTGTAAATTAGATCATAAATTTTGTTTGTAAATTCTGTTAGTTTTGGAATGTATCTATGATAATAATTTACCATAGCAATACGTTTCTGTGCCTGCTTAACTGATTTTGGACGTTCGAAATTGCGAATAGTTGATACCTTTTCATCAGAAGGTCGAATACATGTTCCAGAAATGTTATGTCCTAAAAAATATATATTTGTTACACCAAAAGTACATTTACTTGGTTTAATGTTTAAACCGTACTCTGTAAGGTGTTGAAAAAGGATACGTAAATCTTTTAAATGTTGTTCTTCGTCTTTACTTGCAATAAGTAAGTCGTCAATGTAAGCATATACAAAATCTAAGTCACCTACTACCTCATTTATGAATCTTTGAAAGGTTTGTGTAGAATTTCTAAGTCCGAAAGGCATTCTCATGAATTCAAACATACCGAAAGGAGTTGTAATGTAACTAAATCTAATTTTGAAAATATACTTTTATTATGAAGGTTCATATTAAAATCCTGAATGGGAGGTAAGGGATAACGATCGGGAACAGTTACAATATTTAATCTTCTAAAATCACCACATGGACGCCAATCGTTCAACTCTTTTTTAGGTACAAGGTGAAGTGGTGATGCTACTGAAGAATTTGAAGGCCGACAAATGCATGTTTTAACTAAGAAATTAAACTCCGTTTCCGCGACTTTGTATTTTACCGGATCTAAGCGCCTGGGCTTAGAAAATGGAAGACTACCTTCTGTTACAAGTCGATGTACTGTTGTATGTTTAACAGGTTTAGTATAATCTGGCTCTGAAATAAGTGACGGAAACTCTTTTAATAATTTTGTAAATTTATTGTCAACCACAAATAATTTAGGTAATGGAATATCACAAAAGTAGGATACTGTATTAACTGAGAGATTGGTTAATGGATCTACTAAACGTTTATGTTTAATGTCTATAAGACCATATTTACAAAGAAAATCAGCTTGGCTTGGCTATATCCGCAATCAAAAATGTAAAGGGAAATTCACGTCTTAAACCTAAATTTACGTTTAAATTGCCCGTAAGTGGCAATTGTTGAGCCATTAGCTGCAGTGAGAATTATGTGTGAACGTTTCGTATGAGGAAATTTAGACGCGGGTAATACCGCAATTTCTGCTCCGCTATCAATTAAAAAATTTTGTTGGTTTTCTCTATCAAAAATAAATAAGCGACGCGTCGAAAATTCTAAATTTTCGTTGTTCGTCGCTGCAACGGAAGAATTTAGTTTGTTGAAACTTTGTTTTTTGTTATAAGAACAAGGTTGTTCACAACTTCGAGCATTATTTCCAAATTTGTAATGAAATCTACACAACCAATTTGGATTATTAAGCGAGTTACAATGACGTCTAAAAGAATTTCTAAAATTGTTCCTAGGATAAGAACGCGACCTAGATTGATTCCGATACATTTCTGTTTTAACTTCAGCTAACTCCAAAGAAAGTTTCTGAAAATTCTCACACATCAAAGGGGTGATTTTAACTAGATTTTCAACAATAGAATTTTGAACTTTTGTATCTGAATTTGTATTTACTGAGAAAACTTCGTTTTTATTCATAACTTCAAAAATGGTATCTGCTAATTTTGTTAACTCATTAATATTATCACAACTTCAGCTAGCCAAAATGACATTTACATTTTTGGGAAGTTTTCTCAACCAAATTCTTTATTTCTTTATTTAATTATGAGTCTTTGGAATACAATCCTTACAGATTATGTACTTAACTAATTTATAGGTTACATACTAATTTTGTGTATAAATCGAACCACTTATAGGGCTAAGTTAAGCATTACGAGAAAAGCATTAATTGGCATCGAAAAATCCAAAGTGATAGCATCACTTAGTGAATTAAACTCCCTTAAAGCACGATTTACGGGAGCATTACGAGCATATAGCGTTCTCGTATTAACCCCATAGAAAGGAGACATATTACGAAGAAACCGTTGAGGGACATTAAACCGAATCCTTTCTAATAAGTATGGACAGTCAATTAGGCCCTTGACAATTTTGAAAATAAAGGACAAGGAGAGTATAGATCTTCGACTCTCCAATGATTTGAGACTTAGCAGTGTAAGACGAGCAGTATAAGATGGTACGGGCTCCTCAAAATGTAACGTCCAAAGAGCATACTTAAGAAAGCGTTTTTGTATTCCCTCTAGTCTATTTATAGCTGTCATAGTACTAGGTCTCCAAATAAAGACAGCATATTCTAAATGAGACCTTACAAAAGAAGTATAGAGAGCTTTAAAAGTATAAGGGTCACAGAACTTCGCGGAATTGCGCCTAACAAAACCCAGCATTGAGTAAGATTTAGAGGTAACGTGGCTAATATGATTATTGAAGGAAAACTTGCTATCAAATATAACCCCAAGGTCCTTAATCTCACTAAGACATTGAAGTTCACAATTAGAAATACTATATTTTGAGCTAAATATATTGGATGACTTAGAATAGGTCACATGAACGCATTTAGATGCATTTAAGGACAGATGAGACCTGAGACACCACAGATGTAGCTTGGTAATGTCATTTTGCAATTTCAATATATCATCAGGCGACTTAATAATTGAAAACAATTTTAGGTCATCAGCGTAAAGGAGACATTTAGCAAATGTAAAGCTATTGCTAATGTCATTAATAAAAATATTAAATAATAATGGACCTAGCATACTCCCCTGTGGTACCCCAGAAGAGGCAATAAAGGGAATAGAAGACTCCCCATCAACAGTAACAACACTCCGCCTGCTGGATAAATATGAACTTAACCATTACAGAAAGGAAGAATGAAAACCAAGGCATCTTAGTTTATTAATTAGTACTCTATGGGAGACCCTATCAAAGGCTTTCGAAAAATCAGTATAGATACAATCTACCTGCGAACCAGCTGAAAAAGACTCAATGCAATACTCACTGAAAACAGCAAGGTTAGAAATCGTCTACCTCTCCGCAACGAAACCATGCTGATAAGGAGAAATAAGGGACTTAACCGCAAAGCTCAACTTAGCATTTTGGAAACAGTGGTCAGTTTGGATATGGGTCTGTAGTTACGCACATCATTTTTGTTGCCACTCTTGAAGATAGGCGTAATAGACGTAACCTTCCAATCATCAATAAAATTCCCAGAGGAGAGTGATTTGTTGAAAATAAGTTGGAGAGGATAAACCAGGGCCGGACAATTTTTCAATAAGATGGGAGAAAATCCGTCTAAATCTGTTTGAGAAGAAAACTGAAGATTATTAATAGCTTCACTAATATCATCAGAAGAAAAATGTAGAGCTCCGAAATTTAAGGCAGAGTTCAGACTATTCGAAAAATCGAGCGGTTGATAACTATCATCCACAGAAAAATTGGATTTAAAAAAATCAGCAAATAAGTTAGCAGCCTCATTTGGAGTTTTCGCCGAGTTATCATCCAGGAAAACTCCGGTAGGCACACTAGCGGAACACTTTTTGTCCTTAAGATATTTCCAAAAACATTTTGGATTCGATTTGATGTTACCCTCGATATTGCGCATATGCTCAGAATAAAGAGTTTTATTCAAAATATTAAAATCCTTTAAGCACGACTTATATTTACTGAAAAACATGTTATTCTTATTCTTTTGAAATTTTTTTAAGAATTTGTTTTTAAGATTCTTGAGTTTTTTTAATTCCTTAGTGTACCAAGGTAATTTGTACGCTCTTTTTACCCGCAGGGGGATTCTATCCAAACATTGGGTGAATAAAATAGACTTAAAAGTGGAAAAGCTAACAGAAGTATCAAGTCCACCAAGTAGCTCCTCCCAATTTATTTCAAGTAAAAAATCATTGAGACTTGCAAAGTCACACAAAGAATAACTAAATATTAATTTACTGTCAGTAGTAACCGGAAGAAAATGATAAAAACTAAACTCAACGACAAGTGGTAGATGATGACTGTCCTTAGAAGTAACTGGATTCAAGCACTCACTAACATCACAACAAAAATTGTCACTTATGAATATGAGATCCAATAATCTATTTAGAGTATTAAAATACTTATTAATTTGAATTAAGTTAAGACTAAGCACATTATCGATAAAATACAACTCCAGATTTGAGATGACATTATTGGGCGTGAGACCGTATTTATTAGAAATGCTGGTTGACCAATTAATGTTAGAGAGATTAAAATCGCCAAGCACGCAGAGATGGTGCTCTTTAACGTTGTTGAGAGCTAATGATGCAATGTTGTCTGCGTGTGCCTTGTATAACTCAAAAGAGCTGCCCGGTGGCACGTACGATACGAGAATATATAAAGAGCCTTGCGGTGTGGAACCACTAACACGTACACAAAGCTGATCCAGTAAAGAGTCACCATTCGAAAGTGGGACTAAAGACGCTTGCAATTGACGCTTAATGGCGATAAAAACACCACCTCTTCGAAGGCAGCCAGTTTTTTCAGCATCACGATCTTTACGAAATACAGTGAACAAATTTGAGTTGAAGAATTCACCATCAAAAAAGTTCTTGTTTAACCATGTTTCAACGAAAACAAAGATGTCGTAATTCATTTGCTCACAAAAGTTGTACACCAATTCAGACTTGGTTCTCATACCAGATACATTATGAAAATAAATTTTCAGCTCACTATTATTGTTTATGTGTAATCGGTTACTACTTGCTACGCCCGTAATAGCTTTCGTCGACCCTTCCGAAAAATCTGAAAAGGCTTTACGGTAACATTTGTTGGCCAGATATCCGAGCATAATAATTTTTCATAAGAGGACTCAGGAACTCCTAATTTAAAATTAATCCTATTCAGAGATTGAGTTGAGACGTCTTTATTTATCAGTTTAGAGCATGAAAGTAGAGTTCTATCTAAATCAATTTGTTTAGCCAAATAATTTTTTATATCATCCTCCGATACAGATGGTGAAAAAGAAGCCAAATGGAGCCATTTGTAGGGGTCAGCGACATTCAGATCAATATTGTCATTGGTTCCTCTTATGCGAACATTATTATTATTATTTTGACGTTTATGCGACAGCTTTACCCCTTGTGCATTGTCAGCATTGTCTCTTTAAAATATTTTCACTAAAATTTGAACCCGATAACAAAATTAATGACCGATAAAACTCAGAGGGCTTTCGATCATCCATTTCTGAATCACTTAAAATTTTGTCTAGCTTTGAATTTTCACTAAGCGAATGCCTTTCTATCAAAACTTGTTTAAGTTCACTAAACTTGTTAGTAAGGGGAGGATTTTGGATAAAATCTAAAATTGTTACTATTACTTCTTGTGGAAGTGCTGTTATAATGTGTTCGTATTTGGTATTCTCTTGGGTTATATTTTTGGTGCTAAATTGTGTTTCAGCATGTATAAACCACGCTTCTGGACAACTATTCCAAAATTGTGGAAGTTTGACTGAAGTTGCTGAAATTTCGTTTTGATTGTAATTATCATACGGATTTGTAATATTTTCTTGTAGTGTCATTTGGTATATTTATAAATGAATTATTTAGATTATTAGAAAGTGTAGATGTTTGTGTATTCTGTTGTGGTGAACCATAGATGTTAAGAATGATTGAAGTGAACGAATAATGATGTAAAAAAATATGAATAATTGATTCTAATTCGAGCTAATTGAATATCTAATTGCATTAGCAGAAGTCAACTACATTTCTAATTGTAAAGGTAACCCAATTTTTTTTACTAATGGCAACTAATTGCAATTAGATTTACCATTAGAATAAAAATTTCAATTGTCTAATGGGAATTAGTTGACTATTTCTAATTGTTTAATGAATTAGACAATATAAACCAACTGCATCAATCACTAATTCTAATTGCAATTTAACATGTATGTGGTGAACGAAACATGGTAAAAAATTTGAAAAAGAGAGTTCACAAACAAAACCGTAAAATAAACCAGTAATTATATTATGAATTTCGAAAAATGTATTAAATAAATAATTTAAAGACAGAGTTTACAATAAATTTAAAATATATCTATATATCAGTATACTTATATATATAAAATATATTCATACACAAAAACAAAATAGATATGACTCCTCACCAAAATTATTGTTACAATGCAGGAAAATGACGTCGTTGTTAAAAAATACTTGATACGGATATTCTTTCTGCTGCTGCAACTGATGTTTATGCAATGGCTTTTGATTGTTTTGCTGCTCAATCGTTGAAGTCAAATGTGACAGCTGTGTTTACGCAATGGCTTTGATGAAGGGGTAGATGGGTGTAATATGGATAAGAACTATTATAGACGCCGCTTAAATGTAGCTCCAAACAAATATGTTAGTATACGTTCATAAATTATATACCAAAGGATTTCAAGTTTGATAGTAGTTTTTGATTAGCTCGTTATTGCTGTTACTGTACATTTGTGGTTTAACCCAAAAGTGCCGCTGCGTTTCAGCAAACACATGCACATTTCGTTATTCCATAGATCGAATATCAAATATTTTGATTGAGATACTTTATTAAACAAAATAGTAGATACATTAATAACCATTGTTAAATACATTATATTCTATTATTTAGAAATGCTTATAACTATTTGTTATTTCTTTTTGTTATTTTTACCACTTTTATCATTTTTAACCTTTTTTCTATTTTTAACAATGGAGTTCTCTGTCTGCTTATTCGTTTTTGAAACCACTTCAATTCTTTTATTTTTCAGTTCTTTCTGGTCTACGACATTGAATATATTTTCATACCATTTCGATGCTTCACTACTTCAAAATTTTATTAGAGAGTTATACCGTTTTTCCATAAATGAAGCTAATATCTTTGTTTAAATATCACTATTATTTTCTAAGATTAATATGGTATATGTATGTGATCGTTCTCTTTTTTATTTAGTTGATTTATGGAAAAACGGTGTAACTCGACTTCTACCATTATTCCACACATCCCCTCAATTTTTAATTAATTTGTGCTCATGAAGCTTTGGTAATAAAATTTATGTAATCACTGCTTCTTTAAGTTTCCGCGCCTCCTTCGATGTTCTATGACGATCTTAAGCATTTAGGGTTTTTGAACTGATTTCCTTTCGACAAATCGCCGCCAAATTGAGGTCGCTATTGGAGAAAGGTACGCCAAACAGCTTGTAGTTGGCGACATTGGAGACGCACAGAGTATGCTACGTTTCGCAGACTATGAACACTTTTATTGGTGTGCTTTGCTATTAGCTATTGTTTATCTAGAAATTGACGCCCACTCACACAATTGATTTTGGGTGCTTATTAACTTTTTAAGAACTTGTGCACTTGAGAATTTTGTTTGTAATAATTTTTCTATCAATAAAGCAAGCTTTTAAAACTCGTATGTTCTTTTTAAACTGCACTTTTCTACAACCCTTAAAGATATGTGCCTTTATTAATTTCTTATTGTAAATGCATTCAATTTCTTTATATTCTATTCATTTCACAGCGTCCTTTTACACTTCACTGCGTAAGCACATTCTATTCGCTTGATTTTCTTATTATTTTTACCGACAATCTTATAAACTAAATATATCAAGCGACATTATTGTTGTTGAGTTTTTGCATCATTAAGATGTTTTGTCTTGTCGAAATTAACATTGATGTTAGTGGCTTGCGTTTCCCTTCGCGTTCACGCTGCTTCTCTAATTGAGCTAATTTTAATTGCTCTTCTTTTTGCCTTTCAAGTTGCACACAACACAATTTTTTAAATAGACAGAGATCGCCAATGAGGAGATTTAAACCACGTTTTAATTTATAAAAACTTTAAACTATATTTATTAATACGCCTTAATTAATGCGTATGAAAATGAAATTTTTGAAAATTGAAAAATCAATATTGAAAATTAAAATATTGATAATACATTTTAAAATCACAAAGTTCAAAGTAACTAAAATACGAAGTTAAATAAAAATAATAAGAACCCTACACTGGATTCACCGGACAATTCCTGGCATAAAGGTCCGACGCCTGTTTGTGGAGTTCAATGAGGACCCCCTTGTGCGTTTTTTGCTTCATACGGCTGAGTTCTCAGGTGCCGCATTTCCTCATAATGCTTACGGAGATGACTCCTTAAGCCCCTAGGCCGTGTTGGCTCATCAATCAGATGTCTGTTGGAATGCCCAGGTTTCTGGGATGCCATCGATCATGCTAAACCATCCAAAGCAGTGGGCCCAGACGGCATAGCCATGACGATGCTTAAAAGCCTAGGGAAAGAGGGTTTCAAATACTTAGCACATGTCTTCAACCTGTCTCTTTCCATCTTTGACATTCCCGAAAAATGGAAAATTGCCAAGGTGGTCCCGCTACTCAAGCCTGGGAAACCAGCTAACATAGGAAAGTCATATCGGCCGATATCTCTCCTATCGCCAGTAGCCAAGACGTTTGAAGCCATTTTGCTTCCCTACTTCAAAGCAAATTTGCAGCTAGCCTGTCATCAGCATGGCTTCAGAAAACTCCATAGCACCACCACCGCGCTAAATGCCATTAGCACCCAGATAAATTGCGGTTTAAATCAAAACCCCCACCATAGAATAGTACTCGTTGCGCTATACATATCAAAAGCTTTTGATACGGTCAACTATGGCACGTTACTGCAAGACCTGGAAGGGTCTACCCTTCCCCCATGTTTTAAAAGGTGGACCGCAAATTATCTGGGTGGTCGGCAGGCATCGCACAGTGTTTCGTGTAGAACAAGGTAGCTGGACAAAAACAAAGTTCTTATTCCAAGAAAAGTGTAATGAGAAATGAAAGAAAACAAACAAAATAACGGGATTTTCGCTTTTTTTTTGATATTTTTGCTCATATACATTGAGTAATTGAAGTAAGAAGGCAGGAGTGACCGTAAAATGCATTGATTAATTTGCAAAATTCTTGTTGAATATTAAGCTTCATATTTCTTTTAAGTGAACACTTTTATATAATTTTTTTGATGGATTCTAAGCTCGAAGGTAAGTACAATTTTTTAATAGTAATTCTTTCGCACGGCGGCCACCGTGGTGTGATGGTAGTGTGCTCCGCCTACCACACCGTATCCCCTCGGTTCCAACCCAGGGCAAGCAACATCAAAATTTTAGAAATAAGGTTTTTCAATTAGAAGAAAATTTTTCTAAGTGGGGTCGCCCCTCGGCAGTGTTTGGCAAGCGCTCAGGGTGTATTTCTGCCATGAAAAGCTCTCAGTGAAAACTCATCTGCCTTGCAGATGCTGTTCGGAGTCGGCATAAAACATGTAGGTCCCGTCGGGCCAATTTGTAGGGAAAATCAAGAGGAGCACGACGCAAATTGGAAGAGAAGCTCGGCCTTAGATCTCTTCGGAGGGTATCGCGCCTTACATTTATTTATTTATTTAATTCTTTCGCAATTAGAGTATTTTCAATATATTTAACATTCCGTTATTAAGAAGAAAAGGTATTTTTTCTGTATATTTTTAACTTTAGGGACAAAAAAGTTACATACATCCGCGGACATCCGGGCTAAATTTTACATATGTTATAGTCGCAGGTATTCTCTAATAGTCGAAAGAAAAAACCATTGCGAATTCTTTGCACATCTATTTTTAATTTTTTTTTTTGTAGATTTAGTTATCTATACATAAAAAATAGGATGTATGTACGTACCATCTCCGACGAGATATTTGAACTACAAACGGCAAAACCAATTCCCAGGTACAGGGAACCAACACGTAGCCATAAAACACACAAATATAAACGCGCAAGGTCAACAAAAGCACACCAAAAGCAAAAAGGCGAAGATCACTGACTTCAACCTGCCACAACCTACCGCACCAGTCACCAAGGCATAAAAACAGGTACATACAAAGCAATCCTAATGCAGGTATAATCACACAGGAACGCTACACAAAACAACCCCATTTGGTAGCATCTACGCCAATACCTGAATGTAATATAAATACTGCACAACTGATAACAAATCAGAACGATCAACGACACTTAAGATGGCAGCACAACAATCATCAACTATTCACCCTGTCGGAAAATCAACAACACAAAGCAGTTTAGTTATAACCGTACCAAGAACGGAGTTTTTTGACATTTGGGTTCAACATTCGAAGGAAACCAGATATAAAGAATTATTGAGTTTTTTTTTACTTAAGTACGATTTAAGCGAAGCAGTCGAGTATTCGTTAAAAAGTTTAAGCTTACAAATATCGGCATATTCGTCGAAGCTGGATTAAAAGTGGAACACTTCTGGAAGACATAAGGAGCGACTTTTGAATAAAAACTCGGAGTGGCTTTCAGGTCCAGACTTCACATTTACAATAACGGTGGATTCAAAGTTGCCACCAGACCAACCAACCACTTCTTCAGGTAACCCCGGCCCCGGGTGATGAAAGAAGGAATTTGTTAGCTGCAGTGAAAAAACCAAACGGCGTCGAGTGGATGACCTCTTAGAATCTAGAAGTCCTGGTGAGTTACTTTATGCGGCAGAAGTATCAACGCGTATGTCCGGCAATAGAAATGTTGCTAACATTATAAAAAAATCACAGGAAACCACTCAAATATCCTGCAAAAAGATGACATGTGAGCCAGATGCAAGATGCTTGAGCAATGTAGAAGCTTTAGCATACTACGTAGATAGCAAGTCGACGAATCATGGGTACAAAACGACTCGGAAGTGGAGCATCAAGGCAGGCCATAAGGTTTATCCATCATTTTATAGTCTAAGAAAATCTTAGGGAGAATGCTATCCAAATGAAATTGATGTGGGTGAAGCAAGTTCGGAAATTAAAGTCCAGTCCGTATTAGATAAAACTGTTGAGCGTTTAGTTTTAGCATATCAAGAAGTTTTTGTTAATTTATTACCTACAAACTTGACGTATACTTTAATCAGCAAGTGGGGTTGCGATGGAAGCTCTGGCCATAGCACATATAAGCAAAAGTTTACATTCAGTTCTGACACTGATGAGTTTTTGTTTATAGTTTTTTTCGTTCCTCGTCAATTACAGGATGAAAAATGTAACATTGTTTGGCAGAATCCTCAACCTTCTTCTACCATGTATGTGGGAATGCAACTCTGACCTAAGCGATTCTGATAAAAAGCGACTCTGAGACTCTACGAAAACTTGACCAACGCTTAATAACTAACGGACGAATGGACGATCAAAAAATACCGAAAGGACAGTTGAATTAAAGCACTCGAAACGGACGGACGCGTTTAACATGCGCACGGCTAATTAGCCTTGAAAATAACTATTGTTTAATAACTAAAGTTGATTAAAATAGTGAACGTTTGTGTAAAAATAAAACCTAAGCAAAACCTACAACTATGTTTGAACTTATATGCGAAATTAAAATCTAAGCAACAATTACAACTAAAACTATGTTTGAACTTACATGCTATTCTAAAATCTAAGCAACAATTACAACTATTACTATTCTAAAACTACCCTTAATCTACAACTATGTGTAAAATCTAAACCTAATTTACAATTAATAAACATTCTTAATAAACACAATAAATATTTAACTACATGTATTGTCGTCCAATTAAATTTATTTTTTTTAAAGAAACAAAAGATTTTATTGTTTTTTAAATGAACAAAGTTTTAGAGGAGATAAATGCGTTGTTGCCAGCAAAGTACATGCTCGAAGAATACGAAGTTTCCGTAAATCACAATATGCTTATAACAATGATTGACGGAAAAGTTTGCAATGTTTGAAAACTTCTTCCGCATAAAAGTGTTATATTTGTGGTGCCACTCCAAAAGATATGAATAATGAGTTACGGGACTTTACGCCTAACCGAGATAATCTTGGTTTTGGTTTGTCTAGTCTCCATGCATGGATAAGATGTTTTGAATGCTTGCTTCACATAAGTTATCGCCTCGAAGTAAAAAAATGGCAGCTTAGGAATGAGGCAGATAAAGAGAGTGTAAAGCTACGTTCCAACGAAATTCAGAATAAATTTAAAGTGTACTTGGAATGATAGTAGATAAACCAAAACCAGGTTTCGGCAATACCAATGACGGCAACACTGCTCGTAGATTTTTCGAAAATCCTGAGGCGAGTGGTGAGATTACGGGATTGGATATAACGCTCATCAAAAGATTCGCACTCTCCTTCGCGCATTAGCATCTGGGTTCAATATAAATATCCAAAGATTTGAAAAATTTGCGGTCGAGACTAAAAAACTATACATAGATCTCTATCCATGGTTTAATATGCCTGTTACAGTTCATAAAATCTTAGTGCATAGTACTGATATTATAAAATCAGCAATTTTACCTACTGTTCAACTTTCTGAGGAAGCACAGGAAGCCCGTAACAAAGATTTGAGACGATTCGGGGATGATAACACACAAAAGCAGTCGCGTGAAGCCACGAATAGAGATCTTATGAATATGTTGCTTATGTTGCTTGAATCATGTATCAATAGGCCGATAAAAACAAAAACAATTGTTAATAAACCATGAGCACTTGGGAATATCAAACAAAGTAATTGACAATAAACAAAAATCCAGCATTATCAGTGATTTGCACCAGATGGCGCAACAATGAATAAATATAGTTGGTAAAAAGGAATAGAAGTAGCAAATTTGCCAGTCAAACAAACCACCGCAGTATAGCTAAATGGTTAGCGCAGCATGCCTAAAGCGTACTGATGATGAAGGCTTAGCACCCTTCGAAATAGATTTATTTGCGCAGCTATGGCAGGTTGTCTGAAAAATTGTCTACTTACTATTCCAAAAACAAAATACAATTTTTCAAATTTAGAAAAATTTAAAAATAACAATAATTATCATTAGAAAAAAATTATTGTTCTGGCCTTGAGCTCAAATCGAACCTTGAATCATTTATCAATAGGCCGATAAAAAAAAAAAACAATTATTTAAAAAATGTTTGAAAAATTCGACGAGTTTTCATAAAATATTTTAATTTTTTTTTCGGAATTTTTAGAATTTTTTAGAGTATTGAGATTTGTAGTCCATTCAATTTAAGTACAATAAAGTAATATTTTAAGTCCTTTAAATTTTTTTGGATCTATGTCACTTATTCACATGAGTTACTGTATATGAAATAAGCAAATGTATGCATATGAAGTAAAATTTTGGAAAAAAAATAAAAAAGAGCATATGGCTGAAAAAAATTACGTAGTTGTAATAAATGACTGCATATGAAACGGAAAATCTCATAAAATAATTTTGTCCAGCTAGCTTGTTCTACACGATGTGCATCGGTGCAATTTAGAAACGAAACATCAAAACCAAGAAGAATTAAACAAGGGGTGCCACAAGGTGGTGTCCTATCCCCACTTTTATTTAATTTCTACATATCAAAGCTACCTTCGCCATCACAATAAGTTACTATCGTTTCCAACACCGAAGACTACACATAAATTGCCACAGGCCCAGGCCCACAGATCGATGAGCTTTGCAACAAAATAAACGGCTACCTCCCTGATCTCTCCAGTTTTTTTCGCCTCGCGATTCCTGACATTATCACCGACTAAATCATCGGCGACCTTATTTACAACATGGACGTCCCAAATGTCGACCATTTTGAACATCCACGTCGATGGCACTACGCTACCGACTGTCCTACACCCCATAATCTTGGGTGTGACGTTTGATCAGGATATACGTTTTGGTGAGCACGTAGCGGCAATTGTTCCGAAAATCCAGAGCCGTAATAAAATCCTCAAATCCCTTGCTGGAAGTACTTGGGGAAAAGACAAAAGGGCCGTTCCATTGGTTTATCGAGCTCTGGCTCTGAAAATCTCATTGGAACGATCTGGATCAACTTTATGAGAGCTGGCAGCACTAATATAAAACATCTGTTTTGTTGAAAATAAGAAGAAACGTACACAAAATTTTAAGATACTGATAGAATTATTGAAATTTAAATAGTTTCGCACGTAAGCAAACTATTTATTTTCCTTACATCATCTTCAAGTTGTTTACTCTTTCAGTGTTTTTGCTTTTAAATATGGCGAAATCTTTTATGTATACACAAATGTACACGTATTTAGTTCAGTGCTAACATGGCTCAACTATATGGTTGGCTCATCTCACCAGCTGATTCTATTTTTTTCATTTCACAGGAGTAGGGATTGTCAGAAGGAGATGGCAAACTTAAAATGAAACCAACGAATTGACATTTTCTTACTACTTACAAATGCTGCTAAGTTTTATGTTTTCATTCCATTCCATTCGTCTAACACCAAAACGCTGATTTTGGCAATGTGAACAAAGGTATGTTGATGCTGCAGAGATGAGCCAACCATATAGCTGAGCCATGAGTGCTACCAAGTCAAAAGTGGTTAGCTGTCAAAAAATCTACTACAGAAAACGAAACGAACAGAACTGCTATACGGATCAGAAATTGAACCAGATAAATATGAGGATCATAACGTTGTTGTTGCATTTGCATGTTAAATTTCTATCCGTATCTGGTTCACGTACCAATGGAACGTAATAAAAGAAATGCTCATTACCACATACAAATCAATTGGCCAGCCGATTGCATGCTACGCGTCCCCTATATGGCCGCCAAGCCTAAAAAACACTCACTGGAAGAAGCTGCAGGCCTGTCGGACTTTATCATCTATGATGGCGTCTCTAGCTTGGAGGACCTCGTTTCTTTCATTAACGGTAGTCAGTATTTTGAACCAAATTGAGGCAGCAAGATACATTCGAACTTGTTGATGTACTTGAGAATGCCGGTAACATCGCCGTAAGCTTGCAGTCAAATTTGGCTTTTGGCTGAAAGACAATGAAGAGAGCTCGGTACATTTTTTTTGAGGATGTCCCATCGTTGTGGAGTGCTGCTGAAAATAGTAAAACATTTTGTATAAGTCCGAAGAAAGTAATTGCAGCCGTACAACATTCTGCAGCATCAACGCCACATAAATTGAGACTGTGGGTTGCACAAGGCGAGTAATCAGCATTCGAGTTTTTGTCGAGAATGTGACGTAGTGCTCCGTTGTAAGCTCCTTTCATATAATTGGATTTCATGTTTACCTAGAGTATGGCAAATTAGATCAGCGATTTTCTGACCAGTTTTTTGGTTACAATTCACGAAAGCGAAAAACCGTTCTTGAATTGTAAAATTTGTTACTTTCGAATTGAAATGGAGTTAGCGGAAAATGAACGTAGTCAACATGAATAGCATCAGGCATAGCATCAACGATAATAGCAAAATACTTGGCTTTCTTGCCTTGAGCTAATATAGTTTCCCTCACGTGCTTTGCACAAATTTCGATAAACACGTTCTGAATGTCTGGAAAAGGATAGTGAACTTGTAAGCGTTTGTGCTACTGTTGTGAAATCCTAACATTCTCCAAATGATCTCTAAGTATCGGGTCGTCATGACACTTATAATGACCTCGATGAATTATTTCGTTGACTTCTTCAGATCGCAAAAACTCATTATTCATGGTACCGATATCGAAGTCGTTTAAATAATCTGGACTTTGATACAGAGTTGGTGGCATTGTTGGAAGACTTTTTGAAGATGAACCTTCATCAGTGTCGCCACGAAAACTTTACGATTTCGGATTCATGTAAACATGCATTTTTGTTTGATGATTTTATTGTCTCCTCAGGCCCAGGCAAAAAATCATTATCAATATTCGTTGTTTTGAAATTCAGCTTAAAATTTGTACATGGAACAACTAAAGACTCTCCTGAATTTAAAAAAATGTCTTAGTACCTCTAAATCGCGGGCCCCCTGAGAAACCCCGGGCCAGGGGGGAACAGAAAAAGCATTGAAGCGAGCCACACATGTACATGTACATAAACACATTAATCATTATGTCTACACATATGTACATACAAGCAGCGGAGAGATACGCACAAACACATGCATATATCTGAGATACTCACAAAGTATGCAATCATCATTACTCACATATACACGCGTATATGGCTATGCGAGAGGCTATAAACTACAGATACACACGCGACGCGTATAGCTGGTAACCAAGTAGAACATTCTAGCAGAAGAAACGCCTACAAGTATGCGAACGAGACAGCAGAGAGTATAAAAGGAGCGAAAGCTAAGTAGGCAGTAATCAGTTTGATTTAAGCACGCTATCAGATGCGAAGTATAAGTGTCATTGTGAAGTATTTTCAAAGTAGCCTAATTAAGACCATTTTGCATTATTGAATATTGGAGTTATTTTTTCAACAATTTAGCGCTACAACGTTAGTAGAAGGTGTAAAATAAGCGGCGTTTCCCTAATTTCGTTACAATTGGTGTCAGAAAAGGAATTGTTGAATAAATTCTGAAGATTTCGAATACAACTTGGACATGGCAAAGTTAAGTGAATAAAGGATCCAGCAACTGAAAAAGGAGTTGGAGAAACGTGCATTGAATTCAACCGGCAATACGATCGAACTTCAAGCACGGCTACGAGACGCTATGGAGTCGGAAGGAATTAATGTGGACGATGATGTCTTTCATCCTGATGGGGACGAGACTGTAGGGTTCTTATTATTTTGAACTTTGTGATTTTAAAATGTTTTATCAATATTTTAATTTTCAATATTGATTTTTCAATTTTCAAAAATTTTCATTATGGTGAAAAATTTAAAAAGATATTGACGCGAACATTTAGCCGTATTCTTTATTGAATAAAAGTTTCTTTATATAAAAAATTAAAAGTGGTTTCAATCACCACACTCGTGATCTGCCTAATTATACATTTGACGGTTTATGTCGCTCCAAAGAAAATGCAATTATATTCAACAGGTGAAACACTCGGACACGTACGGTTACATACATAGAATGCATTGCAGCGTGAGAAGCGTTTAGAACTCATGTAAGATATATGTATGTAACCGTACGTGTCCGAGTGTTTCACCTGTTGAATATAATTGCATTTTCTTTGGAGCGACATAAACCGTCAAATGTATAATTAGGCAGATCACGAGTGTGGTGATTGAAACCACTTTTAATTTTTTATATAAAGAAACTTTTATTCAATAAAGAATACGGCTAAATGTTCGCGTCAATATCTTTTTAAATTTTTCACCATAATGAAAATTTTTGAAAATTGAAAAATCAATATTGAAAATTAAAATATTGATAAAACATTTTAAAATCACAAAGTTCAAAATAATAAGAACCCTACAGTCTCGTCCCCATCAGGATGAAAGACATCATCGTCCACATTAATTCCTTCCGACTCCATAGCGTCTCGTAGCCGTGCTTGAAGTTCGATCGTATTGCCGGTTGAATTCAATGCACGTTTCTCCAACTCCTTTTTCAGTTGCTGGATCCTTTATTCACTTAACTTTGCCATGTCCAAGTTGTATTCGAAATCTTCAGAATTTATTCAACAATTCCTTTTCTGACACCAATTGTAACGAAATTAGGGAAACGCCGCTTATTTTACACCTTCTACTAACGTTGTAGCGCTAAATTGTTGAAAAAATAACTCCAATATTCAATAATGCAAAATGGTCTTAATTAGGCTACTTTGAAAATACTTCACAATGACACTTATACTTCGCATCTGATAGCGTGCTTAAATCAAACTGATTACTGCCTACTTAGCTTTCGCTCCTTTTATACTCTCTGCTGTCTCGTTCGCATACTTGTAGGCGTTTCTTCTGCTAGAATGTTCTACTTGGTTACCAGCTATACGCGTCGCGTGTGTATCTGTAGTTTATAGCCTCTCGCATAGCCATATACGCGTGTATATGTGAGTAATGATGATTGCATACTTTGTGAGTATCTCAGATATATGCATGTGTTTGTGCGTATCTCTCCGCTGCTTGTATGTACATATGTGTAGACATAATGATTAATGTGTTTATGTACATGTACATGTGTGGCTCGCTTCAATGCTTTTTCTGTTCCCCCCTGGCCCGGGGTTTCTCAGGGGGCCCGCGATTTAGAGGTACTAAGAAATTTTTTTAAATTCAGGAGAGTCTTTAGTTGTTCCATGTACAAATTTTAAGCTGAATTTCAAAACAACGAATATTGATAATGATTTTTTGCCTGGGCCTGAGGAGAAAATAAAATCATCAAACAAAAATGCATGTTTACATGAATCCGAAATCGTAAAGTTTTCGTGGCGACACTGATGAAGGTTCATCTTCAAAAAGTCTTCCAACAATGCCACCAACTCTGTATCAAAGTCCAGATTATTTAAACGACTTCGATATCGGTACCATGAATAATGAGTTTTTGCGATCTGAAGAAGTCAACGAAATAATTCATCGAGGTCATTATAAGTGTCATGACGACCCGATACTTAGAGATCATTTGGAGAATGTTAGGATTTCACAACAGTAGCACAAACGCTTACAAGTTCACTATCCTTTTCCAGACATTCAGAACGTGTTTATCGAAATTTGTGCAAAGCACGTGAGGGAAACTATATTAGCTCAAGGCAAGAAAGCCAAGTATTTTGCTATTATCGTTGATGCTATGCCTGATGCTATTCATGTTGACTACGTTCATTTTCCGCTAACTCCATTTCAATTCGAAAGTAACAAATTTTACAATTCAAGAACGGTTTTTCGCTTTCGTGAATTGTAACCAAAAAACTGGTCAGAAAATCGCTGATCTAATTTGCCATACTCTAGGTAAACATGAAATCCAATTATATGAAAGGAGCTTACAACGGAGCACTACGTCACATTCTCGACAAAAACTCGAATGCTGATTACTCGCCTTGTGCAACCCACAGTCTCAATTTATGTGGCGTTGATGCTGCAGAATGTTGTACGGCTGCAATTACTTTCTTCGGACTTATACAAAATGTTTTACTATTTTCAGCAGCACTCCACAACGATGGGACATCCTCAAAAAAAATGTACCGAGCTCTCTTCATTGTCTTTCAGCCAAAAGCCAAATTTGACTGCAAGCTTACGGCGATGTTACCGGCATTCTCAAGTACATCAACAAGTTCGAATGTATCTTGCTGCCTCAATTTGGTTCAAAATACTGACTACCGTTAATGAAAGAAACGAGGTCCTCCAAGCTAGAGACGCCATCATAGATGATAAAGTCCGACAGGCCTGCAGCTTCTTCCAGTGAGTGTTTTTTAGGCTTGGCGGCCATATAGGGGACGCGTAGCATGCAATCGGCTGGCCAATTGATTTGTATGTGGTAATGAGCATTTCTTTTATTACGTTCCATTGGTGCGTGAACCAGATACGGATAGAAATTTAACATGCAAATGCAACAACAACGTTATGATCCTCATATTTATCTGGTTCAATTTCTGATCCGTATAGCAGTTCTGTTCGTTTCGTTTTCTGTAGTAGATTTTTTGACAGCTAACCACTTTTGACTTGGTAGCACTCATGGCTCAGCTATATGGTTGGCTCATCTCTGCAGCATCAACATACCTTTGTTCACATTGCCAAAATCAGCGTTTTGGTGTTAGACGAATGGAATGGAATGAAAACATAAAACTTAGCAGCATTTGTAAGTAGTAAGAAAATGTCAATTCGTTGGTTTCATTTTAAGTTTGCCATCTCCTTCTGACAATCCCAACTCCTGTGAAATGAAAAAAATAGAATCAGCTGGTGAGATGAGCCAACCATATAGTTGAGCCATGTTAGCACTGAACTAAATACGTGTACATTTGTGTATACATAAAAGATTTCGCCATATTTAAAAGCAAAAACACTGAAAGAGTAAACAACTTGAAGATGATGTAAGGAAAATAAATAGTTTGCTTACGTGCGAAACTATTTAAATTTCAATAATTCTATCAGTATCTTAAAATTTTGTGTGCGTTTCTTCTTATTTTCAACAAAACAGATGTTTTATATTAGTGCTGCCAGCTCTCATAAAGTTGATCCAGATCATTCCAATGAGATTTTCAGAGCCAGAGCTCGATAAACCAATGGAACGGCCCTTTTGTCTTTTCCCCAAGTACTTCCAGCAAGGAATTTGAGGATTTTATTACGGCTCTGGATTTTCGGAACAATTGCCGCTACGTGCTCACCAAAACGTATATCCTGATCAAACGTCACACCCAAGATTATGGGGTGTAGGACAGTCGGTAGCGTAGTGCCATCGACGTGGATGTTCAAAATGGTCGACATTTGGGACGTCCATGTTGTAAATAAGGTCGCCGATGATTTAGTCGGTGATAATGTCAGGAATCGCGAGGCGAAAAAAACTGGAGAGAGGGAGGTAGCCGTTTATTTTGTTGCAAAGCTCATCGATCTGTGGGCCTGGGCCTGTGGCAATTTATGTGTAGTCTTCGGTGTTGGAAACGATAGTAACTTATTGTGATGGCGAAGGTAGCTTTGATATGTAGAAATTAAATAAAAGTGGGGATAGGACACCACCTTGTGGCACCCCTTGTTTAATTCTTCTTGGTTTTGATGTTTCGTTTCTAAATTGCACCGATGCACATCGTGTAGAACAAGCTAGCTGGACAAAATTATTTTATGAGATTTTCCGTTTCATATGCAGTCATTTATTACAACTACGTAATTTTTTTCAGCCATATGCTCTTTTTTATTTTTTTTCCAAAATTTTACTTCATATGCATACATTTGCTTATTTCATATACAGTAACTCATGTGAATAAGTGACATAGATCCAAAAAAATTTAAAGGACTTAAAATATTACTTTATTGTACTTAAATTGAATGGACTACAAATCTCAATACTCTAAAAAATTCTAAAAATTCCGAAAAAAAAATTAAAATATTTTATGAAAACTCGTCGAATTTTTCAAACATTTTTTAAATAATTGTTTTTTTTTTATCGGCCTATTGATAAATGATTCAAGGTTCGATTTGAGCTCAAGGCCAGAACAATAATTTTTTTCTAATGATAATTATTGTTATTTTTAAATTTTTCTAAATTTGAAAAATTGTATTTTCTTTTTGGAATAGTAAGTAGACAATTTTTCAGACAACCTGCCATAGCTGCGCAAATAAATCTATTTCGAAGGGTGCTAAGCCTTCATCATCAGTACGCTTTAGGCATGCTGCGCTAACCATTTAGCTATACTGCGGTGGTTTGTTTGACTGGCAAATTTGCTACTTCTATTCCTTTTTACCAACTATATTTATTCATTGTTGCGCCATCTGGTGCAAATCACTGATAATGCTGGATTTTTGTTTATTGTCAATTACTTTGTTTGATATTCCCAAGTGCTCATGGTTTATTAACAATTGTTTTTGTTTTTATCGGCCTATTGATACATGATTCAAGCAACATAAGCAACATATTCATAAGATCTCTATTCGTGGCTTCACGCGACTGCTTTTGTGTGTTATCATCCCCGAATCGTCTCAAATCTTTGTTACGGGCTTCCTGTGCTTCCTCAGAAAGTTGAACAGTAGGTAAAATTGCTGATTTTATAATATCAGTACTATGCACTAAGATTTTATGAACTGTAACAGGCATATTAAACCATGGATAGAGATCTATGTATAGTTTTTTAGTCTCGACCGCAAATTTTTCAAATCTTTGGATATTTATATTGAACCCAGATGCTAATGCGCGAAGGAGAGTGCGAATCTTTTGATGAGCGTTATATCCAATCCCGTAATCTCACCACTCGCCTCAGGATTTTCGAAAAATCTACGAGCAGTGTTGCCGTCATTGGTATTGCCGAAACCTGGTTTTGGTTTATCTACTATCATTCCAAGTACACTTTAAATTTATTCTGAATTTCGTTGGAACGTAGCTTTACACTCTCTTTATCTGCCTCATTCCTAAGCTGCCATTTTTTTACTTCGAGGCGATAACTTATGTGAAGCAAGCATTCAAAACATCTTATCCATGCATGGAGACTAGACAAACCAAAACCAAGATTATCTCGGTTAGGCGTAAAGTCCCGTAACTCATTATTCATATCTTTTGGAGTGGCACCACAAATATAACACTTTTATGCGGAAGAAGTTTTCAAACATTGCAAACTTTTCCGTCAATCATTGTTATAAGCATATTGTGATTTACGGAAACTTCGTATTCTTCGAGCATGTACTTTGCTGGCAACAACGCATTTATCTCCTCTAAAACTTTGTTCATTTAAAAAACAATAAAATCTTTTGTTTCTTTAAAAAAAATAAATTTAATTGGACGACAATACATGTAGTTAAATATTTATTGTGTTTATTAAGAATGTTTATTAATTGTAAATTAGGTTTAGATTTTACACATAGTTGTAGATTAAGGGTAGTTTTAGAATAGTAATAGTTGTAATTGTTGCTTAGATTTTAGAATAGCATGTAAGTTCAAACATAGTTTTAGTTGTAATTGTTGCTTAGATTTTAATTTCGCATATAAGTTCAAACATAGTTGTAGGTTTTGCTTAGGTTTTATTTTTACACAAACGTTCACTATTTTAATCAACTTTAGTTATTAAACAATAGTTATTTTCAAGGCTAATTAGCCGTGCGCATGTTAAACGCGTCCGTCCGTTTCGAGTGCTTTAATTCAACTGTCCTTTCGGTATTTTTTGATCGTCCATTCGTCCGTTAGTTATTAAGCGTTGGTCAAGTTTTCGTAGAGTCTCAGAGTCGCTTTTTATCAGAATCGCTTAGGTCAGAGTTGCATTCCCACATACATGGTAGAAGAAGGTTGAGGATTCTGCCAAACAATGTTACATTTTTCATCCTGTAATTGACGAGGAACGAAAAAAACTATAAACAAAAACTCATCAGTGTCAGAACTGAATGTAAACTTTTGCTTATATGTGCTATGGCCAGAGCTTCCATCGCAACCCCACTTGCTGATTAAAGTATACGTCAAGTTTGTAGGTAATAAATTAACAAAAACTTCTTGATATGCTAAAACTAAACGCTCAACAGTTTTATCTAATACGGACGCTCCAAAGAAAATGCAATTATATTCAACAGGTGAAACACTCGGACACGTACGGTTACATACATATATCTTACATGAGTTCTAAACGCTTCTCACGCTGCAATGCATTCAATACCCTACTTATGTCGTAAGTATGAATGTGTTTATGACAGGCATGCTTAACGAACGAAACGATATCATTTCGTTACGATAATCAACGCTAATAAACGGAACGAAGTCACTTTCCGTCACGTTCCGTTTATTAGCGTTGATTATCGTAACGAAATGATATCGTTTCGTTCGTTAAGCATGCCTGGTTTATAATATGCAATGTCAACATAATTACGTTCCCACAGGCAGGCAAGCAAGCGAAGCGCGTGCGATATATGAGCCACGCTTATGCAACAGCGACCATGCGAACGGTTGCTATGTACAAACGGTTACATCGCTCGTGCAATATGTATGTACGTATGATTAGTATATAGGAACTTTAATACATAAGTATTTGTATTGAATATTTTAGTAAAAATAAGCCGAAATTTACTGAATAAAGTCAATTCCATCTGGTGCCGCTTAAATGGCACTTCTCTGAATTCAATTCTTTTAATTATCATATTACAGTACAACTGAACAATTACGCCATTATCTGCCATTGCATCACAGTTTTGCTCGCCGCAGCTGGCCAAACTATTGAAAATATAATTACAAAATACAAGCTATTAAAACTGCAATTCAAAAATTAAAAAAAAACTTCAAAAGGCATATTCCCGTGCGACGATGTTGAGGAAATCGACGAGTTTATTTGCGAAATCAGTGTTATAAAGCAAAAAAAAAATATTTAAAATAGAGCACTATCCTAACCAACTGAAGACTTATCAGTGTAAACAATAAATTATATATAATTTATAAAAATAAAAATACAAGATACATACAAAAAAATACGTGATATAGCCACAGCATGCAAGAAAATATTACAATCAATATTAAACGAATTTCGTATATCGTTACCCGAACGTTTACCTCATATAGAACCAATATCCAATGCAGAAAATCAGATTCGTCAAGAAGTTTCTTTAATTTCAACTAAGTGCAAAGATTTTTTACATCGTACGAACTCCCTTCAAGACCCTATATCCGGATTAAACGTGTGTCAAACAGAATTTGTAGAATAATGTGCAGTTTTTCAAGCTGATCCGAGCCACTACTTCTGTTGCTCTTAGATGTGTATAATTGTACCATTTATCATTAAATGCGATGTTAAGTAACAACAACAACAAAAATTAACAATGTAACTCATCAATATTGTATCATCCAACTATATTGAGCACACGCAATCTCAACAAAGCCATTGCATTAGCACAGCTGTTATTTTTGAGTTCCCTGATTGAGCAGCTAAAACATCAAAAGCCATTGCATTAACAGCAACATATTCACAGCAAGTATTTTGGTGAACAGTTATATTTATATTATATGTGTTTATGTATGTATACTAATATATAGATATATTATTATTATTATTGTAAACTCTCTCTTTATAGAATTACTAGTTTAGTTTACTGTTTTGTTAGTGAACTCTCTTTTCATTTAATTCAATATGATTCATTGGCCACAACATAATACACAAACATCTACATTTACTAACAATTTAAACGACACTTTGATAGATTTACCAAATGACACTTCTCAACAACAAATTACAAATCCATATGCAAATGTTACTCAAAATTAAATTTTGTCAGTTTCAGTATAACTTCCACAATTTTGGGCTAATTGGCCGGAAGCATGGTTTATTCATGCCGAAACACAATTTAGTACTAAAAATATTACACAAGAAAACACTAAATACGAACACATCATTACAGCACTTCCGCAGGAAGTGATAATAACTATTTTAGATTTTATCCAAAATCCCCCTATTAATAACAAATTTACTGAACTTAAAAAAGTGTTGATAGAAAGACACTCACTTAGCGAAAATTCGAAACTTGATAAAATTTCAAACGATTCTGAGATGGGTGATCGTAAGCCCTCAGAATTTTATCGTTCATTAATTATATTAGCCGGGTCAAATTTTAGCGAAAATATTTTAAAGAAAATTTGGATGCGTAAACTTCCTTGCGGCGGCCACCGTGGCGTGATGGTAGCGTGCTCCGCCTACCACACCGTATGCCCTGGGTTCACACCCCGGGCAAAGCAACATCAAAATTTTAGAAATAAGGTTTTTCAATTAGAAGAAAATTTTTCTAAGCAGGGTCGCCCATCGGCAGTGTTTAGCAAGCGCTCCGGGTGTATTTCTGCCATGAAAAGCTCTCAGTGAAAACTCATCTGCCTTGCAGATGCCGTTCGGAGTCGGCATAAAACATGTAGGTCCCGTCCGGCCGATTTGTAGGGAAAATCAAGAGGAGCACGACGCAAATTGGAAGAGAAGCTCGGCCTTAGATCTCTTCGGAGGTTATCGCGCCTTAAATTTATTTTTTTATTTTTAAACTTCCTAAAAATCTGACTATGATTTTGGCTACTTCGAGTTCTAATAATATTAAAGAATTAGTAAAATTAGCAGATAATATTTGGGAAATGATAAACAAAAATGAAGTATTTTCGGTTAATACAATCAGATACAAAAGTTCAAAATTCTGTTGTTGAAAAAATAGTTAAAACCACCTCTTTGATGTGTGAGAATTTTCAGAAACTTTCTTTGGAGTTAGCTGAAGTTAAAACAGAAATGTATCGGAATCAATCTAGGTCGCGTTCTAATTCTAAAAACAATTTTAGAAATTATTTTAGGCGTCGTTCTAACTCGCGTAATAATCCAAATTGGTTGTGTAGATTTCACTACAAATTTGGAAATAATGCTAGAAGTTGTGAACAACCTTGTTCTTATAACAAAAACAAAGATTCAACAAACTAAATTCTTCCGTTGCAGGGACGAACAACGGAAATTTAGAATTTTCGACGCGTCGCTTATTTATTTTTGATAGAGAACACAAAAACAAAATTTAATTGATAGTGGAGCAGAAATTTTGGTATTACCCGCGTCTAAATTTCCTCATACGAAATTTTCAGACATAATTCTCACTGCAGCTAATGGCTCAACAATTGCCAATTACGGGAAAAGGCTTTTAAATGTAAATTTAGGCTTAAGAAGTGAATTTCCCTTTACATTTTTGATTTTGATTGATTTTTGCGGATATAGCCAAGCCAATAATTCGCGCTGATTTTCTTTGTAAATATGGTCTTTTTATAGACATTAAACATAAACGTTTAGTAGATCCATTAACCAATCTCTCAGTTAATACAGTATCCTACTTTTGTGATATTCCATTACCTAAATTATTTGTGGTTGACAATAAATTTACAAAATTATTAAAAGAGTTTCCGTCACTTATTTCAGAGCCCGATTATACTAAACCTGTTAAACATACAACAGTACATCGACTTGTAACAGAAGGTAGTCTTCCATTTTCTAAGCCCAGGCGCTTAGATCCGGTAAAATACAAAGTCGCGGAAACGGAGTTTGATTTCTTAGTTAAAACATGCATTTGTCGGCCTTCAAATTCTTCAGTAGCATCACCACTTCACCTTGTACCTAAAAAAGAGTTGAATGATTGGCGTCCATGTGGTGATTTTAGAAGATTAAATATTGTAACTGTTCCCGATCGTTATCCTTACCTCCCATTCAGGATTTTAATATGAACCTTCATAATAAAAGTATATTTTCAAAATTAGATTTAGTTACATTACAACTCCTTTCGGTATGTTTGAATTCACGAGAATGCCTTTCGGACTTAGAAATTCTGCACAAATCTTTCAAATATTCATAATGACTTAGATTTTGTATATGCTTACATCGACGACGTACTTATTGCAAGTAAAGACGAAGAACATTTAAACATTTAAAAGATTTACGTATCCTTTTTCAACGCCTAACAGAGTACGGTTTAAAAATTAAACCAAGTAAATGTACTTTTGGTGTACCAAGTATTGAGTTTTTAGGACATAACATTTCTGGAACAGGTATTCGACCTTCTGATGAAAAGGTATCAGCTATTCGCAATTTCGAACGTCTAAAATCAGTTAGGCAGGCACAGAAATTTATTGGTATGGTAAATTATTATCATAGATACATTCCAAAACAAACAGAATTTACAAACAAAATTTATGATCTAATTAACAAAGTAAGTAAGAAACGTGACAAAACTTTGGTATGGGACGAGAATTCGAATGAAGCTTTTGAATGCATTAAAGATAAACTTGCATCTACGATATTGTTAAATCATTTTAACAAAGATGCTAAATTATCTTTAACAGTAGATGCATCTAACGCAGCGATTGGGGGCGTTATACAACAAAATTACAATAATAAAATTGAACCCATGGCATTCTTTTCTAAAAAAATTTCTCCAACTGAAATTAAATATAGTGCTTTTGATAGGGAGTTGTTGGCGATTTACTTAAATATAAAACATTTTAGATATCTTTTGGAAGGACGACAATTTACAGTTTATACGGACCATAAACCTTTGACTACTGCTTTAAATTGAAAAAAAAGAACGAAGTCCTAGACAAACGACACACTTGGAATTTATAGCACAATTTACTGATGACATACAATACATTAACTGAGAATCCAATGTTGTAGCAGATACGCTATCTAGAGCTTTTGAGGTTAATGCAATATATAATACAGAACTGAATTTTAAAATTTTACAAACTGAACAACAAAAAGATGATGACTTAAATCAACTTGTATCTGATTCTCAATATCTAAATTTAAAACTAATTAGTATTCCCATTTTAAATTTTATATTTCGTGTGAAATTTCCGGAGAAACTCCTAGGCTATTTGTACCGACTAATTTGCGAAAGACAGTATTTGATATTTTACATGCAATAGCACATCCGGGTACAAGAGCTACACGATGGCTTATTTCAAATCTTCTACTAAGGTTCGAATCACTAAACTGTTGAATAAATAACTCCTATATTTAATAATGCAAAATGGCCTTTATTAAAGTACTTCACAATAAATAACTCTACTATTGCTAGACAGATAGCGTGCTTAATCAAAGCTGATTCTCGCGCCTCTACTGATGGTGCTTTTATACTCTGTGATTTCCTCGTTGCATCTTCTAGGCGCTTCCAGAATTTACTTAGTTACTGCCATATAATTATAACTACAGATGCACGTGTATAGCTTCTCATATGCGCGTGTATTTGTGAGCGACACTTCCACAATTACAATTGCATACTTTTGGGAGCATCTCAGATAAGATATCTGCATGTGTTTGTGCATCTCTTCTCCGCTGCGTGTACGTACATATGTGTAGACATAATGATTGATTCGTTTATGTAGATATTGATTTATGGATGTGCATACAAGTCACTCTTAGCATCGGCTTAGAGATGACAGTACCCCTTAGTGTTGCTAATATTCGTAACAATGCCCTCCACCTAGGTCTAATCATCCCGATCAGACAAATCTCTCGATCTAAACACTGCTAGCATCTCCAAATGAACCACCCTTCTATTTCGTAGTTTCCCAATGGTTTGTATGCGGTAGATGGTATCACTGATCTTCTTCACAGCTTTGTACGGGCCTTCCCAACTGCACCGGAGTTTGGATGGAACACCTTTCGCCGGTGAGGGTTGTATAACAGTACCAAATCTCATTCCAAGAAACCTTACGAATTATTGTTCTCATCGTACCTGCGTTTCATCTTACTACTCATTGTCCTTGATCGTTCCCTCGCACTCTGTGGTGCTGCGAATGAACTACTTTCTAGAGCTTGCTCTTGTCGGATTGGCTTCACATACTCAGTATCGTTCCGACGTTTCCCCTACAGAAATGCCCGCTGGCTTGAAACAGCCTTGTATTCTTTCTGGAAAATCCTTTCAGTCGTTTTAGTGCGTCCATTAGGTTTTGTCAATGCCAGTGTTTCTCCCCCAGGTACTTTTGATTTCGCTTTATTTGGCCCATTCGATCCATCAAGCTTTACCTTTGACTTTCGTGGTCTTTCTCGAGTCTTCTCCACCAGTACTCGATTACTGCTGAACCCTTTCTCCAAACTGAAGTTAAGTGGTATATCCTGGTTCTCATAACGCATCACCCTTCTCTGCATATCGATCTTGATGTCATGGTCAACTAAGAAATCCACTCCCAATATAACTTCATCAACAATCTCCGCCACAACGAATTTGTGTAAAACCACGACCTTCCCAATTAAAACTTCACAGATCACTTCTCCCCGGACTTGGTTATACTCGCCAGTGACCGTACGCAACCTCGCTCCAGGTAAAGGTTTTACTCTCCTGTTGACCAAGACAGATCGGATCAAGGAAAGAGATGCGCCCGTATCTACAGTCAGTACACGGTCCTTGCCATCCACATTCCCTCTGACGGTAAGACTGCTTGATTTCCTTCCAATTTGTGACACAGATATCACAGGACATTCAATAGCCGGGGCAAGTTTTCGTTCTTTACATCCGACACGCTCTTGCTCATTTCCTCCAGCTTTGCGTTTACGGCCACCCCCATTGTTGGAACTATTAGGACCAAGATCGCAATGACGTGCAATGTGACCGGACTTCCCGCATTTGAAGCATTTGGTAACTTTTTCACTCCGCTTTTGCGATCCTTTCAGCGCCACCAATATTGCGTTTACCCACTCTGGCCTTTCTACTTCCACACGGCGTGATTTGAAAACTGGCTTACACAGAAGCGACGCTGTTTCCTGAATCAGAGCTTGTGACACCGTTTCTGCGAATGTTGGCTTTGGGTTTTCGTATGTATCTCGCTTTGTTCCGACGTCCCGTATGCCATTTATAAAGCTCTGAATCTTTACCCCTTCAGTGTATTCCACGGGTGCGTCCGCATTCGCTAAATGTGCTAGCCTTTAAATATCCGACGCAAACTCTTGCAATGTTTCACCAGGCCTCTGGAAGCGGTTCAGCAACTCTATTTGGTATATCTGTCTCCTATGCTCAGTTCCGTATCGTCTCTCTAGAGCGCCCATCAATGCTTCATAACAGTTCCGTTCGCCCTCTGGAGTGCTTTGTAAAATCTCAGCTGCAGGCCCTTTCAATGCCATGAGTAGTGCAGCAACTTTATCTTCCGCATTCCAGTTGTTCACTGCTGCGGTCTTCTCAAACTGTAGCTTAAAGACCTGGAAAGGGCACCTTGTCGTTGGTGTGAGGGCTTAACCGAACTCCATAGCGCCCGACTATGAGGCGGAGCTGTTTAGGACTGACATCTACTCCGTTTCGCCTCATACGAGGGCGGCGGGATGTCGGTGACCAAGAACTGCCAACCCCCTAATCCAGGGTGTTATGCGGACCGTGCCTATTGGACGATTTGCTGCCAGGGGATAAATTCGGCAGTATTCGAACGGAGCGTTCCCGATACCGGACCACCTCGGGAAGTATTAATGGCCTTACCACAGTAAAGAGCGCTGCTGTGGCGGACGGTTCTTTCCCCTTGTATAATACTGGACCGCTGAGCCCGCCTTGTCGGGCAGGTGGTGTACGACCAAGATGAACGACTCATTACCTGACTGTAACAAGGACGATGTAAAGAGGAGGACTGAGTCGCAATCCAAGGACGACAAATACGAATTAAGCGATGCGTCGGACTCGGGGAGCGAGAGTAGTGCTGATTCAATGAACTCCGTGTTGGAAAAGCACACAAATGAAAACGGAGTAGAAGAGTGGAGAAGGGTACGGAGCAGAGGAAGTAAAAGAGCTGTCTCGCAGTACAGTGCAGCACTAAGAATTGTACAACGCTTGGGAGCAGTGGTCGACCCAACAGAAGTGGAGATCGAGCGCTTGGAATGGGCCCATGCAGCGGCAGAAGTAGGTCGAAGGCAGTTCAAAAGGTTTGCTGCGAGAAACCCTCGGTTCTGCAGCCGGTACGAGGAGGAAGAAGCATCGAATGGCAGAATGAAGGGGCAACGTTCGGCGGAAGGCGACAAGCCTGCTTTCAAGAGGCAGAAAGGACCCAGTCCTAGAGCCGCGAGGCAGGGCAGTCGCATAGACAAGACAAGTGGTCCCAAAGCTGTAAGACAGATGGGCTCCAATAGCGAGGTAGCAACTACCTCGAAAGCTGCGAGTCAGAGGGAAGTTCCAATTAAGGAAGTAGGAGATAAGCCAAAGGGAGATAACGCTAAGACTCCGGCTTTCTCGGAGGCGCTAAAGGGAGTTAACGCTAAGACTCCGGCTTTCTCGGAGGTGCCAAAGGGAGATAACACTAAGACTCCTGCTTTTCCCGAGAAGATGAGTGATGTGGCAAAGCAGTCACTGACTGTGGCGCTGGTTGATCGTAGCAGCCCTTTCGGACAAATGACTGCTGAAAGGTGGAGATCTGTGGAAAGGGAGCTTATTAGCTTAATGCTTAAGATGATGCGGGAACAACCAAGTAAGCCCCTTCCAACCTTTGATTCGGGGGGATGGTATAATGGTGTGAAGATGATAGCGTGCGACAACATCGCGAGCTTGCGGTGGCAGGAGGAAGTGGTTCCAAAGCTCCAAAGGCAAGGCACGAACGCGCGGTTTGAGGTGGTGGATAAAGCGCAAATCCCCACGGTACCAAAAGTTAAGGTATGGATACCATGCGTGATGAAGTCGGAGGACACACTGCGACTTCTGCAGAATCAGAATCCGAACATACCGACACAGGATTGGAAGGTACTTACTGTATCTCGGCCTACCGAGGATGGTCAGTTCTACATCTTCCAAATAAACAAGCAGGCGGAGGATATTTTGTACACGCAGCTTGGTAAAATGCCCTTTGGCACTGGCCAAATTTACATCCGACTCAGGAAAAGAAGTCCCGAGGATAAAACCCCTAACACGCTAGAGGTGGGCTAAGTCGAAAAGGACCTCAAAAGCCTAAGGGAAAAAAGACAGGTGGATGTCCCCGACGTCACCACGAACGTGCTAGAAGAGGACCAACCGCTAAATGGTGCTGCGACTCGCACAGAGGAACACCCTGCACAACAGTCACGAGAGGCTGAAGGGGGCCTCGAATACTCTAAACCAAAAGGGCAAGGGGAGGATGACGACGTAAAGACGAAAGTGCTGGAGGGGGACAAACAGCCCAATGGTGCTTCGAGTCCTACAGATAAACCTCCAACACAGTAAAGTGGCGTCGAGCGAACTCCTCCTAACCCTTGAGGAGGGTTCGTTTGACGTGGCGCTGATCTAGGAGCCGTGGCTCTCATCGGGAGGAAAGGTTTCTGGACTTAGCGCGCGCGGGTTTGGCGTTTACTACGCGCAAACGGAAGGACGGGTGCGAGCTGTAGTAATGGTAAGGAAACAGCTGCATTCATATATGCTGCCTAATTACACCACTGAGGATCTCGTAGCGGTGGCCGTTGAGCAAAAGAATAAGCAGGCATTTATTCTGGCGTCCTGCTACATGGCCCATGCTGCGGAGGTCCCACCGATGGAGTGCAAAAGGCTAGTACAGGAGGAAGGGCGCAAAGGGCGGTTGGTCATAGGCGCAGATGCAAATGCGCACCACAATGCGTGGGGAAGAGCAGATTCGAACGAGAGAGGCGAATCTCTGTTTTGTTACATCCTGCAAACCAATTTGCAGATAGCCAACAGGGGAAATATCCCTACATACATTGGTCCAACATCCAGCAATGTTCTGGATATTACATTGAGCTCCGAGCGTGATATATCAAGGTATGATTGGATGGTTCTTGATAGACCATCCTTCTCCGACCATGCGTATATCAGCTTCAACATCCCCCTAAAGAGGGTAGAGAAGGGAGGAACCTTTAGAAACCCTAGGTCAACGAACTGGACTAAATTCCAGAAACATGTAGAAACAAAACTGGGACAACCCAAAGAGGTTGCTAGAGGAACTGGAGGAGTCGAATGAATTCCTAACAAGGACGCTTATGACTGCGTATAACAAAGCTTGCCCTCTAAGAAGATTCAGAGGAAAAGCAAAGCTGCCATGGTGGACCAATGAGCTGAGTCTTCTAAGAAGACACGTAAAAGAAATGTTTAATCTCGCAAAGACCGCGGAAAGCGAAGCGTGTCGGGACGAGTACAGGGATCTACTGAGGATCTACAAGCGTGAAATTACCAGGGCGCAGAGAAACTCATGGAAAAGTTTCTGTACGGATATAGAGTGCTCCAGCGAAAGAGCACGGTTGAAAAAAGTCCTAGCAAAGGGAAACATAGTCCAGGGACTAATAAAGAAAGAGAACGGGGAATGGTCACGTAATAGTGACCCTTGAGGTGCTTCTCGATACACATTTCCTATCGGGAGACGGTTTAGAGGAGCCAGCAGACATCACTCACACTTCGATCACGGAGCTAGTAGTGCCGGGCTTGGTGACCGGGCTTGGTGACCGATACCAAGATCGAGTGGGAAGTGAAGACGTTTTCTAAGTTTAAATCGCCGGGCCCAGATGGTATATTCCCGGCCATGCTACAAGTCTCAAGTAAGGCGGTCGTGGAATGGCTTAAAATAATATTCGATGGGTGCATACGACTGAATCATGTACCGAACTTTGGAGAACTGCTCGTGTAGCTTTTCTACCAAAGGCGAGGAAGATCGGTCACATGTATTCCAAAGACTATAGACCCATTAGCTTAACATCATTTCTGCTCAAAACCTTTGAGAGGCTGATAGATGTATACATAAAGTCCAACGTGGATGAAAAGCTGCTCTCCACAACACAGCATGCGTACACCAAAGGCAAGTCGGTACACACCGCATTGCATAGGGTGGTAATAAGCATAGAGAAATCCCTGGAATATAAGGAGTATGTTCTAGGAGTCTTCTTGGACATTGCTGGGGCTTTCAATAATGTTGCAAAATGGGCGATTATGGATGGTCTTAATTACATTAAAGTACATCCTGCCTTAATCATATGGATCGGCTGCATGTTAAATTGCAGAAAGATTACATCACAATGGGGATTGTACGAGGCCAAGAAATCAGTGGACAGGGGCACGCCGCAGGGAGGGGTGCTATCACCTCTGCTGTGGACGCTGGTCATCAACCAACTGCTCAGGCAGGGACCCGTAAAACTTACGGCTTACGCAGATGACGTTGCAATTGTCATAAGTGGAAAGTCCCTTCCAACGATTAGTTCTTTGATGGATCGGGCGCTTCGCGATATTCATACCTGGGCATCTAATGTCGGGTTGAAAGTCAATGCGGAGAAGACGGATATGGTCTTGTTTACAAAGAGGTACAAAGTCCCAAATTAAACCAGGCCTAAGTTAGGAGGGATGACCTTACAGGAGAAACCTTGCACAAAATATTTAGGAATCATCCTAGACAGTAAGCTGTGATGGAAGCTCAACGTGGAGGAGAGGGTCAAGAAGGCCTCAACGGCACTCTATGCATGTAAAAGAATGCTGGGGTGTACGTGGGACATATCGCCCTCTCTTTCTCATTGGGTTTTTACAGCGATTGTAAGCCCTATTCTATACTATGGAGTTCTTGTTTGGTGGAAAGCAACACAAAAAAACAACATACCTCAAAAAATTAGAGGGGGTATGCAGACTATCGATGTTTAGCATTACGGGAGCCCTGAAAACAACCCCGACGGCTGAACTGTATGCCATTTTGCACATCCCACCTGTAGACCTGGTAGCAAAGAACAAAGCGTTAACGACCGCAACCAGGCTCGGTGCTTCGGGGCAGCTTGAGCGCCGACCATATGGCCATAGAAGTATAGCGTCATCAATCACAAGACGAACAGACTACATGATTCCCTATCTTCGCTTCGAGGGAGATCTTAAGGCCACAATAGAGGTGGACGGTTGGAAGGAGTAGGGTCTGCGGTATACTGCGCTGATCCGAAAATAAGCAGATCCTACAGGCTGCCGGATTACTGTAGCGTTTTCCAAGCGGAAATATTAGCCGTAACCAAAGCAGTAGAAACCCTGAAAGATAATAGCTTAAGCTGCAACCGTGTTAACTTTTATATTGACAGTCAAGCAGCAATTAAGGCAATAATCTCGCATAGCACAGCATCTAAATGCGTGTTAGAGTGCAAGCAGTCTCTGGAGAGAATCGGGACAGGGAGAAGCATACATCTATATTGGGTCCCAGGGCATATGGCAATAGATGGGAATGAAAAAGCGGACGAACTAGCTAAAAAGGGCGCATCCCTTGAATCTTGCACCGTAGATGTCCCAAATAGATTGGGCGAGATTAAGCGAAGGCGAGAGGTGCACATGATCGACCAAGCGGGAAAGGCGTGGGTTCAAGCGTGGGGCTGTTAAGTGTCGAAGATTATGTGTAGGTCTTACAACCTTAGACTAACACAATTGCTCCTATCATTAAAAAGAGAGGACAGTAGACTCATGACGGGTATTCTGACTGGACACTGCCTTCTGGCGTCACATGCCTTTAAACTAGGCTTGGTCAGTGATAGCAGATGTAGGAAGTGCGGGTTGGAGGAGGAAATGATCGAGCACGTTCTGTGGCCGTGTCCTGCACTTGCCAGGCTAAGACTCCAGCTATTAGGAGTGATACAGCTGTCAGATCTAGAAGCAGCAAGTGGCTTAAGTCCTAGGAAGCTTGTAGTATTTGCCAAGAGGACGGATTTATTTTATAACATAGGTCCTGGTTTTTGATAGGGTTTTTCAGTTTGCTCGTTAAAACAAACTTCTGGTAACACTACGGACTCAATCAGTCTATGTGAGGTCCTCATGGACCAGCCAGTTCAACCGACCTACCTGGAAAGGAACAGAACCGTCAAAGGATGGTGTTTTTACCTTTGGATTACTCGCTGAAACTGCTGGACAAATTCAAACTCTTAATAAAATTAAAATCAGTAATTTTTCAGACACTAATTTTAATTATTTAATATATTACATATTTAGAATTAATTTTTCATAAATTTTTCTAAATTATTAGTATAAAAAAAAAAAAAAAAACACATTTATTTTATGATGATTTAGTTGCAACTCCTGTATACGATCTTTCAAAGCATCCATCTCGGCCTCCATTTTATCTTGTCGTTCACTAAAAGCCTCCAGCTACGATGAGGCTTTTGTTTCCTGTGCCTCCAGCTTCGTTGAGATATGCTTCCTGTGCTTCGAGTTGTAATGTTATGCGTGCCTCTTGCTCGTTAATTGTTCTGCAATTTGTGACGCCATGTGTGTTTTCTGTTCATCCAATTGTGCTTCAATCTTCGATGTGATGCGTGTCTCCTGCGATTCCAGTTGGGATGACATTTGTGACGACATTTCTGAAATGCGTGCCTGCTGTACTTCCAATTGTGATGCCATATATGTTTTCTGTTCTTCCAGTTGACTTTCCATCTTGGGTGTAATCTGTGTCGACATTTCTGACACACGCGACGACATTGATGTTACTGTCGATGTTTGTGCAGATATTGCAGCCAAAATCATGTACAAGTCTGTGCTCGTAACTGTCTGCGATGTTTCGTTTTTCTCTTCAATTTTTGTTGTTGTCTCATCCCCATCGGGATAAAAGACATACTCGTCCACATCAATTCCTTGCGACTCCATTACCTCTCGTAGTCGTGCTTGAAGTTCGATCTTATTGCCGGTTGTATTCAATCCACGGTTCTCCAACACCTTTTTCAGTTGCTGGATCCTCAATTCACTCAACTTTGCCATGCCCAAGTTGTATTCCCAATCTTCGGAATTTATTCAACAATTCCGCTTATTTCAAATCTTTTACTAAGGTTCGAATCACTAAACTATTGAATAAATAACTCCAATATTTAATAATGCAAAATGGCCTTTATTAAAGTACTTCACAATAAATAACTCTACTATTGCTCGATAGATAGCGTGCTTAATCAAAACTGATTCTCGCGCCTCTACTTTTGGTGCTTTTATACTCTGTGATTTCCTCGTTGCATCTTCTAGGCGCTTCCAGAATTTACTTAGTTACTGCCATATAATTATAACTACAGGTACACGTGTATAGTTTGTCATATGCGCGTGTATTTGTGAGCGACACTTCCACAATTACAATTGCATACTTTTGGGAGCATCTCAGATAAGATATCTGCACGTTTTTGTGCATCTCTTCTCCGCTGCGTGTACGTACATATGTGTAGACATAATGATTGATTCGTTTATGTAGATACCTAATGATTGATTTATGGATGTGCATACAAGTCACTCTTAGCATCGGCTTAGTGCTGCTAATATTCGTAACAATATTATTGGCCTAATATGAATAAGGATATTAATATTTGGTCAAAAGAGTGTCTTAATTGCCAAAAGTCTAAAGTTTATCGTCATACAAAATCCCCTGTTGTCAAAATTCAAATTCCCAAGAATAGATTTGAACACATCCATTTAAATATAGTTGGACCATTGCCTATTTCAAAAAGGCCTCGCTATATTTTAACGATTATTGAAAGATTTACCCGTTGGCCTGAGGCATATGCATTAAAAGATATTGCAGCGACTACAACTGCAAATACGTTTTTTAGAGAATATATTTCTCGGTTTGGAGTTCCGTTAAAGATAACAACTGATTAAGGAGGCCAATTTACATCGAAATTGTTTTCAGAGTTAACTAAATTACTTGGTAGTCACCAAATTATAACATCCGCATATCACCCTCAAGGAAATGGTATGGTTGAAAGGTTTCATAGACAATTAAAGACTACTATAATAGCTAGAGAGGACACAAATAATTGGTATGACGAGTTACCCGTCATATTACTTGGTTTGCGATCTATTTACAAAGAAGATATTTCGGCTACACCAGCGGAAATGGTTTTCGGTCAGAATTTACGTTTGCCAGGGGAACTTGTTGTGCCATCAGCTAAAAATTTCTCATCAACTGAAATTTTAAGTAATTTACGTGAACATTTTCGAAATGTTAGATCAAATTTAAGTCATCATAAAGGTTCTGATACTGGAATTTACGTTCCAAAAGATTTTCAAACTTGTAAATTTGTATTTGTTCGAATCATTAATAAACATTCAATTAAACAACCATATGAAGGACCCTACAAAATTGTGGAAAAATACCAAAAATGTTTTAAACTTGAAATAGATAATAATATTGAAACTATTCCTATTCATAGATTAAAACATGCAATAATTGAAACAACAGACACAAACAACACCAAGAATTTACTTAAAAAGAGAGTTACGTTCAATTTGTTTAATGTTAAATTTTCTTGAAGGGGGAGTAATGTGGGGTTATTATTATTTTTAATTAACTTTGTATTTTAGTTACTTTGAACTTTATAATTTTAAAATGTTTTATCAATATTTTAATTTTCAATATTGATTTTTCAATTTTCAGAAATTTTCATTATGGTGAAAAATTTAAAAACATATTGACGCATACATTTAGGCGTATTCTTTATTGAATAAAAGTTTCTTTATATATAAAATTAAAAGTGGTTTCAATCACCACAGAGACAACAACAAAAACTGAAGAGAAAAACGAAACATCGCAGACAGTTACGAGCACAGACTTGAACACGATTTTGGCTGCAATATCTGCTCAAACATCGACAGTGTCATATCAACTGTCATCTCAACTGGAAGAACAGAAAACATATATGGCATCTCAACTGGAATCGCAGGAGACACGCATAACATCAAATATTGAAGCACAAGAAACGTGTATTTCAGAAATGTCGACACAGATTACATCAAAGATGGAAACACAACTGAAAGAACAAGAGACACGCATAAAGTACAACTCGAAGCGCAGGAGGCGCGTATATCATCAAAACTCGAAGCGCGTATGACCGAAAAAATAACGCAGTTTGAGGAAAAAATCTAAGCCGAGGTGGATGCTTTGAGAGGTCGTATACAGGAGTTGCAATTAAATCGCCCAGCTGTTTCAGCAAGCAATACGAAGGTAAAAACTCCATCTTTTGACGGCTCTGTTCCTTTCCAGGTATTTAAGCTTCAATTTGAGAAGACGTCAGCAGTTAGCAACTGGAATACTGAAGATAAGGTTGCTGCGCTGTTCGTCGCATTGAAAGGACCTGCAGCGGAAATCTTACAGACCATTCCAGAGGGAGAACGAAACAATTACGAAACAGTGATGGGCGCTCTAGAAAGGCGATACGGAAGCCAACATAGGAAGCAAATACACCAAATAGAATTGCAAAACCATTACCAAAAAGCTAATGAGACTTTGCACGAGTTTGCTTCGGATGTTGAAAGGTTGGCTCATTTAGCGAATGCGGACGCACCCGTGGAATATACCGAAAAGGTAAAAATTCAGAGCTTTATTAATGGAATACGGGATGTCGAAACGAAGCGAGCGACATACGCAAACCCAAAACCTACATTCGCAGAAACGGTATCACATGCTCTGATTCAGGAAACTGCGTCGCTTCTGTGTAAGCCAGTTTTCAAAGCACGCCGTGTGGAAGTTGAAAGGCCAAGCTGGGTGAACACAATATTTGAGGCGCTGAAGGGATTACAACAGAAAAATGACGGAGTTATGAAGTGTTTCAAGTGTGGTAACCCAGGTCACATTGCTCGTCATTGCAGCACCGGTCCTGGTAGTTCCAACTTGGCTGGTCGTAAACGCAAAGCTGGAGGAGATAAGCAAGAGCGATTCAGATATAAAGATCGAAAACATGCCCCGGCTATTGAATGTCCTGTGATATCTATCTCACAAATTGGAAGAAAATCGAGCAGTCTTACCGTCAGAGGAAATGTGGATGGCAAGGAGTATTTACTGACTGTAGATACGGGCGCATCAAATTCCTTAATCCGATCTGATTTGGTCAACAGTAGAGTAAAGACATTACCTGGAGCAAAGTTGCGCACGGTAACTGGCGAGTATAACCAAGACCAAGGAGAAGTGGTATGTGTGGTCTGAATTGGAAAGGTCACGATTCTATACAAATTCGTTGTGGCAGAGATTGTTGATGAAGTCATATTGGGAGTGGAATTCTTAGTTGACCATGACATCAGGATCGATATGCAGAGAAGGATTATGCGCTATAAGAACCAGGATTTACCACTTAACTTCAGTTTGGAGAGAGGGTTCAGCAGTAAGCGAGAGCTGATGGAGGATATTCAACAGAGACCACAAAAGTAAAAGAAGGTAAATCGGGAAAAGGTTGATGGAATGAATGGGCCAAACAAATCAAAACCCAAGGTACCTGCGAGAAAAACACTGGCATTGACAAGCCCTTATGGATGCAATAAAACAAACGACAGAATTTCCCAGAAAGAATGCAAAGGTGGTTTCATGCCAGGGCGCACTACTGTTGTGAAACGTCGGAACGATACTGATTATGCGAAGCCATTCCGTCAAGCGCAAGCTCTACGAAGTAGTTCATTGGCCAAACAACAGAGTGTGAAGGAACGGTAGAGGATAATTAGTAGGATGAAACACAGGTATGACAAGAACAATAATTCGGAAGGTTTCTTGGAGGGAGATTTGGTACTGCTATACAACCCTCACCGGCGGAAAGGTATTCCATGCAAATTTTGGTGCAGTTGGAAAGGCCCGTGCAGAGTTGTGAAGAGGATAAGTGATGTCATCTACCGCATACAAACAATTGGGAAACCACGAGATAGAAGGGTGGTTCATTTGGAGAGGCTGGCAGCGGTTAGATCGAGAAAATTGTCTGATCGGGACGATCAGAGTTAGGTGGAGGGCAGTGTGACGAATATTGCCATCTCTAAGTGTTTACTAAGTAAATGATCACGCAACAGAAGAAAACATTGAAGCGAGCTACACATGTACATGTACATAAACACATTAATCATTATGAAGAAGAAGAAACGCCTACAAGTATGCGAACGAGACAGTAGAGAGTATAAAAGGAGCGAAAGCTGAGTAGGCAGTAATCAGTTTGATTTAAGCACGCTATCAGTTGCGAAGTATAAGTGTTATTGTGAAGTATTTTCAAAGTAGAATAAAGACCATTTTGCATTATTGAATATTGGAGTTATTTATTCAACAATTTAGCGATACGAACGTGAGTAGAGGGTGTAAAATAAGCGGAGTTTCCCTTAATTCGTTACAGTATATATATATTTTTTTAATTTTCTGAATTATATTGAAATACTGTTAATTTAAAATATTGTAACGAATTTGCTGAAAATCCTCTTATTTGCCCTTTTGCTAGGTTCGTATCGCTAAACTGTTGAATAAATAACTCCAATATTGAATAATGGAAAAATGGCCTTTATTAAAATACTTCACAATAACACTCAAACTGTGCAACGAATAGCTTAATAACCAAACTGATAGCTTAAATGAAACTGACTTTCAAAATAATACTGCTATTGCTCGCTAGATATCGTCTTAGTCGTAACTGCTTGACAACTCAAATCAAACTGAATTCCAGCGCCTCTACAATTGCCGCCTTTATACTCTTTGATTTCAACCTTCGCATCTTCTAGGCGCTTTCAGAATCTACTAGTCCAGTAGCTCTCAAACTTCTCAGCTGTAACTACAATTGCACAACTTTATAGTTTTTCTCATTGCATACTTATAGGAGTATCTCAGATATATGCATGTGTTTGTGCATTGACTCTCCGCTGCTCGTATACGTACATGGTACATATGTGTAGACGCAATTATTGTTTCGTTTATGTAGATATATAATTATTGAATTATTAATTATTAAAAAAGCAATAATTATCATAAAATTTATTTTTCTGGTCTTGAGCTCGAATCGAACCTTTTTATCCATGAACTTCTATCACTTTTGGCCACTTCGCGACATTGTGCAACGTAGTAAATAGAACTGAATCAAATTCAAATGATAGAACTTTCAAAAAAAGTATCAATAACGGTACTCATTTAAAATGCTCAGATCAAAGCATCGACGCTAGTTCTCATACTCAGTAAAAGGTATCGAGTATACTCGATTCAAGTGATTCGGAACACAACAACAACTTCGTACTGTTTACACAACGACAACTTCGGAACTTTTCCCAAAGCTGAAAAAACTTTTTATTTTTTGGAGATCGTAAATTTTAAATTGAGTAGTAAACAAGTAAGGAAATAGGAAACCAAAAATTATATACCCAGCTGAGAACCCTCACATATGGCACTTTTCAAGTCAAGTTTTCCCACTCGAAAAATTGATATCTAAATGTTCTCAGTGGGGTACATTTCATATGCAAGAAGAGTAACCGAAATATGAACGAATTGTGATGAAACGGAGTATGCAAAATAAGCTTTCCTGTTGTTGTTGTTGTTGTAGCAGTGCTTCGCCCCACCTAATAGCTGGGACCGATAACAAATTGTCATCAATTTATCCTCTAACGGGAGTCCAAGGAAACTTGCTGTTTCAATAGGGGTGGACCATAATGAAAGGGGTGTTAGAGGCGTTGGTTCCACATTACAATTAAAGAGATGGTTGGGGTCATGTGGGGATACATTGCAAGCGGGGCATACATTTTGTATGTCGGGGTTGATTCTGGATAGGTAAGAGTTTAACCTGTTACAGTATCCAGAACGAAGTTGTGCCAGGGTGACTCGCGTTTCCCTGGGGAGTATGCGTTCCTCTTCCGCAAGTTTTGGGGACTGTTCATTGAGTACTGGATTCACTGGGCGATTCCTGGCATAAAGTTCCGACGCCTGTTTGTGGAGTTCACCAAGGACTTGCTTGTATTTTTTTGCTTCATACGGCTGAGTTCTCAGGTGCCGTATTTCCTCAAAATGCTTACGGAGATTACTCCTTAGGTCCCTAGGCGGTGTTGGCTCATGAATCAGATGTCTGTTGGGATGCCCAGGTTTCTGGGTATTCAACAGGAGCTGTTTAGATAGCATCTCATTTCTTTCCCTGATGGGGAGTATTCTCGCCTCATTATGTAGATGGTGTTCGGCGACATAAGAAGACAGCCCGTGGTGGTTGTGAGAGCAGTATTTTGGCAGGCCTGTAGCTTCTTCCAGTGGGTAATTTTTAGGCTTGGCGATCATATAGGGGACGCGTAGCATGCAATCGGCTGGCCAATTGCTTTGTATGTGGTAATGAACGTTTCTTTGTCTTTTCCCCAAGTACTGCCAGCAAGGGATTTGAGGATTTTATTACGGCTCTGGATTTTCGGTACAATTGCGGCTGCGTGCTCACCAAAATGTAGATTCTGATCAAACGTCACACCCAAGATTTTGGGGTGTAGGACAGTCGGTAGCGTAGTGCATCGACGTGGATGTTCCAAATGGTCGACATTTGGGACGTCCATGTTGTAAATACAGTCGCGGAGGATTTAGTCGGTGATAATGCCAGGTTTCGCGAGGCGAAAAAACTGGAGAGTCAGGGAGGTAGCCGTTTATTCTGTAGCAAAGCTCATCGTTTAGACGGTTAAGCGCCAATTAAGTAAGTAAGTAAGTAAAGCTCATCGACCTGTGGGCCTGGGCCTGTGGCCATTATTGTGCAGTCATCGGCGTAGGAAACGATAGTAACTCCTTCTGGTGGCGAAGGTAGCTTAGATATGTAGAAATTAAACAAAAGTGGGGATAGGACACCACCCTGTGGCTCCCCTGTTTAATTCCTCTTGGTTTTGATGTTTCATTTCTAAATTGCACCGATGCCTGCCGACCACCCATATAATTTGCGGTCCACCTTTTAAGACATTGGGGAAGGGTCTACCTTCCAGGTCTTGCAGTAACGTGCCATGGTTGACCGTATCAAAAGCTTTTGATAAGTCTAGAGCAACGAGTACTATTCTATGGTGGGGGTTTTGATTTAAACCGCAATTTATCTAGGTGCTGATGGCATTTAGTGCGGTGGTGGTGCTATGGAGTTTTCTGAAGCCATGACAGGCTAGCTGCAAATTTGCTTTGAAGTAGGGGAGCAAAATGGCTTCAAGCGTCTTGGCTACTGGCGATAGAGAGATACCGAGCGATATGACTCTCCTATGTTAGTTGGTTTCCCAGGCTTTAGTAGCGGCACCACCTTGGCCATTTTCCATTTTTCGGGTATGACAAAGGTAGAAATCCCGAAATTCGGCCCCACTTCCCGGCGGGAATGAAACGAGCTGAGGCGGATTCAATGACCTTGCGAAAAGCACACTCCCCTTGTCGCGATAGGGAGGGCAGCAAAGCGGTTGTCTGTAAAGGATTTGTATTCGTCCCATTTTCCTTTTTTAAAGTTAATGAAAGTGCGTTTTTCTGTGACGATGAAGTCGGCGGAACGCTCGAGCAAAATAAATATATGCAGGTGGTCGGTTGCCAAGGTTACCATCGGCTGCCAGTTGATGCAGTTTACGAGTTCTGCGCTCACGATTGAAATATCCGGCGAACTGTGACAGCTTCCTACCATACGTGTGGGGGCGTCTCCGTTTATTGTGCAGAACGTCGTTTCTTCTATTTGATTCGCCAACATCTCACCCCTACTGTCCGCCCGCAAGTTTGAATGCCATAGATCGTGATGGGCATTGAAATCGCCTAAGATAATGGGATTGTTGCCAGTGAGTAGGGCGCTGATGTTAGGGAAGTAGGGCAACAGGTGGCCGGATGGATGTAGATGTTGATGATTTCTAGGTTTGCATCGCCTGACCGGACAGATAAGCCTTCAAGTTCTGTCCCTGCGGTCGATGTTGGTATCAAATATATGATATTGCACAGCGTGGTGTATGATAAACGCGAGGCCGCCTCCATTTCCGCTCTCGCGATCTTTTCTGTGGACATTATACCCAGAACACGTCTGCAGTACAGATCTTGCTATGAGTTTAGTCTCTTGAATCGATTTATAGAAGCTACGTGGACGTCTGGTTTTGGGATCTAGCCCAGAACAACCTGTCCGATGCAACCATCCCTTACACGAGACACACTGACAAGAGTATGACCGTCCTAAAAAGATTATTTTCCGGCAGATGCAGCAAAACCATTTCTCAGGACCGGGGTCGGGACACGGACCCGCATTGGGTTCGATACCTTCCCGGAGCAAGAGAATATGGAGCAGTCCCGCTGCAAGAAGCTACTGGGAGGATGACAATTTGTGGGAGGGACGCAACAAATTAAATGGGGTTACACTGAAATGGCAGTCCTTGGTCGGGAAAAATCTCGAGTCGCTCCGGTACATAGAACCGACGGCCTTGGGAAGAGATTAGCTTTCCTCCTTGTGTTTTGTTTTCAATAAAAATTTAGGCTATCAAATTTCAGCGTACAATAATGTTTCTAGTAACATTTTTCCCGAACTTCAAAATATAATTTGAATTTTTGGGTCAATGCCCATTTTTGGGCAACAGAACACTACCTACTAATTGTAAACATGAATATACACAAAGACATTCGCAATCATACTTATTTTTGCACTCACTCTCTTCTTTACTTTTCATGCTTCGTATATACTTTAAATTGCCTAAATAAATTATTGTAACATTGTCGCTCACATTAAGCGGTTCGGCCTCGTTATTATTTGGAATTATAATAGTTTCGCGTATACACCCCCACAAATTTCTCGTACCATTTTTTGCAATTCAATAGCAAATGAAAAAGCTGATTGCTCGTACATAATTTTTGGCGCCCAAATGTGAGGAAGTGTATAATCGCAAATAAAAGATAAAAATATTAATCTTTCTTTCGCGCAATTATTAATCGCAGAAAATCGCCCAGTTTAATATAAAACAAAAAAATACAAGTTCAACAACCAACAACAATCAAGTCGCTGGACATCATCAACATTACAAAGGGCATATTATACATACACATTTCTGTCACATCAGGTGCGGTAATTGGACACTGTGCAACAGGTCCATTTCACACAAACCATATATAAATCCATCGCTTGGTATGTATGCATGAAATTTATTTAGCCACCGAAATACAGTCCCGTATTTCGTACTTCATTCGCCCTACCAATAATAATTGTTGTTGTAAACCGGCGTTCTGCTGTTAACCTACATACATTCATTTTCGCTAGCAAGACTCTGCGCTGCTAACTTCCGTTACCGTCTTATTCCCTTTGCTGTTTCGCAACCGCTGCATTTGCCTTCGCTGCCAGTAGAAGTCGCCTTTGCACTTTGCTGATATTTGCGCTGCTCTCGCTTAAGTTCGCTGTTCACGCATATTGCTATTGTGGTGACTACATTTTCGTTTTCCTTTTCATCGCTGCCGTCGTTTCTGTCATTGCGACCGCCGGCAGTTATTGTTCATCACTTTACATTACGCTCACTCAGCAGACTATACCCACCAAAAGATCATGTCGCTAGAAGAATGCAAGCGTAAGCGCTCTAATATAAAACGAAATATTTCGCGGATCAAATAATTTGTAGAATCAGCTAAGAATTCGGTCAGTAAATTAACCAGTGCAGAGCTACAGTGCCGCTTAGGGATTTTAGAATCGTACTTCAAGAAAGCATTGTCGGTACAAGCCGACATTGAAGACTTAGATCCTAGCGACAACGGCCGTGCAGATTTGGAAGACAGCTACGTCGCAGTGAAGCTAAGCATTCAAGCGGAACTAGGAGAAGATGCAAACAACACTGTGCACTATCCTGAAACATCTACAGCAGCCATAACCCCATCGTCCCATTTAACACGGTTGTCGTTACCAACAATTAGTGGTGATTATACCGATTATAGAAATTATATTACATAGTTTACCCAACTTACAATCTGCTTACGCGTAGGCAAATTAAAACTGAGCTAGGTGAATGCGTGATCCGCACACCGGTCGGCAGAGGCACTCCGCTACCTTGAGTGGTTACCGTCAACCAACTACTACGACTCATGGAGGCAGAAGGTCACCAAGTGATCGCGTATGCAGATGACATCTGCGTCACCATGCGGGGGAAATTTCCGCAAACTCTTTGCAAGCTAATGGAACGGGCACTATCGAAAATTTCGCACTGGGCCACAGCCACAGGTTTGGAAGTCAACCCGGATAAAACCGAGCTTGTCCTCTTCACGAGGAGGTACAAAGTACCAAATCTAACAACGCCAAGAATTGGGGGTACGTTTTTAGCGTTTAGCGGGCAAGTCAAGTATTTGGGAGTCATTCTGGATAGGAAGCTATTATGGAGTGACCATATAGTGGAGCGATAAAAGAAAGCAGCAGCTGTTAACCTGCAAGAGGGCAATTGGCACCTCCTGGGGATTCTCCCCTAAGGTGGCCTACTGGATTTACACAGCCATTGTGCGCCGATTCTTCTTTATGGTGGCCTGCACTGTCTGAAAGTACCTATCTTAAAATACTTCAGAAGGTGCAACGGAGTTCGGAGCTCTGCATTACCGGGGCTCTCGGCTTCACCCCGTCTAAGGCACTCAACACAATGCTATATTTTCCATCTCTTGACCTGGTGGCGAAGGAAATAGCGGTCATCGCCGCTCTACGCATAAGGGAAACAGGTCTCTGGTCAAATGGATCTAGTGGACACGCACCAATCCTGGACACGAACGCCCCAGTCCCAATACCGGTACGCACTGACTACTGCACGCCAAAGAACTTCTTCGTTAAAAACTATAGTATTTATATCCCATCGCGACAAGACTGGAATACCAGACAACATACGGTACCGGGTGCCATCAACATATTCACGGATGGTTCTAAGCTTGACGGGAAGGTGGGAGCAGGCCTCTTTTCACCGGATCTGGGTCAAGAGGTCTCTTTTTGCTTACCAGATCACTGTAGTGTTTACCAAGCGGAAATTCTGGCAATACACAGGGCTGTGAATCATCTCCGGTCTATGCCTAAGGATGATAAACGGGTGTTTATTTTCTCAGACAGCCAGGCCGCATTAAAGGCCCTGGACTCATTCGTCGACAACGCAAAGTCGGTCACTGAATACCGCAGATCTCTTAAAGAGATGGCTCAGCACTTCAGTATCAGTCTTATATGGGTATCTGGGCACAGGGATATTGAAGGCAACTGCAGAGCAGACAAGCTGGCTAGAAGAGGCACCACCGACCATATCCTTCCGGGAAATGATTCGGTAGGTATACGCATGGCCACTTTCAGGCTTCGTGTGAACACAAGCCCTATAAGAATTGCAAATGGAATATGGTCAGCCATATCATCGTGTGAGACATCCAGGCTAACCTAGCCCTCATATGACAAGGGGCGCACAAGAGCGCTTCTGATTTTAAACAAATCAGTTCTATCGTCCCTGATAAGGGTTCTAACAGTGCATTGTTTAATAGGCACGCATGGTGCTAGAATCGGGGTAACGACCTTCGACTACTGTCGCAGCTGCATATGTACAGAAGAGGAGGAGAGTATTCAGCACCTTCTCTGTCATTGTCCAGCGTTTAGTAGGTGTAGGTTGGCCATCCTTGGTAAACCTTTTCTACATGACCTTGCTGAGGTCTCTAGCTATGAATTCAAGGCTCTAGCAAAATACATAAATTCCACGAAGTGGTTTTACCCGCTTTAGGCAGGGTAGGGGCCCTCGTTGAGACCGTATAGGGTATTACAATGGGCCCATCAGTTATTGCTAGTGAGCCGAGACTCACAAATATTAAAAAAATTCAATTACCTGTTGTCTTGTTTAAAAGGACCAGCACTAGAAACTGTTAAGGTATTTCAAGTCACTAACGAGAATTATTCCAAGGCTCTTACTTACTTAATAATTTGACGCTTAACTTAAACACGCGTGCCGGTAATTCAATGACCGAATCGAATAATAAAAATTTACAAAAACAATGCAAAGAGTAATTAGCGAACAATGTAATGGCAAAATGTCAAAACTAAGTGTAGGTAAACGCTAAAAAATTATTGCTGTATTAAGTGTTGTAGAATACAAGTTATGATACAAAAAGTTTTGTTATTACAATTCAAATAATAGAATAATTGATAAATCAAAATTATGTGATGTGGGTACGCCACATTAATCCCCTCTTAGATGCCAGGCCCAGTTGCGACGAAAGCCGGTTTCAGCCTATTGCTCGTGATTTTGACGTGTTTTCCGTTTATTTCCATAGTGTAATACTTTGAAGACCGACGTAGAACTTTATACGGACCTTTGTACGGTGGCGAGAGCGATGGTCGAATAGAGTCATCTCCAATAAAGACTTGCTCGCATGTTTCCAGCGATCGATGTACAAAAACTTTTGGTGTTGAATGCCACGCTGCGTCTACAGGTTTTAGGTCGTGCATTACCCGTCGAAGTGTAGCAAGCATCTCGTGTTCGCTGGTTTGCTCTCTACCTAGAACTCTGAAGGTAGCCGAAGTGTGGCTCCGTAAGCTAGCTCAGCAGGGCAAGCCATTAAGTCGTTTTTAAACGTTGACCGCAGTCCTAATAAAATTAGGGGCAGATATGCCGTCCAATGCTCGTGCTTATGGCATAGTATGGCCGCTTTAAGTGTACGGTGCTATCTCTCTACCATACCATTTGCTTGAGGATGGTAAAGCGTTGTGCGAAGATGATTCACTCCTAAGCGTTTCACGAGTTCTTGAAAAAGAGCGCTTTCGAACTGCCTGCCAAATCCGACGTAATATTTTCGCTACTGTTGGTGCTGTGATGTCTGGGATGGGAATGCCGTCAGGCCATCCCGTAAATCTATCGATCACTGTAAGGCAATATCGGTTGCCATCACATAACGGGAATGGTCCGACGATGTCAATATGAAGATGAGAAAAACGCTGTTCTGGCGTTTTCACTTGTTGTAGTTTTGCTCTGTTGTGGCGAACAACCTTTGACCGTTGGCAATTGATACAATTGCGTGCGAACTCTCTACTGTCGCGCCGAATGGAAGGCCAAACGAACCGTTCAGACATGAGGCGTCCAGTAGCTCTTGTGCCGGATGTGATAATCAATGAATCGAACGCAAGACATTTAACCTGAATTTCTTCGTAATGAATGGTATCGCCATGTCGGTCGAAAAATCGCAATATATTTTTTTGAACTAAACGGGATACTAAACTGCTTTAGCTTGAGTGAATCAGATTTTGCACCTGACAGCCCTGAAAGAAGTTCATCATCTGTTTCTTGGGCTGTAGATAATTGGTTATAGTCAATGGGCTTGTAATCGATTAAATCTATGCGCGACATCAAATCGGCACTACCTGATTTAACACAGCTCCTGCGGCAAAATTTGAAGCGTCGACCCATAATGATAATGCGGCGTTAGGGACAGGATGAGCAAGCATTACACAATTCGCCAGTTGCTGTTTGCATGCTTCGAAATTGTGAGAAGCTTCGTCCATCCACATTAGTATTGTAGAGCCGTTACGCTTGTTTGCACCTATCATGTAGAACAGAGGACCTTGTATGTCCATTGCCCGTGGAATGAAACGCCGGTAGAAGTTTAGCATGGCAAGAAATCGCTTTAACTCTTTCGCTACGGTTGGTCGTTTGAATGCCATCCTTGGTAATAGAGTGACCCAAAAATTCAAGCGTTGAAACGCCAAGCTCCGATTTGGATACGTTGATTGTGAGATTATGCTCGCGCACTCGTTTAAATACCTGTTTCAAATGGTCGCGGTGTTCATCCGACGATTTTGAAGCAACACAAACATCACCGAGATAGGTGAAAACAAAGTTGAGGCCACGAAATACTTCATTTAATAGGAGCTGAAATGTTTGGGCTGCAGTTCGCAGGCCGAATGTCATCTTTGTAAACTCGTATGAGCCAAAGGGCGTGGTTATGGCCGTTTTGCAGATATCATCAGGGTGTACAGGCACCTGATGAAATGCCCTTTGTAGTTCTATTTTCGAAAAAAAATTTATTACCTGTTAATACATTTGAGAAGTCCTGTAGAAACGGGAGAGGGTATCGGTCCGGTATCGTTTGTGCATTTAGCAAGCGATAATCGCCGTAAGGTCTCCGTGTGTCATCAGTTTTTCGCACCATATGGAGTGGACTAGCCCAACTACTGCTTGACGGACGGCAGGTTCCAAGTTTCAAATGGGAGTCAAATTCAGCGCGCGCAGCTGCACCTCTCTGAAGTTGGCAAGACAACTTTTACGTGGAAAAAAATTACCTATTGGGAAAATTGCCGTGAATTTGCCGTAATTTATCCGTGAAATAAAAAAATTTGCCGTGGCCATATTTTAGAAAACACAGGGTGGCACGCCAACTTCACGTGAAGTTAGCGTGCCACCCTCAGAAAACCACCTTAGAGACCAGCTAGGAAAATAATTCTTGCACACGAATTTGCCGTAGATAAGTGACATGTTATATAATTTCGAAAAAAAAAAATTTTACTTTTTTTATGGTGCACCGCCAACTGCACGTGAAGTTAGCGTGCCACTTTTCGAAAACCACCTTAGACACCAGTTAGGAAAATAATTCTTGCACGTGAATTTACCGTGAATTATCTGTGACACAAAAAAATTTGCCATGTTTTAGAAAATACAGGGTGGCACGCCAACTACACGTGAAGTTAGCGTGCCCCTTTCGAAAACCACCTTAGAAGCCAGCTAGAAAAATAATTCTTGCACACGAATTTGCCGTAAATTTGCCGTAGATAAGTGGCATATTTTATAAATTCGAAAAAGAAAACTCAAATTTTTTTTAAGGTGCACCGCCAACTTCACGTGAAGTTAGCGTGCCACCCTCAGAAAACCACCTTAGAGGCCAGCTAGGAAAATAATTCTTGCACACGAATTTTCCGTAAATTTGCCGGAGATAAGTGGGATATTTTATAAATTCGAAAAAGAAAACTCAAATTTTTTTTATGGTGCACCGCCAACTTCACGTGAAGTTAGCGTGCCACCCTCAGAAAACGACCTTAGAGGCCAGCTAGGAAAATAATTCTTGCACACGAATTTGCCGTAGATAAGTGGCATATTTTATAAATTCGAAAAAGAAAATTCAAATTTTTTTTATGGTGCACCCCCAACTTCACGTGAAGTTAGCGTGCCACCCTCAGAAAACCACCTTAGAGGCCAGCTAGGAAAATAATTCTTGGACACGAATTTTCCGTAAATTTGCCGTAGATAAGTGGCATATTTTATAAATTCGAAAAAAAAAATTCAAATTTTTTTTATGGTGCACCGCCAACTTCACGTGAAGTTAGCGTGCCACCCTCAGAAAACCACCTTAGAGGCCAGCTAGGAAAATAATTCTTGCACACGAATTTGCCGTAAATTTGCCGTAGACAAGTGGCATATTTTATAAATTCGAAAAAAAAATTTTAAATTTTTTTTATAGTGCACCGCCAACTTCACGTGAAGTTAGCGTGCCACCCTCAGAAAACCACCTTAGAGGCCAGCTAGGAAAATAATTCTTGCACACGAATTTGCCGTAAATTTGCCGTAGACAAGTGGCATATTTTATAAATTCGAAAAAAAAATTTAAAATTTTTTTTATGGTGCACCGCCAACTTCACGTGAAGTTAGCGTGCCACCCTCAGAAAACCACCTTAGAGGCCAGCTAGGAAAATAATTCTTGTACACGAATTTGCCGTAAATTTGCCGTAGATAAGTGGCATATTTTATAAATTCGAAAAAAAAATTATCAAATTTTTTTTTTATAGTGCACCGCCAACTTCACGTGAAGTTAGCGTGCCACCCTCATAAAACCACCTTAGAGTCCTGCTAGGAAAATAATTCTTGCACACGAATTTGCCGTAGATAAGTCGCATAGTTTATAAATTCGAAACAAGGAAGAACGGGACTGTCTTCGGCTGTGCCGAAGACTTCATACCTTTCATGAATGGGGCTGAACAATAATCTTATCCCGTTCGTAATCTCCGAATAATCGGATGTATAAGATAAGAAATATATAGTGAACAGATCTACATACCTAAACGATTTTTAAGATAAATATAAAATAAAAAACAGGTAGGTACTTTGTGTGAGGATGCAAAGTTTCAGGCTTTTTGTGGTCTGCGTGTAAAAACTATGACTACGAATCACGTATTTCAACAATATATGACGTAAACGTAACTATTTGATGAAATTTGAAGCTTCTAGCCGTAAAAAAGGGGCAAAAATTACAATTTATATGAGGTATATAATATATATACCACCGATCTCTATGATTTTTTCAGACAACAATATATGCTATATACGTAAGCATTTGGTGAAATTTGAAGCTTCTAGCTGTTAAAATGGGGCAGAAATTGCGCAAAGTTTCTTATCTGAACAATCGGTTGTATGAGATATATACTATATATGCCACCGATCTCAATGATTTTTTCAGACAACAATATATGCTATACCGTAAGCATTTGGTGAAATTTGAAGCTTCTAGCTGTTTAAATGGGGCAGAAATTGCGCAAAGTTTCTTATCTGAACAATCGGTTGTATGAGATATATACTATATATACAACCGAAAGCTATGATTTTTTCAGACAGCAATATATGCTATATATGCATTCGGTGAAATTTGAAGCTTCTAGCTGTTAAAATGGGGCTAAAATTGCGAAAATATACATATATACTATATATATATACTATAGTTTTTACCATGCAGACCACAAAAAACGTGAAGCTTTGCATCCTCACACAAAGTACCTACCTATTTTTATACCTTTCATGAAAATGAAATGGTATATTAATTGCGTCACGAAACCAAAAATTGTAAATCCTCAAAGGAAAATAGATAGACCCACCATTAAGTATACCGAGATAATCAGGATGAAAAGCTGAGTTGATTTAGCCATGTCCGTCTGTCCGTCTGGCTGTTTGTATGCAAACTAGTCCCTCAATTTTTGATATATCTTGATAAAATTTGGTGAGCGGGTGTACTTGGGTGTCCGATTAGACATTTGTCGGAACCGGCCGGATCGGACCACTATAGCATATATCCTCCATACAACCGATTTTTCGGAAAAAGAGGATTTTTGTCATATCTTACTCAATTTAACAGATTGAAGCTTCAAACTTCACCATATAATTTCGCATATTGCACATATTGTTGCCTGAAAAAATTGATGAGATCGGTCGTATATATAGTATATATCCCCCACAACCGATTGTTCAGATAAGAAACTTTTCGTAATTACTGCCCTATTTTAAGAGCTAGAGGCTTCAAATTTCAACGAATGCTTACGCATCTATAAATCTTATAAAGTCGCTAAATGCCATGTATGCACATAACTTCACACAGAATGCTCCGATTTTAAAACGGTTTTTTGCATTTGAAAGCTTAGCTACGTGAGATGGTACAGTTATTATAATTTGAAGATATATATTACAGGGGCGTGGCAAATTTCCAAAATGTAGTAAAAAGTCATAAAATTTTTGTTGACACAGCTATAACTCATAAACGGATGGATGGATTTAAAAAATTCTACTTTTCAGTAAAACTTTTAAATATTTACCTTCGATCTGCATAAAAAAAAAATACTTGATTCCTTTCTTATATCAGCCAAATTGTTTAAGCAAAAGTAGCATTTTTACCAAAAAATGTGTTTGTGTGGTTGTTCGCTGTGAACTGTGCGCGCTAATTGCTTTTGAGTGAGGCATGATGCCACATATGCATACGTACATATATAGCATTCGCTATTAACTTCGGGCGTAGGTTTATAGGTATGTATGGATGTACATCACTACATAGTATAAAATAGTCACTTTTTCTGTCCCTATCATGCCAACCTAATAAAACCGCACTGCGTTTTTTAAGCGCACGCAAACAACCGGCGTTTTTTGCCCTAACCCAAATAAGCATGCGTTGCGACAATGTAAAGCATGTGTGCAAACGCCAATTCTAAATGTCACGCAGAACAAAAATTGGAAATCGAGTTAGGTTTTCACGCAGCAAATTCAATTTGGGTTGCTCTCATGCAAGTTGTATGTGCATGAGACATTTTTGACAGAAAATGACTTGCGTGCGTTTATATTAGGTTGGCATGTATGTCCCTTTGAATGCTTATACCTTTAAAAATACGCTTGATAAAGAGTGATTGAAAAGGAAGGAAACGATGAACATATTTGGCTGAAAATTGGTGGAGGAGTAGCTTAGAACAAGGAGACAGACATAGGATAATTTTTATCCCGTTCTGGCAAGGGTCTTGAGATCAAAACGTGGACCTGAATCCTTGGATATGTTTGTACAATATGGGTATCAAATGGAAGATGTTTATGAGTACTTTGACACGGGGTATTTTTCGTACCCGCGGGTAACTAGGGTCTCGAGATATAAGCGAAAACGTGGACGCGGGTATCCCTAGAATGTGTTTATACAATATGGATAAAAAATGAAAGCTATTGATGAGTTCTTTAGGAGAGGGTAAGTTTCATACCTATTTGTCACTAGGGTCTCGAGATATAGGCCAAAACGTGGGCCCGTGTACCCCTAGACAGAGTTTATACAATATGGAAAAAAAACGAAAGCTGTTGATTTGTGCTTTAGTACCGGGTAGTTTTCATACCTATTTGTGACTAGGGTCTCGAGATATAGACCAAAACGTGGATCAGGGTAACACTAGGAAGCTGTTGATGAGTGCTTTAGTACAGGGTAGTTTTCATACCTATTGGTTACTAGGGTCTCGAGATATATGCCAAAACGTGGATCAGGGTAATACTAGGATGTGTTTTTACAGTATGGACATCAAATTGAAGTTGTTGATGTGTGCTTTAGTACAGGGTAGTTTTCATACCTACTGGTGACTATTGTCTCGATATATAGGCCAAAAGGTGGACCCGGACACCCCTAGAATGTGTGTGTAATATGGATATCAACTGAGAACTGTTGCTGACAGCTTTAAAGTAATTTTCATTGTGATATTCGATTTAGTCGCATCAACCTGGCAATACTGATAAATATGCATGCGAAGCCGAAATAGACTGGAACAAAATAGATACCACCCTCTTGGACTGGCAATAAATGATGAAGAAGAAAGAGAAGAACTTGAGAAGAGGGAAGGAGAAGGAGACTGAGAAAGAGATAGAGTAAGACGAAGATAGAGATAGATGAAGCGAAAAAGACGGAGCGAGGAGTGAATAAAAGGATTAAGAAAAAGTGAAGAGGGGGAGGGCAGAGTTAGACGGAAAAAGCTTATTAAAATTATTTATATAGACCAAATTTAGGGCAGAACAATGTCTGCCGGGTTTGCTAGTATAGCATATATTGTTGCCTGATAAAATCATAAAGATCGGTGGTATATATAGTATATATATAGTATATATATATAGTATATATATATATATATTTTCGCAATTTTAGCCCCATTTTAACAGCTAGAAGCTTAAACTTTCACCAAATGCTTACATATATAGCATATATTGCTGTCTGAAAAAATCATAGCGATCGGTTGTATATATAGTATATATCTCATACAATCGATTGTTCAGATAAGAAACTTTTCGCAATTTCTACCCCCTTCTAACAGCCATTAGCTTCAAATTTCACCGATTGCTTACGTATATAGTATATATTGTTGTGTCAAAAAATCTTAGAGATCGGTGATATATATAATATATATATGATGGTATATATAGTATATATATATTTTTTTTTGCGATTTCGGCCCCATTTTAACAGCTAGAAGCTTCAAATTTCACCAAATGCTTACGTGTATAGCATATATTGATGTCTGAAAAAGTCATTGAGATCGGTGGTATATATAGTATATATCTCATACAACCGATTGTTCAGATAAGAAACTTTGCGCAATTTCTGCCCCGTCAAATTTCACCAAATGCTTAGGTATATAGCATATATTGTTGTCTGAAAAAATCATAGAGATCGGTGGTATAAATATTATATACTTCATATAAACTCTCATTTTTGCCCCTTTTTTACGGCTAGAAGCTTCAAAATTCATCAAATTTCATCAAATAGTTACGTTTACGTCATATATTTTTGAAATACGTGATTCGTAGTCATAGTTTTTACATGCAGACCACAAGAAACGTGAAGCTTTGCATCCTCACACAAAGTACCTACCTATTTTTTTTTTTATATTTATCTTAAAAATCGTTTAGATATGTTCAAATTTCACCAAATGCTTACGTGTATAGCATATGTTGTTGTCTGAAAAAATCATAGAGACCGGTGGTATATATAGTATATATCTCATACAACCGATTGTTCAGATAAGAAACTTTGCGCAATTTCTTCCCCATTTTAACAGCTAGAAGCTTCAAATTTCACCAAATGCTTACGTGTATAGCATATATTGTTGTCTAAAAAAATCATTGAGATCGGTGGTATATATAGTATATATCTCATACAACCGATTGTTCAGATAAGAAACTTTGCGCTATTTCTGCACCATTTTAACAGGTAGAAGCTTCAAATTTCACCAAATGATTACGTATATAGCATATACTGTTGCCTGAAAAAATCATAGAGATCGGTGGTATATATATTATATACCCCATATAAACTGTAATGTTTGCCCCCTTTTTGCGGCTAGAAGCTTCAAAATTCATCAAATAGTTACGTTTACGTCATATATTGTTGAAATACTTGATTCGTAGTCATAGTTTTTACACGCAGACCACAAAAGGCCTGAAACTTTGCATCCTCACACAAAGTACCTACCTGTTTTTTATTTTATATTTATCTTAAAAATCGTTTAGGTATGTAGATCTGTTCACTATATATTTCTTATCTTATACATCCGATTATTCGGAGAATACGAACGGGATAAGATTATTGTTCAGCCCCATTCATGAAAGGTATGAAGTCTTCGGCACAGCCGAAGACAGTCCCGTTCTTACTTGTTTCGAATTTATAAAATATGCCACTTATCTACGGCAAATTCGTGTGCAAGATTTATATTCATAGCAGGCCTCTAAGGTGGTTTTCTGAGGGTGGCACGCTAACTTCACGTGAAGTTGGCGGTGTACCATAAAAAAAAATTTGAAAATTTTTTTTTCGAATTTATAAAATATGCCACTTATCTACGGCAAATTTACGGCAAATTCGTGTGCAAGAATTATTTTCCTAGCTGGCCTCTAAGGTGGTTTTCTGAGGGTGGCACACTAACTTCACGTGAAGTTGGCGGTGCACCATAAAAAAAATTTGAAATTTTTTTTTCGAATTTATAAAATATGCCACTTGTCTACGGCAAATTTACGGCAAATTCGTGTGCAAGAATTATTTTCCTAGCTGGCCTCTAAGGTGGTTTTCTGAGGGTGGCCGCTAATCACGTGAAGTTGGCGGTGCACCATAAAAAAAATTAAAAATTTTTTGTTTTCGAATTTATAAAATATGCCACTTATCTACGGCAAATTTACAAAAATTAGTGTCCAAGAATTATTTTCCTAGCTGGCCTCTAAGGTGGTTTTCTGAGGGTGGCACGCTAACTTCACGTGAAGTTGGCGGTGCACCATAATAAAAATTTGAAATTTTTTTTTTCGAATTTATAAAATATCCCACTTATCTCCGGCAAATTTACGGAAAATTCGTGTGCAAGAATTATTTTCCTAGCTGGCCTCTAAGGTGGTTTTCTGAGGGTGGCACGCTAACTTCACGTGAAGTTGGCGGTGCACCATAAAAAAATTTGAATTCTCTTTTTCGAACTTATAAAATATGCCACTTATCTACGGCAAATTCGTGTGCAAGAATTATTTTCCTAGCTGGCCTCTAAGGTTGTTTTCTGAGGGCGGCACGCTAACTTCACGTGAAGTTGGCGGTGCACCATAATAAAAATTTGAAATTTTTTTTTTCGAATTTATAAAATATCCCACTTATCTCCGGCAAATTTACGGAAAATTCGTGTGCAAGAATTATTTTCCTAGCTGGCCTCTAAGGTGGTTTTCTGAGGGTGGCACGCTAACTTCACGTGAAGTTGGCGGTGCACCATAAAAAAAATTTTAGTTTTCTTTTTCGAATTTATAAAATATGCCACTTATTTACGGCAAATTCGTGTGCAAGAATTATTTTTCTAGCTGGCTTCTAAGGTGGTTTTCGAAAAGTGACACGCTAACTTCACGTGAAGTTGGCGTGCCACCCTGTATTTTCTAAAACATGGCCGCGGCAAATTTTTTTGTGTCACAGATAATTCACGGCAAATTTACGGCAAATTCACGTGCAAGAATTATTTTCCTAACTGGTGTCTAAGGTGGTTTTCGAAAAGTGGCACGCTAACTTCACGTGAAGTTGGCGGTGCACCATAAAAAAAATTAGAATTTTCTTTTTCGAATTTATAAAATATTCCACTTATCTACAGTAAATTTACGGCAAATTCGTGTGCAAGAATTATTTTCCTAGCTCGCCTCTAAGGTGGTTTTCTGAGGGTGGCACGCTAACTTCACTTGAAGTTGGCGGTGCACCATAAACAAAAATTTGAAATTTTTTTTTCGAATTTATAAAATATGCCACTTATCTACGGCAAATTTACGGCAAATTCGTGTGCAAGAATTATTTTCCTAGCTGGCCTCTAAGGTGGTTTTCTGAGGGTGGCACGCTAACTTCACGTGAAGTTGGCGGTGCACCATAAAAAAAATTTGAAATTTTTTTTTCGAATTTATAGAATATGCCACTTGTCTACGGCAAATTTACGGCAAATTCGTGTGCAAGAATCATTTTCCTAGCTGGCCTCTAAGGTGGTTTTCTGAGGGTGGCACGCTAACTTCACGTGAAGTTGGCGGTGCACCATAAAAAAAATTTGAAATTTTTTTTTCGAATTTATAAAATATGCCACTTATGTACGGCAAATTTACGGAAAATTCGTGTCCAAGAATTATTTTCCTAGCTGGCCTCTAAGATGGTTTTCTGAGGGTGGCACGCTAACTTCACGTGAAGTTGGCGGTGCACCATAAAAAAAATTTGAAATTTTTTTTTAGAATTTTAAAATATGCCACTTATCTGCGGCAAATTTACGGCAAATTCGTGTGCAAGAATTATTTTCCTAGCTGGCCTCTAAGGTGATTTTCTGAGGGTGGCACGCTAACTTCACGTGAAGTTGGCGGTGCACCATAAAAAAAAATTTGAATTTTCTTTTTCGTATTTATAAACTATGCCACTTATCTACGGCAAATTCGCGTGCAAGAATTATTTTCCTAGCTGGCCTCTAAGGTGGTTTTCTGAGGGTTGCACGCTAACTTCACGTGAAGTTGGCGGTGCACCATAAAAAAAATTTGAATATTTTTTTTTTTCGAATTTATCAAATATGCCACTTATCTACGGCAAATTCGTGTGCAAGAATTATTTTCCTAGCTGGCCTCTAAGGTGGTTTTCTGAGGGTGGCACGCTAACTTCACGTGAAGTGGCGGTGCACCATAAAACAAATTTGAAATTTTTTTTCGAAGTTATAAAATATGCCACTTATCTACGGCAAATTTACGGCAAATTCGTGTGTAAGAATTTTTTTTCTAGCTGGCCTCTAAGGTGGTTTTCGAAAAGTGGCACGCTAACTTCACGTGAAGTTGGCGTGCCACCCTGTATTTTCTAAAACATGGCCGCGGCAAATTTTTTGTGTCACAGATAATTCACGGCAACTTTACGGCAAATTCACGTGCAAGAATTATCTTCCTAACTGAGGTCTAAGGTGGTTTTCGAAAAGTGGCACGCTAACTTCACGTGAAGTTGGCGGTGCACCATAAAAAAAGTAAAATTTTTTTTGTCGAAATTATAAATATGCCACTTATCTACCGCAAATTTACGGCAAATTCGTGTGCATGAATTATTTTCCTAGCTGGTCTGTAAGGTGGTTTTCTGAGGGTGGCACGCTAACTTCACGTGAAGTTGTGCCACCCTGTATTTTCTAAAATATGGCCACGGCAAATTTTTTTGTTTCACGGATAAATTACGGCAAATTCACGGCAATTTTCCAAATAGGTAATTTTTTTCCACGTAAAAGTTGTCTTGCCAACTTCAGAGAGGTCGCAGCTGCTAGTTATTCGGGTGATAGTCGTCGTGGGCGTGAAAAGATTTTTTTAATTCTATGTACTACAGATGAACTTGTAGACGCACCGATTGGACACGGCCGAGTTATGTCCACAAATTCTTGCAAAACATCAGCGAAGTTTGATTCCATGTTAACTGTTTTAACACTCAAAGTGAGCATTCTGTAAACTGCGCATATTGATTTTAGCTCGGTTTTACTGTCTCTTAAGCAACCACACTTTAAGTCGACTAATATGCCATAGTTACTCAAAAAATCTGCACCGATAATGGCATGGGATACGTCTGCTATCAAGAATTTCCAAACGAACTCTCGTCTTAAATTTAAAGTTAATTTAAAAGGCCCCCCCATATACTTCAAGGGTGAGCCATTGGCAGCAAACAATTTCAATTCGGTGGTGTTGACTCTAACTGCCTTCGTATTTGGCGGTGTCACTGACACATTAGCGCCATTATCAATAAGAAATTCAATTTTGGATAATGGGTCAAAAATACGGAGCCGGTAGTTGTTGGCGATTTCAGGTTGTTTGCGGGACCTGAAAACGCTGCAGCTGAGCAACCTCATTGATTTGTCGGCTTTTTATCGAAAGTGCATGGTTGACGGCACTTCGTTGCTTTGCCTGAAAATGTTCGGTGGTACCAACAAAAGTTTTCTGAAGAGGCTTGTTGATTGTTGAGTCGCACTTTTTTCGTTCGTGAAGTCGATCGTGAACGATGGCGACGATCCTTCAAGATCACATGCTTTTCAACACTTCGAGCTAACTCAGCAATTATACTTTTGAGGTTAGAAATGTCTGTATGTGTGGGCACAGCATCCACGTAACCGCTTTGCCAACCAATGGACTCTACAGTGGAGTCGGCAATTTTGCAGCAAGTCGAGTGGCACTTTTGCAGCAATTACAGCTGCTTGCACATACGGTGGGAGGCGCGTTACCCACAAGTCGTTTAGAGTGGTTCCGGCAAAACGTCTCATTTCACAAAACAGCTCACTAGGCTTGCGGTCACCAAGTGGCACGTCTTTCAGCACCTTTTACAGACGACGTTGCTGGCTATCTGCAAAGTGGTCTATAACCTTTTGTTTTATGTACTTAAATTTCTCAACTGCCGGCGCTGCTTCGATTGTTGGTTTGAGCTCAAGTAATTTGTTAGGTGGCAGGCTCGCTAATACGATATGGAATTTTCTGGTATCAAAACACACGAGTGATGCATGAAACCAGAAGTCCAGGGCGTAGAAGTAGGCTTCGATGTTATCTTCATTCATGTGCGGCAAGGGAATACGTGGCACTGTGCTAAAATTTTCGGTAAGATTGTTACTATCCCCACCGCTGCCACCAACTTGCATGCTGTCGTTTAATGGCATGTTAAGGGAAATATCCAAATGAGGAATTGCTGGCGGTTTCCAAGTGCACCTAATTAGTGAGGTTACGTTGCTCCGCTACAATAAGGCCGTCACAGGCACCCAAGTAAAAAATGCGATATTCGTACAAAATTTAGTAAAACTTGATATTTTAAAGTTACTAATATTTATTGAGTAAAGATTGTACAAAAAAATTCAGATGAAATAAAAGTTTTTGCTTTAAACACGCGTGCCGGTAATTCAATGGCCGAATCGAATAATAAAAATTTACAAAAACAATGCAAAGAGTAATTAGCGAACAATGTAATGGCTAAATGTCAAAACTAAGTGCAGTTAAACGCTAATGAAATTATTGCAGTATTAAGTGTTGTAGAATGCAAGTTATAAATACAAAATGTTTTGTTATTACAATCAAAATTAAATGATGTGGGTACGCCACATACGCATTATAATCCGTCGAAAAACCAAACCCTCAACAACTTCGCAGTTTAGTAGATAAGGCGTCAGCCATTTTCAGCTCATTGGAAAACAGCACTAACATTGCAGAGGCAATGATAATTATATCGTTATAAGCAAATGTGACCAGCAATCACGTTAAAAGTAGAATGAGTCCCTCGATTATAAATCACTCCCGACATGGTCCCAATGTACCAGGTTTTAGAACGCCATTGCCAGTTTTTATACTCATCGGAGTCGTGAGAAAAAAGAAAACCCGATTCTGGATAATCTATTAGAGCAAAAAATCATAATCGGCAATCGTCTTTCATAACGAATTCCAAGTGTGTGCTCTGCTCTAGCGTCAAACACAAGCTAACTAGTTGTCCTCAGTTTAAGGAAAAGACTACCAATCAACGTTTTGACATCTCGAAGAAGTACGAACATTGCAAAGCATCGGTGCCACACATGTAATCGGACACACCACACGCTACTACATCACGAAAACAATTCGCAGAGTACGGACACTCAACATTCGTCAGGTACAACTTCGCAGGTTTTAGGTACGTCTCAAACGCCAGTGTCTTCATCAAATGCTTCGCAAGCTCCCCAAACTTATTGGCAAACCCCTTCGTTCACACCGAATTCATCTAACAAATCCCAATCGTACAATCAACAAGCTGCAACCCATTCGCATATGGAGGACTCGGATTAAGGACAAGTTATTCTGGCTACAGCTATGGTCCTAGTCAAAGACGCCACAGGGGCATACAAACTGGGAAGAGCTCTACTTGACTCTTGTTCGCAGGTCAACTTCATTACAGACGACTTTGCGCAAAAACTGCGCCTTCGACGCGAAAAGCATAACGTCGGACTTCGCAGTATCGGTGAATCACTTACCAATCTGAAGTCTCGTATTACTACAACTATAAAAACGCTCACGTCGGATTTTCAACTCTCATTTCAGTTCGGAATCACGTCGCATATCGCATACCAACCTGATACGGAAATCGATACCTCTACATGGAATTTACCAGCAAACACGAAATTTGCAGACGAGACTTTCTTCAAGCCACCTCGAATCGATCTGCTACTTGGAGCAGAGGCATTCTTCGGGGAGCTCGCTTTAGGCCAAATTCGCCTTGGTCCAAATCTACCTACACTTCAGAAAACGTTATTAGGGTGGGTCATTTCCGATAGATACCGTGGTGAGTATGATGTGGCGACACGATCTTGCATGGTGTCAAGTGAAGGTTCGATAGACGAGAGCTTACAACGCCTTTGGAAGTTGGAAACAGTCGACGTACCATCAAAACCGATTCAACCAGATCACCATATTTGCGAGAATCACTTCGTAAAAACGACATATCAAGATAGTACTGGTCGCGTGGTCGTTACCTTACCCTTCAAATCAGATCCCAGCTGCCTTGGAGATTATTCCTTCGATATCGCTCGTCGACTATTCCTCGCCCTTGAGAAACGTCTTCTACATTCGCTCGAAATTCGTTCAAAATACTTGGCTTTCATGGACGAATACGAAAATCTTGGTCATGTGTCTGTCGTAGAACAGCCCTGGGTTGACGAGCCGCATTACTACATACCACATCATTGCGTGTTTAAACCCAGCAGCACCTCTACGAAGCTTGGAGTCGTATTTGACGCCTCCTGTCGCACATCATCACAAACATCATTGACCGACATTTCGTTGATAGGGCCAACCATCCAACAAGACCTATATATTCTATTACTTCGTTTCCGCTTATATCGTAACGCTATCACTGCAGATGTCACCAAAATGTACAAGCAAGTAGCAGTGAACAAAAATGATTGTAAGTATCAATACATTCTTTGGCGAGCTTCTCCTGACCTAGATCTTCAGACGTATCAGCTCAATACGGTCACATATGGCACAGTCTACACTACTTGGCATCAATGCATGGATGAGCTTTCAATCGGCGCTACGGCAGTAAAATCATGATTTTCGACGATTTTTTGTGTGGCGCAGACGATGCAGACGCTTTGCATATACTGAAATCTCAAGTCATCGCAGTACTACAACGTGGGCAATTTACATTATCAAAGTGCCATTCAAATCATTCCGACTTCATGGAAGGTTCAGCCTCAAAGGAGCTTAACAGAACGGACGATTTTGTAACCAGTACATTAGGAGTAACATGGCATCAGCGAAGCGATACGTTTTCATTTTCATTCCAGCCCAAAAAGGAAAACAATCTGTGACGACGCGAACCATATTGTCTATCACATCATCTTTATTTGATTCACTTGGCTTGTTATCACCGCTGGTAATTACAGCTAAAATAATTTTGCAAGAGCTTTGGCTATTAAAGCTCGACTGGGATGAGTCTGTACCTCACCATGTCCATCAGGCTTGGACTAACTGCTTGCAATCGTTAAGCTCAATCTCGTCACTCACCGTTCCTCGCTACTGCTTGCAACCCAATACAAAAATTACACAAATGCATGGATTTTGCGACGCATCAATACGTGCATATGGCTGCTCGGTATATGTACGTACTGAAGATTGTCACAGTCATGTATCAGTGCAGTTACTGACAACAGTCGCTTCCCAAACTTGAGCTTTGCGGTGCTCATCTTCAAATTTAGATCGGTACGATATGATCACTACTATTAAGCAACCCCTTTGGCCCCGCTGATCATCAGATTATATTAATGAACTACGCTCTCTTGTAAAGTGGACAACTTCCGTGCCCAATGTCATGGAAGGAACTGTAGTTATTCATGACGACAACCTACCACCACAGCGTTGGAGGCTTGGCCGTGTAGAGTCCAAAGACGTGACGGTCACGTTCGAGTGGTGCACCTTCGCACTGCCAATGGTACCTGCTGCGGTCCTATACATAAAATTACTATACTGCCGGTTTTTTGAAAGTGGACATTGAACATTGCTACTCAAATAATATTCAAAACATAATTAGTTACATACGTACAACAGAACACTACCTACTAATTGTAAACATGAATTACATACACACACACATTCGCAATCATACTTATTTTTGGACTCACTCTCTTCTTTACTTTTCATGCTTCGTACAGAATTTAAACTGCCGCTAGTGCTGCTAGTTTTTCGGGTGATAGTCGTCGTGGGCGTGAAAAGATTTTTTTTAATTCTATGTACTACAGATGAATTTGTAGACGCACCGATTGGACACGGCCGAGTTATGTCCACAAATTCTTGCAAAACATCAGCAAAGTTTTATTCCATGTTAACTGTTTTAACACCCAACGTGAGCATTCTGTAAACTGCTCATATTGATTTTAACTCGGTTTTACTGTCTCTTAAGCAACCACACTTTAAGTCGACTAATATGCCATAGTTACTCAAAAAATCTGCACCGATAATGGCATGGGATACGTCTGCTACCAGGAAGTTCCAAACGAACTCTCGTCTTAAATTTAAAGTTAATTTAAAATTAGAAATGTCTGTATGTGTGGGCACAGCATCCACGTAACCGCTTTGCTAACCAATGGACTCTACAGTGGAGTAGGAAATTTTTGTTTTTTTCGTCGAGTGGCACTTTTGCAGCAATTACAGCTGCTTGCACATACGGTGGGAGGCGCGTTACCAACAAGTCGTGCAACAAACTGTCGTTTAGAGTGGTTCCGGCAAAACGTCTCATTTCACCAAACAGCTCACTAGGCTAGCGGTCACCAAGTGGCATGTCTTTCAGCACCTTTTACAGACGACGTTGCTGGCTATCTCCAAAGTGGTCTATAACCTTTTGTTTTATGTACTTAAATTTCTCAACTGCCGGCGCTGCTTCGATTGTTGGTTTGAGCTCAAGTAATTTGTTAGGTGGCAGGCTCGCTAATACGATATGGAATTTTCTGGTATCAAAACACACGAGTGATGCATGAAACCAGAAGTCCAGGGCGTAGAAGTAGGCTTCGATGTTATCTTCATTCATGTGCGGCAAAGGAATACGTGGCACTGTGCTAAAATTTTCGGTAAGATTGTTACTATCCCCACCGCTGCCACCAACTTGCATGCTGTCGTTTAATGGCATGTTGAGGGAAATATCCAAATGAGGAATTGCCGGCGGTTTCCAAGTGCACCTAATTAGTGAGGTTACGTTGCTCCGCTACAATAAGGCCGTCGCAGGCACCCAAGTAAAAAATGCGATATTCGTACAAAATTTAGTAAAACTTCATATTTTAAAGTTACTAATATTTATTGACTAAAGATTGTACTAAAAAATTCAGATGAAATAAAAGTTTTTGCTTTAAACACGCGTGCCGGTAATTCAATGGCCGAATCGAATAATAAAAATTTACAAAAACAATGCAAAGACTAATTAGCGAACAATGTAATGGCAAAATGTCAAAACTAAGTGCAGTTAAACGCTAATGAAATTATTGCAGTATTAAGTGTTGTAGAATGCAAGTTATAAATACAAAATGTTTTGTTATTACAATCAAAATTAAATGATGTGGGTACGCCACATACGCATTCTAATCCGTCGAAAAACCAAACCCAGTTTAGTAGATAAGGCATCAGCCATTTTCAGCTCATTGGGAAACAGCACCAACATTGCAGGGGCAATGCTAATTTATATCGTTATAAGCAAATGTGACCAGCAATCACGTAAAAAGTGGAATGAGTCCCTCGATTATAAATCACTCCCGACATGGTCCCAATGTACCCAGGTTTTAGAACGCCATTGCCAATTTTTACACTCATCGGAGTCGTGAGCAAAAAGAAAACCCGATTCTGGATAATCTATTAGAGCAAACAATCATAATCAACAATAGTCTTTCGCAGTAACGAATTCCAAGTGTGTGCTCTGCTCTAGCGTCAAACACAAGCTAACTAGTTGTCCTCAGTTTAAGGAAAATACTACCAATCAACGTTTTGACATCTCGAAGAAGTACGAACTTTGCAAAGCATCGGTGCCACACATGTAATCGGACACACCACACGCCACTACATCACGAAAACAATTCGCAGAGTACGGACACTCAACATTCGTCAGCTACAACTTCGCAGGTTTTAGGTACGTCTCAAACGCCAGTGTCTTCATCAAGTGCTTCGCAAGCTCCCCAAACTTATTGGCAAACCCCTTCGTTCACACCGAATTCATCTAACAAATCCCAATCGTACAATCAACAAGCTGCAACCCATTCGCATATGGAGGACTCGGATTGTTGTCAATTTATTCTGGCTACAGCTATGGTCCTAGTCAAAGACGCCAGAGGGGCATACAAACTGGGAAGACCTCTACTTGACTCTTGTTCGCAGGTCAACTTCATTACAGACGACTTTGCGCAAAAACTGCGCCTTCGACGCGAAAAGCATAACGTCGGACTTCGCAGTATCGGCGAATCACTTACCAATCTCGCACCACTACAACTATAAAATCGCACACGTCGGATTTTCAACTCTCATTTCGATTCGGAATCACGTCGCATATCGCATACCCACCTGATACGGAAATCGATACCTCGACATGGAATTTACCAGCAAACACGAAATTGGCAGACGAGACTTTCTTTAAACCACGTCGAATCGATCTGCTACTTGGAGCAGAGGCATTCTTCGGGGTGCTCGCTTTAGGCCAAATTCGCCTTGGTCCAAATCTACCTACACTTCAGAAAACGTTATTAGGGTGGGTCATTTCCGGTAGATATCGTGGTGAGTATGATGTGGCGACACGATCTTGCATGGTTTCAAGTGAAGGTTCGATAGACGAGAGCCTACAACGCCTTTGGAAGCTGGAAACAGTCGACGTACCATCAAAACCGATTCAGCCAGATCACCATATTTGCGAGAATAACTTCGTAAAAACGACATATCAAGATAGTACTGGTCGCGTGGTCGTTACCTTACCCTTCAAATCAGATCCCAGTTGCCTTGGAGATTATTCCTTCGATATCGCTCGTCGACGATTCCTCGCCCTTGAGAAACGTCTCCTACATTCGCTCGAAATTCGTTCAAAATACTTGGCTTTCATGGACGAATACGAAAATCTTGGTCATGTGTCTGTCGTAGAACAGCCCTGGGTTGACGAGCCGCATTACTACATACCACATCATTGCGTGTTTAAACCCAGCAGCACCTCTACGAAGCTTGGAGGCGTATTTGACGCCTCCTGTCGCACATCATCACAAACATCATTGACCGACATTTTGTTGGTAGGGCCAACCATCCAACAAGACCTATATATTCTATTGCTTCGTTTCCGCTTATATCGTTACGCTATCACTGCAGATGTCACCAAAATGTACAAGCAAGCAGCAGTGAACAAAAATGATTGTAAGTATCAATACATTCTTTGGCGAGCTTCTCCTGACCTAGATCTTCAGACGTATCAGCTCAATACGGTCACATATGGCACAGTCTACACTACTTGGCGTCAATGGATGGATGAGCTTTCAATCGGCGCTTCGGCAGTAAAATCATGATTTTCGACGATTTTTTGTGTGGCGCAGACGATGCAGACGCTTTGCATATACTGAAATCTCAAGTCATCGCAGTACTACAACGTGGGTAATTTACATTATCAAAGTGCCATTCAAATCATTCCGACTTCATGGAAGGTTCAGCCTCAAAGGAGCTTAACAGAACGGACGATTTTGTTACCAGTACATTAGGAGTAACATGGCATCAGCGAAGCGATACGTTTTCGTTTTCATTCCAGCCCAAAAAGGAAAACAATCTGTGACGACGCGAACCAAATTGTCTATCGCATCATCTTTATTTGATCCACTTGGCTTGTTATCACCGCTGGTAATTACAGCTAAAATAATTTTGCAAGAGCTTTGGCTATTAAAGCTCGACTGGGATGAGTCTGTACCTCACCATGTCCATCAGGCTTGGACTAACTGCTTGGAATCGTTAAGCTCAATCTCGTCACTCACCGATCCTCGCTACTGCTTGCAACCCAATACAAAAATTACACAAATGCATGGATTTGGCGACGCATCAATACGTGAATATGGCTGCTCGGTATATGTACATACTGAAGATTGTCACAGTCATGTATCAGTGCAGTTACTGACAACAGTCGCTTTCCAAATTTGAGCTTTGCGGTGCTCATCTTCTTCTCCGACATACAAGAACTAACAACAGGCGTACATTGGAAACATGTTCCAACGAAGAACAACCCAGCAGACCTTGTCTCACGTGGTTGCCCACATTGGAACTCAAGGCGTCCATTTGGTTCTCCGGTCCCGCTTTCCTGTTGAAAGATCAAACCAAGTGGCCGAACAGTAAGACGTTATCAATACTGCGAAATGCAAGACGGCTTTAACAATAGTCAAGGAAACAAATTAAATCATCGAAATCATAAATGGGATAAGTTCTTATTCCCATTGTTTACGCCTCGTTGCCTGGTTAATCCAATTTAAAACATCTCACTCCCTTTATAGATAACACCACTGGGTTCGAACTCATCTAAGTTGGTGGCCGATTGGACTATGCAGATTTACCAGACTCTCAGAAACATCCTATTTTGCTACCCAGTAATTCGCATTTTGTATATAACTACATTCGTCATTTACATATTCGAAATTATCACGCCGGCCCTAACGCATTGGTTGCCCTGATACGTCTAGAATATTGGATCATCAATGCCAGAGACTTGGCTCGTCGTATCGTTCGGTCTTGCGTACACTGCGTGCGCTATAAACCAGTTCTAGGTCAACAAGTCATGGGACCACTGCCGGCCACACGTCTCACTCCCGCTCGCCCTTTTGATCGTTGTGGAGTTGACTTCTGTGGACCAATAAATACTTACTTGAGGATTCGAGGCAAGGCTCCTATAAAATCTTACTTGTCCGTCTTTGTTTGCCTCGTCACAAAATCAGTACATATCGAAGTTGTATCGGATCTCTTAACGAATTTATTTCTATACGCTCTGAAGCGCATGGGTGCGACATATTTTGTGATAACGCTATAAATTTTGTCGGGGCGTCCAACCAGTTAAATGAACTAAAACAATTTCTGTTTGAAACTAATACTTAAAAATAAATTTATAAATTTTGTTCGTCGGAATTTATTAATTTTCATTTTATTCCTCCCAGGGTACCTCACTTTGGCGGTCTTTGGGAAGCTGCGGTGAAAAGCGCAAAGGGACATCTAAATCGAAGTTTAGCAAACATAAGATTGACCTTTGAAGAACTGAGCACGGTTGCCGTGGAAGCTATTCTCAAATATCGCCCACTTTGCCCGATGTCATCAGATCCAAACGACTTTGGCGCACTAACTCCAGCACACTCTCTGGTTGGTTCTTCTCTACGTGCCTTACCCGAGCGATCTCTCGAAGATAGAAATTTTTCAAATTTAGATCGGTACTTCTATTAAGCAACCCCTTTGGCCCCGCTAATCATTAGATTATATTAATGAACTACGCTCCCTTGTAAAGTCGACAACTTCCGTGCCCAATGTCATGGAAGGAACTGTAGTTATTCATGACGACAACCTACCACCACAGCGTTGGAGGCTTGGCCGTGTAGAGTCCAAGGACGTGACGGTCACGTTCGAGTGGTGCACCTTCGCACTGCCAATGGTACCTGCTGCGGTCCTATACATAAAATTACTATACTGCCGGTTTCTTGAAAGTGGACATTGAACATTGCTACACAAATAATATTCAAACCATAATTAGTTACATACGTACAACAGAACACTACCTACTAATTGTAAACATGAATATACATTCACACACACATTCGCAATCATACTTATCTTTGCACTCACTCTCTTCTTTACTTTTCATGCTTCGTACAGAATTTAAATTGCCTAAATAAATTATTGTAACAGTGTCGCTCACATTAAGCAAAGATGACTTGATACGAAACTCTCTCATTTTTTGCGCTCTTACCAAGGATTTATCTCAAATTTGTGGTGGCAACAATCACAGATATATCCCTCGCGCCAGCTGAAGCGGGTGCCGGAACAAAAAATGTGCCAGCTAAAACGAAAAACGGGCCAAAAATTTCGGTAAACTTTAGTTTGACCTACAACTGTAGAAAGCGTTCAAAAATTATGGGAAAAAGGATAAAAATACTTGTTTTACGGTAAATATTATTAGTTCGAAAGCGGAGGGTAAATATTATTGCCCATTCGAAAGTTATCACTAAAAACAGGTTTTGTAAATATGAAGTCCCGAAGTCCCAGGCCATTTTGATCACAGAACTTGGAACGTCAGACATCTAGGATAAGCCCTATCCATTAAATGATGTTAACTATTATATCATAGGTCCGATTTACTAAAATTTCAAAAGAATATATGGTTTTCACTGTGAGTTAAATGAGTTACAAAATTTGACTAACTAATTTAATCAAAATGTAAATTTTACTTAGATTTGTTTATATTTAACTCTAACTCTAACTAGTGGTAAAATAAGTATAAAGAAATAAACGTTTTACTACTATCATTTTATTAAATGATTGAAACTATAACCGCCGAAATGTATGTCAAAAATCCACATATTCAGATCTATTCATTTCTGTTTGGATTGTCATCATTGGCAAAAATGTGCATTTTGACAGCGCTCTCTCGAAACAAAGAGTTGCAAATCCATATGTCTATGGCATTAAGCGGTTCGGTCCCGTTATTAATTGGAATTATAATAGTTTCGCGTATACGCCCCCATAAATTTCTCATACCATTTTTTGCAATTCAATAGCAAAGGAAAAAGATCCTTGCTCGTACAACATTATTAAATTTTTATTTAAAAATTTAACTTTTTTCTTTTTCAATATTTTGCAATACGAACCGAATTTGATTTCTAAAAAATGCTTAAAATAAAGAGCATTTACTTAGCTACAAAAAAGTGCAGGTCGCCTTGTGGTTAAACATAAATTTGTATAACGTTTAGGGTTTTGAAACTGTACTGTACTGCGATGGAACCTAAAACCTGCAAAGCGAAAAAATGCATTAAAATTGGCATTGCCCCACAAAGTGACCGATATATATTTTGTAGGGAAATAATTGGGCTTTATTTTTTAGCAACACCAAAATAAATCGAAACCGCTCCGTAATGTAAAAATTTTAAATTTTTAGAAGTTGCAAAAATTTATCACATATTTTTTGGAAAGTTGGAAATTTTAAGAGCTAAAATATTTATTGAAAAATAGCACAAGGAAAAAAGCCAACTTCCGACAACCTGTACCATAGCAACCCGATCATATTTCGGTCACAGGTAAAATGACAACTTGTTCACCAAGCTTAGTGAGTTTTGTAGATATCAAGTTTTTCGAGTGGGCAGACATGACGTGAAAAGCCCCAAATATATTAGGGATAGATTTAAAGAGAAACGTCACGAACATTAAAGGATATGCAAGCTAAAATAAACTACCCTACCTTATCAAAATAGCAAGTTTTGCAAGAGGCTATACAACAGTTGCTGTCATAAAAACTAGGTTTTTACGAAATTAAAATTGGTTGATTTTTGATAAACTTTTAGACATTTGATTAACAATTTTTTTAAACGTCCATTCTTTACTCTAATATAAGTCTACTTGTAGTTACGTAAGCATATAGTTAATTATGTTAAGATAAACTTTTAAGCAACGTTTTTTTAAACTTAGGCGTGGTTCTCAACCGATTTTGCTCATTTGCAAAATTATAACAAAGGTTTTTGATTTACGGCTTATAAAACCAAAATTTTCTTCTAATATATGTAGGCGGAGCCTTGCCCATGTTACAATATTGTACTAAATTTCTATTTTGCGGCATAGAGTTAAATCACTTCCTAAGTGCCCCACTTCATCAGTATTTGTTAATACAATGGTCTTTTTTCCATTTTTCGAAATTTTTGAAAGTGGGCGTGGTTATAATCTGATTGCGACCACTTGCAATGCCAATATATCGTCGACAATTCTGTAAAAGCTGCCAACTCAATCCAAAAAAATTTCACAGTAGAAAACTCAATTTGATGAAAACGACACTCAATATTCTACAATTTTATTTATTTTTTTTTATTTAAAATATCGCACTTCTCTCAGTCTAGGTAACGTAGTAAACGTCGAAAGTTAAATATGAAATGTATATATTATGTATTTTTATACTTAGCTGAGCAGAGCTCACAGAGTATATTAATTTTGTTCGCATAACGGTACCCTGTAACATAAACTAATCGAGATAGATATAGACTTCTATATATCAAAATGATCTGGGCGAAAAAAGAAATTCATTTAGCCATGTCCGTCCGTTCGTCCGTAAACACCATAACTTGAGTAAATTTTGAGGTATCTTGATGAAATTTGGTATATAAGTTCCTGGGCCCTCATCTCAGATCGCAATTTAAAATGAACGAAATCGGACGATAACCACGCCCGCTTTTTCAATATTGAATATTTCGAAAAACCGAAATGTGCGATAATTAATTACCAAAGACGGATAAAGCGATGAAACTTGGTAGGTGGGTTGATCTTATAACGCAGAATAGAAAATTAGAAAAATTTTGGGCAATGGGCGTGGCACAGCCCACTTTTAAAAGAAGGTAATTTAAAAGTTTTGCAAGCTGTAATCTGGCAGTCGTTGAAGATATCATGATGGAATTTGGCAGGAACGTTACTCCTATGTGTTCTAAATATGAATTAGCAAAATCGGATGACGAACACGCCCACTATTTAAAAAAAAAAAATGTTTTAAAGTAAAATTTTAATAATAATGGGATATCTTTACAGTATATAAGTAAATTATGTCAACATACAACGCCAGTAATGATATGGTGCAACAAAATACAAAAATAAAAGCAAATTTCAAAATGGGCGTGGCTCCGCTCTTAAGTCGAACAAAAATTTACTAATCATTGTGAAATTTGGCAAGCGCATAGCTTCTATGGCGATAACTGCTTTCTATGCAAATGGGCGAAATTGCTTGAAGCCACGCCCAGTTTTTATACACAGTCGAACGTCTGTCCTTCCGCTCGGCCGTTAACACGATAACTTGAGCAAAAATCGATATATCTTTACTAAACGTAGTTCACGTACTTATCTGAACTCACTTTATCTTGGTATTAAAAATGGGCGAAATCCGACTATGGCCACGCCCACTTTTTCGATATAAAAAATTTCGAAAAATGAGAAAAATGCCATAATTCTATACCAAATACGAAAAAAGGGGATGAAAAATGGTGATTGGATTGGTTTTTTGACGCAAAATATAACTATGAAAAAACTTTATAAAATGGATGTGACACCTATCATATTAAGTAGAAGAAAATGAAAAAGTTCTGCAGGGCGAAATCAAAATCCCTTGGAATCATGGCAACAATACTGTTCGTGGTATTACATATTGTAACGAATTTACTGTAATTCCCCTTATTTGCAATCTTCTGCTAAGGTTCGAATCACTAAACTGTTGGATAAATAACACCACTATTCAATAATGCAAAATGGCCTTTATTACTACTGCTCGACAGATGGATTGCTTAAATGAAACTGATTATGCTGCTATTGCTCGCTAGATAGCGTCTTAAATCCAACTGATTGTCGCCTCTCTACTGTTACTGTCTTTTATAGTGTTTGTTTTCCTCGTTGACATTTCTAGGCGGTTCTGTTCTAGAATCTACTAGTTGGTTATCTGCTATAAGTTTCTCAGCTATAACTATAGATGCACAATTTTTATAGCTTCTCTCACAGCTCATGCGCGTATGTTTGTGCGTTGCTTCTCCGCTGCGTGTACGTACATATGTGTAGACATAATGATTAAATTATTGATGTGCATACACGTCACTACTTAGCATCGGCTTAGAGATGACAGTACCCCTTAGTGTTGCTAATATTCGTCCCGATCAGACAAATCTCTCGATCTAACCGCTGCTAGCCTCTCCAAATGAACCCCCCTTCTATTTCGTGGTTTCCCAATTGTTTGTTTGCGGTAGATGACATCACTGATCCTCTTCACGACTCTGTACGGGCCTTCCCAACTGTACCGATATTTGGATGGAACACCTTTCCGCCGATGAGGGTTGTATAGTAGTACAAAATCTCCCTTCCGGAAACCTTCCGGATTATTTTCCTTGTCGTACCTGTGTTTCAACTTACTACTCATTTACCTGGGCCGTTCCTTCACACTCTGTTGTTTGGCCAATGAACTACTTCATAGAGCTTGCGCTTGACGGATTGGCTTCGCATAATCAGTATCGTTCCCACGTTTCAAAACAGTAGTGCGCCCCGGCTTGGAACTACCCTCGCATTCTTTCTGGAACATTCCTTCCTTCGTTTTGGTGCGTCCGTTCGGGTTTGTCAATGCCAGTGTTTCTCTCGCAGGTATCTTTGATTTTGTTTTATTTGGCCCATTCGTTCCATCAACTTTTACCTTTGACTTTAGTAGTTTTTGTCGAATTTCTTTCACCAGCACTCGCTTACTGCTGAACCCTTACTCAAAACTGAAGTTAAGTGGCACATCCTTGTTCTTATACTGCATAATCCTTCTCTGCATATCGATCCTGGTGTCATAGTCAACTAAGGATTCCACTCCTAATATGACTTCATCAACGATCTCTGCCACAACGAATTTGTGTAGAACCATGACCTCCCTCTCCTGTTGACCAAATCGGATCGGATTAAAGAATGAGATCCGCCCGTATCTACAGTCAGTACACGCTCCTTGCCATCCACATTTCCCCCGGTCCTGGGAAATGGTTTTGCTTCATCTGCCGGAACAGAATATTTTTAGGACGGTCATACTCTTGTCAGTGTGTCTCGTGTAAGGGATGGTTGCATCGGACAGGTTCTTCTGGGCTAGACCACAAAATCAGACGTCCACGTAACTTCTATAAATCTTTTGTGGCTCCTTGCTGTTCACGCCCTAGGACGTCCCGCAGTCTGCGCCTTAGCGCCCCCGCTACCTTCCAGCAGCCCCGCTGCTCTGCAAGCCACAACAAGTACCCGCTGTTGCGCGGCCCCCCCGGGGCCACCAACTCACACGGCTGCTCCTTCTCATACCTACAATCTCCGTAGTAGAGTCGGGAGCAATGCCGAGCATCAGCCCCTGTCCCCGTCTTGTTCCCCCCTCTTTTCCGGCAGCAATTGTGTAGGTCAGGGAAACAGACTCTTAGTCTCTACCTCCCTTTGCACAGTTTGCCAGCACAGAATATATAGGTTGGCGACATCCGCCCAATGCGGCTCCTGCCATGGACGGTGCCACTTTCCTAGATGTTCTGGTCTCCGCGACGGCAACCCCCCGACGGGTTTCACTGCGCCATGTTGCCAGGCCGCATACCCAAATACACCGGGCACCCCAATGCTTACCCAAGGACGTCTAGTCCCAGGGCCACAACAGCAATCGCGTTCTGGCCTTCCATAACCCAGGCGCAGTCACCCGTCACTTACTCCCACAGTGACGACGTCTCCCCTAATGCACTTCAGAATTCTGCAGTTAAACTGTAATGGATTAACTCGGAAGATCACGGAGATTGTCGACTTCATGAAGCGGAACAACATCCGCATTGCTGCGATTCAATAAACTAAACACACAGCAAGATTTGATTTGCAGACCTGTTCTGGGTATAATGTCCACAGAAAAGATCGCGAGAGAGGAAATGGAGGCGGCCTCGCGTTTATCATGCACCACACTGTGCAATATCATATATTTGATCCCGACATAGACCGCAGGGACAGTGTCTTAGAACGTCAAGGATTATCTGTCCGGTCGGGCGATGCAAACCTAGAAATCATCAACATCTACATCCCTGCTGCCACCTGTTGGCCCAGTGGATACGCCCTCACTGGAAACAATCGCAGTATCTTAGGCGATTTCAATGCCCATCACGATCTATGGCATTCAAACTTGCGGGTGGACAGTAGGGGTGAGATGTTAGCGGGTCAAATAGAAGAAACGACGTTCTGCACAATAAATGGAGACGCCCCACACGTATGGTAGGAAGCTGTTACAGTTCGCCGGATATATCAATCGTGAGCGCAGAACTCGTAAACTGCGTCAACAACATGGCGATGGTAATATCCGACCACCTGCCTATCTTATTTCGCTAGAGCGTTCCGCCGACTTCATCGTCGCAGAAAAACGCAATTTCATTAACTTTAAAAAAGTGGGACGAATACAAATCCTTTACAGACAACCGTTTTGCTGCCCTCCCTATCCCAACTGATGCCCGCCAAGGGGAGCGTGCTTTCCGCAAAGTCATTGAATCCGCCTCGGCTCGTTTCATTCCCGCCGGTAGAATTCCCGAAATTCGGCCCCACTTCCCGGCAGAGCCCGCAAGTTTAGCGAGAGAACGTGACCTTATAAGACAGCTCGATCCCGGCGACCCCCAAATAAGGGATATAAACCAACGCATCAGATTGCTTGATGTGGATGAACACAAGCGAGCGAAATGGGAAGAGCACCTAAGCGGTTGTAACCTCTCTGCCGGTGTAGGTAAACTTTGGTCCACTGTAAAGTCTAGGCACAATGACAAAGTTTCCATCGCATTTGGCGACAAAGTGCTGTCGGATGCGAAAAAATGCGCGAGCGCTTTCTGCCGACAATATATAACGCATTCTACGGTCGACAAAAATAGACGGAGGGCCAACAGATACGCACGTAAACATAAGTTCAGCGCGTCAACAATTACCATCACCGCCAAAGAGGTTGAGGATGCCATCGGTCATGCTAAACATCCAAAGCAGTGGGCCCAGACGGCATAGCCATGCCGATGCTTAAAAGCCTAGGGAAAGAGGGTTTCAAATATTTAGCACATGTCTTCAACCTGTCTCTTTCCACCTTTGTCATACCCGGAAAATGGAAAATGGCCAAGGTGCTCCCGCTACTAAAGCCTGGGAAACCAGCTAACATAGGGGAGTCATATCGCCCGATATCTCTGCTATCGCCAGTAGCCCAGACGCTTGAAGCCATTTTGCTCCCTTACTTTAAAGCAAACTTGCAGCTAGCCTGTCATCAGCATGGCTTTAGAAAACTCCATAGCACCACCACCGCGCTAAATGCCATTAGCACCCAGATAAATTGTGGTTTAAGTCAGAAGCCCTACCATAGAACAGTACTCGTAGCGCTAGAGCGCTAGCGCTAAAAGTTTTTGATACGGTCAACCATGGCACGTTACTGCAAAACTTGGAAGGGTCTACCCTTCCCCCATATCTTAAAAGGTGGACCGCAAATTATCTGGGTGGTCGGCAGTCATCGGTACAATTCAGAAAAGAAAACATCAAAGCCAAGAAGAATTAAACAAGGGGTGCCACAGGGTGGTGTCCTATCCCCACTTTTGTTTAACTTTTACATATCAAAACTACCTTCGCCACCGGAAGTAGTTACTATCGTTTCTTACGCCGATGACTGCACAATAATGGCCACAGGCCCGGGCCCACAGATCGATGAGCTTTGAAACAGAATAAATGGCTACCTCCCTGATCTCTCCAGTTTTTTCGCCTCGCGAAACCTGATATTATCACCGACTAAATCAGCCGCGACCTTATTTACAACATGGACGTCCCAAATTCAATTTTGGATAATGGGTCAAAAATACGGAGTCAGGTTGTTTGCGGGACCTGAAAACGCTACAGCGGAGCAACCTCATTGATTTGTCGGCTTTTTATCGAAAGTGCATGGTTGACGGCACTTCGTTGCTTTGCCTGAAAATGTTCGGAGGTACCAACAAAAGTTTTCTGAAGAGGCTTGTTGATTGTTGAGTCGCACTTTTTTCGTTCGTGAAGTCGATCGTGAACGATGGCGACGATCATTCAAGATCACATGCTTTTCAACACTTCGAGCTAACTCTGCAATTATACTTTTGAGGTTAGAATTGTCTGTATGTGTGGGCACAGCATCCACGTAACCGCTTTGCCAACCAATGGACTCTACAGTGGAATCGGCAATTTTCGTCGAGTGGCACTTTTGCAGCAATTACAGCTGCTTGCACAAACGGTGGTAGGCGCGTTACCCACAAGTCGTGCAACAAACTGTCGTTTAGAGTGGTTCCGGCAAAACGTCTCATTTCACCAAACAGCTCACTAGGCTTGCGGTCACCAAGTGGCATGTCTTTCAGCACCTTTTACAGACGACGTTCCTGGCTATCTGCAAAGTGGTCTATAATCTTTTGTTTTATGTACTTAAATTTCTCAACTGCCGGCGCTGCTTCGATTGTTGGTTTGAGCTCAAGTAATTTGTTAGGTGGCAGGCTCGCTAATACGATATGGAATTTTCTGGTATCAAAACACACAAGTGATGCATGAAACCAGAAGTCCAGGGCGTAGAAGTAGGCTTCGATGTTATCTTCATTCATGTGCGGCAAGGGAATACGTGGCACTGTGCTAAAATTTTCGGTAAGATTGTTACTATCCCCACCGCTGCCACCAACTTGCATGCTGTCGTTTAATGGCATGTTGAGGGAAATATCCAAATGAGGAATTGCCGGCGGTTTCCAAGTGCACCTAATTAGTGAGGTTACGTTGCTCCGCTACAATAAGGCCGTCGCAGGCACCCAAGTAAAAAATGCGACATTCGTACAAAATTTAGTAAAACTTGATATTTTAAAGTTACTAATATTTATTGAGTAAAGATTGTACTAAAAAATTCAGATGAAATAAAAGTTTTTGCTTTAAAGGCGCGTGCCGGTAATTCAATGGCCGAATCGAATAATAAAAATTTACAAAAACAATGCAAAGAGTAATTAGCGAACAATGTAATGGCAAAATGTTAAAACTAAGTGCAGGTAAACGCTAATGAAATTATTGCAGTATTGAGTGTTGTAGAATGCAAGTTATAAATACAAAATGTTTTGTTATTACAATTCAAATAATAGTATAGTTGATAAATCAAAATTAAATGATGTGGGTACGCCACATACGCATTATAATCCGTCGAAAAACCAAACCCTCAACAACTTCGCAGTTTATTAGATAAGGCGTCAGCCATTTTCAGCTCATTGCGAAACAGCACCAACATTGCACAGGCAATGCTAATTTACATCGTTATAAGCAAATGTGACCAGCAATCACGTAAAAAGTGGAATGAGTCCCTCGATTATAAATCACTCCCGATATGGTCCCAATGTACCCAGGTTTTAGATTAGATTAGATTATTATTTATTTCATTATTCTCATAGGCGTATGTACATATTCGATATCTTAATTTTACATGTCTACAATATCATTACTTAGAGAATAGTTAGTGATATCTTTATTTTATATAATAAAAATAGCGTTGTATGTCACATCAAATAGTAGTAGTGGGGTGAACAAAAAAAAGAATACAAGATATATATAAAAAAATTTATTTAAAATGAGAATAAGATATTTCAAAAATAAATTGACTAAATTAAGTCATGAAACAATTTGAAGAAAGAATACAAAAGCTAAGTTTACAGAATTCCTCATAAGAATACAGCAAAAAGAAAATTCAAAACTATACAATGCTTATATAAAAGTAAAGACTATATTATACAACGTAGTGCATCAAAATTTTTATCTGGTTGGTATCAAACTCATGAAGCCAAGTTTTTATTTTTTTTAAAAACACAGATCTGGATCTAATGTCTAGTATGTTTTCTGGAAGGGAATTAAAAAGTTTGCAGGATAAGACAGTGTAGGAATTTCTAAACAATGTTGTTCGAAAAACTGGCAAAGAAACAAGTGTGCTATGGTTATTACGCAGGCTGTACATTCCTCGTGTTGGATTTTGCAAATAGCCACCTCTCATGTAAAATTTTTTTAAAACTTTGTAATAGAACAAATGCCGAACTGGGAATATATTTGATCTTCTAAATAAGTCAAAGGAGTGAGTCCGACGTGGACAATTAAAAATTTTTCTTACTGCACATTTTTGCAGTACAGTTAATTGATTTATTTTATTGGAGTGAGAACCACCCCAGCAACTTATCCATATTCTAATTTTGAATGAAATATACTATAATAAACTGTTTTCAGTGTATGGTTTGGAACGTATTTTCTGAGACGGTAAAGTATACGATCGGTTGAAAGTAAGTATTTTCTTACAGTTGCGATTTGCTCATTCCAGTATAGATTACGGTCAATTGTGATTCCTAGGTATTTGAAGCTATTCACTTTTTCAATTTCAAAGCAGTTAGAGTCACATGCTGTATTATTTTGAAAAGAATACTCATAACGATGGTTGGAGCACTTGTTACTATATAGGATATTACGTTTGCATATTGCACTGTGAAAAGTTATATTAAGATCTTGTGCTTCTTGAAGTTTTGGACTAAAGCACATTAATTTGGTTTTATTGCTGACAACCAGTTTATGTTCCGCAAACCATGACCGAAGTATGTGTATATCGTGGTTCAGATCCGCTATCAAATTTAAAGGATCCGTAGAGTTATATGCAATTCCTAGGTCATCCGCAAATGCTTCGACTTTGCCCTTAAAAGGTTGAATAAATAGTGAGTTCACATAGATAAGGAATAATATGGGACCCAGAACCGATCCTTGTGGTACACCAGAGTTTATGACTTTGGTCTCACTAAGAGTGTTGCCTATTTTCACCCTTTGGGTTCGATTTCCTAAATAAGAAACAAACCAATTGTATAACAAGCCACGAATTCCCAAATTATAAACCTTATTTAAAAGACGGCCATGATCAACCATATCGAATGCTTTTGTAATGTTCACAAAAAGCCCAGCACAATCTTTTTTGAATCAATACCCTTGTATATAGTTGAACAGAAGTCCAAAAGAGCATCTTCCGTAGAAAGACCATCCCTGACACCAAATTGCAAAGGACTAAGAAATTTTATTTTTTCAAAGTAGGATAACATCCTTACTTTTACAATTTTTTCAAAAATTTTAGTAATTGATGACAAAAGTGAAATCGGCCTATAGTTAGCCACATCTTTTTTATTACCTTTTTTGAGAATCGGTATTACAATTCCTAATTTTAATTGTTCTGGGAAAATCCCAGTTGTAACACTCAAGTTAAAGATATGTTTTAAAACATCAACAATATTGTATGAGATTTTCTTTAACATAACGTTAGAGATTCCATCATGACCGGAATAATTACTATTTTTCAAAGATTTGATTGCAGTTAAAATTTCCGATCCTGAGATTGGCTCAAAAAAGAAGCTGTTACTTCTGAAAGAATCTTTAGCTACTTCAAAATCAGAGCAACAATCGCAAGGGGGTGTCACATTTGGCGGAAAGTTTGACTTCATAATTGAAGTAAAGTATTCATTAAAATCATTAGCTAATTCTATGGGAACAGAAATATCAACGCCTTCTTTTTGTAAAACAAAATGAGAATCTTGTCTTTTTGTGTTTTTATCAATAATCCTATTTATTACTTTCCACTCTTCTTTTGGATTACCTTTGGATTTATTGACTAAGTTATTATAATAATCGTCCCGACATTTACGAATTTCTCCATTGATTCGTTTGCATATTTGCTTAAAACGAGTATTCAAATTGGTAACATATGGATGTTTGTTGCACTTTTTTTTAAATTTATTTTTCAACTTAATTCTATTCAAAAGGCATTTATTTATCCACGGTTTGAGTCTGATTTCTTTTTTGTTAACGCAGTATGTTGAGGAGTTAATGCATTGCATTAAATTATCTAAAAACAAGCCGTATGCCCTTGATACATTTTCTTCGGCGTATACATTGCTCCAAATATTTAAGCGAAGTTCAATATTTAGTTGATCAAAATTAATTTTTTCCACATCATGCCTATTTCTTTTTCTAACGTCTTTCTCAACCATTGTGTTTTTAAAGAGAATACCACTCATACAGTGATCCGTGATACCCAGGTCCGAGTTAATAGCGGAACAGGCAGACCAAGAAGAACCAAAGAAGCGGCACAGTACGTGATCAAGACACGTACCTGCCACTGGTCTAGTAGCTTCGTTTATAAGTGAATATAACCCATGATCTGACAATACCATGTTATAATTATTAAGTACAGGGGTTGTACTTAATAGATCCAAATTAAAATCGCCCAAAATTACAAGATTCGTCGTTGATACACTACTTAATAATGAATTGAACTCATCGATAAATAATTGAGCAGGTTGCGAGTGAAGCCTATAAATACAGGCAAATACAAAGTTTATTTTGCAAATGCAGCACGAAACCTTTATAGCGTCAGCACTAGTGAGACTAAGTCGTTCAATTTTGCTACAGTCAAACGAATCATGAACAAAAACCCCTACACCGCCAGCTGGATACGAATCATTAGCACTTGCATAGAATTTATAACTAGGTAAATTATATTCATCAATCTCAAAAGAATATATCCAGATTTCTGATACAAAAATAAAGCTAGGTAGGTTCAGGAAAGCATCAAGATTTGTTGCCAATAGATCGAAATTACGACGCAAACTACGTATATTTTGATGTACAGCATAAACAGATTTAAATTGATAAGAATTCGAATGAGTATTCAAATCAGAAATACTTCTAATGGTTGTTATGGGGGGCTCTTCAGCTATAAGATCAATATTATTATTTAAGTTATTAAACATAAGGCTAATAGGCAACAAATATATTTAGTTTTTTATTTTTTTGAGATCCTCAAAAGACCTTATAACATAGACATCACCATTATCAACCTTTTTTAGAAGTATAGTGGAATTTCGAATCCATAGGTACTTGAATCTTTTCTCTGCTTTTACTTGTTTTGCTGACATAAACAATTCCCTAGTATATTTGGTAAGGCGATCATTTATGTAGATGTTTTGTTTTTTATCGCCACCAAAAACAGACGCATTTAACTTCCCTTTACATGTTTTTTTACTCTGCATGTTCTTCTTCTTAACATCAAACGAAGAGAGTTTGGCACAAATAATATTGTCAACAGTGTTTGATTTTTTAATGCGCTTTACATAACACTTACTAATATCTTCTGCTGAGACAGTGATATTAAGAGCTTCTCTAAATATTCTTTGCACACACTCTCCTACATTTGCATTATCCACGTTAGGTACACCAACTAACTCAATGTCGTTCTCCAGTTGCTTTTGCTCTCTCCAGTTGAGTCTACTCTCCAGATTGTTCACTTTTATTTTTAGCTTTGCATTTTATTCTTTCATTTCATTTATCGTTGACAGGTAATAGGTGTTTATTTTTTTTAAAGCAATTATTTCTTCATAAAGGAGCTGAACTGTAATTGTTTTGGCGCAAAATTGTGCTTTGCTTGCAGTCGCTTCGTTCGGCTCTTCATTGCTTTGTTGTTGTTGTGATTTTGTTACATGCTGTTTTTGCTGCATTTGGTTCCGTAAGCAAAGTTCTGCATTCTGCTGTTGCTGAGCATCTTTTGTTGTTGGAAATGATAAAGGCTGATTTTGAAGTGATTTGCGCCGAAGAGCATTGCACTTGTCGCATCTGAATTTTATGTTTTCGGCATTCATATATTCAATGTCGTCTTTTTTAACATTCGCACAAGAATAATGAAAAGAGCTAGCGCAGTCAGCACAAGTAACCTTTGAAAGATTGTTTCTATCGATTTTTTGTACACAAACCGAGCACTTCATATTTACTTTATTTTTAATTTTTTAATTTTAATACGGAGCAAAGAAATATACGTGCGCACCCCACGACGCACCAACGAAATTGCCAGTTTTTACACTCATCGGAGTCGTGCGAAAAAAGAAAACCTGATTCTGGATAATCTATTAGAGCAAACAATCATAATCAACAATCGTCTTTCGCAGTAACGAATTCCAAGTGTGTGCTCTGCTCTAGCGTCAAACACAAGCTAACTAGTTGTTCTCAGTTTAAGGAAAAGACTACCAATCAACGTTTTGACATCTCGAAGAAGTACGACCTCTGCAAAGCATCGGTGCCACACACACTACTACATCACGTAAACAATTCGCAGAGTACGGACACTCAACATTCGTCAGCAGGTTTTAGGTACGTCTCAATCGCCAGTGTCTTCATCAAATGCTTCGCAAGCTCCCCAAACTTATTGGCAAACCCCTTCGTTCACACCGAATTCATCTAACAAATCCCAATCGTACAATCAACAAGCTGCAACCCATTCGCATATGGAGGACTCGGATTGTGCACAAGTTATTCTGGCTACAGCTATGGTCCTAGTCAAACACGCCACAGGGGCGTACAAACTGGGAAGAGCTCTACTTGACTCTTGTTCGCAGGTCAACTTCATTACAGACGACTTTGCGCAAAAACATGCTCCTTCGACGCGAAAAGCATAACGTCGGACTTCGCAGTATCGGTGAATCACTTACCAATCTGAAGTCTCGTACCACTACAACTATAAAATCGCACACGTCGGATTTTCAACTCTCATTTCAGTTCGGAATCACGTCGCATATCGCATACCAACCTGATACGGAAATCGATACCTCTACATGGAATTTACCAGCAAACACGAAATTGGCAGACGAGACTTTCTTCAAACCACGTCGAATCGATCTGCTACTTGGAGCAGAGGCATTCTTCGGGGTGCTCGTTTTAGGCCAAATTCTCCTTGGTCCAAATCTACCTACACTTCAGAAAACGTTATTAGGGTGGGTCATTTCCGGTAGATACCGTGGTGAGTGTGATGTGGCGACATGATCTTGCATGGTGTCGAGGGAAGGTTCGATAGACGAGAGCCTACAACGCCTTTGGAAGTTGGAAACAGTCGACGTACCATCAAAACCGATTCAGCCAGATCACCATATTTGCGAGAATCACTTCGTAAAAACGACATATCAAGATAGTACTGGTCGCGTGGTCGTTACCTTACCCTTCAAATCAGATCCCATTTGCCTTGGAGATTATTCCTTCGATATCGCTCGTCGACGATTCCTCGCCCTTGAGAAACATCTTCTACATTCGCTCGAAATTCGTTCACAATACTTGGCTTTCATGGAAGAATACGAAAATCTTGGTCATGTGTCTGTCGTAGAACAGCCCTGGGTTGACGAGCCGCATTACTACATACCACATCATTGCGTGTTTAAACCCAACAGCACCTCTACGAAGCTTGGAGTCGTATTTGACGCCTCCTGTCGCACATCATCACAAACATCATTGACCGACATTTTGTTGGTAGGGCCAACCATCCAACAAGACCTATATATTCTATTACTTCGTTTCCGCTTATATCGTTACGCTATCACTGCAGATGTCACCAAAATGTACAAGCAAGTAGCAGTGAACAAAAATGATTGTAAGTATCAATACATTCTTTGGCGAGCTTCTCCTGACCTAGATCTTCAGACGTATCAGCTCAATACGGTCACATACGGCACAGTCTACACTACTTGGCATCAATGCATGGATGAGCTTTCAATCGGCGCTTCGGCAGTAAAATCATGATTTTCGACGATTTTTTGTGTGGCGCAGACGATGCAGACGCTTTGCATATACTGAAATCTCAAGTCATCGCAGTACTACAACGTGGGCAATTTACATTATCAAAGTGCCATTCAAATCATTCCGACTTCATGGAAGGTTCAGCCTCAAAGGAGCTTAACAGAACGGACGATTTTTTAACCAGTACATTAGGAGTAACATGGCATCAGCGAAGCGATACGTTTTCGTTTTCATTTCAGCCCAAAAAGGAAAAAAATCTGTGACGACGCGAACCATATTGTCTATCGCATCATCTTTATTTGATCCACTTGGCTTGTTATCACCTCTGGTAATTACAGCTAAAATAATTTTGCAAGAGCTTTGGCTATTAAAGCTCGACTGGGATGAGTCTGTACCTCACCATGTCCATCAGGTTCGGACTAACTGCTTGGAGTCGTTAAGCTCAATCTCGTCACTCACCGTTCCTCGCTACTGCTTGCAACCCAATACAAAAATTACACAAATGCATGGGTTTTGCGACGCATCAATACGTGCATATGGCTGCTCGGTATATGTACGTACTGAAGATTGTCACAGTCATGTATCAGTGCAGTTACTGACAACAGTCGCTTCCCAAACTTGAGCTTTGCGGTGCTCATCTTCTTCTCCGACATACAAGAACTAACAACAGGCGTGCATTGGAAACATGTTCCAACGAAGGACAACCCAGCAGACCTTGTCTCACGTGGTTGCCCCACATCGGAACTCAAGGCGTCCATTTGGTTCTCCGGTCCCGCTTTCCTGTTGAAAGATCAAACCAAGTGGCCGAACAGTAAGACTGCAGTCGAACTCGACAAGGACGTTATCAATACTGCGAAACGCAAGACGGCTTTAACAATAGTCAAGGAAACAAATTAAATCATCGAAATCATTAATGGCATAAGTTCTTATTCGCATTGTTTACGCCTCGTTGCCTGGTTAATCCAATTTAAAACATCTCACTCCCTTTATAGATAACACCACTGGGTTCGAACTCATCTAAGTTGGTGGGCGATTGGACTATGCAGATTTACCAGACTCTCAGAAACATCCTATTTTGCTACCCAGTAATGCGAACATTTTGTACATAACTACATTCGCCATTTACATATTCGAAATTATCACGCCGGCCCTAAAGCATTGGTTGCCCTGATACGTCTAGAATATTGGATCATCAATGCCAGAGACTTGGCTCGTCGTATCGTTCGGTCTTGCGTACACTACGTGCGCTATAAACCAGTTCTAGCTCAACAAGTCATGGGACCACTGCCGGCCACACGTCTCACTCCCGCTCGTCCCTTTTGAACGTTGTGGAGTTGACTTCTGTGGACCAATAAATACTTACTTGAGGATTCGAGGCAAGGCTCCTATAAAATCTTACTTGTCCGTCTTTGTTTGCCTCGTCACAAAATCAGTACATATCGAAGTTGTATCGGATTTCTCAACGAATTTATTTCTATACGCTCTGAAGCGCATGGGTGGTCGCAGAAAACTACCATGCGACATATTTTGCGATAACGCTATAAATATTGTCGGGGCGTCCAACCAATTAAATGAACTAAAACAATTTCTGTTTGAAACTAATACATAAAAAGAAACTTATAAATTTTGTTCGTCGGAATTTATTAATTTTCATTTTATTCCTCCCAGGGCACCTCACATTGGCGGTATTTGGGAAGCTGCGGTGAAAAGCGCAAAGGGACATCTAAATCGAAGTTTAGCAAACATAAGATTGACCTTTGAAGAACTGAGCACGGTTGCCGTGGAAGCTTCTATTAAGCAACCACTTTGGCGCCGCTGATCATCAGATTATATTAATGAACTACGCTCCCGTGTAAAGTGGCAACTTCCGTGCCCAATGTCATGGAAGGAACTGTAGTTATTCATGACGACAATCTACCACCACAGCGTTGGAGGCTTGGCCGTGTAGAGTCCAAGGACGTGACGGTCACGTTCGAGTGGTGCACCTTCGCACTGCCAATAGTACCTGCTGCGGTCCTATATATAAAATTACTATACTGCCGGTTTCTTGAAAGTGGACATTGGACATTGCTACTCAAATAATATTCAAAACATAATTAGTTACATACGTACAACAGAACACTAGCTACTAATTGTAAACATGAATATACATACACACACACATTCGCAATCATACTTATTTTTGCACTCACTCTCTTCTGTACTTTTCATGCTTCGTACAGAATTTAAATTGCCTAAATAAATTATTGTAACATTGTCGCTCACATTAAGCAAAGATGACTTGATACGAAACCCTCTCATTTTTTGCGCTCTTACCAGGGATTTATCTCAAATTTGTGCTGGCAACAATCACAGATAAATCCCATGCGCCAGCTGAAGCGGGTGCCGGAACAAAAAATGTGCCAGCTAAAACGAAAAACGGGCCAAAAATTTCGGTAAACTTTAGTTTGACCTACAACTGTAGAAAGCGTTCAAAAATTATGGGAAAAAGGATAAAAATTTTTGTTTTACGGTAAATATTATTAGTTCGAAGGCGGAGGGTAAATATTATTTCCCATTCGAAAGTTATCACTAAAAACAGGTTTTGTAAATATGAAGTCCCGAAGTCCCAGTCCATTTTGATCACAGAACCTGGAACGTCAGACATCTAGGATAAGCCCTATCCATTAAATGATGTTAACTATTATATCATAGGTCCGATTTACTAAAATTTCAAAAGAATATATGGTTTTCTCTGTGAGTTAAATGAGTTACAAAATTTGACTAACTAATTTAATCAAAATGTAAATTTTACTTAGATTTGTTTATATTTAACTCTAACTCTAACTAGTGGTAAAATAAGTATAAAGAAATAAATGTTTTACTACTATCATTTTATTAAATGATTGAAACTATAACCGCCGAAATGTATGTCAAAAATCCACATATTCAGATCTATTCATTTTTGTTTGGATTGGCATCATTGACAAAAATGTGCATTTTGACAGCGCTCTCTCGAAACAAAGAGTTGCAAATCCATATGTCTATGGCATTAAGCGGTTCGGTCCCGTTATTAATTGGAATTATAATAGTTTCGCGTATACACCTCCACAAATTTCTCATACCATTTTTTGCAATTCAATAGCAAAGGAAAAAGCTCCTCGCTCGTACAACATTATTAAATTTTTATTTAAAAATTTAACTTTTTTCTTTTTCAATATTTTGCAATACGAACCGAATTTGATTTCTTAAAAATGCTTAAAATAAAGAGCATTTACTTATGTAGCTACAAAAAAGTGGGCCGCCTTGTGGTTAAACATAAATTTGTATAACGTTTAGGGTTTCGAAACTGTACTGTACTGCGATGGAACCTAAAACCTGCAAAGCGAAAAAATGCATTAAAATTGGCATTGCCACACAAAGTGACCGATATATATTTTGTAGGGAAATAATTGGGCTTTATTTTTTAGCAACACCAAAATAAATCGAAACCGCTCCGTAATGTAAAAATTTTAAATTTTTAGAAGTTGCAAAAATGTATCACATATTTTTTGGAAAGTTGGAAATTTTAAGAGCTAAAATATTTATTGAAAAAAAGCACAAGGAAAAAAGCCAACTTCCGACAACCTGTACCATAGCTACCCGTTCATATTTCGGTCACAGGTAAAATGACAACTTGTTCACCAAGCTTAGTGGATTTTGTAGATATCAAGTTTTTCGAGTGGGCAGACATGACGTGAAAAGCCCCAAAAATATTAGGGATAGATTTAAAGAGAAACGTCACGAACATTAAAGGATATGTAAGCTGAAATAAACTACCCTGCCTTATCAAAATAGCAAGTTTTGCAAGAGGCTATACAACAGTTGCTGTCATAAAAACTAGGTTTTTGCGAAATTAAAATTGGTTGATTTTTGATAAACTTTTAGACATTTGATTAACAATTTTTTTTAAACGTCCATTCTTTACTCTACCATAAGTCTACTTGTAGTTACGTAAGTATATAGTTAATTATGTTAAGATAAAGTTTTAAGCAACGTTTTTTTAAATTTAGGCGTGGTTCTCAACCGATTTTGCTCATTTGCAAAATTATAACAAAGGTTTTTGATTTACGGCTTATAAAACCAAAATTTTCTTCTAATATATGTGGGCGGAGACTTGCCCATTTTACAATATTGTACTAAATTTCTATTTTGCGGCATAGAGTTAAATCACTTCCTAAGTGCCCCACTTCATCAGTATTTGTTAATACAATGGTCTTTTTTCCATTTTTCGAAATTTTTGAAAGTGGGCGTAGTTATAATCTGATTGCGACCGCTTGCAATGCCAATATATCGTCGACAATTCTGTAAAAGCTGCCAACTCAATCCGAAAAAATTTCACAGTAGAAAACTCAATTTGATGAAAACGACACTCAATATTCTACAATTTAAAATATCGCACTTCTCTCAGTCTAGGTAACGTAGTAAACGTCGAAAGTTAAATATGAAATGTATATATTATGTATTTTTATACTCAGCTGAGCAGAGCTCACAGAGTATATTAATTTTGTTCGCATAACGGTACCCTGTAACGGCATAAACTAATCGAAATAGATATAGACTTCTATATATCAAAATGATCTGGGCGAAAAAAGAAATTCATTTAGCCATGTCCGTCCGTCCGTCCGTAAACACCATAACTTGAGTAAATTTTGAGGTATCTTGATGAAATTTGGTATATAAGTTCCTGGGCCCTCATCTCAGATCGCAATTTAAAATGAACGAAATCGGACTATAACCACGCCCGCTTTTTCAATATTGAATATTTCGAAAAACCGAAATGTGCGATAATTAATTACCAAAGACGGATAAAGCGATGAAACTTGGTAGGTGGGTTGATCTTATAACGCAGAATAGAAAATTAGAAAAATTTTGGGCAATGGGCGTGGCACCGCCCACTTTTAAAAGAAGGTAATTTAAAAGTTTTGCAAGCTGTAATCTGGCAGTCGTTGAAGATATCATGATGGAATTTGGCAGGAACGTTACTCCTATTACTATATGTGTTCTAAATAAGAATTAGCAAAATCGGATGACGAACACGCCCACTCTTTAAAAAAAAAAATGTTTTAAAGTAAAATTTTAATAAAAATGGGATATCTTTACAGTATATAAGTAAATTATGTCAACATACAACGCCAGATATGGTGCAACAAAATACAAAAATAAAAGCAAATTTCAAAATGGGTGTGGCTCCGCTCTTAAGTCGAACAAAAATATACCAATCCTTGTGAAATTTGGCAAGGGCATAGCTTCTATGACGATAACTGTTTTCTGTGCAAATGGGCGAAATTGGTTGAAGCCACGCCCAGTTTTTATACACAGTCGACCGTCTGTCCTTCCGCTCGGCCGTTAACATGATAACTTGAGCAAAAATCGATATATCGACTATGGCCACGCCCACTTTTTCGATATCAAAAATTTCGAAAAATGAGAAAAATGCCATAATTCTATACCAAATACGAAAAAAAGGGATGAATGCAGGGCGAAATCAAAATCCCTTGGAAACATGGCAGCAATACTGTTCGTGGTATTACATATTGTAACGAATTTACTGCAATTCCCCTTATTTGCAATCTTCTGCTAAGGTTCGAATCACTAAGCTGTTGGATAAATAACACCACTATTCAATAATGCAAAATGGCTTTTATTAAAATAACACTGCTACTGCTCAGATGCTACAGATGGATTGCTTAAATGAAACTGATTATGCTGCTATTGCTCGCTAGATAGCGTCTTAAATCCAACTGATTGTCGCGCCTCTACTGTTGCTGTCTTTTATAGTGTTTGGTTTCCTCGTTGACATTTCTAGGCGATTCTGTTCTAGAATCTACTAGTTGGTTATCTGCTATAAGTTTCTCAGCTATAACTATAGATGCACAATTTTTATAGCTTCTCTCACAGCTCATGCGCGTGTGTTTGTGCGTTGCTTCTCCGCTGCGTGTACGTACATATGTATGTGTAGACATAATGATTGAATTATTGATGTGCATACACGTCACTGCTTAGCATCGGCTTAGAGATGACAGTACCCCTTAGTGTTGCTAATATTCGTCCCGATCAGACAAATCTCTCGATATAACCGCTGCTAGCCTCTCCAAATGAACCACCCTTATATTTCGTGGTTTCCCAATTGTTTGTTTGCGGTAGATGACATCACTGATCCTCTTCACGACTCTGTACGGGCCTTCCCAACGGTACCGATATTTGGATGGAACACCTTTCCGCCGGTGAGGGTTGTATAGCAGTACCAAATCTCCCTTCCGGAAACCTTTCGGATTATTTTCCTTGTCGTACCTGTGTTTCATCTTACTACTCATTACCCTGGGCCGTTCCTTCACACTCTGTTGTTTGGCCAATGAACTACTTCGTCGAGCTTGCGTTTGACGGATTGGCTTCGCATAATCAGTATCTTTCCAACTTTTCACAACAGTAGTGCGCCCCGGCTTGGAACTACCGTCGCATTCTTTCTGGAAAATTCCTTCCTTCGTTTTGGTGCGTCCGTTCGGGTTTGTCAATGCCAGTGTTTCTCTCGCAGGTATCTTTGATTTTGTTTTATTTGGCCCATTCGTTCCATCAACTTTTACCTTTGACTTTAGTAGTTTTTGTCAAATCTCTTTCACCAGCACTCGCTTACTGCTGAACCCTTACTCAAAACTGAAGTTAAGTGGCACATCCTTGTTCTTATACTGCATAATCCTTCTCTGCATATCGATCCTGATGTCATAGTCAACCAAGGATTCCACTCCTAATATGAATTCATCAACGATCTCTGCCATAACGAATTTGTGTAGAACCATGACCTCCCTCTCCTGTTGACCAAATCGGATCCGATTAAAGAATGAGATCCGCCCGTATCTACAGTCAGTACACGCTCCTTGCCATCCACATTTCCTTTGACGGTAAGACTGCTCCATTTCCTTCCAGTTTGCGAGATAGGTATCACACGGCATTCAATAGCTGGGGCAAGTTCTCGATCTTTACATTTGACTCGCTCTTGCTTATCTCCTCCAGCTTTGCGTTTACGACCAGTCAAGTTGGAACCACCATGACCGGTGCTGCCATGACTTGCACTGTGACTTGGGTTACCGCACTTGAAACACTTCATAACTCCGGCATTTTTTTGTTGTAATCCCTTCAGTGCTTCCAAAATTGTGTCTACCCAATCTGGCCTTTCCACCGCCACGTGACGCTGTTTCCTGAGTCAGTGCATGGGATACCGTTTCAGCAAATGTTGGCTTTGGGTTCGCATATGTAGCTCGTTTCGTTTCGGCATCCCGTATTCCATTTATAAAGCTCTGAATTTTAACCCTCTCGGTGTATTCCACGGGTGCGTCTGCATTTGCGAGATGAGCCAATCTTTCAACATCCGACGCAAACTCCTGCAAAGTCTCATTCGCGTTTTGGTAACGATTTTGCAACTCAATTTGATATATCTGTTTCCCATGATCGCTTCCGTAACGTCTCTCTAGAGCGCTCATCAATGTTTCATAGTTGTTCCGTTCGTACTCTGGAACTGTCTGTAAGATTTCAGCTGCAGGCCCTTTCAATGCCAGAACAGTGCAGCAACTTTATCTTCAGCATGCCAGTTGTTCACTGCTGACGTCTTCTCAAATTGAAGCTTGAATACTTCGAAAGGAACAGAGCCGTCAAAAGATGGACTTTTTACCTTCGGATTGCTCGCTGGAACAGCTGGGCGATTTAGTTGTAACTGTTGCATAAGACCTTTAAACGCTTCCCAAGGCCGTCGGTTCTATGTACCGGAGCGACTCGGGTTTTTTCCCGACCAAGGACTGCCATTTCAGTGTAACCCCTTTTAATTTGTTGCGTCCCTCCCACAAATTGTCATCCTCCCAGCAGCCCCTTGCAGCGGGACTGCTCCATATTCTCTTGCTCCGGGAAGGTATCGAACCCAATCCGGGTCCGTCTCTGACCCCGGTCCTGGGAAATGGTTTTGCTGCATCTGCCGGAACAGAATCTTTTTAGGACGGTCATACTCTTGTCAGTGTGTCTCGTGTAAGGGATGGTTGCATCGGACAGGTTCTTCTGTGCTAGACCCCAAAACCAGACATCCAAATAACTTCTATAAATCTTTTGTGGCTCCTTGCTGTTCACGCCCTAGGACGTCCCGAAGTCTGCGCCTTAGCGCCCCCGCTACCTTCCAGCAGCCCCGCTGCTCTGCAAGCCACAACAAGTACCCGCTGTTGTTCGCCCCCGGGGCCACCAACTCACACGGCTGCTCCCTCTCATACCTACAATCTCCGTAGTAGAGTCGGGAGCAATGCCGAGCATCATCTTGTTCCCCCCTCTTTTCCGGCAGCAATTGTGTAGGTCAGGGAAACAGACTCTTAGTCCCAACCTCCCTTTGCACAGTTTCCCAGCACAGAATATATACGTTTGCGACATCCGCCCAATGCAGCTCCTGCCATGGACGGTGCCACTTTCTTAGATGTTCTGGTCTCCGCGACGGCAACCCCCCGACGGGTTTCATTGCGCCATGTTGCCAGGCCGCATACCCAAATACACCGGGTACCCCAATGCTTACCCAAGGACGTCTAGTCCCAGGGCCACAACAGCAATCGCGTTCTGGCCTTCCATAACCCAGGCGCAGTCACCCGTCACTTACTCCCACAGTGACGACGTCTCCCCTAATGCACTTCAGAGTTCTGCAGTCAATAATGTAATGGATTAACTCGGAAGATCACGGAGATTGTCGACTTCATGAAGCGGAACAACATCCGCATTGACGCGATTCAAGAAAATAAACACACAGCAAGATTTGCATTGCAGACCTGTTCTGGGTATAATGTCCACAGAAAAGATCGCGAGAGAGGAAATGGAGGCGGCCTCGCGTTTATCATACACCACACTGTGCAATATCATATATTTGATCCCGACATCGACCGCAGGGACAGTGTCTTAGAACATCAAGGATTATCTGTCCGGTCGGGCGATGCAAACCTAGAAATCATCAACATCTACATCCCTCCTGCCACCTGTTGGCCCAGTGGATACGCCCTCACTGAAAACAATCGCAGTATCTTAGGCGATTTCAATGCCCATCACGATCTATGGCATTCAAACTTGCGGGTGGACAGTAGGGGTGATATGTTAGCGGGTCAAATAGAAGAAACGACGTTCTGCACAATAAACGGAGACGCCCCACACGTATGGTAGGAAGCTGTCACAGTTCGCCGGATATATCAATCGTGAGCGCAGAACTCGTAAACTGCGTCAACAACATGGCGATGGTAATATCCGACCACCTGCCTATACTTATTTTGCTAGAGCGTTCCGCCGACTTCATCGTCGCAGAAAAACGCAATTTCATTAACTTTAAAAAAGTGGGACGAATACAAATCCTTTACAGACAACCGTTTTGCTGCCCTCCCTATCCCAACTTATGCCCGCCAAGGGGAGCGTGCTTTCCGGAAAGTCATTGAATCCACCTCGGCTCGTTTCATTCCCGCCGGTAGAATTCCCGAAATTCGGCCCCACTTCCCGGCAGAGGCCGCAAGTTTAGCGCGAGAACTTGACCTTATAAGACAGCTCGATCCCGGCGACCCCCAAATAAGGGATATAAACAAACGCATCAGATTGCTTGATGTGGATGAACACAAGCGGGCGAAATGGGAGGAGCACCTAAGCGGTTGTAACCTCTCTGCCGGTGTAGGTAAACTTTGGTCCACTGTAAAGTCACTATCGAATCCGTCTAGGCACAATGACAAAGTTTCCATCGCCTTTGGCGACAAAGTGCTGTCGGATTCGAAAAAATGCGCGAGCGCTTTCTGCCGACAATATATAATGCATCCTACGGTCGACAAAGATAGACGGAGAGCCAATAGACACGCACATAAACACAAACTCAGCGCGTCACCAATTACCATCACCGCTAGAGAGGTTGAGGACGCCATTGGTCGCGCTAAACCATCCAAAGCAGTGGGCTCAGACGGCATAGCCATGCCGATGCTTAAAAACCTAGGGAAAGAGGGTTTCAAATATTTAGCGCATGTCTTCAACCTGTCTCTTTCCACCTTTGTCATACCCGAGAAATGGAAAATGGCCAAGGTGGTCCCGCTACTAAAGCCTGGGAAACCAGCTAACGTAGGTGAGTCATATCGTCCGATATCTCTCCTATCGCCAGTGGCAAAGACGCTTGCAGCCATTTTGCTCCCTTATTTCCAAGCACATTTGCAGCTAGCCCCTCATCAGCATGGCTTCAGAAAACTCCATAGCACTACCACCGCGCTAAATGCCATTAGCACCCAGATAAATTGTGGTTTAAATCAGAAGCCCTACCATAGAAAAGTACTCGTAGCGCTAGACCTATCAAAAGCTTTTGATACGGTCAACCATGGCACGTTACTGCGAGACTTGGAAGGGTCTACCCTTCCCCCATGTCTTAAAAGGTGGACCGCAAATTATCTTGGTGGTCGGCAGTCATCGGTGCAATTCAGAAACGAAACATCAAAGCCAAGAAGAACTAAACAAGGGGTGCCACAGGGTGGTGTCCTATCCCCACTTTTGTTAAATTTTACATATCAAAACTACTTTCGCCACCGGAAGTAGTTACTATCGTTTCTTACGCCGATGACTGCACAATAATGGCCACAGGCCCGGGCCCACAGATCGATGAGCTTTGCAACAGAATAAACGGCTACCTCCCTGATCTCTCCAGTTTTTTCGCCTCGCGAAACCTGACATTATCACCGACTAATTCATCCGCAACCTTATTTACAACATGGACGTCCCAAATGTCGACCATTTTGAACATAAACGTCGATGGCACTACGCTACCGACTGTCCTACACCCCAAAATCTTGGATGTGACATATGATCAGGATCTACATTTTGGAGAGCACGCAGCCGCAATTGTTCCGAAAATCCAGAGCCGTAATAAAATTCTCAAATCCCTTGCTGGCAGTACTTGGGGAAAAGACAAAGAAACGCTCATTACCACATACAAAGCAATTGGCCAGCCGTTTGCATGCTACGCCTCCCCTATATGGTCGCCAAGCCTAAAAACTACCCACTGGAAGAAGCTACAGGCCTGCCAAAATACTGCGCTCAGAACCGCCACGGGCTGTCTTCATATGTCCCCAGAACAACATCTACATAATGAGGCGAGAATACTCCCCATCAGGGAGAGAAATGAGATGCTAACCAAACAGTTCCTGTTGAATACCCAGAAACCTGGACATCCCAACAGACATCTGATTGATGAGCCAACACCGCCTAGGGACTTAAGGAGTCATCTCCGTAAGCATTTTGAGGAAATACGGCACCTGAGAACTCAGCCGTATGAAGCAAAAAAACACAAGTAGGTCCTTGGTGAACTCCACAAACAGGCGTCGGACCTTTATGCCGGGAATTGCCCGGTGAATCCAGCACTCTGGGAACAGTACCCAAAACTTGCGGAAGAGGAACGCATATCCCCAGGGAAACGCGAGTCACCCTGGCTCAACTTCGTTCTGGATACTGTAACAGGTTAAACTCTTACATATCCAGAAACAACCCCGACATACAAAATGTATGCCCCGCTTGCAATGTGTCTCAACATGACACCAACCATCTCTTTAATTGTAATGTGGAACCAACGCCTCTAACACCCCTTTCATTATGGTCCAGCCCTGTCGAAACAGCATGTTTCCTTGGACTCCCGTTACAGGATATTGATGACAATTTGTGATCGGTCGCAGCTATTAGGTGGGGCGAAACATTGCTACAACAACAACAACAACCTGCGTTGAAGCGTTGAACTTCTATCTCGGCATCAATTTTTCCCTCGAAGTGTAAAATTTTTGCATCCTGCTCTTCCAGTTTCGCAAAGAGCTGCGATGATATCTGTTCCTAAATTTTTGTCGACCATCCAGATATACGTGCCTCTTGCGCTTCCAGTTGAGATGACATTAAACTCACAGCAAGATCTGCATTGCAGACCTGCTCTGGTTATAATGTCCACAGGAAAGACCGCGAGAGCGGAAATGGAGGCGGCCTCGCGTTTATTATACACCACTCTGTGCAATATCATATATTTGATCCTGGCATCGACCGCAGTGACAATGTCTTAGAACGTCAAGGCCTATCTGTCCGGTCAGGCGATGCAAATCTAGAAATCATCAACATCTACATCCCTCCTGTCACCTGTTGCCCCAGTGGATACCGCCCTAATATCGAGGCCTTACTCACTGGCAACAATCGCATTATCTTAGGCGATTTCAATGCCCATCACGACCTATGGCATTCAAACTTGCGGGCGGACGGTAGGGGTGAGATGTTGGCGGATCAAATAGACGAAACGACGTTCTGCACAATAAACGGAGACGCCCCCACACGTATGGTAGGAAGCTGTCATAGCTCGCCAGATATCTCAATCGTGAGCGCAGAACTCGTAAACTGCGTCAACTGGCAGCCGATGGTAACATTGGCATCCGACCACCTGCCCATACTTATTACGTTCCAGCGTACCGCCGACTTCATCGTCACCGAAAAACGCACTTTCATAAACTTCAAAAAAGGAAAGTGGGAAGAATATAAATCTGCAACAGACAGCAGCTTTGCTGCCCTCCCTATCCCGACTGATGCACGCCAAGGGGAGCGTGCCTTCCGTAAGGTCATTGAATCCGCCTCGGCACATTTCATTCCCGCCGGGAGAATTCCCGAAATCCGGCCCCACTTCCCAGCGGAGGCCGCGAGTTTAGCGAGGGAACGCGACCTTATAAGACAGCTTGATCCAGGCGACCCCCAAATAAGGGATATAAACCAACGCATCAGATTGCTTGTGGACGAACACAAGCGGGCGAAATGGGAAGAGCACCTAAGAGGTTGTAACCTCTCTACCGGTGTAGGTAAACTTTGGTCCACCGTAAAGTCCCTATCGAATCCGACTAAGCACAAAGACAAAGTTTCCATCGCCTTTGGCGATAAGGTGCTGTCGGATTCGAAAAAATGCGCGAGCGCTTTCTGCCGACAATATATAATGCATCCTACGGTCGACAAAGATAGACGGAGAGCCAATAGACACGCACATAAACACAAACTCAGCGCGTCACCAATTACCATCACCGCTAGAGAGGTTGAGGACGCCATTGGTCGCGCTAAACCATCCAAAGCAGTGGGCCCAGACGGCATAGCCATGCCGATGCTTAAAAACCTAGGGAAAGAGGGTTTCAAATATTTAGCGCATGTCTTCAACCTGTCTCTTTCCACCTTTGTCATACCCGAGAAATGGAAAATGGCCAAGGTGGTCCCGCTACTAAAGCCTGGGAAACCAGCTAACGTAGGTGAGTCATATCGTCCGATATCTCTCCTATCGCCAGTGGCAAAGACGCTTGAAGCCATTTTGCTCCCTTATTTCCAAGCACATTTGCAGCTAGCCCCTCATCAGCATGGCTTCAGAAAACTCCATAGCACTACCTCCGCGCTAAATGTCATTAGCACCCAGATAAATTGCGGTTTGAATCAATATCCCCACCATAGAACAGTACTCGTAGCGTTAGACCTATCAAAAGCTTTTGATACGGTCAACCATGGCTCGTTACTGCAAGACCTGGAAGGGTCTACCCTTCCCCCATGTCTTAAAAGGTGGACCGCAAATTATCTGGGTGGTCGGCAGGCATCGGTGCAATTCAGAAACGAAACATCAAAACAAAGGAGAATTAAACAAGGGGTGCCACAGGGTGGTGTCCTATCCCCGCTTTTGTTTAATTTCTACATATCTAAGCTACCTTCACCACCGGAAGGAGTCACAATCGTTTCCTACGCCGATGACTGCACAATAATGGCCACAGGCCCAGGCCCAAAGATCGATGAGCTATGCAATAAAATAAACGGCTATCTCCCTGATCTCTCTAGTTTTTTCCCCTCGCGAAACCTGGCATTGTCACCGACTAAATTTTCCGCGACCTTATTTACAACATGGACACCCCAAATGTCGACCATATTGAACATCCACGTCGATGGCACTACGCTACCGACTGTCCTACACCCCAAAATCTTGGGTGTGACGTTTGATCAGGATCTACATTTTGGTGCGCACGCAACCGCAATTGTTCCAAGAATTCAGAGCCGTAATAAAATCCTCAAATCCCTTGCTGGCAGTACCTGGGGAAAAGATAAAGAAACGCTCTTGACCACATACAAAGCAATTAGCCAGCCGATTACGTGCTACGCGTCACCCATATGGTCGCCAAGCCTAAAAACCACCCACTGGAAGAAACTACAGGCCTGCCAAAATACTGCTCTCAGAATCGCCACGGGCTGTCTTCTTATGTCCCCAGAACACCATCTGCATAATGAGGCGAGAATACTCCCCATCAGGGAGAGAAATGAGATGCTGACCAAACAGTTTCTGTTGAATACCCAGAAACCAGGGCATCCCAAAAGACATCTGATTGACGAACCAGCACCGCCTAGGGGCCTAAGGAGTCATCTCCGTAAGCATTTTGAGGAAATACTGCACCTGAGAACCCAGCCGTATGAAGCGGAAAAACACAAGCAGGTCCTTGGTGAACTCCATAGACAGGCGTCGGACCTTTATGTCGGGAATTGCCCGGTGAATCCAGTACTTGAAGAAAAATATCCAGAACTCGCAGAAGAGGAACGCATACTCCCCAGGGAAACGCGTGTCACTCTTGCTCAACTTCGTTCTGGATACTGTAACAGGTTAAACTCTTACCTATTCAGAATCAACCCCGACATACAAAATGTATGCCCTGCTTGCAATGTGTCCCCACATGACACCAACCATCTCTTTAATTGTAATGTGGAACCAACGCCTCTAACACCCCTTTCCTTATGGTCCACCCCTGTTGAAACGGCAAGTTTCCTTGGACTCCCGTTAGAGGATATTGATGACAATTTGTGATCGGTCGCGGCTATTGGGTGGGGCGAGCATTGCTACAACAACAACAACCAGGCCTCCACGGCAACAAAAAAATCTTCGGCCGCCTGTGCAAGCTAGCGGAAGAACTAAACCCCTTGAGGGCAAGTCCAATTCCGCAGCAGCCGGCAAAGCTAGCCCCAAAGAGGGAAAGCAACGTCCGACTGAGCAAGCACAGGAGGCCCGTCCCACGCCCGTACCGGGCACCTCTTGTCAGCAGGTGGCTGGTAACAGCACTAAATCCTCCACGAACAAAAGTACTGCCTCCACCGCTGCAAAGCCACCTCGCAAGCCGGCTGAACCCCTTGAGGATTCCAAGGCAAATAAGCGAATCCCGACTTCGGTCCGCAACTAGCGGAACATTCGCAATGCCGTCAAAATCGTTGAGAAACTTATCAACTCTCCCAGCGACAAGTTGACGGCAGAGCAAAAAAGTTCTCTGGCCTGGGCCAGGAAGATTATTGCTGCCAAGGAGAGCAGCAACAACAACCCCATCCCCCCTTCCTCTTCTGCCACCAAACTACCTTCTGACCCGAAGATGCCGGCCCTTAAGAGACAAAGGTCTATGGGAAATGCCTCGAGCGATCCCAAAAGGCACCGGCCTTCGACCTCTACTCCCCCTGCCCTGACCAAAACCTTCAGCGAGGCGGCGAAGGCCAACTTTACGCTGTCGGTTTTGAACCGCGGTCACCCGGATGGGAACATGACCCCGGATAACTGGAAGGATGTCCTTAACGGCCTTCTCAAGATCTTTAAGGACATCATGACCAAGTATCCGGGGCCGGCTCCCACTATCCGTGATGCCGGCTGGTAGCAGGGTAGGGGCAAGCTTGTTTCCTGCGCCGATGAGCGCTCGTGCAAGCTCTAAAAACTCGCCCTAGCTTCGCTAGGACAGCTGTGGCCTGTGGGCGAAGCAGCGTTATGTTGGTTTCATCATAAACGAGGTTTCTCTCCCTTGGCTTGACGAATGTGGTGGAGTATTAAGCTACGGCTTCTACTCCATCACGTTGAAAATTCGAAGGGATGGTACGAAGGAGGAAACACCGGACGAGGGTGAGCCTGTACCTCAGGACGAGCGGTCAGACAGAAACACCCCGAGTGGATCTGCTGCACATGGCACTGGGGAAGGGACCGCCATCGCGCCGGAGGATCTGGTGATTGGGGATACCGCCTCGAGCGAACCCGCAACCGCCACAATGAATCTCACGGACCCATGCAACACCTTGAGTGGACATGGGGCCGATATCGAACTGGCACGCAGCACTCCGGATGCCGAGAGCGATACACTCTCGGTATCTGAGTTTGCGGGCCAGTTCTTTACGGGCATGGACGAGCAGCTTCTGCTGGAATCCGACCCGTCGGATGCCGAATTCGACGATACTATCGTAGAGGGGGCATCCGACGATGCGGATCAGAAGAGGATGGACGTCGATGCCGCAAACGAACCGTAACGGGCGCGCAGGTACTACAGATAAACCTGCACCATTCTAAGGCAGCCTCGGCTGCCCTAATCTTCCCCTCAGCACAACGTATGAGGACGTCGTTCTAGTCCAGGAGCCTTGGGTCGTTGGCAGCAAGGTCTGTGGACTCTTTTCTTTCAGATCTTGTATTCTAGTAAAGAAAAATATAGTATTTATTTTACTATCTCTTTTTAGCGACGAGGACGTTACCTGTATTAGCCTCGAGCTACAGGGGCAAACAATCTGGCTGATGTCCGCATATCTCTCGCACGATCGCCCAACTTCTGTACAGGACCTGCTCTGCAAAGCGGTACGGGAGGCCCACAGTAAAGGGTTCCCGATAATAATTGGGGCCGATGCCAATGCACATCACACTGCTTGGGGCTCTACCGACATTAACAGTAGGGGTGAGTCTGTTTTTGATTCTATTATAAGTAACAATCTAAGTATATGCAACTCTGGAGACAAACCAACTTTCATCACCTCAAACAGGAAGGAGGTTCTAGATGTTACTCTAGTTTCTGGGGCATTCTCTGACCTTGTCAAAAATTGGAGAGTTTCCAAAGAAAAATCCTACTCTGATCATATGTATATCATTTTCACTCTGCTCTTGCGTACACCGCCTAGGGTGGCTTACAGGAATAGAAGACGTACGGACTGGAACCTTTATAAAAAAAGTCCTATCCTCTACTCTCCTAAAGAACGCTTCTCACGGTAGGCCGAGCCTACCGCTAACAACTGATGAAGCGCCTCCTTTAGACACAACATTTGCTTCTCTCGGTGAGCTAGACTCATCGTCAAAAATAGAAGAGGCAGTAGATCTTATCACCAAATCTTGTAGCGCTGCCTTCACAGTAGCCTGCCCGGAGATTAAGGTGAGGGGTAAAAAGAAACCCTATTGTTGGAACCAAGAAATCTCCGAGCAGAGGAAAAACAGCAGAAAACTCTTTAACGAGGCTAAGCGCACGGGAATCTGGTCCCATTATAGGGACGCCTTAAAATCTTTTAAGAAGTTAACCCAGAAGGCCAAAAGGGACTCCTGTAAGAACTTCATCAATGACATCGAAGAAGTCTCAGAGGCCAATCGCCTACGAACGGTCCTCTCCAAAAACCCCATACCTCCAAGCTGCATTCGCACAACGAGCGGAGAATGGGCCACTTCTAGTACGGAAATTCTCGAAACCCTGATCAGCACTCACTTTCCGGGCTGCAGATCTCAACCATACATCTTAAACACGCAATCTAACCCAGGGCCATTTCAACCCCTGGACCACATTGTAAGCGAAAAAGGAGATATCTGGGCAATCAAGTCCTTTAAACCCTTCAAATTTCCGGGAACGGATGGAATATTTCCCGCTGAATTGCAAGCTGCAAGCGATCTTATAAGCCCGCTGCTAGCTAAAATCTACAAGGCTTGCCTCAACCTGGTCTATATCCCCACGGAATGGACCAAGGCAAAGGTAGTCTTCATACCCAAAGGAGGCAGGATATCGGGGAACAGTCCAAAGGATTTCAGACCAATAAGTCTGGCCTCCTTCCTCCTAAAAGTTCTAGAACGATTGCTGGACGCCTACATTAGACGATCGGCAAATAAGGCTCTAATCTACAACAACCAACACGCCTACTCTAAGGGCAAATCCGTAGAGACAGCTCTACATGCTATCACTACTAAGATAGAGAAAGGTCTTGCCTTTAAAGAATTTACGCTGGGTATCTTTCTCGACATAGAAGGAGCCTTCAACAACGTTCTCCCAGCAGCGGTCACAAAATCTCTACGTTCACTAGGGGTGGAAGAGCCTCTTGTGAAATTTGTCGAGCTCCTTCTAAACAAGAGAATCATTATCTCTGAGCTGGGCAGCTCATCGTTAATAAGGTATACCAACAGAGGAACCCCCCAGGGGGGCGTTCTTTCTCCTCTACTATGGAACCTGACGGTGAACGCTCTGTTATCTATACTACAGCCCACCGGATGCCAAGTCATTGCATATGCCGACGACATAGCCTTGACAGTTACCGGCAAACACCTTCCGGTGCTTGGCGAACTCTTGCAAAATGCTCTTAATCTAACAAACACTTGGTCTATGGAATGCGGACTCAGCATCAGCAGTGGAAAAACTGAGATGGTGCTTTTTACCCGCAAACGCAGTATACCGGAATTTACCCTCCCGTCCCTAAACGGCAAGGAAATCAAACTCTCTACCGAGGTTAAATATCTCGGAGTTATTCTAGACAGGAAGCTTGACTGGAAGCGAAATGTGGAGGAACGATCCAGGAAAGCCACAATGGCTCTCTACGCTTGTAAGTCGGCAATCGGAAAAACATCGCCCCCTTGCTGGGACAACAAATTTTCCACAAGAATCCCAGAGAGGAACGAGTGGGCAAACGGCGTGGAGCAGGGATCACACGAAATCTCCGTTTTTACAGATGGCTCTAAACTAAACAACAGAGTCGGCAGCGGGATATTCTCGGAGAAGCTCAATCTAATCGAGAGCTTTCGCCTACCTGATCACTGCAGTGTTTTTCAGGCTGAACTCATAGCTATCTGGGAAGCAGCCCGCTATCTTGCTAACCTGCAGGTAACCAATTATATTTCAATTTTCTCTGACAGCCAAGCTGCCATAAAAGCCCTGCAATACAGTAACACCTCGTCACTAGTGGCATTGAAGTGCAGAGAAACCATCAACAAACTAGCTGAAAATTGCAACCTAAGCATAATTTGGGTTCCTGGCCACTGTGACATCTCAGGAAACTGCGCCGCGGATGAGCTAGCTAGGGAAGGCACCAACTTGCAAACAACAACCTCCGCTGGTTGGGCCAGCCCTCCTCTAAACACTTGCAAATACCACCTGCGATCTCTTTTCACGGATCAGGCAAACGCCAGATGGGCGAGGGAACCTACATGTAGTATATCCAAGCAAATCTGGCCTAAGCTGGATGGAAAGAGATCGCGATCGGTGATATTGTTAAACCGTATCTCTATAAGCCCACTAGTGGGCCTTCTTACAGGTCACTGTCTCATGGGCACTCACGGTGCCTATATGGGCCTGCAGACAAATGACTTCTGCCGCAGCTGTAGGGACGAGGAGGAGATAGAAAGCGTTGAGCACTATCTGTGCCACTGTCCCGCACTGTCAAAAACCAGGTACCAATGCCTCCACAGACACTCTTTTGGGTGCCTTGCGGAGCTTGAATCTATAAACCCAAACGCATCTTGCATTTCATTAGGCAAACGCGTTGGTTTAGCCTCACTGACTAAACTTTCTTCTTCATCGAAAGTAGGGTAATAGGAAATAGGGGCTCCCGCGTGGTAGCACAACTGGCCACAACGGCCCACGTGAGTCTCCGCTCGAACAGCGGAGGCAGCCACTCTAACCTAACCTAAGCTATAGTCCCATTTTAGTTGTACGACTGACGTATTACGTAACTTTCGTTCGTATCATATTCGATCCGTGATCGTATGTTACGATTCGGCCCAACATAAGCTCGTGTGCCAGATTTGGTGAAGACCAAGTTATCATGTTAATGAACTGTACTTTGTTGAACCTTAATCTGTAAATTATCGATACTTTATTCAGTACTTGGTAAAAAGCATCGAGTACAAAATAATCGAGTATTTTTTATAACAGTATCGATACTATTCACTCAGTAGTCGTATCATTCTATGACTAGTTACGATTCAAAATTATATGATCTTTCACAACACAGCTGTGAATAGTTCTGAACCATGATATGTAGGCTCTGTAATCTTCTTACCAAATGTCCCGATCACAGTAAATAAACTCGCACAAACAGCAGCAAACAAGGTGGCAGAATGTGGATATATAATATTTCTGTCCATTCTGAAAATCAGAAAAAGAAAATTGTGTTATTTATTCTATATGATAAACAGAACTCGAAAAATTTAATATTAATGACTGTGTGTTCAATGGTGTGCAAATACTTGATTTTTAAGAATTCAATATTAATAATAACTTAAATAAGGTCAGTTCTCAAAAAATAATACATTTTGTTCGAGCAAATAACGTAATATACGAGTACAAATCTTATCAAATAAAATCGCTAAATATCGTTGTACGACCATTACTTCACGCAGAATGCTCCGATTTTTAAACGTTTTCTTGGATTTGAAAGCTTGGCTGCGTGATATGGAAATTTTCAATACAATTTGAAGGTATATATTGAATTGCTAAATTGCCAAAATGTAGTAAACCGTCATACAATTTTTGTTTATACTGCTATACATTGAAAAGGGATGCATCGATTTTAATATTTCTTCTTTGCAATAAAACTTCGAAATATTTACCTTCGTTCTGTATAAAATAAATGCATTATTCCTCTTTAATATGGGCAAAATTATTGACACAAAAGAAAAATTTATGTTTGTAATGGTGTGTGTTCAATTTTTAATATATTTTTAATATATAAGATTAACATGATTAACACCAGCTTATAATAATTGAATATTCAATTATTATGTTTGTTTAGAGAGTGTAAGAATGAGAAAAACTGAAATAAGCACGAAAATAAATACAAGCAGGATAGCCTAGTGTTAAAAGCTACTGCAGTTTCACCGTGTTATTCGCGGTTGGAATCTCTGTGAAACCTTTGATAACATTACGAAATTGCCCGATGTTGATTACGTGGCGGTTTTCGAAATGTTACCAACGCAATATGCCAGTAAATATTTCTTTCTTTTAAGTTTCTCTTAAACAAATATTATAATTGAATATTCAATTATTATAAGCCGGTGTTGAGCTTATGAATTCTTAAATATTAAAAGTAAAATTTGGTTCCAAAAAAGGCAGTGCGTGTGTTTGTTAGCTGTGAACTGTGTGAGGAAACTTGCTTTGAATGGAACAGCGTCATATACATACATACATAGTTGAATTATATCGAATGGTGAAAAAATATAGTTAAAAAAAACACGCTTTTAAATAATATCGAACTAAAAAGTTAAAAATAATTTTCAAAATAAGTTTAAAACAATAATGAACGAAAAATACTAGTATTATTTTTTACTTTTTAGTTTCATATACTATAAAAGCGTGTGTTTTAGTTTGTTAAACTATATATATTTGTTTGTAAGTCTAGTTTGCGCGCCTAGCCTAGAGAGTTACAAACAAACATACATACATACTAGAGGTTTACGCCGATCACTTTATCGGCGGCGGCGGCGTAGACCCTATTATATACCGGCGGCGGCGGCGGGGCCGGCGCACCGACAAATTGATCGGCGTAAACCTCTAAACTTAATGGCTGTACTTCAGAGTATAATATTCTCCACAACTAATGAAATATACTGCTGACGTCAATGGCATGTTTGACGATCTGGACCAATATCAATAAGTTGTGGGCGAGTATCTGGGAGGCTTGTAATACTCGAATTTAAAAAAATAATATTTGGAAATTTGTTTATGTATATTTAAGGAAATCGACGTTTCGGTTATTTGGGAAAGATCCGGGGTTTTGCCTCAAAAACTCGCGACTCGTTTAATAAATTTCAGGAGTCCTCCTTGCGGAGGGAGGGAGAAATACTTAAAATTGTCACACATTTGTAGCGTAGTTTCACCGAAGGAGATGTTCTGGGCTAACTCCAATACTCGTCGTCGGCACGATTTCTTTAAATGATTTGTGGCCCCATTCTGGTAACACACAAATACGACTTACGGTTGCTATTAATTATCTACTAAAAGTCATGGCTCTCGTTGCTCAGTTTTAACGATTAGCATTAATGCTGGCTTATTGTTGACTCAAATAACTTTTGACCGGTTAGAAAGTGTTAAATTTCGCAATTGGATTTCTATAACTGGAAGTGCTGCGCATCCCTTGGTACCCCTTTCGTCCATATCGTATCAATTTTCGCAACGAACAATAAATGGCCTAGAGTCCTAAAATAGTAGAAAATATAGTAACGCGCCGAACGCCGCTGCCGCCGATATTTTTGACATTCGACGGCGGCATGCAAAAAACGACGAAAAAGATACATCACATGGCTGTCCCCCGATCGAAATACTCGCAATGATACCGATCACGTCGTGATAGACGGACGGCATGCCTCCAGTGTTTTAGATGTGCGCGCGATCCGAGGACCTAACATCGACTCGGACCATTATCTCGTCGCAGCCAAAATACGCACCCGCCTCTGCGCGGCTAAAACCAAGGAACAAAAAACACAAGGAAAGCTAGACGTCGAAAGGCTGCAATCGCAACAGACTGCCAATGATTTCGCAACTCGACTCTCACACCTGCTCTCTGAGAGCACAACTCAGCCTGAAGTAATGCAGGAGCAGTTGGAGCATATCTCCAAAGCACTTCATACTGCCGCCGAGGAAAATATTGGTTACCGGCGGCCACGGAAAAACAACTGGTACAACGAAGAATGCCACGTTGGAACCGAAAGAAAAGACGTCCTACAGGGCTACGTTAAAAGCGAGCGCAACAAGAGGAGTGTGTGAACGCTATCGCGAGTTAAAAACGGAAGCGAGACGCCTTTCAGGAAGAAAAAAGCAGAGGCAGAAAGGCGTGAGTGCGAGGAGCTTAAGCTGCTAGTCACCACGAATAACGCCCGAAAATTTTACCAAAAAATTCGGTGACAGACGGAAGGTTTTAAGACCGGGGCAAACTCATGTAAGAACGTAAACGGCGACCTTGTAACGGATGTCCAGAAAATACTTATATTAAAGGAACGCTTCTCTGCTCTCCTAAATGGAGACAGCGATTTACCGCACAAGAATGACGAACCCGATCCCGCAATCGATGATGATGGAATAAATGTCCCCGACCCGATTATGACGAAGTCAGAATAGCAATAACCAGATTGAAAAACGGCAAGGCCGCGGGCGCTGATGGATTGCCTGCGGAGCTATTCCAATACGGCGGCGAGGAGTTGGTAATGCGCATGCATCAGCTTCTTCGCAAAATATGGGCGGACACGTGCATGCCCGACGATTGGAATCTAAGTGTCCTTTGCCCAGCCCACAAGAAGGGGAATACTGCAAACTGCACCAACTATCACGGAATCAGCCTTCTTAATATCGCATACAAGGTCCTGTCAAGTGAATTGTGCGAAAGATTGAAGCCCACCGTGAATCGGCTGATTGGAGCTTATCAGTGCGACTTCAGACCTGGTAAATCTACCATCGACCAGATTTTCACAATGCGCCAAATCTTGGAAAGAACCTGCGAAAAAAGAATCGACACACATCACCTCTTCGTCGATTTTAAAGCCGCCTTCGACAGCACGAAAAGGAGCTGCCTATATGCCGCTATGTCTGATTTTTTTTTCCCCCGTAAAACGTATACGGCTGTGCAAAATGACGTTGAGCAACACCCTCAGCTCAGTCAGAATTGGGAAGGACCACTCCGAGCCGTTCGAAACTAAACGGGATTTCAGACAGGATGACCCCCTATCGTGCGATTTCTTTAATTTGATGCTGGAGGAAATTATACAAGCTGCAGAACTGAACCGATCTGGAACAATATTCTATAAAAGCGTGCATTTACTGGCATATGCTGATGACATTGATATCATCGGCTTAACACCAGCGCCGTTAGTTCTGCTTACTCCAAACTTGAAAAAGAAGCTGGGTTAGATGGTGAATGAGGACAAAACGAAGTAACTGCTGTCATCGAGCAAAGAGTCAGCGCATATGCGCCTTGGCAACCACGCTACTATTGGCACCCATAATTTCGAAATAGTAAAAGACTTCGTTTATTTGGGAACCAGCATTAATACCAGCAACAACATCAGCTCTAAAACCCAGCGAAGAATCACTCTTGCCAATAAATGCTACTTTGGACTAGGTAGGCAATTGAAAAGTAAAGTCCTCTCTCGGCAAACGAAAATCATACTCTACAAGTCATTTATCGTTCCCGTCTTGCTATATGGTGCAGAAGCACGAACCCTGATATGAGATGAAACGGCCCTGCGAGTGTTCGAGAGAAAAGTTCTTCAAAAGATTTATGGACCTCTACGCGTTGGCGAGTACCGAAGAAGATTTAACGATGTACGAGCTATACGCAGACATCAACATAGTCCAGCGAATTAAAACGCAGCGGCTGCGCTGGCCATGTTATGCGAATGAAAGATGACGCTCCGGCCAAGAAAGTGTTTCCATTGGAACCCGCCTATGGAAGCAGAGGTAGAGGGCGGCCCCCACTCCGCTGGAAGGACCAGGTGAAAACGATTTAAACTCCCTTGGTGTGACCAATTGGCGCCGGTTGGCAGAGAAAAGGAGCGACTGGCGCGCCTTGTTGGACGGCCATAACCGTTTAAGCGGTTAAGTGCCAATTAAGTAAGTAATCGAAGCTGCTGTCGCCATGTCCGTCCTGATGTCACGTTGTTTAAATTGTTCCCAAATTATTGAATAAATTATAAATTACTAGCTGACCCGGTAAACTTCGTTCTGCCCAAAATAGATTTTTTTATTAATTTCATTTCAAAAATTACACCGGTATTATTTTTAATAGAAAATTTACGATTTTTCACTACTTCATTGTGTATACAACTTCAAAAATATATAATTTCAGTATTCAGTTTAAGGCTGCACGGTACACAACATTTTTAGTTTTCTGTCCCGGAGCGTAAATAAATAGCGAGGACGAGTTTCCTACACGGAACATGGCATTTCTAGGTTTATGCCGCATACTTCCAACTAATGCCCTTGTGACTTGTTAATTGTCATCGCAAATGCAAGTTTCACTGGGAACTGCATATGTTTGAATTGGAAGGGCAAATCTGTTGAAGTTAAGGGAATCGGGGGAGGTAAGCATTACTCTCCCTTGAACGGGTTTTCAAAATGCTTACCACTATTAAATTGTCCATTAGCTTCGTAACAATCAGTCGTGTACCATTGCACAGTTTGGGAGCATGAAGATTGCGTAGCATAATAACAACAGACCCAACTTTGAGACGCAAATGATGAGGAGGCATTCCAGGCAAATCCAGAGAATTTAAGAACTCCAATGGGTAATTTACTACTTCGTCTTCATTTTCAACGCGAACAATAGTTTTATAAGAACGCAGACCTCACGGAATTTGATTTTGAATCGTCCAATTCAAGTCGTTGAGATCAATATTTTTTGCTGCTAAAATTGCGCGTGCGGCCAACCATTCGTAGTTACCATAATTTTGAGCGATATTGGGATATACACTCCTAATTATTTCATCCTTACTTGACGCGAATTGGCAAATCGCAGTTGGAGTCGATATTAATCCACTGCAAGGATCTATCGGAACTTGTCCATTGCCGATTCGCAGCAGCTCTTTTGAAAAAACCTCTGCAGTTCTATCGTGTTGCAGCAAAACTCGCATATTGATGGTCAATGAAATGGTTTTAACAAACCTCCGCAAATGCGATGACTTCAGACATGCGTTTAGCTCATCTGCCGCTGTTGATTTTGGAATCACGGGTAGTGTTTGTCTGAAGTCGCCCGCCAGCAATATCATCACTCCTCCAAAGCAACGATCATTATTGCGCAAATCTCTCAATGCTCGGTCGAGTGCTTCTAATGATCGTTTGTGGGACATTGTGCACTCATCCCATATGATCAATTTACAGTTTTTTAAAACTTGTGCCATTGCTGATTGCTTTGAAATATTGCAAACAGGACTTTCGTGTATTTGCAAGTTTAATGGAAGCTTTAATGCTGAATGTGCCGTTGTTCCACCTTCCAACAGTGTTGCCGCAATTCCGGTAGATGCAAAAGCTAATGCAATACCACTTTGACCACGTATTGCTGCTAGTACTAAAGACAATAGGAACGTTTTACCGGTCCCGCCGGGCGCATCGAGAAAAAATATGCCACCGTTTCCATTATCTACAGCATTTATTAGTTGATTGTACGCACTGCTTTGCTGTTCATTCAACAGTGAAACATTTTTTTGTACTTGTTGTTGCAAGTGAGTTATATCGTAAGCACCCTCGCGTTCCAATTCGCGATTCAGTACATCCCTTGCTTGACGACTTGGCGCTGGCATATGAACTTCAATCAATAGTTTTCCACTCATGAGTAAACATAAATCTTCAATAAGGACTAATGCTTCATTGTAGATGTCAGCGTTCATTTGCAACTCGAAATTTCTTGTCGCGAGTCGCAAGCGGTGCAAAATATCTTCTGCCATGTCATCTTTGTACGTATCCCATAATAGACGCGGGTTTGAAGGCTGACATGTGGAAATTATTGTAGCGAAAAGTGGACGAACTGCAGTGGCTGGTGAGGAAGCTATAGCATCCGCCAGCGTTTGATTCCAGTGACTGTCGTGTTCAAGCAATTGCAATTGTTGACATGCTTCTCGAAATGTTGCACAAATGGTACCATCTACAGTCCTCAAACATTGAAATGAAGTTGAACCGCGTACATTGACCAGAAGCAAACGTAGGTAAAAGCAATCATCGTTTTTTGGATGCATACTGTAAATTCTTCCCAATGCATCAGTTGAAAAAACACCTGGATACCCATATACTGGATGGCCGTACTTCCTGCGTAACCATTTCTTCGACGATGTATTCCATGTATAATACCGAGGCATCTCAGAGTAAAGCAATGTTCTCGCGAACGGATCACTGGCGCAAGTTGCAAAGAAACTTGTTAAAGTGGTTGCTGGTGGTCTTTCCGCTCGCTGTACTATGTTCTCTGCGTTGAAATAAACTCGATGGCCATTCTCCAAATGAACTGCCAGATGCACAACAGTCGGATGGCGTTCATGTATTGCAAATGAAAATATTCTCCAGATTGCTTCATTGCAATTGACATATCTGCCCATTTGGAATTTGCTAATTTCATCTCGTTCCACGCCAATAACCGCCATATCGCTTCCTTTGGTGACGTATTTGCAAACATACTTAATTGACTTTATTGAACTGCAATACTCAACATTTATATGTGTTTTGAATGCCTTAGACAAAATAGGCGAATATGGAACGATCCATGTGTTATCAACCAAGAAATTCTTTCCTTTCAATTGAGTGATGGATGTTCTGCCATTGTCAGCGGGTGAGCGACGCCAATAGAGAGGGTATCCATCGTTTCCAGTTTGAGTTTCCGAAATAAAAGCACATGGATAGCGTTTTTTGCATTTATTGTCCGACATACAAACCCAAGATGGATCGTGTTGTCCGCATGGCCCATGAACCATATTGGCCACCACCACTTCGTGCAACTCTATATCAACATCAGGAATTTCAGCGGAAATTATGTCATCAATTTGGTCAGGTGTAATTTTCTCCCCCATCCAAAGCACAATGTGCGTGGGGTAAACCGCTCTTCTGCCACTCCACTGAGTACATCCAGCATCGAACAGTACCATATACACGTTGTTTCGTCCACGTTGGAAGTCCATCAAACATCTGAGTTTTTGTTTAAACACTCGTGCTGTGACGTCGTGGCGATCGCTTGGTGATTGGCCGGGATGCAAGAGATTCGTAATATCTGGCCATTTTGGATTGCAAGTAAATGTTACAAACAAATCCGGTGTTCATAATTGCGCACGTAAGTCATCGCGTCCTGGGAGTACTCATGCATGTGTCTAGGACTGCCAATGTATGTCGATGGCAAAATAGTGAGTCGACCAATATCTGTAATATCCGCATCACTATTCATCGCATCTCGTAAGTGAACATACTCTTCAGATCGCAACTTCGACTGATTGTATCGGAATGTAATTAAGTCGTTCTGTCTCAAGTTTAACGTACACATCAACTGCATACTGTTGGAATAATCGTCGACATCTCAGTAAGTGGCTGTTATAGTTTTGTCGATATGCGTAAAAGTTCATTGAACTGACCTTTTTATTTGTCTCGACACCTAAAAATTTAAATTACATATATGAAGTAACAAACAAACATTTTTTTGTACTAACCATTCATTGGATTTATCATCTTATAGCCTAAGTGATATCCGTCTTCCCCACGGCAGAACATGAGCGGATATTGCATTGCGTCGTATTATGTGTCTCACTTATCCGCTTTAGTGCGTTTTCAGTTCTACGTTTTAGGACAATATCACGCGACTCTAAATTTTCTCCAACAACAACAACTGATATTTCGCTAACTGTATGTGCATTATATTGTCTTTCATGAGATCCTGTTGGTCTCTTGTCCGCATGTATGATTATGCTATGATCATCTGTTGGTATACGTTCCAACGAAATCGTAAACAGTTTGATGAGGTCATTGTGTTCGTGTTACATTTTCTGCAATTGATCGATTATTTCTCTTTTCGTTGCATTGAATATAGTACAACGTCGATTTAGTTCATCATGTGAATCTCCCAGAAAGTAAATTTGGAGATATTTGTGTTCTTGATCTTGATGCGGCAACAGCGATCCAGCGAGATGAAAAATTTGCCCATGAACCTGTATAATTGGAGGAAAGTTCTGCAGTTTCTGTCAAGTATTGCGCTTAGTAAAATTACCTTAAACGTTCGATTGTAGTTTTGTTCATTTACAATTTCACCGCCAAACGACGTCATTTGAAAACAATCGTTGTACATTTTAGTGTGCTGTAAGAAATGCCTCGAATTGGGAGATTCACCGTAAAGCAGCTGGAACAATGGCTCTGGTGGTGGAAGCAATTCTGGCAACATAAACTTTCCCTCCGCGTAACATAATCCTGACGGTTCTTTTTGAAATTTGACTGCATTGCAATGTTGACAAACTACTGACATTTGGCCGATTTGAACAGATGCGCTATATTGAATGTTTGGCTCATATCGAAAGCCTGCCCGTTCAGTGTTCACCAAAGAAACTTGTTGTTGCCGCTGTTGTCGTCGAATAATCGCATGTTGTGATCTTTCTTACTTCATCACATTCGCGAGCACGAGTCTCCCTTCTTCTCAATCGTTCTTGCTGATTGTGAACTTACCTTCTTTTCAATCGTTCTTCCTGATTGTAAGTTTGGTTTACATCTTTTTCGAGCTGATACCCTCTCAATAACACTTTCCCTTTCTGTTTGACGTGCTCTGAAATTTCCTATTCTCATTCTGCTGTGAGAATTCCGACCAATGTTACCATGCACATTGATTCTTGGCATCTTAACAAATATCTAATTGGAAATGATCATAAATTTGCATACAGCTCACATAAGGTTTTACCAACCGTTAACTTACTTTTGAAAAATCCAAAAATGAGCTAACCCAACTAAGGAAAAAGATGCAATTTAACGATAAACTATATATAGTCCAATGTAAATAGATATTCACCGACACACTAAATCACTTTTACCAATTCACTCACTTTTTTAAACGAAATATGAATAAAACCAGCCAGAGAATTATAATCCACACATTCGCTATTTTTTATTTCGTAAATGTAAACTATTTAACACGAAAATATGCAATTGGACGATAAACTATGTATCTATTCCAATGTAAATTGGTATTCGCCGATACACTAAATCACTTTTTTAAACAAAATATTAATAAAACCGCTTAGATATTGATAATCCACACATTCGCAACTGTTTATTTCATAAATGTAAACTATTTAACACGAAAATATGCAATTGGACGATAAACTATGTATCTATTCCAATGTAAATTGGTATTCGCCGACATACTAAATCACTTTTTTAAGCAAAATATCAATAAAAACCGCTCAGATATTGATAATCCATACATTCGCAAATGTTTATTTCGTAAATGTAAACTATTTAACACGAAAAGCTACCGCTTCAATTATTACATTAGAAATAATATTGTAAGCTGTGAAATGGACTGACCGCCTGCTACGCTCCAATTTATTTTCACTGAGTATTGGCTATTTTAAGTAAGTAAGTAAGATTATTGATATAGTGTACCTCCATAATGGTTTTCAGGGCCCTCCTCCAACCCTTTTAGATATATTCAGCCTCAAAAGTTTCGTACGTATGGGAGGTGCCATGCCCCATTTTTCGATAAATCTTTTTTTTTGGGTGAACATAGTAATGATATCGTATATCTGCACAGTGATTTCTATGTACATGCCATGAACGCTTTTAGGGATATTTAGCCTTAAAAATTAAGAACGCATGGGAGGTGCCACGCCCCCTTTTCCCAAACTACTGTTTTTTTCATAAGCATGCTATTGGTATCGTTAATCTCCTGATCAATTTTCAGGTCCCAACCTTAAACGCTTTTATAGATATTCAGCTTGAAAAATTAAGTTTGTATGGGAGTTACCACGCCCCCTTTTCCGATAACCCCCACTTTTATGCGTGGGTATGGTTTTGATATCATTTAGCTCTATACCAATTTTCAGCTCCCTACCTTGAACTCCTTTAGAGATAATCAGCTTGAAAAATTAAGATTATATGGCAGGTGCAACGCCCCCTTTTCCGATAAGCCCCACTTTTATGCGCAAAAATTTTTTTGATATCATATAGCTCTGTACCAATTTCCAGGTCCCTGCCTTAAATCCTTTTAGAGATATTCAGCTTAAAAAATTAAGTGTGTATGGGAGGTGCCACGCCCCCTTTTTCGATAACCCCACTTTTATGCGTGAGGGTGGTTTTAATATCATTTAGCTCTATAGCAATTTTCAGGATCCTGCCATTTATTCGTTCTGATATATTCAGCTTCCAACGCTAAGTATGTATGGGAGGTGCCACGCCCCCTTTTCGTATTTCAGCTTAAAAAATTAAGTGTTTATGGGAGGTGCCACGCCCCCTTTTTCGATAACCCCACTTTTATGCGTGAGAGTGGTTTTAATATCATTTAGCTCTATAGCAATTTTCAGGATCCTGCCATTTATTCTTTCTGATATATTCAGCTTCCAACGCTAAGTATGTGTGGGAGGTGCCACGCCCCCTTTTCATATAACTCCTATTATTTTGCGTTAGCATGTAATTGTTATCGTTTATCTCCACATCAATTTCCAAGTCCCTACCTTAAACAATTTTAGAGATATTCAGCATGAAAAATTAAGTTTGTATGGGAGGTGCCACGCCCTCTTTTCTTATAACCCCCACTTTTCTGCGTAAGAAGGGTTTCGATATCACCTACCTCTATACCAATTTTCAGCTCCCTACCTTGAACTCTTTTATAGATAATTAGCTTTAAAAATTAAGATTACATGGAAGGTGCCACGCCCCCTAATATTTTTTAATTTTTTCTTCGACTAAACCTTCGCGGGGTAACAACAAACAAACCGCCCTAAGGAAGTATTTGATTTGGCTCAGCCGTTTTCAAGTTTTAGTGTTACAATTAATCACCAAGTCATTTTTATATATATAGATAAGTGGCTTCAAATAAATGCTTTCATACATTTAAAAGCAATGAGAGCAGTCCCCGCTTAATTCATATGAAAAAGCTTCATCAGGAGATATTTCTGGAATATTAATTGTGTTAAGTGTGTTAAGTTGAAATGGATACTCATTTGAAAAGAATTAAATTCAGCGGAATAGTTGGACTTGAAAAAATGTGCAAAGATTCGTCGCTAGACAAATCATCCTGGTATTTTAAAGCAGAAGGAAACCCTCTAACTCCACGTTTATAGTTCACGAAATCATAGAAGGCCTTCGCAAGTTATTTTCCTTTTCATCTTACAGATGCACGTATTATAGCACTTTCTGTTTAATTCAAAACGTTTACGACGCAAAAGAGAGTTGCAGGTAATCGTAGTGACAGCCCTTTCTCTTGAATAATTTGAAGAAGCGCGATTTTCTGTATTTTAAAGACCTCAGCTCTTTAGTGAACCATATTTGGACTGGTTCGGTACACACTTTTCGCTTAGGTGCGTGTTTTTTAAAAATACCGCAAATGGTGGTATAAAAGTCAGAAGCATTTTCGTCAATATCTACACCGTGGTTGGACCAGCCCACTGTAGATAAAGTATAATTAAGTTTAGTATAATTTGCCTTCGCAAAGTCAAATCTGAAACTAGAGTCGTATTTATTGGCAATTTCTTCTTCAATTATTCAGAGAATTTCTTTCGAATTCATATGCTATTTCCAGGGACTGGTTCGGTAGACACACGTTTTCGCTTAGGTACGTGTTTTTTAAAAATACCGTAAATGGTGGCATAACCCAGTTTTGAATCCTTATACACTAGATGGCACCCCTTTGGAGCGTATATCTATTGCAAATGATTTAGGTGTCCTTTTTGATCCGAATCTGAGTTTTAACATGCATATTTCATCTACTGCCAACAAGGCGTTGGGTGTACTTGGATTTGCTAAAAAGTGGGCTAAAGAGTTTGATGACGCGCACCTCACTAAGACTCTCTACACATCGCTGGTTTGTATAATACTTGAGTACTGCTTATCCGTTTGGTGTCCTGTCTCTCAATATCATTTAGAGCGTATTGAATCTGTACAAAAGCAATTTCTGATACTTGCATTACGTGACCTTAATTGGGCCTCAAATCTTCAGCTACCACCATACAGAAGTAGGCTTCTTCTTATTAACTTACCCACTGTAGAAAATCGCAGAATATTACCTGGGGTATTGTTTATCCATAAGCTCATTATTGGAGAAATCGACTCCGCTGACCTTTTAAGCCGATTGAATTTTGCTGTCCCTCCTAAAGTATCCAGACACGTACCTTTTCATTTACCCCTTTGTCGTCGAAACTTTGCCAGAAATAATCCTCTTCTTATCTGGTGCTCGCACTACAATGACTTGTATAGCTGTATTATTTTTGAATGTACCTTTGCCACTTTACGTAATGCAATACTCGCATATCTAACCTGAGAGTTGGCATCTAATTTATTTAATTTTTTGTTTTTACACGCCGGCATATTTGTCCAGTAAAAAACACAGACACGATATCGTTTAAGGATGGGTTGTATACATTGACTACTCAACCTGGAACATAATCTGGTGCATTCCAACAACGTTAAAAACATGCTTTCCCACGTGATACTGACCGGAATCGCATGCATTCCGGCAGTATAATTTAATGGGTTAGGCATCGAGTTGATTGGAATCCGGTGCATTCCAACAACACAAGTCATGTTACTTTTTATGCATTGTGATGGCATACAGCACTATACTACCGGAGTTCTGCCGCATTCCGACGACATACTGATTGAAATCTTGTTTGCATTCCCACAGGAAGCCGATCGAAACCCTGCGCATTCCGAATGTTTGCTGAGCGGAATCTGATGCATTCCGCCAGCACACGATTTTATTTTGGTTTCTTTTATTTCTAGCTATTTATTCTGAAATTTAATTGTATTGTTATCTATATATTAATACGCTAACAAAATTTCCATACAACCAATTGACAGGCTGTTTCGCATACTTAGCATACGTAAAATCATATAAAAGTTATATGAATCGAATCGTATTGATCAGCCGCAGTGCATATACCTATTTTTGTTAACAAATATTACTCTATTTGTTTATAATTAATAGAAAAAGTTTTTTGTAAATTCGAAAATCTGTGCAACTATCGAAATTGCCATCTGTAGGACGCATTATGTTCACAAACCCCCCTGAGTACATAGCTCCAAATTCTCAATTGTCGCGTTGCTCAAATGTTTCATCTCTACATATGTATATATTTGTACACGCCAAACGGTGAGAGAAATACTGCTTCGCTCATTCTCTGTTGAAATAAAATATTGTGTCCCATTGTTGCCAATTACCTATATTGGTCTGTACAAAAATCCTTAAAAAATTTGTCTAAAATAATTTTTAGCGCACAAAAAAACTTTAAAGAGAAGTAATAACTTAACCGGCCTATTTTTTTGGACAAATTTTACTTACACGTAAAAGCAAGGGTCTTTATTTAACAGATTCTTTGTTTTTCATTTTAGGTGCTTTAAAAAAATGAAATCAGAAATAATGAGTCAACTTTTGATCAAACTCACTAAATTTATTTATTTATAACAATTAATTGCAAATTTGACCCAAATGTTTTTTGCTTTTCCAGATTTTATGCTCATTTTAGATATAGCACGTCTTATAGTGAACAAAAAATAAATAAATTTGCTACAAAGATATTACATTAAAATTTGTATATTGTCTTTTATGCTAATTTATTTTGATATTTCTTATTTTATTTTATTATATTATCTTTTATCACGTTGTATATTAAATTTGCTACAAAGATATTACATTAAAATTTGTATATTGTCTTTTATGCTAATTTATTTTGATATTTCTTATTTTATTTCTTATATTACATTAAAATTTGTATATTGTCTTTTATGCTAATTTATTTTGATATTTCTTATTTTATTATATTATCTTTTATCACGTTGTATATTAAATTTGCTACAAAGATATTACATTAAAATTTGTATATTGTCTTTTATGCTAATTTATTTTGATATTTCTTATTTTAGTTTATTATATTATCTTTTATCACGTTGTATATTAAATTTGCTACAAAGATATTACATTAAAATTTGTATATTGTCTTTTATGCTAATTTATTTTGATATTTCTTATTTTATTTCTTATATTACATTAAAATTTGTATATTGTCTTTTATGCTAATTTATTTTGATATTTCTTATTTTATTTTATTATATTATCTTTTATCACGTTGTATATTAAATTTGCTACCAAGATATTACATTAAAATTTGTATATTGTCTTTTATGCTAATTTATTTTTATATTTCTTATTTTACTTAATTATATTATCTTTTATCGAGTTGTATATTAAATTTGCTACAAAGATAATACATTAAAATGTGTATATTGTCTTTTATGCTAATTTATTTTGATATTTCTTATTTTATTTTATTATATTATCTTTTATTTCAACTTAGTTTATTATTATTTAAATGCAACTTGATTGAATCGGAAAATTTCACGTTGTATATTAAACGAAAAAAAACGACCCAAAAACGTTTTCGATTTTAGGTCGAAATATTGCATAGGTCGTATATTACTCTACTATCTATATATTAATACGCTAACAAAATTTCCATACAATCAATTGACAGGCTGTTTCGCATACTTAGCATACGTAAAATCATATAAAAGTTATATGAGTCGATTCGTATTGATCAGCCGCAGTGCATAGGCCTATTTTTGTTAACAAATATTACTCTATTTGTTTATAATTAATAGAAAGTTTTTTGTAAATTCGAAAATCTGTGCAACTATCGAAATTGCCATCTGTAGGACGCATTATTTTCACAAACCCCCCTGAGTACATAGCTCCAAATTATCAATTGTCGCGTTGCTCAAATGTTTCATCTCTACATATGTATATATTTGTACCTAAAAATTCCGCGTTCTTTTATGACCCCTAAAAGTATCAAATATTCTACGAAATCTTAAGGGGTGGCAACACGAATGTTGTGTTTTTACTTATGTAAAAGTACTCAACTATATCGTTACTGATTTTTAAGTGATAAAGAGAGAGTTACACTCAAAATATGAAATAAATGACTAAATTATGGCCTTCGTCATCCGCTGCCTCACTTCGAAAAAGTTCGTGCCAGGAGAAGGAGTAAAAAGAAAGTGAATTTTTGCAAATTTTTAAATGAAATTTAAAATTTTTATATTTTCAGGATAAGCAAAAAAAGCACATCACACACGCATACATTATTCTATATCATTTATATTATCATCAACATCAGGTAAGTTTATATTTTATCCCACCCGTTCAAACAACTTACATTGGAAATCACCCCAACTCCCACTCCTACTCCCACTCTTATCATCATTCCATACTCCTATTCCCACTACCACTTCTTTTAGCACTCCTACTCCTACTCCCACCCCTCCCACTCCGACTCCTATTTCCATTTCCTCTCCCACTCCTACTCCTACTCTTCCCACCCCTATTCCAGCTACTACTAATCCTGTTCCCCTCAAACTCCTGCTACTCCTATTCCCAATCCCACTCCCACTCTTACTTCCTCTCTTACCCCAACTCCTATACCCATGATACTCCTACTCCTACTCCCACTCTCAATCCCATCCTTTTGCCCCTACCAACCCCCACACGACCCCTAATCCTACTCCCACTCTTTCCCACCCCCACCCTCACCCTCACCACCACTCCCACTCCTACTACACCTACTCGGCTCCCACTCCTACCCGCACTCCAATTCCCCTACCACTTCGTCTACTCCTACTTCCACTTACAATCCCAACCCACTTACAATCCCAACCCACTTCCACTCCCACTACCACTCCTGCTACTACTATTCCCACTCACAATCCCACTCCTACAACCCCACTCCACTCCTACTCCTGTTCCTATCCCAATCCCGCTCACATTCCTACCCCACCTCCCCCTCCTGTTACTCCTACTCCCACTCCTATTCCCATGATACTCCTACTCTCAATGCCACCCCACTCCTGTTCCTCTCCCAATCCCACTCTCATTCCTACCCCCACTCCACTCCTGTTACTCCTACTCCCACTCCTATTCCCTTGACACTCCTACTCTCAATGCCACCCCACTCCTGTTCCTCTCCCAATCCCGCTCCCATTCCTACCCCCACTCCCACTCCTTTTACTCCTACTCCCACTTTTACTACCACTTCTACTCCCACTCCCACTCCTATCCCAATCCCGCTACCATTCCTACCCCACCTCACCCTCCTGTTACTCCTACTCCCACTCCTATGCCCATGATACTCCTACTCTCAATGCCACCCCACTCCTGTTCCTCTCCCAATCCCACTCCCATTCCTACCCCCACTCCCACTCCTGTTACTCCTACTCCCACTCCTATTCCCTTGACACTCCTACTCTCAATGCCACCCCACTCCTGTTCCTCTCCCAATCCCACTCCCATTCCTACCCCCACTCCCACTCCTTTTACTCCTACTCCCACTCTTACTACCACTTCTACTCCCACTCCCAATACCACTAGCAATTATATATATATACACATGCATTTTTTAAATTTGTTTTTATTTAAAATATTTGTATATATACGGGCGCCCACACTACTGCCCCACCCCTCCTTTATCGCAACTTATACTCCTACTCGAACTCCCACTCCCACTGCCACTCCCACTGCAACTCCTGCTACTCTCGCTACCATGCCCATCCCCTGCTACTCGTACTCCCAATCCGAACCCACCCCAACTACCACTCCTGCTACTCCTATTCATATTCCTACTCCCACTCCTACCCCCACTCCTGATACTATAACCCTACTCCTACCTCCTCAATCACACTCCCAGTCCAACTCCAACTTCTGCTACTTATATTTCCACTCCCAATCCCACCCCCACTCCCACTCCTTTTCCCACTCTAACGCCTGCTACTCCTACTCCCAATCCCAATCCCACCCCCACTCCAACTCCTTTTCCCACTCTCACACCCGCTCGCTGTCCACTCCCAATTTATGATCGGTCAAATTGTTTAGGATGCAACCCGATTTATACCTACACACATAAGTTGAATTTTAATTATATCTATATGCACATGCATTTTTTAATTTGTACATATATGGGCGCTAACACTACTGCCCCACCCATCCTTTATCCCCACTTATACTCTTACTCTAACTCCCACTTATACTCCTACTCTAACTCCCACTGCTGCTCTCACTACCATGCCCACCCCACGCTACTCCTACTCCCAATCCCACTCCCACTCCCCCACTCCTTCTACCACTATTGCTACTCCTATCCCCACTGCCACTCCTACCCACACTCCTATTCTCCTCCCACTTCTGCTACTCCAACTCCCAATCCCACCCCCCCCCCCCCCCCCCCCCCCCCCTCTCCTACTTCAACTCCTACAACTACTACTACTTCTATCATTTTGCCCCTGACAACACCCACTCCTGCCCACACTACCCCTAATCCTATTCCCACTCCCACTCTTTTCCACCCCCACTCTCACCCTCACCACCACTCCTACTACACCTATTCTGCTCCCACTCCTATCCCCACACCAATTCCCCTACCACTTCGTGTACTCCTACTCCCACTTACAATCCCACTCCTACTACCACTCCTGCTACTCCTACCCCCACTCACAATCCCACTCCACTCCTACTCCTGTTCCTCTCCCAATCCCACTCCCATTCCTACTCCCACTCCCACTCCTGATACTCCTATTCCTACTCTTACTACCACTTCTACTCCCATTCCCAATAGCACTACCAATTATAATTTAACTAATACGAATGGTGGTAATAAGCATATGCAACCTGCTAGTGTCGCTCATTCTTTGTATTCTTTGCATACTGCTTCTTCATTTTTGCCGTCGGCCACTAATAAAATGCAAAGTCATATCACTGCCAACGTCGCCGCCCCTCCATGTGCGCAATTACATTCGGATGCTTTGAAAACTCATTCCGCTGCTACGTCACCTCGCACTGTGGGGCATGCACACCCGCAGATACCTCAAAATGAGTTTAACATTGTTGGCTGTAATTCTAACCTAGAACTTGGGGTTGCGCCCCGTATACGATGGTTTCATATTTCTTCTTTCCAACCATCAGCCACCGCAGATAATATTATAGCCTACGTCGTAAAATATGCGGGTGTAAGTAAATGCGATCTCGTGTGTAATAATTTAATAAAAAATAATACGCCAGTGGAGTCCGTTAATAGGGTGAGCTGCAAACTTGGAATTTCTGCCGCACTCTTTTCTAAACTACTCTCAGCTGATCTATGGCCAGCTGGTGTAAATATTCGCCCCTTTCGATTTCTTCGCAAGCGGAATAAAACAAACAAATAACATTATTAATGCAATTGGTGATTCCAATACGATCGCTAATAACAGTCTCAGCATATACTTTCAAAATACTTCCGGACTTAGAACAAAGTCTGACGTTGTCTTGTCGTATAGCTCGCAACTGGAATATGACGTTTTCGTGATTGTGGAAACGTGGCTCACTGCCGATTTTTTTGATGCAGAATTTTTTGATAACAAGCTTTTTGCCGTATTTCGTAAAGACAGGGACGCTGAGAGAACTGGTCGGTCGAGGGGTGGTGGTGTCCTCATTGCAGTCCCACGAAAATACTGTTCGTCTTTAATCAATTTGGACATTATAAAGTTTGTACACAATAGACCTGGTGAGAACCAGATTTGCGTTTTTGGTGATTTTAATCTTGGTTGCGTTAGCTGGTCAAACAGCTATTCACGTAATGGTCTTGTTCTTAATAATCTATATCCTTTTCATGAGACTTATGTTATTGATAATCTACTTAGCTTAAATTTATGTCAAATTAACAAATATGTTAACAAGCTCGATAGAATTTTAGATTTAATTTTTGTTGATGATGGTTTGCATCATGATCTATCTGAATGTCTTGATCCTCTAAATATTGATTTTGATCATCTAAATATTATTTGTTCAGATGTTAACTGGAGTGACTCTTTGGATGGCTTAGATGTTTCTGCCAGTTTTCACAAATTCAAAGAAATTTTGTTAGCCATTTGTTCTACCAATATTCCTGTAATAAAAAGCAAACCATATAAGTTACCTTGGTATAACTACCGTTTGAAGAAGTTAAAAAATCTTCGCAATAAATTTTACAAGAAGTATAAGGCAACTAACAGCCAATGCCATTATAATACCTATAAGCGTTTGTTGAAAGAGTTTAACTGTCTGGATAAGTTTTTGCATAGAAATTATATTCTTAATATCGAACATAGCATCAACTCTAATCCCAAGACCTTTTGGAACTTTTTGAAGTCGAAAAAGTCCTGCTCTTTAATACCATCAACCGTTTTTCTTAATGACAAACCAGCTCATACTCCTGTAGATGTGGCAAATTTGTTTGCCGACTTCTTCAAGTCTAATTTTGATAACAATTGTTCTGAGGCAGACCTTGATCTCAATTTTTCTTCTGATGCAAATTTATCGTCAGGTTTTGGGTCGCTTCTTCTCACATATGAAGATGTTGCTAATGGTATTTTGAAATTGAAGCCTTCCTCACGTACTGACGTGGATGGAATATCTGCAGTGTTATTAAGGAATTGTCCAGCTTTGATATTCCCTTTACTAACTATCTTTAACAGATCGCTATCCACGGGTGTCTTTATAGATGCTTGGAAATTGGCATCCATAACTCCGGTTTTTAAAAGTGGTAGCAAAAACAATGTAAGCATTTATAGACCAATTTCCAAACTATCTACTGTTTCAAAGCTACTTGAATATATTATTAAGGACAAAATGTATTTTTCAGTCAAAAGCTTAATTGTTCCAAACCAGCATGATTTTATTCCGGGCGCTCTACTGTTTCAAATTTGGCAGTGTTTAGTGAATATTGTCTATTGGCTTTTTCTAGCAGATGTCAGGTAGACTGTGTCTACACGGATTTTTCGAAAGCCTTTGACAAAGTGTCTCATTGCGAAGCTTGAGTGTCTTGGCTTTTATTCTGGATTTTTTAATTGGCTTAAGTCGTATTTACGTCATAGACCAAGCGTGGTTATGGTTGATAATGCCTCCTCTTATTCGTATGTTGCGACATCGGGTGTCCCACAGGGTAGCATTCTTGGTCCATTGCATTGTATTGTTTATAAATGATATTTCCCCATGCTTCAAGTATCCCAATTTGCTATATGCCGATGACTTGAAGATATTTTCGAGAGTTACCAATCTAACTGACGTGGCTAAAATTCAATTAGACCTTAATAATTTATACTTGTGGTGCCTGAAGTCGCACCTTTCGCTTAATATCAGCAAATGTTTTCATGTTTCTTTTTCAAAATCGAATAATATTTTAGCATCATCTTACAGTATTTCAGCTCATACTCTGCAGATATCCAGTGAAATAAAGGATCTTGGTGTTATTTTTGATGCCAAGCTCTCTTTCAACAGCCACATTGATTTTATAGTATCTAAGTCATATGCTACGCTAAGTTTTCTTAGAAGAAATAGTTCTGATTTCTCAAATCCATATACATTAAAGTTGCTTTACACTTTTGTACGTCCCCATCTGGAGTATGCAGCCTTTATATGGCGTCCATTTCATCAATTTAGAATAGACAGGATAGAACGTGTTCTAAAAGTGTTTCTTAAATACGATTTGCTTTGCCTTCGCTTCACGGAACCAGTTCCCTCCTACAGGTCTCGATCATTTTTAATAAATCTTAAATCTTTAGAAAAAAGAAGGTCTGTCCTCTCGTTAACTTTTGTTTTTGGCATTATACAAGGAACTGTTGACTGCACTTACCTTCTGGAGCGCATTTATCTTAATGTTCCGCAAAGGACACTGCGATTTTCAAACATTTTTTATTGCGAAAACTTTAAGATAAACTATCTTCGGAACGCCCATTTGTCAAGGGCTGTTAAAGAATTCAATATAATCTCTAATTCTATCGATATTGATTTTTCGGTCTCGAAATCATATTTTCTTTATACTTTAAATTTAATATAATCTATTAATTTGCTAAATTTTATTTACTCATAGTCTGTAAGAATGTTTTTATGTTCGTAGACTAATTCAAATAAATAAATAAATAAATATCTATATGAACATGCATTTTTTAAATTTGTTTTTTTTTTTTTTAATATTTGTACATAATTAATTATAAATACATATGTAATAGTAAAGCGCCAATTGCATACCTAACCGGTGGTGTGAAATAGGTTAAATTCCTTTAGCACATTTCTTCGTTCTTAACTAAAAATTCGTGTTTTTTGGATTATGACGCCATTGAAGTAAATGGGCGATATATGTATATGTAGTTTATATTTGTGATATAGGCCTGCTGGGGAACCGAGCATCCAAAACTAACTTCGGTAGCGCACCAACGGCGTATCTCCCGGGTGGTGTGGAAAAAGCAAATTTTCAATTCAATTCCAAGTAATTTCACCACAATTCTATGTAAATTTCATTTGATTTTACATATTTGTTATATTTTTTTTAAGGAGCTCCATACCAAAACTTATAATTACATTTGAAAGGTTTGTAGAAAATTTAAGAAAATACAATCAAAGATTATAACGTCTTAGGTTAAATTCAAAATTTTAATGAGAACTTTAAGTAAGATAGATCACTTTGCTATATTTCCAATCACTGCTCAACTATTAACGCATTATTGCACTACCCAACACTGGATGCATAGAGTGAGTTGAAAAAAATACAAGTTGGTCGAATTTCGACCACGGGTGATACTATTATATATTATTCGTTCTACTATACATTGTTGAAATTTCGATATATTTAAATTTTAGCTTTTGAACTGTATTCATATATATGTCTATTTTTATCATGTAGTCGAAAATTTTGCGTTTGTTGTCGACTTTAAATAAATAAATAAATAAATAAATAAAAGTCAGAAGCATTTTCGTCAATATCTACACCGTATTTGCGCCAAGCCTCCGTAGATGAAGTTTACTATAATTTGCCTTCGCAAAGTCAAATCTGAAACTAGAGTCGTATTTAGTAGCAATTTCTTACTTCAATTACTCAGAGAATGTTTTTCGAATTATATGCTATTTCCAGGGAAGGATGGTAAGGGTCTTCAGATACAGTAAGAGGTTCACCCCGGCTAAGAGTACCATTTGATGTATCGTCAACAAATACCAAATCTAGGGTCCTCCCTCCCTCACTAGGGTAGGCACCTTGTCGTTGGTGTGAGGGCTTAGCCGAACTCAATAGCGCCTGACTATGAGGCGGAGCTGTTTAGGACTGCTGCTGTTTCGCCTCATAGGAAGGCGGCGGGAGGTCGGTGACCAAGAACTGCCATCCGCCTAATCCAGGGTGTTATGCGGACCGTACGACCAATATGAACGACTCATTACATAATTGTAACAAGGACGATGATAAGAGGAGGACTGAGTCGTAAGTCAAGGACGACAAATAAGCATCAAGCGATGCGTCGGACTCGGGGAGCGAGTGTAGTGCTGATTCAATGAACTCCGTGTTGGAAAAGCATGCAATGAAAACGTAGTAGTAGAGTGGAGAAGGGTACGGAGCAGAGGAAGTAAGAGAGCTCTCTCGCAGTACCGTGCAGCACTAAGAATTGTCCAACGCCTGGGAGCAGTGGTCGACCAGAAGTGGAGATCGAGCGCTTGGAATGGGCTCATGAGGCGGTAGAAGTAGGTCGAAGGCAGTTCAAAAGGTTTGCTAAGAGAAACCCTCGGTTCTGCAACCGGTACGAGGAGGAAGAACCGTCGAATGCCAAGATGAAGTGGCAACGTTCGGCGAAAGGCGACAAGCCTGCTTTCAAGAGGCAGTCTCATATAAGAGACAAGCAGGCTCAAAGCTGTAAGACAGATGGGCCCCAATTGTGAGGTAGCAACTACATCGAAAGCTGCGAGTCAGAGGGAAGTTCCAACTACGGAAGTAGGAGATAAGCCAAATGGAGATAACGCTAAGACTCCGGCTTTCTCGGAGGTGCTAAAGGGAGTTAACGCTAATACTCCGGCTTTCTCGGAGGTGCCGAAGGGAGATAAAGCTAAGACTTCGGCTTTTTCCGAGAAGATAAGTGATGTGGCAAAGCTGTCATTAACTGTGGCGCTGGTTGATCGTAGCAGTCCTTTCGGACAGATGACTACTGAAAGGTGGAGATCTGTAGAAAGGGAGCTTATTAGCTTAATGCTTAAGATGATGCGGGAACAACCAAGTAAGCCCCTTCTAACCTCTGATTCGGGGGGTGGTATAATTGTGTGAAGATGATAGCGTGCGACAACACCGCGAGTTTACGGTGGCTGCAGTAAGTGGTTCCAAACCTCCAAAGGCAAGGCAAGAACTCGCGGTTTGAAGTGGTGGATAAAGCGCAAATCCCCACGGTACTATAAGTTAAGGCATGGATACCATTCGTGATGAAGTCGGAGGATACACTGCGACTTCTGCAGAATCAGAATTCGAACATACCGACACAGGATTGGAAGGTACTTACTGTATCTCGGCCTACGGAGGAAGTTCCGTTCTACATCTTCCAAATAAACAAGCAGGCGGAGGATATATTGTACACGCAGCTTGCCAAAATGTCCTTTGGTAAAGGCAAAATTTACATGCGAATCAGGAAAACAAGTCCCGAGGATAAAAATCCTAGCACGCTAGCAGTGGGCGAAGTCGAAAAGGACCCCAAAAGCCTAAGAGAAAAAGGACAGGTGTAGGTGGCTATGTCACCACGAAGGTGTTAGAAGAGGACCAACAGTCAAAAGCTGCTGTGAGTGGCACAGAGGAACACCCGGCCCAGCACATACGAGAGCCTGAAGGGGCCTCGAATACTCTAAACCAAAAGGGCAAGGGGAGGACGACGACGTCACGACGAAGGGGCAGGAGGGGGACAAACAGCCCAATGGTGCTGCGAGTCCTACAGATAAACCTCCAACACAGCAAAGTGGCGTCGATAAACCCTCGGGTCTGCAACCGGTACGAGGAGGAAGAAGCGTCGAATGCCAAGATGAAGATGCAACGTTTGGGGGAAGGCGACAATCCTGCTTTCACGAGGCAGAAAGGACCCAGTCCCAGAGCCGCGAGGCAGGGCAGTCGCATAGACAAGACAAGTAGGCCCAAAGCTGTAAGACAGATGGCCCCAATAGCGAGGAGGTGGCTACGTCACCACGAAGGTCTTAGAAGAGGACCAACAGCCAAATGCTGTTGTGAGTCGTACAGAGGAACACCCGGTACAGCATCTACGAGATGCTGAAGGGGGCCTCGAATACTCTAAACCAAAAAGGCAAGGAGAGGACGACGACGTCACGGCGAAGGTGATGGAGGGGGACAAACCGCCCAATCGTCCTACAGATAAACCTCCAACACGGCAAAGTGGCGTCGAGCGAACTCCTCCTAACCCTTGAGGAGGGTTCGTTTGACGTGGCAATGATCCAGGAGCTATGGTTCTCATCGAGAGGAAAGGTTTCTGGACTTAGCGGCCGCGTATTTGGCGTTTACTACGCGCAAACGGAAGGACGGAAACGGCTGTATTCATATATGCTGCACTGAGGACCTCATAGTGGTGGCCGTTGAGCAAAAGAATAAGCACACCGATGGAGTGCAAGAGGCTAGTACAGGGCGAAGGGCGGTCGGTTGGTCATAGGTGCGGATGCAATGTAGCATTCACTCATTAAGTTATTCATTCATTTGTACAAACATATATTTTGACCCGTTTTGGAATGCCTTAAAATGCATTGACTCTTACATACATATTAATATATTTGTACATACATATATTTTCGCTCGCTTTGGTACGGCCTGAGATTCATTGACACATTCATTCATTTGTACAAACATATATTTTCTACACGCCACGGTAACTACGCCGTGCACCGTCTGGTAACTTGAACCTTGGTATGTTAATGTTTAAAGCCACAAGCCTTTACCTGTATACAAATCATTAACATGATTTACTTATGCTTGCGTTGCAGATTCCACATCTAATTTTATTTATGCTTAGACTGCAGTTCCCAGGAAACCGAAGGTATATGTATGTAATACACTTAGTTTGTAAGTATTAGTGTAAGTAGGTATTTTAGCTTATAGAAATTTTGAATAAAAGAAACAGCTTTTTAATAAAGAACTCAATTCCGTCTGGTGCCGCTTAATTGGCACTACACCAAATTCAATTATTTTAATTATTACATGGCGATCCTGCCTAAATTGGCATCCGACTGCTGAAACTAATAGCCTACTGCCTCATTATTGGCATCCTGCCTTACAGCTGCAAATACGGGGAAGAAAGCATAAAACTAAATACCGGATTAAGCTCTTTGCTGGCGTTATTGGCAGAATTTATTAACAAATTAAACAACACTTGTTCCGGTAACTTGTGTTTATGATCACCAGTTGGATGATAACCGTTTGCAGCTGCCACATTTGTCCACGCAATGGGTATGCCTTCAATTGAAATGTATTGCACTACCGCCACCAAAAAGGCCACCACCGACGCATTACGAAGTGGAATAAGCAAGAGATCCTCCAAACTAGAAAGAAGACACGATCTTGGAGAACGAGGACCAGCTAAGCAGAATTATTTATTTTTTTATTTAAGTATTTTTAGAAGCATTTTGCAACCTAACGGCTGCCAGTTTATGGGCAAAAAGTAGATTTTTGCCAATAAAATTAAGACTTTTTAAATGAACGATATAAGTAGTCAGGAAGAATTTGGCGCAGTATTTTTGCGTTGTACCCAATTAATTCAGGAAGAAGAAAACAAGCTAGAAAAAGTATCAGAAAAACAGTAGAAACATTAGGAAAAATTAAACAGGGCCATAGAAGAATATAGGCGCAGAAAACAGCAAGATAAAATAGAGGAACCAAAGATTCCAAAACCAGATAAAATCAAAAGAAAGAGAGGAGGTAAAGATTCAACCTTAGAAAAGCGGTAGCAATTTTGTACCAAAAAATTAATTTATCTACAAACACAGAGGAAAAAATTCGTTTAAAGACAGAAATAAGAAAAATCAAGGGCATATAAAGTAAGCTTTTTCAATGGAGAGTGCATTGCCTAATGACCTTGACTACGGGGCTATCAACCGCACTGTTGATAATTTAGAATTGGAAAATAGGAATTTTAAGGAAGGTATAATATCATTAAAGAAATTAATAGAAGCAGAAAAGTCATTAGTCTCACTTAAAAAATGGTGGAAACTGATTGACATGCCTAGGGAACCCACCTTAGAAAATGTAATAACACCCGGACTAACCACAGCTGAAGAAAGGTGGAGGTACGAAGTTAAATATATGGGACGTACCGACTAGCATTAGAATTTATCAAAATCTTGTTGATAATATTAACAATTTGCACTTGCCTCAATTTGTTTCTCAAATTATACTCAGCTCACAATAAATTCTTAAAGAAAAGATACATGAGCCGAGCAGATGGTCTAGACAAAGTCTAATTCTAAGGGACAAATATATACCCCAATGGAGAAATGGGAAACCATTCTGAACAAGCTTGTGGAAGAGAAGACCTTGTCGGAAAAATCTTATAAGTGTATCAACAAAAATACAACCATACTAAGATTTACTGTGTTGAAACACCTCACGACAATATTACAGTCATTAAACAATATAGGAAAAATCATACAAAGAGTATATAGCAATTTAACATCTAAACATCAGATAGAAGCACAACAAATTTTTTCCAGTGTCAGGGATAAATTGGTATCCTCACTGAGTAGACATAACGTTGAGGCATTGGTCCCAACGTAATTTGAAAATGAAATAGAAATAGATTTTGCTGCCCTATTGCCAGAGACTCAACCCAATTTAGGGGAAGCCCTAAAAATTGAAATTACTGATAAAAAATCGCAAACAGAAAGCGACAAAATGCCACAAACAATAGTCGAATTTTTAAAGACTGCTTCATCAGTTCTGCCAGAATTCGATGGTAAAGCTGAGAACTTGAATAGCTTCTTATATGCTTTGGATATCCTAGAACAAATTAAGGATACCCATGAAGCTATAGCAGTTTCGATGATAAAAACCAAGCTGAAAGGAACAGCCAGAAACCTATTAAGCACTAAACTCAATTGAAGCAGTATAACAAAAATTTAAAACAGCAACTAAAGGTGAATCAGTTGAACTTTTGACAGCAAAACTCCTGAACTTCCAGCAACGTAGTAAAACGGCAAACGAATACACTGCTGAAATTGAAAGGCTCACAAAATCGTTGGAAGGCGCTTACATATCTGACGGACTAACACCAGAGTTAGCAACCAAGTATGCTACAAAATCAGCTTTGAAAGCTATGTGTAAAAACTGCTCCAACGACAAGGTAAAAACAATTATGCAAGCTGGAACGTTCACAACAATGAACGAAGCCATATCAAAATTCACTAACAGTTGCACACAGGTAACAGGAAATCCAAATTCAATATTACGTATTCGCCAACAAAATCAGTTCCGAGGTTACTTCCGCAGGAGTTACCAAAACAATTTTTATAGAGGAAATTATAGACGTTCTTTCAATACCTATAATAATAATAACAGACAAAATAACCAAAGATCTGGTCGAAATTTCGGATCGCGAGGAAATACCCGCAATAACACTAGGAATGTCCGAAATGTTACACAACAGGAAAACCAACAAACTCCACCTCAATAAATAAAAAATTATATATTTTCAATTTACAACTTAATAGCTACATATCTTCCAGAACAACTCTGAATGATTCCATATCAACCCTCCTAATCGATACGGGAGCGGATATTTCAATAGTAAAAAAGGGTCAAATTGACAGTAATGTCACGATAAATAATTCTCAAAAAACAGATGTAAGAGGAATTGGTCAAGGGATAACAAGCACTATTGGCACTGTTAAAGCGGACTTAAAAGATGATTATATATTAATTAGACACAAATTCCAAATAGTAGAAGACAATTTCCCAATCCCATGCGATGGAATATTAGGATTAGATTTCACTAAAAAATATAACTGCATTTTGGATTATCCAACAGAAGGAGACACTCTAATATTGAGACCATATGACTACCCAGAAAACATAATAATTCAGATGACTAAAAAACCAACGATCAATAGTATTTAAATTCCCGCACGATCAGAAGTAGTTCGACAAATTCACATAGAAAATAACAATTCAGATTTACTAATCCCACAACAAGAATTGTCTGAAGGTATTTTTATTGCAAACACACTAGCAAATTCACAACAAACATTTGTTAGAATTATAAATACAACAAATAAAAATGCAACACTTCAAGATTTTAATATACGTACAGAAAATTTGAATGATTATACAATAGTTAAAAATAAAAAACTCGAAAATGAGGCCAACAATAAGGAAAAATTATAAAGAGTAAATAAAAACCTTCCAAACTTTGCAAATAAATAACTTAATGCATTATGTGCAGAATTCATTGACATTTTTCATTGGAAACAGAACCAATTACCACTAATAATTTTTACAAACAAAAACTTCATATGAAAGACAATAACCCAGTCTACGTAATAAATTATAGAATACCAAAAGCTCATAAGAGTGTAATTGATAAACAAGTAAATAAATTAATTAAAGATGACATAATAGAACCTTCAATCTCAGAATTTAATAATCCAATTATTAGTACCGAAAAAATTACTCCCGAATAACCAAGAAAAAAGAAGAATGGTTGTAGATTACAGACAGGTAAATAAAAAATTAACCGCAGATAAATTCTCTTTACCAAGAATTGATGACATACTAGATCAATTAGGAAGAGCTAAATATTTTTCATGCTTAGATTTAATGTCTGGATTTCACCAGATGGAACTCAGCGAAGAATCAAGAGATATCACATCCTTTACAGCAGATAATGGTACTTATCGTTTTAAACGATTATCGTATGGCCTTAAAGTAGCACCGAACTCATTCCAGAGAATGATGACATTAGCATTTGCAGGCTTAAAACCTACACAAGCATTCCTATACATGGACGATTTAGTCGTATTAGGATGCTCCGAAAATCATATAATTAAAAATTTACGAGATATTTTCGCAACTTGTAGAAACTATAATTTAAAATTACATCCGGATAAATGTTTATTTTTCAACCAAGAAGTAACTTACCTTGGTCATAAATGCACAAGCAAAGGAATTTTGCCAGACCCCAATAAATTCGAAATTGTTAAAAATTTCCCAACCCTTAAAAATGCGGATGAGGCGAAAAGATTCGTCGCATTTTGCAATTATTACAGAATATTTATTCCAAATTTTGCAGAATATTCTAGTATAATAACAAGACTTTGCAAGAAAAATGTAGTTTTCGACTGGACAGAGGATTGCAAAAAATCCTTTGACTATTTGCGTTAATAAGCCCTAATATCCTACAATATCCCAATTTCAATAAACAATTTTGTCTAACAACTGACGCAAGTGGATATGCTTGCGGAGCAGTATTAAGCCAAGAGTATGAAGGAAAACAATTGCCAATTGCCTATGCATCAAGATCATTTACTAAAGGAGAAATTAATAAAGCAACAATTGAGAAAGAATTAGCGGCCATTCATTGGGCCATAACATACTTTAGACCATACATTTACGGTAGAAAATTTTTGGTCAAAACATACCGCAGACCCTTAACATTCCTATTTTCGATGACAAATCCGTCATCAAAGTTAACTCGAATCAGATTAGATCTGGAAGAATATGATTTCGAGGTGGAGTATATCGCAGGTAAAGAAAACTATGTAGCCGACGCATTATCGCGCATAGATATTAAAGACCTAAAACAAATCGCTTCCCAAGGCCGTCGGTTCTATGTACCGGAGCGACTCGGGATTTTTCCCGACCAAGGACTGCCATTTAAGTGTAACCCCATTTAATTTGTTGCGTCCCTCCCACAAATTGTCATCCTCACAGCAGCTCCTTGCAGCGGGACTGCTCAATATTCTCTTGCTCCGGGAAGGCATCGAACCCAATCCGGGTCCGTCTCCTAACCCCGGTCCTGAGAAACGGTTTTGCTGCATCTGCCGGAAAAGAATTTTTTTACGACGGACTCTTGTCATTGTGTCTCGTGTAAGGGATGGTTGCATCGGATAGGTTGTTCTGGGCTAGACCCCAAAACCAGACGTCAACGTAGCTTCTATAAATCGTTTGTGGATCCTTGCTGTTCACGTCCTAGAACGTCCCGTAGTCTGCGAATTAGCGCCCCTCCCTACCTTCCAGCAGCCGCGCTGCTCAGCAAACCACAACAAGTACCCGCCGTTGCTCGCGCCCCACGGCGCCACCAACTCACACGGCTGCTCCCACTCATACCTACAATCTCTGTAGTAGATTTGGGAGCAACGCCGAGCATCAGTCCCTTCCCCGTCTTCTTCCCCCCTCTTTGCCGGCAGCAATTGTGCAGGACAGGTAAACAGATTCTTAGTCCCTACCTCCCTTTGCACCGTTTGCCAGCACAGAATATATACGTTTGTGACATCCGCCCAATGCAGCTCCTGCCAAGGACGGTGTCACTTTCCTAGATGTTCTGGTCTCCGCGACGGCAACCCCCCGACGGGTTTCATTGCACAATGTTGCCAGGCCGCATACCCAAATACACCGGGTACCCCAATGCCTACCCAAGGACGTCTAGTCCCAGGGCCTCAACAGCAACCGCGTTCTGGCCTTCCACAACCCTGGCGTAGTCACCCGTCACTTACTCCCAGAGTGACGACCTCTCCCCCTATGCACTTCAGAATTCTGCAGTTAAACTCTAATGGATTAACTGGGAAGATCACGGAGATAGTAGACTTCATGAAGCGGCACAACATCCGCATTGCTGTGATTCAAGAGACTAAACTCACAACAAGATCTGCATTGCAGATCTGTTCTGGGTACAATGTCCATAGAAAAGATCGCGAGAGCGGAAATGGAGGCGGCCTCGCGTTTATCATACACCACACTGTGCAATATCATATATTTGATCCCGATATCGACCGCAGGGACAGTATCTTGGAACGTCAAGGATTATCTGCCCGGTCGGGCGATGCAAATGTAGAAATCATCAACATCAACATCCCTCCTGTCACCTGTTTCCACAGTGGACACCGCCCTGATATCAGCGGCGTACTCACTGGAACCAATCGCATTATCTTAGGCGATTTCAATGCCCATCACGATCTATGGCATTCAAACTTGCGGGTGGACAGTAGGGGTGAGATGTTAGCGGATAAAATAGAAGAAACGACGTTCTGCACTATAAACGGAGACGCCTCCACACGTATGGTAGGAAGCTGTCACAGTTCGCCGGATATTTCAATCGTGAGCGCAGAACTCGTAAACTGCGTCAACTGGCAACCGATGGTAACATTGGCATCCGACCACCTGCCTATACTTATTTCGCTCGAGCGTCCCGCCGACTTCATCGTCGCAGAAAACCCGACTTTCATTAACTTTAAAAAAGGAAAGTGGGACGAATAGAAATCCTTTACAGACAACCGCTTTGCTGCCCTCCCTATCCGGTTGTAACCTCTCTGCCGGTGTAGGTAAACTTTGGTCCACTGTAAAATCCCTATCGAATCCGTCTAGGCACAATGACAAAGTTTCTATCGCCTTTGGCGACAAAGTGCTGTCGGATGCGAAAAAATGCGCGAGCGCTTTCTGCCGACAATACATAATGCATTATGCGGTCGACAAAAATAGACGGAGGGCCAACAGACACGCACGTAAACATAAGTTCAGCGCGTCACCAATTACCATCACCGCCAAAGAGGTTGAGGATGCCATCGGTCATGCTAAACCATACAAAGCAGTGGGCCCAGACGGCATAGCCATGCCGATGCTTAAAAGCCTAGGGAAAGAGGGTTTCTAATATTTAGCACATGTCTTCAACCTGTCTCTTTCCACCTTTGTCATACTCGAAAAATGGAAAATGGCCAAGGTGGTCCCGCTACTAAAGCCTGGGAAACCAACTAACATAGGAGAGTCATATCGCCCGATATCTCTCCTATCGCCAGTAGTGAAGACGCTAGCCATTTTGCTCCCCCACTTCAAAGGAAATTTGCAGCAGCCTGTCATCAGCATGGCTTTAGAAAACTCCATAGCACCACCACCGCGCTAAATGCCATTAGCACCCAGATAAATTGTGGTTTAAATCAGAAGCCCCACCATAGAACAGTACTCGTTCGACCTATCGACTCGCGCTAGACCTATCAAAAGCATTTGATACGGTTAACCATGGCACGTTACTGCAAGACTTGGAAGGGTCTACCCTTCCCCCATGTCTTAAAAGGTGGACCGCAAATTATCTGGGTGGTCGGCAGGCATCGGTGCAATTCAGAAACGAAATATCAAAGCCAAGAAGAATTAAACATGGGGTGTCTCAGGGTGGTGTCCTATCCCCACTTTTGTTTAATTTTTACTTATCAAAACTACTTCGCCACCAGAAGGAGTTACTATCGTTTCTTACGCCGATGACTGCACAATAATGGCCACAGGCCCGGGCCCAAAGATCGATGAGCTTTGCAACAGAATAAACGGCTACCTCCCTGATCTCTCCAGTTTTTTCGCAACGCGAAACCTGGCATTATCACCGACTAAATCATCCGCGACCCTATTTACAACTTGGACGTCCCAAATGTCGACCATTTTGAACATCCACGTCGATGGCACTACGCTACCGACTGTCCTAAACCCCAAAATCTTGGGTGTGACGTTTGATCAGGATCTACATTTTGGTGAGCATTCAGCCGCAATTGTACCGAAAATCCAGAGCCGCAATAAAAGCCTCAAATCTCTTGCCGGCAGTACTTGGGGTAAAGATAAAGAAACGCTCATTACCACTTACAAAGCAATTGGCCAGCCGATTGTATGCTACGCGTCCCTATATAGTCGCGAAGCCTAAAAACTACTCACTGGAAGAAGCTACAGGCGTGCCAAAATACTGCTCTCAGAACCGTCACGGGCTTTCTTCTTCTGTCCCTAGAACACCATCTACATAATGAGGCGAGAACACTCCCCATCAGGGAGAGAAATGAGATGCTAACCAAACAGTTCCTGTTGAATGCCCAGAAACCTGGGCATCCCAACAGACATCTGATTGATGAGCCAACACCGCCCAGGAGCTTAAGGAGTCATCTCCGTAAGCATTATGAGGAAAGACGGCACCTGAGAGCTCATCCGTATGAAGCCAAACAACACAGCAGGTCCTCAGTGAACTCCGCAAACAGGCGTCGGACCTTTATGCCAGGATTTGCCCGGTGAATCCAGTACTCAAAGAACAATACCCAAAACTTGCGGAAGAGAAACGCACACTCCCCAGAGAAATGCGAGTCACTCTAGCTCAACTTCGATCTGGATACTGTAACAGGTTAAACTCTTACCTATCCAGAATCAAACCCGACATACAAAATGTATGCCCCGCTTGCAATGTTTCCCCACATGACACCAACCATCTCTTTAATTGTAATGTGGAACCAACGCCTTTAACACCCCTTTCATTATGGTCCACCCCTGTCGAAACAGCAAGTTTCCTTGGACTCCCGTTAGAGGATATTGATGACAATTTGTGATCGGTCGCAGCTATTAGGTGGGGCGAAACATTGCTACAACAACAACAACCTAAAACAAATATTGGTAGAAGCGTGTGAAATATTAAAAGTTACGACTAGATCGGAAACTAAGAAAAATTATAACAATAAAGATTCCCGTAGTAAAAATGAAGAAATAAAAAGTCACAATAAGAACCCAATAATATTTAAAGCGCTAAATGAATGTGAAGTAAAGAGACTAGTCCAGCTCGTTTTCGATTCTACGAAATTACGTTTCAAAAGAGGAAAGAAAATTTGTAGCGAAATTAATATAAAAAATCTAATTTCTGAGGCGAAGATTGACTTAGGTCAATTCTTTGCCAGGCTTATGAAAGAAGCCGACAATTTAGGAATTAGAAAAATACAGTTGTCAGGAGACAATTTGTTTAAGAATAATTATACCCTGGTGGACACATTTAAAGAAATTGGTACCAAAGTTCTCAAAAACTTAATTATAGCATTAACTCCAGAAGTTATGCAAGTGACAAATGACGAGGAAATTAAAGAAATTCTTCACAAATTGCATGACGATCCTCTTTTTGGTGGCCACCCAGAAATAAATCGCATGACAAATAAAATAAAACAAAAATATTACTGGAAGGGAATGAAAAACGATATCAGAAAATATGTAATAAAAATAAAATAATAAAAAACTTGAAAGAGCCTATGATTATAACCGAAACGCCCACAAAAGCGTTCGACACAGTACAAATAGATACGATTGGCCCTCTTTCCAGGTCGGAAAATGGAAATGAATATGCAGTTACTATAGTATGTGACTTGACTAAGTATTTAGTTGCAATACCAATACCCAGCAAACACGCAAAAACAATAGCCAAAGCGATAGTCGAAAATTTTATCCTAGTTTATAGTTGCATGAAGACAATTATAACAGATATGCGAAGCGAATATAAAAATAGCTTACTTGAGGAATTATGCAAGCTTCTAAAAATAAACCATAAAACATCAACACCAACCACCACCATCAAACTTTAGGCACAGTTGAACGTAGTCATAGAACATTCAATGAATATGTACGTTCCTACATATCCATTGACAACAACGATTGGGATGAATATCTTACATATTTTGCGTATTGTTACAATACTACCCCATCTACAGTTCATAATTATTGTCCATACGAATTAGTATTTGCCAAAAAACTCCAGACTTACGAATTTTTAAGAGAAAATACAGTAAGCTCATTATACAATTATGAGGCTTACGACAAAGAAATTAAGTACAGGTTACAAATAGCGCAAGATAGAGCATATAAATTAGTAAAACAGGCTAAAGAAAAACAAAAAATTAGTTATGATAGGAAAACACAATATAAAGAAATAAATTTAGGAGACTTAGTGTTAGTAAAAAATGAAACCGGTCATAAGTTAGATAGTAAATATAAGGGGCCCTATAAGGTAGAAAAATCAATAAAAATAATAATTTTACTATAATTCCCTTTATAGTAGTAAATATCGATAAAAACAATGTAGAAAATAGAAACATAGAAAATATAAATCAAAATAATAAAAATAAGAAAATTGTAATACATAAAAATAGACTTAAAACTCATATAATAAGAGCAGTTTAATTTTGTAAAAAAAAAAATACAATAATAAAACAAAACAAAAGAGAAAAACAAAACAAAAGAGAAAAACAAATGTAAACTATTCTTTGGAAATCAAGCCAAATGTCATAAAATACTAACAGACAAAAAAAAAAAAAAAACAGCAAACAAAGAAAGCACAAACGGATTCAAAAATTAATAGTATCACTTGAGTAGCCATAGATAATTCGTGCACAAAATTATATATGTCTACTCTTTCAAAGGCGGATGGTGTAGCATTCACTCATTAAGTTATTCATTCATTTGTACAAACATATATTTCGACCCGTTTTGGAACGTCTTAAAATGCATTGACTCTTACATACTTATTAATACATTTGTACATACATATATTTTGGCTCGCTTTAGTACGGCCTGAGATTCATTGACACATTCACTCATTTGTACAAACATATATTTTCTACACGCCACGGTAACTACGCCGTGCACCGTCTGGTAACTTGAACCTTGGTATGTTACTGTTTAAAACTTGCTCGCCACAAGCCTTTACCTGTATACAAATTATTAACATGATTTACTTATGCTTGCGTTTCAGATTCCACAGCTAATTTTATTTATGCTTAGAATGCAGTTCCCAGGGAACCGAAGTATGTAATACACTTAGTTTGTAAGTATTAGTGTAAGTAGGTATTTTAGCTTATAGAAATTTTGTATAAAAGAAACAGCTTTTTAATAAAGAACTCAATTCCGTCTGGTGCCGCTTAATTGGCACTACACCAAATTAAATTATTTCAATTATTACAGCAAATGCGCACAACAATGCTATAACGCGTGCATTTATAAAAGCCACACGCACGCCCACACAACATTAAATTAAACGCCGCACTTGTTTTAATTTTAGTTACTTTTTATTAAAGTTGTCTTATGTTTTGTTTGTTAAGTTGTTTTAAGTTTTATTTGCACATTAGATGTTAGTTTAATCAACTTAGTCCTTAGTTATTTTATTCTTAGTTTTGTTAACTACGCGTTTTATTCTCGCGTGTATTGCGGGCCGGTTCAACTCAAACTAAACTCGTTCAAACTCTCCACTGCAAAATCAGCCCTGCCGCTATGCAGAAGTGCACGACGATAAAATGGCGTGATGGAGTCGAATAACGGAAGATTGAACCAATCAGAATTCTCCGCGTTATTCGACTCCTTCATTGTCAGTGATGCATTGCAGGAATACGAAAGAGAGCGATTTAGTTTCAGTGATCAAATAGAACTGATTGTTTATTCACAAAACACTTTATTTTATACAAAATATTTCTAGATTACTAATACATATTTACACTAATACTTACAAACTAGATGTACATAAATTCATAATACATAAATGCCAGTCAGCATATTATAATAACCCATTTATGTGCATATGTATATGGTTCGACAGTCAATATGACTAATAGGCAGTGTGACTAATTGACATATGTGTCGGTCAATGTGACGGATTGACAAATGTTAACAAATATGTGTCGTATGTGCCGGCATGCAAATATGATGTTGAACTCCTGCTGAGTTCAAGTAATTATTGGGCTACTTGTGTGGTCTATATATGTGTGTATATATTGTACCATCAAATGCATTGAAAGTGAAACGCATTCCAAGTACCGCTACATCACCCGCCTTTGAGGAATGGTCATACATAATTTGATAATGTATGACTATTCAAGTGGCCTAATGGCCCATTTAAAACTGGCTTGGGTTTACAAAATTTCAATTTTCTTTCCTATTCGATTGTAATTTATGACATAATGGTAAATTTATGCCAAAAGGAATGAGTTTGTTTGTTTATGTAGTTTTTTATTTCTATTTGCTTACATTTGCTTTACATGTGTACCTATTATGATGAATTTTGTTTTTTTTTTTTTTCTTTACATTTGAACATATTCAGACCAATTCTAAATATTCTCGCGGAATTTTGTTCTCGCGGATTTTTTTATTCCCGAGGAAAAATTCCTCCAATTCTTTTCTCCTAGGGAGCAGAATAATTGGCGAATAGGAATTTCGAATTTTCGAACTCAGCTGTTTTGTGAATTGAAATTTCGTTGCGCATTTCTTATTTCGTTTAAAAACTTGAAAAGTTTAATTATTGTTGCAAATTTGTTTGAAATTAAGAAATAAAATATAAACAATGCACAGTATTGCATTTCATGTGTTATTCACTGAAATGAGTAATGAATTTGTGCCACAGCAACATCAACAGAGGAGCATAAGAAGAAGACGGCGGGATAACACAAACCCGCTGGAGTTGCCTGTTTTCATTCAGCAAAGCAATTTTCTGGCGGCCAAGTCGAGTTGAGTTCGCCTTTCGCCATATAAAAAAAAAAAAAAATAAATGTAAGGCGCGATAACCTCCGAAGAGATCTAAGGCCGAGCTTCTCTTCCAATTTGCGTCGTGCTCCTCTTGCTTTTCCCTACAAATTGGCCGGACGGGACCTACATGTTTTATGCCGACTCCGAACGGCATCTGCAAGGCAGATGAGTTTTCACTGGGAGCTTTTCATGGCAGAAATACACCCGGAGCGCTTGCCAAACACTGCCGAGGGGCGACCCCGTTAGAAAAATTTTCTTCTAATTGAAAAACCTTATTTCTAAAATTTTGATGTTGCTTTGCCCGGGGTGTGAACCCAGGGCATACGGTGTGGTAGGCGGAGCACGCTACCATCACACCACGATGGCCGCCATATGCCAAAATCTATTTAAGCCTTCTTAAAAATCCTTGAGCAATTTCTGGATGGCTGCATCAAATATACCAAGAGCTCTTCTGTTGCTTATGATATACTTTTCTACTTAAAATAAAGACTATTGTGGTTGTTGTTGTTGTATTAACAGTGAGAATATTGTGGTAGAATGTACATTCATATTTTAGCACAAATTTTTACAAATAAGTGTTCTTTCTCAAAAGAACCATTTTCCTTTAACTATTTTGATGCATTCCCTTTAATTTAACAAGTGAAAAAACTCCTATGAAATGGAAGAGAAATCCCCCTCACATTCATAATACCTACTTTTCTCCCATAACCGGTTTCCGCTTTTTCGAACATCGTTCAGAATCGGAGGAAAGGGAGAAGTGAAAAAACTCACAAGGAATTTTTATTTAGAATACGAGGAATGGGAGAAGGGAAAAAACCCGCACGGAATTTTTGTTTAGAATCGGGCTGATTGTGTTGGTATTTGTTTTTTTTTTTTTTTAGTGCTTGGCGAGTAAAATGGAATGCTGATAATGAGATTGTTGTTTTTATTTTATATTTTTAATTATTTTGGTTATTACTAAAGGTTTTATATTGGTTTAAGCCTATTCTTATGAATTATAATTTCCTTATCTTTACTTGTACTATCGCTATTTCCTATTCTGTGCAATATTAATGTAAAGTTGTTATTTTTATCAATATTTGTTACTCTATAGGATCTATATTGAAATTATTTTTCTTAGTGATATTTTGTCTAAGGAAATTAAAGTAAAAGTATTTTTCCTATTGAGATTTCCTATTATACCGGGATTAAATGTAAATTATGTAAAATTATTTTCCTATCGATATTTTTTTCTAAGCGCCCACATATATTTACTATCTAACTTAACTGTGTATAAAGGATCCTATTATCTAAAATTACGACCTCTCTAACGGGCGAGATTTTCCTAAATGAAACAGGCCAAACTTATATTTATAATATTTCTAAAAAAATAGTAAAGATAAATGATTTATATTTCCTTACTTTAACTATTTCTATTAAACAGGGCTTTTTCATTTTAGTTCGAATAAACTTAGAACATATAGAATAAGAAATCTGTACTTAATTATCCAGAAAATTGAGGAGCTGTGGTTGGTGGACGAGCAAGGTAATTTATAGTAGTACAAGTATTTCAAGTAATAGGTAAAAAGGAAGGTACAGTGGATACAAATTTTTATTTTTAAGTGTACTTTTTATGTTTTTCATATTTTCCAGCAATATCTTTTTTTTGTTGTTTTTTTCTTTAATCTTATGTGTCATGCGAATTCTGGGGCGGCCACCAATCAAGACTCGTCATGATATTTATGAAGAATTATTTTAATTTTATTGCGATTTGTCACATTCACCACCTCTAGGGTGTGTGCTATTATTAGATCTTCGAGAACTTGGGTACCTATTTTCTTATTTTTTTTTTTAAATTTGCCTACTGCAGTCGTAGTCTTATTGTTGCAAATTTATATAGCGCTTCACAAATACGTTAAGGTTCTCTTTGTAACTTTTCTTCATTTTTGTTGTTATTGTTGGCTGGTTTTTAGTTTACGGTCTTGTGGTAACTTTTAGTATTTGCATATTTCCACTGACATACGGTTTTTAATCATGCATTATTTTGCGAAAAATTATTGTATTATCGGGGCTGTGGTATAAATCTTCTACTTCGATAGCCTTTGTGGTTGTTATTTCGATCACTTCCATAGGAATTACTATTGTGAATTGTGAAATTATGAAAATTCTTGATTTGTTGGAATGGTATCAAAAAGTTTCATAATTTTGTTTTATTTTTATAAAAGCGGTATTCATGTATAAATTGCCATTCGTCGTGAAATGCCAAAATTTTGTACCTACTGCTATTCCATACTCAAGAAAAATGTAAAATTTTGTAAAAATTTCTGAAAGTGATTTTTGAGCAACAAAGATATTATTTGATAGCTATCGATAATACAAATAAATGCTTGTCTTCGATTTTTCCAAAAAATACTGTATCCCTAATTATCGCCATTTGAATTTTCTTTGTCCTTTTTCTTTTAAAGTTGAATAGCAGCCGATAGGCTCCACCAATTTTGACAATTCGGTAAAAGTCTAGTTGAAGGGTCGATTGCTAATATGCTACCAACAATATCGAGGTATCCGCGCCTGTTCTATTCTCTGATGTTTCAGAGTTTCCGTTTCCTACCTCGTATCCAGCTATTGCTGTTATAATGCATTGAGCTATTTTTGTACACCAAGACAAATTTCCTATAATTATTTTCCTATAAATTGAATGAATTCAAAATTAAAAAAATTTCTTTTTTGAATTTTATTTATTTATTTAGTTTTTTTTTTTTTTGATAAAACTTCTGTAAATTAATGTTAATCTAGGACCATTCTGTTCATTCTACAAATTTCTTCCTCTATAGTTGTAAGATTTTTTACATCTTCTATTGTCGGCTCCTTATTCATACCTATTATTTTCCAAATTTTTCTTATTCCATTTAATTCCTTTTCATAATTTCTTACTTCTAAGTCTAAAATTGCGTTTTTTCCCCATTTAAGGGGGTTTTTTGAAAAAGACCTAGGCACTCCAATTTACTCTATTAAACTAGTTTATTTCTTATTTCTCAGTTCTTTAATCTTTTGTTTGTTTTTTTTTTTAATTAAGTAGCCTTTATCAGGGTTCTTAATTTTCTTCACAATTTTTAAAAATTTCATGAGATTGTTCTTCAGTTAAAATTTAACAAAACATTTTTTTCAATTTTTCTCTAAACCAAACAAAACTCCTAAGCAGAAATAAAAATGTCTGCTCTTAGTTGAGGTTAAATTACTTAAAATACATAAAACTCGCTGCCAGTCGTGCTGCCAGTCATATCCTGTTGGTTCGCTAGTATGCTTTTAGTTAGTGTTCTATCCCACTTTCGTTTCATATTTTGCTGCTTGTATAGTATGCTGTCTTCAATTTATTTTTGTTGTTAAAAATGCTTTTGCTTCTTGGTGGAAGGCTGGCTTAGTCCGCAAGTATTCGCTTGATCATAATGTGAAAATCAATTTTTCAAAAAATGGTTTCTTTTTGCCTTGTTGATTATTATTGAATTTTACTTTTGAACTAATTAGATTTTACTTTTTAACCTTGGCAGGATCTCTGGTCAGTATTTTCGTTTTAGCAGTTTTGCTTATTAGCAAATTTTCTGCTAACTAGTGATCAAGGAATAGGAAAGAGTTTCAGTGATCAAATAGAATTGACTGTTTATTCATAAAACACTTTCTTTTATACAAAATATTTTTACATTACTAATACATATTTACACTAATACTTACAAACTAGATGTACATAAATTCATAATACACTATCAGACCCAGCAGACGTTGTTCTGTCCTAAATTTGGTCTATCTGCATACATTTTAATAAGCTTTTTACGTCTAATTCTGCCCTCGCTCCTCTACACTTTTTCCTAATCTTTGTATTCACTCCTCCCTCCGTATTTTTCGTTTCATCTATCTCCATCTTCGTCTTAATCTATCTCTTTCTCAGTCTCCTTCTCTCTTTTCTCTTCTCTCAAGTTTTTCTCATTCTTCTTCATATCTTATTGCCAGTCCCAGAGGGTGGTATATATTTTGTTCCAGTCCCACACCGAGTCTCAGTCTCAGTCTCAGTCCAGGCCGAGTCCTAATCCCAGTCCCAGACCCTCTCTGGTCTACTTCCCGGAAAAAAGCATCGTAAATACTAATATAGGCAAACTTATATACCAAATTTCATGCAAATCGAATAGGACGTATGTAAATAGGTATGTGGGTATTATTAATTAATGTCTTTATTTCGGCTTCGCATGCATATTTATCAGTTTTGCCAGGTTGATGCGACTAAATCGAATATCACAATGAAAATTACTTTAAAGCTCTCAGCAACAGCTTTCATTTGATATTCATAATACACACATTTTAGGGGTATCCGGGTCCAGGTTTTGGCCTATATCTCAAGACCCTAGTCAACCAGCGGTTTAAAACTTACTCTGTACTAAAGCACACATCAACAGCTTCAATTTGATATCCATAATGTAAAAACACATCCTAGTGTTAACCTGATCCACGTTTCGGCCTATATCTCAGGACCCTAGTGACCAATAGGTATGAAAACTACCCTGTACTAAAGCACTCATCAACAGCTTCAATTTGATACCCATAATGTAAAAACACTATCTAGGCGTTCACGGGCCCACGTTTTGGCCTATATCTCGAGACCCTAGTCACCCAGGGGTATGAAAATTACCCTCTACTAAAGCAGTCATCAACAGCTTTCATTTGTTATCCATATTCTATAAACACATTCTAGGGGTACCCGGGTCCACGTTTTGGCCTATATCTCGAGACCCTAGTCACCCTCTACTAAAGCACTCATCAACAGCTTTCATTTGTTATCCATATTCTATAAACACATTCCAGGGGTACCCGGGCCACGTTTTGACCTATATCTCGTGACCCTAGTCACCCAGGGGTATGAAAATTACCCTTAATAAAGCACTCATCAACAGCTTTCATTTGTTATTTCTATAAACACATTCCAGGGGTACCCGGGTCCACGTTTTGGCCTATATCTCGAGACCCTAGTCACCCAGGGGTATGAAAATTACCCTCTACTAAAGCAGTCATCAACAGCTTTCATTTGTTATCCATATTCTATAAACACATTCTAGGGGTACCCGGGTCCACGTTTTGGCCTATATCTCGAGACCCTAGTCACCCTCTACTAAGGCACTCATCAACAGCTTTCATTTGTTATCCATATTCTATAAACACATTCCAGGGGTACCCGGGCCACGTTTTGACCTATATCTCGAGACCCTAGTCACCCAGGGGTATGAAAATTACCCTCAATAAAGCACTCAGCAACAGCTTTCATTTGATAGCCATATTCTATAAACACATTCTAGGGGTACCCGGACCCATCTCGAGACCCTAGTCACCAATAGGTATTAAAACTACCCTGTACTAAAGCACTCATGAACAGCTTCAATTTGATACCCATAATGTAAAAACACTATCTAGGCGTTCACGGGCCCACGTTTTGGCCTATATCTCAAGACCCTAGTCACCCAGGGGTATGAAAATTACCCTCTGCTAAAGCACTCATCAACAGCTTACTTTTGTTATCCATATTCTATAAACACATTCTAGGACTACCCGGGTCCACGTTTTGGCTTATATCTCGAGACCCTAGTCACCCAGGGGTATGAAAAATTCTCTCTACTAAAGGACTCATCACCAGATTTCATTTGATATCCATATCCTGTAAACACATTCTAGGGGTACCCGGGTTCACGTTTTGGCCTATATCTCGAGACCCTAGTCACCCAGGGGAATGAAAATTACCCTCAATAAAGCACTCATCAACAGCTTTCATTTGATATCCATATTCTACAAACACATTTTAGGGGTACCCGGGTCCACCTTTTGGCCTATATCTCGATACCCTGGGAATTTTCTTTGCTATAAACCTCACGGAGCCCGAGACCTTTCCAACGAATGCAAAACCGTGGAAATCGGTTGGTGCGTTCTGGAGTTATAGCGTCAGGAAGGAAAACCCGACTTATTTTATATTATAGAAGATAAATGCCAGTCAGTGTATTATAATATATTGTACCATCACATACATTGAAAGTAAAACGCATTCCAAGTAACGCTACACATTGCATTCTTATATTTGGGGAGATGCCAGCTAGTTTACACGTAACGTAACGCTAACACTACATGATCCCTCTTTGGAAAAGAAGAATTTGCCATATTCTTTTTTAGGCTTTACCAACGTGAATTAAAATTGAAATTTGCAAAAATGAAATATGTAAAACAAGGTAATTATTAGATTTCGATAATTTATATAAGTTTGTTTGAAGTGAGCCGTTTTTTTAAATTATTATTTTTTTTTTGTTTTGTTGTCTTTTTTTGTTTTTTGTAAAGTATGCTTATTTTATTTTAGTTATATGTCTACGCTTAACGTAAGGAAATTTTACTTAGTATTTCATTGATGTGTTCTTAAAATATATTTATATTTAAAGATTATTTACAAAAATTAATTTAATAGATTTTTTGAATACGATTCTTGTGTACAGTTTTTTCAATTTGTTTAATTTCATCGAAAATCGTTACATTTGTTCCATCAATATTCTTTACTATGTAGGGACCTTGATATATGTGACCCGGCCTATGACTCAAAAAAAAAAAGAAAACTACTAAGAAATTGAAGAAATACATTGTTTATCTTTAACAGCTGTTTCTCGCAATTTCTTTTTTGAGTCATAAGCCATCTTTCATAGGCCGTGTCACATATATTTTTATGCTTATTTCTATCATTTATTTTAATTTCTAAAGGCTTAGCCGTTTTATCGTATAATTCTTTATTTCTAATTTTATATTTATTAATCAAATTTGTTGCCATTATATATTTTAGTTCTTTTGCATAATTTTCTACGTTATAGATCGGATCAATTTGTTCCTTTTGTAATTCATGTGACATTGTAGATTTTCTGCCACATATTAATTCGAAAGGAGTAAATTTATTGTCAAAAACCGAACTACTTGTAGTATTATGTAGAAATGTGAAATATTTCAAACATGTATTACAATCTGAATACGTTTCGTTTAGATATGCATGTAAATATTCGTTAAAGACTCTATGATTTCTTTCAACAGTACCAACAGTTTCATGATGGAAAGCTGTTGAAAAATCATGATTAATTTTTAAAAGTTTTGTCAATTCAGAGAATAATTCATTTTTGTATTCCGTTCCCAAATCGGATCTAATGGCTTTCATTGTACCATATTTATGGTATATGAATATGAATCTTTCAAAAATGGCACATGCGATAGTTTTTGCTGATTTATCTGGTACGGCTACCGTTACCAGGTATTTAGAAAAGTCACAAATCATAGTAACTGCGAACTTGTTACCATATTATTGGAAGTGGACCTATTGTATCAACAATTACTATGTCAAATGGTTTACAGGGTGTTGGAGTAAGGACAAGATTTTCCTTTGTTTTTGGTCTCATTTTATTTAAAAGCCATTTATTGCAATTTATTACAAATTTCAACCGCCTAACAGTGGATCTTCGTGATAAAATGTCATGCGTTGTTGTTTCTGTTCATTGTCTGTTACGGTTTCTACAGGGTCCGTCAATATTATTTGTAATGATTTTAAAATTTCATTTCCGCGGATTTTAAAATTCGTAATTGAAAAATTATTGAAAAATATATAATTTTTTGGCCATTCTAACTGCTTAATATTGTGATTGTCGGCTGCTTTTTCAAGCCTCGAAAGTAACTTATTTAAATTCGTTATTTCGTTAACAGTTACGAGATTAAGTGAATTATATTTTTTATTTTTTATGTTTTAAATGAGCATAAATTTGTAAATTGGAGATCTCATTATTTTTATTATATTGTATAGTTGATTTTACTCCCGGTATCTTTTTTGAAAAATCATAAGAAAGTTTATAATAAACTTTTACTGTATTATCGTTAGAAGTCGTATCATTTAAAGTTATATCTTCGTTTTGTAATTCTGGTTGTTTAGTTTGTGGTCTTGTGGAATATTTTATTTCGTCTATACTTATTCGCGAGAGAGCATCAGCCACAACATTGGATTTTCCTTTAATATATTCAATTGAAAATTTGTATTCCGATAAATCTAATCTAATTCTAGAGAGTTTTGAGGAAGGATCTTTTATATTAAATAGATAAATTAATGGTCTATGGTCTGATTTTACCGTGAAATGTGTACCATAAACATACGGTCGAAAATGTTTAACGGCAAAATGTATTGCTAAAAGTTCTAATTTTATGATTGCATTTTTCTTTTCGGCCTTGTTGAAAGATTTTGATGCAACGCAAATCGGTAAATCATTATCTCTATGTTTTTGGCTTAATATAGCACCACAGCCACTCTTAGAAGCATCTACAAGGATAATAAATTCTTTTGTAAAATCAGGGTATTGTAACATCAGGAGACATCAATGAAAATCTTATAAATTATGTAAAATTATTTTCCTATAGATATTTTTTTTCTATGGGCCCACATATATTTACTATTTAACTTAACTGGGTATAAAGGATCCTATTATCTAAAATTATGACTTCTCTAACGGGCGTGGTTTTCCCAGATGGAACAGGCCAAACTTATATTTATAGTACTTCAAAAAAATAGTAAAGATATATGATTTAAATTTCCTTACTTTAATTATTTCTATTAAACAGGGCTTTTTCATTTGAGTTCTATTAAACTGAGAACATATAGAATAAGAAATCTGTACTTAATTATCCAGAAAATTGAGGAGCTGTGGTTGGTGGACGAGCAAGGTAATTTATAGTAGTACAAGTATTTCAAGTAATGAGTAAAAAGGAAGGTACAGTGGATACAAATTTTTAGTGTACTTTTATGTTTTTCATATTTTCCAGCAATATCTTTTTTTTGTTGTTTTTTTCTTTAATCTTATGTGTCATGCGATTTCTGGGGCGGCCACCAATCAACACTCGTCATGATATTTATGAAGAATTTGTACAGCCTGATAAACAATTGTCCTAAGTCAATCATAACCTAACAATCAGGTTGCTTGTATTTCTTATGCTACCATTTTTCTATCCTAGTCTTATTGTTGCAAATTTATATAGCGCTTCACAAATACGTTAAGGTTCTCTTTGTAACTTTTCTTCATTTTTGTTGTTATTGTTGGCTGGTTTTTAGTTTACGGTCTTGTGGTAACTTTTAGTATTTGCATATTTCCACTGACATACGGTTTTTAATCATGCATTATTTTGCGAAAAATTATTGTATTATCGAGGCTGTGGTATAAATCTTCTACTTCGATAGCCTTTGTGGTTGTTATTTCGATCACTTCCATAGGAATTACTATTGTGAATTGTGAAATTATGCAAATTCTTGATTTGTTGGAATGGTATCAAAAAGTTTCATAAATTTTGTTTTATTTTTATAATCATGTATAAATTGCCATTCGTCGTGAAATGCCAAAATTTTGTACCTACTGCTATTTCATACTCAAGAAAAATGTAAAATTTTGTGAAAATTTCTGAAAGTGATTTTTGAGCAACAAAGATATTATTTGATAGCTATCGATAATACAAATAAATGCATGTCTTCGATTTTTCCAAAAAATACTGTATCCCTAATTATCGCCATTTGAATTTTCTTTGTCCTTTTTCTTTTAAAGTTGAATAGCAGCCGATAGGCTCCACCAATTTTGACAATTCGGTAAAAGTCTAGTTGAAGGGTCGATTGCTAATACGCTACCAACAATACCGAGGTATCCGCGCCTGTTCTATTCTCTGATGTTTCAGAGTTTCCGTTTCCTACCTCGTATCCAGCTATTGCTGTCATAATGCCTTGAGCTATTTTTGTACACCAAGACACATTTCCTATAATCATTTTCTTGGAAATTGAATGAATTCAAAATTAAAAAAAATTCTTTTTTGAATTTTATTTATTTATTTAGTTTTTTTTTTTTTTGATAAAACTTCTGTAAATTAATTTTAATCTCTATTAGGGAGGACCATTCTGTTCATTCTACAAATTTCTTCCTCTATAGTTGTAAGATTTTTTACATCTTCTATTGTCGGCTCCCTATTCATACCTATTATTTTCCAAATTTTTCTTATTCCATTTAATTCCTTTTCATAATGTCTTACTTCTAAGTCTAAAATTGCGTTTTTTCCCCATTTAAGGGGGTTTTTTGAAAAAGACCTAGGCACTCCAATTTACTCTATTAAACTAGTTTATTTCTTATTTCTCGGTTCTTTAATCTTTTGTTTGTTTTTTTAATTAAGTAGCCTTTATCAGGGTTTTTAATTTTCTTTTAAACCAAACAAAACTCCTAAGCAGAAATAAAAATGTCTGCTCTTAGTTGAGGTTACATTACTTAAAATACATAAAACTCGCTGCCAGTCGTGCTGCCAGTCATATCCTGTTGGTTCGCTAGTATGCTTTTAGTTAGTGTTCTATCCCACTTTCGTTTCATATTTTGCTGCTTGTATAGTATGCTGTCTTCAATTTATTTTTGTTGTTAAAAATGTTTTTGCTTCTTGGTGGAAGGCTGGCTTAGTCCGCAAGTATTCGCTTGATCATGATGTGAAAATCAATTTTTCAAAAAATGGTTTCTTTTTGCCTTGTTTATTATTATTGAATTTTACTTTTTAACTAATTAGATTTTACTTTTTAACCTTGGCAGGATCTCTGTTCAGTATTTTCGTTTTAGCAGTTTTGGTTATTAGCAAATTTTCTGTTAATTAGTGATCAAGGAATAGGAAAGAGTTTCAGTGATCAAATATAATTGACTGTTTATTCACAAAACACTTTCTTTTATACAAAATATTTTTACATTACTAATACATATTTACACTAATACTTACAAACTAGATATACATAAATTCACAATACACTATTAGACCCAGCAGACGTTGTCTGCCCTAAATTTGGTCTATCTGCATACATTTTAATAAGCTTTTTACGTCTAACTCTGCCCTCGCTCCTCTACACTTTTTCCTAATCTTTGTATTCACTCCTCTCTCCGTATTTTTCGCTTCATCTATCTCCATCTTCGTCTCATTCTATCTCTTTCTCAGTCTCCTTCTCTCTTTTCTCTTCTCTCAAGTTTTTCTCATTCTTCTTGATATCTTATTGCCAGTCCCAGAGGGTGGTATATATTTTGTTCCAGTCCCATTCTGAGTCTCAGTCCCAGTCCCACTCCGAGTCTCAGTCTCAGTCTCAGTCCAGGCCGAGTCCTAATCCCAGTCCCAGACCCTCTCTAATCTACTTCCCGGAAAAAAGCATCGTAAATACTAATATAGGCAAATTTATATACCAAATTTCATGCAAATCGAATAGGACGTATGTAAATAGGTATGTGGGTATTATTAATTAATGTCTTTATTTCGGCTTCGCATGCATATTTATCAGTTTTGCCAGGTTGATGCGACTAAATCGAATATCACAATGAAAATTACTTTAAAGCTCTCAGCAACAGCTTTCATTTGATATTCATAATACACACATTCTAGGGATATCCGGGTCCAGGTTTTGGCCTATATCTCGAGACCCTAGTCACCCAGCGACATAAAAGTTACTCTGTACTAAAGCACACATCAACAGCTTCAATTTGATATCCATAATGTGAAAACACATCCTAGTGCTAACCTGATCCACGTTTCGGCCTATATCTCAGGACCCTAGTGACCAATAGGTATGAAAACTACCCTGTACTAAAGCACTCATCAATAGCTTCAATTTGATACCCATAATGTAAAAACACTATCTAGGCGTTCACGGGCCCACGTTTTGGCCTATATCTCGAGACCCTAGTCACCCAGGGGTATGAAAATTACCGCCTACTAAAGCAGTCATCAACAGCTTTCATTTGTCATCCATATTCTATAAACACATCCTAGGGGTACCCGGGTCCACGTTTTGGCCTATACCTCGAGACCCTAGTCACCCTCTACTAAAGCACTCATCAACAGCTTTCATTTGTTATTTCTATAAACACATTCCAGAGGTACCCGGGTCCACGTTTTTGCCTATATCTCGAGACCCTAGTCACCCAGAGGTATGAAAATTACCCTCAATAAAGCACTCATAAACAGCTTTCATTTGTTATCCATATTCTATAAACACATTCCAGGGGTATCCGGGCCCATCTCGAGACCATTGGTGACTAGGTATTAAAACTACCCTGTACTAAAGCACTCATGAACAAATTCAATTTGATACCCATAATGTAAAAACACTATCTAGGCGTTCACGGGCCCACGTTTTGGCCTATATCTCAAGACCCTAGTCACCCAGGGGTATGAAAATTACCCTCTGCTAAAGCACTCATCAACAGCTTACCTTTGTTGTCCATATTCTATAAACACATTCTATGACTACCCGGGTCCACGTTTTGGCTTATATCTCGAGACCCTAGTCACCCAGGGGTATGAAAAATTCTCTCTACTAAAGGACTCATCACCAGCTTTCATTTGATATCCATATCCTGTAAACACATTCTAGGGGTACCCGGGTTCACGTTTTGGCCTATATCTCGAGACCCTAGTCACCCAGGGGAATGAAAATTACCCTCAATAAAGCACTCATCAACAGCTTTCATTTGATATCCATATTCTACAAATACATTCTAGGGGTACCCGGGTCCACCTTTTGCCTATATCTCGATACCCTGGGAATTTTCTTTGCTATAAACCTCACGGAGCCCGAGACCTTTCCAACGAATGCAAAACCGTGGAAATCGGTTGGTGCGTTCTGGAGTTATAGCGTCAGGAAGGAAAACCCCACTTATTTTATATTATAGAAGATAAATGCCAGTCAGTGTATTATAATATATTGTACCATCACATACATTGAAAGTGAAACGCATTCCAACGCTACACATTGCATTCTTATATTTGGGGAGATGCCAGCTAGTTTACACGTAACGTAACGCTAACACTACATGATCCCTCTTTGGAAAAGAAGAATTTGCCATATTCTTTTTTAGGCTTTACCAACGAGAATTAAAATTGAAATTTGCAAAAATGAAATATGTAAAACAAGGTAATTATTAGATTTTGATAATTTATATTTTTGTTTGAAGTGAGCCGTTTTTTTAAATTATTATTTTTTTTTTTGTTTTGTTGTCTTTTTTTGTGTTTTGTAAAGTATGCTTATTTTATTTTACTTATATGTCTACGCTTAACGTAAGTAAATTTTATTTAGTATTTCATTGATGTGTTCTTAAAATATATTTATATTTAAAGATTATTTACAACTATCACTTTAATAGATTTTTTGAATACGATTCTTGTGTACAGTTTTTTCAATTTGTTTAATTTCATCGAAAATCGTTACATTTGTTCCATCAATATTCTTTACTATGTAGGGACCTTGATATATGTGACCCGGCCTATGACTCAAAAAAAGAAAACTACTAAGAAATTGAAGAAATACATTGTTTATCTTTAACAGCTGTTTCTCGCAATTTTTTTTTTTTTGAGTCATAAGCCACCTTTCATAGGCCGTGTCACATATATTTTTATGCTTATTTCTATCATTTATTTTAATTTCTAATGGCTTAGTCGTTTTATCGTATAATTCTTTATTTCTAATTTTATGTTTATTAATCAAATTGGTTGCCATTCTATATTTTAGTTCTTTTGCATAATTTTCTACGTTATAGATCGGATCAATTTGTTCCTTTTGTAATTCATGTGGCATTGTAGATTTTCTGCCACATATTAATTCGAAAGGAGTAAATTTATTGTCAAAAACCGAACTACTTGTAGTATTATATAGACATGTGAAATATTTCAAACATGTATCACAATCTGAATACGTTTCGTTTAGATATGCACGTAAATATTCGTTAAAGACTCTATGATTTCTTTCAACAGTACCAACAGTTTCATGGTGGAAAGCTGTTGAAAAATCATGATTAATTTTTAAAAGTTTTGTCAATTCAGAGAATAATTCATTTTTGTATTCCGTTCCCAAATCGGATCTAATGGCTTTCATTGTACCATATTTAAGGTAGAATCATTCAAAAATGGCACATGTGATAGTTTTTGCTGATTTATCTGGTACGGCTACCGTTACCAGGTATTTAGGAAAGTCACAAATCATAGTAACTGCGAACTTGTTACCATATTATTGGAAGTGGACCTATTGTATCAACAATTACTATGTCAAATGGTTTACAGGGTGTTGGAGTAAGGACAAGATTTTCCTTTGTTTTTGGTCTCATTTTATTTAAAAGGCATTTATTGCAATTTATTATAAATTTCAACCGCCTAACAGTGGATCTTCGTGATAAAATGTCACACGTTGTTGTTTCTGTTCATTGTCTGTTACGGTTTGTACAGGGTCCGTCAATATTAATTGTAATGATTTTAAAATTTCATTTCCGCGGATTTTAAAATTCGTAATTGAAAAATTATTGAAAAATATATAATTTTTGGCCATTCTAACTGCTTAATATTGTGATTGTCGGCTGCTTTTTCAAGCCTCGAAAGTAATTTATTTAAATTCGTTATTTCCTTAACAGTTACGACATTAAGTAAATTATATTTTTTATGTTTTAAATGCGCATAAATTTGTAAATTGGAGATCTCATTATTTTTTTATATTGTATAGTTGATTTTACTCGCGGTATCTTTTTTGAAAAATAATAAGAAAATTTATCATAAACTTTTACTGTATTATCTTAGAAGTCGTATCATTTAAAGTTATATCTTCGTTTTGTAAATCTGGTTGTTTAGTTTGTGGTCGTTTTAACGACTAAAACGTGCTTTGTAGAATCTTTTATTTCGTCTATACTTATACGCGAGAGAGCATCAGCCACAACATTGGATTTTCCTTTAATATATTCAATTGAAAATTTGTATTCCGATAAATCTAATCTGATTCTACAGAGTTTTGAGCAAGGATCTTTTATGTAAATTAATGGTCTATGTTGTACCGTTTTTACCGTGAAATGTGTACCATAAACATACGGTCGAAAATGTTTAACGGAAAAATGTATTGCTAAAAGTTCTAATTTTATGATTGCCTTTTTCTGTTCGGCTTTATTGAAAGATTTTGATGCAAATCAAATCGGTAAATCATTATCTCTATGTTTTCTCCTTAATATATCACCACAACCACTCTTAGAAGCATCTACAGCGATAATAAATTCTTTTGTAAAATCATGGTATTGTAACAGTTGAGGAGACATTGATGAAAATCTTAGTTTTTCGAAAGCATTTTCGCAAGCGTCATTCCAAACAAATTTAACTTTTTTCCGATTTAAACGATTTAAAGGGGCTGCCAGTGACGCGAAGTTGGGTATAAAACGCCTATAATAATTTGCGAATGCAACGAATCGCCTAACAACGTCTTTGTCTTTGGGCTTAGTGTATTTTTTAATTGCGTCTATTTTTGAGTCATCTGGCAGCAGGCCTTTCGAGGTACATTTATGGCCAAGAAAAGTTACCTCGGAACAAAGGAAATTGCATTTGTTGGATTTAACTTTAAACTGTGTGTTTCTGTAAAGAGTACATAAACACATGGATCATTATTTTTTGCGGTTTTCATGATAATCAACTATGTATCTTGGGTGACTTTAACCTAAGTAATGTTAGTTGGTCTGGTAGCTTTTCAAGATTAGGTCTTACACCATTGAACGTTAACTCTGGTCATGAATCTTATTTCTTTGATAGTCTTTTAAGTCTGAATTTGATACAAGTCAATAGTTTTATAAAAAAGTTGGATAAAACTCTAGATCTAATTTTTATTAGTGATAGTTTGATATTCAATATAACTGAATGCCTTTCTCCTATATCATCTTGCGATAAGCACCATGTGCCTTTGATCGTTATTTTTAAATTTTATGAATTCTCGTCATGGGTTCCTGAAGAAAAAGTATCTTAATTTCGCAGCTTGCGATTATGATAAAATCGACGCTTCTTTAATGGATTACGACTGGGATATTCTATCATCCTGCCCTGATGCTTCTAGTTGCTATCATACTTTGAAAACTCTAATGTCCGACTTTGTTTTAAAAAATATTCCGGCTGTAAAGAAAAGGCCTTACAAACTTCCTTGGTATAACATTAACTTGAAAAAGTTAAAGAACCTAAGAAATAAATTCTTCAAGAAATTTAAATCATCTGGTAATCAAACCTATTTTATCAAATATCAACAATACTCCAAAGATTTCAATTGTTTAGATAAATTTTTGTACAGAAACTATATTCTTGGAATGGAGGAGAATATTAAATCAAATCCAAAAGCCTTCTGGCAGTTTATTAAGTCTAAAAAGTCGAACTCTTCT